>NW_028259147.1:6143897-7487794 GCF_977971745.1 Zootermopsis nevadensis
TTCGACGTTCATTTATTGCTACATCAAATACAGCCTAAAGAAACTCCTTTGTACAGTCCTTCCCAATTCCTGCACCGTATCCAATTGTCTTTCCAGCAAGACACCACATTATAAGAAACCAACATATTCTTAAACTCTGTATAAGATTCATTCATTATCTATCCAATATTAAAATTGCTTAACTCAGCGATCATGCTGCTTCATTTACTGCAGATACAAATCTATTGTTTCTTCGCTAATCATACTGTAGATAGCCCACAGACCTACTGCACAGCCTGAGAAAATTGTTTCCTTGTATTATATTTACCACATCGGAAAATATCTCAAAATATTTAAACAATAAAGAGACCCGTACTCCGTCACAGATAATTTTTTTGTCTAGGGAACAGTTTTTAAATGAGATAACAGCATTCTGAAACATTGCTCGTTGCAGTCTCGTAGAAGTTTACAACGCTTCAGAAGTGCGTACTGCCTCCATCATAAGGGACACACGTCGCGCATCACCCTGATTATAGAGGCAGTATGTACCTCTAAAACGCCGGTCGGATTATACTTGACTACACGGCGCGATTTCCCAGAAGGTTGTCATTTTCATGCTCACAGCTGAGAAAACCTGAAATCTCAAAACCCACCAAGTTCTAGTTGGCCTCCATTCGAAGCTAAAGTTATACCGGACCGACAATAACAAAGAGTAAAATCCCCTAAATTTCAGAGCAGGACCTGAAATCAAATTTAATCTAAAACAGTTCAGTACTTTCGAATGGACAGGGTTCGTTCACATCAAGCGTGACGTACGGAGTCAGTTAATGCGTTCTCCCAAGTCTCAAAGTGGAAAAAATATAGTGCGTTTGCCATTCATACAACGAAATGTATGAGGACGTGGGAAGCCGAGGGGAGAGAGAAAAATAAAGTTTATTGAATAAAAAATTCCACCATACTTTTCATAACATGCCAAGACGACGATGATATACCGCAAAACTTTTATTCTTCGCATCGTGCGGTGAAAACGAGACAGTTTGTCCTCAAAATTAAGGAAAATGATGACAGGTCTACGCTGGTAGAGAAACAAGATCAGGCAATTAAAGATCCGAAAAAGCGAATCAAAGAGAAGATGAAGAAAACGTCGTGATATAAAGCAAGGTTCAGAAAAATTACGGTACTACAGAGAATAGACAGGAAAAAGAGAGACGAACGGATGAAAGTAAACAGAGTAAGAAAGAGAGATAAAGTTAGGAAGAGCTTTTTCCTTCCCATTTCCTCCTTTCAGACCAACAGATAGGCAATAACTCATCCACATACATCTCTCCTTCCTCTTTCTCTACAAGAAGAAGATCCTGACAGAGCTGGGCTACACAGACGAAGGAAAGGATAGAAAGAAAAAATAAAATAAAATTCTGCCGATTCAGCAGCTGAAGGAAGAACCTATCTGCAGTCCTTTGTCACACATGGCGGTACTCTAGACGCCATTTTATAAGTTCGATGAGCTTCTGTAATATTTCTGATGCTGCAAAAATAGAAGTCGCAAGCAGGGATACAATGTGACATAAAAAAGTATCTCTCAGCCACTCATCAACAAAATGTTCATTTGGCTGTTGAACCGTTGCCATTTTGTTGGTGTGAACTTAACCTTTTTGTGACCCAGTGAAAACTACATGTACCACCTGATTTAACAACCGGTAACTCCGAATTTTTGCCCACAAGAGTGTATTTATGTGTTTCGGAGATTCTTAGATCAAACAGCGATAATTTTCCTTCAACAGCATTAAGCAAATGAGTTCCGTAATGGTAAAGCGTTGTTTTCTCTGAGGTACGGACTGAGATTTTAAATAATAATACACGAACACGAACAGAGTAGGTTTCGATCAGAAGGCAGTGTTGCCAAACTCACGTTCACAGGGTACGTGCATCTTCAGCTTCAATCAACATCATCAGCTTGTTAAGTTTTTCTTATGTTGTAGCGGGTGTTGAAAGACGGACGAGACAAAGGAGCTGCAATTAGTGTCTAGCTGTTGTGATTAATGATTGTCACGCAAATACCATGGGACAGTACGCAGCGTAGCGGATAAGTCGTAGCAACGCGTGTATCAATGGACACTTCTGGCCACGGAAGACTCGGTGTAACTATAACACTCGTTCAGGATATTTTTCGTTTGGCATCTTCCTTCTGATGCAAAGTTTCGATTTCTCGGCTCTGTCCCAGTTAACACTCTTTCATGTTTGTAACTGTTACCAAGAACAACTAATTTTGTGAAGATTTCTGTCTTCTGGGTTGTTGCGCTGTGTAGTCTGGTCGATGTTAACCAACGTTTCAGAGGTCATACTGCCTCCGTCATCAGGGCGATGAGTATGAAGATTTCTGTCTTCTGGGTTGTTGCGCTGTGTAGTCTGGTCGATGTTAACCAACGTTTCAGAGGTCATACTGCCTCCGCCATCAGGGCGATGAATGACCCTGAAGACAGAGGCAGTATGACCTCTGAAACGTTGGTAAACATCGACCAGGCTACACAGCGCAACAACACAGAAGACAGAAATCTTCATACTCACCGCTGTGAAAACCTCAAATCTTACACAATTAATTTTGTTTGTTTGAACAAGCTCGATTCCCAGTTCTACTCTGGCACGTCAGAATTGCAAAAGACAAGAAAATATGAACAAAAAACTTGAGCTGGAAAATGATGACAATGATGATAATTCGATCGTTTATTCAATTATTTTCCATTCGAGTCATGCATAAACAGCTAAAATGCCAATTACAGATACAATAATAATTATAATAATAGTAAGTGCGTAAGTTGGTACAATTTAGAGAGAAACACTGAACAAGAATGAAAGATTATCATCAGTAAATTAAATTATTTAACGCTTAACAGAGGGCATGATTACAAGTTGCTCGTATTTATGAAACTAAAAGGCAATATATATAGCAATATTAAAAAGAGACAATAAGATTTTGAAAAAAAGAATTAATATGGCATTAACGATGAAGGCTAGAAGTCCACACGGAGTCACAACCCAGGTCAACATCGACCACATTTTTACTGCCGAGAAAACGTCAAACCTGGGAAGGATTTTGCCATCTGTGCTAAAATAAATCCCATTAAAATTCAAAGAAATGATAAAATTTTAGAGGCATTGGTATGTGACATCCGTAGAAGCTGTAGGAAGTCCAATGAACATAAAATTGAAAGAAACTCCACTACACTGGCTACCAGTGACTACATTATAATCATTTTACGTTGCCGTGGAAATTATCGAAATTGACCAATGATATGAAGTACCCAGTTCTGATGTCCCATAGTACACATATAAATAAAATGGAGTACTAGAGAGCAGTCAGAATTACAGGATAGAAAACTTAAATTGATGTTTAAACAGAGACAACCCGCCAAGACACATCTTACTATGACGAACAAAGGAAACTAGTATTACTAACACAGCAGTGATACGGAATAATAATATTCAAACAACACATGGAAGCAAAATGAGTAAATATACATTCTGAGAAACGGGGGAATTATTCCAGTTGAAACCGGTCCACATACTAGTTTGTAACAGAAGCAGTTGGTCTTCTAACCCTAAACCAAGACCTACCCATATGACCTTTAAACCCTCTTCGTCTTTTATCTAATCCTTTTTCTTGCATTCTGTCTTTCACCTCTTTCTACCCTTTCCTTCCTTCCTCTGTCATTCATATCTCACTTTCTTCACTTGTTCCTTTCTTTTAGGAAGCTAACCGTTTCGTGGGTAACAAAAATACGACTCCAAACACCACTCTTTATCCACTAAGCGACAAACGTATGCAAGGTTACAAATGGAAACCTTAAAATTCACCGCTACAACAAACAAAATATTCAGCAGGGTCATATTTTTTTCGTCTCCCTTGTGAAAACTGCGTGAGAAACTATCAGAGCAATTGTATAAAGGAGCCGAATGGTGGAATCTGCCTCCACCATTTCTCCTGCATTCACACTTGAATTATTGAAGCGAATTCCAGCTTCGATGGCGCTAGGAATCAAGACCGGAGTATGGATACGGCACAACATTTGCTTCAAACGGCCGAAGCACCTCCACTTCAACTCAACTAAGCAGTCTGCAAACATTTTTCCATTGGAAGAAAGAGTCGTATCATTCAGATTTTGGGAATATTTGCTGATGAGGTCGTCTGACCTGAGCCAACGCAGAAATAATTCTAAAATTATTTTATATATTTTACGAAATTCCTGACAACCACTAGGATGGGGTGTGGGGAATCTGAGCAATGCGTGGAAAAACAAACAGACGGAGACATAGTGCCCCCAGAGCAGATGTGAACCCGAGACCACAGCTTGAGCTGTCATATACACTGCGGTCACAGCAGTCAACTAAATATACTAAGGCCACGAGACTGGGCCTTATCCTGAGCCAAATGAATCGAGTTCAAACTTGTAATATTCTTTTTAATATTATGTTGTCATCTACGTCAAATTTTCACACGATCTCTTCCCTTGGAACTTCCCAAAGAATATTATCAATCTCATCCTCTTTTTTCTTTCAACTCTCTATTTATTTTCGTGAAGGATGTAAAATTATTACGCTCATCAATTCGTAATGTTCTAGATTCTTCTGTTGTTTTCTCCCCCTTAAATACAGCCATTCTTGTCAGAACTCCGTTTTCGAACTCCCTCACTTGCGCGACTCAAAACTCGTCACATGTGTCACTTATGCATTACAACACATTACACGAGTAACATGTTCAGTTGCAGCAGTATGAATTGAAAGCTAGTGACTGCTACTAGGGGGCCTCGCCCTGTAGTGACGTAAGCAGTAGCAGCATGCCAAGCGGAGCAATTTTCCCCACCAAGATTAAATGAAAATGGAGATTAAAATTTCATAGACCGCTGGTTGCTGGCACAGTGTACAGATAACAGCAATGTAGGAAGACGCGCTCCTGTGTTACGGCAGTGCTGGATGCCACCTACACTGCCTAATCCACACAAGCCTAAAGGCTCTGTTGAACATTACACTGGGATCGGACACAGCTTTGATTTTCTCACATGACTGCTCTTGTATAAAGATAATAATTCATGACAGTAGAAGAGAGATGCCTGAAAATTAACGATGAAACTGGGATAGCTAAGCAAATAAAATTAGTGCATACAGGATAAAATACCAGGGTTTGATTCCTGGCAAGTCAGGGATTTCTGTATTCGCCATCACGTCAGACCGCACGGTCCGGTCCATGAGGCCAGTTCAGCCTCATATTCAAAGAGCACCGAGAACTCTTTACCCGGTGGGAAAGCAGCCGGTGCGTGACATCGACCACTCGCAGTCATCTAATACCAAAGTCAATGGCGCTATACCTCCACTCCCTTTATACGCCTTCATGGCTAAATTCTTAACGAAATGCACAACTTTATTTGTCGTCCAAACAGAAGCGGCCAGGGCCTATTTCAAGCTAGACTCTCAGCATTTTGGAAGGAGGAGCTCACCGGGCAAAGACTCGAACCCAGAATATTCTAAATAAGGAAAAAAATTGCTTACCACCCAATCGCGTCCATAGCTTCATACCTTCTACCTAATAAAACCCCGTTTTCTGTATAATTTTATTAGTTCCTCAAAAACCTTAAAACTTCGATTAACTTCTTTCAATTACTTTATTTTGGACTTTCCACGTCGTTAGTTGATATCATCAGAACAACGTCTTCAGGTGTCAAATGGGGCATTCATGAACTTTTAGACCCGGTACGCCAAGATGTGCCACACACCTCCTCCTTTTAAATCCTAATCTACTCACTATTCATTATCACATAGTCATATTACTATACAATACAACTCTGCAGTCAATAAAGCGTCATTAAGCAAACTAATCATCACGAAACATTTGAGGTTCTCACGGCGGTAAAGATGTCGGTCTTCTAGGTTAACACCACGTGGATTTATAAGTAGATCGCGACGTTTCGGAAACACCGTCTCCATCTTAAAGGGCTTCTACAGGACAAGAGCCAGCCAGCATCGGTGACCAATCACCAGTCAATGTGGTTGGGAGAAGATTAGGCAGTTTAGAATGTCACAGCGTACCACTCAGTCTCCATTCTGCTTTCCAAAAACGCACGCACACACACAGAGAGGATCTGCGAAGCCACAAAAAGTTCAGGTGGGCTGTAAAATTGTGCAATGATACACTGCAGAGTGCTAGCCATTTTTCAGCCCTTTCAAGAGGAAAGACAATTCCTACGAGCACAACGACTGGGTTTACACATCTCTAGCAAACCGTCTCAAAATACGAACACTTCTCAACAAAGAAGAATTCATAACAGTTTTGTAAACCCTCAAATGACAGATATCAGCGACAAAAGGATACGAAAAATAAAGCCGTGGTCTATTTTAAGTACTTTCCGGGATTTTTCCTAAAGCGACAGAAACTGTTCCGACCGGTATTCGAACCAAAAATCGTACGAATAAAACCAAAGTACGATAACAGTTCCTACGATACAGGACCTCAATCGATCAGGTCTTTCCAAGATTTCGTAATGAAAACAAGATATGGAGTTTTACTTTAACACAGATGTAATAATTTAGGCTGTCACTCGTCATGGCCTTGTCTTACGTACTTGTTTCATTTCAGTTTACAGCGCCTTTGGAAGTCTACGTTATGGTTTCTCTTGACTTCGCGACGACCTTACAGACAGACGAACAGCTCCTCGTAAATTTAAGTTTGTGGATACAGACAGTGCTATTACTTTACGTAAGACATAAATCTACTTTGCAAAAACAAAACGCACTTCTACCTTACGATCCGTCGGCCCACAATGGCTTCCTTTGCTGAGCAATGCCGCCAACTTCATGAACTGTGTAGTCCATTAGTTGTCCTGGCTTGGTGTATTATTAAAGGGGGTAGACAGATGTGTGCCTGCAAAGTACTTAAAGAGATAGATTCGTAAGAGCTGTATACTACCAGATCTTGCAGAAAAACTTGTAGATAATCATCAAGAGAGCGAGATGGTTGGGGCATGCAGCATGGGTTGGGAGATACTTAAGCATGATTTTCGTCAGAATACCTAAGGATATATAATCACTTTGGAGACCCTGAAAGATAATATTAAAATAAATTGTAACAGGGTTTGAAAATGAAGACCGGATACAGTTGGCTTAGAATAGAGCCGAATTGTGGGCTCCTTTAATATGGTAATGAACCTAAATGTTCCATAAAATCAACCCACCAATCCGCCAGTGGAGTGAACACGCCGACATAGTTCGTCTGCTATATTAGAACTTTTTAAAATATTGTTACTATTTAAAGAAGATACAAATAAAACAGCCTAATTTAAAGTGTACCGAAACTTGTAAAGGTTAAGCTGAATGATAAAATCGTGCCTGTTATAAAAACTTAAAATTTCGTATTAGTTTCATTCAATACTTACTCCGAATTGAATTTTAATTATTGTAGTGACACAAAATGAAGTTCAAGTAAAACACCCAACAGAAATAAACCTGCGAATGCATTATGTTCAAGAAGACACAATATTCTCAATGCCACGATAACATCCTCAAAGGAAGACTTTGAAGTTCCCACGGCGGTGAGTCAGAAGATGGCTGTCTTCTGGGCTGTAGCACCGTGTAGCGATAAATGATCGCCCTGATGATGGAGGCAGTAAGGACCTCTGAAACGTCGGTAAACTACGAGACTATACGGCGCAGCAACTCAGAAGACAGCCATCTTCTTACCCAAAGGAAACCTCCAGAAAAGTCTGCCACAAGCCAGATACAATTATCTCGCCATACCAGTCACTTTGGTAGATGCATAACCCATTTTCAAAATGGCTGTACTATTTTCTGAACACAAGACTAGGTTTAACGCATCAGCTTTCAGTTTTTATGGCGGAAGTGTTTCAATATCACAATGTGGATCTCTGTAGCAGGTCTGGTCCCTTCCGTTTCGCCATTTATAAATAGACAGAGAGCATCCCAAGTTGAGTGCAATAACGCCATCTCGCGCACAGTTTTTACACTACCGTCCACTAGCTTACACTCAAAAAATTCACTGCAAAAACTCATGTACAGATTTCAGAAAGCCTCTGAGTCAGAAACCCAAAACTCTGTAGCAAGCCAGGAAATAAAGCACCACCACGAATATTTCCGTAAAGTCCAAACAAAGTTGTACTTGGTGCTTAATTAAGCACCACGTCTTGAAGACAGACTGGGGTAGTGAAGGCACAGCCTCACGTTCCGTTCGGTTTACCAATGGGGAAACAATTGGATGTGAGGCTGGGAACCCCCAAGGTGCAGCAGGTAAGATAAGTCTTTTGCTACTGCTTGGTATCGAACTCTGGTCGTCAAACTCAAAGCATGGGTTTTTCAGACTGAGCTACCAGGCTTCCCACATTATTACATCAGGCCATAGTATTTACAATTCATTATTTATTACACAAATATTCAACGACATAAAAGATGAGCTACCGACAATGTTCCTAAATAAATTACAAACAAACAGACATGGTTTTAACCATTTCCGTACAATTTCTTTTTCTCCCAACAAGGTTTCGGCACATGTTCCCCTTGTGCCACTTTCGCAGTTGGAGCTTGCAGGCCACGCGTGTTGAAGCAGCGACCTGATTTATTGCACCGCACGGTGAACACCATAGCTCTTCCTACCTGACAACGCCGGCAGAATACGGACAAGCTAAAATAATAATGCAAGTAGATTCGACAATGCCGATCTTAGAGGCTGCGCGCATAAGAAGCGTACAGTCAAGGTCGCTTATACGCTGAGATCGCCGGTTCGAATTTCACTCAGAGATCACATCTGCGTCCACTTTCGTAGTTAAACAAAGACGCTGAAGGGAAGGAACCAACCAACGCATGGCATGTTTCATTCAAAAATATTTCCCAGTTTTGAAATCAAAGCTGGACACGTAGCGAGCATGGAAAAAGGCACACGTACTTATTATTATTATTATTTAGTGTTCTGTTTGACGACAGGTCCATATGAACAGGATCCTTTCATCCTTTTCTCGGACTGGGACCTGTTCATATACGTTCTTGGCAGATGATCCAGAAGTGGTTTGCCATTGCCTTCTTCTGTGTGTGAATGGAGTAATTGTTGGGATGCCACGGAGAAACCGGTAAGCCCCCGGAGGAAAATTCTGTGTTGCCTAGACCACGGCCTTGCCCAACACAAGTTATAACCGCCGGGAATCGAACCCGAGACCCCAGGATTACAAGGCCAGCGTTCTAACCGCTAGACCACCGTGGCTACGATGCCACAATTACTGGAAATAAAACAGTCCTGCAACTCAGGATAAAGGAGAGAACTTAAAGAAGACTAGACAGTCATCTTCATACCTTCAAACAGGCAACGTGGCCTGGTATCGCCTAACGAAGACCATGATTAATTCCTCCCACTCAGTTTACAATTCATAATTTATTTATCATCTTATCATACGACGCTAGAGAGTCTGAAAAACTCACAGCTACGTTAAATAAACGTCAGCATTTTGTGCAAAACATAAAAAAAAACAGACATGGTGTTTCTCCCTAAATCAGATTCGAACCTGCGGTCGAACGTTCCAGCAGTCCGAAGACTGTACACGTCCTAGACTGCAAAGTTGCTATGAGCGTCAGTTGCACTCTATCCAGGTCAAAATCCAATTGCAGAACTCACACAAAACTCTAAAACAACCAACAGAAGATATTTCGGTTTATCAAGCTGTAAAGCAGAACACTCTGAGGCGAAAGACAATTCTTTCCACGGTCTCGCAGGCGGTGAACGCGTGTTGTACACATGAAATTGCGGAAGGGAGAGAGACCACGCGGATGTGACTGCGGATGACAGAAAAACGACTGCAAGCGTGTTTAGGATGACGTGAATATCAAGGATTTGACCCACACCACAAGCCACTTCAATACCTTTCCCGTCTCTTTCCATGCCACTCTAGTATCTTCGAATGCGGGTTCGCGTTCCAATTTTCAAATGCCAGCACCTACAATTCCACTATTGAGCGTGCCGAGGGACCATGGGTGTTGCAAACCTACATACATGGCACGAAGTAAAACTCTTACATCGACCCGAAATTGCAAAACCCAGGCGAAATGTATAAAAGCACACACTCCCTTTTCTTCTGCTTGCGTTCACGTCATTAAACATTTGTACCGTTGAACTGCTTCGTATCTCCTCCAAGTGCTACAAACCGTAGGCGACTGAAAGCACATTTCTTAGGGGAAACAGGAAAAGTTCCCGAACTGTGGGTCAGAAATCTTTGGTGGAAGGTCTGAATTTTTCAGTGTTTCACAGGTAAAATTAGCAACGATACATATTCTTGTGTGCCGATATTAATTTACAATTTTCCGCGCTCTATGTATGTATACAGAAACATTAAGCGCGGCCAATGTGCTATTATACATTCAACAAACATGATACTAGCAAAAGTTATTTCCGAATATATTAATACACAAAGTATTAGAATTATGCATCTGGTACTATTTTCGGTAGGGTGTTACAAAAAATGACGTAGCCTCCTGTGGCATGATGCTTGAACCAAGTTTCACAAAAACCTGCAAACTTATTACAAGTTATTAATGAAGTAAAATGATTTCATTCGAATAGGAAAACTAGGCCATGCGAGAAGGAAATATGAAGACGAACGTTGAAACTATGGAGATGGGTACATTCCTCAGAAGGGTTGGTAACCATCTACAGAGTGGCCCAAACAAAGAGATCACAATCCACAGTGCCACAGCCGTGAAAACCTCCAAATCTCGTACAGTGATCGGCTTGGCCTGGTCTAAACCGTCCTTTCAGACAGGTAAACATCGCTTTATCTGAAATGCACCCGGACTGGCACACTATCGTTTACAGTTGGTACAAAGACCTGATGTTTGCTGGTCTCATAGTAACTTTCTCGGCTACACTCTCTAAATGCCAACCTCAGGCCGGGTACTGAGAGCGAGTTATATCTCTGAGCTTAACACTTTGCCTTTTGTTAAAGCGTAAAAATGGGAACAAAAAAGGAGGAAGTTTTACGATAATTGTACGTAACCATAAAAACAGCACTAAGTCATATCACTCTAAGGCTAATGGTGACCCCATCGGCCCGTCAGCCTGCAGTCTCTAAGTACTAATGTTTGTGGCTTATGTTTTTTATGGGGAAAAGCTAACATCGCAATTAATTATTAACATCAGACAAAATTGTCAAAAGAGCTAGGTGCCATAAAACGATTCTAAACCAAGATTATTCTAGCCATTATCTACTTTATGTAATATGTAACTTATTTCATCCATAACCAAGGGCTATTTAGCGGAATTCAGAGCCATTCTGTAAAGTAATGTTGAAGAAAAGACGTGATGTTACACATAACAGAAGAGAGAGCCGACAGACATTGTGGCATTAAGGTCATCAACATAATCGTTGTCAAGATTGATAATACTCGGTTTAGTTGGCCTGTTGTATTATTATAAAACAGCATTTTCGTCCTTAGAGGTCCGTCTTATTTCCTTCTTTCCACGTCTCACTCTTCTTAATTGTAATCTTCCCCTCCCAGCTCCCTCCACTTTCCCTTGAGCAGCCTTTCCACCTCCCTCATGCGTGCTACATGTTCCACCCATATCATCATCTTTGGTATAATCATCCCAATTGTAATATTAGATGAGAAATGCGAATTCCATAAAGAAAGACTTCCTCTCTTCTGTTAACTACTTCAGAAGCCATTTCAACGTTGAGAAACGTTATTTGGCTTAAAAATCAATTTTATTGGTTATATTGCCTGTAGACTGCTGCAGCTTACCTGGGGGAATACTTTCAATAGACTAACAAATCAACCATGATGAAAGGAAGACTACAGATAGTTAATCCTGTAAGAAATAAGATGACAAGGAAAGGTGAATGATGAAAAAATTATCACATACATAAAGAGGCATCTAAAATTAAGGAGACAGCCTCTGGGAGAGAAGAAATAAAAGAGAAGTGAAGAAAAGTATGAAGAATAATCCCTTGTAAATTCCACCAATTTCTCTCGAGTTTTCTTGCTGTAGCTTCTGGCCGAGTGTAATGTATACAGTGCTGCATATCGGACAGGGGTTATTCTTCCTAACCACGCGACGACGCAATTATCGTCTAGCCGTAAAGAATCCAATAATGAAGAATTTAAAAAAACTATCAAAAAACCTTACTTCTTGAGGCTCTTGTACCGAAATGCAGTACCTCATTCTCATGTTGTTTGGAAGTGGGAAACTGAAATGTCACTCTTACGCCTGTTCACAGTCTTGTGACTAAGAAAGAGCAAATTCTATGAAACACACTGTGCTCCAGAATCCCTCCTGCTGCCTCCGGGTGATATTCTGTTATAGCAAACCTGGTTGTCCCCTCCCCTCGCCGGCGCCACGCTGGCGCCCCTCACATTGATTCTCCAGTTCTCTCGCACCTCCAGGTCTCTGCAGGCAGGTGGACAGGCGGGCACAAGGCCCGTATCCAGGCAACCGGTGCCAAAATCCGGACCTCAACTGGTTTCACGAACAAAGGACAACCAAAAAGCGTTACTTGCTACATTACCCTAATGAAAGTCTTCTGCAATCTGCGCAACAAAAATCAAACTCTTAAAATTCTCAAAGTCAGAATCAGGAAGCGGTTTAAGAGTGCAGTTCATATCACAATTCGAATCTTTCGCAATCTCCTTGTATTTGTCCGCACGTGGCTTTTTCCTGCCTTCCATTAATCATTATTATTTATGCCAGATGTCTATCAAGCAGACACGAATATGTCTGCCCAATCTGAATATAAACATGAATTAATGTCAACTGGTGATCACGTCCAACGGTAAAACGAAAGTAAAGACAAGAAATACTTCGCTTTGATCTGTAGTCGCTGGTACCTAAGATGATACCTAAAGAACTTCCGTTGAAGCGTAGATCACACACGTGATAAAGCCAAGTTCGAAACCTCGATGTCTACGCATGTTTTATATGCATTTCCACAAAATCTCAAACCGTGCAGTTGTATATTATTTAACTGTAAATTTAAAACGTTACTGCGTGGTGATCATACGAAGGTCAGCTGGAAATAGGTAACGAAATATGTCTACTGTGATATTCGAACGAAGGTGTAATTGGTGTTTATCTGTAAGCACACGAAGTCCTGTAAAGTTTTCTTCAGAACAAAAGGTAATCGTCAGTACTATATCTTTCACATTTTTACTGCATTGGTGAGGATAGACTTTGTTTCTTTTCCGTGATTTCTCGTTCGTTGGCATTCTGATTGTAACGTCCCGGGTTCGAATATGACTGCGGACAAACAATTCAATTCATTAGAAGCGTTTTAGTTTTGTGAAATTCTCGAGGTACTTAACAACCCGACGTCGATATACGATTTCTAATAAGGCAAAGACTAGCTTCCGGATGCCATACGACATAACGTCGACAAACCAACGCCGACCTGTGATTCCCCGAATAATGCGAAGACGAAATACACAAAGCAAAATACGAAAAAGTATCCTTGTATTAGTTTCTGCATAGAAAGTTACCTTTTGTCTTTTACTATAAAGGATTCCCGTAAACTGAGAATTTCAGAATAAATTCCTGATGAGAAATCTGAACCTAAGACACGTGAATTAACCGGAGAAAGGAGTAAAACAAAGTGACGAGGAAGTTTCAAATCTGTGTTTCACCTAATATTCTTATGGAGATTAAATCAAAAATAACGAAGTTACAGAGCATGCAGGACTTCGCAGTGACACAAAGTACTGAATTACAGTTTGGTTCACAAAAGACACGGGTGAATAATATTAAAAATGACCTCAGAAAATAAACTGAGAACATATGAACTGGACTTAACTAGCTCAGAATACGAACCAATGACGGGTTTGTCAAGTTGCTCGTGAACCTACGAGCTCCGTAAAGGCAGCAACTTCGTCAGTTGAACAAGAAACAGCCGCGCAGTGTCGAGTTATTTCTAGAAATATCTGAAGACCCGACGAAGCAAGCTTCGCTAATCAAATGTATCATACAGCAGCACGCCGTTAATTCTAGTACGGCGTGAAGTTCCTCCTACCGGATCTTGGCTCCTCCACCACACCGCACCAAGCACACTATTAGACCAGTCCCGGCCATGTCGTGCCAAATGCTGCCAAGCATGACCGTTTCGGACCATGTTCACAAAGATCAGAGAGAAAATCAGAGGTCTCCTTTATTTGCTACAAAACATCTGGTATTGGAGATTTAAGAAACAGATTGCGCTGAAGTGAATATAAGAAAGAGAACAGATACAAGGCGATTTTTTTGAGCGTCAAAGAAAGCTACTACAAAGAAAAAGTGTGAGAAAGAATAAATGGAATAAGGATATCAGCTCGGGACCTCCAAACAAGCACGCGAATTCCATCTTCGAAAAGTCTCGCTTCTTTGATCGGCAACTATTTCTTAACACATGACAAGACTACGAGTTTCTTTTGTTTCTTTTGAGTCTTTGTGCAGCTCAGTCAATCAGTACGAAAGAGCAGAGTCTCTTATACATGTTTTAGCAGCAAGCCTACATGCTACTGTAGCCATAAGAACATTAAATTCCATCAAAATACCCCAAATACCGTTCCCAGATCATGTATCGTCTACATCTAGAACTTACATCAATGTTTTTACTTCACTTCTAATTCAGGTCTGCTGTTTTTCACTTATTTACGATAAGTCGTTCAGTAGAATGACTTGCTAGAGGTCAGACGTCCAGGGATCTCTTTCCGGAAAAAATCAGAATTTTATTCAACATCGAAATTGTCTGTATAATCTTTACAAAAGAAAGAAGTCAACTTTTTCACTGGGGTAAAGCAGTCGGAGCGTGAAGCTGACAACTGATGTTAATCTAGTTCCGAGAATAAAATATCATAAAGCTTTAACTCCACCTCCTTCATACTCGTGCTTTGCCACAGACACTACCATTCCTTTCAAATAGCTACCTCAGAGCTTTTCTGTCAGAATCTGCTCATAATATAATAGCGAATGTCCATGACACTTGACAGTGCGATGTGGAAAACAACTGAAATTAAGTACGATCTAAGTACACTGCTTCAGTACCCTGAGAACGATAACGAAGATGCTTCTCGAAACGTTAGTTTCCGCCTTTCAACCACCTGACACGGCTGGTTTTATGCTGACGGGGCCCACAAAAGACAGTGGCCCGCTCATCCTGACATCCATAGCAGTCGATAAGTTTCCTAAATTATATTACTGAAACAAACTAAGGGTCTTTGAGAACAGGGCGCAGGGCGCTTAGGAAAATATCTGGACCTAAGAGTGTCGAAGTGATGGGAGACTGGAAAGAACTTCACATTGAGGAGGTAAATCATTTTCGAATGTTCGCCAAATACTTTTAGGGTGATCATATCAGGGAAGACGAGGAGTTGAAATGTTTTGTTGGAAAGCCTGAAACAAAGAGACCGCTTGGAATACATAGGCGCAAACGGAATAATAATATTAAAATTGATCTCAGGGAAAGAGTTTCGGGGTGTGAATTGTATTAATCTGGTTCGGAATAGGGAGTGATTGAAAGGTCGTGTGAACACAGCAATTAACTTTGGGGTTCCATAAAAGGCGGGGAATTACTTGATTGGCTGAATATATTTTAGCTTCCTAAGGACGACTCCGCTACACGGAGTCTCTTATTATAAAAACAAGATGATGTGTTAATACGGTAAGGACAGAAATGACCTGGATTAAGAAACTTAGGTTGTGATCCATTAATTGTCTTTGGTTTCTGTGGTGCTAAATATTTCAGTTTTACATTCGGTGAAATTAAGCGTACTTGGAACAAAGTAATACACATCATTTGAATTACAGAGAACTAATCCCAACGCTTCACAGCTTCCAGCTGAATTTAGCCAGTGTAGACAGAAAGAAAGAAAGAAAAAAGACAAAAGGGAAGGAAGAACAGTGAATGAAGAAAGGACGAAGAGAACGAATAAGGCGACAAGAAAACATTCGCATAGCTGTCATGAACAGATGCAGGGCCTAAGACTGGTTGGCTGTGAACACTGTTTCTGATTACCCACACATCCAGAACCTATCAGAATGTCTTTCCTTTGGAACTAGAGCATTGTGATGTCAGTCTATAAAATGAAGGCACAAACGTATGTTTCAAATGGACCATGAGCGTGAGGAAGAGACGGGAATTTTCTGCATTAATCTGTATACGTTGCAGTTCAAGTCTGATGTTTCATTTTAATTCAGCAGAGAGTAGTCCTCGGCGTTCGAACAAAGAAAGCAGTTTTCATAACCAAAATTAAAAAAGAAACTGAAAAAGCGGGAATCTGGTATATTATATGACCAGAAGTTTCATTATATTACTGCTCAAGTAGTGTTTTCAGGGCAGTAAATCAAGATTACGATAGACTGGGCATGTAGCTCGGATGTAGGAGACAAGAAATGCTTGTAGAGGCTTCGTGAGGAAATATCCTTGAAAATGGCCACGATAAACGCAGAGGATCATATAATTTAAGACGAAATTAGTGGAAATATGTTTTGGGTATGTGAGTAAATAACATCAAGATGGATCTTAGGGAGGTGGGCTGAGGATGGTAAATGGATGGAGTTGGCTCAGGATCGTGATCGGTGGCGGGCTTTGGTGTTGTCGGGTGTTGAATCTGCGGGTTCTGCTACCAGGGAGTTAGAGCCAGACACAAATGTAGAGGTAGCAGCTAGAAAATCTGATTAAGATGGAATACTCCCGCAAGGAGTACACACACGGCTACTTCCCACATACTTTTTTTGGAGGGGGGATTTCCAAGCCTCGATTTACTTAATGATAATTTACTGTAGATTAAATCAGTAACCTCCATACCACCATATCTATGAATTTTGTATTTATAGGTTTTGTAATGATTCTCAATGTAAACAGCGATTATGTCCTTAAACAGTATTAACTATTTGATATTTGTACTGGTGAAGTGTTGTGTTTTCTCAGCAGTACAGAGTAGATTCTTAAACATTATTTAGACGATATTCGACTTCAAAGGGCCAAACGGACATATGCAAACAATATACACAATTATTTATTATGAGTTAGTACAAGATTGTAAACGGATACGCTGTGCATCTAACAGAGCGTTCCACAGAAGGAAATTATAAAATGGGATGTAAACATCCATGCTCTTAATTATGTAATTTTCTCTATTCTCCTGTTGCCTCTGAAGTCGTATTGTCTCCTTTGCATCTTCTTCTGGAATACTTCAGCTGAATATGCTTCACTGTAATAACAGCCCAAGTTTTAAATCCGTATAAAATTAATTACTGGTAAAATTACAGTTCGTTTCCGCGTTACAATGAATCGATATGAACAAAAAATAAATTTCGCTTGACAACTTTCAAGGCTGATCAACATCGCATACGAGGCAACATCCTTGATTAAGTTTGGAAGATGAAACACGCGGGCAGACACTCTGCCACCCCCCTCTGAATATTTCTCGCTAAGGACTAAGTACAAAGGACGCACAAAACAGACGTCAGACAATGACAGCATGGCGAAACGTTCTCCTGCCTTCACCTTTCAAGAACAAATTCCCGTCTCTCTAGCCGCTCATGCGGTTCCATATGGTACAGTAACACTTAAAATAAACATTTCTCGTTTCCTTGGTGTGAATGCGTTCAAGTGGCTAATTAAGAATACATTGCAACGGATGACAAGCATCATTTGGAACATGAGTCAGTGTTTGCCTGACATCCAATTAGTATATCTGTCCAGTAACTGACCTGCCAATCAAACAAACAGCTGCTTCAAACGGGTAATCGCAAACATAGGACAGCAAGCTTCCCTTAAGTAGCTTCTAGTTGGATCATTTCAACAGAGAAAAATATAGAGTAGCATAACAACTTCTACAAATCAATGAATACTTAGCACACTTAAAACACAATACCGAACTCCGCACTAAACCACTGGAGCTAAGGTATACTGAATGCAAGAACAGAAAATAAAGGCTATCTTGCACACTCCATGAAAGTTTAAATACCACCTATCACCTGCAAGTTGCTGAGCTCTTTAAGTGACCTTAGAACAGTTGTCCTACCGACGCCAACCACCGTGATGTGGCGTAACGCAGTGGTATTAAACCTTTTTTGCTCGCGTACCCCCAAATATAATTTCTCTTCAACTTTGTACCCCCAAAGTTATTGGTGTACAATTCAAGTTATACATAGTATATAATCTATATCTAAAATAAATTAAATAAATTACATTACTGATTATTTAGCGTTAATCATAAATTAATACATTTTTTTTAAAAATTTCAGCGACCCCCGGGGGTACGCGTATCCCAGGTTGAATATCACTGGCGTAACGAACACCTCTAGCATTTACGTGTCCTTGAGAGAGTCCACGTTTTCAGTCTCGAATTTCTCTGGTCTGTATACTGAGAAACCAGTGGTAAAGTAACATTACAAGCCAAACTTCTGATTTAAGCTCTTCCGTCCGTCAGATTAAAACCGTCAATCGTAAGACTATTCAATGCCACACTTCTTCACTGTATTAAAACCAATAAATTTCATTAACCGGAAATACTGCATACAATTTAATCAATCAGTTGTTCTCAGTTGGATAAGAATCGGGCTGGTTATAAGGACCAGTCTCGACAAATGGTAGTAGAACAATTGTAGTAGAATCGCTTACACAAAGACGTCATTCAGTAGAATTTGCAGTTCTCATGGCGGTGAGTACGAAGATCACCGTCTTCCGGGTTACAGAGCTGTGTAGTCTGGCAGAAGTTTACCGACGTTTCAGAGGTCCCTGCTGCTTCCATTATCATCGGGGAGATGAGTATGGCGTGGAAATATTAGTGAAAGGACCTCTTATGTGCGAGAAAACAAAATATGATTTACTATGACTGATCAGATGCAACTTCCATACATCTAGTTTATTTCAACAGGCTCTTACTCGTTCCTTGCAATGTGGAGTCGCGCAGACAATTGGTCACCGAAAAGTTCAAGTGTTTGGTCAGCTGTATATCTGTGTTCTGTCCGTTCAGTTCCTTGTTTGAGGTCTTCAATTGTTAACAACCCCTTGGAGACAGGTGTTCGATCAGGCGTGTTGTACCCATTCGACCGTTCAATTTCTCTCTTCTTTCTATCTTTGTTTGCTTTTGGTTGGACAATTTGCTACAAGTGTCTGATGAGGACTTTCTGCTTAGATTCACTCCTGTGGCCAGATAACCCACTCCCCTTGGGAGCCGTCGGGCAGGGTAGGGTCGGGTCGGACTTTGATTAGCCACCGCTGTACGCCACAAAGATCTAAGGAAGGGTAGCATAATCCTAACGAAGCCTCTTACCTCCTCCACTTCCGTCTGTCTGAAATTCATCGTATCCTTCTAATTTATCTCCCAATCCTTCCTTCCTGTTTGCCTGGTTTATCCGTTTCTGGTCCTTCAATCACAAATACATGTTTGTGAAAAGATCCTTCCGCAAGATATGGAATAGGCGCACGTTGAGGGCCACGGGTTATGCATCCTGAAAGGAGGCGTGTTACGGGTCATGGTACCTTGCAACCCTGACTGGTCGTTCATTGAATAACTTGAGAGTCGAACTTCATTTAATAAATAGGTCATTTTGGGTCTATGAGATCCAAACTTAAATACGTCAAACAACTTCTATAGTAGACCTCTCTCCCTCGATATAATATTTCTTTGACATCCATTGAATACTTTCAGAACAGAAATTTTCCAAGCACAAGAAGGGCTAATTTCACGCGTTTTGTATAAATAACACAAGGAATGCACATGTAGTCTCTTGAAATATGTTACTGCCAGTTCTTACGTGTTCTTCATGCTCTAGTTTGAGTGAAGGACACATTATAGGACCGCGAATTTATGTCTGTCTGTCACGGCTTTCCTAGGAGGTAGGCAATCTGCATAACCGGAGTAATTGCTGAAATGCACGTTTTGCAACAATGGTAACACAGGTCGCTGTAACACACTGGAGCGCAAAAATGACCTCGGGCCCATTTGTCCAGGACGGGCCTACGTGATACGGCGCGAAAAACACTTTTGAAATGTCAGTGTACTCCAATGAGTACATTTTTACAATTTTGTTATGACTTGGAAGCAAATGAGAGCAGGATTAAAAAGTTGTCAGTGGAACCACGGTTCCGTAGAATTTGACGTAAATACGTCTATACGGAAAGGAAGTTTATATATTGGCTTTATTCTAAATATTTCCTTCATACATGCTTTATATTTGAGATAAGTTTGATTAAGACATTGCTTATTCAACTTGAATTAGTTACGCTTAAGATGGGTCTGTGGTAGATGAATGTAATGTAAAGTAATGTATTTTAATGTAATGTAATGAAATGTAATATAACGTTTCCTAGGTAACAACAATTCCGAGTAAACACGACGTTCCCTAGGTACACTTGTTACACTTTTTCGTTCCACTTTTTTGCCGAATGACCCTTCCTTATAGACGTATTTACGTAAAAAAAAAATATTTAATTTTGCCAAACTGAAAAATGGCCAAGATAAAAGAAGTAGTTCATCCATTCTCGGTAAACAAAACAAACTGTTAGACTGCGACATCATTCAGGAAGAGTCACATCTGGTGACTGTATCTGAAGCGTCATTAAGACATTGATGTCAAAGCATTTAATACTTTAGTTGAAAAACTACTTTTAATCTGATTCCGGCACATTCATTAAACTTCTCGCAACTTCTGAGGAAGAACAAAAAATAGTAATTCTATATAAACTAAAGGGAGTTCAGCTGTTAGGATGAATATCAACCATTCCGAAAATATCGAATGCCAGGGAAACCATTATTCCACTCACCTATTCAGCCATCAGCAATTCCCGAAACGTATTTTTAAACAAAAAATCAAAACGATGTATGTCAAGAATGTTCGTTTTTTTTAATATTATACCATCGTCACAAATCATAAGACCTAATAAAATGATTTTTGAGTTCCTGATAAGTAAAATTTTATACCACACATTTACAAATTGCCAGAAGTATAAGAATATTTAATTAGATGTAATGTGAAATGTGAGAACAAAAGATTAAGACCGGATAAATTTACTGGAGATTTAACACATACTCTATATGGGATATTCACTACCCTCATGCAAAGCATTCTCAAAGTTTCTCCATTTGTGTAAACACTATTATGTAAGGCCGGCAGAAAAGGCGAACTTGAGTATTTGGTGGGGGGGGGGGGTGTCACCAGTTACAGATGATAACGAAGTGGCAGTCCGACGCGCTGGGGTTCGTCTTGCGTTGACCCCTTTCCTCTCCATCTGGTGGTGGAACTAGCAGTCACCGCATGTCCCTGGGGACGCCATTACAAGCACTGCATGAGCCCTACCGCTGCTGACATTTTCATACCCCACACCCCTGGGATTTCTCTCTCACTGTCATGACCTGACATTTGCAAACCCCGGATGAGACATCAAGTATAAATCTGGCGGCAACATGCAGGCCAGTATGGCGACAAACAGGGATTGTGTTTCTTGGGAATACGATGAACCACAAGAATTTTTTTATATCAAATCAGGCACTGTAATCAATCTAGGGTATTGTGGGGGGGGGGGCAAGGGGGGGGGAGGTATTCATGTTACACACGTTTCACTGTTACATTGATCCAAATAGCTCAATCATGTCACCCTGGAACATGACATCGTTGCAGAGTGCCAGGTTGAATAAATTTGCATCGACAGGTGGACAGGGTTCAACACGTACCCGCCATTTCAGAGCTCATAATTCAATGCTACATCACAGACACCACTGGTAGACGTAAATATGACAAAAACTAACAAAGTGACTGGCTTGATAAGCTAATGACTACTTAATAAAGCTACTAACAGACAAACTGGGTAACTAATTACCTAACAAAATATGAAATTAAATTACTAACTGAAGAACAAAGTATATACCTGATTCATTTAATCAACCAAATATCCTAACTTAATAATTCAGTAATTCACTAACTGTATGAGAAACTACATAACCAAAAGCTACTCAACTGACTAACCTACTGACGCATTAACCAATTAATAAACTCATCAAGCATAAAAAAAACTGATCAACTAACCAGTTGACTACGTAACTGACCCACAGACAACAAACAAATAAATTAACCGATCTCATAATATAAGAGAGGTTATTTCGTGTTGGTTTGTTTAGCATATTGACACTTGAAACGTACAGACAAATACATCCTTAGGGACACATAAGTAAAATACGACATTCAAAGCTCTGGTGATGGAGGCCACTGGATTCGAGGATTGCCTGTTTGTAGCCAAAGTTGATAATTTATGGTACGCTACGCTTCTCATAGCAAAGCGACATATCCGAACTCTAAAAACTTCTTAATTTCCTCCCGGTCTTCAGATGTATAAAAAATCGGCATAACAAATGAACCCTACAAGTCAGATGTCTGATTTAAAGCGAAAGACTGTCATCGCTGTCAGCTGCACGTCCTATAATTTTGTTTTCGTGATCACTGAATTCTTCCATTTGTAATAGCGTCACTGCAACTGCGAATTTCAACGGCAAGATTGTCATAAATGCTGTGTTAAGGAAGGATTAAAAACGAATCAGGCAGACTTACTTGAAGATAATCGCCTAGAGAAAATGAGAAATTAAAAGCAGGCACTTGAAAAAGTTCAGTGAACTTCTCATAGCGACGGGAATCGAACTCAATCTCACACTGTGGGGCGGATCGTGAGTGTAGTAGGTTGCATAGTGCTTCCTTCTAGTCGTTTGGTTAAGTAGTTTGTTAGCCACAAAGTCACATCTTTGGTAACTGTTAAGATAATCAGTATCATATTAATTTAGGACAGTCAGATATTTGTTTGGGTGGCTGGTTAGTTAAGTTAGTATGTCAGTGACAGCTACTCAGGTAGGAAGCTGAAATTCCAGAAGAAACTTCTTAGTAATTGGGTTGGGTCAGTCAGGCAGATGATTAATTAGATAGCCAGCTACTTAGTAAGATAATTATATACAGCCAGCCAGCGTGTAATTTAAGTATTCTACTACGTAGTTAAACTCAAGTACACTGACCTATATTGAGCACGCTTCATAAAATGCTGGTGTCTCAATGTGAGGGTTAACTCGGAGAATAAAGAGCATGTTTTATGCAGCTTTTGAAAGGTGACTGTTTCTGAAACTCTTTCTGCCTGACAACATTTCTGCTAACAGATATGTAAATTTCCATCCTTTAGGATAACATTTCAATGTAGTTTACAATTAAAGGCTATTACTAATTATGATGGATAAGACTCATATATATCTCGCACAGAAACGTAAAGAATCAACAGCTCTACGATTTTGCAGGCGACTTGTAGTTAAGTCTCTTTCCGAATATAATGATTGCAATTTCTCAAACGTCCAAATAATGATCACATAAGTGAATTCAGTATCATTACTTCCTCGCTGTGTCTCCTATGCGAGATGGACGAGTGAAGGGGCCTGATGAAGACAAATGACAACAGCGTGGCGATGAGCAGATAAAAAAGGAAAAAAAGACTGAAGGTGTCACCTGGTGACAGGTTGGATAACGTATTGGTTGAGGATTGGGGGTGTTGGAAAATAAAACGCAGCAGACTTACAAAAGAATGAAGCTTACACTCCACAAGCCTATGCAGTGGAAATTAGTTCTCCAAGTGTTATTTGAAAGAGTGAAGAACAAGAAACGAAGGTTTGGTTTCATATTTTCATTGAAACGAATGCGATATGGTATTACCAATATCAGTATTCCTTGAAAATTAAAGGACAGGTCAAATACATTACTTAACGGCGAACACAATGGTCTCCTTGCTCATTCACCTGAACGTCTCTTATATAATCAGTCCACAATATCTAATTCAACGAACATATCCTCAATAGTTGATAAAACGTAGCAAAATAGTCAAATAATTTAAACGTAATATAAAGACAATACAGTGCGTTCACTGATAAATATGAACGCAACTGCAATTTCCCACTTCCGGCACCGCTATAATATACGTAAGTTGGTATTAATGTTTTCATGGAGCCATACTTGACTTATATCGGGAAAACCTTGTCGAGCTTCGCGGCAAGCCATGCGGTTACAGCCGGAAGCCGGGAAGTGACAAGTACGTTCAACTTTATAGATGAATGCACTGTAGTTTACAAATGAAATATACAAAAAAGACAGGGAACGAAGCGTGGGCTAATATAGCACGCATGTGAAGTATTAAATATGAATGTTATCGAAGAACAAGACCCAAAGACCTAGACGTAGATGAGAAGATAGTATTAAAAAGGTGTAGAAGTGGCCAAGAATGATGGAATTGAAGCTTCGAGTCTGTAACAGCAGTAGATTTGCTTACAAGCTGGTTAAGTATCAGCTCAAGGTCTAGTACAACGCGGACCCAGTTTAAACACAATGGCTGCTCCAGCGCTTAGATTCATTTCGACCACTGGCCACTTTGCTGCACAATAAGGAAGAAGACATCTCTGCCCCACCACAAATGGGGACGCTTCTCCTCCACATCAAGGTCCAATTTACACCCCCAATGCCTGCCTCAGGGAATGAAGATTCCCTCAAGATGACAAGCAATTTCTTGGCACTAATGACGAAAGAGGTACGGGGAGGCAGTTCTGAGCGGTCGCGCCAGTCCTCAACGGTGCATCGGAAAACAAAACATGAACAAAAGAATTCACTTTTACAAGTAATCGTCAGAAAAAAGTACTGTAGTCTGAAAAATGTACAATGTCAAAAAGTCTGTTCGTTTTATGTCTCATGCTTTATACTTCTTGGTCTAAGAAAGTTCCAAAAAATATTAGTTCAACAATCTTTTTGCAGATACAGAACTGGATGGTAAAAAGTTTGTACAAGCCGAGTGTTTCAAAACGTCTATGTCATGCCGTTTTCATGTCAAAGTATAAGTAGAAACGAAAAACCGTGGAGGACTAGAAGTTTGTTTTTCCCAGGATGTTCTAGAACTTGCCACACGGCGGTCAGAATTACATGTGACAGAATTTTATCTTTTAACCAAAATTTCGGGACAGAAAAAAGAATGCCACGGTACAGAAACAACACTTTTTAATAATATATTTAAAAACGTAAAGCAGTTGTTAAGTTTATAAATTACAGGACAATTAAAACGTGCTTTCAAGACACGCACATTATAACCCCGGAGAGATAGATACATGTAAACTTAAACACTGTAGCAGTTAAAATTCCAGGATTCGCAGTTAAACTACAGTGGACTCATGGCTGTATACATAACACAAATTAAACAATTTAGCATTTGTTTGTTTGTTTGGATAATGGGCGTCGCACCTAAATCGACTGAAGGACACAAATTCGTAACTCTGTTTTAAATGACAATTAGCAGTCGACTGACTGGACGTTGGATGACTGAGAAATTCATTACTTTAATTTAAGCCGAATGTACATCACAGTCTTCACTAAAATACGTCGCTAAATCCCATCATACGCCGGATCAACCGAGTTTAAAAAAACAAACAAGAGATTTCTTCAAATATCCTAGGAGCGCTTCATTCAAGAATATTACACAAAACAACAACAAATCTGATACTATAAAATAACCCATGTGGTTGATAAAGTGTCTGTAAATGAAACATATTAACAGACTACACGTAATACGATACGGGACATTAAACTCACTTCTTACAAATTCCTTGCAGAGCAGTAAAGGCTGATATTTAAACGGAATGGAAACAAGGTTCCACTGTACTTGGTTTCGCCTGCGCTCCAGGCTGCTGTTAATCGGCCAACAGGTGCTGAAGAAAGTCTCTGATGCGACGGCGTTTCGAGACGCATCCAAGTTAAATTTGTGCGCCGTATTTCTGGTGCCGACGTCGTGCGGAGTTCATTAAGCAAGTCTGCAACACCTGTTCCTTCCTGTTCCAAATTCTTGTCAAGAAATGTTAGGCCATCTCTCGACAGTCAAGGAGTTCAGCCTGCAGATCTGGTAGCTAGCACTAACCACTTCATTACAACCCAGCAAAGCGCTAGACATTCATCCAGCAGAATTAAGCAAGCGACAGTCAACGGTATTAACAAATATGTATTTTGTCCATCGTCTAAATTACAAAACTACAACAAAGCTGGATTCTTCTTCCGTCTTTCGGTATGAAGGGATAGAAAGAAGACAAGAAGCCTATTAGCTGACCCCTTGCCCCCACCTGACCACGGTAACAAAATCCAGCATCAGAACCATCACCAGAAACGTTGTACTTTTATAAATGTATAATTAATACGATGGACAAAGTTCAAAGAAAGCTTCAAATCTCGAGTGTACACCGACTCTACAGTAGGGGAACAGAGGTCATGACATTCACTACCCACGCCTGTCCGGTCTACTAGTGTTAAGATTAAGAGATAATGGTAAAACAAAAGTTGAGAAATGTACGCAGAGCGTAATAATTCTGACGCGTTCGTTAGAACCTTAACTTTGACCTAAGTAAATATGGTAACGAAGGCGACTTGAATACTGCTCAGCCAGTCACTTAGGGCAAAGATGTAAAATACCTGTTATTGTTGACCGATTTTAACCAAAATTAGAAAGTGTCGATAAATTTCAGAAAACTCAGCGACACCAAATTTAATAAATATCTATTCTGTTGCCCTCCAGTTGTTTCAAGCATACAGACAGCACGAAAAACGACAGAGAGCTTTTAATAGACGCTCTGCAAAAGTTACAGCGCAACTAATACGAACTGTTGGAAAATAAGGCGAAAAGAGGAAGGAGAAAGGAAAAGAACACTCGATTACGGCCGCTGTCTCTAACATCTGCCATAACCAGTCATAATGAGTCGTCTTGCAATTTCTCGCTCGACACTTCACATCTTCTGAACAAATAACCGTCTAAATCTACTCAAGACTAACTTATGTCAGTGCATTGACATATGGATCCTCTTTTGTGTTAATTAAAACAACTCGCATATGAAACGATGTCTTTAAAATTAATTTTTAATATTTTTCTTCTTTTCATATTTTTGTTTCAGAAGCGAGAACATATAACGAAAATGTGTATTAGATTCCGTCTTATATAATACATATTCGAATCATCGAACTTTCTTGACTTACGTACCCATACGCAGTTGATATGTAATCGGTAAAATAACCGAGAAATCTTTCCGCAAACAAGTCTGCTGAAGACAGCAGCTGTGATTACTGAGAAGAAAGCTTTCGCATCTGGCGTGAAAGACATTAGAACTTTCTTAAGTGGATCGGACACTGGAGACGCTTCGTCGAGCTAACTCGATGCTGGACGACGCAATAAATTTCTTCCATCTGAGACTACGTCAAATTAAAAGTCCACAACACCACGCGACAGCCATACTGACTGCCCTGACGCTGTGGGAGTTTTAGTGTACTTCCTCAGTTCTTCCAGCAAATATAGGAACAGCATCGAAAACTAATCTACGACAGCGTCCTTCCACATCCATCCGAATTCATTATTCATTGTCGAAGTTGTTCTGACTTGTATCGCCGTGTGGGCACGAAGGCTAATAGCAAAGTTCCGAGCAAAATTTTAACTTCAAAACGTTTGTACTATATACGAGTCGACATGGCGTCACACCCAGAACAATGTCGACACCTTAACCGCTGTGATAACCTCAAATCACTCATTATTCATCAATAATCCCTTGATTCGATGCTATATGGTCTCAGCTACGTACACTTAACGTTTCAAGATTCGCTTTAACATTCCCCCACAACGCCTAAACCTAGGACCCCCAAAAGCTTTATCTTACAGGTTTTCTGGCTAAAACTGTACAATTCTGAACTCCACTGCGCGTATATCCGCATGATACGATCATCCTAATAATATTTGGTGAAGTGTACACAAATCATCAAGCTCCTCACTACGCAAAAAATTGTGTTCGCTTCTCGTTTCTTCACTCTGGCCCAAATAAGATTTTATTAGGTCTACACATGTCATACGCAAAGTCGTCATCACCAAATTGCATGCTTCAAGGCCACTGAAGGGGCTTCACCCCTACTCCCACCCCGGAGCGCGTCGCCAAACCAACAGGACAATGTTGCTAGCTTAGTTAGGTGACCTTGAAGCATGCAATTCCGTGATGGCCACTATGGATCCTTCACGCTACATAAATTCCAAGGGCTCATTGCTTCCATGGCCAGACCGAACTGCATTCCTATTTGACTACTAACACCGCCTTATAAAACTCACTCGCTCCACTTGAGACAACGACCCGGTCAACACCCCCTCCCCCAAACAATAACATTGTAAATCCAAGGTTTGCGGTCACCATTCACCCCATGGGCGCTCACCGCATGAACCACACTATGGCCTGGACAAACCCTCCCTATCCATGGACGTTTCGTACCAGCTGTTACGAAGGATGTGTTCCGACATTTTTCTGTAACAGATTATTATATCACCCCCTTGCAGAAACCTCATAGTTACTGTTGAGATGAACTTGGGTGTAATTGCATTAATTACGTAAAGTCAAGCCGGTCCAAGCGGTTGCTTGCGCAGTCAGCTAGCGAATTATTTGCGGTGCAGAAACAGTTCCGATCTATGACGTAGAAGTTATCATTTTGCGTTCAAATAATTTGTGGCGAAATACGAAGCGATAATCCTACGAAAAGACGGTGTAACATAAATTGATTACCAAATCCCAAGTACAGATAAACTCTGAATATAAATGTAAGTGTTCAAAGAAAGCTCTCTCTCTCTCCCTCTCTCTCTCTGTTTGGAACCAAAGTTTCATCACCGACATCACAAACGACTGCCATTATATTTAATCTGAGGGCATTAATGTATGTATACCGGAGTTATGCTTCGGAGTCTCTAATTGCCTAACAAACTAACTTACAATCGCGTGGCAACCAGAATAAATTTCCAGCTGCCAGCAAATACTCTTCTCAACGCTGACGGTATTATGCAACTGTTCAAAAATTCCTTATTGGCAAGGAACTCTAAGGTTTATTGCTGTCATCATCACAGAAGTATTCAGTGACTTACCGAGAGCCAATTCAATCACACTTCCGTCTTCAAAATCTATTTTCACTAACATCCCTCTAAATATTACACCTTCCTCTACGTCTCCCGTCTCCCAAGTACTACATATCTATCCTTATATATCGCTCTCCTATTTTTCTCCATGTTTCTTACCATATTCCGTACTTTCATAATTTTTCCAAAATAAATTTCACGACAGGCGCAAGAAATGCTGTTCTGCGTTGAGGCCTGACCGAACGAAACACTGTGCCTGCAGCTTATAAACTTACGATGTGAAGCCGAAACAAACAGCAGTAGACACGCCAAACAAAGAAACCTAAAGTGAAGTCAATAGGTGTTAAGGTCCACAGTAAAAACAGATTCTACTTTGGATGGAATAGCCTATAAAGAAGGTGAGCTTTATGTCTAGGATTTAACTGCGTCCTACACATTATTTGAGGTAAGCGGCCAGATAGATGTGTTCTTTCACGCACGACATAAATCTCACAGCGCGGAGAAGTCCTCAAAACTAAACGCATTATTGTCAAAGCAGAAACGGTACATTTCGGATTTAATATCGAATACATGCACAATGACTAATGTCCTCAGTCAAGGAACCACGTCTGACAGTCGATTACACAACCAAAATTTCTTCGACTTCTTCTATTTCTTTATCTTCTGCGGGTAATCGTTATTCCTCCCCCTCTTTCCTGCTCTTTAACGTCTCTTTTTACGAGTTCTTTACGTTACAGCATGATTCAAGAACACCTTATGGGTGTGTTAATGACAGCTACGTTCTTCCCCCAGGACGTGGGCAACCCACGCGACCAGGGTCGCTGTTGGACACTTGGATCACATGTCATTGTTGGAACATATTCTTAGACCACAAAGACGATTTTTCGAATGTCTGTGTACTCCAGAGAATACAACGTTCCGTTCCTTAGCCTTGGTATTGTTAATGGTGTACTATTATTACTATCATTCTCTGCTTTTGATACTTCGGTTGAAGGAAGGAGCCAAAGTGCAAATACATTTCAGATGGACTTTGCCGTTTGAGACGTCAGACGCCTCCAACGAGTAGCAACACGATAAACAATAATTTGTAATGCCCGCAGTACTATAAATGACACTGACAGAGACAAAATGGCCCGATGAACATACGAGGTCTAACATTGCCTCTGTAAAAAGTTGGAGACCCCAGTCGGTTACACACTTCACCCCCCCCCAAAAAAATTCAGTACTGTGAATTAAGATAAAAATAATTATTTCCATTATAATGAAGATATTTTTTCTGCTCGATCTTTTAGCAACGAGCGAATATTCTATCTGTACATAAGCCCTCACTGCAGAAAATCATTTACGTAACTATTTAAAAGTATAAAATGAAAGGTTTAATAAAAAAAACACCTTTGCACCGTAAGCCGAATACAATGCATCGCGGGCAAATTCCTCTCATACAAACTTTTTTTTTTGCTATATTACTTCATTAAACGGAATGCACTGCTGTAATTACTGGAATTCTCTGATGCAAACTTAATGATGGCGAGATTATTCAGTCCCGACGCACATCCAAGGCGTCAGAACTTTATGAAGAATGACTAAACTACTTATAGTCTCAGTTATTCTTAGATATCATGAGAGAAAGGTATTGGCACAGCAGAAATTTTGCAAACGTATTAGCCAAATTCAGAGGCGCGTGTGTGTATTCGCGAAAATGTTAGAAGTTCTGTATATACATCGTACTTCATTATACACGACGCACAATCACAGGCCACAACACGGCACAACAAAGGTTTCGCATTTAAAATCGTCAGAAATGTGGTTCAGCTCAAATCTACACATGTATTAACATTATTTTTCTCGCGATATCTTTATCATTTGTACCTTTATTACTGAAGTAAATCCCACGTGCCTACACTCTTCACTTCATTATTTCTGATTCAATGTTTAAATCCTTTTGGGTACGTGTTCTTACAATTTACAAACGACAAAATTTATGCAACCACTCATTTTGTTAGCACTGTCAGCAACATAATTTATGCAACGTAGTGTCTCTTCATTACCTTCGCCGAAACATAAACAAATTCTATAGATGGCATTGATAAAACACAGTCTCCCAATTTTAAGTACAACTTCTCATCTCTTCTGTAAGGTCATTTCTGCTGATATAGGCTACTCGTATCAAGGGGCATAAGGTTTCGAAGCCATAATAATAAGTACTAAACTATTCTGTACCTACTGTACGTTATTTTGTTAACTATACACGTGCATTTTACAAAATGAAATCTCCATAGTTCAGGAATGCTTCGCTGTCACCAAGCTGTTTAATTGAGAGGCAATTAGCCTCTTTTCACAATTTATATGAACATCGGATGCCACGCTACAGGAAGAAAATTAAGTTATTACAGAAAGAAAGCTGCTACTATGGAAACCAATTAGCGCAATTATACAGACGTACAGAAAGAGTCTCTTGGCATATCTGGAAGTAGATAAAAAAATTACCTTACGTCAATAATACGCAACAAGCGGACGCGGGCCCCATGAGGTCCGATGGATTTCATAATGTGTTCAAAGGACTAATAAAACGAACGAAGAATTCAATTCGACACAGAAAACTAAACATCTTTTAGGGTTCATCGTCCTTTGATTTTTCCTTTACTATTCACCCTGAATATTTAAAATTTGACGCTTCTTTACGAAATAAGCGACTGTTAGCTTCTCGAGGACTCTGATCCATGGAGTTAGTGGGCAGGGAAGCGTGATCTATTTCTGTGGTCTTAAAGTCTCGTACTACATGCGATAATCTTCACCTGAAGTTCCTCGAATATCTCAAAAGCTTTTCTTTTTTGTTTTAACCGATTACATAGTTATGCAGCTTACACCAGCATTCTTCCTTCAACTGCTTTCCCTGTATCGCTGACCGCAATGGATTATTCGATATTTTATATAATTTCAACTATACACTCCATGGGGCATTGTTTCACCAAAGTGACTGTAAATTATTACACTTAAGTCCAGGGCCTATAAGCTTAGATCGCCTCCTTTTTAAACACCTCTCGGCTTCTTGGATGATTACGCAATAACCTAAAATAATATTTGAATTCACCACAGTACAATGAAAACTTGTACAGTCTCTTTTAAAATTCAGCAACTTTGTATTCTGCACTCACAATGTATTTATGGATTTAATGTGATTTTCAGAATACACTGCGATTGCTTCTGCAAAGACATTTAACCAATCGAATTTCGTAACTGAAACGCTTTGTTTTCTTAGAAGTACGACCGAGAAGTTTTAATTATTTCGATGAACTAGGTTAATGATATATTGCTTTTATTTTGTGCCTTGTGATTCCGTGCTTCACTATTGCATTTCGTACAAGGGCCTTCCTTCAAGATCCTTATATTTCAGTTGAAACCCGATGGCGCAGAGTCGACTGGCTACCAATCTGGATAATTCAAGTTTAGATATTCCTATTATATACAGTGTATTCCGGTGAATTGGGTCACATCGGGACTAGTACACTTTGGCCCAATTATGCGAACTTCCACGTAAAGAGTTAAAAAGGTTTGTTCCCAAATAAACGGCTGCCACGATTAACCGATAACCCAATTAACTGGAATCTACTGAATCTAACAAAGCTGCATATTACTATACCACCTACACTACAAGTAAGGTTAATTTGAAAGTTTAAGCCTATGACTTGTTCCGATTGTAAGTGGGCGACACTGTGTGTGTGTGGACCATCTTCAAGCCACTGCCATTTTCCCGACATGTTGCCAAATCGTTCAATATCTACAGATCATAACGTTGATCCTTACTTTACTGACTCACATTATCTCATATAACTGCTGACCAAAATGTGACCAGCCGATCTGGAGCTCGTCCTTTCAAAATATCGCTTTACATTATCCATGGAGAGATAATGGCAGAATCACGTGTTACCGTACATCCATCATTGTTCCTCAGCGTTCTGCCAACTTCCGGTTCTGCTGTTATGCTGCCCCGCCCAGTTTCTTTCCTTTATGTGACGGTCTAAGATATATGACTGTACTACGTAATATGGGAACAGGAGAAACGTGGGCGAACCAACTGCAGATAGCAATTTTTTCATATAAATGTAAAATACAAATGTACTCAACTGGGAACAACTGACAGACATCGATAAAATAATTGCCTGCTGTATTTTACATATCTGACATTACAGAATACCGGTTAAACCAATCGTAATGTGCAGTGAGCTAATGGCACATGGGCACAGAGTGACAGGGACGAATGAGGACTAGTGGCGGTAGAAATCAGAACCCTGAACGTAAATGGTAGCACAGAAAGGAACAATGAAATAAACAACTTAGAGGACATTCCTACGTATCTAAAAAACACGGAATAAAATACCGTGTAGACGAACTTGGAAAGACGGTTAACCGAAGACAGCGTAGGATTATAAACTGAAAAGGCGAAGAGTCAGAGGAAGACCAAGGCGATGCTAGGAAGAGGATTTCTAGGTGGTTGCTACCGGCAATAAATTTCTTAAGCCGCGAAGAAGAGGGAAGTGGAGGAGGTGAGTGTTGGTTCAGTTTCACGAGGCCGGACGGAGGGACAGCGCAGAGTTCATGTTATTCAATATCGAGAGCCTTGGCCCTTATTATGTTCCTTTACTCACAACCTTTAGCCTTTTTATCGGTTTCCCGCGTGCTCCATGGAAAGTGACTCCACTTTTCATTTGAGCTCCAATGAACTTTCTGTATGTTTTCGGCCCACAATATCTCTATCTCTTTTCTACGTCATCTGTCCTCTGGTTTTGTAAAGGACACATCTAGTGAACCAGGTTCCCTCCTCCCCCACCCAACATGTGACAGGTGTACTTCCGTCATGGGCGGGTAAAATACGGTCCATGAGAAACATCCTTATGGCCGGTGGAGATGGTCAGAAATTATTAATAATAGTAATATTTACCAAATCTAACTTTTAAATTTATTATAATCGAAGCAATCAAGCAAATAAAAAAATCCAAATACACATTTTAGGTGAAATGCAGGCCTATGTCCAAGGTCTTCGGTCCTGACAAATGCAATTTTTCGTTTTATTTATTACACCCAATAGCAGCCATGAGAAAGTCAAATGGAATTCGCATGCATACGGCAATTAAATCCATTTTCTTCACAGTTAATATTTAAATGCACTGTCAGACAATTAAACCTAGAAGGATTAAAAGACAGGGCATGTAACATGCGAGAGGAATACAAGAAAGAATAACTCATTTTGGGTCAGAATATCTCAAGGAAAGAGGCGACGTGGGAGATCCAGGCATAAATGAGACCTTAATATCACAATGGATCTTATGGAAAAACATCCAGGTTCCTTAAACGCAAACAATACTTGATTAGCTGAATATAAGCTACCCAACTACTGAAAGGAGTTTAGAAAAGAATAACTTCAATTTTTAATATTAGTTGACACATTTATGGGAAACAAGACGTCGAACGAATGAAACTAGCGTAAAGTAAAACAGTCATGATACATGAAATTAGTTTTGCCTGGACTAGAATTGCATTATTTTGACCATTAACCATGAATAATACTTCAAAATACAGACCCCGGCGATTCAATGTCAATTTCGGTGATATTTTTCACTTCGCTATTAACTCGGATTAGCTCTCCTTCAAAATGACATAACGTAATCAACTATATATTCATGGAATATCTTCGAAGACACGTCTTGATCCTACTTGCAGACGCTTTTGGTTGCTTCATAACACTAGATATTCGAAACCGTCAACATAAAGAACAAGCAAATTCAATCGCCCTGATGATGGAGGCAGCAAGGACCTCTGAAACGTCAATAAACTTCTACCAGACTACACAGAGCAACAACCCAGAAGACAGCCATCTTCTAAAGATCTTCCTGTTAGGCTACTTCGTCTTTCTTGGGTCAAAAATCTCCGTTGTCCTCAGCATCCTTTGTTCACGTCACAGGCGAGAGTCTACTTTCACATTCAAACACAAAAAGTATAAAATTTAACAGCGTTCCACTTAAAACGCAACCCTTACTACAACAGCATTTGTAAGCTTCACTATAACAACACAAACAACTTTTCTTTCCTTCACTTGTTATTCGACAGGAATAATTTACAGATTGATCGCATGTTCTGCTATTGAATACACCATGCTTGCACCTGCACAGATTTTTCGCAAGTACGGGGGCGCAGCGGCCTAGCAACAAGAGTGAACTTGATCGGGGAGTCACGGGAGAGGCTGGGACAGTGTATTACACGGGGAGGACCGGCTTCTGTTTAATTTTTCCATCGCAGCATGAGATTTACTTTGGGTTGCTCTTTACAAGGTACACTCTGTATAATTAGATCTATTTCAGTCGATATGAACCCTGTGCAGTTAAGACCCCCGACGTATAATTTAGGTAATATTAGGGCGAGGCTAATAAATACAACCATAAATGTACAATGGGGCACAGCTGTGGCCCATTCGGTATTAACCGAATTAATAGGACTAATCAGTGATTTCAGAAGCAGTGATAACAATTCGGAACCGAATTCCGTACATGTAAAACGATGCGAATCTGATGTGAACAAATACCATCATTCCGTTAGCAGAAATAATAAATCAGCCATAGTGAGGGTGTGACCGGAACAATGGAGTCGGAATGTCGGCATTTGGAGCGCACAGAATGTGATGTATTCTGAACATCAGCAGTTTGACATGTTTCTACTTTACAACTATTCGTCCTCACTCACAACTAAGCCGATGGGAAATCCTTTATTCAAGCAATTTGTCCTGCTACAGAACACTGCACAGACGCCCGTAAACGCCACTGTGTGACAGTTAAGGGCGGATCGTGAACTCAGTGACCTGACTGGTTGGTTGGATTTAGGATTAAAGCTTCTGTTTAAACTCATAACTCCAAGTTTCTGCAACTAAATCAATGGCCCTCCTTCAGTAATTTACTAATATTCAACTGGTTAAGAATTCCAAACGTCACTTGCGCCTGAGTGAAAGATGTGTCGCTTTTCGCAGGGCCACGTACGTAAAAACGATGAATACTGTGTAGTTATTCACAGAGTTGTCACACCGTCCACTTCATTGACAGTTACTATACTTTCTCATAAGCTAAGCCCATATTCTGCTCCGTCAGATTCAAGCTACGTCTCGAACCCTTCGCCTTCAATCCTTCCATTCATTCCTTTCTTGTTTTGCTTGTGTCGACTCTCTCGGAAGCGGTTTATCTCTCTCCCCTCTTCCACCTCCGTCGCCGCCAAAACCATCGCTTGTCTTTTGTTTTGATCGATTGCTTACCGTCCTCAATTTCTTCTTACCCCATCGCTCCTTTTACTGTTCTCACAAAACTCAATCTTTGGGACAGGAAAGTCGACAACCTGACATTCTGAAGAGAGAATGAACACGTCGCAGAGTCCATACGAATGTCGTAACCAGAATTCCACACGTAAGTTAATTCAATTCGAGTCATCATACGGTAGTTAATAATAGACAGCGTCACCACAATCGATCAGATTGACGATGCAATCAAAGTTCCAACATTCGTACACTGAGACCACGGTTCGAATCTCACTGTGTATAAATATTTGTCCCGGTATTTCTGTGCTTTTCTCCGACGTACAATCTCCTTCGGATTTATCCTTGATGCTACAAATCCTACTACTTTACTTAAAGATTCAGGAAACTGCCAGAATGAAGGAGACATAGTTCTCCAGCCTGTTAGAAAGAAATTAAACTGTAGATATTTACAAGCGCGTTTATTCTTTTCTATGAAGTGACAGCAGACGTCATATAAATTTACACAGTGCCTAATTAGAAGCCACCATATCCACAAGGCAAGGCCTTATTCGCAAAATCATTCTTTTTCACGCAAGAACGGCATACAAAAATTTTCATCATCCTTAAAACGTTAACACACTTAGAAACATAAAATTTATTGAGCACATCCTGAGATCAGTAACTGACATTGTAACCCTTGGTATGTTTTCTTACAAAATCAGAATTATCCTGAATGGACTATGAAAGCAGATAAATGTGTATTTAACAGTGCACTAAAATAATCTTTTATGTGCAAAAAACTTTTAAATAAATGAAAGAGTACCACAATAAACGAAACGTAAAAGAAAGAACTGGTATTCTGGGACGTACGAAGACCGACTGGAATGATAAAAATAAGTGGTTGAGAGCAAGGACTTTATTATCTGAGTGGAAAATGGATGCAAATCTTAACGCGCACGAGGGGGCTTGGTGGTAGACTTCTTTATCTAGAGGGTTACGATTATGCGCAGACGATATACAAGAAAGGCTGCATCAAGATGCCTGCCAGTGCTGAAGACCTCCTCAGACAACATGAATCCTCGTTACCTCAAACGGGATTGAAGTGGCTCAGGGTAGGGCAAAATGTAAGTAATGAATCTACGAGTTCCCTTACCAGAGGGATTCCTTAATCAGATACGTAACTGAAGTGATTAGCAAAGGCCCCGCAGCTTGGACACTTGCTATGATCTGGATGTACTCGTATATATGCAACCAGTAAATGCTTAATACTGGATATTGGGACCAAGCTAAAAAAATGTCCATACAATTAATTCTGAATCGTATCGATACAATATAATCCCCACCTTGTAACCCCTGTTTCTAGGGATATTAATTAAGTCTATACCATCCCACCTTATTTATTTAAGACCCAGTTTAACATTATCCTCCCATTTATCAAAACATAAAATAAATCTGACTTCATGAAGCGTAAATAATTTTGAAACAAAAAATTACATATCTAAAATTGAGACCGAGCTCATAATCCTTCCAGATTATATAAGCTCCCATTTCGCTACATAATTCAGTTCATTTCGACTTAATATTGACAGAGGGAGAGTTACTGTATGGGTGGGAAAACTAATTTTGTATGAGCTCTAAATGTACAAGGACAATGACGTATGCAATATCGCAAAGAACGTGTTTCGGAAAATGTATGTATTCCAATTTGGAAGTGAAACGTTCCCACTTTTGTAATAAGCCAGAGAGACAAGTGATGCGTGTGTGAAGATAAACGGAACCGAGAGAACTGAAATTGGAATCTGTTTGTCCAGCTAGCGTTCAGGACACTGCAGCTCAGAAGGATGTGTTCGCTAGCGATCACGACGTAGGAATTACATGCACGGCGTTCCCCCTTTGAACAGCTCGTGGAGTAAATTTATGCATCTTCTTCCCCTACTTTCGGAAGTACACTCTACAGAACAAAGTTACAACAGAACAGAATCTGTAGGAAATGTAGCGATGTCATCTACAACTGACAGTGAAAAACATGATCAACCAAAATTATATTATCCAACGATTTCGTAATTTAATTTAAAGCGTGGGCGTAATGTTAGTTTAACCCTTTAAAGCCGAAGTCAGTTTGATCAATATTTAAGAATTCTGTCCGCACCTAAAAGAAAACGCCACAAGTCGCATGTATTTTGTTATTAACCCCGGATAAAATGTCCTGAACAAAGGTTAACGAGCACAATAAGATCTAATCGCTTTTCATTACAGAATATTTGACTAAATCCACAGACGGGGAAAAAAATCAACGCTAGACATGCACAAATAATACTTAATTCACATGGGTCACTGAAAGCGCTGTATAAATTTCCACTACCATCCTGGCTCTTTAACTGATACAGCTCGCCTATATCATATATATATACACACACATACATCGACAGCAGAGACGCCATGCGTAATCGAAACCAGCTTTCCAGTGCCGTTCCACGACTACAACCGAACGATGTTAAGATAAAAGCGGACGATGCGGTGACCTCAAAACAAAACCTTCGTTTCCTGAGGCCTACTCACCTCTTGCTGTGCTATTCCCCAGGCTTGAGGGATTCCCTTACGAGAAAACGACGATAAACAAGCACGCGAAAAGAAGGCGAAAACTTGGGTTCCATTTCCTATCCCGATTCCCAGAAGCCTCCCCACACCCCACCCGCTCGAGATCTTCCAATTGTTTTCGGAAATTGGATGAAGCCTGAAAAATGTCCCTCGCCAACACAGGAAGAAGGGAAATTCTTCGCCTGGCGCGTTCGTCCCTTCCTTCCTTTTAGTATTCTTGTTTCTTAGCTCTTTTATTTCTAAACAGTGCAGGGTTGACGCATATTTCTAAACGAAACCCACGTCAAGGTATAAGAAATGTAAAGCAGGGCAGGGGTGAAAACTGTTCTGCAAAACCGAAGTAAAATTTAGTCCCTAAGAGAAAAATAACGCGAACAGTTCTTTCAGCAAGGTTTCTGCACACTTCCGTCAATCTCATATCCAGAATGGGACTTCAATACTTTAAGAATTTTTAAGAGACAATCAAAGAGATCGTAAATCGATTAACTGATAACTGGTAGACAATTTTAACAAACTGGTAACTAATCGAATACACTTATTCGATCGATACGCCATAGTGGTGAGCGTAACGGACAATCCAGTTACGTAACGATAGAATGATTACGTTCTGTTTAAGTGGAACGTTCTCAGAAGCGTGATTCAAGCGATGTCTTCTTTACAGCAGAACCAGATGGAGTCAGGCAATACGTGAAGTACCAAAATACGCGTACTGCAATACCGATTGGTTCAGTATTACTGGGCAATGATTGATGATCAGATGTAACAAGTAAATTTAACAATTTTGTTACTGATTTCTTACAACCTTAGGCACAAAGTGGGCTAAGCCTTCTACCCGCAGAAAAAAAGATAAATTGTTCGCGTTTATATCGACTTCAAACACCTAAATTAAGAAATTCAACAAACTCTCTGGTATTCTGACGAACACAACTAAGAAAAAAGCCCGATTTAACTCGGTCTAATCCATATTATCAGTACCGGAAAAATCAATTTTAATTCTGAGGCATATTCTCAGTGTTTCGAGTTACGTATTCAGATGGTAGCCCTATCGATTCAGCCAACATCTCTGACTCAAGAGATGAGAATAAATCACTAAGTTTCTCGAATTGAAATTTCTCTCATTGCTCACTTGGATAACTTCTCTAAGTGCGAATAATTTACTTAGCACTTCGGTTTGAAAATCATGTTACATGCACACTGGCTTCAGTGAGAAAGCCCAAGACAAGCAGTCACACAAAGTTATGAACATAATAATCTCTACTTAGTTGAGTGTGTTTATACATCCAATTCAATTAAATTCAGTTACTTTATGAGAGTGCTTGCCAACAGCAAATGCCCAACAAGAGGCGAAAACTGTTAAATGCATACAAGAACTAATATAAAACTATTAATATAATTTAAGTTAGCAATGAAGGAACTAGAAACAAGAAAAATGTGTTTTTAGAAAAAAATATCTAAAAACGTGAATATTATTCCCAGCGACGGAGCACCTCACCTGACACACTAAGTTTCACAAAATAATACTTCAATTAATTTATAAACATGATTGACAACAGCAAATGAAGTTAATTAAAGAAGCGCAGGGAAAAATAAGAAGAAGAATAACCTACAAAATTATTATAAAAAGTCGTCATGGCGTCAGATTAAGATGAGCCACTCATTAGATCAAAAGTTTCAAGTTCAGATTCACACAGCTGGATTCAATGATATTTTTCATTCTAGACACGCCACTGGGCTACAGACGGGCAATACAGCCGCTGAGGGAGTTTCACTATTTCTCCTGGAGTAAAGAACGCCTATTAAAATTTATATTTACATTAACTCAAAATTTAATCTCTTCTTCGCTCTACAGTCCAATCTGATTATTGGTCCAGTATGTTTCAGGGTTTTCATATCATGATTTAGATAAACATATTTACTAAACAACAAACAAACGCTGGCAGTGGGAATTCATTTCTGGAGAGAACAGGCAAGCATATAAATAAAAACCAAAAGTCCAAACCACGTATTTTGAGAAAGAGGGTCTGTATGATATAAAAACAATTAATATGGTCGGGGTCACGTCCAAAGAATGGCAGACAACAGATGGCTCGAACACGTGCTGCAGTGACGGCAGCGAGGATGAAGGAAAAGATGGATGAAAGGAATTCAGGGTGAAATTAGAGTGACAGGCGTGAAAGACGGAGAGTGGCGGTTGGTAATCATAAGACGTCAATAAAGATAATAAAACAAGGCAGTACTATTTGGGTAGTGGATCAAACAATAAGCAGTCAGGGAGAGGCGGAAACACACTAAACACTACATTATAGTGTTTACAAAAGCAAATCTGTCGCGCTAGTGGTCAGCGTCACTCCCCAACCGAGCTTTACCCCCAGTATCAATTGGACAGGAGGCTAGGTGGGCCCCAGAGCCGATCTGGACGCAGATAGAAGAAATATCCTTTGCCTCTGCCGAGAATCCAACCCGGATCGGTCTGTAGTCAGACTATACTAAATGAAGTACCCCGGCTCTATCAAAGTGATATAGGATTTGAGACTTTCGCGGCGAGTACAATCAATAAAATCTGGATCCTTGGAAGTCGCGACAGTCACATCAGAACCCTGAAGATGGGGACAGAGTTTGTTCCCGAAACGTCGCTTTACTACGGTAACCAGCCAACGCGGCTGGTTTCCCGAGAAGATTTTATCGACTATCCAAGTGGTTGAAAGCAAAAATATTTTCGAGTCGATAGCGCATACACCAGGATCTGACACAACGACCTTCATAAACTATCCGATGCACTTGCCACATGAAGCTGTGAGAACAAAAAGACGGCCCTGTGTGCATGGGAGATTATAAGAAATTCACACCCCTGTTATAAGATACACGGAGAGGTGTCTGGATGTGGCGTTAACTCGTAACAATAAATAACCAAAGGGGGTAAATCCGGCTTCTGCCACCACTCCACGTTCTCGCTTTCTTTGTTCCCCGTTCGTAAAAACATTGCCAAGTTTGGAGGTGAGAAATATGATCATCTGCAGGCCAGATCTTCTGTTTGTTGTGGTCTCAGATGCTCCGAGTCTTAAAAAACATTAAAACAGGGCTTTATAAGAGATTGTTTCTGTAACATGTCCAATATAAAATGAGACACTTTACGGCGTGAGACGAACAGCATGAAGACATTCCTGCAACATCACTACAATCAGAGGTGTTTCCGTTGAAGTGGAATTCATAAAAATATTCGGCACAATGAAACTAGGGGCACGAGTTACCCACTGGAACAAAATCTAAAACTCATGTAGCTTATTTGAGGACAATTCATATCTTCTTTTCTATTTAGTGATAACTCGTTGGAAAATCCATTTTGTCAACTATTACAGCCTACAGCGAGGACCACGACGATGACGTAGACACGTTCTAGAATTCAGCGACAATTACACGGAGATGTGTAACAATCACTTTAAACTTCAGTAATGAGTCTTTGAGTTCATTTCCGGCAGTCCAACGTAAAACCAGCAAATCAGCCAATCAGCTAGCCAATACACAGATCCCATGATCCTGTTCCCCGGTCTCAGTCTTCGGACACGAAGATTACCAGAGAGAAAGCAGCATGCGGGGAAGGAGAAGAAGTAAGATAAGGAAAAGATGGTAAATAAGGAATGGAAAACAACGAAACCAGCTAAAGAAAATGGTTAAGATAAAAATAAAAAGAGACTAAGATGAAACAAGAAGTACCAACAAAAGTGAAAGACGTATTAGCAGGAAGGGAAGAACACGCATGATGCAGAGAAGAAGAGAGAAGACAGAGACAAAGAAGAGGACGCGATAATGAAAACACGTCGTTGAAAAGCAGAAAAGAAAAAATGGGATTCAAGAGAGAGTGTCAGGTGGAGAAGGAAAAAGAGGGGGGAGGATAATAATGCTACTAAGATGAAGTTTACAAATGGCAAGAGAAGAAACAATTTTAGAATACAAACAGACCCAAGTTCAAGAAGAGACAACAGAAAACGGACGTTTACGAGAAGATGAAGGTGAGAACAGGAGAAAAGGTATGTGATGAGAAAGAGAAGAAATAAGAATAGAAGGAGAATTTGAAAAGAGGCGAGGGTAGGAGAATTGTACGTGAGCCACAGGACTAGACCCGAGTTGTTATGGCCACCACATCTGTGTAGAAGGGACTCTTCTACGCCTTAATTAAATCATACGTTGCCTCTCTAATTTCGTTCAAATTTATATAACACCGGAATATTACCTTTAACCCAGCTTGGCTTTAAGTCTCTGCTGTTACCTGAACGCGGATTCTAAATGTGGGGACGAGGAGCTAATAATGACGCCCAATAAACATCCCTGCTTTACGTTTATCAATTTGTTGCTGTACGCAAAAGGTAACCAATCCTACCTCTCACTAAATATTATAATTCTATCTCCAGCCTCGCTTTACGTCACAAGTATTTACAACCACTGTATTGGATCTCGAAATAGATGTGTGAAGTGACCAGTTCTCAGTGTATTTCATACTATCTGTTTATCCACGCATTTTAGTTGAAATTCAAAGTCACATACCAAGTTCAGCACTGTAGTCATTTAAACGCACTCACCTGAAAAGAGAGACAGGCTTTAGTTAGTATGATTACAACAAAGCTTAAATTAATTTAAATAAATATGTATCGTAGTAAGAGTCAAGTAAATAAAGTAACATAGGGTTACTCACACACATCTAACAAAGATCAATAATCAGAATCTGGCAACAAGAAACGACGAAGAGGAATTACAATGCCCACAAGCAATAAACACTTCTACGTTCTACATTCAAATAATATTACTAAGCCTATAAAATAACCCAAAATTCTTGTGTCGTTTATCTTAGACATTTTTGTTCATGAAATTACATCAGTACAGTGTCTGGAAGACGAGAGTTCGATTCCCGACAAAAGCAGCATTCTATTCGACATGTACAATTGAATTTTCCCTCAGGGATAAAGCCGTCGAAGAGTGCAACTGATCATTCATTCCATCTAGTACCGAAATTAACAACGCGTCCTTATACGTCTTCAATAAGTGTACATGCACAGGGCAGAGTTGCTATCAATATGAGGGTTCCAGAACCTGATATTTTCTGTTACCTACTAAGATCGCAAGACAGAGAGCCTTACTGACGGCATGTTAAACAGCCAGGCCAATATACAGCAAGGCATTCAATAATGCAAGTGCATTTAGGAAACACGGAATGCAAAGAATGCAGTGGTACTGGATTTACGGCGTTGATTTCCCCGAGGTCCGTACTGGATTCGACTCCAGTTACTTAAAATAATTAAAAGCATTCGGGAGTTCCAAGTCTCGCCTTAGTAGTAATTCACCTGGTTATCAGATTATCGGCGAAAGAAAGACAGAGAAATACCCTATTTATAGACAGACGGCTTCGCCTTCGCGAAGAGTTCTCTGCATCGCCAAACTTCCTCTTCCTCGTTTCCTGATCGAATTCAAGAACTCCCCCATTTACTGTCGACACAGTACCACACCCTCGTTTCACAACCAACAGAAGCAGAGGAACACTCAATAACTAAATCCATGTAAACCGGGGGGACAAATTCAACGCCATAATTTCCACAGAATAATCACATCACCGCGAACAGTGAATGATGTGTCCAGTTCTTCATAAATGTTCAGAAAGATTTTCATACCTGAAAGTACCATTTAGTGCAACATAATTTTATAAGCTCTGCAATTCACACTTCCAAATGTCTCAATTTAGCGAACTGTACTAACACCTCCTATTCAAATGGAAAAGTTTTATATACAAATATTTGTAGGTAGATTATGACCAATCCCAACACAACAATTTTAGCACCAAAAGATAAAACAGATAATTACTTACCGATATCTACACTACATTATTGTTTTTGTTGTGTCTTATTGTAGGACCGGGTAAAAACCCATTTGCAGTTAATAATAAATAAATAAATAAATTACCTACATATTACCACTTGGAAAGCGTCCACTCGTAAAATCATGGGGATACAAATACAACAAAACATGTGAGGATGGAAAAATAGTTTACGATTATGTACAACGACGGGTTCTCTTATTAGCAGTGCCAAAATTTCATAGTGCTGTTACCAGCTTTTGGTTACTTTTAGTAAAAGTAAAGTAAAGTTTGTCCCGTTATACGCCATGTAGGCGTTTGGGGTGAGTGGAGGTATAGCTCCTCTCTTCCTTGACCTCGGCACTAGATGGGGGGTGAGTGGTCAGCATCACGCTCCGGCCGGCTTTACCCCCGGGAAAGGACTCCGGTACCCATTGTAGAGGAGGATGGGTGGGCCCCAGAGCCGGTCTGGACGCAGAGGCTAGAGGAAAAAAAATCTTCTGCCCCCGTCGGGGATCGAACCCCGGTCGTCCAGCCCGTAGCTAGTCACTATACTGACTGAGCTATCCCGGCTCATGGTTACTTTTAGTAACGTATATAATAACCAAAAATTTTCAGCTCATCGTGAACAATCTGTACTCGCCGCCGTGAGACCCTCAAATGTTGCTGTTAAATGTAATGCCTCTTCTCTGTCTCAATTCATTTACTGCGTATAGGAGAACGCTGTAATTATTCTGATATTTCAGATGCAAATTAATAAACAGTAAACCGTTAGCAATTCTTGGGTTCAGTTCGTTATGGTGGAATGAGGGGCGGGGGTAAGATGAGCAGGAAATGAAGATAGATGACGTACGCGCAGCGCTGCGAGTGACTGATGAGAGAACTTCACGCTGCACCAAAACGACACACTGCAGCTTCGCTTCGAGGGATTGATTAATGGATTTTAACCGTAGCTGCCGACAAACTCTTAGCAGTCAGTGTTAAAATCACGAGCCTTTTAAAAATAACACACAATAAATCGATCTTTGCTTTCGTTCGACTATGAAATTAACCTTACAAACACTTCTGACACTTTTCGCGAAATATCGGCAAAGAAATTTATTTAATTAACGTTTTATGTTATATGAACAAGATATCTCACACACTAACATGAAAAACAAATGCTGTAAGTGTTCCAGGTATCTGATAATACAGTATATGTAAAATTATACCCTTCTATCATGTCGACACTTAAGAACTACTACACGTATTTTGCTATCAATGGGAACTATGTTAGGACCTTCCCTGGTGGCAACCTTCCATTTGTAGCAGTGTTCGTTAGTATCGATGTCATGTATCATTAATAACAAAGTACTATCAGAATCGACTTAGGTTCTATTTTAGGTTAGTCTAGCTCGGCTCCCACTGTTGCGAATAACGAGACGCTCATACTAGAGCGTCAAGAACACCAACAAATGAATCTTAGATAAACAATTTAGAGAGTGTGGATTGAATTTACGTAAAAGGGGCGATGAAAAACTGATTTGAACATGGTAATGAAATTTCTCGGTTCCATAAAACGCGGAGAATTATTAACTCAGAGTAGCTTTCCAAAGGTCTCCGTTCCATGAAGCCAGTCATTCAGTAATTCTCTCGCGTTTCTTCAGAGGTGAGAGTGGTAACCTAGACAAGTTTGGCCGGTTCAAAAATTTGTTATTTTTAAATAAAAGAGCAGCTGCCCGCTGGTTTCATCAGTATTAAATTCTGATACTTGTACTGGTTAATAATAGAATCCAACTGAGAGTACTCAAATTTCCTGTCTTCCCAATTTTTGAAAGTTTTGAAGTAGCCCACTTCCTCTCTATTGTTCAGTACGTCCGCGTGTAGAAGGAAAAAGAAAATATTACATTTAATGATTATACAGAACAATGTGTGTAAGAATAAAATGCACTTTTCCCATATCAATGCGAAATGGTCTCATCGTAATCTCGTATATGTTTATGTAAATTAAAAACATTAATTTATCTGTATCATAGGATCGTATTACGTCTCTTTTCTCTCATTCTATAATCTGTTCATTTTTGCCGTCTCTCTGTTTCTAAAGCCGTGGTATCTGCACTGCTACATCAAGGTCCACTTGCGGTTTTCGTGAACACTACAGTGAGTTCGGGTTTAAATATGGACTCGCTTGCAACCTCGTGTATAAAGGATTTTGTTTCATGTTTCCTGCATACTGTTGATGTTTGGCCCGGTGACTTGCTTTTAGTTTTATCTATTTGTGCTGTATATATTTTTATCTCACACTCCTCTTTTACCATTTCAGCCAGTGCTTGCCTTTAGTAGTACGTCGTCTGGTGATAAATACAACGCAGAGTCTAGCCATAAGGGTAAACTCGGAAAATGATGAAGTGACGTTATTGGAATAGCCAATATTTACTGTTAGTAATTGTTCTAGATTTGTAGTTCTAAAACACTTCCCGGGTAAACCTAATTTTTTCAGTAGCTTCCGGGCGAAAAGGAACAAGGAAGATTTCTTTTTTGCTGTAACACCGTGCAGACTTGTAGATGCTGCAACATATGGACCGGAAAACCTCAAAGGGGAAAACCCCTCGAAGATTCAAGTGTAGATGGGGGATTGAATTAGAGATGTTTTTAAGAGTCGACTGGATTCATCTAACTCAAAATACGTCCTAAGACGACTTTCTGTGAACACGGTAATGAAACCCTAAGATATATAAAAGCAGTAAATTTCGTTAGCAGCTGAATAATTTTAAACTGTTAAAGAAGTTATTCAGTAGAGAAATTCAACGAGCTGTAAATAATAGGATGGACTTCATGGTTTTAATTTCGTTCTTTTATTAAATTATTAGCTCACATTCCCATAATACAGGATCCTATTTCAGTAGTTATTCGGCACACCAATAAAGATCCTGCCGCTATGAACCTAAGTTCCTTCGCCATTATCGCAAAAAACCTGTAGTCAAGTTGCTATGACACAACTGGCGGCAGTGAACATACTCATACCCCGAAGAAGGTTGACTTCTAGAATGACGCGCCTCGTATTTGACAGATACCGACTCCTATATCTCAGGTTGAAAACATCAGATAGACCATTAAGCCTATTTTCTAAGTTTTAAATCTTGTGGTCTTGCTTCCACATCACTTTCTGAGGCGCGTTCTGAACTGTAAGCCCCAAAATGCGCTTATCAGCACACTTAACTTCACTGCCACGAAAACTGCCTGTGACTTGCGACAGTTTTCCACAGAAGCAAATCAGCTGCTCTCTCTGTGTGGTTTTGAACCAACGTGGCGGTCCCAGGTTTATGCAGAACAAACATGGGATCCGTTTCTAAACTTTCCGGCAGTGGTGTAGAATGGGGGGGGGAGGGGAGGGGGGGCGCTCAAAACTGCGGTGGCAGGAAAGCTATGAACTTCCTTTTGTGTTAGACTGCGTAGTTGCATCGTAAAGAGTGTTTTGCCCGATCCACACAGCCAAGTACATCGACCGTAACTGCCTTTTGTGGACTGTATTTTATATAATTTTCACTTTGTATCTCAGTTAGAGTTAATGCTATTCACGTCACAATTCCACAATCAACTCCCTATTCATTTTGCTTCTTCATGTCCCACTTGCTGTTAAACAAGCCTACGTCGACGGATATTTTGGGGGGTTGAGATTTTAGTTTCGAAAAATCAATTACTACGACAATTTATTACAAAGACCTACAGATGAATTATGCTGTTGGTACTACATTACTCTTCTAAATTGTGTGTTGAAAATAAGACTACCCTCTCAGTTTCAGTAAATATTTTCATGCTTAATAGGATATCAGACGAACAGCAGCGTTAAAAAATTAAAAGAAGAAACCGACGTTTCAGGGACCATCTCAGCCCCCATCATCAGGGTTCTGACATCAGAACCATTTGACGTGGCTGATAGCACGAGAAGATTTTATTCAGTTACGTCGCAGCGAAAGCTTCGAATCAGATATTTCCATATTGTTTTAATAGGGAACAGCAAATATGTTTCATAATAAACTTCTTTAATAAAAAAATCTGATCATCTATTCGCAATCCAGACCAAAAGATAATGATATTCTTTTAGTGTTCTTATTCTACCAGTATAAATGCATTGCATAATAGAGAATGTCCATAAATTAGCGGACGACTTGAAGGTCGTGTAATTATTCACTTATTACAAATACGAAAATCCTACGTATTACAAAACAGTTACATAACATTAATTGTTTAACATGCGTTCACAGAACTTCACTTCAAAAAAAATCTTCAAATCGTCCGCTAATTTTCGGACACACGGTATATTACATAATTTTACGCAAGCGATATAAACCATTCAACATAAAGACGTTGATGAAAGTGATCATAACGACGCAGGAAAAGCAAAATACTGATATAGGCCACAGAACATTTATCGACTGTGATGAAATCCTCCGAATGTTCCAAGTCACTAGTACGACAAAGTGCTTCATACAGTAATGCACTGGGATATTCTACAGGGCACACAGGTCAGGGGGGAAGTCATCCGAACTGAACACGCAAATGAATGATATTTCGGGGAGAAGCGGGCTGTATACTCAGCAGGGACTCCGATATTGGATGGCAGAAACAAATCGTTTCGGGTTTCCTCACCGCTGGCAGCTTTGGGTTGATTCAAACACGCGATGTGGCCGCCATGTTCCACATGGATCTAATGCAGGGCATTCAGTTCTGAGTTTTGACCCCTCGACCTGAAAATTCAGTTATCGAACCTTATCTTTCTACAAAGATGACACGTGATTAAAATGGAGACGGGAATTCTGTATTTATTTTAAATTCCTCCTCCTCCACCTATGATTATTCATATGCCTCTTCACTTCACTCTTCTTTTCGTATATTTTCCTTTTTGTCTTCTTTGCTGTTATCCTTCACTACTCCCTGCATTAAGGTTCACACATACATTTAACTGATTACCAACGTTTTTATAACCAATTAAGCCAAATTTTCACACAAATAAAACTCTTTAAAAAAGATTCCTTATATAATCTTTTTTTTGAGACATTCTCTCACAGTTGGTAACACATTTTAGGTTAATATTCTTAAGGAAATAATCCTTGTTAGGAAATTCACAAATACAAAACGTATAGCTACTGATTGTTAAAGCAGGTGGTACACATAGTTACCACTGGACTTTAAGGAATTATGCTTTGCAATGAGCCGACTTCCATTCAAAAATTACTATCAAATATCTCAAGTACCGTATTCGTGATTTTACAAGTTAATTCGGAATTGAATCCGTAAAAACTGAAGAATAAATAAACATCAAGTATAATTACGTATGGAAAGTTGTTAAGAATGCATTTGGAAAATGTGAGTTGACCGACTGTTGCTAACAGGTCTTCAACTATTTGTGTAACAGCAACGAATCATTATTAATATTGATATTATGAATGATGATTCTAGGAATAAAAAGAAAGGTGTACAAACTTCGTAAACGATTATGGCTATTTCTAAATTGAAATACACATAATTCAACAAAAATGACAAATTAATTCACAGATGGCGTGCCTGCTGCTTCGGTCTTGTGCGTATAAATTATTTGCACCTTCCATTAGCTGCGGGCCGGCCTTATAGAGAAGACCCACTGGGATTGGTTCAAAGCTTGTGGAAAAGGGATGGGAGAACTTTCTACGCTCACGAGCGTGACAGATGGCCACGCCAAAGAGCCTTTAATACTCGAAGGACACGATCAGAGAGCGTGGCAACTCACCTCGAGAATTGCCCCGCAAATAACACTCCCTAGAACTCTCCACCAGAAACAGCTCTAAGCTCGGTACTGTGACAATCGGGGTTCAATTCTAGGCACTGCAGCGACTTCTGTCTCTGGTCTATTCCGACTCCTATCCAATATCTTCAACGGGCTGTTTCATAAGGGATAATGAGGCCAGAGCGAGAACCTGATATTCTTGCACTGTATCATTCCTGTATTATTATAATTATTATTGTTATTCAGAATCCATACCATAAACCAGCAGTACAACGTTTATTTAAGCTCACCTAACCTAACCTAGTGTAACAATATCTTTTGGCTACATGTTTCGGCACACACTTCCTATCATCAGGCCACTACGTTATTTTAATTGGTTATCAAATACATATAAATCATATGTAGATTAGTTGCAATATAGTTAGATCAGTTTAGTTATTATTACTTATTAATGTTTGACTAAGTTTACTTCACGTGTCATGCTGCAGAATGTATTATTTATGTAATCCTATTGGCTGCACATACGAGTATATTCGCATTATATTAAAAACAGTGGTAACTTATGTATGATTACTTCAACACACATAGCGAGTCTATGCGTCTCGTAAAATTCCCAAAATAAACAGAGATGATAATTCTGAAACAACTGAAATTTGTAACGGAGACGCGTTATGTTTTCTTGCAGATCGGAACGGAACTTTGAATACTATTTGGACAAGTTTCGAGCTTGAAAGTGTTAATGCATCTTAATGTTTTGGGCTCGGGAAATTATACGGGATAAGAGCAGTTTCTGAACTGAATAATAACAAGTATTTCCTAAACCTGTAATCTTATTGAAATTCACCACAGATAGCTTCCTTCTCCACAGTACGTCCTTTATAGCCGAGCCATTCTCGCGGTACACGGAAAAGCAGTATTTTCCGGCTAGCTTGCAGCGTCTTAACGAAATGCGTTCCAGATTACCCTTCTAAGTGCTTTTATTAGTATAGCCTTACACAGAGCTAGTGAAATATTTTATAGTTTGTATTGAAGCGTATTATCTGCGCATGCGAAATCGTCTTGAAAGCAAATTTACGTTTGTGGCCTTTCTAGGCAAAAATAATCCCGCCAACGTGAGAGGCCCAAGTTTCACACCAACAGAAAAAAAACAGGTAAAATTATATATAAACTGTTAGTTTCTTACACAGTAGAAGGGGAGACAAAATATTCCAAAACACGCGGGAGCAAGCATTTCCCAGATTTAATCTGTTTTTAATTTCTTCGCGAATACAATTTTTATTATCGTCATAACCAGATATCTGGACTCTGTTACAATTTATCAGCTTACTTCATGTTCTGATTCTGTCCTGCATACAGTCTGATAACGAGACATGAACTGGCACTTAGTTTTCTCTATCTTTACTTCCAGACCAACTCTCTTATTAACATCTAACAGAGTTTCAGTGTTTCTTCATGATAAATAAACCATACTCTGGCTTCCAAATTTTATGTCCTGCGAGGTTATACACGTGGCTTTCCCACGTTTCTCTTTGATACTGTGAAGTCACAATTGTCCGCATTTATTGGATATAAACACGTGGAAACTATTATAATAACGAAAAAATCTACAACTGTCTTAATCGCATTCCCTTCATGACTACAGGTATATGAAATAAATATCAATGAAGGCTACGTAAGACAATTCCATAAGATAAAAGTCCTACAACATACCGAGTAACACAAATTTAACTACAAACAGCTGAAACGTTACGCATGTCCATCAATGACATAAAACAGACATATCTACATAACGATACTTTTTAAGCAATAATTACGACAAAACCTAGACCTCACAGAAGAAGTCAATATTAAATCCCATCAAGATAATGCGATTTATCTGAGCATGGGATGCACGCGAGGGGTACATCAGCGTGCAAAATACCATCCAGTGTAATTTAAGTCCCCGCAGGTGTCCGCCGTGTTATCTACTCTCTGCAGCAAGCATTATTAACCCACTTCACAGCCGTGTGGCGACTAAGACCTGCCCTAGTTAACCCTTCATACGGCGAAGCTCTTCGAAACGAGATTTAGAAATTATGCCCCTGTCTAATTTAACAGGAGATTGGAGAAAATTACACAATCTGCACTCTTCACCTAATAGTGTTACCGTAATTAAATTAAAGATGATCACACAGACGAGACATATATCACGCAAAGAGAATATTAAATGGGTATTATTTAAATATTTGGGGGGGGGGGGAACTCAACAGGCTCCGAACAGGGACCAATAGCTTTCGTGAACACGGAATTAAAACTTCGGACAGGAAATTTCGTGACTACCAGATTAATTATGAATTTTTCATGAGAATATTCTGCATCTTTAAGTTAAAGTGAAAGGAAAAAAAAACACCCTGTTACAAATATTAGTCGGCTAATAACGTATAAATTTAATCGGCAAATACTCCGCGTCCCATTACTCAGGAAATCACTAAAAAATCTATGTGAAACAAAAATGTCTGAAGTGTCATGTTTGTTTCTCCAGGGTATTAAGACAATAATTTAATATATTTATACCGACATATACTTCATAATCAAGAGCATATACTGTATGTTTGAAAAAAAAAAGGAATAAAATTATCCAAACTTTTGTCCTAATATCACGGAGAATGAGATCGTATGAAACATCTATACACATATGGGATGCTAAAACTAAAATTGCCTACATCCTAAAATAATTGGATGTTAGGATGCGAATTATATAAGGGATAAGGTCCACTGGCGGTGCTTTTTAAAGGTCTAACTAACCTTCGGGTTCCACGAAAGCTTGGGTTTAATGTGTGTAAAGCGTTTAAGGAATATTTTGTAACTTAGATCTACATTATGCTTTATTAAATCAGTGGAAAAACATTACGCGAAGACTACGCACTGTGTAATTATACAAATTTACCCGTTATTTCATCATTCTCTGGTCGAAACATTCTCCTCGGCGTTTTTTTCTGAAACACGGTCTGTTCTTGGAATGCAACTCTCATTGGTTCACAATCTGTCCGGCACATATCCCAACAAACCATTCCTTATATAATTCGTGATAAATACTTCGTAACGTTCGCATAAGCACAAAATATGAGGTAAATTAAATAACCATAAAATACAGGTACCCGAGGGTTAAAAGTGCGATAATTTTAACATATACATTACAGTAATAATCGAGAATTTAAACACTTGTTCAGTGAAAGAGTAAAATATGTACCGCCACAATTCTGATGACGTAAAGCAGCCTTCACTTTCCTGAACCAGTGAAGCTACTCAGATAAAATCGGTAAGCCTCCATCATTATCGTCAGGTTACGTAACAGACAACCGGGTAGCGGGTTAGGTAATCCAGGTCTACGTACTAAGGTCCCTTAAGTGGGTGTTAAGTCGGGTACGACCTGCTTGTGATGTAACAATTCGCTAGGGAGGTCAGGTGAAACTAGGCCATTTCTAGGAACAGGAAATTAACACAGAGTGCACTAGTGTTTCTCAACCTGTGTGCCGCGACATTTCGAACTCAATAGACATAAGTTTAGACAAATATTTCAGCCGCGTTGGCACAGTAACGTCTGATCTCAATGTTCTTTTTAACACTAAAGCCATCCTTTACGTTTCAGCGAGGTGCATAATGCTCATTACGAAAACATATAGGTCAATCTGAATTAAAAGTATTAACGACGTACGAAGAGTAAATAAACATTATTTACGAATGTGCGAATTTATAAATCTCTGGTAAGTTATGCTACAATATAAGCAATCAACATTTCTCATCTGTATAAGTACTTTGCAATAAAAATAACAACACAAAACACACATGCACACACGTGGGCACACATAAACACAATTTCTCAATAATTCATGATTTGGTCCTGGGATCAATTTAACCAGGGTCTATGTTGTCGTGGGCATTCACATGAAAGACAATTGAATCCAAGTTGAATGGTACTTTGTTATTAATGGTAATGAACATTCGAGTTTCAGCATACAGATTTAAACAATACTGTGCAATTACAAAACGCGCGCTTACTAGGAAAATGCCAAGTGCAAGCCTTACTATAATTCTATAGGGCAACGGATAGACCTACGCTTCTACGCGGACTCGGATACTGGAACATCAGTATGTTTGATCACATATATAATAAAAGTACTTGAGAAAAACTGTGAATAACATACATCAACACGCAACAGTAAAAGTCTATAAATAAACGGCTGGAACATGAAAACCGAATCCAGAAACTACTTAATCAAATGTACAAGTTACTAGAAATGTCCGACAATGGTGGAACCATCCTAGTCCTCACAACTAAAAAGTGTAAAAAAGGGGGCAAAGATATTAGTCGATGAAATATTATTATTACTTTTCTCAGTTTCAAAACTGGATAGTCACAAAATACCGTGCTAACACAAAGCGGTCTTGTGATACGCTATTGCATGTATTATTTTTCGGGAAGAACTTTATCCAATTGAAATCCGTGAATATGTGCCCAAGACAAACAGAATTATTCTTTTCGTCGATGTTATAAGTGACTTAATTATCATGAAGATAACTGTCTTCTGGGATGTTGCGCCGTGTAGTCTGGTGGAAGTTCACTGACGTTTCAGAGGTACCTACAGCCTCCAACATCGTCGCCCTCACGCACATACGTTCTTTGCACGACGTACATAAAATAACAGCATATACGGAAGTTCATGTTTGTCCGTCTGTCCGCATGCTGCAACTTGAGAAAATTTCAGCGGAATGTTATAAAATGTTACATAAACGTTATGCATCTAGACGTCGCCCCAAATTCTACTTCGAAATTTCATACGATCAGCAACAAACATGGCAGAACACGAACATCTGATACTAGAACCACTGAAATGTAAATAGATCTTTGAGAATTGTGCAGTCTGCACTGCAGACTGTAAAACAACAACATGGCGGGCTGCGTACAATCCAAGAGCATATTTACCTTTCGATCTGAAGGCAATAACTAAGAAATCACTACAAACAATATGTGGAATTGTGTATGGTGATGGGGTATAAACATGCATTTGTCCTTAAAAGGAAAGAGGAAATCGACAAAAGGAGAAGAGGATTCTCAGAGGGGAAGATGGGTGTCGGTGATCCAACTAACAGCAGTGCAGGATTTAAAAGTACATCTTCTAAGGGGAGAGAGGAGATTTGTGTATGTGTTTCACTGGCAAGCAAAGTGTGTGTGGCTGTTAGAACACGTGACTGGAATTGCTACAACAAGACGCCAGGGTAAGGAGTGATCATGGCGGTATGCGATGGGGGGATTCGCCAGATGATTCGCGAAGCAAACGCTAGACTCCCAACCTCAAGATGAATGACTGCGGTCTTCTGGTAGACCGGTCGCTTTTGTAACGATCCCACGCAATAATTCTGCAGACAGAAAGGAAAGGGAGGAATTCTAATCGTGGGGCTGTATTCTCGAGATCAACATGTCAAAAGAATAAACTCGCAGCGGTTTACAAAACAAGAATAGGCAACACCGAACACAAATAACAAGAGTGGGTAATACTCAAAAGAAGAGTTGACAACACCGATCACGACAAAACAAGAGTGGGCAACACAGCGCAAAAACCAAGACTGGATAACACCAAACACCGTGCTCAAAACACAACATCGCGCACAAGAGAAGCAAGAGTGGCCAACACCGATAACAAGTAACAAGACTAAACAACACTCTGCACAAAAACAAAAAAGTGGAGCATCCTTATTTAAGGACTGTATATTTCCTTCGGCTGTAAAATTTGTCCTTAAAATATGTTTGCGTATTTTCATGTTTATTGGAATCTACCGAGAGTAATAATAACAACAATAAAACACCAATAATTATAATAATAATGAGGTGTAATGAAAATAATATACTTCATGAAATCAAGATACTATTTTAAGATGGCTGCCTTCTGGATTGTTGCGCCGTGTAGCCTGGTAGAAGTTTACCGACATTTCAGAGGTCTTTGCTGTCAAGGTAGCCTTGAAAATGAGGACAGAGATGACCCTCGAAACGTCCGCAAATTTAACCAAGTGATGCGGCTGTTGGCCCGAGAAGATTTTATTAACGACAACCGCAGTGAAAGCTTCACATCATATACTAAGTCCTCAGATTCTCAGTCATCTTGAGGAAAGAGGCGATATGTAGCAGTAAAATAAAAATAATAATCCTACTACAGAATTTGAAAGTCATTTATTAAATAACGCGGTCAGAAAATAATATATAATTCATACAACTAAGTGAACAAATTGGTCGAGCAGGTAATAGGCCTAGAAATTAATCGGATATCGGCAAAAGCCAAATCTGCCCATCTCTAGCTCGAGGAGGCGAGTAACAAACGGAACTAACTACCAACAAATCCAAGTTCCGCCCAATCAACCAACCAACGAATAATACGTGATACTTCGCCGTTACACATTTACCACTCACAACACAGATCATGAGCTCAGACCTTTCGAAAAGCCGCTTGGAAGTGTAAAACCCGGCCTTAACTGCCAAGCCACGCACTCCATACTCTGGATTTAATTACTGCAGCCGAAACATTAACACATGCTGTTAATCGCTTTAATACTCTCTGCTATCCACCCTCTACTCAGACATACAGTCAGCCACAAAACACGCGGGTCAGTTCTATTTAGATATAACGTATAAAGGGCGTAACATTCAGAAACGAAAACGGATTGAAAATATGAAGTCTCGAGTGAGGGTCTAAATTCAAGGATAACGTACTCAAATAGCCACATAATTTACAGTATTATAACAATTTTCATTTCCCTAGATGGGGATATATATTTGTGACGGACGGACGTCAATACGAAAATAATATCTTGTAGGATTTGAGGTTTTCACGGCGGTGAGTTTGAAGAGAGCCATCTTCAAATAATATCTTGATTTCATGAAGTATATTATTATTATTGATGTTTTTACTGCTGTTATTACTGTCGGTAGATTCCAATAAACACGAAAATAAACAAACATATTTTAAGAAATTTTTTACAGTCGAAATTTTTCTCTCTCTAAACAATCCCATTTTCTCCATAAAGATGATTCGATTTTCGAACGGTTATTTAAATACACGCATTTTTAAGGAAGCAATGTTTTAACATCTAGTCGTTCTGCTTCATGTTCCACCGCTGCAAATAGTATTTACAAAATGTTACATCTTCAACACCAATGCTGTTTCCCCCCCCAGGACGCCAATTCTTTGAGTGGCTCTGCTTAGTTTACTGTTATTATTCATTTATTTGATTTTAGTATCTCGTCCTTTCCGGTTGACAACTTCTCTTATAAAAATAAACCGAGTTATAGCTACAAGATGAAAGTCGGTTACCTCCTGACCTAAGTGCCGAAACATGGAGCCATATAGAGGGCGCAGAGGTAAATCTCCACAGCCGAGATCTACATAGTAAATGCAATGCCACTTAAAAAATATCATGTGAGTAAATCAGAGTTCAGTACAGCCTTGCAGGATAGCATTACGACTGCACAATGCAAACTGTCTCTTGATTACGACCGACCTATCTGCGGTTAGCAAATCTGATATCACGGAAATCAGTTTATACAGTGTATATTTCAACCTGAGCACGCACTCTGCCCACCGTCTATCAGAACATCCACCCCTTTATATAACGTTACTTCTAAGCAGTATGAGAACACATCCAATGTGTACTCCATTTCGGAGTATATATGATGACAATAGGCTGCTATTATTACACTTCGCCTTCTCATTTAACACTTCTACTTCCACTTTTCTTCCTCTTAATTGTTCTCTTTCTAATTCGATGTTTCTTCCTCTCTCTTTTATTAATTTCTTTCTTTCTCTGTGTAAGTGTGTTTCCCTACAGACAAATGTATTCATTCCCGCTTCTCAGAACGAATACATTTCTCTTCCTCTAGTCACCGTTTCTTACACCTCTCAGCTTAGTACATCATTTAGAGGGCTAATTCCAAACGCATTTTAAATTTCGGCGCTAAGTGGAAGCGACCGTCTACCTTAATTCTCTGTTTTAAAAATGAGTTACTCACCAGATGGAGCCCTTATGATGAAATGACGCAAGTAAATGGCATATCTATGTTCGGATTCAAACGCGATCCATCCAGTTATCGTGTTTTATACTTAACCGAGTTATCACCCTCCTCCCCCCTCGGTCCATCTATTCAGTATTTGCCTCTCTCCACTTATCTGTTCCCTATCTCAGTCTCAGTGTCCCTGTTATAATATCCACGTAAATGAAGAATTCGGTGTAAAAAGCGTCTCCTTTAATTTCACCGGACTCAGAACGAACACTAGAGAGACATTTAGCTACAAGAACGTAAACACAGTCATTTACAGCGACGTAGTTCGAATACAGACGTGCCCATATTGCTGATATTGTACTTATCTTTTTAATTTTATAACACATAGTTACACGCCTTTAACATTTTCACAGACATGGCGTCTATTTCGACGGCCGTATATGGTGTGTCACGACTGCCAGCATGATTAAAAACTACCCTGTTTCTCTAATTTTCTCATCGATGAGATAATTACAAAAACAGATTTCAACTTTGTGTTATATTTTAATTACTAGTTTGAAGTCTTCGTCAACAGATAGCGCTTATCTTTACGTGAAGCTAAATACAGCAGCAATATTTAAATTTCGAGTATGATATATTTTTAGCCGTAAAATGTTTTAAACACCGCGCAGAAATATATATATGTTTATCGTGAGAACGATATAGGGATGATTTATTCATTTACTCTGTTTAATATTACGTAAAATTCAAATCGTAAGGAGTTACCTACGCGTTAAGCTGGATTTCTTTTATGTATGTGACGTCACCTACAGTAAAACATAAACAAGTGCTTGCTGTAACCTGCCCACTTTAACACGCGGCAATCATCTAAACGAGACGCTTGACATTTCGCATTCCGAACAAATGTAAAAATCGCCATCTGTTTTCACAACACACGAGGACGCCTATCACAACGCACCTCCCCCACACGCCACTTCCGCCCCACTAATTGCCCTCGTTAAGGCCGGACACATGTTCATTTTCCGTTTTAATGTTGTACGTGTCAACACTTATTATTTACTCCAAGCACTGCACTGGGGGATGTTGAGCGAAAAACCAAACGCTGTGAGTTAAACTTCTGAAATTTTTAAAAAACAACAACAAAAAAACAGCGGTAAATGGTACAGGCTAATAAGTGGACTACCTCTTTGCTACACGATGATGGTGATGGTAAACATTAATACCACAAAATGACGTGACATACTCACTTCAAAGTTCAGTAATTCTACACAGAGCGTGTTTTAATATGTTTCGTCAGGAGGGTTCAGACTTTGGTTTATCTGTTGTTTTATAAATTTCGGGCAGAAATCGTCAGATTCTATCTATAAAGTGCTAGGTGCTATTTGGGATCTGACCGCCACACTATCCACGGTGGCTCTTCACAGAGACGAGGCCGTCATAGAGATACCACCCAGAATCAGTTAGCGACAAACATTCAGTTCTGTAGTTCAAAGGGCACAGGGGCACATTCATTCATGGAAGTAAAAAAAATAAAATAAAAGGTTCCAGGACTGAATAACATGATGGTCGACCAATGGCGAGCTTTTGTGAAGGAAACGAACTTTTGGCTTCATAAAAGATGGATAACTTCTTGACCGAATGAATATTACCTCTCAACGATGATATTGCTCCATGAAGTTAATTAGGAGACGAATGTACAGGATGGTGTTCTGGGTTAAAACGCCGTGAACATGAAAACGTTTCGAAGGAACATAATCATATGATATGTCTTCCTCTGACATCACTACCACCGCGACATCTCAAGCAAAAGGATTATGAACGGAATTTAAAAAACAAAGCCCATTTATACGGGAAAGTTCCAAGGTTGCTTTCTAACTCAGTCACAATTTCGCTTACAATCCAGTTCCCACGGAGGCCCACACCACACCACCCTCACTATAAGACCATCGTATCAAAACACTGCTTGTTGGTGTTGTTTTTGGTGGTAGAATATTGAGATGATTAATTTTTCCTACCCCTTTAGTGATTTGTTTACCTTTTTATTTGAGGACTTCAGTTTTGTTAGTTAGATTTTTAGGGGGTTGGTTAGGTTGTGAATTATCTAAAATTGATTTAGGTGAATTTATTTTTTTCTATGTTTTTTTACAAATCTTTTTTTAGGATCTATGTGGTTTATACCTTATATTTTTACTTATGGTGTTTCTTTTTTTCCTTTGAATTATGGATATGTTGTTATTAAGTCTTTTGATTCTGGTTGGAGAGAATTTTTTGGTGGTCAGGTTTTTTTTTGGTTTTTTCTTCTTTGGCTAAAAATAATCAATGGTTGCAGTATGGTAGTCTTAAGGTTTATATGTTATTTTTTATTCTTTGGGTTAATGTATTAGTTTTATGTTATGTACATACTTGAATAGCTTATTTAGAGCATGACATTACTGACAAAACAACTCGGTTCTTTACATTGGCAGTCATTTTATTTTCACAACACAGAGAAGCGCTGGGTCACTAGTATTTTCTTTTTCAAATTCATTCACGTTTATCTACCTCTCTCTTATGGGCCTATTTGTTTAGGTCCACTCTCACACATTCGTTCACGCAGAAACTAACGCTATTAGACTGCGTTTGTCCAGTCACTTCTTTCAAATAACCCCCCCCCCCCCGCCCCCTCAAACGGTTCTTTACTGTCAGTAGACGTTTTGGTCACCATTTAAAATGTGGCTAGCAGCAAAATAAAAGACTGCTGGCCGGCGAACCACAGACCATCGTAAGAGGAACAGACAGTCGGGAGTTAAATACAACTGAATTAAATCGGCCATTATGAATAAATCTGCCCCAGTCCGAATTCCGGCGAAGTACTTGCGTCGCGTTCAAATTGCTATTGGGTTATTTACACGTAACCCGTTAAATTCAACCTGTTACATTCTTTAACAGTTTCCTATTGGACATGAATCGTGATCCAGACCATACAATTAAGTAGCAAGCAGTCCAGGGTTCGATTCTTGGCCCGTTCATTCGTGTCTCTGACGCTCCTCCAGGAATAAAAGACAAAACAAACTACGATCCTTTTACACAAACTATGCACAACAATGAGCTTTATAACAGGTTACTAATTCCAAAGAGCAAATCCCTTCTTAAAAAGCTAATACTCGATAAGCTAAAGTCTGAAGATTTCTGTCTTCTGGGTTGTTGCGCTGTGTAGTGTGGTCGATGTTAACCAACGTTTCAGAGGTCATACTGCCTCCGTCATCAGGGCGATTATGACCTCTGAAACGTTGGTAAACATCGACCAGACTACACAGCGCAACAACCCAGAAGACAGAAATCTTCATACTCATCGCCCTGATGATGGAGGCAGTATGACCTCTGAAACGTTGGTAAACATCGACCAGATTACACAGCGAAACAGCCCAGAAGACAGAAATCTTCATACTCTGATGACGGAGGCAGTATGACCTCTGAAACGTTGGTAAACATCGACCAGACTACACAGCGCAACAACCCAGAAGACAGAAATCTTCATACTCTGATGACGGAGGCAGTATGACCTCTGAAACGTTGGTAAACATCGACCAGATTACACAGCGCAACAACCCAGAAGACAGAAATCTTCATACTCATCGCCCTGATGATGGAGGCAGTATGACCTCTGAAACGTTGGTAAACATCGACCAGATTACACAGCGAAACAGCCCAGAAGACAGAAATCTTCATACTCTGATGACGGAGGCAGTATGACCTCTGAAACGTTGGTAAACATCGACCAGACTACACAGCGCAACAACCCAGAAGACAAAAAACTTCATACTCACTGCAGTGAAAACCTCAAATCATACAAGCTAAAGTCTATTTAGGATGTGCGTGGAACAGATATCAAGAAACAATGGCCATAAAACGATATCATATATTAAAATCTTATTGAACGAGAGCCGGGTATATACCTTTGTGTGCGGTTGACGCCATGATTCTGCATTTACTCTGGATACTAAAAGCAAAAGTACATGGATTGCTATAATTCTCCATTGTTTATCGCTATCGAATCGAAAATTAAATACCTGTAGAATTCAGGGGGCTTCCATGATTCTTTTATATTCTTCAACAACACTGCGTTAATAAAACGTACATATTTCTTAAATATCCATTACAGCACAAAAATAATGTTACGGCTCTACTGAAGTTACTCCAGCGTCTCCCACTTCGGAAGTTCGCACGAACTAGATATTCGTAGAAAGCATGGCAGAAAATTACAAAGCGTAAAGATGGCGTGACACTAGGCAAAGAATAGAGCAAGTCAATTAATTCAAATGTCACTGGGGAGGGAGTAGACATGATCATTGCATCACTGTCGTCTGTTGTAAATTAACGAAAGTAAGCTAAGAAGCAATGAAATAATGTAATTTTGTCTGTCCTTCATTTATAAATGCAAACTAATAAAAGATGCGAAGTGAAGTGTAAGGGAATTGAAAAATAAAAATGAGAGAGACCACGAAAAGACGTAAAGTGATATAATAAGAGCAATGGTTGAACTCGGTGATAAGTCAAAAGTTTCAGTTTTTTTACTAAACTTTCTTCACTGAATCGAACCAATATGGAATCACGAAGATAAATTTTAACTTCGAAAATAACTTTATTCGGAACTGAAAGAAAGAACAGGCAGAGATAAAAAGGAATGGGAAAATATCGAAGAGCGCTCCCAGCGTTCTGTAATAAGCTGGGAGTTTTGTTTCTGTGACCTATTATATTCGCCTTTAAGCTCAGACTATCAAAAAGTTATTTTGCGCAGCTTGTGAAAACAGAGCCCTGCTGACGGACAGCTTCTAATGGCGCTGTAACAACCCTCGTACATTTTCTGACATTGACTTAAGGGTGTATTCTCGGCAATGTTTATATTATTAGTAATTCGCCCTTATCATTTGATAGAGATAATTACATTGCATTCGCTGCCTATATTAACAGGGTGATCACCACAAGGAAAATTATACCAACGAGGCATACAACGCATGAAAAGATAAAAAAACATTTTAGTACAATGATATTAAAACAAAATCTAAAATCACAAAAACATTTATTTGTCTTTGCTTAATCAATTGTACGTTGTACATGTATGTAGCAGGCCATAAATGAATGATTACCAAGCAGCATTTCCTATTATTGGGATAGATTTCAGGAATAATCATTGTTCCTGGCCAGAAATTATCGATCTAATTACATAACTTCAAACTTGAAATGCATTTGAACATTAAACCAGTCTTGAAAATCGTCGTAGCTTATAGAATGAATTATTCATCTCTCCCTGACCTGCTGAGACCCAGTATACAAGTTTAATTCATTCACGGGGCATTACTAATTTGTTGTACAGTGCTCCTACTTGTACATACTCTCAAATGTCAGCCCAGTGGTAAGTAAAACGACGATGACTCAAATGAAATATACAATGGATTCGCTTATGATGCAAGTTGAAAATGCACGACGCTCGTCCTATCTTGTTTAAAGCGTCTTGAGTCCCCGAGGGGCTTCCCATACGTTACAATTCTCATCATTACAAGGCAGCTACAAATATGAAAGGGCCTAAATATCTCAAATAGACAGCGGATAACATTAGCAATCCCTGAACAGTACGAAAACTGCTAGCGTAGCGTTGTTACAGACCCTTCTTACCCCTTTGGGGAGAAAGAGAGCGTATAGACGGTGCTGCCGCCTGGAGGACTAATCTATCTTCCCACTCGCGTCTACAGCTTTCTTAATCACTGATTTTAATTTAAGCCATTACCGGGATAATTAGTGACACACACACACATAGACGGAGACAGCAGGGAACATCAGGTACCAGCTTCCTCGCTGTGCTTTTAAATAACTTCTACTTCTGGCCCAGCGAGACATTTTATTTACTTGTGATAATTTACAACGGACATGTTGCGGTATGGTCAGACGGAATAACTGTGCAGAAAAATACCCGATTTTAAACCATTTTTATGCTCAGTGTTTTAAGTAACAATTACAAAGTACTACTTATGTATTCAAACTAGTGCGAAAGGAATTTCATATAAATAAAGCACTTTACACCGTGTTATCAGTTTCTGTGATACAACATAAAATGTTAGTAGATTGTATGTGATTATTTTCATGGGAAACAAACAAATTTAAACACGAAGGCAAAGTGTGAGAGGTTTATTGAAAATTCAGTACGGTGCGTGTCTGTTCGTTATGATGTGCAAACATTAACGATTCCAGCCCCGTCACAGGTTCGTCAAACAAGGGGTTGCGTGATCACTGGGTCAACCTGTCATGGACGTCACATTGCGAGATTATTCAACATCCAGTCTCGTGATGGAGTCCGTCAGAAGAAAATAGTACAGCCTTCAGGGTTTAACACTTGACAACTAAAATATTTAACCTTTTAAATGAACAACTACTGATAAAAGAAAGGAAACAAGATTGAAAGCAAAGAAAATTAAGAAGACAAAAGAAAGACGGATAAAATTGCAATTAAAATGCTGTAATATCATGTAACGTCACTACTTTCGGTCTACAGACCCAAATACCAAATTTTGTCAGAATTTGTTAAGTAATTTTGGCCTTGGAACATATGGACGATCAAATACGACGCTATTATGGGTTCGCTGTCAGCACTTCGTGCAAAGAACGCATAAAAACAAAGACTAGTCGACCAGCAGTTATAATAAAAGACACGCCAACGGCATGACCACCACCTATCAGCTTCGGAAGCACGCGAGATCAACAACATTCTTCTCACTATACACACATTCATTTGGAAAGGGTTGACTTTGTTTTGTTTGAGTTTCTCGGAAGGGTAGTGCCGGCTGCTGGACGGTGATTGGCCTTCACACTCCGTCTTCCCCCTTGACGCCGCCGCGCTAGAAAACACTCAGTTGTTTGAACGCGTCTAAATCAACACCGGACGGTCATACTAGAATTCGCTCTAGCAATTTAAACGGAGAATTCCAACAACATCCAGAAACCGCCAGTGCACTCAAGTAAGGACAAAATATGAGCGCCTACGAACGAAGTGTATTGCCACACAACGGTAAAATCACACCTCCTGTCCTTCCACACGAATGCTTCATCTAATCCACCGACCGTATTTCTACCAAAAACTGGTACACGGAGTCTACACTAAACCGTGTACGGCAAATTTTGACCCATAACCTTTCATTGAAACTACACTTTACTCCTTACGACTTAATCTCAGGTTATTTGGCGACGCTGTTTCAACTGCGTTGATCATATAGCTTCTATGTGATTGGAAGACGATAATAAATTGTGATTCATTGAGAATTTATAACGAGATGGTCACGGATAGGCAAAGGAGAAGCAAACAACCCGATCGAGATCTGAACCGAGTACTTCTGGACTGTAGCGAGTATCGTATGAACCTACCGAATAGAAATAATTAAATTATGACAGCGTTCTCGCATCTGGCTCAAGAAAAAATATCGCGCGCGTGTGTAAATAATCGTACAATGAAAATAAAAACACTTACAGCCACTCATGAATATTGTAAAATTCTCGCGGGCATCAAGGTGCTCGCGGGTATGAGGTTTCTAATCCCTGACCTAAAGCATTACAGGCACAAGGTCCTGTCTAGTGCTTGTAAGTTATTTATTCTGTGTAGTTAGTAACATAATTACATATCCGTGGAATGATTTGGTTCAGTCTGCATTGCATCACACGGTATAAAGCCCGTGATTGGCTAGCTGATAATCTGGAGCCTGTGGAAGGGGGCAGGAATAATACTGTGTTGCGTACGCACGATGTGGCAGCCAACACACACTGGGGTATGCTTCTGTACACATACAGTACACACGGTGTGTTGCGGGTTGACTGCATCCACGGGACTGTCACAAATCGAGCGCATTCAGATGTGGGTGGACCAGCCTAAACAATGAGTTAATGAACAAACATTGCTGACATAAGCGTGTACATTAATTGTTAGCACAATAACAACAAAAAATGTCAGCTGTTTCCGCCAGCTCGCGGTTAAAAAACGACTCCCACCGTCCAACAGACAAGGATCGTAGAAAGAAAGAGATAAACGTTCTCAGGAGGGGTGTGTAAAAGTGGTTGTCCCAACATTGTCCACTGTAATACAGCAGAAATAGGGTAAAAAAACAATACGAATAATACCGTGGGGTAAAGGGAGGATGGAGAGGAAGTCGATTGAGTTATGTGACTTCTTCCTGTCCATTAATTTAATCGTTGTTTCACCTCCTTATCATCCCTTAATTTCATACAAACGACCCTTCCAAAACTTATTTCACATTGTTTCCGTACACAAATTTCATTACGTGATTTTATTTTACAGCTTGTAAATGGGGTGGAATAAGATACGGTGTTGAATGAACCCCGATTTCAATTTATCGTCGCTAAAAAAATAGACGTCAGTTCCAATCAGTAGAATCGCAAAATCATCTAATCTGCCGAGAGGGTCTGTGGTGGGGAATGAGTGAAACGAAATATAGTGCCTCATTTTTTACCCTTAATCAACTTAAAACCGTTTGTCACATTTAATAAGCGCCAATGAAGGAAATAAAGATTAAATGTCAATTTAGCTTTGCATGAAGCACAAAACGCGATGATTTTGACAAGAAAAGTGGACTTAGTCATAATACAAATATAAAGAGACAACATGGCGAGATTTCATATTCTCAAGGCGGCTAGTAAGAAAATAAATGTCGTCTAGAATGATGCACCATGTAGTGTGGTAGAAACTGGTAGACGTTTCAGAGGTGCTCACTGCCTCCATCCTCGACTTTAAAGTAATTAATATAATATGAAAATTTAAAGGTGAAATATGAGGAGAGATGCCCGAAGACTTCCTAATGTTATAGGCGTTCTTTACACGAAAGTAAGACAGAGGAATACTTTATGTGGATAAAAGCCCTTCCATGACTCGCTTAACAATGCAAATGCACCTGCATTAACCACCTTCTTGAACGTGCGATAACGCCATAAGCCGTAATTTACCGTGTGCATTCCCCGAAGGAAACCGCAATTGTTTCGTAAACGAGACTAATCGGCTGATATGATAACAGAAGTTTATCGGCATTTAACCATACAAGTAAAAATAACCCCACAACGTCCACCACGGACAGCAGACTACCAAGCCGGGGGGGGGGGGGGGGGAGGGGGGAGGGAGGAGGAGTGATTATTTGAGACGCGAAATTAATTTTAATCGTTAAGCCAAAGGACTTCAGGACAAAAACCACATATTTAAAAATTACTAAACAATAAATTATTCCTACACGAACTGATTGACTTTTTAGCAATTCTGAACAGTTATATGAAGCCACAACAGATATGAAACGAGAATATGGATCTGAATTTGAGAGGGTGCGATACAGTGTAAGTCAAGTATTTTAAGTCATTTAAGTATCTGTAAGTAAAAGGGAAACAGAGAAACAAAGAAAGAGAAACAAACAAGTATCAATCAAACTAATGAATAAGAAAAAGGCAAATACAGAAAATTAAAATAAAATGCAAAATATTTGTATCGACTTGTAATTTATTTCACGATACCCGTTCAAACACAAACGTTAGGCTACAGAACATCAGCAGGTAGATCGATTGATGTTAATGATGAATGATGAATTCTGAAGGATAGGGAAGGAAGCTTATTGCTAGAAATTATTGCAAAACTTTCTTCAAAGAGAAGAGGAAATACAAGAAAATTATGATAGTCGGCTCCCAGGTCCAGGTTTGAAGTGTGGACTCCAACAAGACAAAAAATTGCACCCTGACTTTCGACATGTAACTCACAGGTTCTTATTCTTTGAACCATTCAAACGGCAAGTGCATCTCATATTTATTTTGACTTCTGTGAATAAAATACTGCCACGCATTCAACGAGGTAAATGAGGTAGCACATTCACAGCAAAATTAAAAAGCTCGGAGTTTAAAATTTCCCAGTTTTAACCCTTCATAAGTTACAAATCAATAGCGAAACATCTTCTTGAGTCGATACAGTGTACTTTAATAACATTAAATAGCCGAACAGTGACGGCATCTGGCACGCGGTAGATTGTCATGTTAATTCCATGCAACCAATTAAAGCAACGCCACATAACTGACAGACATAAAGCAGGACACGTCCTTTAGCAATACGCGTACATACCGGATATCCTAACTGCATAGAATTCACGTCAAACGTCATAACTAACTGTGCAATATGCAATAATACACATTATATCAAACAATGGTGAAGCTTCCTGGGCAGTTATGAAGCTCACTCTAGATACCTCTCAAAGTATACCGAATGACAGATACATTACTCGAGCTTCAAACTGAAGATAAGGAGTCGAAAATGCTGGAGATTTTACATGACAGGGAATCGGAATGAATTTAGCAGCTGAGAAACAGAAAAGGGTAATTTGCGATATTTCAGGTTCTCACGGCAGCAAGTATGAAAATGATTTCTGTGTTTCGCCGTGTAGTCTGGTACTTAAACGACGTTTCAGAGGTGCTTCTTATCTTCACCATCTGGGCGACCAACCGACGATGATAAAATTCTACCAGACTACACGGCGAAGCATCCCAAAAAAAGTCATAGTCGTACTCGTCGCTGTGAAAACCAGAAATCTCACCAACTTCACGTACTTGGCTTCAAGAGTTAATCGCATCAAGAGAGTGTCTTACTGAAACAAATCTTTCAAAACTGAAATACCCTTTAGTGATGACATATGGCAGTCGGGCGGAGGAATGAGGTAAGAAAACTGATCCGCTCTCAAAACGTCAACAACTTGAACAAGAGTGGGAGCGGGGGGGGGGGGGGGGGGCAGAGGTGTTCAACCCTCGTGTCTACCGCTGCAACTGATCTTTTGCCCTCCCTATCAAAAACTTCTTCTTTTCAAAGTTGCCCCATCACAGACCACTGTTTGCGCCTCTAGCTTTGATCAAGACACGACTTTCTTTTTAGCGCGTTAAAAGAAGAAACAGAAAACGAAAGAACAAATAAATACTCCTCCACCAGCTTTTTACTTACAAAACTTGATGCACCCCAACAAAGTATAAGAGGCCAAAAGTCCGAGTTAGTAGTTCACTTTTCAATTCCGATTAAAAACACAGTTGGGAAGGACATAGATTCCCCACCAATCCATTAGACCACGGGACAAGCTACAGAGAAGATATTCTTATCCTTGTAGCTGGCATAAAAAAACTATGCTGTTTCGTTCAATCCATTATCGTACTTTAACAAGGCGGAAAGGTTTACTACATCAATACGCTTCATTAGCGGCTTCCAAGCTTTTCATAAAAGAGACTGCCTTCCTATATATCGTCACCAATCGCAAAAAACAACAGCTGTAATAAGTAATTATATCACATAAGGAATCTGAAGAAAGCAAATTATATAAATACATGCATATATTTATACATACACACACACACATTTCGTAACTTGGATGAAGACGTAACGAAAATATGAGTAAAGGAAGTATATGAATCTATCTTTAGTTGTTGTTTTTAGAATGCATTACTATTATTATTACCATTGAATTGAATTGAATTGTTATTAGATTTAACTAAACAGCATAATATGCATGTAGTGATAAACAAAAAACACACACGGACCACGAGGAAGAGAAAAATGTTCCAATACCTCTTTCCAAAATAGGACTGATGCCAAAAAATCCCTGTGAGGCTGACGATATGCGTCATACAGAAATACAACAAACAAGTAACATTCGTTTTGCTCAGAATTATAAATGACGTATTTTGTTCAGTACATGACAAAACCACTTATACCTTGTACACTACATAACTGTGAAACTAAAATTGAAACTAAGTGATGATAACAGATATCACAACTATGAAAATTACAACAAAAATTTACCATTCATTACTTAGTTCGATGCTAATGTAGAAACTAAGGTTGTGTAAGGAGCGTATCATACTGAGAAAAATATGTTTATAGAATCGAGATGTACACGTAGAAAGTGACCACGGCGGTACATTGAACCTTTGAAAACAGAAGAGCAAATCCAAATACTTGACACCGTCCTCTATTGTCTTAAGAATGCCACAAATCGATTCAATGACGAATCTAAAAGACATAGAACAAAGTGACACACACCACATTATTTAATCTTAACCTAAGTAAACCAAACGCAATCTAACTATGTAAAGGTAACCTAAATTAAATGAATATAAAGTACAGCAAACTACACAAAAACAAAGCAAATTAAACATCCAAACAAATTACGTTAAACGTAATTAAACAATATAAACTAAAAATGAACTAAATAAGAAAATCAACTACACTAAACCAAACAGAATTAAATTTAAGTAAGTTAAATTAAATTTAGTTTAACTGAACCGTACAAAACCAAACCAAAATAGACTAAATTAGTGAAAAGTGTACCACATAAGAACAACCAAATCAAAACCGATTAAATTAAGTAAATTAAAGAAGCTAAACCAAACTGAACAAAGTAAATATTAAAGTACAGAACGCGACAGTGAAATACACGAAACGAAACTAAACTGCACGAAATGAAACCAACTAATATTAAATACGATTAACAAATTAAAACTAGACCAAAGTAAATTAAAGTAAACTAAACTACAGAGTAATAAATCAAGAAGAGAATTGAATTAACTGCGTCTAAATCAAAATAAACAACACCCAACTCCGTATACAAAACTCCTTGCACACTTCTAAATCCAAACCAGTCACCAGACTTCCAGTGCATGGACACTCCAATCCATTTTCAGTTATGTGTAAGGCAAGGAGATCTAGAAACTGAATCAGTTCACGAGTATACACAGTACAGAAAGGAAGTGAATCTTCTCTTAAGATTCAATGTAGAGATTTTTTCCTCCTGTCAATCTGAACAGCTGACAGCCCTATCTTATTTTTATATAAATTCTTCCTTCTGTTACGATATCAGCGAAGTTTTTTTCACATTTATTTTATACACTAGACGTCACTTCCTGCTTCGTGAAGAAACGCGCGAGTAAATCGAAAGAGGGGCAGAATTTGTACAAGATGGCCGACATTTTCTGATCTTTGAGTGAACTGACTGGAATGTCAAGCTGCATGCATAACTTACAAATGAAACTAACAAACACGTGCCGTGGCTTAGGAATTTATTGCAGTAATTTATAATTACTCATCTGATTAAGAAATTCCCTGTCTTTACAGAGGATGAGAATGACTACGAACTATACCACCTCTCCCCCCAAGCGCCTACATGGCGTATAGCGGGGACAGCTTTACTTAACTTTTACTTAATGAGACATTTGTAAAATAAAAGCCACTGACATTAATATAACTTATTTTAAGTAACGTCAAGTGGGATGAGAATACATGATTTTCAACAAGTTTTCCGTCTTCATACTTTTTTGTCCATATTCTGCAAAATAACATAATTCACCTACAGTCTGGATTTATGGGACACCCTGTATATACAAAGAAACTGCACCACAGGCCAATTAAAAGAATAAAGCTGATTGAAGGCACTGGATGAGCAGATAAGCTTCTCGTCCGGAAGTTGATCTGACGTTTTGAAGAAGGGATGCGGTTTTCTTTAGAGTGCTAGACGCCGGAAACTCATCTTTCTAATCTCATATCTGCTCACAAATTCTAGGAGCCCCCCCCCCCCAAACTGTCTCTACCTCCTTCTACTTCTACGTGCATAACAATGAAGACAGTAAATATGCCGAGATTTCTAACAGCGAGAATTTAAATTAAATTTTCAACCTTCCGTCTCTTATAGCATATCCACCCTGAACACAGCACTCGTATTACACGATCCAATGCCACAAGATGAAGCCACAACGTCTGGGGGTAAACCTCCTGAGAATGGAGAAAAGTACATATTATTCTGAAACTTTAACTCCTTCCAGTTTTCGGGATGATCCTTCCAGCAAGTGATTTCTAAACTATGCTCCGAGAGATCTTCATACGCGTTACAGGAATAAATTATTCTTTTTGCATGGTGAGAGTTCAATTCTAATTCTCTCGTAATACTGATATGGTGATTAAATCTGAAGGATCACTTGAAAATCTCAAGGGATGTAAAGACACTGGAAACCCGTGTAAATGAGAGGTAAAAATCAAATAGAGCTGATCTTGGAAGAACACGTTGTCAAAATGTGGTGCGGTTACAAATGGCTGATATACAATACAATAACGGAATCGACACTAAGATAGCATTTAACAACGTTCTAAGTCTGAAATGTCCATTTGTGTGTAATCCACCAATTTACGTCTTTGCGTCCCAGATGGCCTCTTCTCTTGAAGCTTCCCAGATTTCACAAACACACCAATTTCCCCACATTCTTTCTATATGGATAATTCATCTCTGCATCCTTATTTAATCACCTTCAGGATATTAAGTAAAATTCAAATACTAAACCCTTTTAATACGAATTTTTCTCCATTCTTGTCACGTCCTCGGAATTCAAATATTAACCGCAGTAAATAGTTTCAAACACTATCTATGTGTGAGATTTTAGGTTTTCATGGCTGCGAGTACGAAGATGGCAGTCTTCTGGCATGTTCCGCCGTGTTGCCTGGCCCTTTACAGACGTTTCAGAGGTACTTGTTGCCTATCATCAGGATGATAAACTGAAACGTCGGTTAACTTCTGCCAGACTATACGGGGCAATAACCTAGACGACAGATATCTTAACCTTCAATCTGTATTCTCGTTTAGAGATACAGAACAGGCTTCATACCCATACAAAACAATGCGTGTAATTACGTCTTGGTAACCATTCGTCAGATACTGGCAACCTACGGTTGAATAATGCAAATTTTAAAATCTCAGTATTTCAGTCAGAGCGCTGTAGTACGCGGACTGAATCTCATCTACAGACAAAACGCCACCATTTTGCGTGATAGTGCTAAGGCTGAAGACGTTGTGCTGGGATAAATGAGCGAAATAACTGCCTCCATTTTTATACCAGAAGCGACACTATTTATCTTTCCTTTTCCTTCTTTATAGCAACAAATCACACAACTTTAAGCCGACAACTAAAGCACAAAGCTCTGCCGAGCGTGGGAGGTGTTATTAATAATGTGGTTTGTCGTACTAAGAACATTACGTACACGTGCCTGTGAAGAACCTTAGCCACTGATTAAATTACTATTATTATTATTATTAAATATAAATTTACAGCATCACGTCACACAGTTTCAAACACCAGAATAACGAGTAACTATGATCAAGTCGTACAGCTTCAACTGTCAGAATGGCAGGTAACCGATAATTACTTCGTAAATTTCAGCTCTCGGAAAGTCAGGTTAACTGTCACCGCGTCAGAGACATTCATATGATGTCAGAGAGGCGATATTTATCAGAGGAAACATTTATCAAGCTGCACAACTACTAAGGCGTAAATATAAGCACATATATTTTTTTTACAAAATGTTTGGATAAACAAAATATATTGTACTCACCTCTATGTCTGTTAGTTTGTTTGTCAAACATGAGCATAGCATCCTCGATCTGAAAGGAAAAAAAAAGGGGACACATAAATAACTCTGTAAAAATAGTATCTACCTTTTCTACAGGGCGCCTAAATGGTCTCCCCGTGTATAAACAAAAATAATATAAGCTTTCTTCACCACTGCTGATTGAAATTTATTTATCAAAAATCGGAAGTTATTTGTGTAGTGTTAGCAAGTGATGCGTTGTTAACAGTGTTTGTATGTCTTCTAAAATACGAAGTGTACATTGCCCTCATATCGTTTACGGCGAGCCAAGGAGTGAAAAACTCTACCAGGAATTTCGACCACTCACACAGCAACATCGATATTAAACGAGGGACAAATCCGATATCGCGTTTAATAGTTCCAGAAGATAATTTTCATACTTATGAAACGACTTTCCAATGCCATAACTGCTACTTTAACAAAACTCAACTCTACTCCGTTCTGAAGCACGGATCTTAATAAGAACCAATTTACAAAATGACATCAACTCGTGTCTCATGTGTTCGATCAAAATTGTTAAGGTGATTAAGCTAAGAAGGATAAAGTTGGTTAGGTATGTAGGGTGTCTTGGGGGTAAAGAAATTACAAATAATATGATTGGAAAAGTTCAGAAGAAAGCACAAATTTCGAAAGTAATACTTAAATGGAAAGATTATATTAAAGAATGTAATTATTAAGGTAAGTACGTTGATAAGATATGTACTGATCGAACGTCATGGCAGTGTGGTTAGTATTCATGATCCGTATTGGGAATGTCCGAGGTTCAAATCTCGGCCACAGACCGGCTTTCCCAGGAGGATGTTAATGATTTTACTTAGTCCTTCCAGTCAATTCAAATTACGCCACAAAGACTGGATTCAGAGATCTGCTCTGTGACACAACTTTGAAGTTCTATAGAAACACAGCTTTTCCTGACCACCTCAATCACTATCAACTAAGACAGAATGATTCTGTACAATTTCACATTAGCCTAGTTCAACTTCGTTCTATGTAAATAGCACAATAAGAGGAGTCTACAACTAGATTTTCGTTATCGTTATGCTCTTATCCAGCAAAATACTAAAACGCTGGGCAGAGCTGTTATGTTAATTTTGAAAATTGAGATCGTTTAAGAGAAGAGGATAAAAGTCCTAGTCTGCACTTAACCAAGCAGATGCCCTGGACCGAATCTCACGTTTAATATTAGGGGCTTATACTGGCCACATTCATGTGCAATCAAAGAGACGACTATCGATGGGACGATGATACGCCCTATTAGTGCCCGTGCTTTTAAGAACAACGTAATCCTCTAATTATTGCTGTGTAATCCAATTCTTCCTCCCTCTGTCTACTGTTCAAAAAGTACATCTTAATTCCCCGATTTTGCGAAAGTATGTTCTTTTCAACATTACACACTTCCTGAAGCTAAAAAATATTTCAGGACTAACGTACACAGTCATTACAAAGGACTACTGAACTGAGCATAAAGTAGAACCCCTTTAATGTATCTAGAGTCGTTTAACTCTTTAAAGCCTGGCGGTAAATATATGTACCATCTGCTGTATGAATCAATAACCCTGCACTTTGTATTATGGGTTTCGTATGGTTCTCAGTGTAAAAGGGGATCATTTCCCTAAACAGCATTAACCAGCTGATCTATGTAATGGTAAAGTACTGTGTTTTCTTTGAGGGACGGCCCAAATTTTGTAATATGATTTAAACAAACTTCAGCGTCAAAGGGCTAGCTAATTTATTAGGACAGTAAAGTCTAGGAGGCTATGGTGACTAGGTAACGGAAGAGGATAACACGTAACGCATATAGAATTTTGGCGGGGAAATCTCTCTGGACTGCATTCAGTTGCGGATTTCGGAAGAAAAAAAAACGGCGTTTACCTGCCGGATCCACCACCAGAGTAAGTTTGACATTTCTTTATTTAAATGCGATGGAAGTTTTTCCACTGTAAATATTTTGGCTCGATTTCTGTTCATCAAATTAAAAAAAATCACAGTACAATTAGCCTACAACAGTAACGCAGGTGATATTTCAGGTTCTCACGGCGGCAAGTATGAATATTACTGAGAAGTTTACCGACATTTCGGAGGCGCTTACTGCATCCATCGACATGGCGATCGCCGTGAGCAACATTCCAAAATTCAGTAGCACAAGCCATGAAGAGATAAGTCACGTAACAACTGTTATTCGCATGCCTTCAAAAACATTAAAACAAAGATGTTATTAATTTGCTTTGCTTAATTAAAGCACTTATAAACTTTTAATCATAGAGATAAGGAGTTTATAAATACGTCGATGAGGTAAGAATTAAATTAAAACATAAAGAAAAAAAAGTTGAGATGGTCATAACATGCAGTTAGAAAGCACGCAGGATTTGAGCGAAAACGGATAAGTTAAAGAGACAATGACGAAGACAGAATTTTTTAAGGCGACCTAAAGAATTTTTAAATTCATCATCATTAACGAGAAATAGAAGGTTTTGCAAATTAAAATGCAAGTCTCTGCATAACTATAACACAAAAACATTCTTCTAAAGCCAATGGAAACGAAGGCACGTCAGCTGTTTCAGTTCCCAGAGTTATGTATATAACAAATCCTTCACATTTTCAAAGCTGAAAGGTCAAATATGTATTTGCCAATATAATTTTTATTTGAATTGACTTGGAATTACAGTTAATCAAACACGTCATTCTGACTCTCCAGCAGGGGGGAATCACGACTGTGAACCTATGTATGAAAAAAAAAAAAAACACACACGCATATAGCCAGAGAAATTTCACATTAACTCTACTTCGTGAAAATTACGAAACAATATGGGAACAGAAAAATTACCCGTAATTCAACGCCCTGAACATATTATTGGTGGTTGGATGTAAGGTTCTAACGGCGGTGAGTACGAAGATGGCTGTCTTCTGGGTTGTAGCACCGCTCGGTAGAAGTTTATCGACGTTTCAGAGGTCCTGCACCATCATCATCATAGCCCTGATGATGGAGGCAGAAACACCTCTGAAACATCGATAAACTTGTTTCTGACTGCACGGCACTACAACCCAAAAGACGGCTATCTTCCTAAATTGTCAGTGTCAATAAACACGACAATGTAAAAATGGTATTACGAAGCGAGGAGAATAATAAATAAAAAGTGCGAGAAACGAATACGGAATGAAAGACAAATATACAGGCAGACGGATACACGATATAAATGCCCATACATGTGTGTATACACAGTGCGGAAACTGGAAAACGGGACTGATGCTGGAAAAGAATAATGGTTCCATGTATGAGAAATCTGAGCATTGTTTATTCAAAGTAGCTTCCTCCTGCATCTACACGATGCACACAACGACCATGAGCAACTGGGAGGAATGGCGGATGGCCGTGTCTGGAATTCTGTTCAGTACTCTCGTTACAGCCCTTTGAATGGTATCCACGTCATCAAAATGTCAGCCTTTCAGTGGTGCTTTGAGTTTTGGAAACAAAAAGAAGTCACACGGTGCTAAGTCTGGTGAATATGGTTGATGCGACAATACACAGACTTTTTTGGTGACCAAAAACTCCCTAACAACGAGAGCCTTATGGCTTGGCGCGTTGTCTTGCAACAGGAACTAACTGCCATCTTCTCGATACTGAGGCTGTACACGACGGATTCTCTGAAGCAAAAGTTTCAAAATGTCCAGATAGTAGGCAGCAGTAACTGACTCGCCACTGGGTATGAACTCTGTGCACAATTCCCTCGCTGTCGTAGAAAATGATTATCATTGTTTTGATTTTTGATCTTTCTTGGCGAACTCTCTTGACTTGGGGAGAGTTTGCTGACTTCCACTCCGCAATTTGTAGCTTTGTTTCGGGGTCGTACTGGAAACACCACGTCTCGTCACCCGTAACGATCGAATTCAAGAAGTTGGGTTTGTTTTCAGTGGCATCAATGAGTTCCGTGCAGTGTTCAACTCACGAGCTGTGGTTGATCGTCTGTTAATGAATGTGGAACAAATCGTGCACAGACCTTACTTTTTTTTAAAATCCTGAGTTATTATTTGTCGAATGGTTTCCTTATTAACGCACAGATCTTCTGAAATCATTCGAAGCGTTGCACATCGGTTGTTGGTGATTACTTCCCGCACCTTTTCAATCAACTCTGGTGTTCAAATCGTTTGTGCTGGACCAGGATGTTCATCGTCTTCCAATGTTTCTCTTCCATGGCAGAAACGGTTATGCCAATCAGAAACACGTGTACGAGACAGACAATTATCTCCGTACACTTGCTCAATCATTCGAAACGTTTCTGTGGCAGTTTTGCCCAGCCGAACACAAAATTTGATGTTCGCTCTTTGTTCCATTCTTGCTTCACAACACACACACAAGAGAGACGTCTACTTCAGCTCACACTACGTTATCTAATGACGGCAATGTATGATGACTTTCAGTGTGTAGATGCAGGAGAAAGCTACTTTGAATATACAATGCTCAGATTGCTCATACATGGAACCATTATTTTTTCCCAGCATCAGTCCCGTTTTCCAGTTGCCGCACTGTGTATATAGTTCTATATACAACTGCATCGGCTAATGGACGGACGCATTAGGCAGAAAGGATTAGATTAGATAATTACATAAGATTGTGTTTATTATTCACAATATAATAATGTACTGTTGTTTCTTTTACTATGTTTGTTTTCAATCCACACTAAACACAAGTAATTTATTACAATAACTGACGCTCCGACGTTAATAATTATAATGGTTTAGAAACGTTAACAGATAAAATTCGTCCCGATTATGATGCAATAAAATATAATGATAGCATGTTTATGCATAAACGTCGTAAGTTATCGAAATAAATTACTTGTGTTAAATGTGGAAGTAAAATTAATATAGTTTTATGAACTGAATTATATTAGACTGATAATTGGATGGATGGAGAGACAGTTAAACTAGCACGTTATCTAGTACCTTCAGGTAATTAAACAGCTAGTTAGTTAATTAGCTAATCAGGCTGTTTCGTAGTTAAATATTTCGCTGGTAGGCGATATAATCAAGTCATTTCAGTTACATGGTAACGTAATCACCCCCCTATTGGATATGCAAGACTGTACAACATGGCGACGGTTTATCTTGAGTCACACAGTTTCATTTTCATAACAAAATATTTTGAAAACAGTTTCGGAAGCAAAACGCACGCAGCAAGTAATTGATATTATAAAGGAGACTGAGACAAGAATGGCCGGATCAGCAAAGCATCGCTTAGCAACCATCAGCTAGATTACCACAGCACAATAGCATTTGGAACGCTTCCCAACGGCCCTTACCCATTCAGAATCCCCCCCCCCCCGCCGCGATTATACGCTCACCTCGTAACCCCCTGGTCACAATCACAGGGTAATATCCCATCCCAGAGGGATGTGAAGGGGTAGAAATAGCAATAGGAAACTCACTATAGGATTTCCACAATCCTGTGGCACTAATAAATACCTTACACGTTTTCTGACATAATTGAAATAAAGATGCATTATCTTAAGACAATGCAAGTTCCTCCAGTTAGAAGTGAAATACGTGTTTCCTAAAGGGGGGGACCGAGGGTGGGGTCTACACAGCATTGTATATACAGCAGAGGAACGGGCCACTGAAATCAACGGACATAAATGTATCAATACCTTATAGCGTCGTTGAGTTCACAGGCACAGACGACGCAACCACGGCTCACCGCAGACGAACAACGGCAGTCAGACCAGTGGGCAAAGAAGCTAAGTGCTCAGTTTAATACACCAACTCCTGTGCAATCAACGTCCAGTGACTCCTCCGTAATAGGTCAATATGTATTAATAAGGGTAAACCTACCAAATGGTAAATGGCACCATAAGAGATTTCATCTCCACCACGTGACTTATAACCTAAATTTAAATATAGTCTTAATGGTTATTGCAGAAATCGGTTGATTTGCAGACAGTTTGAATTCTTAAAGTACCGGAGCCAAAGTTACAAAGCGTTATCCCCACATCAAGTGGCTCAACGCGTCGTTGAATCTCCCTAACCGTGAGGTCACCGGTGGCTCACGCGGTATAGAAATTGTTCTTAAGATTCTATAAAGAGTTGGAAGTCGGAGTTGATACATTTTTACCGACTCCGACTCAACCTAAAATTGCTTCAGAATTCACGACTCCAACTCCACAGCCCTGGTTACAAAGTTTACCAGTTTTCAGCACCCCCCACGATCCGTTTACTTCAAAGTAGGTATTCATTTCCTACATAAAAGCGTACTGACGGCAAACAAAGGACCCACAACAAATCCAGCGGGTCTTAAAAAATGTATAGGCTCTTTCAACAAAAAACATAAAATTGACATACAAGAGCGGGGGAGGATCTGTTGTGAATATGTTTCACCCCCAAAAATATTCCAAAAATGCCAAATTAGCCTAATTTTTTATTAAGACTTAACCCAGGGGCTTCTATGAGTATATTTACCACCTGCTTTAACAATCTGCAACTCTGCATTTTGCCAACAGTGTATTTATTATTTCATACGATTACCAAAACAAACAACGATTATTTCCCTAAACAACACTAACCAACCGCTCTGTGCAATAGTAAAGCGTGGTGTTATCTTTGCGGTAGAAACTAAATCCTTAAGTAGTATTAAAATGAGTTTTCATTTCAAAGGATTACTTCTGACAAAATTCAATTCCAGAACCACTGAGATGGGATAACTCCAGCTATGAGTTCTCAAACACAAATGAGAGGTGGCTTGCGTAATTCAACTTTCACACAGGCCGAAGCGAATTATCACAGTTGGAGGAATATAGCAAATTTCTAAGTTTGCCGAGTACGAAAATGGCCTGTGACTACGAAGGAAGAACAACGTACTAAGGCGAATACTCCTACCGACAAACAAACCGGGGAGGGGGGGGGGGGGGGGCTGAAAGTTACTTAACGACGAAGAATTTAGGATGGGTAGTAACCTATCTTGAGGTATTAATTCTGCATTTGAATGGACAAACTGAGAAAAACCAAGGAAGACTCAGAATGACCGTAAATCCACTGGAATTGAGTGTCTTCTGAGTACAACCCGAGAGTGCTTACACTACAGTTACCTAGAAGACATTACTTCTTAGTACATGTGGAAATAACAGATATGATAGCCTATGCACTGCGGTTTAAACCAGGAGGATTCTGCCTAAGAAAATAGCTGAAATGTTGGTATCACTATTTACAAGGGGGAATGGGGCCCTCGTGAATGGCATTCCGAATTAGGTTAAACTGAATCTGACCGTTCGAACTGCGTGAAAAAAAACAAAAACATTTTATGGTGACAAATTACAAAAATTCAGCATCACGGGTTCTGAAAATCTATATCGAAAGAAACTATTGCTAATTTCATCAGGGGCCTAATTCGTATTTCATTTTGAGATTTTATGTTCTCACGGCGGCGATAATTTGTCTTCTGGGCTATAAACCAATGATTCAGAGGTGACTGCTGCCTGCATAACCAGCAATGGAGGCAGCAAGGACCTCTGAAACGTCGGTAAACTTCTGCGAGATTACACAGCGCAATAAATCACAAGACAGCCATCTTCCATATTTTTGCATTATTTGCTTATATTCAAATTCTTTCTTTTACTAAAATAATGTCTATATCTGACATGGAAGCATAAGCTTTGTTTCATGGTTTATTTAACGTCGATGTCTCAACTGCTTAGGTTAATCAGTAACCCCTCGAATCCAGAATGATATGAAGACTGAGAAAGGTAACTTTGTAACTGTGTACAAGGAAAATATCATTGCTCACTTTGAGGCACTTATCAGCGTATATAGTATCTAAAAAAGTAGGCGAGTAAAGAAAGACATCAAATAGGACAGCCGGACACCTGGTCAAGATTCGAACAAAGGACCTCCAGAATACGAAGATTCGTCGAACAGAGAGTCGCCAAATAACGCAAAATATATACCTACGATGGTACAAAAGGGTTAAATACCTCATTCTTGAATGCGTAAGAACGGACATAAAACATCTCCAGTAAGTAGCTCCAAAAGCCGTTAGAGTCTTACACAAGAACCGAGCATATATGTTAAGGATTTGAGTCCTTTTGCCAAGCAATTCTTCCATAACGCTTCAGCTTTCTGCGCGTATACAAAACTGCAGCTTCGTTTTCTTTTCGAATTCCAAGCGACAAAGGCAGACAGCCTACCGTTCGAACGATATCAGAAGGGGCAGAGCGACTCCTAAGAGGGTCGTTGCACGTCGCTGGGCTCGAATGGGGGGGGGGGGGCTGCAGAACCTGGAGGTGGCAGGTTAACGGTCCCCTCGAGGGCCAGAGACAGCCCCGACCTCATTTCTCTCCTGCAGTCCTATATAAACAAGCGAGATAAAGAAAATGTAACAATGGGATAATAAGAATTGAACGTTACATCAGAAAGCTATAGGCCCATTTACTTCACCCAAAATTCAGTCCTCTTGCTACCCCGCTAAAGAATCGCACGCAATTTATCGACAATAAGTTAGCCAAAGATGCGAAATTGCAACTGCATGCAAAAATCATTTCACATACTCGGAGATATTTCATGTTCTCACGGCGTATTTTCTAGTAGATACTGACCTCATGATGGAGGCAGCAAGGACCTCTGAAACGTCGGTAAACGTCTACCAGATTACACGACTTAACAACCCAGAAGACAGCCATCTTCAGACTCACCGCTGTGAAAACCTCAAATCGTATTTATAAATTGTACTCTTTTCCTTAGATTAATATCTAGATTAAATCAAATACATGATGAGTGAGAAATGTAGTACGCGTGGACAGACGAGAACTGCATTCAATGTTTCAGTCATCACTGCAGGGAAAGAAAAATACTGGACAAAGTAAGAGCTGATGGAAAGAAATTTCTAAATACAAAACTGGACAACTGCGGTGATAAAGAATTTTTGTGTAAAAGCAGCAACAAACAATTCGTTGCAATAACAGTGGAAACTTTCGACAGCTGAGTAATGTACAAAAATTTCAAGAAAACAGTGAGTTGATTAGTTAAACTACAAACATATATATCAATTTTGAATATTCCGACAAATGCTATTTCTTGCCAGTTTACGATCCGGGGGGGGGGGGGGGGCAGTATCCGTGGAGATGTAATAATCCGTCATGCTTAGGTAGATGTGCGCACACGTGAAAGGTTGAGCCATGCCTGTTGTAAGTACTGCAGCAAGATTCCAGCTGAGTTATACCCCACACACACACGCGCGCATCATATCTGTCTGTTTACACAGCCAGAACCCCACTTTACCTCTAAAGTGATTTGAAAGAAAATGCAATATCTAGAGAGACTGATTCTAGGATTTCTAGCAGAAACGAAGAGTAGAGGTAAATGTAGAGGACGCTGAAGCTGTGTGATATCTGGGTTCATCATCTACATTCTGCTTCAGATCTCATCTTGAACGTCTTCAGCTTAGGTTTATTGCTGCTCTGATATTTCGTTTCACTGCAGTATGTTAGTCGTATCCAAGTGGAATATATTAAATGCTGAAAGGTAACATAGTCGATTCTTAATCTACCCTTAAAGAAGTAGATTTGAGGTTCTCACAGCGGTGAGTACAGATATGGCTGTCTTATGGATTGTAGCGCCGTGTAGTCTGGTAGAAGTTCACCAGGTTTCGGAGGTGCTTCCTGCCTACATCATCAGGGCGATGGATAACACAGCGCTACAACCCAGAAGACAGCCAACTTGACCGCCGTGGGAACCTGAAGTTTTACCTGGAAAGTTTAAATTTTTGTTAATGTAAATTTCAATACCAGGAAGGATAACAATAAGCTAATTAATTTCTTACCGTAAAAGCCGTTGGATTATCGACCATGCATATGGTTCAACATTCTACAGACTTATTTATTTATGGATTAACTGGTGTATTAGTGAGCTGGATCACTCGTTAAACGATTAACTAACAAACTGACAATACAGATTAGATTCAGATGCTTCACTGGCCCAGTGATTAATTAGGAACATTATAGGTCCATTAGTTGCCACAGCTCAGTCAGTAAGCGGCTGGTAACGTGATGGAAGGCCAGATGCAACAACGAGACTTTCGCCACCAAACCACAGCACAAATGACTCTGAGATCCATTAATATTGCTATCCAAATGGTGCCATGTTCACAATCTTCGTTGCAGTCTGAACCTCTAGCTGTCGCCGAAAACCAGAAGGGATGGAGTTTTGCCTCCATATACCCTATACTCCTTCTTGGCTTGACGGTTACGGATACCATATCTCTTTTAAACTTATCTTCTACTCTGTGATTCACTACGCCTTTCTTGTAAGAAATCAATAACTCCATTCAAAAACTAAAACAATAAAAACCGCCTTTGATCACCACATAATCCAGTTCTGCCCACCTCCCAAACACACAAAAACTTCCTTAAAACCATTCATACTCACATTTGCTCTGATTTTAAACAGCCGTTTCACAAGAGAGTTCCCTAACAAAAATTCCGTACGTATTACTTGTCTCCCCCGAATCTCACATGCCCAAATCCACTTCAACCATAGTAGATTTTATCACCATAAAATATTAAACTACCTGTTTAAATCAAGCGGTTCTTCTTAAGTAATATTATAACTGGTCTAATTTATTTTATCCCTCTTAGATCCAAGTATTATCTCGAGCACTTTGTTACGAAAGAGTTGTAATTTATGTCCTGACCTCAGAGTAAGAGAAAACGTCTCACACACCCCCACAAAATTATTATTTTATAAAATGCGATCTTGTTCTTTCGTGCTTTTGAAAGCAGACGAGTTTAAAGCATTTCGCGACTCGCATAACAACAAACATTTCAATTCTTATTCTTGTCTATTTCATCATAAACCTCTTGTAAGAAACATCACAGCATAAACATCAAAGTGTAGGAAGAAACTTTATTTATCAAGCACGGACCACCCTCCAGCAGATTTATAACAGCGTTGCGGAAGATACAAATATTAATCTACATTTAATGTTCGTTAGGCCTCGCGTGCGTGTGGGCTGGTTTCGAGTCGTGCGCCATATTTCACAGTCGCTGCTTCCGTTCCACCCCGTTACAGTCGCATCAACGGAATATCGCAAATACTTTCCTAAAGTCGTCTAAAATAGACAAGACCTAAAGCCATTCCTAGAAGCCAAGGATGTATAAACCTGAACCTGACGCCACAATGCACGAAAATTATAAAATTCATTATACTGAAAGCTTAGTAATATTTGAATAATAATAACAACAACAAACAAGATGCCTTCTTGTAGGTCTATGCATACCTAAACAAATATGATATAAAGTACAAATCTTTGAAAACAGAGTTTTAAAAAAGTACTTAGACCTAAGGAGGAAGGCTCTTCAAGATATAAAGAAGTAACACAAAGCAAACTGTTGAAAAATTCTCCTGCAGACGTCTCAAATCCAGACGTAACATACAGATATTAAGGAACTGAATATCGCTCTTACAGACTGCACAATGCCGAATACTAGAATGATACGCTGATATCTTATTCAGGATGGAAAGCAATAAGTGTGTCTAAGTCACGTTGGAAAAAAAAAACATTTAAAGAATAAAGCAAAATGGTACAGCAATTTTATGGCGTAATATTGTCAGATAATGCAAAAATAACAATCCTGAATGGACACAAAATTATTTTCTGCTGGCTTGAGACATCCGACAGTAAGTTAACAGAATACGCCGTCATGTCGACTAGGCAATCTCTTTTCGAAATAAATTATATTGCATTCCCTGGTTCCCTATTTTCTCCTCAGAGTTATAAGATTAATATCTTATTATTGTGGCATCCTAATGGTTTTCAGATACCGGATTATATACATTGCCACTGTTGTAACACACAGCTTCCTCCTGTCAGTGGAATGTACTCTGTGAAAGATAAGGAGTGTGTGGTGGGGGAAAAAGAAGTATGTGAGCTGTCGGACGCAGTTAAAGAAAGCTCCTTACAAAAACCGCCACCACCACCACTCAGGTTTATGGTTTGAGCACGCACCTTTACAAGGGCCGGCACAGTGATGGCCTACCAGCAAGAATATCAGGGACCACCCACTCTCCACCAACCACTTTCTTAACAGCACAAATTCTTTAGCTTTCAATTCGAATTTCTGTATCACACCATTTACATTATGTGCAAAGACGTGTTTGTTATATTTTAATCCGTATTCTAAGCACCGTTCATCACTTCTAAATTGATATTCGAATTCGTAAATTAAGTACTTATTCAATTTATGCTATTATGTTATTTCATGAAGGCAGCAACATTGGAAGGGGGAAAGACGTTTCATAAATTCTTCCTTGGATTTATTCCTTCTATCTCACGGACGAACACCACCCGGCGAGGTACGTCTCTCTACCTGGTGATGGCAACATACTACGACACACCAGAGGCTTCCGCAGTCTCTCGTAGGCCCATAATGGCGCCCAGCAATGCATCACGATTTAAGGCATATTCTTGTTTGTCTATTATGAATATTCTACCTCTGAATATAGTACTGCAGAAATACACAGCCACTTAGTGCCGCCAGCCTCCACCACCAACCCCTTCGGCTTTTTATCATGAAGAGGAAGGGGTAGTAAGTTCATGCCTTGAGCCTTCCGACACGCATAAATTTCCTCCCCCCTCAACCCTGCACAACTCTGTTCTTCCTTACCTCATTTTATGTAATAATATACATGTCACATTCTCGTGCATGTAAGCCTCTACCATATGTAAGGTTCCACGAAACAAATGAGGCAGCTATAATATTTTGCCCTCGTGGTTAATTTTAACACTGTTTCAGCTAACAAAAGCCATTCTATAGCACCAGTCAAACTGTGTACAAAAGGTGTTTGAAGTCATAAAATGCAAGCAATTATTTTTATACACGCCAATAAATCTAATTATACACATTTAAACAGAGGTTCATTTGTCGAAGTGAACTGTTTTTAAAAAGGCTTCAGTTATGATGCGTATATGGACCCATAAATCGTAAACAAAATGTGATGCCAACACGCACTTATAGCAAAAACAGGAACAGAGGTAAGGTTCCATACATTCTTAATTTAGACATTATATTGTGGTGGGTATCTCCGTCATGCCCCTCCCTTCCTACCAACCACCCGAAAGCGGTCACTAGTATCCGTTGGACACAAAAATGAACGGGCTCCAGAGTAAGTCTGGACGTAGCGTGTAAGGGAAAAAACACGTCCCTCCTGGTACTCGAATCCCGGTCACCGATCACGTAGTCAGCCACTTCACTGACAGCTATCTCAGCTCATTGGCTGTTATACCTAGGATACAGCTCATAAGTCCGTCGGCCAGTTAATTGTCATGTATCAGTTGCAGTGACGAAGAGATAATGATTACGAAAAGATGTGAAAATGGTATATATTAAGGGAGCCCTGATGATGGAGGCAACAAGGTCCTCTGAAACGTTGGTAAACTTCTCTCAGATTACACGGCCCAGCAACCCAGAAAACGGCCACCTTCTGACTCGCCACAGTGAAAATCAAAATTCCGACGGATGGTAACAACGTTCTCGAGATATTTCGTAAGCAAAATTCAGCGGCCATTTCTCACCCATATCTCTCCTGATTCGCTACTAAGATGGCTCCAGCAGACAAAATCAGGATTGAGCAGAAATTGTGCAGAGGCAGTGGGCTGGTCACTCACTACTCACAAATGCACACTTAAAAAGAGACTATGAAACCTCCGAAAGGAGGCGGCGAAGAACCACACTGAGTTGTAGAGAAGAAGAAGTAATAACTTTCTACTGTCGTAAACTTGAGGTTTTAGCAACAATTGATTTGTTAATACGTTAAGTAACATGTCGTTTTTGTAATCGGGAGTCTTAAAGTGCCCATCCGTTCTGGATGTTGGCGATCAGCATAGCAATTTGAGCTTTACTGGCTGCTACTTGAAACAGCCCTCCAGTGGACATCGAGATCCAAGTTTTTAGATTCTGAAGCCAGGAGGTCCTTGGCCTGCCAGGTCCCCTCTTTCCGAACACTTTTCCCTGGATTATCAGCTGTAGCAGCCCGTATTTATCACTATTTCTCATGATATTACCGAAATATTCCAACTTTCTCTTTTTTATGGTCTTAACAACCTCGACGGTGAGTCTAATACACGAACAGCAAACAACGCGTCTGAAAAATAAGACAGACCGGCCTGCACGTTTTTATTTTTCTTCAGTCTATGGATAGAGTTAGCAAATGAGATACAATTGCCCAGGTTGAGCCAAGAAAAATATGAAATTCACATGGAAATCCCAGACGTAATCACTTCTCTCCCCTTGCCCCCTCAAAGCCAACAGCGCGATTAATTTCATCATCTGTCTCCACACCATTTCTCCTGTAAGTTGTCTCTCACTTCATTCTTCGTAATAATTCGCCTGCAGATCACTGTGACAGAAACTACAGCTCTGATACGCATTCATTGCAACATGGGGGCTGGTGATAACAGCTTACCATGCTGGGTATGGCTTCACACGCAGGATCAGAAATAGGATTAGCCTACTAGAATTCCATCCTGTCACCCTCTTCATGCAGCAGGCTGAGAGTTATAGCGAGACAAGACTTAACAACTTATTTCTTGGTAGTCATAATCTGGGAAGTAGCACGTATTCCTTGTTTTAGCCAAACGACCTAAATTATATCAACGGGTTACTATAATCTTTAGGAGAAAAAATGTAGCCATAAAAACCAAAATTCAATCCAAACAATTTTAAAATCCGTAAGAAACAAAATAAAGCTTCAACAGTAATCAAGAAACAATTAACAAGATATGAAACTGAAACATCTAGATTATCAAGCAATGATAACATCTGGAAAAAATAACGTCTTGTGAGAGCAGACGTGGAAAGGTACGAGTATTCTTGCAAAAAAAATGTGTTGTTTGCAACCATTTCACCCCTCGTTGGACTTAAAAGTTCTCTACTCCAGACACAAACTATTATTCGCAAAGCAGTTCAGCAGTGTAGAAACTACTCTATATATATTAGTAAGTTCTGTTATTAACCAGGGGTGAACAAAATGCAGCCTTCCCAACCTTATTTTCGGTTGCGGAACCAGCAAACACGAAGACAAGAAATATGCTAGTACTGAGAAACACTTCTATAAAAATAAACACATTATGTAAGCATAAGGGCAAAGCATCACGAGGAGATCGCTCTGATGATAAAGGCAGTAAGCACTTCTGAAACGTTGGTCAATTTCTATCAGACTACACGGCGAACATCCCAGAAGACAGTGATCTTCGGATGTTAACACGTACGCGGGCCAGAAGCAACGTCATTTGACACAGCAGCATTAATAGCCATCATTTACGTGGAGTGGGAAAGGTGAGATTCCAACATCTGTTGCGTTAGTTACATGTCCGGGATGTTGGTCCAGAACATGTGGCTCTTTGCTGTCTGCGGTACTGCATCACCAGCCTAACTTAGTGCGCTTGCAGAGGGAATTCACAGTGCACGTATGGTGTGATGTCTGGCTTGCATTAAACTAATTATATCGGGTTCGAAATAACGAAACTGGGGAAAAAAAGTGTAATTATTCTGGCTGCGATGTATCTTGTGCAACGCGTATTACATATCCCGGACATTTTACACAAATCGAGGCTCTGTGTAACATTCTGTAACGGTATTGGGATTGTTACCCCCCGCCAAAACCAAACAAAAATCGAGTAGCTATTATTAGTGTATTAAGGACGTTCCGACTATAAATGTCGTGCCAAATACCGACTATCCTGTGATTTTTTTTCACGTATCTAGACAAATGACGAGATACTTATATTTGGTTAGGCCACGATCACTTCCTTAAACATCCTTTGATCATACTATTATCTGACGTTGTATAAATCTTGGCCTTAGCAAATTAAAGTGACGTTAAATAAATCACTGGGTACAGAATAAATAATATGAAGGACCATCCCTAAGTGACAGTCCGCGAAGACTAATTATCCAATACGCAGGGCATAATGCCTGAAGTGCGCATGAACAAAACAGTGATTCACAGGATACTGAATCCTTACGCTTTTCTGGTTTGATAAATATGCATTATTGGATGTCACACGCCTAAATGTAACTGTCTGTATCTCTGTGTAGAGCAGCATTAGCATTACGACATAAATTACACAACTTTACGTTGATGCACTAAATATCTCCGATTATGCAAACATGCTGATACGTCCTTCTGGTATGAAGCCCTCGACATATTCCACATATGGACGTGAACAAATTCAGCCACAACCTGCACAAGTCGCGGCACGCAACGATGAAAGGAAACAAAACTTTAAAAAAAAACGACAAATTATTCGGTAGTAGAACATGAAACAAAGAAATATAATTGTAATTACTTTCGAAGGACATACGTTAACTTGCCGTTTATACAGTAACACAAAAACCAGTAAATTACTGTCTACTGATGTCCGTTACAAAATCACATGACAGGCGGACAGATACACGTAGATCGTTAATAGGATTCCAAAGAATGAACTCAATTCCTAAGGAATCCTAAAAGCAACTGAATAATTCCTCCAAATGAATTAATTTCAGCAAACATTATGCCCCGAGCTCTGCATCAGAGGCGCTTAGAAGAACTTCTTTTCAGTGTAAGCTTCCGTAAGAAGATATGAAAAGGAAGACGGATGAAAATGAGGATACGATGGCGCAGAGAAGACGGCTTCCATCACACCGATTCTTAATCTGCTATCTCACATGAAGCATTAAATTTTAATGGAGCCCTCAGTCTCTTTCTCCCTAACTGATTTCCATTTTCTAAATTTCTTCATTCCTCTTCGTCCAATTTGTGAACAGAAAAACAGACAGGATGATATGATAAAAGCAACTTCTCTGCAAACAGCCCAACAGACTAGATCAATATATCAATCAAACACCTTACTTTCCAGATATCATTGAAGCTCCCGTCAAAATACCGTATTATATTTTACTGTCAAGTTTTTTTTATATATTTTAACAAACGCCAATGTAAAGCAATAACAAAATAGATTTGTTCGAAATTAATGACATAGCAAGTGAATTGAAATTCCTGACATAAACAGGATGAATTCTATAACGTTCAAATATAAATGATCCGAACTTTCTGGGCAACTTTCAATCGAAGCCAATTAAATCACCAGAATCACATTAATCTGAACACCAAACTGAGCTGAAGCTCCGGACTTGTAACCGAGAGACTGTCAATTCGAATCTTGTTTCAGTTCAGTTTAATTCTTAATAAGACTTCAGTGGTTTCCTTGACTACGTAGGATTTGAGGTTTTCACGGCGGTGAGTCTGAAGATGGCTGTCTTCTGGCTTGTTGCGCCGTGTAGACTGGTTATAAACTTCTACCAGACTACAGGGCGCAACAACCCAGAAAACATCTATCTTCCTTGACTACGTCCTGGTAAATGTCGGAACAGCGCCTTAATATGATCCCACACCTTTGCGTCTTCAACCGAAACAGACTCGTTAAATAAACTAAGACAGTATTCCACCTAAAGGCTAAATTGAGAAACGCGTTATGAAAACACTCTATAACAAAATGGTTCTTCGGATATTTAAAGACGCTGTTTTAATTGCAGATACGCATAATTTGATAGAGAAATTATCATAAAGATTATGGCGCCTCGAGGCGAACGTAAGCTTCAACTTACTGGCTAACGATGCATTTTATCCTACAGTTTCTGCTGTGTTCCGTGTATGGAGTATTACCAAACCATGAAAGTGGCACAGAAGACTTGTATTTTGAGTTTTTAAAGTGACAGCCGGGCGAACACAGTTAACATGTACGCTTCGCCCCTGAGGGTAGCCATTACATGATAGCAGTCAACATTGAAAACTTTGGAGTCTGGTAGGCCTATAATACACCATGCCAACAGCCGGTGATTTTAAACATCTTTTAAAATAGATTATATCAGTTCGTCTAGCAGACTAACAGAACCTTACATCAATCATCTTAAGCTTCAAAGGCACGGTGTTTTGTAAGTGGCTTCACACCGCATTTTATCACCTATCGGAGGAGGTGGGGGAGTGTTTCCAGTCCCTTAAAGTGATGGGTGTATGGTTTGCAAACGCCAGTGATCTCTGACGCTTTGTGGCGCCACTATCGGCACACTATGCCTTGGGGTAACAGATGCTGCCAGCACACCAAGCAGACTTCCTGTTCGGAAGTGCTAAAGGAGCACCAGACGCGCACGCGCCTGTAAATACTTGAGAAATCACGGTCAATAGATTGCTGAAGAAATAACTCCTGTAACTAGGTGAATGCCGAAAGCTAGGACCACAGTTGTTACTTAGCGAAGGCAGGCTACAATGACGAAGACTGCGGTCTTCTGGGTTGTTGCGCCGTGTAGTATGGTAGTTTACCGACGTTTCAGAGGTGCTCGCTGCCTCCATCATCAGGGCGTTCAGGGTTTTCTTGAGTAATAGAGGGGGTATAAAGTTATAAAAGACGACGTTGCCAAATAGTCCGCTTTGCTTCACAAATACAGTGATCACAAAATTCGAGAAAATCGCTGTAGCTAATGCTACGTTTACACGACGAGGGTTTATAGAATACCTTTAGGGTTTATGGTCAGGTACCCGCGTGTAAACGGTCAGGAGAGCAGGTATTTTCCTTAGTCTAAAGTCTAAAAGAAGAAAAGAGAGGGGAGATGGCCGAGGTCAGCTGTCGTCCTGTAAACCAGTGGTATTCGACCTTTTTTTGTTCGCGTACCCCCAGATATAATTTCTCTTCAGCTTTGTACCCCCAAAGTTGTTGGTGTATCATTCAAGTTATATATAGTATATAATCTAAATCTAAAATAAATTAAATAAATTACATTACTGATTATTCAGTGTTTATCATAATTTTTTTTTAAAATTTCACGTACCCCCTAAGATGTCTTCGCGTACCCCAGGTTGAATACCACTGACGTAAACCATTCTGTGATTGAGCCCGTCACCACACTAAACTCTGGATAGAGCTGCTCTACGAAGTTCATCACAGCCGAACTTTTTGTTCACTCTCGCGAGAGCAGAAATGGAGGACGCAAGGAGAACGAGGAAGACGCGGACTACCGAAGAAACGAAACATTTGACTGAGGAGTACGAATCGGCAACGTGTCTGTGGTATGTTTTTGAAAAATCGTACAGATACAAGGATTTAAGAAATAAAGTGCATCAGGGAATGGCAGCCAGGTTTCAAACGACAGTAAACGAAGTGCAAAGGAAACTGCTATAACCTCCGGTAATTGTGGCAAATTACTGCGGAAGCCAATATTCGTGTACTTTCATTTTTATTAATGTAATAATGGAATGTGCAATGTAATCATGGAGTTTGCATGCGTTGCTAAAGGTGTCAGTACACCGGGGAATTGCGGGAATTACGGACCAAAAAGTCGGGTCAAGGTGCAGCAGACACATTCAGATCGCAATGGCCGTTCATCGAAAATACCCCTTGACTACTACGCCGTGACATCCAGGGCTTCACCCAAATTGTTCTCTGTCTTCTACTCTTCAATATAATTGAAATTACCGCAGCTGCCGCAACACGTTGTTGTTCGTCTGCCATTCCCAACAGACTGACCTATGACGGCTCTCAGTTCACTGTCGTCTCCACGTAGAGTTCCGTTATGTCTCATTATAGCCACTCGCAGTGTAAACGGTCGTGACAGAGCGCGACATTTAGAGATATATTTCGCTCAATTGAGAGAACCTCTCAGGCCGACAGTAGCTATATTCTCTCAACGTCTAAACACCCTCCGATACCTCTCTCAATATACCTGACTTGAGACCTGACAGCCGCTCTCAACTGTCACCGTCTAAACGTAGCATAAGACATTAAACTGCAAAAGCCGAACGATACAAAATGATTGCCAATAGCTTCAACCTTCGAGTAATCGGTTGCATTCTCTCTTTTGACATAATGAGTATATTTACCGTCTCTACCACTGCCGAATATCACACCCTGGGGAAATAACAGTAATCGCACGTAATCATGATTTAACCGATGGTCAAGAACCAACAGAAAATCGAACGCAGTGGTTTCCTAGTTAACAGAAATGTCTGTGTTAGACTGTGACACGATCTACTGAATTTCATGATAAAATATTAATCAATTCATATTATATAACAAGAGTGCTACAATTAATACTTTTAACATATTTTTGTTAAAATCAATATATTAGAAACGGCAAACTTATACAAAATATATAACACGAATGGGAAAACATTGTTTAATGCAACATTACCTTAAGAAACCGAGAAGCAAGCAAGAGGATGTCCAAATATATTGGTTCTTCAGGTAAATGTGGATGGCTCATGACATTAAGAGTTACTGTGAAGATGAAGATGACTTAATCGGGTCCCGTGAAAAAACAAATATTCTTAAAATGTTACGTAACTTAGAAACTTCAAAATGCCTGTGGAATTTCACGAAGCTGTATGAAACTGAGACGTCTTCATTAAATCATCTCAAAAGAAATCCACATAAGAATACCAGGGAAATCGGTTTATTAGTCAATAATTGAACCAGGGACCTTTTAAAAAAATATAAAGCTGTGATATTCGTTACGAACATATTGATGATTTCATCTGTATATTTGGAAGATTGTTAAAATCGTTATTAATGAGCAATTTTTATCTTTTGCTACAAAGTAACACAGAAACCTTGCCGCCTTGAGTTCATTACTGGCTTTCAGCTTCATTGTTCCCTACATCTGCTGCAATGAAAATCCTTTTTTTTTTATCAATCGTTCGCAGAATTTCCACAGCTCCCAACCCACTGCATGGATTGAAATTAAAACCTCACGTTCATTTTGACTGTCGTAGTTCATAGCTCTGAAGTCACAGCTGGATCCATGAACGTGGGGAGTGCGGTACTGACTTTACTTTATACGTCGTTAAAAATGCGGTTTAGGAATGTCTATTTAACCGAGGTTTGGGTGAGAGAATGTGAGAGAAAGGGAAAGAGACATTCGGCGCCTAACTGTACTCATCTGCCGGTCAAATATTTATTACCCCCACGTTGCTATGGCAATGGTTCGGCCATTTCCTACCCTCCAATATGGCGCCCTCACGCGAGCCCAAATCGACTTGCACGTTCTACCATGCCGACGTGCCACATGGAGTCTTATGGGTTGCAGGATACAGCAGATTGTGAACTAGTTGTTACTTCAAATGTTTACAAAAAAGTGGTAACAATATATTCCACCTCCTTTAACTGAAACATAACCAATGAAATTAATATTATTACTATTTTCAGCAAAGTAGATGCCATATTGGACCGATTTAAAATTAAATTAAATTCGCTGGACATCGTTTATTGAAGATCCACAAATACAAGTTACATCGCAATCTGTTCAGTAGCTACGATCATAATTGAAACATGCAAACGGATTACCTTCATTGTATGCGTTCTGTGCAGAGATGTCACAATAAACAGGACAAAACATGACATCACGACGCCTATCCCTTCCCATTTCCAAACCATCACACGTAACTTCCCGTTTCCCAGAGACGCCATTACAATTCATCGTTCCATAGGCTCAACGTATCAGTTTAGGGAATGGGGTTCACAGTTTAGTGAAGGAGAAAGATGGGTTACGGGTGTGTGTGTGGTTGCGGGTCTGGAGGAGGAAAACAGAGTCATTTATTTCCTGCTCTAGGCTAGCGGTACGAGCAGGAGGACCTGATCCTTGGAGAGAGAACTGCTGGTCGTATAACGATTATCAGCAATGCCTACGCCAGCCTGACAGCATCAGCGCGTCGTAAAAAGGTGTGTCCCTCCCCGAACTACTTGGCTAGCATCTTAATGATTACCGTCATGGGAACAAGACTTCCTTCCACCTTCAAAGAATTTCTGCTGAAGAAAAAGGACGACTCAAATGAAAAAGTCATCAATCGGTGTTGATCTTCTGGACTGTAACGCCGTGCGGACTTGAAGGTCGACAGCAAAGTTTCGGAGGGACATCTACGTAGTTTCCAGAATTCTAGAGAAACATACTGCCTCCATCCTACAGGTAAATATCAACGTTTTGTAAGAACACTGGCATGTATCTACAAATCCACACGGCGTTACAATCGAGTTAAACAACGATATCTCCACTGCCGCGAAAGTAGTTTCATTTATGAGCCACGAAAGACCAATTCTACAAAGGCGAATTTAAAATTTATAACAAACCACCTCACACAATTTGATAAATAAGGTAAGTAGTCAAGACTGCGAATACATGTTACAGTCTTCCACGCAAAGTTTGACTGAGTTAAATATCAGCCAGTCCAGTTGAATGAAATTATATGTCACTGGACACGCCACATACTTTCCAATGCAAGTAGGCCTACAGTGCACTAGAAATCTATATATAAAAAACGTACTCTTATCCGCGCTGCTATTCTTAATCTCTGCTACAACCAACTCCCAGCCTCTTCTTGCCTCTTTCTTGATGTTTTCTTCCGCTCATAGCTCTTACTTTTCTCCAGTAAAGTTTTCCAGCACAACACAGCAATTCTTTCTGTCCCTCTTCAGCAGAATCGACCACCGAGCTATCCGCCCACCCACTCCACGGTTTGAGTTAATGGCGGCGAATACGGAGAGGGTTGGGGGACACGGGGAGAAAAAACCACGAAGTCTGAGCGTCGTCAATGACTTTTCCGGAAGAAGGAGCTTTTTTCTTCAGTGGTCCCCGTTTTCCTGCTGTCTTTGACAAGTAACTAAGCGATGCTACGGATGACAGAAGAGGATAGAAAAGAAAACGAAAAAAAAGGACGCTGGTGATAACGCGAAAAGAAGTGGGAGAAATTGAGAGAAATGTGAGGCGACGAAAAGACACTTCTAAAAGGATACGAAAGAATTGCAATCGTAATGAAAATTAAGGGCACAGAAGTTTGGAATTCGACTATGACTCAGTTGATATTAACTGACGTAACCTTTCCCAGATTAATACGACATAAATACACAGAATCGTTACTTTAAAATTTTAAAGAAAAATCGAAAAATCACTTCGAAAGGAGTAATCGTCTAGAAACCCCATATACACAAAGCCGAAAACAGGACGCAATCCGCTTAAACATAATTTTAAATACCATTAAAAAAATTCCCTTTTTCATGTTAAAAATTGTATTAAAACTAATATATAACGTATTAAATATCTGATAATAAATCCCAAATGTTGTACCCACCATTAACACCAGTCTTCTGTTGGACACAAACCCGAGTCATCGTGATCCAAGCCCCATACAAATTATTTCGGTTAAATCAACCTTAACCCTCCAAAGCCACGTGGTAACCATATGTACCACCTGTGTTTTCAACAATACTAACTTTTGCGGTGTTGCGTATTATCTCTGTAACATTAACCAGCTTATCATTCTTTAAGTGAGTGATGTGTTTTCTTTGTGGTACGATTGAATACTTAAGTAAGCATGTCATTTAGATGAGCAGTGAAGTAGCCAAAATGTTGAGATATCCTCTCATCTGCTCCTAGAATAGCCTCAGCAATTATCTCTTGAGTATTTATATGTTCTTCATTCCCATTTTAACCGCCTTCCTTGCATACGCCAACAATAACAGCTTACGCCAAAGTAGTCTGAATCACAAAGCTGCTTGTTACGTAACACCCTCAATTGTTAGTTTATTCGTCTATCTTAGGGCAAAGTTTCGAAATTTGGAGCATTATGTGAAACGTACGAGATTTCTAAAAGATGTTTACTAAGAGAAAATCAATTTAAAACAGTGTGTCATAAATATTCCCAGAAACTACTTTGAATTGCAATAAGTTCAATAGATAGAAACTGCATAACTTCCTAAATTAATATCAAGTAACAAAGGACGACTTAGCATCGTCGTTTCTCATTTAACGAGTGACTGAAAGATTTTTTGCTCCCAAAAATATTTAGGGAGTTTTTCTAGAGACGCGCACGGAAACGCATATAAGACTTTATGTAGTGTTTATTATTGTTTACCGATTTTACTAAAAATTCGACTGCGTCGAAAAAAAAAACTATCCAGTATCAGGCTTCATGAAAATTCGTTCACTAGTTCTCGAAATTTCAAAACCAAGACACGACATAGCTCAAAAGCGAATTTTTGACCTGGTTTGTGGCGATTCGTGTAACAGATAATTCCACGACACATTTTATCTTACTTCAACATCCTTGTTCAGCCAATCGGAGTCTCTTAGATTTCACTATCCTCACTCTGCTAGGTGACCTGTACAATTTATTCAGCTCCTCGTTATGCAATATTCTAAATTCCCCACATAGGCTAAAAAAGAAAAAAGTGACAAACGATTCAGATGCGCGCAAGACAAATACGATTCCACCACGCAATTACACGTACCTTTTAAACCTAACCTAACCACGTACCTACGTGCCTAGTTCAACTATATTTCCATTCGAATCTTCGTGATCTCATTCCTGCATTCCGCCGCTGACTTTGTACAGTTTCATTTTGCACACCTCTCAATTTTCCCCCTCGTCCCACAGCACAGAGACCAGTTACAATTTTCTCCGTCTCTCGCAACGGCTGACAAAAAAAATCCGGTCTACGTCTACATCAGAATGGGCTATCCCGACGTCTCCGCGCTCTGATATTAGCATTCCACGCGAGTCACTTCTCAGCATTCTAGCAACTGTGATGCAACGCTTTAGGACCTAGAGTCTAGGTAGTTCAACAACGTGCCCTACGGACAGAGTGCGTCGAATTCAATGACAACTGATTCGGGCGCGCCATTTTTCAATGCGCGAGCAACGGACGACACTTAAGGCCGAGTGGTAACTATATGTACCGCCTGCTTTAGGTTTCTATTAGTTTCAGTGTAAACAACGATCATTTCCCTACACAGACTTAGCCAGTTGTTCTTCAAAATGGTGAAATGTTGTGTTTTCATTGCGGTACGGGCTGAATACTTAAATATTATTTACACGAGTTTCGGATTCCAAGAGTTAAAAATATGAGGCGTAGAATTCAATTGCTATTTACTGCAGACCAGCGGTCAGAAACCTTTTCATCACTGCAGGCCAACATTAGCTACTCAAAAAAAAATAATGTTGTGGACAGAAAGTGAAACTGCGTTTAACTTAACTAGTGTGCAGCTGGTATCAGTTCCAAAACGAACAATAAATGTGTTTCTAAACACAACTGAGTTCGTTGCAAAGACGTTGTTTGTTAGCTTCCAGACAGTTCCGATTTCCAGTCACTGTTAATTTAACAAACATTCAGTTATTAATACAACAAATTTCATATATATATATATATATATATATATATATATATATATATATATTTAATTTCATATAGTTTACGGTTTGAACAACAGAACAATATACCTTTCCTCAACAACACGGTTTTAACATAACAGGCTTACACCCACAAAATTTGTTTCATAAATAGAATCTTTTGCAACTGTCTGTCCTTCCCGCATTCGCGAATTCCCTAATCTTGTAACTGGCCGCAAGTAATGGCTGTGAGAGTCACATGCGGCCCGCGGAGCTCAGGTTGTCGACTCGTACTCCAGACGAGCCATCGACTGCATGTGCTTTATGGCGAGAACTCGATGATCGAATGAATACAGGCTACTTAAACGTCCGTGCAGCATCGAAATACCCGTTCCTGACCATTTTACCTTGTGCACGATGTGAATTAAACCTAAGACAGGCGGTATTTCAGTACTAATACTAAATAAATGAAATAGAATTGTAGAATACGAAACATCTATATTGATTTTAAAGTTTAAATACGAAAAAGTTGAAATAAAATGTGAAGAGAAGCGGTCCTGGAATAACGAAACCCAGGAACCTCAGAATAGCCATTTAAGTCACTGGACTACGAACCCTTAACCTTCCGAATACAAAACATGGGTGCTGTCAAACACATCACAATTTTCTGCTATACATATTCAATTATTTCCAGCAGAGTGGTACCACTTGTTTTAACTTTCAACAACTCCCATCGTTTCCATAACAATCGTCAACCGGCTGATACCACGGGCGACTAATCTTAAGTCACTGTCCCATCCGCAGACGAAAAACATAAACCACGATATGAACTACCAGGAGCTGAACGGATTAAGAACTGATATTCGGGTCCTTTATATCACCAGTCTATAAAATATATGTGTGTACGAAATGAGTTATTAAACGTTATCTAGCTGAGTATTTGCTTCTGATGTTAATTACTGTCTTTCCACCCCAAACCGTCGCCACGATCCGAAATAGCTCAAAGTATTAGTAACTTGTTACTGTTATCCGCGCAGTTATGCTGTACATGACAGAAACAGCAGAATAACCCTTAAATCATCACAACTGTTCTAATAACATATCATAATATACATCAACAAAGCTAGTCTCAACCCCCGATCTCATTTACACTGCCATTGAGTTCATAACAACGCAGCCGGCCAGAAAAAAATACACACGCATAAAAATAATAATACCAATAAAAAGTAAACTATAGCTGAAGCGGTCGCGTGAGTGGGCGATTATTGTGTCGTACAGGAACATAAAACAACTGGTAGCAGTTGTGCGGACGGCAGAGCGTCCAGGCGACTCTGTATTCCGAGGTAGCATCGTCCATAGAAGACGCATCTGTAATTTTACGTGCAGTGTGCATGAAGTGCGCGCCCTTCAATTGAACGTATAATCAAAGGGCTACGTGACTGTCTCTACGTATTTCCACATGTCTGAACTGCGAAAACACTCAACGAAATTTTATCAAATTTAGCATTCCGTACGCAAATCACAATTTCTGGGCGAACATAAATATAGTCCTTGCGTCCAAATTGGTCATTACAATTCTCCCTAAGACCTTCCTCAAAAATGGCTCACATCATAAATACCAACTACATACGAAAACCAAGTACGCATCTCCACAGGTGTTCCAGCTAGATTTGTAATCCTGGGGTCTCGGGTTCGATTCCCGGCGGTGCCCGAATTTATAACTTGTGTTGGGCAAGGCCGTGGTCTAGGCAACACGGAGTTTTCCTCCGTGGCATCCCAACAATTACTCCATTCACACACAGAAGAAGGCAATGGCAAACCACTTCTGGATCATCTGCCAAGAACGTATATGAACAGGTCCCAGTCCGAGAAAAGGATGGAAGGATCCTGTTCATATGGACCTGTCGTCAGACAGAACACTAAATAAAAATAATATATATATATATAGCAAAAAATAAAATAAATAAAAATAAATGTTTCTGTATTTCCTACGTTGTTCTAACTTTCTCCAGGCAAGGTTCATAAAATCATGTCCTGTTTACTCCAATCGTATTGATATGTACCTATTACCATCTTCAAATTTTATTCAGCTCTTCTCTCTTTTTTTCTGCAGGCTCATGACATCGTAAATGTATAATATACACATGTAAAATCTCTGAAAACGTGGTGATAACCAAGAACATGCAAGAAACGTTAAAACAAAGAGCAGACTACAATAAATTCATAAAGCACGTTTCATCATTCTATTCACAGTCCTTCATCTACTCCGCTGCTTTTACAGGGGGTGTTAATTTCGTTTCACGCAGGAAACCACGCCCAAAACGACTCTAGGAACAAGAATCCCATAAACCAAGAATCAGCGTTCTTCTACTGATGCAAAACCAACCATTTACCTCCGTGTAGCGAACCGATTAATAATTTACTTAAATTGTTCCCGTAATGTGTGTTTAATAAAACAAATTTCAGTTACAGTCCTTATAAGGTACAATGTGTACTAGCAAGAGAAAGCCACTGGTTTAATAGCATGCAACTATAATGTATTCCCCTTCCAAAGTTTGGGGAAACCAGCCGCTTTACATTTGTTTCATTATAATAACTTTCCTACCCTGCCGGACTGTTACAACATTTGTGTGTGGCCATATCTAGATGCAAACCATAGATTATTAAGCGTCGTGTAATATTCCGGCGTTTATGTAGAGGATTATAGCATCGCACCTTGCGAAACTCAATTCTATAATTTCCGCTACTCGTTACATAACCAGGGGCCAGTTTGGGAACGCCTGTAGTGCGTCATATGTTCTCAGGGTAGGCTGTTCCATGTCATGTGGCTTGTTTTAATATCTCCCCAAGCTGTTTCCATGTACTCTCCATCCCAACACACATGGGTAATGACTAATTTCTATTCCTATATTGTAGGACTCTGTCACACACGTTCTGGCCAACTTCTCTGTTTGGTAATTCGTGATCCAGTGGAGTAAAGGAAAGTGTGGCCATTAATTACGAGCATCTACATCTTTGTGAAATTTCAGATTCTCATCTCTGGGATTTTGCGCAATGTAGTCAGGTAGAAGGTAAACGACGTTTCAGAGGTGCTTGCTGCCTCCATCATGAGGGCGGAAGTAGACGGCGCAACGTCTCAAGAACGATGTGATGTAAAACATTAACGTCTGTTTAAATTAAAGCTATTTCTGCCTCATACTTTAAACTATTAAATGATCAAATAACCATGAATAAAAGATTAAAAACTGATGCACTGAAATAATTACATACCTAATTACGTAATTAACAGTATAATACTGTAACACGCACAGCAAATATATACAAATAACCAAATTAAACATTACATTTTACATATTTCAGAGAAGGATTTTCATTCTAAAAACAAAGATGTTTACATAACATTTGCAATTGTGTTTCAAATGTGTTAAATAACGCATAATGAGGAGGTGATACACTTTTATCTGAAAAAGGTTTCGGTTTCCTGTTAATCTAACGGAACCATTAAAAACAGGAAAAAACACGAAGCGGAATGTCTTCTGAGATGTTACGCCGTTATAATGCGGGCAGCAAGCGCCTCTGAAACGTCGGTAACTACCACACTACATGGCGCAACATCGCAGAAAACAGTCATGTAATCCACGTACTCGCAGACGGAAGAACCTAAGATCTCACCTACGGAACATCATCTGGATAATATAGCGGTCCAAAGCAGAGTGTGCATTTCCATCCTTGTCCGGTTATGACATACCGTAGCACATTTAAGCCGACCTTGTTTAGTAAACTAAATTCCGTGCTCCTACAAGATTCATGTTAAATTCCATTAGCTTTAATTACAAAGCCTCTGAATGGGATGGGATGGACAGGCGAGCGAGCACAAGAGTTAATATTTGCAGTTGTTTATTTCGGCAACTTTTCAATCAACGTTTGTAACGTTCTGCATCCTCTGTAGAAAACAATGCAAGCATTTTGCACGAAATAAATTTAGGCTGGAGTCATGTCGGTGAACTAGTAATGGAATAGACAGCCAAATCTACTATATTAAAGCAGTCCACCGACCATCCCCTACCGGCCGAGTGGTTGTCACCCCTGACTTGTTTAATATCGGCTACCCACGGTCACCCCTTCCCAGGAAAACCCTGGGACAGAACATTAAAATGCTCCACGTCCGTGTCTCCCACAATCATTCCAATTCAGAATTTATAACCATTCTAACACTAGACATAATACAACCACTGCAGATGGGAAATCGTCATTCAATACCAAAGAATCGAATTTACCAACCAGAATATTGCGCCTGTAACGGTCTATACTCGCATTCCGAAGGTACTCGATTCAAATATCGGCCGGATAAACAGCTATTGAGAGATTTCTTGTTATTTTACTTGTCTTCAGCCAAATTCTGGCATAATATACTGAAACCACCAACGACAAAATACTTATTTACCCACCGCACACGCTCATCTACCAAATTTTTGCATTAACTAATAAACCGAAACAGTGCCGTTAAATAACCTTAAAATCAACTACCCTAAAAGTTGTTAATTAACTCCGTAAATTGTTAAGTTCTGGGTTTTAGCGCCGTGTAGGTAATTAGGTAGATAAAGTCCTTCATCCCCGAAAGTCGAGACAGAACGTTTCTCCGAATCAATTAAATATACTTACGAGGCTACACGTATTAAACACATAACAGAATATCATCACCCTCCCTGACGTTAAAACAACAAATCTGAACTCCATAAATCTTGAAACTCTGTATTACAAGAATTATTGAAAATTGTACAGACAATTACGAGGTCCAATGCCTAGGCAGACGAGATCCACTACGCAATACACACCTGGCCCACTTACAATTTTGTTAACTCACATCTACTCACGGAACAAAACAATTAAAACTTCTGCAGCGTATGGAGGCTACCGTCATGTAGATTCACGTTCCGACCGCTATACTTCCGGTGTTCATTGGACAAATGGTTGAATTGACTGCATGTCCCGTTTGGACACAACGCTTCGCTTCTACGCTGTCGATATTTGTCCTTAGCCAATAACTTTACTGACTGCGGTATAAAAAAATCTTCCATCCCAACATAAATAAAATATACAGATGCATAATATATTAATATATACCCAGGACAACAGCTGGATTACACGATGACATATCTATTACTATTAATATGCCACAGAGATTCTTTCACTCAACGCCACACATAAAAGGGTGATTTATGTTTATATGTGAGTTATTTTGTTCGGATTTGTCAGATGAACATTTCAAGCTATTAAGATGGTATCAGTGCTACCGGATTACAGCCGACTCTTGCAACCTATAGATATTTTAAAGGGGCCATGAAGCATAAACATTTTCATATCCCAAATCCGGGCAGCAGTTTCATCCGAAATACCAACACAAAATCTTGATTTGCAACTGCTGCAGCCATCTCCATAATGTGTATTTGAAATATTAATATAAGGAATATCCTGCAGAGGAACCAAAGCCATTTTATTATCCACGACTCTATTTTGAAGTTTCAGAACCGAATGTGTCCTCTTCTTCTCTACTTTCTGAGGCATCCACGTCGCTCATTGGTTATTCACACTCTGAAATCCATGCCTCCGAGTGAGGATACATTAACTACAGTTCAACACGAATCATACACATTTCCTCCAAATGACTGCCAACTAAAACTGATAAAATATATAAAAGAACAATGAAGGTATGCCTAAAATATTTAACATGGTATGTGCAGCATCCGAAGTATATTACAGCAGACATGCAAAATTACGCACTCCCTTCGATGATTTACGTAGCCCGAATGAAATTTTGCATGATATGAGGCCCAAAACGTCAGGATTTTAATACATTTTAAGTTTCAACCGCACGTCAACAGCTGTTGTACAAAGGTTTTTATATTTCAATTAACCCCGTAAAGCTGAAAATCGCCTAGCAACCTAATAACGTCACATATGAATATGGCGCTACAATTCAGAAGACAGCCATTTTCGTACTCACCGCCATGAGAACCTTAAGTTCAAACCTTGTATATGAAATTCAAATTGTGGTTTTCTGCTTTCTTCCCATATAACTAGAAAACCGATACACCGATTTTAACCAGACTTGGCAAGCTTATTCTTTGGGATGATTAGGCGATCCGAAGATGGTAAAAACTCCGGACAAATGTTCTGAGATCGATTCCCGCTGAGTGCGTTTCGTGTAGCTAGAAAACCAAGATAGACAGAAAAGAAGTTGTTTGACTCTAAAAGGATACTACAGAAACAAATACAACAAAATTTAAATCTGTCCTGGGTTCGACAAAATACTCATGACACCAGAGAAACGGGTTAGGACGCAGAGCTACAGACAGACAGACGGACAGAGACTGTTATTATACAGCCAGTCTTTACATATAAACGCACAGAATATATACAAACTGGATAATTGATGGGACACTGGAAAACTCACATTAAGTTAAAATGAAAATGACTTTTGAGACGTTGCGCCGTGTAGTCTGGTAGATGTATACCGACAATTCGTAGGTATTTGATGCCTCCATCATCAGGGTGATCAAATCATATTCACATTCGCCGCCGTGAGAATCTGAAATCGCACTTAAAATGTGTAGTTTGCGAAGTTTTGAATTGGATTAATATGGATATTATCATGAAAGAATCAAAATGACTAGTCTTGAAATAAATTTGTTGGTTCGAATTTTATCATATCAACTTCAATATTAAAGCATTACTTCAGAATGCGGTTTAATACAATTCGTAACCTCTACAAACGTTAACCATTGGGCAGAGATCCCTTCATTTTCCATGACACGACTATCTGTGAATTCAGAATATAAAACAAAGTTTTTTTTTACATGTGCACACAAAGAGTGGGGACAAATTTTTAATCTGACTGTGTAAGCTCATCAATTTTTATCGTTGTTTCACACGTTTCACGAGAGAAAGAGAGAGAGAGAAAGAACAAAAAGAGAAAAAAAACACCAGAATATTAGTTGTTATGATAAACTGTTGTATTTCATTGTAGCTGAAACTGGCTGATACTGACCAACGTACATGTTTCTGGTTTGACCTATTAGCAATAACCAGAGGATGCACCGATATCATTCACCTGCAGAGGAGAGGGCGCATTATCCGACTCGGACAACACGATGTTTATTGTGCCAAGTGTAACCATGGCGACCACGAAACACGACAATACATGGGACCATGCAATATCCGCAATGCGAAATTCTCATACATATCAATGTTTATACATACACAAATGAGGCCCGTTTAGAACATAATATGTAAATTAATTACTGGCTCAACCACTACACGGGTATTAATAATAGAACTTAATTACAACTGCGCATCATTTGGAAACGGCTCACATAAAAATTTCAATTAAACAAAACCCATAAAATTAAATTCATCATTAATTCTGTGTAGTATCAATTCATTGGGCCGTGTGATAGTTCAGAAACGTTTGATCCCCACGGCGGACAAACGGGCTCGATCTCGTGTGCCTTCAAGTGAGATTCACGGTCGACGAAGTGACACTATCGCAAGATTTTCTGCGACGGAACAAAACTGACCAACACTTACCAGGCACGTTCACTACTGATCGTCCAAATACAAAGCAGTGGAAAAATCCAAAAAGTTACGATACAAACAACTTTAATCGCCGTGTTCTACCTTCAGTATTCCGCGAAATTCCCGTCCTTATTTCATCCCCCTGTCCCCGCCATTGCTTCAGGCCCACTTATGATATACGTACATGTAATCGGTTATCGGTTTTCGAACTCACAACTGTTCGCTTCAGACTTCGTTCCCTACAGACCAACCTCTCTGTTTTTTTTATAGTAACCACTCGTGTCCCCCCCCCCCCATTTAAGCCCCCAACACCCGGTCCGTGCTACGTAGTCGTATTTCTGCCAAACTGTAAGAAACGCGAAGTGGCATTCGAAGCAAGCCATGCTGGAAATGGAAGCCATGAGATTGGTGCGGGCGTCACGAGATGGCACTGGGGGAGGGGTTGATCAAGAAGGAAGCAGAGTGAGACAAGTGAGCTACTGAGAGACTGGATTAACTCCATGCTTCAGTTTGCAAAGCGTGACCAGAAAGCCTAGGTATATTGCTAAAGAAAAAGCACTGGTGTTTAAGAGAGTCAAACGCACTTCGTCTATAACGTTCATTCAATTTCATAAAAGCAAACAACGAAATCGAGTTCACTGTTATAAATAATCGACTTAACCCAATGTAATTTTAATTATAAACGTAAATTTATCTGAATATCGTTTACTTTTGGGTTGTTGTGCCACATAGGATGGTAGTTTACCGACGTTTCAGAAGCGCTGTCTATGCTTCTACCACAGGGTGACGATGGAGACAGTAAGCATCTCTGAAACGTCGGTAAACGTATACCAGACTACACAGAGCCATCTTAAATCACAAGTTCGAACGTTGGGCTTATAAAAACTTAAAGATCTTGCAGATGAATACCGACATTTTTATTGTCGCGAATACCAGAGATCTCGCAAGTTTTATTGTTTCCGAGGGTAATAAATTACAGATATTTGACAAAACAGAATGCTCTATTTTCCTTCGTAAGGTCTGTATTGTAATTTGTGTTCCACTTTCTGTTACGTAAGTCATTCGTATAATACACATAAATTCAATTTGAGTTGCATGAGAAGTGTGGGATACATATGCCGGTACGTAGCGAAAATATCCCTGAACAACTGGTAATGTACGTCTCTGGTAATATGAATCATCAAAATCTGATGAGTAGCTTTGGAGCTGAACCATGTATACAGGCTGACATCAGCACTTCGTGCAAAAAAGGCACGATAAAAAGGAAAAATATAACAAAAACTGGGGTTCCACATGTACTCTCTTTTCACGAAATGTCACAAGTTACTAAGATTGCTGTCATCGCTATTGTCATGGCGACAACTTTTTCCCTTTTTTATTTAAGAAACAGTGCCTTAACTTTGTTTTCGCCAATAATGCTGCTCGTAGCAAAGAGACGAGGAACAAGGAACAAGCAAGAAAGCCCACCTCATCTTCAACGAACTTCACTCTGGAGGGGAAGAAGTAGGTATGGGAGGGGAGGGTATGAGAACTTGTACCAAACAAGAGGACAAACTTTCGCTTTATATTTCGGATGTCCTGTTAAGAGTAAGCAAAATAAAAATTATACTGAAGTAACACAAAGAATATACTGAATGGGCTGACAACTTGACCGTCTTAATTCTACCCCACCCCCTCCCCCGTCAAGATCAGTGGTTCCAAAACTCTGCTACGACAAAAACCCTTTCCTTGAAAAATGAATCAAAACAAGAGAATCCCATTAGTAAGTAGGATACATCTTTCACCCAGAATTTCGTCCTCCCAATTGGCCAGGCCCATCGCAAAACGGTGCAAATTTATACGGTGTTTTAAAATCATTACATTCCTCGACAGTACAAAATCTGTGTGGACGATAATCAAATTGCCAAGAAGACCTTCACTGAACAGAAATATGTAGCGGTAACGATCCATACTTTCAATCGCGGGATTCAAATCTTGTCCAGATTATCGAGTATTCCGATATTTCTCGAGGTTTTACAGAGTCCCTCCTGGAAAATTTCAACACGGTCTATTGAAACAAACCAAGACGACATTAAATATCCTTTGTAAACATATAATTCATAATCATCTGCCTATATCATCCGACGTTACATAACCTAATCAGCAGAAATGTCGTTAAATGTCCGAAGATTCAGCCAGCCTTTCACCTAGCACTTAAATCTTCAAAATTCTATATATTTATAACTTTTCTAATTAAACAACCGGTAATTAAAAGGTCTAATGCCTGCACAGACAAGAAGCAAATACAATGGAACTCATCCCTGCCCCGTTTAACATTTCGTTAACACATTTTACTCGTTCTGTTTCTGAGTTATTAAATTATGATTTCTCACAAGAATAATTTATATGGCGTCAAACTGAAGAAGAGTGACAACCATAAGTCATCATCTTCATCTTATCGGCTGTACGACGCATTAGCGTACACGTAAACCTTAAACCGCGGCGGTAAAATTCAGCCAGTAGCCCCGTAGCAAGACTTTAAAAATCCCAATTCCTGCATGATAAAAAGACAAAGATAATACAAAAACCTTTGCTCTGAAGACGAAAAATCTTAGTCAGGATAACCGGCCTACAAGCAAAGAATCGAACATGTATTATAAAAGATCACGTACATTAACAGGAAAGGCGGATGGTGTTCTGAGAGTGAAAAGTCACTCATAGCGCAGAAGAGGTTAATCATTGTAACTATTAGCTGAAGAACACACTCAGAGTCTCTGCAAGCTTATATCTAGTTTTCATTCCCATGTTTCTCACTTTCAATGGTCCAGATATTCTCCTCAGGAAAAAAGGAATGATTTTTTAATTCTGGAATATGGAACAGGACGCGGAGTACAGGAGAGAATACAAGGGCAGAACAACGTGGCTCCTACATCTGAATAATACAGTTAAACACGAGTTCCCGTCGACAAGTGTTTGTCGCGAATGTATATGTGATGGGAAGAAATGGCTGCAGAATATAAACCTCTCTCGGGAGCAGCAGTCCACATTTCTCGCGCTGCAAAGTAGATTTCATTTGGAATGTTTTATTTACTTTACCCCGGGAAAAGAAATAACAGGGTAAAAGCGGAATGCAGATGACTGTCCATCTCAACTATGTAAATGAAGATTAATTTCAGCACTGCCTTCTCATTGGTGCAATTTGAGGAGAGGCCACGGAAACGCAGAACACGAGTAGACACGTAATTTAAAATTCAAAAATGTTAAATTGATATCCACAGCTTGATCACCATACACAAAAAAGCTACCATCCCCATTTTCGATTGCTATCAGTTCCGGGCGCAGACGTACGTATGTAAGAACTGCACGTCTTCGAGGATGAATTTCAATGTTAAACTTCGATTTCGGCAGACATTCCAGTTGCCATGTTTAAGGTGAATGCGTAGGTTGGGCGATTTTTAAAGCCTTGTATGGGGATGTGGCGGATCTGATGCCAAACTAACACATAATCACCTTGAAGATGTCAAGTGCCGAAACACTTGATGAGGCTCATTCACTAAAGCTAAAGTTCTGCGTGTTATAACCAGTTTGTCTTAATATTTACTGTTTTATAAAGTAGAATCTGGAAACTCATGAATACTAGCAACAACTTGAACAATGTAATTTCATATTGCAAGAGCCGTGGATTATCATGAGATCAATCCATTACATTGCAAACCAGGATGGGGCAGGAAGGGTGGAACGTTAATTATTTAAACATGGAAACCGACCCACAACAAAATATTAATGCCGCAGTGACCAACACGGGGGAGCGCTGCTTGCAATCCAGTCACGTTCTTCTTGCTACATTAACTTCGTCGCTTTGCCGCTGTGCATTTATACTCCCGCGCACCTCCTGGGCCTGACGTTTAATCGCGCAGCTAATTACAAAACTGCTATCGCGCAAGATTAATTGCCCGATGCACATCAACCAATACTTCCTATTTCTTTATCCATATGAACACACATCACGCAGTCAACACCGCATATCATCCTACGCCCCCCCCCCCTCCGACATTAATATTCGCCACATGTTGGAATTTGCTATGAATCGTTCGACCCAAGTGATGAGAAGATGATATATTAATCCCTTCAATGCTATGCACGAGATAACTAGTTTAGAGGCACTGAACCTTTTGGTAACTGATTATATCGGTGAAAGATGTCTCTCTCAGTCTTTCAACACTTAAAAGTAATAATGTGGATAATGTAAATAATAGATAGACGTTACTGTGCAATAATACTCCTTTACCTGAGGGTACGTAAGTCAGCGTCTCATAACACGAAGGATCAGAAACCCGTCAACAAAATCCAGCGACTGTAACTTATCCTATGCCAGTGCAATCAGGTTCACATGTTGTCAAACAATTCCTCTAATAATTCTAATATTATCTCCCCGCCTAAGTATAGCTATACCACGTGGTCTCTTACAAAAAGGTCCTCCTACCGAAATGTCCTACATCCTCTTATCATCTCCCGACCCGCCATCTTTAACTTAATTACGAATATACCTAAAAATTATAAGAATAATGGCGAAGTTCATCAGTATTTGCAATAAGAATTCCTGCAGACTGCATGCTTTATGTAACCTAATTTGCGTTGGTGTTAAAGTTTAAGCCGTAAGACCGCTGGCTTGGGTTGGGTTCGGTAAAATGGCTATACGAAGCTTTTAACAGATTTACTGTTAAAGTTCTTCCCATAACAAACATGACAGGCAATAAAACTTTCCCTTCCTACGGTTGGTACTACGTCTGATATACTAGACTTGGTCTATACATCTTCTTCTCATAATTCAGGAAAGGTATTCGAAGCAAACAGCAATAATGTGATTTGCTAGGAACATTCTTAGCTTTAAATATTTATGGAGGCTTAAAACTTTCTGCCATCCATTTCCTTACTCCACCTCTGACCCTGCCCCTGCATTGTTTTCTAACAAATCTCCATTCTAACACTCTGTTTCTAATCAGACAATTCCAATGCACCTATGTAACATGTAACTCAAAACCACCAAAGTTCAAACATTTGTAAAAGTTAATTAGACACGTTTTTCTTGCATTTCCAGGTCTCCACGATACGCTGTCATATTCACTAAGAGATAATTCTCAATATACATGGTAGTTGATTAGACATGACGTTCTTAAAACGATTTGCTACAAGAGATAACTTCCTTGAAGATGGCTCGAACCTCAGAAACGGTCAGGTTGTTACGTTTGGCGAGCAAAATACCTGATAACAGAAAAACGAAACACATCATTATTAAGAGATATCTTAAATTTTCTGCCGGACGAGAAAATGGTGTGCTGTTTCAACTTCCTGTACAACTAAGAAACGTAATTACATTACAGCCAAGCGTAAGAAAACAAACGGAAAATCTGACTTCGTACGGGGGGGGGGGGGTGTTTCCCCCCCAGCCAATGCAATGCAAAAACAGACTGTAAGACGGGTAGTCTGCTGTGAAGGGACAAAAGACGAGAAACGTGCTTGAACCGCGTACAAACGCAAAGACGCTCCTCTTCGCCAGAGCTTCAAATAACACTGAATCAAACAAAATACACACTGATAAAAACATACAAACACTTAAACTCAAAGCTATCTACTTATTTAACCTACTCAAGTACTTACTACTAGATCAGTGTTCAAGTAAGCACAAGAAAAGGGAGACGAATTTATTTAACTGATAGAAACCTACATTCTGTTGAGAAAAGAGAAATGAAGATTTGCACTCTTTTTCAAGTCTACATTATATAAATGGAGATCAGGAAAACATCTCTATACTGACGGAAGATAAAAACACATTATTGCTACGATGTCTACATCAGTACTGAGAATAAAAATACACTGACGTTGACCTGCTAACATATCACGTGACACCGTGCTTACATTACGAGGATTACAAGAAAACAAAAAAGTAACATCGATTTACTAAAACAACTAAAACCTCGCTGATAAACTAACAACCAACCGACTGAATGGCTGGTTATGAGAGTAAACCTATGGCAAAAAGTCGTCCTTTTAGGGATTAAACCAGTTCAGTCAATTAAGAAAACTTGTGTTACGTTAACTCGATATGCATAAGAATCCTCATGAAGACCCACCACAGGAATGAAGTCTAAGCCATTGTACACCTCTAAAAGCCAATACTATTTTCATATTAGCCTCCCATCTACGCCTAAATCATACGAAACACCTCCCATAAGTATTTCCAGACATATTTTCTGGAACCATGCTATTATTTTCGGACTACAGGACTATTTTCTGATTAGCCTATTTAATTTTCCCCATAATTCCATTACACCATCACGCCCAGATACAAATGCTACCCTCAGCACTGTTGTCAAGAGTTCTCAATATAAGCTCTTCCCTTGGAGTACAGCGTAACAAATGAAATTATACTTTCATGGGCTTATACTTTTTAACTTTCAGTATCCAAAGCAATCAAAACTGATGCACCGGTGCACAGTTCTGCATTAGTAATGGTATTTAATACACACAGGAAAATAATTCAGCACTGAAGAGGAGCGTGGGAGCAATATATATATAGAGAATGGAAGATTATAGGATTTATAAAACCGATAGGAAGAACGAAAAGGTGAAAAATATGACGGAATACGAAGGAAGAGGGGAGGAAATGAAAAAGGAAGCCACAGATAGGGATAAAAAGAAAACGAACATAGGGAAAAATGTAAAGGAAATGATGAAATCATAGGCCTACAATCTAAACGTTTATACTTTACTTGAATGGGAAAAGAATTGTACATTAATATTGTGCATAATAATACAGAATATGCACTGCTCTCGAAAGATCAGATCTCCACGTTAAAGTTTTTGTGGAAATTAGCTTCTGTGTTATTAGAGTGCAGGTCCTGGCAGTATGTAAATGCACACATAGTAGCGGGGAGAACGAGTTTTATTAAATTAATAAAAGCTCTCTGTGAGGTTAGACTGAGACAGAGAGAGAGAGAACTGAAGAATATTGTCTCGCAATTTAAGCTCAGTGGATTCAGATAACAACACGTTGTACCAACGGGCTGCGTAAGCCACTCCAGGATGTCTCTTTTCATATTGTGACGGTGCACAGTATTTTTGAAGTTAAGTTAATCTACAGAACAGAAATCTGGAAAAGTTCACTACAAGACATTCGAAATTCGTAGTTGGATTTATCGACCTGTGACCAATTACTTATTCGTGTCTAACTACCCCCCTTACCAGATGGTTAAGTAGCTTACCAACAGATTAAATAGCTGACTACCTAGAAAACTAACTATGTATCAAAGTTATCAACCATCTAATTGTCTGACTAGCGAACCCAAGCTTAATATAACAAACAAAAAACTCATTAACCACCACTTCCAACTCAAACAATGTAAAAACTAAAGGCAGTTTTTTGGATAGTTAATAGGTTCAAACTTTAGACGGAACAGCCTGTAGCAGTTATCAATTAATCACTAAGCAAGCCAGCAAGCGAGTTAATCAGTAAGGTCAGTCAGCCAAACAGTTTGCTAGCAGGAACCATGAACCAGTCGTTTAGCCAAACAGTAAATCAGCCAGGCATCCAATAGTTAAATTAAGGAGTCAGTCAATTAGATAGGTCATTTCCAAAGCAGTCAGCAGATCAGTCGGTTAGTAAATCATCCAGTGAACCAATTGGTTAGTCATTCAGAACAGAAGTCGAGGAGTCACACTAGGGCTGCTTAAAGCCAATTATAATAAAACAGATGACAATCTGAAACACATTTTGGGGAAGAAAAAAACTTTTCAATGCCTAGACTATACGTGTGAATTGGGCGTACGAGTAAATACGTGCTTGAAATACTAGGAAATAATTTGTGCAAAGTCTAGGCACATTGTAGAGAAGATCGCGTATTGGGTGTGCCTCTAAAACCTGGGAAGCAACCCTTTGTCAATTAAAAAGAATTCGCCCCCATCAATCCAACCAACCAGTCAAGGTACGTCAGTAACAGCTGTTTATATATTTATTTACCTGGTGCAGCGGTTTATTGGAATAAAGCCATTTGAAATTAGAATAAGCCGCAGTTTCAACGTTTTCAGTAAGCGACTATATATTTTGCAGGGGAAACTGAGCCAACTAAACATGCAGTTTCGGCCATAGAAACGGTAAAGTGATAAATTACTCCACAATAACACGCCAATTTCGACGCACATTAATCCTACTCTGTAGACACACGCGCGCGCGCTCTCTTGCTTATATTGCATGCCCCCAATCCCTTAATTTAACCATCAGCAGTCCGAACAGAAGCCTATCTACACGACGCGCAGCGTGTATGAATATACAAGGCCTGAGCTGCTATTCATTTGTCATGAGCATAAATACAAACATAACCCTGCCAGTACGCACAAATTCTAACAGCATTACGCCTATACGAAATTATGCGATGTCTCTTTTTTTAGCCGCCAGAGGCCACTTCATGTGCATGTATGTCTGCTTTTAATTTGAATAACACGCCAGTCGTGTTTGGAAAGAGCAACTTTGACAAACCATCTCCATCCCCCTTGCAGCAGCAAAAATAAAAAAGGTGGAGTTACAACTGCAAGTAATTATAACTGATGTAAAGTAATGTAAAAACAGTTTAGGAAGGGTGGCGAGCGGGAAAACAAGGCCCTGTGCTATTACTTCACTGCTGACGTTTATTCCTTGAACCATCTGTGTCCGTTTTGCAAGAAAAGTGCAAAAGAAGTTTTCCATTTAGAATGGGGAAACTCCATCGTACGTTGGTTGAATAAATGATTCTCTCACACTGAGATCATGCATTTTCTTCCAGAGCCATGATTTACGCTGCATGCCAGACACTGCGGACTGTTCTTCGTTGACCAAGGCCTCAGTGTACTATCAAAATTCCCGGGAGCTATACTCAGTGAGGTGAAATTCTAAATTCACGTCCAGCGACTTTCATACAGATAGATTTATACATGAAGCATAGTGTTTAGAAACAGAAATATATTATACAATTCATTTTTTAGAGTTCTTACAAATAATGCAGCAAATTTGTTTACGGACAAAACAAACAGCATAAAAATTACCGAAAAATTCATCCGCATGCCAGTAATAAACCTGGCCTAGAAATAAATATACAAAGAACCCAAATATATGAACACGACATAAAGCTTTTATAAAATTATACGTAATAAATCGTTTGAAACTATATAAAATTCTAATTATCAATATATGGCACTAATAAACAGAAATCAAGATCATAATACGATAAAGAGATAAAATATGCAAATCCTTATTACTAGCTCTAATCATTGTAAAAACTCTACCTTGCACAAAGCACTGATTCTATATAAGATTTGACGTTCACAAGGAGGTAAATTTGTCAGTACCGATGTTCTAGGTTACAACGCCACTTCAACTAGCATATCAATGGTTCGGAGGAACTTACTGTCTCCACATTCAGTCCTGGAGATGATCAAAGACGAAATCTTCCCCTGTTTCTAATGCAATGTTCATGCATTGACAAACCAGTGTTCTCCCATGCATGCCCAGTGTTTGATATGAACGTCTTGATGTTACGGGTGGCCTACGAAATATGAAACATGCGCTGAACCACGATTGTGATCTTCATGTTAGCCGCTATTTCAACTATTTAAATCTGGAAAACGTCACTTAAAGAATCGAAGAAGACTCAACAAGACGCATTAACGTTCCGATGATTTATCTGACAGATACGATACAATCCTCGCCAGAAACCTCAAAGTCGCCTTTCCGTTAATATTTACGTTTCCTAACTTACTGTTCCTTCTGCTATCCCTCATTCGCCCTTTCATGCATGAAGGATACTTTCAGCTTGATTCCTGCTATCATCTTACTTCTTTCGAAGTAGCCTTTCTCAGTAAGATCAAAGGCGCAAGGCGGCTTCATTTCTGTGAAAGGAAAAGCATAATATTCCCAGCTGAGCTCGTTTTTCAGGATCTTTCGCCCTCAACTTCATAAATTTCTATCGGCTGATTTGTTTTCATAAATTCTCCAGAGTACACCGCTGGGTTCTTTGGAATATTGGTTGTCAACATTACACAGACATTCGAATTCGGTCCACAGCGTTTGTGTAAGGCGGCAAGAATATTAATCGGACCTACGAAACAGTAAATATGATAGGAAAAGATAAAAATTACATAATACGCATCTGCATTAACGACACTTTCAGACATATATATGCCAAATAAAAGGACAACAGTCAAGAATATGACTTTCCAAGTTTATTAATCAGCTGAATAATTAAAGAGTGCTCAAGAAAGGTCCTACAACACATGATACAGAAAACAGTGAGAATATTTGGCGGCTGTGCCGCTAGGACTAGGAGACGCGGCAACCGATGCAGTGGCCGCGCATAGCGGAAAGATCTTGCGGTGAAGCCATCACAGCCACTAAATAAATTCAATTTGTTGCTCAGAACGTTAGTGTGTCTCATTCAGTCAGGTTAAATTGGTTATGTAATAAGAGATACCTTCTACTGTATGATTTCTGAAGTAACCTCCCCCCCAACCGAAACTACAAAAATGAAGAGCTACGTACACTGTTACATGTATCGAAGGGCTACGAATAAGGGACGGAAGATGAGGGAGATTGAAGAAACAAAATAAAGAGGATCCTAAAATAAAAAGTAAAATAATTAGGATAGGGAAGAGAAGACAGACGTTCCGACATTCTATAACGTTCCCTGCCTCTTCCACTCGACGGAGAGAGATACGAGCGTATAAAAATAGAAAATAAAACCGTGGAGAAAAGCGAGAGGGCGGACGAAATTCACAGAGTTAAATGGAAATTTGACGACAGCGCCCCAAGCCAACGATGATCGAAATGAACCATGGTCGGGTATCAAAGTTTCAGTTAGACATGAGCGAATAACCTGATCAAATAAAGATCAGCCAGAACCCCTCAATCAATGACATTCCAAGCGACGGGGGGCTTCATTAGACAAAGAACAATTAACACAGAGAACCTGAAGTCCAATTTGCAGTAATAGGATGCCTTTGGACTTTAATACCTTCTCGTATTCTGCACAAAATTCATGAAAGGAATGCACAAAGAGGAAGGTCTGTGTCCTCTCGTGCCAAAGTTTCACCTCTGAAACTACTAAACATATTGAGAAAAAATGAGGCATTAAATTTCTAAACAAAATTAGTATAAAGATGGCGGCCCTCTAGGTTGTAGCTACGTGCAGTCCTGCAGAAGTTTACCAACTCTCCGAGGTCCTTGCTGCCTACATCATGATCACCCAGATGATGAAGGCAGCAAATACCACTGAAACGTTGGTAGACTTCTACAGCACTACACCGCATTACAACCCCAGAAGACATCCATCTTCATACTCACCACGGTGAGAACCTCACATAAAAAAGATGTAGTTCGAATTTTATTTTGGTTCGCATACCCACTAGTTTTTACATAATCCAAACAAAATTTATAAATCCTCACGAAATAAAGTTGTTCATAGCATGAAATCCAGATCTGGGCAAGTTTTATTTGAGGCATGTTGGGTTACGGTTATATTTGAAAGAAGGATAATAACCAGACATTTAATTTTAATAATTAATGCAACATTATATGTATATCTATTCCGATAAATATGTATCTACCATAAACAAACACCAAGGCCAGCGAATTACGTTCAATCGCAAATAATGCAACTGGAAAAATGTCACTCCGATGGACCACACTTCACCACTTTTCTGGAACAGACGGCTCGTAACAAAGTTTTGTCTAAACATACACCAAAATATTAACACTAGATGTAAATGTAAATCGAGGTTTAGTGCTTAACGGTACTCCGGGGGCCATTAAAATATGCCTTCATAACCTAGCGTCGTCTGAACTGAGGTGCCTGAAACAGATTTTTGTGAAGAACATAACCACAGCTTGAAGCTGTGTGGATAACAACAAAGTCTCCTCGAACCTTTACCTACTGGTTATTATTTAAAAAAACATCTGCATTTAATAGGCTATATTTCCAAAGAAATGTATAATTCATGACTTTGGAGTGGGGTAACTACACCTGGGAGACTAGAGACAAATAAACAATAAAAGTAAGATTTCTGGATTTCAAGGTAGCGAATATGAAGAAGGCTGTCTTCTGAAATGTTCTGTCGTGTTGGCTGCAGAAATTTACCGACGTCTCAGAGGTACATACTGCCTCCAGCATCAGGGCAATGGAGGGCAGTAATCACCTCTGAAACGTCGGTAAAATTCTACCTGACTACACAGCCCAACATCAAAGAAAAAACGATAACCTTAAGAGGGAATGATCTCATTTCACTGTGAGAGATTTTGAAAGACATAAGTTTAAAGACAACGCCACAAGACATTTAACCTACATCCACATAAAAACAGAAGGCGACAGTAGAATTAGATTTTTCTTTAATATTCCAGGTTTCTCAACTTCGTGGGTTATCCCACTCTTGTTTCCAGGTCTTCAATTTCTGTTGCTAAAACGTCGCACACAATATTTAAATGACGAGCCATGGCAGACATCCTATAATTGTCTCCTTATCTTAAGGCGATGCGACATTCTAAAGAGATCTCCTGTCAGTTCGAACATTTATGCTTGATAAATGGAGGATCTCAAAAATAGTTATCCTTTCCCGCACAAACAGGAATTATATGAAAAACGCTTATCAATCGAAACGCAGTAAAACACAGAGCCGACAAATAATTTTTGCCTTAAGGTTAATGAAGAAACTTGGAAATTGTCACTGAACCTTCAAGTCTTACAGACATTCTACTAGACCGCATATGAATGTTCGTAATAAACTTTTCTAAATATTTTCTCCTATTCTTCTTCTTATTTCACTTCCTTCTTTTCCTCTTATACATCCTCTCTTTCCCATTATTTCTGTATTTCTTAATTCCTCGGTTTCTTTCTCTTTCCGTCTTTCCAGAGTAATAAGAGACGACAGCTAAGTGTTCTTAGTCAATGTAAGTCTGCCAACTATCTTACAGAAAGCACTTCTTCAGGATAAGGAATTTAAATTTACAAAGGGATTTTAAATTTAACGTTTACAACTTCCCTTACCTGCGATGCAGCAACGAATATTTGTAACAGTTCAAAACAGAATCAGCAACTTACCTGAAAGAAGACAAAATAATATACTTAAGACAATTATTCCTGACTAGTAAATATGTTTGGTATAAATGGAAAAGTAAACAAAGCTTTTATTTCATATATTCAAATATTCAACGTCAAGTCGCTAAGACAAAAAAATTACACCGTATGGGGAATAAATACATTTTTCAGACTGATGGTGTCTTCCTGCTCATGCTTATGTAGATACGCTGTTATTTGGTATAGTAAAAATCTCCATACTGTTAACAAAAATTGCCTTTCAAAAGCACCATCATAGTGATTGGGAGTTGCGAGACTAATTCGAACTATAAAAACAGCCTTCAATAAAAAGACCTGCCCTATTACATGTTACACTAAGAGAATTACCACTCAAATTTAAATAAATTTTCATTTCATTACCATTTAAAATAGGCATTAGTCTTCTATACACAACAGGGCAGTAAACAAAGAAATCTGAAGCATTATTTGCATAATATAAATTCAGTTTCTTCGCTTACTATAAAGGAGGTCAGTACTTTATCTCACCGACTCAGAATACATTCGAGGAGAACGAAGTTCACCCACGACAATTAGTTTTTATCCAAATTCGACAAGCAAACTCCTTTTCCTTGTCCTTTCTTGCTATCCTCAGGCTTTATTCTCCTCGAAGGTTATATCGCATTTTATCTAACGTGTAGCCTAAGTTAAAAGATAAATGATGTAATAGCATACTTGCGGAAGGGCAAAGGAGGGTGGATGGTGGAGAAAGAGACAGAGAGTTGGAGTTTGGCATCGGATATCGATTGCTTGTAGCCAGAAGCTACAAAATGCATCAGAATGGCTTAGCTGACTTCATACAGGCACCCGCGTGTAAAACTTGATGTACGGAGAACACGAAAATACGAAGCGTGCTTTTAACAACAGACAAAACATTAACAATACATCAGTGATGTCACAGTTATATGCAATTGCCCTACTAATTAACTAAGCAATTAGTTAAATATCGGCTAATTACATAAATAACCTACTAACTATATTGTTAAATTGCCAGGTAATACAAATTATCTAACAAATTAACCAACCAGAGAACTAACCAGCTCGCTAGCTGGGTAACCAACTGGCTCAATACCTAAATACCTAACTAACATACTATTGGGCCTGAAGGAGGAAGACCGCTGGGGAGACCCAGACGTAGATGGGAGGATATTACTAAGCAGGACCTGTGGGAAATGACGATTGAATTTTGTTGGCCCAGGACAGGGACCGGTGGAGGGCTTTGGTAAATTCGGTGATAAACCATCGGGTTTCTTAAGTCAGCTAGTTAGTTTGTTAGCATAATATCAAAGTAAATAACCAAGCACCTAAGTAATCAAACAGACAACCAAAAAAAGTACTAGACAAACAGCTATCAATACAAGTAACCAGCGAAGTAACTACTTGACTAGTTAACCAAACGACCCTACGTCAAGATTTTAGGTTCTCAAAGCTAAGAGTATGAAGATGGCTGTCTTCTGGGGTGTTACGTCGTGTATTCTCGTAGATACGACAGTGACCTTCAATTCTACGATTAAGTTTTGAATATTTCAATTCTCTTAGTGAACCTTACCCTCAGCCCCGTATTAGTACCCATATAGCAAAACACGTGTCCATTAGATCTCTTCCAATATTCAACTTTCTTTAATTCGACGGCTTCCAGTAGATGTTTTCCACGAAATTTCCAAGCCAAAACTGTGTAATTCTAGTCTTGTACTTTCCACGCCATGCTATCCGCCCACTCGTGATCACTTTGATTAATTCACGGCACGTATACATTCAGAACTGCGCAGCCCACACCAGAAGTTCGTTACGCGTTTCGCAAGATCTACCTGATCAATGTCTCTGTTAGGCCAAAATACTTCCTTTCAATTTACTTCCCTAATGCGTGAACCCAATTTTCTTTATGTGGGCTCAGAAACCGCGCCTTATGTCAGCTTAAAATATCTGTTTTGCTAATTTAGCATGTCTGCAAAAATTATAGCAGTCTTTGTAATTACAAACTGCAAGCATATGTATTTTAAACATTTTTCCTTAAGGCAGGAACATGGAATTACCTCGTCAGATATTACATTTATAAATGAAATACAATTCATTATATGTTCATGTAATGCCATATTTGTTATCTCCACATAATTTTCCACCAAAGCAAAATTTATTGGCTTCGTTACCAATATAGAATGGTTTTCGTGACACTCTGTAATGGGTGTAAATCCAGTTCTGAATGAGGTCAAAAGTTAACTAAAACAAGGGAAACAAAACAATAATGTCTGCTTGAAATACAATTTGCAGTTTCCACAGTGATATTTTGGAGTCCACAAATTTATGGACAGCCTCGTAACATAAGTAAAAAAGCGTCCAGATAAAACTGAACTCTGTAGAAGAAATATAAAAATTCGTTTGCATCCTGTCATTTTATATCAGAAGTTCTAACGTATCGTATTTCAGGATTCAAAAGGAAAAAAAAACTATATGTAAACAATCACACATTGCACACACTGCAGTCACAAAACGCATGATCTATTGCTTTCACGGCGAAAAAGAATTAAAATCTACTTGGGCAACCAGCCGTGTAAGATGGTTAAAAAAATATCGACGTTTCAGAGTCCATCTCTGTCCCCATCATTAGGGTTGATATGAAGCATCATAACATTTACCGGAGAAGTGTTGAATAAAGTAAGGATCGGACAGGGTTCTTGCTCAAGGTTGTCTTCACTGACTGATCGATACCCATATCTCAAACCGATTTCTCGCGCGCAGCTAACTCATCGCCCTGAAGATGGATGGAAAAATAGCAAACAATGCATTTTGAAAGAATGTCAGTAACGCAGAATGCCCCTTTCAGAACTTACTCCACACAGCAGTCATCCTTCGAAAGCTAACATTCGTTCCGATAGTCACAAAATATCCAGCCTCTTACGGAGCTTGTAATTCGTTGTCGTGTTCTTTCAGTACACTTTATGGAAATCATTGTAAGATTAACAGTGAAACTAAATACACTTTATGACTTTAAAATCTGTCGTAGAATTTTACATAATCACTTCAAACAACCATGATGAAAACGACTACAGTAAGAGGAAATTGAATATTTAATTAGGTAGTGATGACAACTACATTATAATTTAAAACATTCTAAACTCAAGTGTATATCCTCCGAAGCATTTATATGTCACTTTAGCTGCCAGGAGCAGTATCCCTTGAGATGGGAAACTTTTACGACAACTCAAATTACTGTTAACTAAACTTACGGAGCACTACATTGCATATATTCGTAAGGTTAGTAATGATGGTAATTATTCAGACAAGCATTGTGAAAGTTTATAAAGAGTGTAGCAATACCGTACAAATGCAACCTGAAATAGTTCAGAAATTTATTTAAGCTGACTCTTTACGAATAACGATTACCCGTGGGAAAAAAAGTGTGTTAAAATCAGAAAACTGCCCGTCAAGAATGACAGGGCAATCACAAGTATTGATTAAAACATAGAATTTAGAACTGCAAATTACTAAGCACAGAAATCAGACAATTAAGTTAACTCATTCTTCTGTTACAAAATATTTTCAGATTCCACTACACGGACAGTTTTTAGGACGTATAAAGGTTAGGTTACATAAAGCGTCATATGAGTTAAATTCATCATGAATGGTAAGAAGGTAAGAATTTGGAAAAAGAGGAAAAAGTTATATTTCAATGTACGTTGCGTTCAGTGATAAACCGAAACTCAACTATCACTTTCCGGCCCCCGTCAAGAACAGCATAACACAAGATTTTCCGGTATGAGTCAAGTATCACACCATAAAACAATAAAATCAACATGCCCTATTCACTAGAAGTGTCGAAAACTATGACAGCTATTTTCCGCTATATCACTGAACTAAGCACCCCTACATCCACCTGCAGAGACTTGAGAAAGCACGAAAGAAGCTCAGTCAAGTGTTATGGGCAGTTCCTCAATGCAAGTCTCAATTACGACCGAGAATCGAAAATTCGTAGAACCCCTGCTTCAGTGGTCCTAAGAATTGCGCTTCAACGTACAACTCACTTATGGATTCCTCAGGACCATAACCGTTGTGAAAAAGTGATGCTTTTAAATTTCTGAATAAAAAGTTTCCGCATAAATATGGTTCCGAACCACCGTGACCATTCAAGGGCTTTAAATCCCTCAAATGATCCCATGCACACACGCACCCTGCGGAGAATAGTGGAACTGAAGAGCAGAGATATCGGAAAAAGCTTTTCGATGTCCAGGCGAAACTTCATTTCTTTTGTTTACAAACCGGGCTTATATTAATCCTATTATCTCTGTATGTGGCAACGCAGAAGCCACTCTTTTGCCTGACTCTATATCCAGCATCCATTCTGTTGGTTACAGGTGTCCCATAATCTGAACAAGCCAATTAAAACAGATTTAAAAATTGCAATCGTGGCCAGAAATCTACTGCCTACTAAAAAAGTTCAAGATTAATCAGCATTTTATCGATGTACGATTGTTTAGACATGAAGTGCAGATGTGAAATGACTGAGGAACGGTTGCAGTGGTGGCCACTTGTTTGTCACGCATCACAACACACGCACAAGCCAGTGACCCCAAACAACTTACGTAACTGAATATATTCTAAAAGGTCAAAGCTCAAATTGACGATTGGTATAAGTTATTTAGCCATAAGCACAGGCGTATGGAGCCATGTTTGTGCGTCATGCCCTTGTTTCGGCTCCACTTTAAGGTTGAATCAAGTGACAAATTTTCATGAAACTGGCGCAAAAACCACTCCACTAGAGACAAGCCTGCGTATGTACTTATACCGTCCCGTATGCTATCTGAGAACGTAAATATTACAATATGTAAACCGTAATTGTTTTGTAAGGATATGCCAGAGAGCTAAAAACGGTTCATAATGAGAATCTTCAAAACCTTTTATCTTCACCAACTGTTATTAGGGTGATCACATCAATGAGAATGAGATAGGTGGAACATGAAGCGAGCAAACAACTCAGAAATGTGTACAAATTTTTGATTGGAAAGGCTGAAGAAAGCCACTCAGGAGACCTAGGTGTGGATTGGATTAAAGTGAAACAGGGCAGGGACTGGTAGAAAGCTTTTGTGAACACGATAATAAACCATCGCGTTCCATAAATGACGGGGAATTTCTAGCTAAACGCACTATTAGCTTTCGAAAATAATTCTACTCCATAGAGTTCATTAATTATGCAGGTAAATTTCCAACAGTCGACGTCCGGAGCACTAAGTGTTTCGTCCAAAAACATCTGAAATTTTTGGTCTAATTTATTTGCGTCAATTGCTGAAGAAACCTCAGATAAAGTATGTTAACAATTACAGCAGAAATACTTATGTATGCCAACAACTTATTCATGCATCCTGCTTAAATTCAATGGGTCGCTTGCCTGGACTATTTACTTTTCATCCTCCTGACGCTGTGAGCCATTCAAATTTTGAATACACGTGATGTTGCATAGGATTTCTCACTTTACTGAGATGGGAGAACGGAGATAAGGCGAACACCCCATTAAAAAAACTCACGAACTGCCATTAGTGTAATGCTGAATAGTAAAAGAAATTACAAAGAAGCAGGGAGTATGTTGTATCGTGGAAAGTGCGATGATAATTATTTCTTTGCCTTCATCATAATGAAAATCAACTCCCCGTCTCTTGCCATGAAAAGGTCTACAGTTCCATAACGATCTTTCGTTTAAACTTGTTACGGAATGCTGAACATTCAGATTCTAAAGGAAAATAATATGAAGCCATTCAATCTACATAATTTTCCGTTAGTACTTCTACGATTTCCGCACTTTCCCGCATTTTCGGATCCCCCGAATATAACGAGTACCCAAATTTGGAAAGGATAAAACATAGAATGTCCCGAAAAAATTTACAATTAAATTAATCCGCCATTTTGCGAATCTGAATCATGGGAAACGATATTTTGCTTTGCAATATGTTAAGTGTACATTGAACTAGCTTCCCCTCGTAAACAAAATAAAAGAAAACGATAAGAAGGTTAATAATAAGTATTGTAACGTGTATAGAAATCTTTTTGGAATGAATGAAGTCAGTCGTACTATCTTGAACCTACTGTAATCGTATTCATGGGTTCGAAACCTGTCCATAACACGAATATAGTGTAAAGTCCATGTTTTATATTGCTCCCCGAGTAGGTATAAAAGCGTAGCATGCTATGTGTAATGTCTTACATTAATCATTCAAAAATAGTTTCATAATTATTCCTTATAAGATAAAACAACGTGAAGAATATATTTCGGTGGCAGCCTTAATTTAAAGATATGCCTGTAACACAAATATAATTTTTCGATATTCTCAATAAAGTAAATAAATAAATAAATAAACCTACTCTGAATTAAGTTATCGATAACCATACAAATGTACTGTAAGCTTTGTAATCATTTTAAAAGTGGGGGAAAAGACAAAAATCAAAGTCACAAAGGAGCAAAAATAATACACGAAACCAAAGCAAACTAATATCACTACATTCTCTGCAGTAGCCAATTGAGTAAAATGATAATACAGAGCTTCAGTTGTCATTGGGGGATTTAACCACAAGATCCCTTTAATCTTATTTTCATTGAGTGCACAGCCAAAGAGAAAAGCAGCACCTGTCCGAGACGAATGGCGGGATAAAGTAAGCTTCAGACTTAAAAGAACCACAAAAATATTCAAGGGGTGACATAAATGCGTTGTAAAAGCATGCCTACAAAAACACCCCCTCCTGTACATGACCTATACCGATACGAAACAGTGGGCAAAACTGCAGTCCTATCGCAGATGTGACATCACTGTGCAAGATGAGATTTCAGGTTATCACAACGGCACGCCAAAGATAAAGACAGAAAACTGGCTAAACCAGCAGATAGTATGATAAAGAGGAAACCCAAACAGACGCGACGCTAGAAACAGGATTTCGATGTCGGTACAGGCACGAAGCTGCCTAATCCGTCAAGACAAGCGGAAAGAAGAAACCAATTATGTACCTGCAGTGTCGTTCCTCCTCCACAAAGAATTTCGGAAACTTCTCTTCATTTGGGAGAGAGAATTTGAATACGGATTCAATCAAGAAGGAGACGAATATGAGAGTTCAGTTACTGAACAGGCTACGAGAGAGCAGCACGTGAGCATGGATAGCTGCTGTTTGTTACGGAAATGAGCTGAACTGAACAATGTAATCAGCGTTGGCCATGCTTCTGCCGCCTGCCTTGAGCGGCAACATTTGCTTGCGAATTTATCAAGTGTTCACATGCCCTCTCTGACACCCCCAAGCGATTTGTCACCTCGCTGCATTCATACAGACATTTTCTCTCTCAGATTCAAGATCATTTAGTGTCTATGGCCCTCTGCAATCTAGAAATCTCTCTGAACAACGAGCTAACTCTGCAATAATTTACATCATTCGTCTGTCACATTCACAACGACAGATGCGTTTTATGTAATTTTTAACGAATCAACACGAGACACAGAATGTTTGCTGTTCCCTTGCAAAATTATATTAAATAGCTTAAACCCTGAAAGTTCATTAAGAAATCCTCATTTATAAAATCGAATTGCAAAACTCCCGGCGAGTATCCACCCATCCGACGTTCAGGAAACACTGAAAAGTTTTACATGATTTTAGTTTCCAAGGTGTCATCTATACGAAGTAAAACTTTGTGTTGTTTCATTGCACTGGGCTGTAGCGTGAATTACATTTGTTGCAACTTACAAGTCGGGTAAAATTAGTCAATAATTTACTACAGTACCCGTCACATCTTCCATGCTTAAAGCAACACTTTACCTCCGTTACCGACCGGCTATAAATCAACAGTACAGCGGTGCCAGCTTTGCTGCGCAGGGAGTTCTGAGCCGTCTTCGATATCCTGGGCTTCGCTGTTAGTGCTGCAATGTTATACGATTTTGATGCAAACTTTAAAATGAAATCTCGTGAACGAGAGTACAATGTGGACGAACGTTTCAAATTGTGCGTTAATGACAACAAACGCCTAAAATATTTTTCATGTTCCCATTAGCATGCTCGCGTCCCACGTTGCTCTAATGGCCCAAACAGTATAGGACGTTCCAAAAGACTGTTAACAGTTTACGCTTTTCCGGTGCTAACCTAATGATACAAGTGGGCTTCTGCTGGTAAATGGGCAAATGTAAGTTTTTTAAAGCATACAGTAGACACACACTTACAATGAAAGAGGCTAGCTGGCTAACGATGCATTTTATGTTATCTTTTCTGCTGTGTCTCCCAGTGGAATGGAGTACCAATGAATCACGAAAGAGAACACTTTACGTCTCATGTTCTTCAAAGTGTTAGCAGGGCTAATACGGCTTACACACTTAATATGAATGTTCCCGAAGGTATCACCACCTTGTCGAAGGCAATCTGCCGGGTGAGGAGGCTTGCGTGCTCAAATGACCCTTAGGGCTATGCCGGCCTGAGCTTCGGCTCATGGTAGGGTCACCCAAGCCGGACAGGTCTAAGGAGATGCGCTAGACTAAGAGTGATACCCTGGTCCTCCAGGTTGGGGGTTGGGTGTAGGGCTAACAACCTTTCACCTTTAAAAAAAATATGTGTTACGAAAAAATCAACCAAGCCTCGGATCAGGACGGACTCTTTGGCACGACCACGGCAATTGAAAAAGGACATGAGATTTGGTACCTGGAACATTAGGAGCCTCTATAGGGCTGGGGCACTGAAATCAGTGTGTAGGGAATTAGGGAATTATAAGTTAGACTTAGTGGCAGTGCAGGAAGTGCGATGGGAGGGGGAGGGCACGATCCCAGTGGACAATTTTACATTTTTCTATGGAAAGGGGAATGACAATCATCAGCTAGGGACGGGTTTTTTTGTTCATAGCAGAATTAGGGCAGCAGTTAAGAGAGTAGAATTTGTTAGTGACAGGTTGTCTTACGTAATTTTGGAAGGACGTTGGTGCGACATCATTGTCCTTAATGTTCATGCCCCAACTGAAGACAAAAGCGATGATATCAAGGATAGCTTTTATGAAGAATTGGAATCAGTATTTGATACATTTGGCAAGTATCACATGAAAATTCTGCTAGGAGATTTCAATGCAAAAATTGGGAGGGAGGATGTCTTCAAACCCACAATAGGCAGCGAGAGTCTCCATGCACTTAGTAATGATAATGGCGTCAGAGCAGTGACCTTCGCTACGTCAAAAGATTTAATTGTAAAAAGTACAAAATTTCCACACCGTGATGTTCATAAATACACTTGGACTTCCCCAGATGGCAGAACACACAATCAAATAGATCATGTTTTAGTAGATAAGAGAAGGCAGACAAATGTAATTGATGTGAGATCATTCAGAGGAGCAGATTGCGACACTGATCATTATCTGGTGGTAGCAAAAGTGAGGGAGCGGCTTTCAGTAAGCAGACGAACTAAACAAAATTTTGACACAGAAAGATTTGATTTGAAAAAATTAAGTGAGGGAGAGGCAAAGGAACAATATCAAGTTGAAATTTCGAATAGGTTTCAAATTTTAGAGACAAATGAGGATAATGAAAGTGTGGACATCAACAGGGAGTGGGAAAATGTCAGAAACTGCATCAAAATTTCAGCAAAAGAGAAACTAGGATACTACAGGAGAAAGCAAAATAAACCGTGGTTTGATGAAGAATGTTCAAAATTAATAGATCGAAGGAAGCAAACAAAATTTCAATGGTTGCAGAACCCAAACAAAACAAATGCGGATAATCTATGTAACGTGAGACGTGAGGCTAGTAGAACCTTTAGGACTAAGAAAAGGGAATACCTGAAGGGCAAAATTGCTGAACTTGAGACAAATAATAAGGAAAAAAACATCAGAGACCTGTACAGAGGCATTAATAACTTTAAGAAAGGATATCAACCCCAGACTAATTTGGTAAAGGATGATAGTGGCAATTTGCTTGCAGATCCAATAAAAATTGTGAATAGGTGGAAAAATTTCTTTAGCGAGCTCTTAAATGTTCATGATACTGGTGATATTAGACAGATTAAAATGCATACAGCTGAACTGTTGGTGCCAGAACCTAGCTTAGATGAAGTGGAACTAGCCATTGGGAAGTTGAAAAGTTATAAATCTCCAGGAATTGATCAGATTCCGGCCGAATTAATTAAAGCAGGTGGCAAAGGGTTGCATATGAGGATCCATAAGCTTATTCAGTTAATTTGGGATAAGGAAGAGATGCCACATCAATGGAAGGAATCCATAATTATTCCTATTTATAAGAAGGGGGACAAGACTGAGTGTGGTAATTACCGAGGAATATCGCTGCTATCAACCTCATACAAAATTCTATCCAACATTCTTTTGGCAAGATTAACCCCATATGCGAATGAAACTATTGGGGATCATCAGTGTGGGTTCAGACGAAACAGATCAACGATTGATCAGATCTTTTGCATTCGTCAGATACTAGAGAAAAAATGGGAGTTCGGTGGGACTGTACATCAGTTATTTATAGATTTCAAAAAAGCCTATGACTCTGTGAAGAGAGAAGTGCTATATAATATTCTTATTGAATTTGGTATACCAAAGAAGCTAGTGGGTCTAATAAAAATGTGCTTAAATGAAACCTGCAGCAAAATTCGAGTAGGTAAATATGTATCTGAGACATTCCTCATCAAGAACGGTCTAAAACAAGGAGATGCTTTGTCTCCCTTGCTCTTTAACTTTGCGCTAGAATACGCCATCAGGAAGGTCCAAGGTAGGCAGGAGGGTTTGCAATTGAACGGGACACATCAGCTATTGGCATATGCTGATGATGTTAATTTATTGGGGGACGATATAAATACAATAAAGAGGAACGCAGAAGTTTTACTAGAGGCTGGTAGACAAGTGGGGCTGGAAGTAAATTCAGAAAAAACTAAGTACATGTTAGTATCTCGTCATCAGAAGACAGGCGGGCAAAATTATCTTAGGGTAGCTAATAAATCCTTTGAAAGGGTTACAAAGTTCAAATATTTGGGAACAACAATAACAAATCAAAATGATACTTGTGAGGAAGTTAGGAGGAGACTAAATTCCGGAAATGCTTGCTACTTCTCAGTCCAAAATATTTTGTCTTCCCGTCTGATTTCTAAGAACCTGAAAATTAAAGTATACAAAACAATAATCTTGCCTGTTGTTTTGTATGGGTGCGAAACATGGTCTCTCACTCAGAGGGAGGAACACAGATTGCAGGTGTTTGAGAATCGGGTGTTGAGGAGGATATTTGGGCCTAAGAGGGAAGACGATGGGGCGTGGAGAAAACTGCACAATGACGAGCTTAAAAATCTGTACTGCTCCCCCAGTATTGTGAGGGTGATTAAGTCGAGAAGAGTGAGATGGGCGGGACATGTAGCGCGCATGGATGGGACAAGAGGTGTGCACCGGGTACTGGTTGGGAAACCTGAAGGGAAGAGACCGCTGGGGAGACCTAGACGTAGATGGGAGGATAATCTCAGGCGGGATCTATCCGAGATAGGAGTTGAAGGAAACTGGATTTTGTTGGCCCAGGACAGGGTCCGGTGGAGGGCTTTGGTTAATTCGGTGATGAACCTTCGGGTTCGGTAAGCCATCTAGTTAGTTAGTTAGTTAGTTCCATCTCTGGCCTCCACCTATTGGATTTAATTGTAAAACGCGCTGTTGTTAGTGTTTTACTTTATGTAAGAAACCAAAGCACAGAGGGTGATTGAAAATCCTCTGTTATAAAGAAAACGTTTCAGTAAATGTATAAAACATTATGACTACGAAAAAGAGAAGATATTCCTACTCTTTCTGAACTACTTGCAGTTCTTTACACATTCTTCTGTCCTCTAACAACGCGGAGAGACATACTCGTAAGCAAACAGCTACATAGAACGAGAAGTTCGAAGTTCGTGGTAAAAACTACTGATTTAATAAACATACAACTAGGTCGACGGTGTTTCAGTTTTTCCTTTAAATTTAATCACAGAGCTAAAAGCATTTGTGCACGAAGTGAAAAAAAAACCGACACTTGTCACTAGTTCAGAAACGTCCCAACTATACAACTACTACTTTGTGCTTCTTTTAAATCCTTTTTATTGTTTATCGCTCAGTAAACATTTCTTTCGCTGTTGATTTGATCTATGAAACTTATGCCATGACTTCATGGCGCCAAGCTTGTCTGTTTTCCGCCTTCAAAATAAGTAAGCGCAGTGAAGTGCAGAATCGAATATCCAGCAAAGTCGACACAAAACATTTGCTCTAACATTTCTCCTGGATGTTCTCTTTTGTTATTTCTCGCTACCTAAGTCTTGATCGCATGCCACACAAAGCTTACTCCAATATTGCATAAACCTAGTTTTTATGGAAACACAAAGTCGCATTCCTGTTACCTGCAGGGAACATGAACAATTATTTTCCCCTCATTAGGGAACTGTATATTAATTTGACCCTGCATTCATAAAGGAAAATTTTCTGTCGGTCAGATTCAGAACTTAAATCTCTTCCGCAACAGATATAATTAACGCAATGTATACCGACATCTTGTAACTAATTTTGTGACTATTGGTCCGTATTCTTCAAATACATGGATCGAAACGATCACAGAACAATTTAGACATATTTTAAGATATTACTGTTGCATCTTCCTGTTGGGACTGAGATCATGAACTGGCGAGATTTCAGGTTCTCACGGCGACTAAAAAAATGGATATCTTACGTAGTCTGTTACACAGTGACCGACGTTTCAAAAGCTCTTATTGCATCCATCACCAGAGAGATGAGTAAGCCTCGCGCGGAAAATCTCTGTCGGGAATCAAACACGAGACCTCCCGAATACGAAGCTGATAATGCCACAGCGTCATACTGTTTTTAGTGCTTGAAATCCACTTTCAGTAACAAATCTGGACTAAAGTCACACTTCGTCTCATTATCATTTCAAAACCGTCGCACACGAAGGACGCAGCAGACTCCCCTTCAAACAAAGCACCGTATCTCCCACATGCATAATATAAAACGTATAAAGTGCACAACAAACATTTCATTCGCGCTTCCTGATTGCAGAATGTGTAGCAAAGCAAGTGAAAAGCTGTAACACTCGAGACTCCCAGGTTCACACTCAGACACACGAGGAGATAATAAAGTCCGGCCAGCATTATTTTGCCCTGAGACATGGTTTATAGTCTTCATAATGCTTCTCGCTGCATTTTACTGCAGGTCACAGCGAATACACCTTTTATATGCTGTTCTACAGAAGATGGTAACACACAGCAAGATTAACCAGTAGTAAATCACGGTCGAGCTACAGTTCTTTATAGTAAGTGTCGTGGCTGGGTCTCAAAAACAACTATTTAAAAGCAACTAAAGTATTACGGGGCCCCAAAGAATTACATTTCTGAGATCGCAGGTTCTCAGGTTTATATTTGTTTCTTGAATCATTATCAATATGCCTATATCGCACTAGTCACCGCATAATTATGAATAATAAATTGCAAAATATAAAAACAGAAACAACCATGGGAAGCATTAATATGTAACCATGACTGGCGCTTGGAGAGAACGAAGAAAACCACACAAAATCGTGTCACAAAAACAACCGACCAACACACGAGATTCGAATCGAGTGCCATCTACTTAAAAAGCATATCGCTATACAAATTTTGCGTTCTGGGTTACGACTTAATGAGTTTCTGAACAGGCAAAATATTTAGAGACAATCTGGTCGCTCTAATTTCGGTACTGCGTAAAACATTTAACCTGCTAAAGTCTTAAAAGTTGCACAGGGCATATTATTCGAATTTACATCAGCACAAAATATTTCAAGATCATACATCGCACGTAAATCAGTAATTTTGTTGACACGCCCTTCTGGCATGACGACCTCGATCTGGGTTTCTTCTTCTTTCAAGGATTTATACCATAGCGTCTGTTTCCACATCAAGAGAGCGAGTCTTGCCACCCTGTTAATGGGCGGCCAACAGTTCTTCGTCCTTGTGGATTGTATTGAAGTATCGCTTTCGGGATTCTTTCCTCATGTATCCTTTGGATATAGTTACGCCAATCTTGCTTCATTTCTGTTAAGTTAAAAATCTTCAGTTGATTTGATCTGGATATTACAGAGTAATATTGTTCCTTCAGTGTAGTGGCTGGGTTGTGGTGAACGTCTTGCAGAGATTGACGTCGTGCTAGCTGGTCAAGCCTGTCGCACAAATCAAGGTAATATTTAATGAGTTGGCAACCATGGTGAAACGATTGGTCCAAAGCACTAAAATACGTTATGATCAAATACAGAATTCTGGAATAAGAGAATAAGAGGAATCGGACGGAGCAAATGAGGAAAACGACGTCGAAAAGGAAGACAAAGAAGTTGAAGAGCACGAAATATAAGTAAGGCGAAAGACAAGAAGTTTAAAGTATAAGAAGCGGCTGACGGTGAAAATTCACTTCCTTGTCACGCTGAGACAAAAGAAAGAAGTAAGGAGAGAAAGAGAGAGAGAGAGAGAGAGAGAGAGAGGAACGGAAGACGTAGAAGAATAAATAAGACAGTTGGTCTTCTTCGATCTCGAAAGAGCCAGTCGTATCCTAACCCTGACTCATTACCAACTTAATGGTTAGAAACTCCGCCCAAACAATGCCCCCAGACAAACGAGAGAGGTGTCCCCTGGCCTATAAGTCACTGTCCGGAACAGAAGAGACTCAATCTGCATATTTCTGCAAATGCTGCCATCATAATAAACTGATTTATACAAGGCGGTGGTGCATGTTCCAGCTACATTACTTCAGCTCCCATTCCGACCGTCATATTACCCATGTTGAGAATTTCAAAGCAACGCAATCCTCTGTTTAAAATATTATGATACGTTTAATTAATAATTCATGCACGTTTTCGTGACCGTGAGATTTTCTTACTTAAAGTGCTAATAACAATGCAGAAGTGCGAAATATACACAATCAATCTAGTCCTGGTTCTTTTAGGCAAGGAAACATTCCATTTTTAAAACTAAACACGAACTTAAACTACATTACACGACGAAACTTCGCAGATTGCACAGCAAACATGTCGTGCTAGTCAACTGGCAAAAATCGGTGAGCGTTATCTTGAGTTTCGGCGCACAAACCATCTGACGGACATTACAGAAACCGAATGGAGAAACTCAAAACCAAAGGAGCATCACGCGGTTGGTGTTTTAGTACTTTAAGGCCTTCCCATTTGTGCATCAGTTTTAAACTAAGAAATTGAGTATTGAAAAACACTGATAAATGAATTAGCGTTACTATAATCAATTTACTAACATTATTATTACAAAGTACAGAGAAACCTCAATGCAAAAATTTGTACTCTTAATAATCATCATCATCAAATTTACGGATTAGGCCATTGGGCTTGTTCCATCTCCTTGGGTTAATCACAGCTGGTCCTTCCATCGTTTTCTCGGTCGTCCGACGTTCCCTTTACCTGACTGTTCTTAGAACCTTCACTGGCTCACAATGTGGCCTCACGGAGGGAACTTTATGAACACAGCATTAGGGTTCCATAAAAGCGTGGGAGTCCTTGAGCAACTGAAGAACTATGAACCTTTCTAGGACCAGTCCTGCTACATTCAATTATCATCATTCTCATTGGTTAGTCTGTTTCACATCCTCGGTACGCCGGAAACTAACACGCCAACTCATTTTATGTATTGTGGAGAGCGACCAGCCAAATAGCTTGGGGCTGGAATGCACGACGTCGGAGCTAGCATTGTTTGAGCTGTGGCGATCACATCTTAATCCGAAACTCCTGTCCAGTCCTACATCCAATACCTCTTCAAGTTTCTGCCTGGCTTCCTTCATCCCTTCATTCTCCTGATTGGACAGTCGGATGCAGACGAACGAGGAAAATTTGTCTACTTTGATACTATGCAAATACTATACGCTATTTACCGAGAGGCGGACCTATTTCGCAAGCCATCAAAGTTTATATTAAACAATACGTATCTACATAATTAAAACGTCGGAGTACAGACAGTGAGAATACACTGTATTACAAACACACACACTAACGTTGCATGCGTAAACGTGCCTTATGCTGTACTGAAATGGAACTCAATAGTTTCTGTAACCCGGGTACAGAGTACGACACAAGAACGGCACCATGACAAAAAATTGTTTCGGCGAGGAGATTATATGAACGAATGCCAGGATCTCCGATGAAGACAGCCGAAACGTCGAATTTCCTCGCAGTAATATGTGTGCGTTCTGCTACTAATAGAAGACAAGGCGGAAAGAAACCAAGTGACGAAGGAAAACACACGGCTCGTTAAACTTTTGCACAACACCGTCTATCCTCTCTCGGCGTCTTACACAGTTTTCCACAAGAGAAGAATAAGTAAGAACAGCAAAGAAAGACAAAAGAAGAAATATATGAGACAGCTCTTCGGAAGAAGACACTGTCGCTGCACTAACGCTTCAAGCGCCTAACTGAAGACTTAGTCTTATAGTGACGTCAAAAAGCCTATCCCAAAGCTTACTGAGCACGCATTAGGCAGTTGCCAGCAGCCACGGAACAAAAATATGTCCAGCAATAACTACATCAAACCCACAGCGAAAATTCATACTTAATTTCAAATGTCTGTAGTCGAAGTGGCTCGGATACAATGACGTTTATCCAGACTTGCCTCTCGTCTTCACACACACACACAAAAGATTAGATCGTCCAATAATGCTCACATTTAGCTATTTAGCAGCACACTTGGTGCAAGAACAGAAAGTAAAACGTATCATTTGTACACTTACTTAATATCAGAACGTTCCTGCTGCAAATCGAACCCGGACCGTCCAGTCCGTATGACGTCACTTTACTGAGCAGATGTAGATGTGTACCAAGAGCAATTACGCCCCAGAAACAGCGTGAAAACTCGGTGGAAACTAAACGTTAACACTGCAAATGGCAGCACAGTTTCCAGAAAGCAGATTTATGGCTCAGATTTCCTCTTGAACTGATACGTGAGAGCGTGGTTATGGAGCTCCCGGCAGCCAGCCTTAATACGACAACACTTTAATTACATTGCATCCTGCCAGAAGAAAAACTTTTTGCACTGACAAAAACACGAGTATGTACAGAGCTAATCGACTAGACAACTGACTTCCTAGATAACTAACCAACCAACGAACCCATTAAATAACTTAGAGGTGCTCGCTAATTCCATCTCACTGACGATGGAGGCAGCATGGGTTTCTGAAACGTTGGTAAACGTCTACCGGACCACACGGCGCAACAAACCTAGAAGACAGCCATCTTTAGACTCACCGCAATGAAAAACTCTAAAACATTTATGAATCTTAGTCATTATAAAATTTTCTCCGAACCTCCTTTACTCAATCCCACTTAAGCCCATGCATTTTCCTCTGAACTGAGTTCTCCATTATCCTCAACGCAGACTACGTTGTTCTTTCAAAATGAAAGACCAAGTTCTGTACAGGCATGTGTGGAAACACGCGTGTTCAACTGCTGATTTACTGTGTAATATCGACCATTGTTTCAAACACACAAAGCTGAGGGAACGAACTTACAACGAAGTTTGCTGTGCAGTTGTATAGTGGTTGCACAGGAAGTGTGTAACTTCAGAAGACTAAGCTCCCATTAAACGATTAACATGTCCGTATCATAGATAATCTCATACTAAGACCAAAGCCTTGCAGTAAGAGAGGGTACCTATGAATGGAATGCGATGCTCCTGTAGTAAATTAGAATAATCTAGTGTTCACTCGCAATGATAACAACACAAGGTAAAGCACTTACCAGGGAAACTTATGGCACTTGTAATCCTTTGCTTATTAATCACACATTACACCTACGTCAGAGATCCTTCCTGCCTCTGGCAAAGCACATACGAAGTTCAGATACCGTAAGTCAGTTCAGCTTTCCAGACGGCCATATCAGAACGTTCTGTCAGCTGATTAAGGAACTATAAATATTCTTAATATCCAAAACTAAACTTAGATAATAGGGACTGGTGGAGGGCTCTTGTGAACACGGCAATGAACAATCTGGTTCTTTAGAAGACGATTAACTTATTGACCACTTCAGCGACCAACAAAGTCTTAGGAACTCTGCTCCATAGAGTGAAGTTCTATTTGGAACATTTAATTTATGTTGTATGTACACATATCGTTCATGAATTAGTCCTGTATTCTCACTTCAAAAACTTCAGTCTTACAATGCCCCAAATCTGTCGTGGTATATTTATAGCAACTTCACAGCTTTCTCCTAAACAGAGAGAAACCACAAAAGTTTCCAATTACGACACAAAGTACCACAACTGAGATTCGAACATGGTAACTCGGGAATACAGGATCACCAAAATATAATTTTGCCCTATTCTATAAGTATATTTGGACAAATTCGTTTCTTTATTTAAACAGCGAACATTTTCAAACACTTTTAGGCACAGCACTTTTTTAAAAACGCGATGTTTCAGACAGCACACCGAAAGCATACGCTGCCCACACGTGTGAAATGAAAAGTGACACGCAGATGGAACAAGAAGCCAAAACATGATGAGTTCTACAGCCAAAAATGTCAGACCATGCCAAAGTGAATGACGTGTCGTAAGTCGATCGAGAAATCGACAGAATGCAGAGAGACATGGCTACCGGTGAAGTTTTGACAGACAAGCGAAAACCCGTAAGCATGAAAATCATTCCGAGAGGAAAACACTAAAGCAAAAAGTGTCAGTATATTAGTGTTAAGCTGGACAGTCTATCTAATGGACTATGCCATGCCAAGGGTTTACAATTGGGGTGAACGATATCCCATGTTTAAGTTCAGTTGTTCATCCCACTTTCCAAATGGCCGTTAAGAGCAGGGGACCATCGTGCCGACAGTTCTGGATATTGCTTTATCGTCGTTTAGTTTTTGAAGTCTGAAAACGTGGTAGGCATCACCGCTTATTTACTGTTTTGGTACAAAAAAAAACTAGTCTAAGTAATGTATGTGCCTATCAATGTGTTTAAATCACTTATTTTGAAAAGTATAACTAAAAATTACAGTTATATAGCAAAAGTATATCCATGACGAAACTAAGAGCTGATTAAATTCTAAAAATTCTTGCTAAAATTCAGTTCAAAATAATTTTTATTCCCATCTCGAATCTTATAAATTTAAAAATAGACAACATTATGGTTTGTTTGTTCTCCCGTGTGGGTGTGAAACATGATCTTTCCAATGAGGAAATATTCAACGAAAGCGTGAAGAGGAGAGCAATTTTAAGTGTTAAAAGAAATAAAGTGTGATATTATGTATTGTAATCAATTGGTTCGCAACAGGGGCCGATGTAGGCCTACAGCAAATACTTTAATGAACTTTCATGTTCCATTAGAGCAAGACAATTTTTTAATCAGCTGGGCGAATTGTTACTCATGAACGAGTCTGTTCTACAAAGTTAGTAAATTTTACCCTACCTTAAATATATAAGCCTGCATAACGCAGATTACAGAATGTCGCAAAAAATGCATACACACATTCAACGAAATAAATAAATGCATTTATATACACTAAACCATTACATACATCAGCCCTGACACTTAGTAAATTAGCGGATCTAGTGCAAATGTCAAAGATTACAAATGACCGTGGATTCCGCAAACAAAACACACGCATATCGGATAACAAGGTTACAATTCCGTATGTCCATCTACCAGATCACAGCGCAACAACCCAGAAGACAGAAATCTTCAGACTCACCGCCCTGATGATGGAGGCAGTATGACCTCTGAAACGTTGGTTAACATCGACCAGACTACACAGCGCAACAACCCAGAAGACAGAAATCTTCAGACTCACCGCTGTGAAAACCTCAAATCCTACATGTAAGCCTATACACGTTTTTGTGGCATGTGTATAACTGTATATGGCACAAAGATAATTTGGATTAAAGGAGGGTGGTTTAAAAAACCTTTGTAATACGCGATAGTTCATTCAGTTAGTATAATAATGGTGGCACTGCTCGGTATTTATCGCTTTTATTTTCCGACCCGGCTAGGCTAGGCCACAGCTGCACAGTGAATACGCCTCTAATTTTAGAAATAATTTATTGGAGTGGGTGTTTCTCCTACCTTATCCTCATAAAAGTGAGATGTGATAATTAAGAGCGTCATTAAGACAAAGTTTACCATTCCCAACGATATTCAATTATATACCGGGAGCATAATGTTTAAGTTGGCTTGCAGCAAAGGGAGGCCGGTAGTGTAAATGGGAAGGGCCTATCTAATTTAGTAACTCGTCTTCCCGACGAGAAAAGCCAAGTTTCTACGGGATTCTACAGCGAAATCACACCGGGCGCTAGCAGTCATAACTTTCCCGTTGTAACTGCATTGGGGTAAGTCCAGGGCGGAAATGAGAGAAGTAATACTGCCGAGGCTGGGAAGGCGGGATTCGTGAAAGCACAGAGAAAATACGTAAATAAGAATCGAACATTAATGGAATGGGAAAGGAGACGAATCGGTAACCCTGTTGACCTTTTTAGCCGAAACTTAAGCGAGATTTGATTTAATCCGTTCCTCAAAGGAAACAGAACTATTCTTCATTACAAAAATCGACTGATTAATGACGTTTAAGGAAATAATCTTCAGATTCAAAGCCGTGGAAACTCAAATCCTACACGAAATAATCGTTGCTTAAACAGAGAACCATATGAAACTCGACAACAGAAAATGAAGAGATGGGTTCGATCTCTGGAGACTTCAAGTGAGATTCGCGGTGTACGATGCGGCATTAGATTAGGTTTTTCCCCCCAAGACTTTTCCTATTTTCCCTTGTTAATCATCATCCACCATGCACCAGAACTATCAACATTCTTACCAAGCAGCACATTATTGTCGGTTCAAATTAAGGGGCCTCACCTATGAACCAATTCTCGATTGGTCGTAGAGTAAAGTTAACATTTGAAACTAAACTTCGTAAATATTTTGCTCTCTTCATAAATGCGTTTATTTCGACCCTAGGTGCTATGCAGCAATGGGTACTGGGAGCTTTTTCTGTGCGGGGTAAACTGACCGGGATGTACTTCGTTATTCGGGAATCATCTTTAGCTTCTTATATTTTATGCTGGGATCTGAAGTCGTGTTTCGTTCGTGTATATCGACGACGTAATTCAGTCTCTTCCAACTTTGCACACGAGACGACACACTAATATTGTTCTACACCTCAAAACGAAATGCATACCGAACCATGTACCATTATTAAGTGTTTGAATACATGTGTATAAACGGACTGGAAGATGGATGCTCATATTCTTCTTATTTTGTCATGTCCATCATCTATATATTTCATAATACATATTAGCCCTACAATTAACAGAAAATGGTAACTGATTAACGTTATATCAATCAATGTAAAAAGCGGCGGTCATAATATTAGGGTTGAAAGTCACTATTTTCAATTTCACAGACATGACATGACATGATTATATTTTAAAACAAGAATGAGCAAGATTTCGCAGATTTTATTCAGACTACTGTTAAATATGCAGAAAGAAATTTGGATAAGAAAACTTCGTCTCATACATACTAGGAAATATGTCTCACCAACAGAACACTTTAAAGTACGTCTTAGACACCATATTCTACAAGAACCAGAAGTTCGGATGTATGTTTCCCGATAACAAAATGTATAGCACGGTGGCAACAGTCTGGACTTCTATTTCGGTGGTATCTAGTTCAAATCTCTGCTGGGGTACTGACAATTCGAAGACGTTTCACGGCATTCCACGGTTTCCCTGTGATAATCTTGGGAATGACCGGTCAACAACACTCTCCTCGAACCCATAACCACTCGTAATCCAGGATCGCGAAATCCGTTGAGTTACGTAAACAAAACACATTTCCAGACATGACCACATGCGCGATTATGTGTTCATGTTTTGCACGTGAAAGCAATGCGGTAGTAACATCGATTCCCACTTATGTTTCAAGTCGTTTCATTAAATTTCCATTGTTGAGTCTTTTTGTTCAGAAACTCAATTGGAATAAAAGCAAGTACAATCATGACCGGATTTATACGTTCCCATTATCGGATTTATACGTTTCATTGTACTGTAATCAATTTCGCTGTCACAGTAACTTTGAAACCATAGACCAGTCTGCTAATTTCCTTCAACAATAGCATCGGCCAGTTAAACAATACACAAGGACAATAGACAGCCGAGAGTCTGTAGTTCGACAGAAAGACGAGAGAGCGCGCCTGGAATAACACGATTCGCTTTTATTAACATATTAATGAAGTTATAACACAAGCTCTTATAGATGGATTGTCCTGAGCTAGATGACGCAGTCTTACTGGCATATTATAAACTTCAACGCTGTGAAATGGCAAAATAATACAGCTTCTTACAAAATGGAATTTGATAAATTAGCAAGCATACAAAGTCTTAATGAGAAAACTTATACCATCAGTTATTAAAGATGAACGATGGATCTTGACGCACAGACCGAAATGAAGCTTTATAATCGTTCATACTCGGAACGCAATTTTTTCGCAACTGTGGAAGCAACAGGATACCGAAAGTAAAATTATACCTGCCTCTAGGCACTGCGCCGTGAAATGAAAGGTGGCGCGGAGGTATTGCTGCACGCCTTCAAGATCGCGCTAACAACGTGATGGTGAATTTCTTGCCATTATGAAACACAGAAGTCCATTATCGTGTTAAAATCCCATCATTTAATACCATCCTCCGCCAGCTACACCCAATCTCTACCTCAACACACTGTTATTTCATAATCGATTTTAATATTATACTGTCGTCGATGATTCGTCCTCCGCGTGGTCTCTTCCGCTGAGGATTTCAAAACGATATTAGCCCATATCACTTACCTGTGTGCTAAACGCTTATTCACTAAATGACAATATATGTTATACTTCTAATACTTGGCGGCTTTATCTCCGCAAAAAGACACATTTCATATAATATTAAATAATCCCAGAATATAGCAGCGAAGGACTAAACAATTATGTATTATTAGAACAATAAGTATCGAAACATCTCAAACAACAGCCTCTTTTATGGACACTTATCTTAGCCAGGTGAATCCACTTCGCAACCCAACAACTTTTAATATCAACTTTAACATTATCTTACCACTCACTGCCTTTATAGTCTCAGAAGTGACCGCTTTACGAGAGCCTTTCCACCAAAATTCTGTATGTAAATTCAATATCTCATACTGACTACCTATTCCAGTCTTAATCCTTATTTTATTATCCTAACAATACGACCTGGCAAGTACTTAATACTGTAATGTACCCACTTATGCGTCCCGTTAGAACCAAATATTTTCTGAGCACACGCATTCCGAACACCTGTACTTTGTATCGTTTCGTTAGAAAAAAAATGTTTCGCAAACATATAATGAATTCGAAAAAATATTAGACCCTTCCTACATTTAGAGAGTAATTTAAATGTTTCTGATTCTTGGGGTATTTAAGGACGCCTTTTCAACTACACAGGTTATATCGCATCGAATGAGGGGAGTTGAATGGGCAAGAATTTGTTGAAAGCCATGAACTATTTAAAATATTATACCGGAGTTTATCTGAATATAGTAGGAGAAACGCCAAGTAAATAAGGATTCCAAATGGAAAAAAGTATACAGTATCATTAGGACACCATTCTCGTCGCAGAGGTAATGGGGTACGCCTTGTTCAAAATCGGCGGTCGGATATATTTTTCATAACCACAGAACAAGGCGCTGATCTTTCCGAAAGTGGCAGTGCACAGTGAGATTTCTCCACCTGGACAGAAGCAAAGCGAGTACAACTGGGTAAGATGTCGTCAAGACCCTTCTTTGTAGTCCAGTAACCATGAATAGTCATAAGGCCACGAAGTCAGGTTCCACCATGAATACACATGAACCGCTCCTGGAATAACAAAAGCTCAGCCTGCCAAGCAGCCCCACAAAAATACCCATAGAATTCTCCAACGGACTCCGACTGCGATTAACTTCTAAGTTCGTAGACAAACAATGGGCCAATACTGTCATCAGAAAGAACGAAAAAATAAAGAAATGAAAGAGGAGGGAGAGACAGATAAAACCTCGTTCTCTGCAAAACAGGTATTCCTGAAATGCAACTTGAAAGCAGAAGTAAGGATTAATTACTGTTATTAGTTTCGTTTATTTCACAATTAAAATTGCAAAACAAAGCTACGTAATTCTATTCTATTATATTCTGTCCTTTTCTCCTTACTGCTTATTATTTCAATTTTACGCACGTTTTATCCCATCTATAAATTTATTTGAGGTATTTCAGTAACTTGCATTTGTTTTATTTTAGCTCCCTACTTTCAAATCCAGAAGTAATCCTTAAATAAATACAATCATTACTCTGGACTTTATCGTGTTAGTTTCTCTCAAACACAACGTTCTGAAAGCTGGAACTGATTTCATCGTCAGGTAAAAGAAACATATCTGTTCAAATGAGCCCCTTACGAGCCTGGGAACAACCAAGACAACGGATTAAAAAGAGACGGTTATTACCTGAAACAAGTGCATTCGCCTGGAGACTGAGTAAAACCAAGAAAAGCTCAAAGAGAAGAACACATAGCCCGGACGAAACTCAAACCCCGACTTATGTCCGGAGTTCAAATCTCAGCCACGAGAACGGCTATCTTGACAGACCTATGGTTTTACTCTGTCCCTCCAAGAAAATTTCGAGACAGTAACTATAATTAGGACAAGACCGCTTCCTTCCATATCTTTAGTAATTCATTGTTCACTAATCAACATATCCTTCAGCGCTATATGACACACTGACAGCATAATAACACAAAAAACAAACACACCAACTCGCTCCGTTGAATCTCGGTCGGGTTAGGTTAGGTTATCCTTAGAATATTTTTCTCAGTCACTCAAAGCGGACGCTACAGCAACAAGGGCGTCGTTAATCTACGCATAAAGCGGCATATTCTTCTTTTGATATTTTCCCCATTTCTCGTTTCTTGCCATGCTTCTCACATTATTAAAGTTTCTTCTTTCCTTATGTCTTACTTCCATTCCTGACTTCTACCTCCATCTTGATTTGTATTTCTTCCTTACCCATTCTTTTATCACTTCCGCACTCTGCATTTCACACAAACCGACAAGTCCTTCTGTAATTTACTAATCTAAACAGACATAAGAACCGCCCCTCCACCCAGATGGCGCCATGTTGTCGCAGTAGTGTATACCATCCCATCTTGCCAACCACTTACATTTCTAAACACGGTTTCTTTCTACGAAATTACAGGATCTTCAAAGCAAATTACAGAGACGAGGCCGTCTTGTGTTTGTTGGTACGGAACGTAAGGACAATGCAATGTCAAATTACTAGCCCTTCCACTCGTGCTCCATTGCCGAATTTCACTCATTACTATGTGGGAAGGCGACTGATTCCTCGGATATGTAACGATGTTGTTTCAACAAGATAGATTGGTTGGAGAATGCGAATGATATACGGAAAAAGGTTTTAATATAGAACAGTGATACCATATTTTATTATAAGGTCCCAGCGTCTTCCCTAAAGGTCTGGAGAAAACTACGGTACATCTTAGTAATGAAATTAGTCACCAGACAGAGACGAAGATAAATATCATCTGGGTTGTTGCGCCGTGTAATCTGGTAGACGTTTACTGAAGTTTTAGGGGTCCTTGCTGTCTCCACCATCAGGGCGATGTAAATAAAAGCTCTCAAGGAAAGGACCATCTCACTGTATACGCTAGATCGCACTAAAAACCCACTTCTTGGAGCGAGAAGTGGGCAGGTTTATAGATTCTGAGTTTGTTAAAGCAGGCCTATTAACACAAGAGGGCCAGCTGTTGATGCCATCAAAAGGAAAGTCCAAAGGGGAACGCTTAGAAAATTACTTCGTGGTTATTGGAAACACAATGGTCAGATATTTGCGACGGAAAGTTGGGTGCTTCAAACACGAGAACCCAAATAAAGTGAGACGGGGTGGGCAAATATTGGAATCTACTAAACCAGCTCTCCAAAGTGGCCATATTTCTAGTTCTGTAACCTGCAGATGCTACCAAATCAAGCTGAGTATTTGCAAAAACCATAAGTTTTTTTTCCTCCCGGTTTTGTTCATATCTTCACACCCGCTGGCCACTATATCAAGGCGATAAGGTAGATTAATAAGACCTCGAACACTGTACTCGTAAATCGAATTCGTGTGGCGACGATATTTCAGCTGAAGAGGCTATATCTTTAGTGCCCGATAAGAAAAGCCTAAGTCAAACGTCATTTCATTCATAAATTAAAAGTAGATTAAAAGTGGGAAAGACTGTTACCAGTCAGTTCAGAATTTTTCGTCTTACTGCCTGTTATGTAAAAACGTGTAGGCAAAACACACAAACTATAGTTTTAGATTTTACTTTGTACGGGTGTAAAACTTGGTCTCTCACGATAACAGCTCTTGTCAACACGGCAATGAACCTTAGGGTTTCATAGAGAGCGGGGATTTCACTGTTTACCTGAGCATAATATTATATTTTCAAATAGGGCTCTGCTCTATGGAGTTAATTGTGCTCTTTCTTCCGGGTACCAAAGATAAAATGATCAAAGATCATGATCATAAATGGTGCAAGAGTTTTTAAGACGTGGCCGTGGCAGATTTCAAGCCACTCTCCCAGCATGTTTGGATGGACAGAGTAAAAACACGAAAACCATGATTTCGCATGGTCGAAGCCAGTAATTTCCGAATGAAAATTACACCCTCTTCGGTCTGGGACCAGTAAGTAAAGTAATAATTTGAACAATTAACTCCATCTGAATCTTCCTCCGGTGAGCTGACAGCTATTCTAATGTTCATTCACTATCATGTTCACAAAGACCACAATCCAGAGCCAGTTTAATCCGGTTCACAACTTCAGACTCCATTTTCACCGACTGCAATATTATTCTCTCATCCCTGCCGTCTCTTCCTGTGTGGGCTCCCAAACAATATTAGAAATTAGAAAAAAAGCTAATTTTAATCACAATTACATTTTAATCTGTAGTTTAATTACTGTCTCACGTGCTGACAATCGTGAATAACCTGTGAGATTAAGCAGGCCTCTGGTTATTTTATGAAAAGAATGCCGCATCAGCTACAGGTAACAAACAACGCTACAATTGGGAGCCAATCACATCGCGGTGGTTGTATGACGTCAACAACAGGAGGACAGCGCACAAGCAATAAGAGGTTCAGGAGTGTTTTCAATATCGGCTGCACCTCAGGCCAAGACAAACCTCGTTGTTGTGGCTTAGCCTTGCGTTTCCCAGTTCAAGGAAAACAAAGCAATTGCGCTCCTTGGCCATGTTATTGCTGCTGTAACAAACGCGACTTCATCTTACATCGACTCTTGAAGCGAACACTCGCTGCAGGACATGTGGAGAAATGGCTTACACCCCGATGCGATTTCTCTATGCAGCGAGTATTGAAATTATGTACTCAACCAATTTCTTGTCTAAGGAAAAAATCTAAATGTACAGCAAAATGTAATTTTAAACTTCTGGTCTCATTATTGGAGAATTCTCTTTGGACGCTGCCCCTTGTCTGGATTCGTATCTTAACGTTTCGGGTCTCGCCTTCGGATACAGGTGGGATCCGTTAGATGAAGCTATTCCTTTGGGCTCTTACGGCGATGTACTCGTACGATGGTGGGTCTTCTCGGTTGTATCGCCAACTGAACTTGACAGATAGCAATGTTTTGGGAAACTCACTGCCTCCATCTTTAACTGAAGACAGAGACAGTATGTACCTACTAAACGCTGGTTGTCTACTTACACGTCCACACAGTGTAACAACCCACGAGACGAACGTTTATAAAAGTATGCCTTATGACTAGGCATACAAACTAATCAGAAGCAGGTTGCACTTTAAAGAAAGGGCTGCAAGCCTTCGAGAGAAAGACAAAACATTAATGACGAAACGTGGGCGGCTCTTAAGACGTTAGAAAGGCTTGACGGGACAGATGGAAATATTTTCCAGGAAACAAGACAATTCTGTACGCCAATGAAAGGCAGTGAATATTTTTCTCTTCTACAAATGAACAACGTCCTAATATAACTATGCACAGAGGTAATGAATACTGGCTGCTCTCTGGTTAATTTAACAACATATTCTCAAGTGTATGGAGCACATATAGTTGAGGATAGGCAGGCTGACTGTGAATAATGAATTAAGCAGGCTACTATACGGACGAAGTGGCGGCGCTCTGTTAGAATGACCTACAGTCCGGTGGAAAACAACAAAAAAGCTCAGTATCAAAATCAAATATCGGTTCTTCCGAATACGAAACAGGAGTGCCAGCACCGCAACGTAAAGATCGGTGTGAAAATATAAAGCATACATCCACATTGTAATACCTTAACACGAAGAAGGTTCCTGAGATAAGATCATTATGAATACGACGCACATCAGTAAAACATACACTTCAAAATCAGGAACGAAAAACCACAAGAAACGTTTCTGTAGTGTTAAAGAAAATCAGTAGACCTACAACTAAAAATTTAATCCTTGCAAAATAAAAATTCTGGGGTAAAATATAACTTAAAGGTTTGATCCGATAACTGTAAGTATAATTTATAACCCTACGTACGACCTGCAAAATATTTTACAGTCGTAATATATTAATTCGGTTTGAAGCTGACCACTAACTCTGATATTAAGCATGTGAAGTGCCGTAACTATGAAGTCCATCTGAAGTGCTGTCAGTCTAAAGGCCCGGCATCACTTACGAAGGGTAAAGGTGAAGAGGAACATCATAAAGCCTCTTAACCGAAAGCAAACCCCGGCCATCAAATAAAGTAACAGAACTGTCACAACCCAACGCAAAATTCATCATAGGAAAAGTTCCGTACTTTAAACAATTAGACGATTTTCGTTTTAGACTTTTACTAAAACATGCAATTTCGAAGTGTCTGGCCGTGGATAGAACATTTTACATTTCCATCACGAATACGATATATTAATAACAGTTCACTGAATGTACCAGAACCATTTACCCTTAACAGCACGCCACGATTCTCTACGATGAAATCCATCAGCATCGGCAAGAACAATAGTCCTGTATGCAATTAGCAACACTTCTGAGCGACACAGAAACGCGAGAGACCTCTTCATTGCATTCACTATTGCTTTTAGGTCGGCCATTCTGTAAAGTACTTTGCAGCATAACATTTTTATCCAGGGCGAAATTATTTCATATAATAAACCGTCTTCACTCCCTCTACCAACGAAAGAGTCCAGTCCCCTGCAGCAATTACGGATAGGAAACGCATGTGCTACACTGCTTAATACTTGTGATGGTGCCACAATCCTTTGGTAGAGAAACGAACCTTCAGATTTTCAAGACAGTCATTTGTCTTAATGGAAGAGACATCTGGAGTACTGGCAGGATTCCTCTTATTAAAGAGAGACAGTTTCTTTCAAGCAAAAGAAGAGAGAGACAAGAGGAGATGCTTTAAAAGGAGGAGATATCTCGCATTTATTGCAAGACTGCATTGCGTTCTCATTGCACAAGAAAACCAACAGTAAAGGTAAGAACAAAGAAAGGGAATTTTCTGAGTGGATTCCCTGTCTATCCCACACCCATCTTGTTTCTTGTTTGGTCTTGCCTTTAGTTTCCTTTTTTTTCCTGTTTTGTTCCTCAACGCCAACAAACATTACGTACAGGTCTAGAGAAAGCCCGATATTCGGGGAAAATGTCTTTCACCTGAGGCAATCATCTTATGAGAGGTACACAGTGCGCACGAAAACAAGAAACTCCACAGCAAAGAACGCGACACTGAAGTCATTCCCAAAACGTAATTGGATCCACCAACAGGCATCGTGGTTGAGTGGTTAGCACTCTTGTCTGTATTCCGGTAGACCAGGCTTCAATTCTTGGCGCAGCGCCATGTTGTCTTTGTTCAGTTTAACTTGTTACCAGCTTGAACAAGTAAATATTTGGACTAATGGTAAGTATATTTTATTTCTAATTAATTTAATTTAATGATTATCCATGTAATAATATGGATTATAAAAGTGTGTTACTCAGGAGAAAAGCTGTGTGGAGGGGTGCAAATGTATCTTGTAAAAAAAATATAAGGCTTTAACTGTAAATAGTGTAGTTATTTTCCAAACACGTGTCAACTGATGAATTTAAAGCCAACGATATGCCGCCATCGGAATTCTTCGTGAGTCCGCACCGCCAAGCCTAAAGCTTTTCTCCAGAGTAACGAACAGTTTGGATGTGCAACATGAAAGAACACATCGTATCTGAACTGTGACACCTAAGGACACTAAAAGATGAATGTCTTCTGGGATGTACCGCTAAAGTTTACCGACGAATCAGAGACGCACGTTGTCTTCATCATCAAGATGATGAGTGCTTTCATTGAGGTAGTAAGCACCTCTGAAACGTCGGTAAACGTTTACAAGACTACACGGCGCAACATCCCAGAATAAAATCATCTTATTTCCTGACGTCAGAACCTGAGATCTCGCATTTAGAATATCTCTCCCCCCCTCCCGGCTCCGTCAAATACTACAACTGGAATCTTAATTGCATTTATTAATCAAAGTTAAGGCTCGCGGCATACGCTAACTAATTTCAGTGTCTTTCGTGATTATAACAATTATTATAAACGGCTTTCTCCGTCTGTAGCAGACAAACCGCCGAGCTAGTTCCCTGTGTCGTGGTCAAAGATAGATGTCACCAGAGGCCGTGGGTTTCTGTTGTTTGATTTAGGAGATTACGCCTTCCAACCCCCGGGCACTGCAACATCCAGAATTGAAAAGGGACAAAATCGATATATACCTTGATCGACCGATTACGCTTCGATTTGTCCAAGCGACTGGCGAATGACGGTTGCGCACTTTAAACAAAAGTATTCAGAACTTTTGTTTTGCAAACAAAAACTAACTTGGATTAACACATTGGCATATCATGACGAGTGCTGGACGTCTCTCCGCTACAGAGGCATTGGCCACATTTCGCAATGGCAGTGAATGACGATACAACTAGTGCAGTCCGTCTATATCAGATATTTCTGATGGATTTTAAGCGTTTATATTTATACATCTGAATTCCACACCATAGACATTTTGAACAGACAATACCAGACGCTACAGGATTAAACGCAAACCCGTCTCTCTCGCAAAGTATCACATATCCCGTTTACACAGCGAAAACTAATGCAAAATTAACTCTAGTAAAGGGATGTGAAAAAAGACTGCTTGAATATTATTATACTCTTCATTTTGTATATAAATGAGCTTCCTGTAATTCTTGTCAGAAGGAACATTCCAGTTACAATAAATTAACTTCCAGCGTCAACAAAACATGTGAAGAAAAGGCACTATTTTTAGTGCTAGTGGAAGAGAAAGGAACACAATGATCTTAGAGAAGAAGTTATGACACCTGTTTCATTCACGTTCACCACTCTTTATGACGGAGGTTGTAAGAAATGTGAATTAATAATTATACTAAGTACTAATCCATTTTTGTAAACCAATTCCACTACTACAACTACTTTAAATGTCAGACGTGTAACTTCGAAGTTCTGCGCCACATCTGCGACCAGAAGTGTTAACTCAAGCGTTCCACATAACATTTTAAAGTAAGCTTATGATCTATAAGCACAGTAAATTTCACACCCCTATCCCAATGACCCTAACGGTTCATTTGTCATCAAGGTCAAACCGAGAGCTAAATGTAAATTTCGAGTTGTTGCAACGCTGTTTACATTCTGCAGAAAATCGCCTTAAATTATGTGCGCTCTCCATGCCTCTCCCATCACACCAGTTTTCAAGATCATGCAATGTGTGAGATTATTTTCGCTCCAACCTCGTAACCGAAAGTCTCTTTTGTCATTCGAGAAGATCTGTTTCATGTTGCGGGTAGACTGTATTTAAAAAAAGACAAAAAAGTCATCTCGATGATACTCAAGGAAATACAGCCATCGATTCAGATCAAAATTAATCACTTATCACAATAGCAGGCCAACACTTGGAAGGCTACAAGCTTAGTCTCTGTTCTGATGGTTTCAGATGTACTGACGGCAATGAAATGTAACTGCATGGAAGACGAAATAGTTTCGAGAGTTATTTTGAAACTTCAGAACTCATTTTGTGTAAAGTACATTGAGAATTATTTTATCAATGAGATGGAAAGGAAAACTACCCAAACTCAATCTGCCAACGTGAATACAGAATGTCCCAAAAAGATATACACAAATTTTAACACGAAATATTAACCTTGTATGCACATATATCTTCTTCGGGCATCTGTATAAGATACCAAAAGGCAACCACGACCACGTGGCCGAGTGGTTAGCACCCCTGACTCATATTCGAGATGTACCGGCTTCAAATCTCGGCCCGGATACAGGAAATTCTCACTCATCGCCCTGATGATGGAGACAGCAAGGGCCTCTAGAACGTTGGTAAACTGCTACCAGACTACACGGCGAGACAGCCATCTTGGGAATCATCATCGTAAAACCTCAAATCCTACTTAATTCATACAAATGTCCATGGCTTTCCTCAGTTATTCAAATAACAAGGAACGACGTCTCCAGAAATCTAGCAACCACATTCCACCTCCACACACTCCACGATCCGTTACTTTAATCATCCAAAACAAAGTAATTATATTAAAATAGTTGCCTGGAAATTGACATCTTCACCAGGAAACACGATAAGACACGTTCTGTGCTGGCAACACCAGCGGATCTGTTTTCTGCTACGACCGGCGATTTCTTTCCAAACCATCTGTCCGCTGTCTATCTACTGAAACATCCAGTCTCGGGGAAGGCTCAAAAGAGGATATACTGCAGAACAGCAGCCGAGTGAATGGATGAATGGTAGGTTGAGAAAACGACACTTACTGGGAATGTGTTGCCCTAAGAGTTGACCTCTGCAGGTTATTCGAGCCTCGAGTGCGCCAGGCTGCTAGCAATGTTGTGAAGGAGACAGACAACAAGCAGTACAGTCTAAAGAAGGTAAAGAAGGACAAGCAGACGTAGGGACGAGAGAATGAATGGAAAAAATAACGAAAGAAAGGCAGAAAGTTGACCTATGGTTTGTTCAACGACACTCACGGCGTCAAAGATTATACAGCGTCGAATGGTATGATGATTAGCAAATAATGAAATGGAAAGGACGTGAAATTAACATTTCGTGGCCTAATTTAATGCTCTTTCGTGGCATGCGCCTGGAGACACTGAGAAAACCCATAAAACAACAGACGGTCTCCGAGCAGAGATTTAAAGCTGGAATCTCCCAAATACTAAGCAATCGTGAAATGCGGCCGCCAAGAGACATGCAGTTTCAAAATATCCTTTCATAATGACCCTCGCATCTCACTGAAAAAATATTCAACCCCTTTCTTATTTCAGAGAGCGACATAAAATGAATCAACCCAGTAATTTAGGCAGAGACATGTCTTCAGTCGCCAAAAAGACGTCATTCTACCAGCGGTAAAACGTGACGGCGATAACAGGGACGAACGTGAAGCGAAGTTCAAGGATACGACGCGGTCACTAACTTCCTTCACACGGAAACCGTAATAGTCGGATTCTCCTAATGACACCCACCAGGAGGCATCAGAGCCACTGCCGCATAAGCGATGAAACCCTGCACAATCAAAGTACCACTGTTGGCAAAGTCGTCCACTAGCCGACAGGCCAGAAGGCTAGGTAGTCATCAGGCTAACTAATCTTCATGGATTAGGCAATTTACCGTCTGCACCGGCCACAATCTCTTCTTCCAGTCCCTAATTCGGGTCGCCAGCTATGTAGCCGGCCAACAAGTTTGTCATCTTGTCATCATCACGAACAAAAGCACTTCCCCAAAAAATCATAAAGTGCTTCCATATACTAACTGATCAGCTACAAAACCATTCATTTAATCCAAGTAAAAGAGACACCCAAAATAATGTAGGTATAGTGCCACCTACCGAAATTTCAGAGCACCGTATGCAAAAAAACAAAATCAGTATCTTACTATCTATCTATGGAAACTGACTTGAAAGCTTTTAAATAAGCATTAAAATAATGGTATTGTGCATAAACACCATATTCCACTGATTTATGCTACACAAAACACCAAAATAATGCCTTGAGTGGGATTCGAACCCACGCTCCAGACAGCGCAACCGTGTGACCGGCTATAAAAATGTTAGTTGCCTCAATTCGGGGCTTCGTGTTACCCTGGGAAGAGACTGAATTATTATTATTATTATTATCTAAGCAATTACAGTAAACAGTCCGGGTCATCGTAACATTTTGATTAACTATCATGCAATGACAAATCCAATTACTAATGCAATGGAAAATTATATATCACGTAATTGATTGTAAAGCAATCTAATTAGTTCTCACCTATTTCATCGTTACAAAATCAAAACAGACAACAAAATACACTAAAATTTTCGGAATTAAGCTTCCTTGACTTAATAATAAACTACATTCAATTCATTCAAAATCTTGAAACAAAAATCGACTGAGAGAAAATTAACAAATTTCCAATATTACAATGAATACCAAATTTAATCAAAACCCGTCCAGCGGTTCTCGAGTGAACAATGCAGGCAGACAGACCAGCTCATAAGGCGTTCTTATCTATGCGGCGTGATGAATATGTAAAATTAGACATAATTACCGAATCATAAAAAAATAAACAAGTTGTATTGAGTATAAGGAGAAACCGTATCTACTCCACTTCTATATGTAACAAACAGAGGCGGGAAATGTTTACATTTATTATTGTGACGTCACACATGCACTTGAATCGTGCCGTAATTACAGCAGTAACATGATAGCTGGCTGTTTCTAACCACTCCAACATACACCACAATTACAACCAGACTATAACCCTCAAACATTTATGAGGAGTGACTTTAAAGGTGTTTGCGGTCCCTAAACGTCATAACTTTGTGATACTCTGTTTACGCAACACGCAACTGAAGTCCCTAAACGAAGCATTCTGCTCTACAAAGAAAATCTACAGTGATGTTTCAAAATCCTCATTAAATACGAAGGCCTAAGTAATTAATAATTGGACAACTAACTACCTAACCAACCAAGAAACTAAGATATCAGGTTCTCACGGCAACGAATATGATGACAGCCTTCTCGAATACTGAGACGTATAGTCACGTACAAGTTGACCGACGTTTCAGATGTGTTTAATGCCTCAATCATCAGGGTAATGACCAGCTAACTGAGACGTACAATCGTAGCCAAGTTGCGCAGGCGCAATTAGAAGAGACAGGCTACGGTATAGGATTGAGATTATACGATCGAATACATAACAATCGAAGCTCTCACGTTAGCCCGTCTTGAGATGTTAACATCTGCTTGCGTACTGGAATTTAATGTGGAGGGCTCCATCACATTTCTTAAGCTTTAAATACTGTAACTGCTGTAAGCGGGTGCTTCATGGAAGACGAAGTATATACTCATTGCCAAAATTCTCATACTTGGTTAGCATTTTTGAAAAATCCGCCCTCCGCCACTGGATTTCCTGCTGGCTATGGAGCTAGAATATTACCACAGAAGGTGCATCTCTGTCCCACAGGAACACGAACGAGTGCACGACGTTTTGTTCAATGTATAAAAAACAGCAATAAACTTTCCATCGGTTCCTGATAAGCGTTGCTATATAGATGTTTCGGTGCTATATATTCACCCAGTTTCAATGATTAAACCAGGTACTGTTTACTACTTAGTACGCTGCCCATTCTGTTTTAATCTGTAACAGCTTCTTCTAAGCTACTGAAACAACTAAATGCACTGTTTTTACTTACATATATTATGGCCAACTGCGGTTCTAACGTTGAAGATCAGCTCACGATCAACACATTTTCTTCCAAACACGTTAGCTGTCAGCGTTTCTGTATGTGAAATACTAATGGCGCACAAAAGAATGGGAGAGCGAACATGTCGAATCACGTCAATGATAAAACAGATGAACTACAATTCATGCGTTATACAAATCGTCAAACACCACGCAATTCCTATCTTTGCCAACTTGAAACGAACACTTCTCGTAAAGACAGCAAGAGTAATTAATTAATGTATGCACAAACAAAACACTTCAGCTACTTGATGACACGATTACTTTTAAATAAATTCATACGAAACCACTATGGCCGAGTGCTCTAGCAAGACAGCATGAAGCCCTGATACGTCAACATGTCATACAGAGCACTCTTTCGCCACTTTTGGGCACTAAGAATCACATCGACGAGTTGGTTGCGTCATTAGCAAGCAGACTTCAGAGCGTAACGTACCTACAGAAGACAGGCACTTCATAATAACAAAGTAAAATGGAGATATTCGAAGATAGTGTTAAGGCGATTTAAAACGGCTCATCTAAGACTAATTATTGGAAGCCTTCCGGCTAAATTGTTCGCGGTAACAGAATGATAAGCGTAATACTTCTTTTATATAGAAGTTGGTTATATCACGCATCACTTAAAAAATTGTTAAAGGTTATATTCACGACGAAAATAAGAGCACATTAAATTCTGTGTATGGTCTAAACCTTTTGGGCCAAAATATATAACTTGGGGCTACATTATGAAGCCAAATTTCGCGATGAAATTATTACCACGCCTGTTTCATAAGTGGGAGGTTCAAACTTCAAACCTGAGCGAGAAAATCATCTATCCTACCTGAAAGTTTCATGGTCCTAAGTCCTTACTGGAATATGCCGCAACGGTGCCTTCAAATAGGCCACGACCGCGTATTTCCCCTTTTCACAATTTTTCCTCTACACTAATCCTACACACCCACTGTTTCTCAACCAGTGTGCCGCAAAAATTTACTACTGAATGTTTTCTATATATTTACCACCGTTCGAAATGTATAGTAACAGCTGAGAAATCCTGCTCACTCCAGTTTTATTATCTCGTCGGCCTGCGTTGCGCCTCTTAAAATTCTTGCTGGCTCGAAACTGAAATTTTTGTCTGAAAATCCCTCTTTATCTTTTACCGTGTTTAATTACATATTCACTAATGTGTTTTGGTGTGCCGTGAGAAACCGCATTTTACACTTCACTGTTCAGCCATGTGGAAGTGGTTGGCAAACCCTGATATAACCTGTAAGTTCAAAACCCGGTATCAAATAACCCAAGAATCAATAAATCTGACAAAACTTCCACTCCGATTATGAATAAAGCTTAGATGGACCGTACATTTTATAATGAGTCCGCCATTAACATATTTCCCGTGTTCAGGCAGTCTATACGAGGCGGCAGCCCTGCTCAAGCTGTAATGGAGTGAAATCCGATAAACGGAGCTGCTCGTTTCGTCGTTAGTTTGAAGCTTCTACTGGCTGATGGCTGGATGTTCTTTATACGTGCCTCATTACTAGCGGTAATATCTGCCCCGTATAGATAACTGAGCATTATGATTACGACATTATATCGCGCCAACAACCATTCCGGTAAACAGCCATAAGGAAGTATTACAGACATTTTCCACAACTTAACAAACGGAATCAATGTATGATTTGAGGTTTTCACAGCGGTGAGTATGAAGATTTCTGTCTTCTGTGTTGTTGCGCTGTGTAGTCTGGTCGATGTTTACCAACGTTTCAGAGGGCATACTGCCTCCGTCACCAGGGCATGCATCTTCAAACGGAATCAAGATTCTATCAATAACGCATTTGATCATCTTTCCGGAAGCTTGGAAAGTTCATCAGTTACTTAATGACGAAAAGATTTAACCATTCAATTCTCGGAGTACTTATGACTCCTATTCTGTTCATGGCTACACAGCTGCAAAGTGAAGACGGTTAATGATGTTCATTCTAAGAATTAAACAAAACCCAAGGTTGGCCTATAACTAGCCTGTATGGCCCAAGCGCTGAGTTACTGAACATGAAAATAAGAGGGTATATAAAGTTACCACTGCTGTACATATGTCTCAGATCGTCAGTTTTAATGAAACTCTAAAATGGTATAAAACTTTACAAGAAGTCGTTCTGCACTGAATTAAAACTATCTTACATACATGCTACCTCCCGGCTCTTCGGAATTTCTTGTTAAACTTGACTCATAATATAGAAAAGTAATTTTGAAAGAAAAGTGAGAAAAACACAAACTTGTATAAGAATTTCTACTTCAAGGATATTGTTACAGAAAGAATCTACTTTACTTACATATTACTGCCTTTAATATATAAGGAAACAAACATTTTTCCGTCTGCGTTATCAGCCCAAAGACATTTTGAACATGACAGATCTATAATATTTTTCCTTTATTCTACTAAAAATACACAATTTGAAACGTGTTCCCCAAAAATCATGCTGATTTTTATTAAGCACTTTCATTTCTGTGATAAGGCATTTATAATAAAGTAGTGACGTCTAACTACACGCTCATAAACCTGATTTAGTTACATGCGAAAATTCTTAGTGTAGACCGCTTACATCAGTGTATCCGTATACTTCCATCATGCAATTTATGCAAAGATCGCATATAAACGCAAATACAGTATAATAATCTGAGGAAAAATGCATTTCATTATCTCGACATATTGTCGGAACACCAAAGATATAAAACCAATGTATAATTAACTGGGACGTAGCTCCAGGGTGTGCTAAACGGTACTAGTAAAACTGGATGTGTTAGCTTAGCACGTAGTTTCTAGAACATTAAAAAGCACATATATTAACAGGGCGATGCTGGGGCAGGAAATTACGCACCCTTCCACATTCATTACCAGTCTCCCCCTTTTAAAAATATCTGTGTCCTCAGGCATCTGTCCCCTTGCAAACAAACCCTGCTGTAGACCATCACCCCCGCACGCAGCTATTTACGGGGGGTAGTAACGTTGTAAAACACCTTGCAGAGCACTGATGGACGGAAATTTAAATTTTATTTTCATTGGGGTGTCTATTTCTCGTACACGAAGTTGCCCGTAATTCCAGTCTGGTTATTTTTACTCGAACGTCATAGTTCAGTGGTTAGTATTCCGATTTAGAATCTGGGCCCGGAGTATGGCTACCCTGACCAGTGTACGTCCCACCAGACGGACTTAAAATAAGCCAAGAGCATTTCCCTACACCCTTCCCAATTTAGTAATCCCATTCGACACTCTGTAACCGAAAAGGTACAAATCTTCATCAAAATGCTCCAAAAGGCTCCATTGGTTTATTAACTCCATAAAATCACCACCTCTTTTCTCCCTTTCCCACATTTTATTTAGATTCTATTAAATTAATTGAATTCGTCATACACGTTTGAAAATTATCATCATCGTCATTATGATTAAATCGATTAAAGTACCTTCAGCATTATTACGCAGACTTAATGTGTACTAGAATAATTTACCACGTTTATTTCATTAATGTATTGTCTCTTTCTGTAACTGGCATCGGTAGCTGTCAATTTAACACGTTAAAACAATTTAATTTAATTATTGCAAACATCACCATCATCACATCATGTTGCAGAGTACCTGTCAAAATCCCAGGCGAAATATGGAAAACATGATAAAATTAAAGATGTTACGTAATGTTTACGAAGAATAGCATTCAAAATGTTTCGAAATCACCGTAATAAGCTTCCAGCAGCACCAATAATTATCGGTATTATCATTCACGTTTCATACGACCTGTATTTCAATGACGAGGTTTTTGAAGTCCAATAATTTTTCTGTTCCTTTCTCCATTACGTTGCTACCAGTTAGCATAGAAACGTCAGACTTCTACTAGTCTATCGATATCTGTACAAGAATGCCAGAAACTGGTTATGATCCGCATCCCCCTGTATCCTGATACGTATGACATAAATACCGAAAACAGAAAGAGAAAATAAACTCTTCTCGGGCAGAGATGGTCCTCGAAACGTCGGCGATTGGTCACCATCTAACACGGCTGATAGTCCGAGAAGACTTTATTAATGAAAGGCGCCGTGGAAGCTTCACATCATATAGAAAGATAAAACTTTACAGGCAGTAATTAATGTGGTAAGAAAACACGTTTCACAACCGGAAGAACACGTTTATCTGAGTACTCACCGGTCCAAACTGCTCGAAGTAATTCTTGACGTCTTCTAGCGTCGTTGGTGCTGAGAGCCCACCCACAAATATCTTCTTCGTTCGAGTGACCATCTGCAATAACGAGAATCACAAATTAGCCAGAAGTCAATCAACCACGTGGCAACCTCAACGGTAATTAATTACCGTCGACATTCAGCATAAGATTGGGTTTCAATTACGGTGAAGATATCGATGCTGGACTTCTGGGTTGAAACGTCGTGTGCACTTGTGGGTAGACACCAGCGTTTTAGAGAAGCACGCTGTCTCCATACTTACAGCGTTACAAACCAGAACATCGACCAACCTAACATTTTTTATAAACACATTCAGTGCATAGCGAAATTAATGCAACTTTGAAATAGCGGTTCTCAACCTTTTATGACGAGGGCCACATCAGCTTTGCTTACTGGCTCGCGGAATGCCAGGTTATAAAAGACGACAGTTTCCCAAAATTTTGCTACCACAAAAAGTTCATGCATACCACTCAATCATTCGTTTTAACAAACAACGTCGGTCAATTTATACCGAACAACCGCTGTGAGAACCTAAAATCTTGAGTAATTAATTCTGTTATTACAATATACAAACTATTCTGTATAATGTATGAATAAACCCAATCATTTAAATGTCTCTGCAATAGGACTCACTTTTAAGGGAGGGGCAGACAGCTTCATTCCTGCAGTTTATATCATGCTTTATTCTAATGACATCTTAGCCGAGAAAGTGCAATACATAATTTGTTGTCTGGTGGTCTCAATTAGACTACTGTATCATAGCGAACAAATTACCAAACAAGGATATTGTAACCGAATTTAGTTGTGTGCTCGAGTCATTATTTGAATCGTAATCAATTCTCCATTGCGGTATATGTAACCTAATGTATACTTTTAGACATAGCTATTAAGAAGAGGATAACATATTTTACGCCAATTTTCAAGTCTTCCCACGCTCATTTGTTTGCAAAAATTACTTCTCTTCGTATCTTCCACACACATACAATGATGTTCACTCAAATACAGTTTACGTTAGTGGAACGTGACAAAGAACTCAGATTTTAAATAATTATATTCACACGAGTAATTTAAACACCGAAACGACACGGCACATGAGACCGCCGCACCTCCAAAAAGAAATGTTAAAGAAAAGTTAATCGCCCTATCACGAAGAAGCTACTGACTCGTCTTTCTGCTGCAACTTACTTTGGTAAAAAAATTTGGACAGAGCCGCTCTGTAGTCACGACATGAGTGAGGGCTGGTTCAGAAATTAAGCTGTACATCGAAATTTAGGTCACATGTTATTACTGTAATTTAAAAGCGGCTGTAAGTGGTACGGTGAACTGCATTTTGGAGACATTTTAAAGACGATACGTGATTTATGAAGCTCAGAGGTTTGTGGCTTAAGACATGATATATTAAACCCAACACAGTAAAACAAACAGATCTGGAGAAACCGGAAGCAAAATTAGTAAAAGCCGGATAGCTTTTAAAGTCGAGTGTTAGTTGTTAAGTCACGTAGACCCATCCATGCATATTTATAATCAAGGAACTGCATAATTAATAAATTACCCAAAAAAGACACTTAGCAAAGACTGATTTGAGTCCAATATCCGGATACAACAACTAATTATCACCGTGAAGCAGAGTCTTTCAAAGCTGACAGTTGCTCAACTAGTCAAATAATTCTGTTATACAGAAAGCTTTCCACGTGCCGTCATAAGACTTTAGGTGTTCCGCAAATTTGTATAAGAAACTGTATATTCGTACGGTATTGTTAGTGAAGGTGACCAGGCAAAGTGTGTAATTACGTAATTTACAGTCCACATTAAAGGCCATATAAAATGTTTACTAAAATACGACACTATTTAAAATTACAGCAGGGTTTGACGTTCCCACAACGCAGAAAACAATAAAAGAAATATACACAACTCTTTTGAAATTTCCCTAGCGTAATAAAAGAACAAAGATATATACCGTGGTTACACGCATCACTGTTTTTGAGTGGTTGCCATGGTAACCGCACTTTGCTGAATGTATAGAAGCTGCAGAATAGTGCTCATGCAACCTCATTAAAAATATCCCGAACAATACAGACTAAGAGGTTAAAAGGAATGAAGAGAGACAGGAGTATACAGCAGACACGATAATTGATACATTTTCCAGGGAGGCGTGCGTCATGTATGACAAGACAATTATACACACGAACGACTGTTTGTACAATTCATAATAAAGTTAGCAGTGCTGTACTTTTAAACACAGATGTATTATACAATGAACCAAATATTAAAACTGTGATAAGCATGCCTCAAAATGAGTCGATTTGATTCCTAGTTAGTTCTTCCGTTCTTTGACGACACCCGTCCTGAATTCAAGTCCAATATATTTCATATATCATTTCTGAAATACCTAATACTGATCTACATTCTTAGGCATACATTTTTATTGGATTCAGTTCTAGAGATAATATATTAGATCAATGTCGTTTTGTAGAAGATGACCCGACTTTTCAGAGGTGCTTACTGCCTCAACCATCGGGGGAATCACTTTATAAGCGTTCATGTTATACACACAAGCAAGAAAATACGCGCAATAACTGATAATAATTACCGTCCCCAAGTTTCACTGGATTCCACACGACCACTGCAATTGAATCAGCGTCGATAACATGAAAATAGCGCTCTTCATCTTCACATTCTGTCCCTGCACGGAAAATCTTCTGGATACAGTGGATTCCTACCGTACGACCGCAAAGTGGGTGGTCGAAGACCATACCTACAGCCACAACAAACTAATTTAATGGTGTTAAGCCTTTCCTAAAAACTCGACTGCTCAATTGGTCAATGAATTAACCGCTTTTATGGAATCCGAATTCCACTGCTTTTCTAGAGAAATGTCAAACTAACGCGAGTATTAAATTGTATTTTCGCTTAAGAAAATTTCCAAGCAAAATAGCTTATCATCCTTCATTTAAACACACTAATATTAAAATTACCGAATATGAAGCTTCCTGTGTAATATCTTGAAGTTTCCGTTGCTTCCTCTTTCCTGAATTGAAACATATCCTCAGGATCCAAGTTTTAAAAACTTTTAATCTTACGTTTTTCCACTATAATTTCATAACGCGTTCTGCACACAAATAAAACACGTACAATTATATTTACTTAAATTTAGATCCGTAAGTTACAAGATCCCACAGAATTCCTTGTGAGAACAAAGCGAAAATGGAACAGATTCGTAAAATTTAAATTACACCAACGAATACCTATAATACAGAAGTAGTGGATGATCGGTGTTTGTTTATCCAAGCTGTGTGACTAGGAGAAACAGGAAAACACCTGCCTGCGTCCACATCGCCCCTTCCTTTAACAGACGCGTTGTCACGTCGTCCCAGTTCAATGTTTCCAGGACTCTAATCAAAGTCAGCTCGTGCTATTGGAATGAACGAACCAAGGGACACAGGAGAGGGCAGAGAACACATCAAATCGGATAATACAATTATCAGACTGCTATATGGCGTGTGTTTAATACGGGCGGTCGAAGCGAGAGATAGGTAGACCAACAACCGAGTCAAGCAGGAAGAACAAAAGTTGTAGCATGCGGAAAAGGTGACAACGGAAATTGTAGAATGATTTTAGTGATAAAAGTAGTTCAAAAGCAAATCCGGCTTCTGAATTCAAATCAATAAACCTTTTCTATATAATAAGATAAACATTCGTGTAATTAACGTCAAAGGCGAACATATTTAATGTTCGTTTATCTTATACTACGTTTCTAGTTTATGATATACCCGAATCGCATCAGTTAATATTCTTCCTAAAACTCATCAGCTACTTCCTGAACTGTGCGCCAGTCTGTATCCCGCACACGTAGACAGTCAAATGAGGGCCCAGGAATAACAAAAGTCTTGATAGAGGAAATCTAAACTAACCTCCCCCGTGGAAGAGTCCCGTCGACAAGACGGTAGTAGCTCAGCTAGCTCCAAACATTCCAAGGTTTTTATGGAAACCGAAGATTTACTGCCGTATCCACAAGAGGCCGGGAGAAAATTACAATCTAATGTATATAATAATTCTCACAGTCCTCACCAAAATGCAAGGACACGCCATTAATTTTATGTTTTCTTTCTTCTCCACTGAATCTGCATTTTATCGAAATCCGTTGTGAGAACAGCAGAAACTCAAGGGGATATCGATTTTATATTATATACTGTTCACTAAATGAAAAGCATCTGGTACGGTGTTACAAAGAAAAATTTTGGGCTATATATATATTATTTAATAATATTACTAATATGGCGCCATTGTGAAAGTTTTAAGTTGGCCAAATTGAAATACAGGATACCTACTCATTTAAAAACGAAGAAAATCATTTTGAAGAAGCCGTGCACGGAGGCAGGAAGAACCTCTGAGACGTCGGTAAACATTCACCAGACTACATGGTGCCAAAGTTCCTGAAGACACGTTATTTTCATATCCGCCGCCGTGAGAACATAAAATTGCACTCAAAAAATATTTCCTTTTTTCTAGAATAAGGGTCCTTAGAATTAATCCTGAAAAAAAAACTCCTCAAATTTTCATGGTAAATCCGGAACGGGGAATCGACCTGCCCCGAAGAAGAACAATGAGGGTCTGCAAGCATCTGTACGCCGAACAAAAGTAATGGGAATTATGGGTATGAAGACACGTTTTATTATTATTATTATTTAGTGTTCTGTCTGAGGACAGGTCCATATGAACAGGATCCTTTCATCCTTTTCTCGGACTGGGACCTGTTCATATACGTTCTTGGCAGATGATCCAGAAGTGGTTTGCCATTGCCTTCTTCTGTGTGTGAATGGAGTAATTGTTGGGATGCCACGGAGAAACCGGGGAAGCCCCCGGAGGAAACCTCCGTGTTGCCTAGACCACGGCCTTGCCCAACACAAGTTATAAATTCGGGCACCGCCGGGAATAGAACTCGAGGCCCCAGGATTACAAGGCCAGCGTTCTAACCGCTAGACCACCGTGGCTGTTGAAGACACGTTTAACCACTTATAATACCTGATAGAATCTCTATACGCACGTAATAAACGTATTAAATAAAACAACACCGTACTTTCTTTCCACAACTTATTTCTAAAACAGGAGTTATTATGCCACTGAAGTGATAAGAGATATTAGTTCCCAATCACCGTGTTAACAAGGAGCATTCCAATATTTTTAATATGACACCACTTACCCTTCCCGCTGAAATTAGTGCCCACAGTTTGCTAGTGTTTCACACACTGCACGCGCAAAGCACAGGGTACAATAACGTAAATATTTCCACCTCCATGAAACGTTGGTGGAAGAATTCGACGTTATTGTTTCAGTTTATACGTAAACTGACACTGATCGATTATACATAACCCTGGGCATCCCACACTTCAGCTCCACAACCAGCCAAATGTTTTTTGTGTTACTCTAGAGCGTTAACAATGACGCACAGACCCATAAAACCCCGCAGAGTCTGGCCCCTGAAACCGTCGCCATCATGAATGAGATTGAAGGAAAAAAAAAGTACGCACACACGCACACACACAGATGTGACTACAATGATGCGGCTAAAATTGACGTTTTGAGAGGAAGGGAAAGGGGGGATTAGAAAGGGGTATTTTTCCTCTATTAACGAAGGCTTCGCAGCATGGACCACACACAGCTAATTTAAATAGTAACCACGACAATGTTACCAACTTTACAAACTCCACTACCGACTATGTACAGGGAAAGTAAATGACATTTCATACGTTCAGCAGAACAACATAACTTCCCTTCCCCTCCGCGTCATGACTACACGAGTTTCATATTAAAAATTGTAGGCGAATTCTATCTATATCCTACCGGGTTATTCACTAGTCGATATGACGCCATGTCAGGTTGTATAATGGACAGTAATTAATAATACAGGATACTAAACGTATGAGTTATTGCGCGCCAGTTCGCAATGAACTGTGGGAAATCTATGCAGATGAACCTCACAATGGACGCTGATAGCAAAATAATGCCACTAGTATTGTTTTCTTTCTGAACAGAACTTTACCACAAAAGAAATTACAATTTACCCTGACTGAGATGAAACACAAAGAAAACCATATTCATGACGCAAAGCACGGGATATTTTACGCGCTTTAAGACACTAACTAAACTATGTCCTAGAGTACAGCTGTGTACAAAATATTGTGGCACAATGACGCATAATGCCAGCAGACCTACCACTACTCGATCTTCGGTGGATAAATTACTATATTGTTACAGTTTATTACGTGCGCGACTGTACGTCGTATTTCAATATTATGTGTGGGTACAGCCACAAAGGATGTTCCTGCAATATCCATTCACAACTTGTGATGAACTTTAACAACAATCTGTGCCCATAGAACCCGCAAGATTCCTCCTCGCATATCACCTAAACAACAGACGTTCAGCTATTACCACCAGTTTAAACGCGAACTAGAAGTTACATGACAGTAACATGGCGTACTGCAAGACCCTGAATGTCGAATAATTAAACATTACTTATAAGAGTTCTCACTGTTAATGGAGGCAACATTACATCTATACATAGCACGTGTCACTTCTAGTCTCCTACAACAAACGTATTCCAAAAAGGTGTTCTTGGACATGTTGAGTAGCCAAAGAAATTGACCAGTTTCTAAAATTTCCAGGTCAGAATTAAACGGATGTACAGCGACTCTTGTTATACGCGCTTTCGTTACATGCGTTTCTGTATCTCCATGGTTGTATCTCAGCATTATGAGAAGCATCAATATCCCACGTTTTAAAACCCACTTACCTACGACAAATCTCCTCCAGGATTATCAGAGAATGTTAAGTGGGTGATACGTTAAACGTCAAAGAATTCTGGAGGCAGTTTGACATCAAAATGGTCAATATTATACTTTTCATGTTTTATGCGTTTTCTAAGCCCCGGTAAATAAAGAACGAACTTAAGTTAACTAGGTAAGGAACACCATGGTACACGTTGTCTTCAGTAGTTCGATTAATCAGAGTAAAATTTTTTTATAAGAAAAATTAACATCGATTTCACAAATGTTGGTCATATCGTAAGTCAGTTCAAAGTAATTCCTTTGTTCACAATCTGTCTCTCTGATATTCGTGTTACCATACTGATACATTCATATAAAAATTACCCGAGAATTCTGAAGTATCGCCGATACAAAATAACGCCACCAGAATCTACCCACAGTCAGTTTACATCATTACGACCCACTTAAGAAAAGTACTTGTATTTTATTATACACTAATACAGGACTAATTTTCTTTGTTGTAGATTCAAAATCACTAATGCCAAGGCCCATTATGGGACACGATACTTCAATCCATCTACCATTATTAAAACACCTTTCATCCTAACAACTTCACTGACGTAACGTTCATCTCAATTTCACCTCCGACTCTGTTCGTCTCCAACAAATGGTAGCTTTTCCAACCAATAATATGCATTTCCGTCTTATCTAACGCCTACATGCCACGTCTAAGATGACTGTCCTCTGAGTTGTTAAGCCTAGTAGAAGTTTACCGACAATTCATGGGTGTTTGCTGCCTCCACTAGACTACACGTGTAACAACAATCTTCATCCTCGCTGTGAGAACCTAAAATCTAACAGTCTTAACTTCATTTAACCACCAACAGTACCCATTCAACAAACTCCATGGTGAAGTGTCGCCCTTTAAAATTTGGTATTACCTCTACCTCCTAAGGCCATCAACATATTCACGAGGCCTGCAACCAAACTCAATTCAATACAGTCCACTCCACTGCTCTACGTAAGATCCATTTTAATATTATTCCTCCTTTTACGAACATTTCTCGCAAAGGGACTTTTCTAATGTGGCGTTCCAACCAAAGTCTTCATGCATGCTACACGCCGAGACCGTCAATTTCTTCGATTTAATCGCCCTAACAACAATAGACGAAGCATGCAAATTGTGAGTAAAGTGCTACGCACTTACGAATGTAAATGTTTTAATTCCCCTGTTACTTCTCGTCTTTCCTCAGGTGGCTTAACCTCCTTGATTCAACAGAAATGTACACTCCCTCAACCAGCTAGAGGAGTCTTGGAACACAAACTTACCACTGCGAAATGGCGTTTAACTTGTTCCCTCGAACTGTCTCACCACCGCACACTCTGAGGGGCTGGTCTGCCACAGTATGACTAAAATACTAGCTGGATAGCTTTCCGTGGAGGTTTTGTATTAAACCCTATTATAAAACAGGAGGGGAAGGTTTTGTAGACCGTAGTGGCTCCTACTTCAGCTGCTGCAAACCACCAATCAAGTCTGCTGTTCGCTTGTTGCTATTCAACTGTTTAGCATGGTGGAAATCTACAGCTGCTGGCTGTTGCCATGACGAAGTAGATCACCGACTCTTTTCATTACAGAAAAAAAATTGAACATCTCTTAATACTTTAGACCCTCATATGTCACAGTTACATGCATGCAACAAATTTGTATTCTCGGTTACAGCTTCTGAACGTACGCGTCGTATCTCACCCGTGAAACGAAATGTCCTAATTCAGAATTTCGTGGTTTTTCTCACCGTTCAAATGAAATTTATTTCCACCACACAACACAATTTTCCACATACCAACTCCGATTTAAGAAAACTATAACAATATTAAGTGAAAACGCATAAACCACGAAATACACATGTAACTGTTTGTTTTAACAGTTTATGCATTAATGGCAAGTATTAATCCCTTCTGCTCCGAAGTTATTTGATACACTTGGACAAAATCAAAAAAGCATGGCGCATATTTCAGTAAGGTTGGTAAACGAGTCTGTCATAATTAGTTCAACAAACCGAGCACAAACATGCTTCAGATATAAGGACTAAAACAAACTTTTATGGCTGAAGTAAATTTGTCGCTGATGCTGAACTAATCACCACGCCATGTGGAGGACGGGAGTTGAGGTTTCGTTCCACACATTCCTAACCTCTACAATAAACGCGAAGTGAATTTAGGTTTAAGCCCCGGCCGCTTTACCACAAGGCAACAGTACAGGTATCCATAGGATAGGGGCCTGGGTGAGCCCCAGAGTCGGTCTGGGCGTTGGGAGGAGTGGAGACAAAAATCTTACCCTATCGGGAACGGAACCCCGGTCTTTCAGCCCGTAACACAGTCACTACACTGACTGAAATGTACCGAATCTGGAGGTAGACTAAAATGTTCCTGCGTCTACCTATTCCTTTAAACGAAATTTAGTAGTAAACCCAACGAATGCTGATGGAAGACAGAAACTTTCTTCTCCATTTCATTTTTTTTCAATGTTAAATGTGATAGGGGTTGGGGGGGGGGGGGGTGGCTGACCGGCTGGCTGGCTAGATAAAAACCGGGTTGGATACGTTCTGACGAGCAGTCAGTGAGTAGCGATATTGCCTCAATGTGAGGTTTGTTCTTTATGCCGCCATCAAGGAACAGATAATACTGAATTGCACATTGCAGTCCTGTTTTGATGTTGTGTATGCATGGATGACATGAGAACCGGAATGTAACGTGGGTGACACTAACAATAGAAACAAAGGCACAAATGATTTGCTGTGAGTGGGATTATTGGATAGATGCGTAGTTGCAGGGAATAACGAAGCCACTTCACACTAAAATCAGGGTGGGTGGGAGGGTTCAGCCCAATATTTGTTTGTCAAGCCTAGAAATGTCAAATCTGAATCATTTTAAAAGGGATTTTTCTGCTTAAAATGTTGACGTAGTTTTCAATATATCAATTTATTGCCCACCAATACAAATAATATTTTAATGGGAATGTGATTTCAGTTTCGACGATAATGAGATCCATTTCAGCTCAACTTCAATTTAACAAGTTCTGTGAAGAATTTACGACAATGCCAGCTTCACTCCAAATGCGCCAGCCCGTTCGGCGAGGCTATCAGATTCTATAAATTAACAACTATACAATTTAATAACTGATTTTATGCAAATAATTTCACCGATACAGAATTAGGGTTTGCCAGATGCAACTTAAAACTTTCATTTATTGTTGCCATAGTAACAAAGGGCCAGACATACAATAACATCCATGGTAACTTAGACCCTTCTGTTCACTAAACACCACCAAACAAATAATTTGAATTTTACAAAGCAGCATGAAAAATAGTTTTCACTGTCACTGTTAAACGCCAAAATTATTTAGACGACAATAAAGTCGTGTTGCTAGGCGAAAAACCTCGTACGTAGGATCAAAATATTTAACTCCTTCCATGCTACACACGATACATTTCGCTTAAAAGCCAGCTCATTCCGGTCTGGATTTATTCGACACCTGAGAATAACACAACCCGCCACTTCTCATTGCTTAAAGCTGACAAATCGCGTTGCGTATGTAATGATGTACGCACGTTACCATGGAAATATACTAAAAGAAAAAAAATCCTTTAAATGCAACCAGAACTAAAAGCGTTAATAACTGTTGATCTCAGTATGCCCATCTCCATTCGCATTTAACATCTTACTATCTCCGTACAACAAAATAATTACTGGCAAGCTGAAATTGCACGTTCGACGTAGAACAACGTTTCTAAATGTTAGTATATTAGTTCCATTCAGTGGTGTACAGAAATACTCGTGATTCTTTCAGCACCAATTCTGATAACACCATCGCGCTGTGGTAATGGGTATCAGACACGCAACCAGGAATACAGTGGGATCACGTCACCTGACCCTGGACAGTGCACAGACTTACACATTATTTGTATAAGATAAGGCACATGCATGAGTCCCTCTCACATCTCAACCCATTCTTCACTCTACATTTCATCAGTGTTAATAACAATATGAGTTTAGTCTTGTACGGGTGTGAAACCTGGCCTCTCACTGCACGGAAAGAACACGGACTGAAGATGTTACAGAACAGAGTGTGGAGAGAGAGAGGATGAGGAAAATTTAAGAGTACGTAACTTTGAACAACACAATTTCCATCCTCCAAATGATTCTCACATGGTGATAAAACTAATTAGAATGAAAAAGGAGACGTGTGGCAGGTTAAGGGAAAGCCATACAAAAGTCTGGTGGTAAAAATCTGAAGGTAAGACGTCATTTTGGAAAAAAAAAAGTGTGTTACGGCAGGAACTGAATGCAACTGTTTATCGATACGGACCGGCGGAATGATTTTGTGAACATGGCAACGCACATCCGTCATCAATCCACAAAGTCAAGTATAAAAAATAAAATAAAATATACTGAGATGTCAGCAGAAAAACGAGAATCTAATTCAAAATTACGAACTTAAAAACCTCTATTATACGCTACATAAAAATAAAAGGAAGTACAAATCACAGACATCAGTATTAAATCCAGTTTTAAAAGAAAAACTTTAGGTATACAAGAACAAGATGAAATACGGTAATCTATACAGCTCGAAACAAGACGAAAAAAAAAACACGAGACGTGAAACAGCGAAGACTGCGCAGGCAGGACCTTTAATGACGTACCAAAGCACCTCATTCAGATACTGATGTAAGCTACTTCACGCACCGCGACACATAAACACTGGCTTCGAAAGGATATAGGTACATTCCGAAACACGTCATATCACCATAAACATACGAATAATCTTCTCTATATCTCCTAGCACGTTCTTTTTAACCTGTAAATCATGTGATTTGGATAAAAAAATGTTAAGAGCCGCTTTATAACAAAATCCCGTACAGAATACTGTCATCGTAGATGATGGTGAAGATGATAAAACCAACAAATAACAGCAGACAGAACTATAAACTGTAACAAAGACGACGCCATAGTCTGAGACAGTAAGGGGAAATGTCTGTTCACAGACGTCGTCCAACCATCAGACAAATGTGGGGAAAAGAGGAGGGGGGGGGGGGAAATAAGAAGACGATTTTCGACCAAAGCGAGAATTTTGATTCTCACGGCGGCGAGAATGAAGGTGGCCGCCTCTTGAGGTTCTTACGCCGTGTAGTCTGGCGGACGTTTACCGACGTTTCAGTTGCAACCCCACCTCCGTCATCACGACGATCGTCATGTCACGAGGGCCCAACAGCTTCCGCAATTTTGTAATTTAAACGATGGGCAAAGTCAAAAAGAACAGTTTTCTATATTATACACACCAGTCAGAAACCTCAAAACTTGCAATTGTTATTATTGTTGTTGTTTTTGTCGTCTTTGTTGCTACAAATACTTCACAGACACCTTATACAAGGACATCACAATTACCTCCACTGTTTATCATTATTATCACCAATGCTACAAATGGTAGTAATAACAGACAATACATTACTGATCACCCGGTATCTCTCTCCTTAATGTGCAAGACAGTATGTATCTCTTGTTGGCACATCTGCCACGTCTTTTCTGTAATCCGCCACTGCAAAGTGCCAGTACCAGTTCGTACTGAAGGTGAAATTTAACCAGACGGCACTGGAAGCTGCATGCATACGTAATATGCAAGCACTGGTTTGGTCACAGCGTGTCTGTTCTCACAATAAAGCCACCCTTCCAGACAGAATTCGTGAGGAGTTCAAAATGTGGTCCACAAATCGTGGCTGACTAGCTAATATTTATTTATTAAGAACTGCCGGCACATACGCGAATAAATAACGACTAGCTACTTATAACGAATAGTCTCGGTTCCAGTGAATAAAATGGAAATCTGATCAAAAATCCTTAGAATATCAAACCACTTCGGAGAGTTAAAATAATATTAAAGTTGGTGTATCAAAAATAAGATGTGAAGCAATGAACTGCATTAACGTCGTTCAGGATAACTGCTGTAAGAACCAACAGAATTTGACAGAGGAAAACTGAGAAGAGAATACGATGACAATTTTTAAAACAGACTCAGTTGGTGGTTTAAGGTTCTCCGTCGTTTTCCACGTGCCCTCCAAACCAATGGCGGGGCAGGAACTTCGGTTAGGCCATGATCGCCTCCTACCACATCCTTTCCAATTCAATAATCATCCTGTCATCAGACGTTGCAGGCCTACAGACTATGCTACATGCACAACAAAGTCTACAGCAGACTTAACAGCTGCGTTAGCTATGCAGAACAACTCGTTCTGGAATAGCCTTCGATTTATAGCATTTAAAGTAGCATAAAATTTCCCTTTTTTATTCTGAGTCACTTTGAAATTCTAGGGGAAATTTGCATTTAAATACAATCTGTGGAAGTGGGAACGAAATCTACGAGGACAAAAACGAGAAATTCCCTTAACAGATTGCGAATCTGTACTTTGTGGCAGGATGGATAGACTATTCTTACGTCACAGCTTCCAGGGATAATTCTGTAGCTTACGAAACCAATACAAGTCCGTATACATTAAGCGGCGATGAGAGGTCATCCAAGACCAATGTTGCTCGACACGTAACGTCAGGAGAGTTTTCGTAACGATATTTTATTTAAATTTATTGGCTGAGCGCAAAGCTGCAAATGTTCCAGTACAATACAACGCAAATAGAAACCGTGTGTTGAAAATTGTAAATATGATGAATCCAAAAACCTTGTGGCAAAACGCGGACCACCAGTGGCAGAAACCATGGCGGCGAAAATAAGGCACGACTACAATCAAACCGAAAAAGGCCAAGTCCTTCATACAACTATGGGCAAAGACTGGTGTGAAGATTTCTGTCTTCTGGGTTATTGCGCTGTGTAGTCTGGTAGATGTTTACCAACGTTTCAGAGGTCATAATGCCTCCGTGATCAGGGCGATGAATACACAGCGCAACAACCCAGAAGACAGAAATCTTCATATTCACCGCTGTGAAAACCTCAAATCATACAAAGACTGGTGTTAGTTAAAGAGGCATCACAGACTAATGAGAACCGATGATTGACGAACGAGCTCCGAAATGTCTGAAAATTATTAAACTTCCATGCAACATAGGCCTATATCCTGATAACACTTCGTTCAAGTAAAACAGAAATCAAATCCAAGTTTGATGAAATTCAGCGAGACACTGCCAAGTTTTGGAATGAACATCACTTTACTGTTAAGTCAATGAAATGTGCGGTAAAGGAGTAGGAGAGGGGGGGGACACAGACATAGCAACAGAATAGCGAATGGAGATTAACAGAACCGCCTGGTAACACTTGTTCCAGCTTTGCTACGTTTCCTTGATACTGTCGTTCCAACCACCAAGTCCCACAGCTCAATACACAGCGTATTGAGTTCGGTTTTAGCCGAGCAGGAGGAACGCAAGACGACGAGGACTAGAATGGGAGATTCATGCGGGCTCCAAACTTCAGTTAAACTGTTTGACTTTGGACTTTGTTGGAGGAGGGTGGGATGCGACTAGCTGGAGGTTTATCTCACAACCAGGCAGGAGACAGAGAGAGAGAGAAGAGAGGTTGTTCTAGGAGTGTATAAACAGAGTGCGACACTGTAGGCCTCCCTGACCTCCAGACCGCTCAAGATTAATCTCGCTGGCAGGACACAACCCTGTTCTGTCCCTTATCCGTCGACTTGGGATAGAATACCAACACTGCGGTTCTAATTCCTTCTTTAGTCGTCATGGTTACGCGTTCTACTTCGCATTTATAGAATTAAACCTACGTCGCGTGTGTACGAAATTATCACCTTCAACTTGAAGGATTAGAGCGAATGGGCCTGTTCGTCAATATTAAAATCTCCCTTAGTGAAACCAAATTTAATATGTCTTCAAAACATTCATTGACCATAAATCAAAACACTCACTGCTTTACAAGTTTCTTCCAGTCTTTCAACATGACCTCTAAAAATAATTTATATGGTCTGACGATATCAACCCTTAAACCCCAGTGGTAAGTACATGTTCCACTTGTTTTAACAATCACTAACTGCATTTTTTGTTTATAAGTGTTGTATAATTCCAGCACAAACAGGGATTATTTCCTTAAACATAATTAACCAAATGATCTTTGTAATGTTAAAGCGCCGTGTCTTCTTTGGGGTAGAAATTAAATTCTTACAAATTATTCACACGAGCTTTGGTGTAAAAGGGTCAGAAAGAAGTTAAAATTACTCTTTCTAGCAATGAAAGCAGTAAGAAACACTCGCCATACCTACATTAGGAAAACACTGCATTATAAAGTATCTTAAACTAAATTCCTCAACAAAATAAACCAGAGCTAATGTGTAGATAAACATCAGGAATTCGGCTGGAACAGGAGAAGACAACGAGGCGCGAGCTTATGAATGAGTGCATAAATCAAATGGGATCAGAGTGTAATTACAAGCGGTCATTCATCCACGTGTAAGCCATCATCAATGGTACTTACGCAGTGCTGATAATGGTAACAAGGAATTTAATGGTACTATCATTAATCTGGGAAAATACAATCTGCTAGATGAGTGTTACTAGCTAACATAAAGTAGATCACAACCAAAAGAGAAAAAAAAAACAGCTGGCAGCACTGGAGGTACATGAAATGTTCCGAATAAACATTTCTCCGAACTACAAAACAATATTCCCTCAGCCTTCCCTTCTTGTAACTCTGTATAAATCCCTCCACTTTCAAACCATCGCTAGGTCAGCCCTGAAGATGGAGCCAGTAGGTTTCTTTGTATAGTTGGTAATTACCTACGAACGTAAATGGCGCTAATGCCCAGAAAAATAACATCGATACTATTAATATAATTCTAATTTTTTTCTATAACTGTACAAGTCCAGCCCATTAATTTAATGAATATAGATGCCATTGAGTGTCAAATAAGAAATGGAGATGGTCACCGACCATAAATCTGATTTTAGAGAAACCTATTAAAGTTCTAATCCAGCACTCACACGGAATAATTAGGGCAGCCAATAACATAAACCTGTGTACAGATATAAATTTATACAACTGACATTCAATATCCAGCAACGTTCAGAATAACACAACTTTCTTTGTAGTATGAACACTTTCTGAATAAATTCACGTACCACAGATGAAGAATTACATCGGTTATAAACAAACTTTGTTTCTTATCGAAGACATTAGTCGGATTATCAATGGTCACGTGATGTTTTACTATTTTTATTTTATTTCAAACACAGACACCGAATCCTTTGAAACGAAAATAACAAACTTTGTGCTTCGTTGAAGGATATATAAAAACACAGACAAATACAAGCACTGTGCTGAATCCGGCAGAGACTCGGAATATTTTCAGATTTCTTCGCCCTGAAGAGCGTGTAGTGAAGTGAATACCAGCATCCTCTATGTTTCAATACATCCGTAGAAGCATTTCTGCTTCACAGAACACATATCTGGCGCTCTAAACCCACGTCTGGATATCTTAAATCCTCAGTAGTCAATTCTCAAAACCCATTCACTGCTCGCTCACACACACACGAGCAGCGTGTAGAACACTGCAGTATTATATGGGCCTGTATATAACTTACTGCATACACAATTCAGAATACAAGAAGTAGAGAGAATATGTGGGTCTGAGGAAGTGACATGCAGATCGATATAATTACACAATGAAGAGCTTTTGAATTCGTTCAACAATTAATGGAAATTAATTAGTGCACTTGTCGTCATAATAAATGCAGCAATCACGTCGGAAACGTCGGTCAATTTCGTCCAAACTACATACAGCAACATGTGAGAAGACAGTAAACTACATTCCACCCTTTGAAGTCCAAGATCGTCTAAATAATAATATTCAGTCCGCACCGCAAAGAAAACGCCATAGTTCACCGTTACACACACACACCATATAGTTAATGCTGTTTAAAGATATAATCACTGTTTACAGTAAGAATCACACAAAACCGACAAATACAAATGACACGCCTACTTAATGTTTAAGTAGATGATATATATGAGCCCTTATAAGGGCCGAAAATGCGATAGAGTGCTCAGTGGTGCATGGATGGTGATCGCAGGTTAAAACAGAGTGAGTGTTCAGAGAAAAACGTGCCACAATGTCCGAAATAAATCACACATGGAATGGCCTGAGACTGAACCAGAGCCCCCGTAGTGAAAACTCGAGTCTCGAACCACTTGAGACATGGCGCGGCAATTCACTTTATCTCTCAATATTCTCCTGAGCACTCTGCTTTCAGACGCCCACAACATTCTTCTCTCAAGACAGTTCCAGCTGAAGCAACTATAATAGTTTTCGGACTTCTTAGACTGGACTCAGACAAGCCGCTGCACTGAATCATCTATTCAACACGTGTTTAACGTCTCCTTTGAATTACAGCTAGACGTAACGCTGTACGTTTATATGCGGCAAACACACAATTCGGACCTCGGTCGTATTACATTCAGGAAATCCTCAACATAAAAAGATTTATCGTAGTCTCTGCCCCTAAATCCTTACCGTTCTTGATCATCTTTGCATCTAATTCACAATTATAAAACTTACGCAGTTGAAATGACGCGATAAAATAGCAGAAACGTCAATAAACCACGGGTAAAATACGACGATTAACAATTAAACTGAATTACAGGCAAAACTTTAATTTTATAGACACTCTCCTCTACTTCGCTTCATTCTTTATTAATTTTTTTATATTATTTATGCACTTTCCTTTCCTTCCAGTTCATCAATCCGTCCACCTACATTTCCTCTACTCTGTTCCTTTATTATTTTATCTTTTTAACATTCGCAGGGAATTTGTTATCTATTCCGGTTTACGTTTGTATTAAATCAATAGTTAACACTTGAACCAGCTGTGTCAAACGAACCGTGACATATCATCACACTACCACGTCACCAGTAGTTCAGTGATCGCAATAATAACAGCATTACCTACGTACATCGAAAAAATGCAAAGAGCGTAAAGCACGCTGAAAAATATTTCCATTAATCTCTTAATTAATCAATTTAAAACTTTATCATTAATCTGATGTCAGCCGTAAAGTGGCTGTAATTAGGAGGTTACAAGAGGAGATGCCACATGACACACGTGGACCGACCAATCAATCATGAGTCATATCTGCTAGCCAAGTGGCCGGGTTGCAAGTGGCATTTCCGTAATAGCCACAGGGCTCAGACCTGCCACTGTGATCCAATGCTGCCTGTCGTGCAATTCGCATTCGTGGCCGTGATTATGCATCCTCCAATACCGCCCCCAACATAATCAACGCCGATGGATCACACCATGTATGCTACAACGTCCAATGACAGTCAAACGCCAGTTGTCAAACGTACTGACAGCTCAACATTCACAACCAAAGAAACGGCCAGCTGTCAAACCTTTTGCAAGATTTCTCTTTCTCACAACATCGAGTATCAAGATGACGGCCTTGTTATTCCTAGTACTGATCAGAATTCGGATTACGGAGGGTCTTTTTAACTCTGTCCATCGTTTGCTACTCTAAAAATACAAGAAGTTTCGAGAACCAGATCTGCTCTTGTCCTCAGGTGTAGGGAAGACCTAACCTCACACTGCATTCTGTGTATATTTAGAATATAAGACGATGTACAAAGTCCAAAACTCAGTAATCCACTTTACCCAGAGACGATTACTTACAGAATTTTAAACAACAAAATAGTCTATATGAGGAAATTAACAATACAGAAATTTGAAGAAACCGGTATTATTGGGAAATACCTGGAGACGCTGATGATTTGCAATTTACTTCCTCCCGACCTTACTATCATCAAAGATCCTATGTCGAAACAGTGGTACGAAAATACTTGTTCATAACAGATGGGAACGGCAATGTGAGTGAACGGACTGGCACGCTATCATTCGTTCTTCACGCTAACTCTGTGGCAACTGGAACCAAAAGCTCATCACCGCTACAACCATAGCTCACCAAAACGACGATCGAGACTGTTTCAATCCAATTTCGATCCTCTGAAAATTCTCATGTCCTTCAACCGTCTCTCTCGCACGTCATTCGAGAGTGTCCATTCAATCAGGGCTACAAGCATTCGTAAAAGTTTAATAATATGGAACATTTATACGACGATGAGTTAGCATCACGCCCATACATTGGCTAGATGACCACCTCTAGCCACCCACCAATACGTGGTCTTCTACATTCGCTAACCGACGACAAGTCGCCGTGGAAATATAATTCTTAATACAGCCAATGACCGAAACGCTAGACTGGACAATCGCACTCACTATTCGCGTGATGCAGAAATTTTTCGAAATCACGACGATGGCATCTCCGGTAATAAACGAAGCACAAAAGGTCGTGGTGGGGTCCGACGGAGTCTGCGTCTGTCGGAGTCGGACGGTCGGTTTTGTATTGGTGCGGTTGACAGGAACAGGGCTTCAGTCGACGTGAACATGTTTTCACACTCAATTTACTTTACAACCTTTACATTTTCAAAGCAATTTGCAAAAGACAATGTTACAATCAATTGCGTTACTGTTCAAGAAATGGAAATTTCGTTCTCGTAAACTTTGAAGGGCCATAGTACGCCAGTGCACAAAATAAATCACGGTAGTTGTTCAGTTCATAGTTTCGTCTTTACATATCCACAAAGCCTGACTTCATGGAGCCTTAGTAATGAGCGGACTGGTGTAAGAAAACGTTCTAGACTTGTATTAGGGAGGCACCCAATTCGAATACAGGTCAGGTTACCGACTATCTGGTACGCGGCATTCCGTCTTTTACCTCAGTTTCTCCATACGCATGCCTGCCAGTGCCTTTAAACACACGAACTCCATGTATATCCAAATCAATACAAATCCACATTACATAATTACCTTCACATCTAATTCAACATCACTATAACCCTTACAATTCACCCAGCATGTTAAACGGCGTAAGAATTAATCACAAAACATGCATGTCCATGGTCTGTTTCCTATAGACCTTGTTTTCTGGGGATACAGAACTTTCCGTTCCACCGCTTAGCTCTGCTGTTGCGAGACCCTGGCCTACATCACGTGATCATCTGACAAATGGTACTCGGCACGTAACGACCCGCGCGTCTTGGTCCCGAAACTAGACTTGAATATATCGAGGTCAAACGTACAACTAAATTGCTGAATTGTGCTACCTTCCCCCTGACGTGTTTTCACCTCACTGACTTCAAAGCCGTCAAACGTAAATATCAGAATAACTTACTGGCCATTAAAACTAATCCTCTGACGGACTGGATAACTCGACGGCTAACCAAATAAATCATCAACGTACTGATGTAAGGACTGATCAGATAAATGACTGTTTAGTACACAGGATAGTGAAATGAGTCACGAAATAGTTTACTGGTTGATTGGTTTACTGACTAATATACTATATGACCAACGTACTTGCTAATTAAGTAAGTGACAAACTGATAAGATTATTCACTGTCTGACAAGACTGACAGAATTATTCGATAACGCTTTCTTAACTACGAGTTACGGCTTAGAGAATGATTATGAATTCCTGAGTTGTTATAATCGTGATAGGGAGAGACAGTATCACACTTCCATGCTCTACCTAAATATTTATCTTCAATGTCCAGAGAAACATCGGCCATCACTTCCAGTTTTCAGTCTGTAAGTCGAATCCCGGACGTGACTTATACCCCCCCAATGTAATGCATCTCTGTATCAGTTTCTTTAGGTCTATCACGAAATATGGTTTAGTGGAATTCGAAAGCTTATCAGCATAATCAGAGACACGCACGCGACAGGATTTTACTTGAAGTAGTTCAATCCCCGATGCATAATCAACATTATGATCCAATATGCTCCAAGTTCTCACAAGTGAAAACTTTTCCTGGTTAATTAAAACAAGAATTTTCACTGTATTCTGAGAGTAAGGATTAGGCTTGTATTAAAAAATAAAATTATCGAACGAGTAACATAACTTAATCGTGTAAAGCCGAAACATAGTTCCTATTTCAAATAAAACACCACACCTACCCACTAAAATGATCTGTTGGTTAATGCCGTTTAAGGAAAAAATCGCTGTTTACTTTCAAAAAAAAGAAAACTCTGAGGGTAAAATTCAGAATTACAGATTATTAAAACAAGTGGTACATACCATTGTGGCTTAAAGGTTTAAACATTTCGGATGAAAGGTATAAGGAATAAAACCACGACCTTGCAATAAAATAAACTAGATGATGAAAGAAAGAAAATTTAAAAAGAAATGTTATCCGAAACGAACACGGAAATATATAGCAGAAATAACTTTGAAATATGAGACTTCTAAAGAAAAATAACTGATAGCACATAAATTACACTCATTTAATGACTGCTGGGTGTTACAACAGAACAAAGTTCAGTAGCACAGTCCCGATTATCCGACCAATCGGGACCGCGGACAGTGGATTTTAGAAAACGTCGGTCAATACGGAAGAAGAAAACAATGAAAAAGACGGGAGTAAATATGTACTCAATTTTTAACTCAGATTAAAATATTAAATTATGATTAAAATACAATACGACATCAAATGAAAAATCTCACAAAGAGAAATGGTATTTAACATAATGTAAGTTTGTAAATTAAAGAGTTTATTTTTTAAGAAATTGGTAATGGGCCTCATTCCTTTTCTTCGCCGTAAGGGCAAGTCAGCACCTGAATAGTAAGTAGTAAGTCTACAGCAACTCAGTACATAAAACGCGGAAGGTACGTCATGGGGGATTGTGATTCATACTATTACATGCTGAGCTGACTGTTGATAACATGGACCGTTCCGACACGTCACGTCTTATAAAACGGAACTGTCGGACAACCGAAGACACGATAATCTGGACTCAATGTACACACACATACAGAAAGAAAAATAAACGTTTCACATAATATGAATGAACGATACCTAAATAAGTGGCTACAACACATGTACAGAAAGACAACAAATCGAACAGACATTGACATATCAGAAGTAGCTGCACAAACAGATTCATCACCCGAGAAGAGATTCTGGTGAAGAGGTAACGAGGTAACATTAACTCTGTACATTTCGTGACAAAACTGCACTTCATAGGTTAGTAGGTTCATCGCTGATGACACTTTGTGTTCAGTTAATCATGCAGTATATCGAAAAGCATTCAGAATTAAATGAAACTGCCCCCAACCACATCTCAAGGTATATGCAACATGCGTACGTGTTGTAGGGTGAACCTGTTTTGAGATATTTTAGTCAGCCATGAAGACTGAGGCAGTATGTCCCTCCGAAACGCTGGTACCTACCAATATGTCCACTCGGCGGTTGAACTAAGAAGACCGACATCGATATTTTAACCATCGTGAGAATTTTAAATATCACACTTAATCGCTCTACGTGTTTTACTACAGACTACGGAAATCAAATTTAATTAGAATCCTTCATGTATTTGGGACCAAAAACGTGGGAATAATACAATTCACATTAACCTCGTCATTTGTTCATTTAATGCATAGAACGCACTGAAATACCGAACGATGGAATACTGCAGTGGAGCGCCGTGACCGGCAGGCAATAGAACTAACAACGAAGCAGGACAAACATTGCACAGGCGCAAACTATGATACCTCAAATTAAGCTGCGGACCACTGTGGTACTGATCTCGACATTTGAAAATACAAGCGAACAGGGTCATTTTATGCATATTAATGATTACTAATGTTTATATAACAGAAAGCTTTCAAACAAGAGGACACAGTAGTTTTATTCGAAAGTACCAATTAACCATCTTTTAAATCGATGATGATCGAGCTAAACATACGTCCAGTCCTGAACATGTTCAATCAATTGGAATTAAATTTCCATTGAATTTTAAGCACATCTAGCCTAATTAAGTTTGATAATATGTTTAAATGTTGTGACAGCATGTGAAATTCTACAATACAAAAATACAGTACATGGCGTCCCATAAGTCTGGACCATAGGCAGTCTACGTCTTATTGTCACAGCGCTGAGTAACGCCACAGAGTAAAAATAAATATGTGGAAGTAATTTTGCTGTACTGTAGTTGTAACAAGTTATAATCTACAAAATTTATTTGACATATTAAGCATATCTTGTAAGAAATGAGTCAAACTACGATGATCTATGGTTTCAGACTTCTGGTAACTATATATAGATGTTCTGTTTCTTCTTCCCGACTCCTTTCGTCCTCTTATTCTCCACCATTTACTCCTCTTTTATACATTTTCCTTCTTCTACTCCTGTTAACTTTCTTCCTCTGACTCTACTACTTCTCCATCAATATATGACTTGCTTCTGATTCTCAGTTTTCATTTTCTTCTGTGTTCTTTTCGAACTAAATTCAGTCCCACTGAAAGAAAAACTCGGACTTCTCCGGAAGCCTTCGACATCTTTAATAAGGGAAGCGACACGTGTTTCTAGTCGAAAGATGACGCCATCGTAAGGCTTCTGTATTCACAAGATAATACAAAACGAAAGAATGCGGACAAAGTGACAGTGAACGACGGAAAAGCGTGCGAGTACTGGAGAAGGCTTGACAAACATTTATCTCGTCAATTCCAGAATTATAAGAATAAAATGCTTTTATGGTGCGTGGAATTCTACGGAGATCACACTAGCACCAAAAACGTTTGATTGGTTTCGACATAATTTCACGACATTTTATTAATTGGAAAGGTTGGCAAAAACTGATACGAAGTATACAGACGCGTACATATCAAATTCAGTGACAAATAGAGAATTATCTCGGCATTATTTCTCATTGACCTTAAACGACTACAAACCAGATTCAGTAATTTCTTATTTTTTTCAAAGTGAAACCAGTGCCGACGAAAGCTGGTTGTTTAAAAATGCTGTATCAACTAAGCGGCTTACGTACCAGTGAAAATTTGATCTTATTAGTTTCGAGGTGTGAGGCGATTTGACAAGAGATTTTCTATTAGGATAGGGGCTTGACAATTTCGTATCGAGTGAAGAAGTTACTTAGCGCCGAGAAAAAACACTGGGAGATACCTGAAAGAGACAGGAGGCTAATACAGCAATATATTTTGAAAACAATGTTGGGCGGTTCTGAAGTGATAGACCCGGGTCAGAATCTATTCTGATGGTAGGATTTCGTATTTCCGGAGTTGAACATTTGGGTTCAAAATTATGAGCCTCGTGATAGCAGAACATATCAGTTGTTGACATAAATCTGACAACTAAGATTAAAAAGAAAAATATCCCACCGACTTTCTTTACGAATTCTTTGTTGCAAAATTAGTAAACTTAACACTTAATGTGGAGGTCGTAAATGCACATTCCATCTATAATATTAATGGAATTTCAACTATATTTGGCACCGACGACTTCGTTAAACAATTAAATCTTGCTTAATTTTTATCCTATTGTTCTTATTTTTAAAATAAATCTGAAATGAAACTGCATCAATTTTATTATCTTACAGAAAATCAGTAAGATCACGTAACGAAAAAAAAAAGATACAAAAAGATATTCACATTTATCTGTAGGATTCTTATTATTAACCACTCATCTTATAAATTGGCGTGACACAGCCGGAGTTACTAAGATTCATTAAATAAACTGTAAAAAATACGTAATACGAACAACAGCGGATGGGCAATTTCATAACAAGAACGCCACTAGAACACGCGTGTCCCGCTGGAATATCTTTAGATAACGTTCCGAATAAATTAATTCCTATTCGAATAACAGCAAAGCTCATTTCCAATTCGCAAAGTAAGGAAACTATTTCGCCATGAACTGCTAACGCATTTCCTTGCTTGCTTTGGCAAATATATGAAAGGCTGCAATACTCCAAAGCAAACTTTTACTCTGACAACGCAGTGGTCCTTGCCTTAAGGGATTCCTTTATTCTCATGAATAAGAAAAACAAACTTTCTGTTTGTCCACAACAGACGCTATAGAAGTACAGCTCTGAATGGCAAAACGGCTAAAAATCGACCAATAACAGTCCAAACACGAACCTGTGAAAACTTTTAACCGGGTTATAGTGTACTCAAAAATAACTCGGATTCCTTGGAAATTATCATGAATATTATAACAGAGTCCAGAAAACTTACAAAATTTGAGAACATTAAAATAAATGTTGCAGGCGAAGAAACGTAGTATAAAAGTGATTAACTAAATGGCACTACTTGATACAAAGTGTCTTAACGCCATCACAAGTCTAAACTGAAAAAAAAACACAGGGCTTTACATACTAAACAAACTTTAAGCAGACTTAACTCCGGAAGATGTAGACACCGTACTATTACGTCACATTTCGACGTTTACACTAACTGCGTGGCGTTTCGGAGGTTGCTGCTGGTACGTCGATTTTTTTTTAGCCCATGCCTGAGAACTGCCCAATTAAATAACAAACTACCTGACAATATTCCTGCACTGGGTACTACTCTGAGCAATTATTCTTTCAGTCTCAAAATCCATTTTCCTGAGTAGGATGTCCTAGTCTTACCGTACCATATGCTTCAAAATTATCGCTTTACAATGGGTTTCCAAGTCAAAATTATGCATATATTTCTTGTTGCCTCAAGAGCCCTACATTCTTGAAACAGTGTAACTTCTTTTCATTTTACTACTCCAGTGCACCAGGGAAGAAAGCACGGACGAGATGAAAAATGGTTTCTGAAATGCAGTCACGGAGGGAAAAGGAAAGGACACTTGCGAGACCTAGACGTAAATGAAAAGATAATATTAAAATTATTGTTGGAGAAATGAGATGTGAAGAGGGGAACTGAATTCAACTGGCTTATGACAGGGCTCAGTGGCGGGATTTTGTGAATACGATTATGGATCACGGACTTCATTAAAGCGGGAAATTCTGACAGCACTAAGCAGTTAGTTGGGAAGTTGCTTCCCTAACTAATCAAGCCGTCTAATATTAAGAATTCAATTACTTTATTGTCTGTATTATGGAAAATGCGAATAATAACATTTTAATTCTAACCTACTTACTTAAAGCTTACAAAATCAAATTTAAGCCTCTGCTAGCTTAGATTTTATCCACACTCTGACTAATATTAGGAAACCAAAAATTTATATTTTTATGTAAGATATCGAAGCTTTCACGGGGACCAACGTTAATAAAATGTCCTCGGGCTATTAGCCGTGTCAGTTAATAAAAAAATCGAAGTTTGAAGAACCATCTGTCACCATTATCAGGGTTTGATCCCGAAGATGGGGACGGAGCTGGTATGTGAAACGTCAACTTTTAACCAAATAACACGGAAGATAGCCTTCAAAGATTTCATTAACATTTCTTTTTATGTAAAAACTGGGAAACAGTAAATCCTGCTTACATTTTTGTAACTCTAAGTTTAGATTCTTTCACGAAATAAATTACTACAAGAGACAAACTGATAAAGATGTCCAAAATACGTTAACATAGCATGTTGCTACTTAGAAAGTGTCAGATTGGAGATGGGTGTCTGTATTAAGCGAAGAAGAGATCACGTGGTGGGTGTCAAGTTCCTGGTAGTGTAGGGATAAGGCGTGGGCTGGCCACTAATGAAACCAAAACAAATTATGTACAGGCCGTTAATTACCAAACTTTGGAACGCAAGGTTGCAAGGGGGGAGGGGGGTAAAGTACAGAAGTAAAGCGTGAATAACCCAGCCCCAACCCCCGCAATGCGGGGAACGCAAAGATCACCCCCCCCCGCACTAACCCACATCCGTTTTTAATCATTATTTGCACCAGGGCACCATAAACTTTGAACGTAAGCAAGTGTGGCGCAAACACTTCAAACTCAAATTTGTAGGGTCTCGTAGTGCCAGTGCTTTTTGGTGGGTATATTTCGATGCTGTACCAACATAAAGTATAGTACGCTGATTATGAACAATTAGAAGGAAATATGGGAGAAAATATAGGTGTTGTTCATGATGTACTACCATGACAGTTCCCTGAGAGGGCATACAAAACCCCCGGAAACCCTGAAACAGGACAGTCGGTGCCCTAGCCAAGATTCGAAAAGGACATCTCCATCATAGAAGTTACAATGGTTAACGCTAGAGGCGACACCTTTGGTAGGAAGAGTACGAAGGGAAAGAATGGAAGAAATGTTGTACAAAACGGCGAAACAATGGTGAATACCGATAAAGGAAGACAATAAAACATAAGGAATATTTAGGTAACACGAGCACAGCATAACAATTTTGTAGAGTACGACAGAATTTAACCTTGGCGGGTGGCGGCAGTGACGTCAGATATGTCTGGGCGTCTGGATATTTCTTAGGTAACCACGGCAACAAAGGTTGCCTCGGGATTCCCTTCCTGGCACTTCCGCGCGCAGAAACGCATGCCAAAAGCTCGTCATTGAAATCAACTTTAAAAGAATACAATTTTCAAAATGCTAGCAAAACTCCGAAATATAAAATTTCTTACAAATCCGTAAAGCCGTTTTCGAGTCGTTACATCAGTACAGATGGAGAGAAAAGTAAGGCGACACTAGTTGGTTCACTTTTACAATTCTTAGTACCAAACGCGCCTGAAATAAACAAGTACCTGTATTTTGTTATATTACAATAACTCGCGATTCAATTAACCCTTGTACCAGATCTCAGAACTGACCTTGCAACAACATCGGCAGTCACGTCCAATGACAGGCTCCCTGCCAATTGTATTATTTATTTGCGAGCACAGCTCCACTCCTCCCACCGCATGTATCAACGTTTGCAGTTCAAATTAAGAATTGACAACTGCGCTGCATTGTTCCGTCTGAGCAGGGGCTTGCTATAACACACGCAGTCAGGGCCAGGGATCTTTAAATTGTGCTAACATGACATTTGGTGTAAGATTTGAGGTTTCCACAGCAGTGAGTATGAAGATTTCTGTCTTCTGGGTTGCTGCGCTGTGTAGTCTGGTCGATGTTTACCAACGTTTCAGAGGTCATACTGCCTCCATCATCAGGGTGGTGAGTATGAAGATTTCTGTCTTCTGGGTTGTTGCGCTGTGTAGTCTGGTCGATGTTTACCAACGTTTCAGAAATCATACTGCCTCCGTCATCAGAGTACAAATATTTCTGTCTTCTGGGTTGTTGCGCTGTGTAGTCTGGTCGATGTTTACCAACGTTTCTGAGGTCATACTGCCTCCGTCATCAGGGCGGTGAGTATGAAGATTTCTGTCTTCTGGGTTGTTGCGCTGTGTAGTCTGGTCGATGTTTACCAACGCTTCTGAGGTCATACTGCCTCCGTCATCAGGGCGGTGAGTATGAAGATTTCTGTCTTCTGGGTTGTTGCGCTGTGTAGTCTGGTCGATGTTTCCCAACGTTTCTGAGGTCATACTGCCTCCGTCATCAGGGCGCAACAACCCAGAAGACAGAAATCTTCATGACATGTGGTATGTATGTATATATATATAGCACTCATACATCTAAAATTTTGTACGAATATTGGCGGGCTAAACATCACAAACATAGCTGCGGATAGATAGTACCATGTCATTCCAGAAAATTTACAGGTAGAGGAAATCTGTAATCGTAAATATTAAGCAGAGAAATAGATAAATCAACCGTGAAATCAATTAAGAAAACGTGGGAGATTTTGTTGAACGTTTGTCATCATCATGTTAACGTTTCTTTCTGAAATTATCCTGCCTCGATATACTTATTTCTTCAGAATAGCAGTACCTAATCCTCATACTTTGATTGTATCCTACGATCGACATCCCCTACTCATCCTTAAAATGCTATCAATATGTTACATTTACCTACAATCTGTAATATATAACACGTTTCAAAAATTATACAAATGGAAACGTAAAAAGGTATTAGATACTGCAGCCCCCTCCCTCACTCTCTATCTCTCTCTCTCTCTCACACACACACACACATTACAGCAGAATATGATTTGGGGAAAAGGAGATTCTGCCGTCACGCGGAACATTTGAGGGGCCCATCGGTTTGGCAAGTCCTTCTTGTGACAGGAGAAGTGCATTTATACATTTCATCGATCCTGAATTGCTGACAAGCAAGCATCTGGATGCGCAAAAGACTCCACGCGGTACGCCATGTCAGGTCTGTTCGCAAAGCTTACTGAACTGCGTCTTCAACGGTTTAATACTTTACCGTGTCTTAACAAAACAACATAAACTTAAGGTGCTCTGTACGATCGCGACATGGACTCGATTATGAGTGCTTAATGCAGAGGAGGACGGGTAGTGGCCTGCTTCAACAGTATCGAAATATTTTAGCTTAAGCTTGGGAAAAAAACTCAGGAAAAAAAAAAAAACTTTCTGAGCTTAGAGTACCTCACCGCTGTTATGGCGCCATGATATCTATACGTGGCTACCTAAGTTAAAAAAGGAGGTTTAACCCTGAAGATGGAGGCAATAATTACACCCGAAACGCTGTTAACCACCCACAACAATCGAAAAAATAAACTCGCTACTTGGTTTATTTAACGGTATTTATAAACAACACACATGACCGATTAATATGTTAAATCAGTGCCTATGGTTAATAGCTTCAAATTAGAGAAGATGTAAAACCAACTGGTCGTGGTTTACGTAAGGTACTATCCAAATACCTAACTTGATGACGCGAGTAAAGCTACAGAAAGACTAATTTATTCGTTTATTTATCTGCACTTTATGAACTGGGCAAGCTATGACTATAAATCACTGTTTGGGAGGCAGACAAGTTAATGTATTAACAAAGCACTTACCAAAACAACCAGGAAATATCTCCGCCCGAATAGCCAATCACAGGGCCGAGGTTAAAATCCAGTCAGGACATTTCGAATATGGCGCTGACCTCAACATGACATCAAGTTACGTGTAAGTGTGTCATTACACATGACATTAAAATTAATAAACACCTCGTTCTCAAAATGAAAGGTTATTTTTCTAAGGTACTATTCCTCCTTTATTCTCGGTGTTTTCCTGCTCGTCATTTTATATTGTATTTATGTTTATTGGCAATTTTCCGTACTTACTGCGCTAGAGAAGGTTGGATGGAAAATAAGTAGCATCCCTTTGATTTACGTTCTAACCGAACGCTCGCCTATTGAAAATAGAAACCACATTGGTCAAGATACGAACCAACTACCTTCATACAGGTCTAAACTTAATGCTATCACCCATTACACAACAAATGTTTAAAACACAGTTCACATTTTCCAATAGACGGTCATTTCATGTACTTTTCTTACCTTCCTTTTCTTTTAGGAAGGGGGGGGGAAGGGGTTGTCCGACATTAATTTTAAATACTTCATTTAACGGATACATTCGCCAGATCTCACACAAACAGAGATGGGCGTATTTTCTAATCACGCTACTTCGAAACGTATTGACGTAGCTGCCTTGCTACAACGGTTCGTCAGACATGAAACAGCATGTACTTCGCAAGACCGCCATATTATCTTCTATTTAAACAAAATATATATTTCCTTAAGCTTTTTTAGTGTCAAGCTTAGAGCTCCATGTTCAATGACGTTATTTGTAACACAGGATTTTTGAATTATAACTTATTTGATTAAAAATTCAAGCAACAAAAATTTACATTTTTTTCAGCAAATGTTACGGTCCATTCCTCACGAATCAAAATTCCATACCGCGCGTGCTGTTCCCAATATACAGTTTCATACAAATGCCGTATTAATTTTCAAGTGGCACAAATATTCATATTTTAAGATCTGTACAACACAAAAGCTCAGGAATTTATATACTATGGGCCAGAGTTTGTAATACATTTCCAGCTGACACAATGGTTCTGTAGTTTATGATGGTAATTTAAAATACACGTGCCATCAGAATGATATCCAGCGTTTATGCAAACGGATCATATGGGAACGTTCAGTTTCGAGACCAGGTAAGAGTTTCTTTCTACATGATTGGTATTCATGACATGCAAGGATGAGATACGAACAAGTGATTGTTCGTGCTTACAGACTTCACAATTCCACAACCTTTCTAAGAAGATACAATCACGAACATTCTGTATATTTAGTAGGAGCTATACGTGACCCATTTCACAATTCTACCCCGAATTTATTTCGAATAAAGAAGAAAAACTACTATCACGTAACTCGATTGTATCACACTGCCTTGCCGTCAGCGGATACAGAAGATAAATTGTAACAATTGAATAGTTACTTCTTTGAAGAACACTATATGGCAAAATATACAAAAAATAATTTCGTTTCGTACACATACGTTCACGCTACCCTTTCAATGCTGCACACAAGTTATCTCGCTTAATAGCACTCTCTTGTCTGCGAATAAATTTGGAATTCGAAAATATCAGTTAAATAAACATGCACCGTTGTCTCTCAAATGAAACAGTTAATAATTCGAGACTTTCAACAGAAGAAATTACACGTTACAATAGAAACGGACTAAGAAACTAAGATTTTAAAAACAAAACCAGCATCTGAGTTGTACAAGAGTCTCAAAAGCAACGTTTATGAACGAAATACACAAAACACATTAAACACAAAATGTCTCAACTTACTTGCAATTGAAAATGTTTCAACTTCTCCAATAGTTCGTGAGATATACCTAAAAATAAAGTATTTCTACATGATTAATAGTTCCAAACAAAATTTAAATATTAATAATGGTTCTAGGCAACACACGCCCTACCACAGAGAAATTACAACATTCAAATGGACGAACAGACAGACAGACGCGATGAGACAAACGTCGTTTCGAAAAGTACGTCAAATAATTTTAAAAGTAAAGAAGCAAGAAATAACTCAGCGATTCATTTCTGTGTATGATTTCAATTAGCAGACATAAAGAATACAATTATGCGATATTTATCAGACAAGATCTTGTACTTTCGCACCGGCGCCATGTTTATAACAGTCGAAACGCAGTAAAATCTTTCGTGCGGAAGTATTAGCATACACTAAGTGACACTAGTGGTCTTGAATCTCAAACGTTGGCGTCACAGTCTCACTGGGACTATTAGTTGCAGAAAATTATAGCAGCATCAAGTGACACAGCACTTACACAAAGTTTCGTGTATATCCGCAAATATGTTCAGGTCATACACAGGAATTATGAGATTATATATACGCATATCCATTATAAATTTTGGAAGTAGGCTAAACAGCTTTGCATTTGACAAATAATAGGGTTAATCCACAGTTTGGACACTCACAAATTCTTGGCTACGTCCACATCCGAATAAGACTGTACATCCCTGAGATGTCATTACGCAAAAGCAGCGATGACCCCTCCCAACTACGAACTAGTGACCCAGGTTAGGTTAGCGTGAAATGACATGAGTAAGAAACCGACTGTGATTGATAACGTGTTGTACTCTCGCATTAATCAGAACCCGATAACACTGAAGAAATTAATTCTCTGATGTAGGGCCATCAAGAGGTCACTGCAACTTTTTGCGTGTATAAAAACAAACACGCGACTTAAAAAAAACCGTGCCATCTACTTTAATAAGTTTTTCACGGCATTCAAAAACCATACATTTAAAGCGATATAACAGGTTACTTAATAATATTGCACCTGTATATATGCAGTGTACTTTAACTGTTACAAAACGTATAAGCTTATACATTGGGTGCACTATGGGTTGCACTGCCCCTTCCGGTTATGGAATACTATATATAATGCTTCGATAATAGACAACATACTTTGGTGTTTCAATAGTAATGATAAGCAATTAAATAACATTATTGTTCTGTCATGCCTTAGACCTATTTTTCCTACAGCTGATTCTATGTGCTTTGATATTAGCTCTGCAAGGGATCTGAAAAGTATAAAGACATTAATTACGAGATGTTGCCTAAAATTAATGCGATATGCTTGTATTATGCAGAAAAAAGAATTAAATTACTATTCCACATCTGAAGATCTGAACATTATGGGCAAGTGTACAAAATCAAAATGAATCTTGTATGACTGTTATAGACTAGAAGATTCCACACTAGACAAAGCAGACATCGTGAACACAGAAAACAAAGGACAACTAACACCGTCTGATACTTCACCTTTGAAAAGACGGGCATTGCATTTTATATCTCCAGCCCCTGGTTACGAGGCTATAATCACAATCTGACTGGCTGCATACTTCCGGTATCTCCCCTCCATGCCTTCACCCTGCGACAAACCTACTTTAGCACCACAGTCGATTTTCTTAGCAACTTCCTATACGACTAAGGTTCGATATGTATCGATATAGGTAGACCTCGCTTCCTCCTTCTCTTCTCCTATCAATTATACATTAGCACGGTCATTTCCATAACCAAATGCAAAATATAACGCACATAAAAACAAATGCAACCACATTTGTCCCGCATAGCAATTAATCGATACAACATTTACGCTACTAGTAGCTACAATCGATTATAATCGATAGATAACTTACGGTTTGGTTTGCGTGTGTCGATGTCGATGTAGCTGAAGAGAGAGCCGGCTGACTTTGCTTCCCAATCTCGCACTAAGAGCCCCGGTTTTAGCGGGCTGAGAGAAAGGTCGGGGCGAGCGTTCAGATCCACGGCGATGGGGCAAAGCGCACGGTGGCAGATTTTCGGGGACGGCGGTGCGGGGAACACGTTCAGCGGCAAGCAGCGACCAGCAGCACTAGACCGGGGGTTAGACGACGGTGGGGAGAGAACGGGGAGAGGCATCGGAAGGACGCGCGCGCCGAACCTTTCACACGTGACTTGCTCAGTGGCAGCGACGCAGCAACCGTGGTCAGGACGCAGAAGATGAATAAAAACGATGCCAGGTAATCGAAGTTCAGTTATTTTGGTTGTCCGGGTAACTAAATGACTTAGATCATAATGACGTGGTACTACTGGCTGGAGACGGCGTTGCAAGGTACAAGGATGAATGATCGAATGGTGAAGGCAGAGGGGGCAGAAAGACGGAGAACAGCGAAACGCGTTGGATTAAGGGGCACGTTAAACAAAAGCAGAACACCTTCACGTCGCATCAAACTCACAACTAAGGCGAAGATTCTCAATTACCTCAGAGTACGGAACTTCGACCACAAGTAACCAATAAAAAGCCCACAAGAACTTAAGAAATCAATGACGAATCAAATTGCCATCAAAATATTTCCTGTTTCCTAATTCTGGTATTTTAGTCACAATGTTCTCAGAATGTGTCCCAGCAGTGAGAGATCGAAAGTACTTTAAATCAGATTGCTACAAAGATCGGTACCCATATCGTAAAAATTTCACGGGAATGCGAACTAATTAATGCGTCTTCGAACTTGTAAACACCAGTTTCTCAGTCTGAAGCCGTAATGCTTTGTAGGAAAATTCTGATTTACACGCTACTTCTCAACAGTTCCACAAGACATAAACTTGATCTGAAAGTTAAATGTGGACCACAAAAACCTGTTTACCTCAATGATTATACCTGTAAGTTCATTCGATAAATCGCATGCAGTGACTTTTATTACAAAACTTTGCTACAAATACAAATCTTGCTTCCATTTAATATGTAACGCTAGATAGCGGAAGTAGATTTTGTTAACCGAATTATAATTAAACCTTACAGAAACAATGACCAAGACAGCTACAGAACTGATATTAAGGCAAGTGTACAAAGCATAAGACCACTCCACACAGTCGCAGACATCTTTGTCGGCGAAATAACCGGCAAACGCCGAGTTAGATTTTCGGTTTAGGGGTGTATGCTTCTCTTTGCTGCCACACCTAGAAAAGCGCTGAGGTCCAGTCAGACTTCAGTCTAATTAGTGCGCGGGTAAGGCGGCCAAAGCCTGAATACGACTGCTCACTTGTATCACCAATCCAGGTTAAGCAACTTGAGTTTCACCTTAGGTAGAGAGAGGCAAATATTTTTTCACCATATCCCTGCAAATGCGTAGAAGAAACAAGAAAACTAGCGAAACAAATAAAAATAAGCCGCTTGTGGCAAGAGGGACACAACACAAGGTAGCCACTTTATGCTGTGATCCAGGATGAGTATTATTAAGAAACAGGAGACCTGAATGGAGAAGGATAGTCATTTAAATTAATAATGGAAGAATAAGAAGAAGAGAGAAGAGAGCAGAAGAGAAGCAGAGAATCTAACCCAACCTAACCTAATGAAAAGAAGATACAGGAGAAGGAAAGAGAACAGAGGAGAACAGAAGAGCATAGAGGAGAGGAGAATACAGGAATGTGGTGGGGAACAGGAAAGGAGAGAAGAAAGGAGAGGAGAACAGAAGATAAGAGAACGGAATGGAAGGGAAGAGAGGAGTAGTGAAGACAGGAGAAGCGAAGAGGGAAGGACAAGAGAGAAGAGGAGAATGAAAGGTGAGAACCGAACACAAACTAACCTAACATAACCTAACCCAACCCAACACCGCGAAGAGTAAAGGGGAGAGAAGATAAAAAGGACTGGAGAGAAGAGAGGAGAAGGAAAGAGTTTTGGGTGGAGAAAGGAGGGGAGAAGAGAATAGAAGGAGGGAGAAGAAAAGAGAGAAGATAAAAGAAGAGAATACGAGAGGAGACGAGAAGAGATGAAAAGAGTAGAGATAAGAAGAGACGAGAACAGATGAGAAGAGAGAAGAAAAGGGGGCCAGAGGAGAGAAAAGTAGATAACAGAAACAATTTAGCTCAACGTTACATCAAAATTTATCGTGCCTGGAAATTCCATGCAGATAGAATGGGTAAAATCGGTTGTATTATGAAAGTAGTGTAATATGGCGGGAAATGACGAAAGAAATTATTATGGAGATGGAAAAAAATCCTGAGGGCTGAATCAGCACTAAATTCTCAAAGTCCAAGAGGGAATTAGAACACTTATCAACATAAGTAAAAGATGTTGAGAATTGACTGTATAAAATATTAGTAATTCACTTATTTGAATGTTAAAAGGCAGAGTATAAAAAGGACTAATGTTTCTTGTGCAAGTTCATGTCTGATTATCAGTAGATGGAACACAAATTAGTGGAAGGAGACGGAGGAGAAGCTGAGAAATAAGAAGTTCTGTATCCAACACAGATATTAAAGTCCGCAATCCGTAAAGACAAGGACAATGATGTACGATGTACAAAATAAAAACTTACAGAAGACAAACGCGATATGTTGGCTTTTACGTAGCTTCAGCAGCTTCAAACCCCGTCAACCAGACGAATCAGTCCAACCCACATCTATTCAACACCACAGGGATACATCCATATTCATTCTACTTCACACTCATGCAGCCAATGCAAAGAAAGAAACATCCCCGAGGGTATAACAAGTTACGATGTGATGCTGTGTTAACACATATACTTTCATATACGCAATACGGCTCTAAATTCCATTCCGTGATGACAAAATCGATGCTCAAATAAATACCTTCACTGCCGTTTATCCCTGGGGAACCTTGTCACTTATCTATTAACCAATCGAGCGACCTGACAGGTGAGCCCGAAAGTTGTACTGTAACACACAATAACGCCCTTCCCCCTTACACAACTAAACTGTATGTATGACTCCCAGAGTATTTAAATTCTATACGCAGCGAGCAAGGATTAGGGAGATGCTGTGTTCATGCGTGTGGATACAGGGGCTGCAGAAACTAATGTTAAGTTATATGTCTACCGTCAAATGTGTAAACATGATTATAATACATTCTTCTGGGGCTACCAGCCGTGTAAGGTGGCTTAGTGAAGAAGATGGTTCTCGAAACGTTGGTGTTTTCTTCATTAAGCTGGTAGCCAGAGAGGAATTTATTATACTTACGCCGTGAAAGCTTCACATCATACGTGTAAACATGACTGCCAACATTTCAGGGGGCCTCCCCTAGGAAGGGATAAGTTCCTTCAAAACGTTGGTAACAACATAATAAACTACACGGAATCAAAATCCAGAGAAACAAAATCCAAAATGAGAAATTTCTGTTATTACCAAGAAATTAATCCGGATCTTTAAAAATCAGTGTTTTTACACGAAACACAAAATTACGTTGTTACATACGGACTTAATTAAACTAGACAAAAGAAGAAACTGAATATTGGTGAACAACATCAAAATAAACTACATGTTAAAACCTTGCATAAAGTGCAGTGCATTGGAATATAAGAACGTGCATACAAACAAGTGCATGATTTTATACAAATTACATGTATTATAGACATCATCACTTAACCTTCAAACATAAGTGCCGTGACTGTAAAATTAATGCTTACGTCAAGATAAACTAAAATAAAACAAAGATGCCGTGTTACAATGCTGAGTTACTGGATGTTAAATGTGATACACATAGGTAGTACTGCGCTTTAAAAGTAAATGATTTTAATGTCTTACAATCCAGATATCGCGATAAGAAATGAAGGTAATTTTTCTTCTGAAGAAGACCACCTTTCAATCGGACATCGAAACTAACGGGTTTTATTAATGGAAGATTTCAGACACGATGAAATAAGAAAAAAACAAACATTTCTCCTCGAAGTGAGCATTAGAAACATTAAGAACGGTAGACACACCTAAGTAACACACTGGTAAATGTTAAGCACATTTATGTTGTGCTTCCTATCAAACAAGTCCCTTTTTTAAAAAAATTAATGGCGTTCTGCGGTCTCTTTGATACCCATGACACACTCGGTTCTCTTTTGTATTTCTGTCAGAAAATACCGTTTTATCAGATCATCAAACGGCTTGACTGAAGGATGCGTTTGCCATGAATGAAACCACTGGCTCCAGATTCCCTACTGCGGTCTGCGTTTCCTTTTAGTGATGATGTAGGTAGCTAGCAGTACAGTTCAGTTCAGTTCACTTAAATAAAACGCGCCTCTTGGATTAAGAGACGTGTTATGCCTCAAACCAGCTCGTATTATTTCAAAAATAAACCGTACTGTTTACACGGGATGGATCAGCGGATCAGACAAGCGATGCGAATCATTATGCCAAATGGACCGAGGCATATATTAATTTTAAAAAGTACGTCACAGTTGAAGTGTGGTATGACTGCGGGTTTCCCCGTTTAAAAGAACGTCACAATTGATGTGTGGTATGACAGCGGGATTTCCAATTTAGTATGTCAATTAATAATAATCATTACTGCGAAATAAAGAAAATAATTAGCCTCCATTACGCTGATATACAATGAATGACCAAACAAAGCGCCTATACTAGGTGTATCTGAATCTTGTTGCGTTTTGAAGACATAAAAGAAACGTTGAATGATCTGAAACTTCAGCGGGGAATCAAAAAAAAAAAATCTTCTGGGCCTATCAGCCGTGGCACGTGGTTAAAATTCGCCGAACTTTCAGAAATCATCTCTGTCCCCATCATTAGAGAGTCTGATGAACTGATGATAGGGACACGACCGTGAAACGTCGGCCAGTTTTATCCATGAGCCACGGCTGGACGTCCGAGAGGATTGTGTTAAATAGAAAAGTTATTTGTTTTCGGTCTGTACATATGAGGAGATCAACGGCTTGAGAACAATGTATCATGCAGACTTAAAACTTGCTTTCAAAAAAAATTAAGAAATAATAAAATACGATGACAATTCAATTGAACTTCTTTATTAGAGAGTCTGCCAACAGAAAGAACCTGTAACAGGGTGAGCAATAAGTCATTCATAAAAAATAAAACGCTTAAAATAAAAATTAAATACTGACAGAAAACTAAGTAGAATCACGAAAAGATAAAGTGTCGCCTAGGGAAAAATGACAAATACTTCTTGCAGTGAAACATCTAGTTGAAGGATTAATTTTAAAACACTCATTACAGTAAGATAGTATAAAACCATAATCAGTTTAGTGGGTACACAGACACTAATAAACAGTGTCCGTGATGGACTGACAATTTATGTCGAGACACTGATAAGAAACAAGACTTCAGAACACTCGTCTGGATTAAAGTGTTTCTGAGTTTAAACTTTCCAAGGCAGAATCTTAGTTACGAGAAAAGGCGAAGTGAAAATCGACCTTAGCACTGTTTATTTTCAAGATTATTAGACTTCACCAATGTTAAATTATTCCAGGCGAAAGCGTTTAAGTGAATTTAAGACACACACACATAACTGTGAGGCCGTTCTTTGAAGGAAACTTCTAAATTTTAAGGGAGTATATTCCTGAATCTTTAGCGCGTGAGAAGGAATATAATTAGCATGCTGACAGATACACATCTTTCTTTCACACTACCAGTACGGAGAATTTCTATATTACTAATTAAGATGCTGAAATGGGTACTGTTAATTATTATAATAATAATCAAACTCTCTTCCCAAAACTATACTGGCCTATCCCTTTTAATATTAATATTTTGTAGGTCTTTGTTCCTGAAGCTCCTACTACGTCCCAAAGATAAGAATTCAGCATGGGAGTTTCGACGATGACGTGAAACATCGCGGTTATTTCTGGTAAAGAAACGGGGTCCTCCTGACCCCTGACCTACTTCTCGTGGCGCTACATAAAGCCTTTCTTCCTCCAAGGTAATTAATAGAAGCTGGACTTCAGCAGCGCCTCTGAAGACACTGAAGAATCACAGATACTGATTGGATTCCGAGTTGGAAAAGAGATGCTGAGAGATTGGAATTACGTCGTGTCCTGTAGAGGGACCATCACATTAGCAGGTCCCCGGGGGCCCAATGATTTACGAGGACCATTGGATGGGCAATTAGAGAGGGAGGGTCAGAGCGAACGAGCGGCAATTCTGTAATCCCAGCACGCGGTTCGAAATGTCAACTGATACATTGAACGTAACATAACGTAACGTAGCGTGGCAGTATAATATAGTAATTATGTGTGCTCATCCCACTGGTCGTGTCAAGTGCCCCTGTGGAATACTAGCTGCAACTACTCTAACAGGGGTGAAGAACAATTCATTATTGAAACTGAATGTAAAACTACCCGTGTACATAATGCTACGAAAGCATTTTAGCCTAGTGGAGAGCGTGCTCGGTAAGAAGGGCACAAGTCAATCTCAACTTTTTAAACATTTCAAAATACCAAATGTCTTAGCATTTAACAACGGGAGGTCAAAGCAAGCGAAGCGGACTATCTTCTGGGATGGGCAATAGACCTCATGATGAAGGCAGCAAACACCTTTGAAACGTCGGTAAACGTCTGCCAGACTACAAGGTGCAACATCCCAGAAGAGAGTCATCTTCACACTCACCGCCGTGAGAACCAGAAATCTCACAAAAGGAAAGAAGTTTAAAAACAGAGCGTGCTTTTTAATTGTATCTAGCCTTGCTTCAGGCCAATGACGATAATTCAACCCCAACGTTAATTATGAGCGATATGTAAACCAGAGATTATATATAATCAATACAAATAAAAATTAAATTCGTCAGACAGCTTTAATGCACATAAGCGAAATATAATTTCATTGACGTAGTATTGAAGATACGGCAAATGAACAAAGGAAATTACCTTCCTAAGGACTGCGTGTGAAACGAAGGCTCAAATAACTACATCTAGCGACCTCACACGCAGAGTACTGCATTATCACTCAACCGATTAAATTTAATTAACACCATTTTCAGTTGCTCTGATTGGACATGTTCCGAGCGGAATGACGAAATTGAAAAGACAAAGAAAAAAGAGGTCGTGGTTTAATTTAAAATATCATCCCGGCATTTGCCTTGAGGTACTGAGCACGTATCCAAGACGACGTTTTATCCTGTAGCCCCCTAATTATTCGATACAGGCCGATATGCCGGATATTGTGTGCCCCTGTTCATATTCCGAGACATTCTGAAACGATACCCGAAAATTAATAATATTTGCAGTGCAGTTGTATTCTCCAGAATGTAACACTTAAAACGCGGCCCAAAAACCTTAACGTACTACGGCCCAAAAATAAAAATAGATATTGGCCCACCTTCATGTAACACTCTCTCCCAATCTCCTCCGTGTCGACTCAACATCACTCTATATTTCACCTAATATTTAATCCAAGTTTTAAAAATAAAACAGCGTCTGCATTTGTCTTCCCACGCGGGCTACAATTCCTACTCAAATCATTCCTTGAATTAACCATCCTAACAATATTAATTAACAGTACAAATTACGAAGTCCCTCACGATGGACTATTTTCCATCTCGTTCCTCGTCTGTTCTGCTTAGTACTCTGTTCTCAGAAATTCAAAATCTATCAATAAGTTCTTCCCTCAAACCAAGTTTCTATCTAAATAGAGTTCAAAAGCAACGACAGAACTTGAGTTCATGACGTAAAGTGACCCATCTCTCAAGAGACGGATCAAAAGAACAGCCAACTCAGCAAACGAAATAGTGTCCCGATAATAATGAAAATAAAGGCAAAATTTAATCTAAATTAATCATCACAAGCAATTTTAATCCAATTTCTACACCGCAGCAGCACTGATTACATCTAAAATTCAAAGTTTCCTCTACAATGGAAGGAACCTTCTAAGGCTGTTCAGGATCTAAAAGATTAAACCGAAGCATACAAATTACACGGCGAAATCATAGGACCAAGAGAATAAGAAATTCATACAATGCGACGGGCGAAGAGAAGGCTTCTTCTTGCAACACTTCGTGGCTCTTCTTAGCAGTGGAAAGGAGTACTAGAAATTTAAGTAAACATATTTATAAATAGTTCTTTGTTGGCAGTAATGTTCATGTATTAACAATAAAATTTACTATTGTGCAGAGTTAATTAAAATGCACTACGATAAATATACATCATACCGAAACATTTTAAGGCTGCTCACGGACAAAGTACTAAAGATAACTTCGAACGTACGAGAGACTGTCAAAAGATTACTTTATTTCGATACTTGGTTCATTGGTGGTATATATAATACAGAACCAAAGCTCGCCGCCTTCAGGCACGATAATAAGCCAGTTCCATCCACCCCCCTATCAGTTTAATCAGATAGTCGATTATTTAGTGAGTCATTCTGTTAGTTGGCCATTACTGGGCCAATTTGTCAGTCTGCTTCTAAGTTAATTACTTTGCCAGCCAAGTAGTGCCTTAATTTTTAGTCTATCAGTCAGTTAATTAGTTTGCCAATCAAATAGTGCCTTAAATATTTAGTCAAGACTTTTAATTAATTAGTTTGCCAACCAATTAGTAACTCAACTGGTTAGTACATCACGTTGAGAAATCGGCCATTTACGTAGTAAATTAGATGAACAAAACGAATGTGAACGATCTGATTTTTTATCAGAGCGGAAGAAATCCACCGCACAACTTCCAGACAGTGGGACATGCCCCGTAAACAGCTGAGAGTGATGGAAGGGGGGGGGGGGAGACGGAAGGAAAAACTTGCAGAATGCAGACGTGACCCGCATACCATCTCGAGGAGGGGAATCCCTGTTGACCTTGATTCAGGCCGCACTCTGCATACAGACTGCTACTGGCTGAGTCATGGGATCTTGTAACCAGAAACCAATGACCCCAGGAACGCGTAGGGGGCTTCGTGGTTAGGACATCCGCCCAACTGAAGCACACTACAACTCCATTCATCTACCAGGCCCTAAATACAAGTAACAACCTATCCTAGTCCAAACACAGCTAATACAGAGCAATGTCTTCATCGCCCATTTGTCAATTTTGATATTATTCACGTATCTTTTTTCTTGAGCTCCAAGTGATCAGTATCCATGTCAAACTTCTATAACTGAAAAATCCTTGATTATGGAAAGTTTCAGACCTGTATTATATCACTATTAGTCCGCATCGTGAAACCCTAAACAACCCTTCTTCACAGCTTACTCACTAAATAAGTAAAAGATTAAGGTCTTCGTTAATAAGCTTCTGTTCACTCAGCTGTTTATGTCTTTATGGATACCGTAAGTTCACATCACTGCCAGCCACTGGACCATGGCAAAAATCAATGCCATCTACTTCATATTTTTAGCAGCCCGCTTTTCTACACAAGGATATGCAGACCTGCAAAAGATTAAGGAACAGAATGGTGAAGAAATTTATGCAATGGTGAGATGGGTGATATATGTCACACGAATGGAGAATATGAGAAATTCTTACAAAATTTTAATCGGAAAAGCTGAAGGAAGCAAACCTAGGAAATCTAGGCACAAATGATGATCATTTATGAAGGTGATTTTATAGAAATAGGGTTATTCTAAGACGTGGAATGGACATAACTGGCTGACTATAGGGTCCAACGGCACATGTTTCAGGAAACGGTCATGCAACTTCAAGTCCTATAACGGCAGGAAATTTCCTGAGCAGCTAACTCATAAATTCTTCAAGGATGACCTCACACTGCACCATGGTGTCAGATATTTGAATACGTTGATAATTAATACGGTAGTTAATTCCCATATACGCCTAGAGGTCCAAATAAGATACTACCTATTAAATTTCTCAAGAGAAGTACCTGCTGTGAATGTATTATAAATTATTATTTATTATTATTATTATTATCGGCCAGATAAAGTGTAGCCCTACTGTCTAAACATGCGAAAGTTATTTCTGGGCTCAATTCTCTTTTTGTAGTATTTTGGAAACATATTAAAATACACACTGAAATTCTTCTGTCCACTAAACAATTCCACATTCCACGAATGCTGAATGTTGCAAGGCGCATGCGCGATGCAGGTCAGCCAGAACAGTATGCACGGTATGTGAATTATTGCTATTTCCGTTATTGGAATACGGAAACTCAGTTCTTACACTCCGCACATCCGAACAAACAAGGCACACGCAACAAATTATTCAAATTAAATGTCAATAAGTCGTATACAGTCATTTCCATAAAAGTGGATGACCACGATTTCATTACGTACATTATTTCCCGACTATGCAGCTCACAAATAATGGCACTTGTGTGAGGTAAAATTTAAAATAATCAACTCGCACTGCAGCAAAAGTATGTACGTTGTGCTGTTGACATGGACCCGCGAGGAAAGAGTAGGTGAGGAGTTCTTCCGTGGTCCTGAGGCATGCAACTTGGAGACGGCTTCGACACTGACAAAGAACAAATAAAACGTCACAGACCGCTTTAAAATGACGTTCTTTTGTTTCACGACGATGTTCGTCATAATCTGGGTGCTCGTACTGCATAAAACCAAAGATAATGTGAAATCTGAAGTCCTCCAACATCTACTGTACAATCCTGACGTAGAAACATCCGATTTTTAGCTTAGGGGCCATTGAGGGAAGCATTACGTGGTCGGAAAATGTAAGGTCTTGATGAAGCGAAGGGATCTGTGCAAGAATGGTTCATATCCCAACAGAAACCGCGTTACCCTGATTGGTTGGACGAGGAAACGTGACGACCGATGGCACTCACTACGAAGAAGAGTAATTATGTACAGACAATACAAATCCTGTGCTGTAATAATGTTGCCGAAACACAAATCTTATCAATTTTAACTAATTTAAAGATTAAGTATAATCCAGAAAAATATTAACGAGGATTAGCAAAGTAAGAACGTTATACAAACAGCAAATAACCACTTTAATTGTTTACCAGTATCTTACTTATTCCTATGTCATATCACGCAATGCTCAAGTGACATAACTTGAAGCTGGGTTTTCGTAGAAAAACCGAGATTTTTAAAATGCTAAGTTAAGGTGATTGTCCAAGATAAATAAAACAATGTTTAAATCCATAGGTGTATAAGTACAGAAGGGATCAAAATTAAATCTGCTATGTAAACTCCGTCCTAAACACGGTCGTCGCCGAATACGACCGCCAACAGATACAAAAGTAACTGGATTAAGGCGAGGCCTCATCGCAGTAGGTTTACTGAACATCAACAGCTTTTTGTGCAAATACAATTCTTTGCGAGCTTTGCACAGCAATTTCGGGGGGGTGGAACGTAAGGGCAGATTTTCAAAATGTGTCGACTCCAACTGGAGTAAACTTTTCTATTCTTGATGTAAGCCAGGAGGCAAGAAGTACAATGTAGGCGGAACATCCTTGCTTTTCGCTATAAATTACCGCCTTCACATTTCTTTCACCGTACATTCTGGTATCATTTGCCACTTCAAATGGTTACAAAGAGCCAAAAACTCACCTATTCCTATATGCTGTGTTCTGAAAAGGAAAACCACAAAAGAAACACAAAATAACATTTTACAAGCCAATGGCAGTTCTAGAAGTATTATATGGGATGCACAAAAATGGACAGAATTAGAAATGACAAAATATAAAATACGAGGAAAATTCAAAAATATATTCAATAGAAAAAATGAAAGACTATAGAACATCTGCAAAGAATTGGTGAGACGGTAATATCGAAACAAGCTTTCCATTATACACCAAGAAAAAGAAGAAGAGACACTGGTAGTCCAAGAAAGAGATCAAAAGCTGAGACCGGAACAGGATTATTTTTCGTGCCCTGAAGATACACAGCTCAGAACGGGTCGGTAGGTAACCTTCTCTCTAGGAACGGAGAAATATTTTGTTCCGGCAAAGCAACAAGAGGGCCCCCTCCACATTACTATAAATCACGAATGTGCAGAACGTTGCTTTGACTCCCTTTGCACGAGCATCTCTCCAAAAAACTAGTTTTTTTTATTTCAGTTGCATCCAAACATTCAATTAAACTGTTCAATTGCTGATGAAGAGCTTCATAAATTTTATGATTCTCCAAATAAAAGGGATGATTAAATCAAGGAGGATGAAATGGGAGGGGAAATTGGTACCACAGAGTTATGACAAATGTATAAAAAAGTTTTGTTTGGAAAGCCTAAAATGAACAGACCAATCGCAAGACCCAAACATGAATGGGATAACAATATTAAAATAGTTCTTAAGGAAGAAGGGTGTGGACTCGATTTGTCAGTATAGGGGACCAGGGAATCGAGTGAGGACGATGAAAGATTGCACGTGCAGCGTGTGGGGAGCTTAGTTCACAATGAGCCAACGATTAAAAAAAAGTGCGAAATTCTGAACGTAACTAATCTGTCACAAACACAAATCAAAGTCTTAACGACATAAAAACAAACTGCATCACCGAACCTGTACTGTATTACTTAACTGGCTTCCTGAATGCCTAGTCATATGCCAACTGCTGCAATAAAAATTCCCCAACGTGAACAGCGCATGCGGGAATTTTTCCGCCTGGACACCAGAAGTTTAGGTTAGGTTTTCCATAACTGCTACGCTTGTATTTAGGTTCATTCCGTAGACGATGAGAACGTTCGTACGGTGAGTGAGTTATTCCGTGCGTTGCATAATAGTGAGGTGGTTGGGCAGTGTTCGAGGAAATAAATTTCGCCTGGGGAAAAGTTTACACAAACCGAAAGTAGCGGTCCAATAGTTAGCATTCTTGCTTCGTATTCGGGACACTCTCCAGGTTCAAGTCTCGACTCGCAGAGCGGCCATACTGACTGCCGATTTTCGTTAGTTAGGTCAAACCGCTTCTCTCAATATCCACTCCAAAACATCATTCGTTAATTAATGATCAGATCCTTCGGCGCTATGTAATCTGCGGGACCAGTAGTGTCGTTGTATTACCCACAAACAAAGACACGAATAAAAGAAAAAAATATACGCCACACATTTTAACAGAAAATCGTCACGTGACATGTTTTTGGATTTGGTAGTAATGACTTGGGGCTCCGGTTCCATGTCATGGTACTTGTGAACCCAAATAGCGACTTCAAAAAAGTACGAAACAGGCAACGAATACGAGGTTATTACTGAAACAAACTTTGTTCTGTGAAACAGTATCAACCGATACAGTTAGAGCACAGTAAAAATAGACGAGATCTTTGTTGATTCATCTGCTGCGTTGATAAACCTCTATCTTCCTCAGAACTTTTATCTAAAATGTCCTTACGCTATATTCCTCACATAAAACAAGCGTGTTTTCCCTTATAAAAAGAAATCGTGTATGACACGTTCCATAAAGCTTCCGTTCTAGACTGTTTAACTCCCCAAGAAGTTACAGACACCTCGAACTAAGCCTGCGATACGATCCTTCGCCACACCATTTAACTTCCACTATCAGTTCAATTAGTTATATAACCCTCGTACACTACGTTTTACTACGTTAAACATTGTAGATGCATTCAGCATATTATGATTCTTCCTTTATTGCATTTGAATTAACACCGATCAGTCACAGGAAAAGTACAAATACCCATTTATAAATATATTCCAAAAACATTACCTCAGGCTGCCCTCAAATACTGTACTTTTTGGCGGAATGACAAGGTCAGAAAATCACGTATTACAATGTTTACACATGTATAAACTACATAACAGAATTATATAGACTTCCTTATACATATTATTTGTTTCGTAATACGCGTTAGACTGTTTAGAAAACACGTGAATAGCATTTAAAAAAGAAGATCCTAGCAAATGGCGACTGAGGAAAGTTGTAATAAAAATATTAAAACGCATTCATAAACAAGTGCAGTATCCAAGGAATATAAAAAAATGAACCAAAATAACGAAACACGAAAACAGCAGGAAAACTGATGAGATAATAACACTGGGGTATAAAGATCACTACAATTGTCACACACTGTATATAATAATAAAACGTGCAGAAACGCATTTGAATTCAAAAAATTTCAGCTTACTAGAATCGACACCGCGCTGTGGCAACTAGCTGAAAACGGCGATCAAAGTTTTATGTCAGGTGAATAGTAAGCAGTCTTCCATTGTCAGAAATCATTATTCGTTATTCAAATTTTGATGCAGGCTTCTAAACTTCGCAGTATTCATGACTGAGAAATATGGCAACAAGGCCAGTAGCAGTAGGATGCATGACGGGAAGTCATGTTCCCACCAGTATGGAACATATATTATTAAGATAAAAATCTCGATGAAGCGTTGGAAACTTTACAACTTTATACAGTCACTGGCCCACGAATTTGAAAGACGTTTACCTCTAAGCCAACCTGCAATACAGCTCAGTCTCGAATCACGAAACAGTAAGTTTATGGAAAATAACTTCCCACAGACTTAAAACAAAATTAACCATTTAAATGCTAACACTGAGACAGGCCTGTAACATTTAGAAATAGGTTAAAGTTCACTGTAGCTTTAAGTAGTACGTTTAATTTGTAAATGGCGAAGAAAAATACATTTATAACATGTCAGTTAATTTCATACTGGTGCTGAATATTTGTGAATTTTCAACGATAAGAAGAAAATAAATTCGAATAATTAAATTTTGTCGGATATTTAAATAAGTATTATGTAGACTCTTATTTTAAGCTGCATATCTCATTTCATTCAGTTCGAAATAATTAAAAGTTATCCAAATTTTTATGAACTCTCCTAGTCGTCATATTCCACTTTGCACATGCCAGAGAAAAGTTATCTGCACGAAATTTACCTACAACTTTCACATGGGTCTTTCAGTATTCCGAATTCCGAATAATAAACGGCATTAGCGCAGTACCTAACTTAAAATCTTCGAACCCCCAGGCGCTATGCTGGTACCTGTACCCCCATATAACAGCACACTTTCAGATCTCCCTCCACTACTGATGTACCATTTCAATATATTTGTAATGGGAACCGAATCGAAGCCAGGATCTGTCCACACGCCTAGATCTACTGTTGAGGTTTATAATACGTACAGTTTTATCTTCACGCACCCACAAGCCTTAATGGTGTGTTCAGACACAGGGAATCTTCATAAATATTCATATTTTAACTTCGAGCAAAAAAAAGACGGCCGAAAATTCACAGCTTTTAAAAATCCTAAACATTCATCATGGTGTTCACAAAAGCCCACCAGTAGACCCTCCTGAATCCTGTCTAAACCTGCATTACCTGTTTCCCTAAAATCGCATTCTCTTCGTTTGACATTTGTCGAATACATTCATGGACGAATTTATCATCTTCCACTCCGCATGCCGCATGTTCCATTCAAAAACGCCTATTCCTTTAATCGTCTTAAATTAATTATGATATAACTTAAATATTATTAAACCGTTTTCGAAGTATCACGTACTGAGTCGAACTTTTCATCACAACGCCATGTTTTTAATGGATTCATATAAATCAACCGACTGGTCGAAAGGAAATGTATAAAAACAGAAAGCCACATGTTCCAATACATTGCAATATCACTTCCCTCACCAAATGAAAAATAAATTAAACAAATAACAGTATAACTGCAGTGTGTACGTACAACACTTATCTCGTTTAGCCATGAAACTAATCTAAATAGCATCTAACAACACAGTTCCTACTCCAAAGAAAACATCGCGTATCCATTACAAAGATAAACTGATTAATGCTGTTAAGAAATTAACCGCTGTTTATTCTGATACTCACACACAATTCAGAGTAACTGAATGCTAAAACAAGTGGTACATACAATAATCACCGTGCTTTAAAGGGTAATATTAAAGTACAGTAGTCGGAAAGAATCTGTGCGTTCCACGTCCGTTAGAAGTAAACGCAAAAGGGATCAGAGTAGTGGAAGCGATAACAGGAAAGGAAGCTTATACTGTCTGAATTCTAGACCACGAACTATTTCCCAGTGGCACTATTTTGTATCTCGCTGTCCAGTTCCTGTGTTCGTCACGTTCTGCTTTTCCTTTTACCCGCAGCCAATGACGTATGTGAAACGCGAGCTGTGGTCCCGGCAACTGCAGGTGGTACATATAGGAACCACTTTTCCTTGAAAGGTTAACCGGCTGTCAACGACATCCCAGGGACGAAGCAACAAAGTCCATTGGCTCTGTCGCATTCAGACAGTAGAGAGAAACTGTAAGTTCTCACAGGATCGTCCCCTTTTCTTCAGCGACATAATGTTCGTAAGAAGTATGACGAAAACTGACAAGTCTGTTCAGAATTAAATTGGGCGGGAAGCCGGCGGACAGACAGACACACTCAGGGACATGATGATATCATGAGACATCACCTCCCTAGTTTTAAAAAGAACAATATCCTTTGTTAAGATTACTGTTCACACACGGTTGACAGACTGCGGTCATATGGCTACGGAAGGGCGTACGAAACAACTGCCCATGTGAAGAATAGAGCAGAGCGGAAGAGAAGTATCACGGGCTGAGGAATACGCAAATGTAATTCTTGTTCCAGACGAGAAGATTAAATAACAAGCACAAGAAAGGAGGTCTTTGTTTGGTATAGTGCAGTGGAGGATGGGTATCTAACTAACGTAACAGAGAACAGAAAAGAAACGCGGAAGGTAAATAAATACTACAGTATTATAAAAATGTAACTAAACCGCGATCAAGATGCGACAATATTAAAGATTTAATAATCGATAAACAATTCCAACTGGTTTTCTTTAACCGTTCCTAACCATAGATGAATCTCATTGTAACACGTCTTAGTGCAGTAGATTACTTAACACAACTTATCTGCAGGGATTTTTTTTGCCTGGTTTTCTTGAGTTCCTCTCACTTTACCTTTAACATATTTTGTATGGAATAATCAGAGGACGAATCACAATGTAAAGTAAACCAGATAATTCCGCATTCTTCGTCCCCAAGCACTGACTTCATAACATTAAGTTCTGTTCGAAACGGAATACTTTTTGTGCTGACAATGGTATTATAATTTCAGTTCTAAATCTATACAACCATGTCATCCTACCTCACCGTTTTATAAAAACCACCAATTGTATTCTCAGGGTTTCTTTCGGAAAAGTCCATTTCATTTCAATTTTTCATTAACCCCGTTTTCAAAGTTGATAATAATCACACCATTCAACGCTATACGACATCTGCGGTTTAAAAAGTTTCGTTAAATAAACTAAGAAGCAAACAACGTCTAAAAGTAGCTTTAAAGGACTTTAAGAATTATATGTAACACCTGAATTCACTGCCAGCACATCTGTAGAACGCCCAAACAGTCTGTATTCCTGTTTTGTTCAGTTGTCGTAATAAATAAATAAAAAGTTTGCGAACACATCATCTTTGTAACGAAAATACATCCCGATTTATTAAAAGCAGGAGCATAACTTTAAAATAATATAATATTTAAATCAAGTTCTGATCTTTGAATGCTAGCATGAATTTTGTTACGTTTCTGAATAAGAATGTAAAGATATTGGTTAAGTTTACGCAATGTATCTTGGCACCGTCAAACATTATAAACCAATATAACTCTACAGGGTTCTAACGATGGTGCATTACGTTCAATGTTATTGTTTTTCTGGGATTCTTCATCCATCGTTCAACATCCTAAAACAGTTCCAGGGATTGTGATCAGTTTCGGCTATCGGACCCACAAAATAGGATTTTCACCTGAAGACGCGAGCAGAGACATCTCCCGAAAAGAAGTGGCCCTGTTTTAGAATATCAGAAGAGGGATGAGTCCAGAAAAACAGAAAACATTGAATTGCAAAGTAACTACAGAACATGCTTGTCCCGCGAAAAATTCGAAAGAAGCCAATAAGCTTTTCATACTTCTCAGACGCCTCTGCTTCAAAGCAAAACGTGTTACTTCGCAAGACATGAAAGTAAGACCACTGATCATACCAGAAGATCCTACAGACGTGCAGTTGTTAAGTTCGGCCCGCAAAGCACGATGAGAGAACGGGAGTAGGGAGGAAGGAACTTGCACTGAAATTTTAAAGTCAATAAAATATTATCATACGCTCTTTTTATACACAGATGTATATTTCGTGAAAAATGAAAGCAACGCCACCAGCCACATGATTAATTGTTTCAATCAACAAGTAACTGCAAGGGAGACTGTAGGTGCGCGGGCGATCCTCTTTTGAATGTATCAAAAGCTGAGAATTAATTAAAATATGCGTGGCAAGTATTTCCGCATCCAGTTATTTTAAGTTTCCCTTTTTATTACTAAAACAAAAGACAGTGTTGGTGAAGGTGGGGGGGGGGGGGGGGACGTGACATCACGGAGGAAAGTTTGTGATTAATTACGGTAATAACTGTCTCTAGAGCCGGAAGAATAAAAGGGGGAAAGAAAATAAAAGAAAGGACAGGCGTAGAAGAAGACACATGTGCTGGTCGGAACAAAAGAAGACTGCCGCTGCGTATTGCAATTTGCGTAATGTCCCCCCACTTCAGTCTCCTGTTACTTGCTACACTTTAGTACACACACAGAACCCTAGGTCTACGGAAAGGATCCGGCTAACTAGACCACTTAAAATGTTCTTACAATATTACGAGGTATCTATACTGGAATTTTGATAATCTGAACTCATCACCTCATATTTTTTTGGGTGATGATATGAATATAAATAATATCGGTGGAACATGCAGCTCGAGGGCCGAAACCAGAAGAGTACACAATATTTTGGTCGGGAAACATCAAGGGGAAGAAACACTTACAACACAATGTCGTAAGCAGGCAGGTTAAAAAGTTTTGGATTGGATTAAACTGGATCAGGACAGAAACTAACGGTGGCTTTGTAAACATAGTGAATAATCATCTGATTCCATAAAAAACGAGAATTATTTCAGCAGCTGAATAAGTACCCAAACTGTGCCATGGGAATGGTTATGCGCAAATGTTAATCCGGAAAAGTCTATTAAAACTGGCCCTGCTCAGTTTGAACTCATCGCACGTGAATTCACGTGGCATGTGTATGTGCATTGAGCAGAAATAAAAGTATCAGAACGTGGCACACAAATGCAACTTCATAAACCAGGACATTTATTAAAAATGTTCTTGAGTTTTATGACACTGTGTAAACTAGTATGGAGATGGAAAAGTTTCGGAGAAACAAGCTACCTCCATCTTCACCCCTGACACCTACCTATGGGTCTACACGGCGTAAAAACACAGGTCATCATCACAGTTTATTAATCAGCCGAATGACTGCCATCTGCTGAAGATCTAGTTGAAAGGAGAAGCGTAAAAGTTTTATCAATTATTCATGGCGCTACATTAGCTGTAAAGTTTATGAATACTGACTGTCCTACTGGAAGAACAAGTGATGAGAACCTTACCGGATGAGAAGGGCAGACGCCGATTTAAACACATATTCTTCTTGCAATGACAACGAGACAAAACATGAGAGAGAGGAAACCAAAACAAACGAATATCCCGTAACTGTAATATAAATTCGACACAGAAAACTTTCCTCCGGGGGAGAGGTTTGGTTAGCAGAGTTTTATCTGACAAACTCAGATAAAATAAATCATAATTAAATTATCCCTGCTTGCATTTGATTGCAATAAAGTTCCACACTATTTTTGTAAATACTTCTGTCCTCCTTTAATAGCTTCCGCTGTGTTACAATCACAAAATCAACAAGGTGTGCTATCATCAGCAGGACGCGGAACTAAACTGTCAAAGTCTCACCCCTTTGAAGCAGAAGGACGTCTAAATATTTATGAATATAGTCCGTACCTCAAAGAAATCACAACGCGTATCCATTATATACATTAATTGTTTAATTCCGTATAAGGAAATAATCGATGTTTACTCTGAGAATCATACGAAACCCAAAAATATAAAATTAAAAGTTACTGGTTGTTGAAGTAGGTGGCACGTATAGTTACCACAGGTTTATGTAACGGTAACCCGCCTAGATAACTAAAACAGAAAACTCTTTACAGCTGCACTGGAAACATGTCACAGGCAGAATTGGTTGAATGTAGCAAAGAATTCAAGTGAATCGTGAACCCATGATGCATCCCCGACAGTTAACTATACCCCCCGCCGGGGTGTACCAAAAGCCTCGAGAAATCCTCCACATTCCTGCTCTGTCTTCAATCTGGATTTTGCCGGCGAAACCTTGACCCCGGTGTGGTCGGTCACACGACCAGCCATGCGTGAATTACAACAGCATTTCTTCATACCCTAGAACTCTCTAAGACTCTTTCGGGGTTTTTGTTTGAGAATTTGTTGGTCGCCTGTGCAACCAACGTCTTGACAAGCAAGAATCATCCATGGAGTTAGTTACTAGTACTTAATTCGAAGCGGCTTTCTACCCAGTGCAGTTTGAAAAAGAGAGATTCCGTTAAGGTAAGAGACCGTATTAGATTTGGAGATTTTACGACTATTAAATGCAAATTATCTTCTTTGCTTCCAGGGCTCTAAGCTTGAGAATGAGTCATTGTGTACAGAAGCATTTCTCGAACATGAAAAACTGGCAAATAAATATTTTTAAATACCGATCTCCATGGCGTTGGAAAGTAATCGAGATAATGTTTTTAGAAATAAGTAAAAACAAAGATAATTACATTCATAATATTACAGACATTTAAGCACAATGGTGGGGTTTGTTGGAACTTGCTGCTTCTAGTTTGTTGAAGTACCGGAGTTTCGAAAGGCGTTAACTATGTATCGGCTGTCGCCCGTCTGTAACACGTTACGCTGTCTGTCAGGGGTTATCGAACAGAGGTTTTTTGGAAGCAGAGACATCGGTCGGCCCTCCTGTCCGAACCTAACCTGAAGTTGTGTCTGCCTGTCCCATTTAGCCCTGAACGAAGTCTCTAAATGCTTTAAAATGGTTTTGGCACTGGTCTATGAAAAAGTATTATCACTCTATCGAAAGAAAAAGAAATGCCCAAAACGTTGCTCGCAGTCAATTCAACAATTAATTGTTGGCAAGTGCTTAGAATTTTTAGTTTTAAATATGCTCTTACCGCAGTTCTTAAAATGTGTTCTGCACTCAAATACATTTCGCCCCGAAATTTTGAGAAGTTATCAAAAGAGGAAATATTTTTCGTCATTTCAGTTGTACCAAGTTTGTAAATTGTTCCTAAATTAATTAAACATCCTTAGATATACGTCAATTAAAACTTATGTGATGAATATTGTAATAAATTAATTTAAATACACTTCTGATGATAGCTCATACTTGCAAGTGCGCGAATGTAATGGAGGTATTTGACATTTGCATTATATGCATAGAATAGCTGCAAATCTCTGCTTCATGACATGTAAAAACAAATTTAAACTGAATTTATAATTCATCTCTACGATCCCACACGCCTTTATGGCATAGTAGGTACAAAGCAACTTCAATGACGTAACTGGTCCTATTCGAAACATTGACCATGTTAGGTGGATCTCTCTTGAAATGAACTTGACCAGACAGCAATTTAGATTCTACACTCCCCCCCGCCCCCTCAGCAAAAGTTACGATGATGTGACTGAATCGTATGTGGGTGGAACGTGGTTCGTATCTTAACTGGCCTGACTTCGATTTTCCATTGTTTCCTGCAATCCGTTCAGATTATAGTATATTAAAATAGACCATACAGCTTCTGCACACATCCATATTGATCCATCGGTCATGACTATCGTCAAATCAGACGCTGTATTACTTGTACCTAGGAAGTTTACACGGCATTGAGAAGTAACAGGACAGACAGACTTCACGTTGCCCTCCAAACAGCAGGCAGTCTAATAGATTCGCATATATGATAATGTATGCGTAAAAGTAAAGTACCCTACAAAATTGCCTTTATCCAAACACTCCCAATTTTTTTTAAAGATCAAACGGATGTTTGTGGTTTGTTCTTCGGTGTGTACAGGAAAGTCTTCGGGTAATACTTCAGAAGAGTCCACAACATATACCATTTCCAATTTGTTCATCAGTATTAATACCTAATTTCTCAGACGTATAGTCGTTAAATAAACCAATAAAAGCAATAAAAGAAATCATAAACGTTAAGATACATTAATACTAGACAGTAAATTCAATCAGCTATGGTAATTTTATATTAATGCATAAAATCAGCTGTTATTCAATTCCCGAAGAACAAGCAACAACATTTCGATGGTCGAACTGTACATGATCCTTGCATTAAGTACGGGTCGATACTACCGACACGCAGTTGCACAGGAGCACAGTCGATTGTATACTGTACTCATTGTTTCAGTCGTCACGGGTTTCTGAAATTAATTCTTTCTTTCCTTCCTTCCTTGGACTTTTCCAACCAAGTTTTTATTTAAATAACCTTCTTCTGTTTCTGAGTTTTTATGATTACGTACGCATCTAGTTACTACATTTGACTGACGATACTTGACACTAGTAGCTTCTCTCATTGACCACATACACCAAATAATTCACTCACAAAGGATAGTATTTTAATCGTGGTATTCCGTGCGTCTAATCGAAAAAGGCAAATAATATTTGTATTTCCGGGAATAATGAACGGCAGGGCATTTAGTATGTATAAAGTAACATAACGATTAACACGATGGTTGTCTTCTAGGTTGTAGCGTCGTGTAGTCTGGTACAGGTTTACTAACTTTTCAGAGGTTCTTGCCACCTCAGGGCGAGAGCCCTGATAATCATAACAGGAAATACATTAAAATCACTTCAGTATAAATGGTATGCTGTACCAGATTGAAACTTCGTACCAACTGAATACCAAGTGTGGTTTCTACCACTTCCACTGTGCAGGTATTTTTATCCTGAAGAAACTGGCTTCTAGAAATGTAGATTCGATTACACTGTTCCGATAGACTTAGTGTGGCAGTTATTATACGTAAGCTTATGCAAGTGTAATCTATCATATAAGGGCTCGCTTACACTACGCAGTGAGTGCGGTTACATTGTAGGCTTGGTGTGTGGGTTGTCTTGATTAATCAGTTCATGTTCCCATTACAAGACCAAGGCCTACAGTAATCACACGGGGTCAGTCCTCCGTGATTCATGGTAATATCCGACCAACTAGACACAGTGGTCACTCTGCTCATTGACAAGCTAAAACAGACGTATCTATCAGATGTCTAGACACTTTGAACCACTACGGTCCGATTAATCAGATTCCATCCAGTCGTTCCATTGTTTTGTACAATAGATTGTCTTCTAAGGTCTCTAAAATATAAAGAATTTAAATGTATGAACTTTAACTTAATGCGCTCTTTATTTTACATTGGTGTGGAAATTGGTCTTGAACTCTGAGGGAAAAACACAATTAACATACTTCAGAACAAATTACTGAAGAACATGATTCATACCTTTCGGTTTTCCAGATCCAGACACAAAGGTTTGCTTGTCCCTACCAATCGTGCAGCAAGTAGTACAGTAGTACAGTGAATACCTTGCACATCATCCGGTGAAAAATTCGCATGGCGTGCCCACGTCACATCCGGTACACATATGCAAGTTATACTTTCCACTTTCTGTCGTGTTCCACAATTACTGCGCGCAGGTATAGTTTATCCCTGGTTTGGCCTGACTTATATTCATAATTTACAACGAATTTAGGTGGTTGTTACAACATGTTGATAGCAGTATCTTTGTAGAAGACTGACCCAGCAAAGAATCATCTATGCCAAACTTATGCACATCACTGATTTTCCCTCTGTTGTTACTTTCGCCATGCACTGTATCATAAATGCAATCCATTTAGTTTTATGGTTTATGGTCAACCGATTAAAACCCGATGGCAACTGTGTCACCACCTGCATTAATATTGAATTACGATGCACTTTGTCCACAGGGTGTATTTTTGGGTTTCGTACGATCCTCAGAATAAACAGCGAATATTTCCTTATACAGAATTAAATTACAGGAAGGAATGCTAACTGGATGGGACATATTATGAGAAGGAATGGATTACTGAGTGATATCACCGAAGGCCAGGTTGAAGGAAAGCGAGGACTGGGAAGAAGACTGATACAGCTAACCGACGATCTGAAACAAGGAAAGAAGATGAAGTTCCAGGAATTAAAACGAGAAGCTGAGAGCTGGAGAGCTCTGTTTGGGCAGAGCAATGGACCTGTCGTAAGACAGAACACTGAATAATAATAACAGAATTAAACAATTAATGTATGTAATTTATACGCGTTGTGATTTCTTTGAGGTACGGACTATATTCATAAATATTTAGACGTCCTTCTGATTCAAAGGGCTGAGACTTTGACAGTTTAGTTCCGCGTCCTGCTGATGGTAGCACACCTTGTTGATATTCTGATTGTAACACAGCGGAAGTGATTAAAGGAAGATAGAAGTATTTACAAAAATAGTGTGAAACTTAATTGCAATCATAATGCAAGCAGGGATAATTTAATTATGATTTATGTTATCTGGGTTTGTCAGATAAAAGTATATTAACCACAACACCACCCGAGAGGAAAATTGTGTGTGTCGAATTCATCTCTGTAATGGTGAAGTGCCGCGTTTCCTTTGCGGTACAAACTAAATTGTTAAACATTATTTTTAGACGAGATTCCGCTTCAAAGGGTAAGTCCTCAATCAACCAACTAACTAAGAATTTGTAACGAATAATCCAATTATTCTACAACTGATCAATCAATTAACCAAAGACCAAACAATGAGACAACCAATTTATTCCGGTGTCTGCAGGAAGCAAATAACGTGCGCCATTGTAAGAACCATTTCTTTTCACACAGAGATCAGGGTGGAACTCCATACATTACCCTGAAAATGGCTGCAGTATTCACGTTTATTACCAAAATTAACCGAGAGTGTTCCCGACTCACTGCCCCTATATATTTCTGCCTAATGACCGGGACAACTTCCTTCCTTGCTCCATTACAAAAAGACGATAAGAAAATGAAATGGCTGCAGCAATTCTAAAAGACTCTACGACCTTCTTGTCTTCCCCACTTGAAAGAAAATAAGCAGACAATCTTGAACTGAAAATTATAAGTCCATATCTTCAAGACAATACAAAGCAATAAGAAGGCGGGAATGTGTTCAGAGGGCGTACGATATATGGACAGAAAATGCAAATTTAAGCGAAGTGCGTTTGGGGTAGGAGGTAGCAGGGGCTGAATAACGACATTATCTTTTGGCAAAAGAGTTAAGAAGCTCCGCTTACACATAACGATCACTCATAAAATTATGAACGATATTTTCTCATGCAGTTATAATTGACTAATGAGAATTCGTATGCCCCATAACGCACAGAGTACTACTAACAAAATAATTACTTAATGATTCACTAAAAGTTTCCAATAATGGTTCATTCATTTTGCCAAAATTACGTTACATATTGCCCATTATCTGCGTTATAAATGATACAAACAAAAAGAATTAATAACAAATTTTCAGATTAATGACAACCAACTACCTCAACATGGCATTACAGCAAATTGTCAAAACATTCTTTACAAATTAAACCCAGAAAATGGGCATTACCTATAGAACAAAACAACCAACCAATAATCCGACTCAGAAAACAAATTGGGCATAACTAATCAAACTTCTAACCAATCAAGTACAAACAAACTCCGTGAAAGTAGACTGATTGTTTTATAAATTAAAAACTAAAGTCCGACGCCATAAGGACGTGTGTGGAGAGTGGAAGTAAAACTCCCTTCATCCCCAGTGCCCACTGCCAAAGGTAGGCGTCGGGATGTGCTGAATTACAGCAAACGATACACACAGCTTATCGCATAATCTCAATGAGCTAATCATAACTATTTAACAAATTCCACTGAGAGTTAAAACGTGTTTTTTTATTACTGAGATTAATCCGCGATATACTAGACAACCCTTCAATTTACGCCAACCGCATTTGTCACCCAAAACTTATCGATATATCGCGCAAATTTAATGAACCCAATAGAACTATTTCATCAATGCATGTGGAAGGGATAATTTTTTATTAATATTACAGAGATTCGTGCGTAATGAACTCACTAGTGTATTCCTTTTAACCAAACGTCAAATGATAACATATCATTTATCTGTTTATCACACCATCTGTACGAATGTAATAAAACTACTGCATTACAGAAAGAACTGACTTTTAGGCCTACAAAAATCAGCGTGATAAATTAATACATCCGCCCTATCACTTCTCCAGGTGATAACCATCACCCATTTATCGTAAAACGTTTGTGAATGTGTATTAATCATTTCGTCATTGGTACCAGAAATTATAATTATTTTCTGGCTCGTATCCGGGAGGTTGCGGGTTCAATCACCGTCTAGAAACTGGCTATCGTAAGAGGTCCTTCCTCAGGCTTCGACAGGTTTCCCTCAGATTCTACAGACAAACATCCGGATAAGCTCTTAAATTAGGCAACGACCACATCATTTCATAACCTTCACTTGAACAGTCACTGCATTTTGTCCACAAATGTATTTAAGTGTTTCGTATATCAGAATACACAGCGATTATTTCCGTACGAAGCATTAACCAGTTAATATTTGCTATGGAGACGCGTAAGGACTGAATTTTTATGTACTATTATTGGTTTGAACAAATGAATGGTTACGCCAAATCTCAGGCTTCGGAAACTCACTGTTAAATGGTCATCCATCTCCGCATTAGTCGATGTCAATAAAAACGGCAGACAGTTTCTTACCTGAAACAAGAAAAACCCAAAATTAACATTCTCGAAATTAGTAACATCCCTGCACGGGAATGTAGTATATATTAACCATTTTAAATCTCTTCTTAACACTACAAAACTTCACGGTGCACAGTTTTCTTAGAAAGCTGCTGGTTACTAAGCGGTAAAGAAATTCGCCCATTTAAGAAGCCCGAAATTCCACCACCGAGTTCAAAAAGGCCTGTAATTGAAACATATCCTAAGCCAGCTCAATCCAGTCCCCATCTTTAGGCCTTGATTCTAGATAAATTTTCTAATGATTCTCTCACCAGAATTCTGTAAGTATATAAGGTGTGTCCATGCGTGTTACATGTCTAACCAAGCTCTACTTAATTACAGGCCGTGCTCATTTGTGAAGAAGAAAAATAAAGCTTCCACATCTCCCAAAGATTTCGACGACTGCAAGTCGCTATAAAATAAGTGGAACATCAATATCAAGGAATTCCTACAAAATATAATAAAATAAAAAATTCAGAACATTTTAAAATACACGCGTGGAATTCATCCATAAAAAATGTTTTTTGAATAAAAGAACTTAAAACAATTGGCAGGCCCTTTCATTCACACTTAATTTAGATAAGCCTAAGAAAACTATATCTATATTAAGTACGCATTTCTAGTTTTCGTTATTTGACTATTTTGTTTATCGCATTCAGTCTTGCAAGCTATTTATTGCGAAATTGCTGCTCTCAAAACCAAGTCGCCTCAGGCAAGCGGGCGACAGTATTTTTCAAGCACTCATAATTGTAATTATTATATATTAGCCTACATCGCGTATCCACCTGGTAAAAAAGTCCTGCTCAAGGTCAACCGGGCTAACTTCATGGAATTATGAACAGGACTACCTGGAATAATCCAGAAGTTTGAAGGTCGCGGGAACTGGTATTGGAATTTTCGAAGATAAAATAAGGCTGGTCTTGAGGGAATAATTGTTTGTGGAAATGACGTACATTTCTTGGAGTTTCTATAAGGAAAACCATCCGTTAATAGTAAAATCGAAAAACCAAGAAGATTGGAAGATATCAATAAAACGCATGTGATTCAATTCTAAAGGTTCAGACGATGGCGGATTACACTTAAAATTATTTGTTATCTGGACCTGTTCTGTCGTTTTTGTTTAAAAAACCACGACGTTTCGGAAACAGATCGAGTTGCCGAAACGTTGTGGTTTCATTTAAACAAAGACGATGGAATAAGTCCAGATAACAAATAATTTTAATTTAAAATGCATGTGGAAAATAGAGGTTATTTTGATGACTGACAGGGTCTGAACTAGCTCAAAACTGGTAGCAGCCGCGTTCTACAAAAGTGTTACAGAGTTGCAGAGAAGCTTGGAAACATAAAACACAGATTTCAACATAGACTTTGAAAATGCAAGGTTAGGTATAAATAAAATTGACAGTACGTAAAAAGGGCAGCATACTGAAAAGGGACACATTTTAGAAATGAACAATAGGCCTGAACGTTTCTTGTACATTGCAAACAGCACTAAAAGCAAAGCCAATAACTTATGGATAACACAAGTATGCGGGCGAGTGAGCAGGTAAAATCCAGGATACAATTCTCAGAGCAATCTCACTCTCTCCCTGTAGACTCCTTCATGTAATTATCTAAAGGAAGTCAGTCGGAGGGAAACCGACATAAAATGGCGTTTGGTTGGAGGAAACTCCCTTCCACCGTCCTTCTTCTACTTCTTCTTTGATCCAAAACCAGACTTCTTCTTCTTTTTCTTATATCTACTTCCTGAAATTTCGGATTTTTTTATCGGCCTTTAGCGATTCGTACATAAAAAATAAGCGAGCTGCAATGCACAGCACTATTGTTTATATTGGCCGCTTTAATGCGCATTAGAGAAAGTATACACAAACCTTACAAAACTGTGCTGTCTGTCCAAATTGCCTAATTTAAGATACTATAACATTTTCCTGGAGGAACAGAGTAAATCCACGACGATTATTAGTGAGAATAGCAGGAATTCGGGACGGGACATAAACCTACAACCTTCGGGATATGAAGCCGGAACGCAAACTTCTTGGCTTCCACGTTCGGTGAAAGAAGACATAAACAAACAGGGAATGAAAGAAAAAATAAATCAACAGCAAGAAAAAGAATCGAGAGACCTAATGGAAAAACGAAAAACAAAATGAGGGTAAGACAAGAGGATTACATATTGAAGAAATGTCCTTACTTTCGTAGCCTACGGTTTATCACGTGCCTACAAGAAGCAGTCGTGACAAATCCTGACAAGTGTATAAATATCCAGTAAATAAAAAGGTAAGCTAGCCGGCTGGCAGCTCAGTGCTAGAAACACATTACATTGCCTGCCCTGTTGACCATCTACATTTTTCTTTCTTCTGCCAGATCAAGTGACGGACCGCCAATCCTCCATGCTCCAGTTGCTGCTGGCTTCGGTGAGAAGCCACGAAATTTCTCGCTTCTTACTTGACAGCTGCTGCAGATCCAGCTGTCTCCAGTTCGAAGCTCACTTAATATAGGTACATACACGATCAAATGTTTTCCAGCAGTTATAGAGGAACAACATGATTTCTTCTTCACCAAACGACACTATAAGTCATTCAAAACTGCATAATAGCATATTTTAATGCAGATTAAATTTTCAGTAACAACAAGAAACCTCAAACATTGTAAATCACAAACTGGTCGAGATTCGAAGCGGATACCACCACACAGAAAATCACATTTACCCCGACGTGTTCAGAAGGAAAAAATTTCCGGAAAGCGCATGCAATGGAGATGCGTAAGTTAGAAACCCTCCAACTAGTGAAGATATTCTTGTTGCTTATTAAGAACCATAACATGGAGACGAAGAGAAGAGTGGAGATCCACACATTTTTGTACCCGGGAATAAATTCAGATGAGTTCATGTTCCGTCCGCCACGTCCCCTACAAATTCAATAGACGATGATAAGAAAGGACGCAGTTTTGCCTTCGTTATGTTTTAATGCAAATCTATGCACAGGGCGGAGTGATGAGTATCAAGACAGCCTACGGCTGGACGACCGAGATTCGGTTCCCGACGTGATCTCTTTTCAACGCCCCTCCCCCGCCACCCACACCAAAAATTGGTTACACTCATCTTACTACCTAGCCGGTATTTACCTTCCCTTAGTGCCTTCACGGAGAGATTATTAGGCATAATGAAACATTAGCTTTTTACCCCTAAATTAACCAGCTCCATTGATCTTCGTTAAAAAATTCCCCACCTTTAAAGGAACCCCAAGATTCATTACCATATTCACTAGAGATCACCACTCAACCCTATAATAAGACAGATGAACCCACTCCACATACTTACAGCCTGCGTTCCGCAAGATCCATTTTAATATCATCCTTAAATCTATATCAATGTAGTACAAAATGTACTATTCCCGTTAGGATTTCAAATTAATATTCTGCACCTCCCTCGACTGGTGTGATGTGTGCTACATGCCCAGCCCATAATACTTATCTGTCAAAATTGTTAATACTTATAAATGTTACGCAAAGACGTTAGTTCCAACGTTGTTGGGAAAACTTAAGCAAGGACTGGTCTATATAATTCATGTGCAAACCACAACTACATGTAATCGTCTCTCTCTCTCTCTCGCAAGCGCACACAAACACACACGAGTTTCGCTGATAAATCCTCCGGGCAGGGCAGCCAGCAAACATGTCTTTTGTAGTTAGAAAAATATCAATGCCTGTAAGCTTTCTTCCACACATGAAGCAAGAAAATCGATGACGTCGCTGGAAAATAGATTTTCCCACGTACAGCTTTCAAGGAGATGTACACATATGTATTCAGCTCAAGATAACAACGTGAAACTATCATGGAGCCTGGAAAAACTCGAAAATTAAAAGGAAAAATCTTTCAAAACACACAGTATTAAATCCAAATTCAATTGCATTTTTCGAAATCTCCGATACATTTCTATAAAAGACTACATATAGTCTTCAATCTAGCTGCAGTCCTTCGACTTATCTCATGTATCTACACGATTTATAGACATTTGTAAATAAAATACATTTTAATGTCACTTGGAATGCTGCATTGGTCCGTTCTTCTAATTTAAAATCTACAAATAGCTGATATCCTGTCCATAAAGCTAGATTTCTTTTCAAAATACATCGAAGGCAAAAATAAACTTATTCATAATTCTGAACCGTATAATGGAGGCACAGTTTCTTGGTAAACCATTTGCTACTATGATTTATACTTGTTGACTATTTCATAAGGCATTTTGTTCCTTTATTCAAATTTTGAAGTGGCAACTGATTTTATTGAAATCAAGTCATTAAAGTTCTGTTCCCTTATATAAGAGACTGCGACAATGAACCAAAAGATGACCAATTAAGGTCGAAACATGTACCGGATTTTTAACAAAACAAAAATTGCTGTGTAAACGGACTGTCAACCTAACGGGCTAATCCATTTTTCTGAAACATTGGTTCCCAATTTCTTTTTTAATCGATGCCACAAACACGAGATACGAAGAACGTATCTCGATCGTAACATTAAATGGCGTAAGTACACCCTACAGCCATATACAAGTATAATATTTTGCTGTCGTAATGGACTCGCACGTTCAACCCTATTTAACATACGCGCAGCGTAAAACAAAATGTTCACAAAGCAGAAACTACCAAAATAAGTTGCACGTTAAACTGTGCTTATGACCGTGTCGTGTTATAAATGGGCCTTAAAATACAGCCTACAATTTCAGATTCACTTTCAATTAGATACACTTGGCATATCTTAACACACGAAGCAATTACTAAAAGACATATAGCGGCCATTTGTTAACTTGCATTATTTTACTGGCAAACTTACAGTACCACGTAACTTCTATATACAGACACACACTTGCTGAAAATTAGAGCACGTTCCAGGCAAAAGCGATGGGATGTGGTGGGTTACGGAGAGTTGATTACCGCCCACCTAGCCATGAACTTATGCAACACACAACACAGAGAAGCCAAATGTTCATCCTCACACGTAGAGACTCTATAACGCTGATACGTAGACATGAAAAGGTCTATAAAATAAAAAGAGAGAGAAACATGAAAAGAACAGGGAGAGGATAAAAACATCGTTGAAAAGCCAACAAACGTCTGGATTCTAAACAGCTATGGAGATGTAAGAAGAAGCTTCTATTTTCTCTTGTAAGGCGCAGAGAAAGAGTGGTTAAGGCAACGTCGTAAACCCAGCCTACTACGCCAGTTCTTTCGTATATTTAAAAGATGAATAGGACCATTCCCCATAGATTCAGTTATCTTTGAAGACGCCTAGATAAAAGAGAGAATATAGTGCACTCTCTACAACACCCGGCACCACGATAGCTGGTGGCAGGAGGGGCAGTTAGAACGGACATACTCCAGAACAAAACCGGTTCGCCTCTATTACACGCCAGGGTCATTACGTAAGACTTACAGCGGGGACAGAAACAGAATTGCCAAGTGCAGTGGCACTGTAGTTACGTGTTAAGATTGTTTGTATTGGAGCGTCATGTTGCGGGGAAATTGCATGTATTATTAAATGACTGCATATCAAGTCTTCTATATGTGCACTTGTTCCAATTTACTCACAACTTAGTTTCTCACTTATGATGTACTTCAGACATATGATCGCTGTAGATAATTAAGAATTGATGATTGTTATAAAAGAAAAACTTCCGAGGAAAGTAACAGAAAGGAAAACAAAGATGGAAAATGAGAAATGAAAAGGAAAAATCAGACAAAATTAACGATCTAAATATACAAACAAAAATATAAAATGATAAATAGTTTGTATAATTACAGATATAATGGCGAAGCACACGCTTAAAAAAGTGAGAATGAAGTGTGCAAAACCGCGAACAGAAGGATAAAGAAGAAACGAGAAGCGTTGAAAGGCGTAAGGAGGCCTGCTCAAAATGGTCCATCACACGCTGAAGGCGCATCAAGCTGTCGATTGTAATCCTGTCGGCGAGATATCGCGTCCCGCAACGTCGTAAATCTTGCCTCCCCGCCCCCAAGCGTGACGGAATCAAGGCAATGGCTCCGACGTTTCCATTTTATCAATCATCTCCAAACGGCAAGTGTAACTGAAGTATTTTTTTCTGTTTCCATTGTACGTAAGAAAACTTCGTTCCAAACACTGCTTTCGGTTAGTGGTATTAAAAGCCTTACTAGCTTGAAACATGCAAGTTTCTTAGAGTGACAACGACATATCTCCTGCTTCTATACGCTGGGATAACTGCTATTACATGGTTTTATCCTACACACAGAATCGTGATATTATTAGTGCAACGTTTTATTCTTGTAATTATTCTTTCTTTCGTAGTAGAAGTACAATCCCACACGAACTACTTTAAACAAAAGCAATAAAACGAAAATATTAAACCTTTACAGCCCAGTGGTAACTACACGTACCACCTAGGTCAGCATATTTCTACTACATGGTGTATTTATTAATATCGTATGATTCTCAACGCACACAGCGATCATATCGAAGAAGGCTGTCTTCATAATCACGGCCGTGAGGACCTTAAATCATACTACAGCAATCACTTATTTAAATAGTGCTAACCAACTGATCTTTGCAATGGAGACGGGTTGTTTTCTTTCAGGTGCGGGCTGAATTCTTACCTTATTTACATAAGTTTCGGCTTCAAATATGTGTTCTTTGTTAAACAAACGTGTACCGAGCATACACGCCTGACTAGTATCTACACAATTTATAAATTTACCTACAATAATGCATAACGAATTAAATACAAAGAATTATTTACACATTAATACACTCTTACGCTATTTAATAAGTTTATAATCACCGAATTGTACAAGTAAAGGTTTTAAAAGTCGCATTTCATGCACTTGGAAAATATTTGTAGTCCATTAGATTGTGTGCATACTTTGTTTGGATCGGATTAAAAATCTTTTTGTATGAATCACGATAAACTTTGTGGCCAAGTTATCAGGATAAAATGTCCAGCGTAAAGACCAAGACTAGACGAAGAATATTCGATTAACCAGACGGAGTATTCTTACACAAAGGAGGAATTTGGCTGGTGGTATAAAAAAAGGGAGAAACATCGGATCCAATCAAAGGCAGGCTCTGCTCTGGACAGAGCAGGGGCTGTAATCTCCTCCGATTGAATGACCAAGGTTTCCTCCTCCTCCTCCGCGGCGACTCCTTCTGCGGACAAGGCAAACGGTCGGTCATCCCTATCCCTCAGAAAAAGAAAGAGAAATGGGGATTGTTCCATCCCTAACTTCCCTACCCCAACATCGACTTTCATTCCAACCCATCTCTCGGGTTCGGACAGTCGTGCGATGTTTAAGTCGCACCTCCGAGGTTCAACTCCAGTTACCGCAGCATCGAATGATTCTCGAGCTATTCAACGAAACTTTTTAACCACACAAGTTACAGGACTACTTCGGTGACAAAGCAAGAAGAGTGTAGTTCTTTACGCCCTCGAATGACGGGCAACCGTAAGTGATAAATTGTTGAGAACGCGTAAGGAATCGGTCGTGGCGTATTTTTAACAGGTTTGTCGTTTCTGCTACGATTTCTATCACAGGAGAACTAGCTACTTCTATTATCAGTGTCAGCGCTGACCAATAATTTAAATGTAAACAATACTTCTCCGCCGATATATTCTTTAATACAGATTATATGTGGCATTAATCGCCCTGACAATGTGGGCAGCAAGTAGCTTTGAAACGTCAGCAAACATCTACCAGATTAAACGGTCTAGCTACCCAGAAGGCAGCCATCTTTATTTCACATTTCTTTCAATGTTGTATTCCCCCGCAGAAGACAGATCAGAGCAATTCTAAAGAGATTGTACGACGTTTCTCAATTTGATTTCAGAACCACGGATATGGGTCACTTATCGCTTTGGTTCAGGCAGCTTTGCTTTCATCACCTCCGTCCGCATCATCTTCATCTTCTTCTGTCTTCCCAAGTTCTTGTGCGTCTTTGTAAGCCCAAACAATGCATCAGGATCGCAATTTGGACTGGTCTCGGGAAACACAATGAAAGCTCTTGTTGTTGTTGTTGTTGTTGTTGCCTGGATATTGTTGTTGTTGCTGCTGCCTTTGTTCTTGTGTCCATTACTCTAGCCTTCACTTGTTCTGATAACGTAATACTCAGTTAACAACAACGCGGCACCAGAGGGAAACTTCGACGAACAACTTATGACGTCTACTTGCCTTCCAATGCTTTAAGATAAACAGCAAAGCTAGTAAGAACTTTACATCAATAACTATATAATTTCGTGATTTCTGTGCATGATTTATCCTTGTAGAGTCTCCAAATTTCGGCTTTTGTTAAACTTAACAAGAAAAGGAAAGATTTCAGGTTATCATGGCAGCGGAGACGTTTCGCCCCCACTAACGCCCTGATGAAGGAGGCAGCAAGCACCTCTGTAACGGCGGTAGACTTCTACCAGACGACACGGCGCAACACCTCAGAAGAGAGGTATAACCTCAAGGTGTCTGCCTTCCAGTCTGTATGGAAACACACAAGAACGCGTTGATTTGCGAATTAATGTCTGATTGTGGGCTATCGTCTTGAAACATATCACAGGAAAACTTAAACGTATCATTAGACACCATAATTAACATGATAAATTTTGTGAGATCACGTTTTTATAGTGAAATTCTGAGGTTTTCATCTACGTGAACGTGTCACTAATGTTCTCGGTTGTGGCGTCACGTTTACTTGTGGATGGATGCCTGTTTTTCGTATAAACATACTGTCTCCATCATCAGAGGTGAAAGATGAGACAATATTCATATCCTACATGTTGATATCTACCTATAAGTTCACATTGCTTCACAACCCAGAAAAATACCGACACGAAAAGAATTACCACAAGGAACGTTGGCAGACCTGGTATTATCGGAGAGTAGATTATCCCTTGACGTTCTTGATGGTTCTATTGTGATTCTTACAGATTCCGTTGTTCCTGAAAACAGTAATATCTAATACTGATATATGAAACGGCATTGCATGACTCACTCAACCTTTGCTGCAGAACTGAAGCCCAGTCCAAACATCGGAAAGAAAGGCCGCAACAAGGCAGACCAGGAAACACGAGAAAAAGAACCTCGAATCGAAGAGTAGTCGATACTGAAATTCCACAAGGGCAAGGACGAAAACTAATCTCAAAAATGTCTCTCGAGTTCTGGCAGTACAAAAGAAACTTCTCACCCCATCTATGATGAAGGTAACCGTTTCTATGCCAGTTTTGGTTTACAGAAATCTTCCTCTGGGCGTGAATATCCGTAACAATGTAATTACTATTACCGAAATTATACAAGTAACTATTATTATTAATACTGAAAACAAATTTTTGTTTTATTCTAGTCAAATACAGATCTATATATTAAAGACTACACATAACAGAACACCGAGATTTTACGTACCAAATGCCAAAGCTAGTTGCTGCAACAATTCTGAAGCAGTTCCACTACATCCCTTAAGCGTAACCAATCTCCTTACTTCACACATCACAGTACTGTCGTCCCAACTAATTTTCTGTCTTCCAAGTAGACGATTTCCAAAACATTTCCTCACAAACATTGTGTATCCATTTCTTCTTTCCCCATTCGAACAAAAAATTCAGCCCAAAGTAAATCCTTTCCCTTGACTGCAAGTAATAACACACATATTTTAGACTGTAAAAATATGTTTATCACCGATAAGTATACACCAAAATTAAGTTAGATTAACAACATTTAGCGTACATTCAATCACATAACCCCAAATTTAATCAAAATCTGAGAAGAAAATTTAGAGATTAAAAATGCGGGAGGAGAGACACGTCTCCCCATTACGTGCTCACTTGGTGCTCTTTGGCAAAGAGCGTAAGAGAACAGAAATTTTTAGTATCTATAAATCATCCATCAGTCCATAAACTCATAATCATCTGGAAGACAAACTCGACTGAGGTTTCTCCTCCTGCAGTTTGTGAGAGCTGTTATTTGACTCTTAACAAACGACATATATTTAATACGACAGCAGACATATCAGCCATGTACGAATCCCATTAACCTGGGGGTAACCGTCCCTAATAAAGTGAACAGTACGCCCGGGTTCGTAAATATAGAGCCGAATATACCACCACGTCGTGACACTGTATATTACGTTGAATTTAATTAGTTGTCAGGCTGCGAACTCAGTTGTTCCACGAAGTGGTTAATTCTTGACCATTCCCATGAATAGCTTAGTTTCATTAAATGTGCCGCACATGCGTTCGCAATTCTACAAACTGCCACATCAGAGACAAAGAGACACTGTGCCCTAGCCTCTGAATCACGCCCAAAAAGAGGCAGCGAGGCCTTCACAAACAAATTTAATGCTCACTGGACCCATGAAAATTGCATTTTTAACCGCCGCCGCAACACCTGGCAGTCGCTCAACCGATCCAGAAACACCCTGACTTATGAAACCAAAATGTTTGACGCCGTACTCATGAAAGAACACCATCAGCACGAAGGTGCGAACAGATACCCCTTCTGAGTAAACTCGCTCCAGTCTACACCCTAACATAGACCAACACGAGATGTCCTTGGTCTCATAAGTCGTCTTTTTATATACAAGGTTTTATAAAAAGTGCAAGCATTTTTATATCTGTAAAAATTGTATTTTTGACTTTGTCCATCGTCTATATTTCAATAAAAATACATTTAGGAAACTGTATCTTCTTCAATCAGGTGAAAAAGCTCTGAGGCTAACTCAACCAGGGGGGTCCGACGGCTAAGGTTTATCTCTTTCGCCTTTCTTCCTGTAGACAGAAAAAGATCAAACCTCCGAAAAGTTGCAATTTTATTGCAACATAAACGACTGACACAAATTATAACCCACCATTGTCTAAAACGTTAAGACTTCACAAAGAAATTTTTCATATACAAAACTAGATAAAGAGTAATTACCCCTCTTATCAATTTCCTTCACCGCTAACATAGGCAAGTATTATTTTCAACACACTGCCCTAAAAACCCTTTTATCGCAGTTCTTCCCTCACAATGGGACAGCAGCTACAACACAAATAACGCTTTTAATTGTTCAGGTAACAGTTATTTGGGGGGTCTAAATATATAACAGGGTCTCAACTGAATAAAAGCGAACATTCGCCGACTTCATGTCGCTGTTAATTTCCTCATGAACGTACTTCCTATATGTTACTGTCGTTCTCAAAGCACTGCAACAATTTATGGCTCTTGGAACAAGAAATGAGGAACAAGAGAACATACATACAAGAACCAGAAAAAGTATAATTTCGTCTTACAGTACACTGGAACTTAAAACGCTATAAAAATATTCTGGATACCCATGGGTTTGCAGCTTCACTAGGAACTTCCTTGAGATGGAGCCAAGTCTTGAAGGCGTGGAAGGGGTTGGACGCCACCAGTTTTAAAGAAGAACGGAACATTCAAATTAGTCCGGAGTTCCGGGGGAGGGCGCACGTTAGACAGTTGGTTATAGTAGTAGTATTATTATACACATTAGCGTGGGAAGCATACAGAGTACATGGAATATTTCCAAGAGCATCACATACATACACATCATTCATTACGGCGGACAGACAGAGTGTAGAATAAAATCATGTTAGTTAATTCGTGGATTCGTGTAACTGGCGCGGCCTCCGACAGCAACATCTGTCCAAAAACACTCTGAGACTCGAACAGAAATTCACTGCCCTATAAAAATATAGGAGACGAAGTGTACTCCAATGGACTACATATATAATAAAAGTGTGTTTAGTGTTTTTCAATGCCTTATTGTCCATACACTGCATACACAAATATCTTGTTATAAAACTAACCGCAGTGCAGAATGAATGGAAATATTTCCCATTACATTTCATTGAACCACTATTAAGGTTAAGACGTACAAAGGAAGATGTCCTGGGAACACAGGATGGGAAGGTGCGTATTGGGTCCATATGGCTCAGTGTCTTTTTTGTTGATAAAACTGATAAAGTCCATTTGAGTTTTCACTTCAATTAATCGTTATATTACCCCCAAAACAAAATTGTCAACATAAATTTAAGTGTGAGATCCCAATGCTAATTTAATCGATACTAGTTTCAGTAGTCTCGGATATAAAACATGCGGATGGACGTACAGATATGACGTCGCAATTACGTATTCAATTCGTGGACCTGTACAGCAAACAAAGCTCATAAAAAGCATTATAAGGTGAAAAACATAGACTGCGAACGCTCTCCGTACAAATTTCTTCCAGCAGCTTAAACCAGCAACATTTGAACGCGTTTCTTGATTATCATAAAATTAAACGGGAATCCGTTCAACCGTTCTCGAGCTGCTACATGAGCACAGAAGGACGGACAGACGAAGTGAAGGGCTGTGAACTACGAGACAGTGTTTCATACATACTCTATTCTATATTATCACTTTTATTTACAAATATAAAGGCAGTATAAGAACGACAGAGTATAAATGCATCCCACATTCACGACGTAACCGAATTCCCAATACGTAGTCGGTAAGAACTGTGCATGGTATCCCGCATATTCTGAGATTATTTCTCAACACGAAAGTCGACTAACCTGACGGATTTCTCTCAGCTTTTAAGACTGTGTTTGGTTAATGACTTAAAATAGGCCACGGCCTTTCAATTCGTCCAATAAGAATCATTCGCCCATTACACAATACAGATATCTAACGCTGTAGAAACAGGTTCCCTAAATATTTCGTGTTTCGAAGTCAGGACATAATTGCTGCAGCAGTGTCCAGAGTATCTAGATAAAAAACAGACGTGCATGAGAAAGTCAGTAAAATAATATACCTTCCTGTCAGGTTACTTGTACCATGTCCACGAAATATAATCTCAGAAGCGAATACAAATACTTAAATCCTTCAGAAAGTCTTCTTCCGTGGCAAGGTTTCTGTAGCAGAACGCTTCAACGTGTACAATTTCTAACACTTCTCGCGTTACACACACACACAATCACATACACACACAGAGAGAGAGTGAGAATGCTGGCGATCACATTTTCCCGGGAAGATCACATTCCGACACTGCCAGCCACACTTTGAGTCCTTGTCTTCAAACCTCACTGCTTCCTATTTGCTTTTATTCCTTCCCTGCCCTTCACTGCCATGTTTTACTTTGAGACTACCTTCCTATTTTACACTTTAAACTTATAACAAGACACATTCATGAATATCATTTCCGTGAAGTCTAAAAACTCAGTACCAAACGACCTACGAGCACTTGCTTATTATATTAAATTAACTACCAGTTATGAAGTGCCACTAATAATTTACAACACGTAAACAACACTGACGTCTAAACAAGATAACCGACGTAATATTTTATTTACAGTTCAGAATTTGTAAAGAACGCATGTGTAGTATATCCCGGTAAGGTAAACAAATTCCATGATTTGTTTCCTTAAACAACGTTATGAAAATGATATTGGTAATGGAGAAGTGTCGTGTTTTCGCTTTTTTTAACTTTAATCAGACAAGCTTCGGCTTCCAAGGAATAATGTCACTAACAAGAGGGAACACGGAAAGTGAGATTGCTGGGATTCAAATATATGTGGCGGATTATCTAAAACGAAGGGGCAGAGATTAGTTATTCTTCCTTTCGGTATAGCAGGCAGCGGATTCATGGGAGTTGGCTCAGGCAAAGTTCATGACAACTCAAATGGCGCCGATAATACCTGCTGGAGATATGGGAATACGGGAGGTGCTGATCCAGATGCGGGTGGGTCTATTGTAGACAGACGACGGGAAATTACGCCATTAGTCTAGAACGCCTCAGTCTGCAGAATAAAAGTTTAATTATCCGTGTGCTTAAATACCATGCCAGAAAGACATATCACAGCCCTGGATGTAAAAGTTCAACAGATTTTAAATCTTGGTATACATGAAAGATGAGAAAGCATCTCAGCTTCACGATAATGCCGTCTTTCGACCGACTGAAGTGATGCGGTACCCAATACACAGGAGCAACACTTATGTTTGCCGTCGAAAACTATCATCTCCCTTTCTATTTAATTAAATTTACACTACATAGAAAAGTATAACAAAAGGTGTAGATTTTCTTGAGAAATCTGATATATCACGTTTCAAGTTTCATTTATATCAGGAGTTACATATTTCCAACCAGCCAGAACAAAGTTCCAACGTTTTGTTCAATCTCTCCAATAACTTCTATACATATCGATCGAGTTAGTTTTTGAGATAAAACATGCAGGCAAACAGACATGGCCTCAGTAATTTGGACCCACGCCATTTTCTGCTTGTAAAGTACGCAGGCTTTTCTTGGGGGGGGGGGGGGGAAATCGATTGGAAAACTTCCTTATCTCAACCCAGCCAGATGACTGATAAATGCTAGCAGGTCGAAGAAGAAATATACCACATGCCCAACATACATCGCAACGGAACTGCTCTGGGACCGAACCCGGTCTTCCTGCAATATGTGACCATGATGAGGCGCAACTTGAGAGTCTCAGGACATGGTCTATATAAAAATGGTAACATACGTAAGGCGGCATTTGATGAAAAAAATGGTAACTCAAAAAGAAAGAAAGGAATTCAGTATGATAAAATCAAAACAGTGACATGGCATTATTACAGTATCATAATTCGCTTGTAAAAAGTAATATTTTTCTGAGCCTGCGCATCGGAGAGACACTTCCAGGGATTACATCACGATGCAGAATCCGTCCCACCTCCACACCGGCCTCGAAAGCGTGCAGCATATAACGAAGGGTTTTCGCTCCCGCCGACAGTAGGTGATAGCATCAACACTAATAAATAAACCACTTTATGAAGCAAGGGACGACGAAGTGACTTCAAGATAATTTGGGTCTACAACGGCACCTGATTGGTTCTGTGCAGCCACAGATAACAAATAATCCTACCCCTCACAGAACACCACCAATGAATTCAAAAGCTTTCCTTTATTAATAGCAAATATTTAAATTAAAATAACTTCACTCTACATGTATAGCTCTTTGTCTCGATGGTATTTAAAGTACAGTCCGCATACCAATGCTATACCCGATCCGTGTATGAATCAGATCAGGCCAAACAACTTGTTCCTCGAAAACTGAACACAGTTTACAGGTCTATGCAGTGTAGATTTTGGTTTATTTAAAGCTATAAGACTCAAAATGATTCAGTAATAAGATATAAAGTCGATAATGGGCAGTTTGGTTTCTTGAAATAAATTCGTTGACCGACTACGCAACTACCAACTTACTGACACATGCGCCAATATTATCTTAGCCTATGGGTGCCCGGGTATAAGACAGCCGGAGTGTGAACCTTTAAGTCTAGGACACGCCTTCGCAAGACGTTACCTAGGTACACCAGAAACTTCACCTTACCCTACATAGCTCATATTTATCGCAAGTTTGGTGTAAAACTCAAAACTCAACTCTTTACTTGGTTAATACTGAGTGACGTAGCACAGACACGCCCACAGTTGCGTGCTAATATAACATTAGAAAGTCTTCTGCAATCTTTAATCATTCTAAGAGTCAAGATGGAATCTTCATGCCCACCAAAACATCGCCACAAGCCATAACTGCAATAAACAGAAGAGTGTACCGCATTTACAATGCAATTTGACGGTCATAATAGAAGATGCACAGAAAACATGATTAAAGCGGTTCTTACAAGGAATGTTCTCGTAATGCCGCCAAAGGAAGACAGCAAAAGAAATAAAGGAGAAAAAACATTCTCGAGCGTGGTATTTAGCCAGGAAGGTGGCTATACTGACTGACGCTTTCAATTGTTTTTTCGTAGTTCTCCAGCCAAATCAGAACAGTATCTGACGATGTTAAGCAAATTACAACTAAGAAATAAGGAAATTCAATGCCCGGTAACATAATTCTGCTGATACCGTAGCCCGAGTATCAAGAATGACTAAAACGGGCACCGTGTTCTCATATTATGGTGTTTTTAAGGAAGGCATCCATGGAGCAAACATTTTGGAAAAGGGCCAATTTAAGAATCTGTGAAAAGAAAGGAAAATTATGTACGCAGCCCACGTAGCGAACACATCTATAATCAGACAATTTTACGTACGTAATTATTTACTTCATAATTTACACACAGAAATTTATCCATGAGAATTATTCCAAACTTCGTGTTTTCCCCCCCTTTCTCTGCAATTGAGAGATAAAAAATGCAGTCAGGTTTTTTTCCTTCATTGATGACGAATTTTAATACCTGTACCAGCCTCAAATCCTCTTGTACATATTCCACATTCTGTGCCAACTTTACTCATCCGCACTTTTCTAAGAAAATGTGACGTCTATAGCAAACCAACACGTTCAAATTAAGACTATGAAAAAGCATCCTAACCGTCAGTATTAAACTCATTCTTAAGAAATGAACATGATCCTCTTCCGCTCAACTTCTCCTTCGTGTTCCAGTTGGCAGTTAATGCAAAGTACATTCATTCCGTTCCACTCTACCTCAGCTTCAGAAACATTTGCCTTTGCAAGCACAATTTGATCTGCACAGAAATCGCTGAATGTCCATAATCTAAGAGTCTCCCTCTCTCTCTCTCTCCCTCTCTCTCAAAAGAGATTGTTAGAAATTTAATACACGGTGAGCACGAAGTATTTTCACAATTTTCAAAATTGAAAGTTCCAATGCCACTGTACACACGCACATTTAAAATATATTGCATACTACTCTGTAGCATCGTATAATAAATTGTAGCGGCCACAAAGTTTAAAAAAATATTACTAAATGACCAGAATCATTTCAACATGGCCACCATAGAACCTATGAATACAAAAGTCTCTTCACTATGTGGCTCCAGAACGTGAAAATTTTAACGATTTCAGTCAAATCCATACACACTGCAATAAAGTATGGTGAACGTGGAGGCCAAACGCGAATAATAAACTGAATTGGACTAGTAATTTAGAGATTACTTTCTAGGAAACTCCATCAATAACAATGTAAACTTAGATTTTCAAGTTTTCTCCAATCTGACAAGTTAAACTTATGACCATTTAAATTTTTTCTGCAAGACGATCAACCGAATGTGTAAAAGCAAGTGAAGTGACTTTCACCCTAACCTAACCCAACCCAACCTAACCCAATCCAGTCTAACCTCCTCCAAACCAAAGTAATTAAAAAGTTACCTTTGGTCATTGCAGTGACCTTGACCTCAACTTGAAGTGTCCATGACCTCAACTTGACATGACTAAAGTCATAGATACATAGAGTTCAGCGGAAATATGCGTACATGATATTATAGTGTATCAGAACTTATTTCAGAATAAAATAAGCAAAAGCACGTGACATTATTTTCTTCAGTTGATTACACATAATATCATCAACCTCGCATACATTTTTAGAGTCGTCGTACAGCTATCACAAGCTCACCCTGTATATTATACAAAGAAGAGGTTTACTTAAATTTGTATTCAGGAACGTAATACGAAATGTAACACTTTCCTTCAATGATACAGAAACGGAAGTTTCATAATGAACCCAGCATACAGTATCAAGTTAGTGGAAAAATCTTAGGACTTCTTAGCCTTTACAAACTTCATATCCTTGTATTATATTACTCCCCAGATCCCCTCAACTCGCTGCTTACTCTGAAGCCGCAACCAGAGCGGCGTTCGCGTTAATTAAGTTCAAATCAAATTACCATTTGGATTTCATGCTCATTAAACCATCTTTCTCCGTCAGAAACTACACCAGCGCAAAGGAATACGATTACTCCACTTCGTTCTTTAGAGAAAAGTACCGTTACGAAGGAAAATATGTTTCTGCAACAAAGTGTGATAGTTTAATGCCTCAATCCACTCGGATATTTGCAAGTTAAAAAAGAGAAAATTACAACAAACTTCCGATCACCTTAATATAATGACTGGTTAATTAATCCAACTATCGAGATGTTTTAGGTGTTGCAGTAATGTAAAAGAACCACCCCCACCCCCACAAAGTACCAGAAATGGACGGTCCTGGGTGCATGTCCCTACTTAGGTACTTACAGATCTGCCTACCTCACTGGTCTTGGTTAATACTTATTATAGATATGAATCTAATCGCAGTGCAGAAAACACATTTTCCTTAAATATTTATCTTACATAAAACTTAAAGATAATAAAAGGTCAATAATTTACGTAGAGTACCAATATTTCATCCAACGAAAAGCGTTTGACAAATACGATTATTTATATTTTAAATGAATGCAAAATCATACTGGACCGACATAAACATAAATTAAGTTCGGCCACAACGTATTTATTGTAGATAAGATGATAAAACTTAATCAGAACCGACAGAGCTTCGAAGATGAAACATGCGGACGGACAAGATCTATAAGCAGAATACGTTCATTACATGCACAATGCGCAATAAATCCAGCTTTCGTGTCCAACAACAAAAGGTTACTTGGTAGCCAACTGTCGAATTTATACATAATAATGCCAACAACTTTACTGGACTGAAAATGAAATTTTGGCTTGGGGCCCGCGCAGAGCTTCGAGTTTTCTTACAGGCCTCCCACCATCGTCACAGCGTATTTTGTGGGTAATACGTGGCACGCAAGAATCCTGTTTTCAACAATCCTTCGGAGTCGTTAGGAAAGAGAAAGCCAATGAAAACGAGACTGAACTACAGCACAACTTAGTTCCGCACGTCCTACGTATTCCATATGAGCTTTAAGAACAAACACTACGACGTATTAAGGCTACGCAATGATTCCGGGTGTGCACAGCTGTAGTTACTCTGGTAACCAATTACGACTATGTATCAAACACTGATGATATTCCCTCCCACTATTTCAAACACAGAGGTTATAAAACGTAGAATAACACAGTAGGATGACCATATGAAAATTTGAAAGTCGACGATCGAATGGACTATCCTAACGTTTTCCTGTAAAAACTGTAAAATTATAAGAAAATCTCAGAAACGTTGTAACCCGGGTAATGTTCAACGAGAAAACAGAATCACTTCAAGGAGAATGGAACTTCAACAGATCAGACCAATAAGATTTTCAGTCTGTTCGTACAATAACATGACAAAATAACGACAAACAGTATTAGCCCAAACATTACCCCACAAACGGAATTACAATGCTTCATCTGATACTGCCAACAGCTAATAATAATAATAATAATAATTCTGCTCGCAGCATATTATGTTCTATTTTAAAAACATAAGGATCGAAATCAAATGCACATGCTTCTCGAAATAACTACATGCAGTATTTAGATGGTCGATACTAAATAATGCAGTACACAGATACTGGAAATAAATTGATAAATAACTCAACAAACATGAGATAGACTGCAAAGGCACGACATTCAACACCCAGTATTCAGAAAATCCATATACATGTCTGCGACTGAATCAGGAGACAAACCTAGCGAACACACGTCCAGAAATGGATAATGATTTTCTGGATGGAGCTATTTCGAAGTAATGGTGTTGCGAAAAGCCTGAGGAAAACCTTATGTTCACATACTGTCCACTATCTACCACGTATTTCGACTAAACAATCTTTATCGATATTACACACTACAAAAAAGGAAATTAAACATCTAGACGTCATAAGTATTTACTGCACTAATCATATTTATTTATTTATGGCGTGTAGGCCTGAATTACCCATTTTTGTAATATGGACCGTTTAAAGAGAGTTTGTGAGTCAAAAAATTAAATTTTAACTTCTCTTCATGTGTGTTTAAAGCAAGATTTTCCTATTATATTTAGAGTGACTTCCGTATCACATTTTAATTATAAATCGTTGAGTTACGGCTTGGATTATCACGCCGGGGGGGGGGGGGGGGGGGGCAAAAAAATGACGAAAAGCACAAAGGTCATTAAAGGTCGGACCTATACATTCGGATAAGAAGTCTGTCATCCTAATCGTGTTTCAGAACAGACTGTTGGAAACCAAATGCTAATGCATACTGCTTCACGAGCAGTTGAGTATTCCCAACTCCTGAAACGGCAACTCTATGAGAAGAGTAAAGCATCAAAAGTACTTCTGCAGGATGGATATCGCCACCAACGTGCGACTCAAACTTTAGAAGCTTCTAAGTACACATACCTTCAACTTTAATATCAAGCATCTTAGTCATGAGTCGTCTTGGCACAAAATGAAGAAATTTGCTCCCTCATTTCGCACTGCAGAATGTTTCATTTAAGACTTCAAGAAGTGGTAGAAACGCGATGTGGAACATTGTGAGAAGCATGCTGACGTATCGTTAGATGTCTACAACTGGCTCCCTTTACTTTAATATTCCACACACGCCGCTGTCGGTGGGCAGGATACGGGGGGTTAAATGAATCACTAACTAACGTACTTATTGCATTCCAAAGAATTCCTCGCCTTCGCAACGTCCACCAGGCCTGACCAATTTTTACGCAGCCAGAACTTAAAAAACATATTTCACAAAATATAAGCATAGTTTTTAATACAAATGAAAGTGGCGTTAGCAAAACAGAAGGAATCAACAGTCCGGAAGTTTATTTACATTACCAACAGCATCGTTAGGAGATTGATTATAAAATTCGAAGTCATATGAAACAAATACGACGAGATTGAACGGAAAATTTGTATTATTCCAGAATCTGCTTGGAAGTAAGGTCAGGGGGCTGAGATTTTAACCCGAGACATCAAAAACACAAAGCTGGAGTATAAACCACTCGACCGTGACGTTAATAAAGCCAGTACAGAAATGCTTAAATTCTCAACAGAATTTGTAAAGGAGTCGAGTTGTTAAATTATGTATAAGCGGTATTACTCTGTTGAAGAGGCCGTATGTTTGTTGAGGGACCAAGCAATATGGCCGCACTTTCTTTTCACACATCAAAGCACTTCTTCATTTCGGTTTCTTTTCATTCGCTACCAAGCACAAGATACGCACCTCGCCTGAATACAGCCGGTAATTGAGGAATTAATAATTGAAGGCACAGTTGAGTGCGGAAGAAGAACGAGTACGTATGTAAATATTTAACAGCTGTACATAGCTCACGTTCCGAACCATAGAGGTCTCTGCCCACCGCAAGGATGCCTATCATCTAAGCCACAACTCCCCTCCTCACTTCTATTCAAGTCCTGCACTACAATTTGAAGCTAGAACTGATATGATGAACAAGACGCACTTAAGCCTTTAAGCGATCACAAGGCTTCACTGTGATTAATTCATTTTATTAGCCTATCCACTTTCTAAAATACACACAAATTTATATACAATCGTTTCACCAAATGGTTTGTATGGTTTTGAAATGCGGTATCCTACTTAAAGAAACAACAAAGTTAAAAACAGGCCAATTTTAGGAACAAGAATTGGAGTACGCTTACATTACAAAGGCAGGTCGCTGTTTCACTAATTTGATCCAATATCCAGCTGGGCCGTAAGTCGTTCTTGAACGAATGTGGTCCTATGGCAATGCTGCGTTAGGTCATTCTTGCACTAATGCATTGTTGATCAAGGATGCTTTTCAATAATGAATTAGGTGTCACTGCTGCGAAACAATGCAACCCTTTCGATCCATTATTACGCAATAAACGAAACCGCAGGTCCCCTTGTTGCTAAAAATGTGACAGTCAGATGCGAATGAGCCCATAATGTGTTCTTCGCTCACGCTGGAGCGTAAAGAACGCCTCAAAAGTAGACTAGCACATGCCACGTAATACCGCCAAGACAGTGAAATCAAAGTGGTGTAACACAAGTTGGAAATGTAGCTCGGATGGGGAAAACAATTATTTATAGACAATTTTGGTAAAACAAATCTTAAGAGCGACCATTTGGTGGGCTATATAAAGATGATTAGACTGCAATATTCAAAAAGTTTTCGTTGTCTAGGCTGTAAGGATTTTAATTGAACTGACGTGTTTCAGGATCGTGTCCGCTTGAGGTTTTGTGCTCATATACATATATATATAAAAAGACGAGAAGAAATTAACGCCGACGGATTAAGAACAAAAGAAAATCTTTATCCTGAGCCCGATTCACCTAATGTCCATTTTAATATTATCCACCGAACTACGCACACATGTTCCAAGTAATCTCTTCCAATCCGGTTTTCGAACCAAAATTTTGCTCGCAACTCTCATCTCTAAAACATAAATATGATAAAAATGCCATAAATGATAAAGAATCTGTAATTGAAAACAAGCTGACATTTACTTACCTTTGGATGGGCTCTCCTAGGGAAGGCAACTTTAGGGTCAATCTGAAAACAAGAAAATGGACAGATCAGAATCACTCACGTGCAATTATAATCTTACATAGTATTAAACTAAGGCATGCATTTGGCCGATCGTGAACTGCGGTTAACAATCTGTATACTTTGCTGCTTCGGACAATAGCCGGTAGTACAGAATCCATGGTTCAGGGCGGACTTAGTGGCCAATTTCAAGGAACATTTTAAATATTTGTTTATCAAAGTTTAATCACAATGTTGTAGGCCTGTGATCTGAACAGGGTATACGTTGCTATTTTCAAATTCTGGTCTCAAGTCAGATTGTGGAAATGGAACAGGCTAAATACCTCCAAAATAGCATCACAGTGTAAAAGTATTATTATTCCACCTATTCTATAGGGTATTTACTTCCATGTACCCGAGACAAAACTTGCCCCTAAGGTACATAGTGCAGTAGCTATTTCCGAAATACATTTTGTTTTTAATACGTGTTACATGTATTATATACTTTTACTGTTAGAGATGACTACATATTTTACGACATCGTCTTTCGAATGATGTAATCTGTCTCGATCTTCAGGGCTGAGTCTACAGGGCACAAAAACCCTGATATCAAACAACCGTCTTCCCAGTTGCCACTTTCCATGAGGATTTCTTATCAAAATTCTATATGCATTTCTTGTCTTACTCAACAAAACTCCTAATAGGCAACCTGTATATACAAAAGGAAATTTCTCATTACGTAATTTCCTAAATTCCCCACCCCTATCCCCCAAAAGTCAAAACTTTCCCGAGAGCTTTGTTTTGAAACACCTGTGATTTACGCAGTACATTTAAAGTTCCACGGTCATAAATATACATCCAGGTCGAGAACCCCAAATGTGAAACTACTGCAATCGACCTCAGCTTGCTTGGAGCCAGCAACGATCGTGAAGCGGATGAAATTTCAGCTGTTGTAACCCACTTCTTCCTGCCATTCTCTCTTCGGCCGGCTTAAGAATCTAACATTACACGTTCAGAGAAAATCGACATCACAAGGGCGTACTGATATTCTATCGCTGTTTCAACGAAGTGTGGAGACATACATTGCTTCGACGGTGGAAATTCACAACTGCCTGCCATGTAGGCAGCCTGCACATGTAATATACATAAATATACCTTCAAGACACTTCATTAATATTAAAGTCAACAATAAAGTATCATACTTCATGCTTTCATTTTCCCTACAAGCGTCCAATGAACGGAAGGTGGAGAAACTGTCCGGAAGCATATTTCACTTCTGAATTACTGAACGTTTAGCTGTAATACATTTAATACCGACATTCAAACTCCTTTTTAACTCTCACATGTGCGATACATGCCCAACCAATCTCACACTCATTGATATAAACACCCTAATTATATTTAGTAAACGTTATAAATTATGGAGGACCTGATACACAGTTTCTCACAGCCTCCTGTCACGTTATCCCTTTACGACGCAAATATTCTCCTAACCCCCATGCCCTCAATTGCACTCAACGACTGATCTTCCCTTAACGTTAGAGACCACGTTTCAGAATCACACAGAACAAAACGTAAAACAACACGCTTGTATATTTCCAACAAAGACTGCTCGAAATTTAATCCAATCCTGATTTGTTTTCGCCGGTCCCAAACGGTGATTACCAGTGGAGTTGTTATCGACCTCCAGTCAGTCGATATAAATGAAATGCCCCTGTAACTGTCCAGAAAACAGCCATTGTCATACTCGCCGCCGCGAGAACCTGAAATCTCACCCTCTGTAACGAAATCTTCACAAACGGAAAGATGTTGATATTATGGCACCGAAACTAGGGTAGGCGTTGGGGTCCTGTGATTCTCTTTCGAAAATGGACGGAGAAAGTCACAAAATCAAACGTTAGGGTGGGGTTGAATAGTCCTTGTGCCCGGGCGAGGTGAAGCGCTGCAGGGGTGAGTCTCCCAGCTCATGAATACCCGTGGTTCCACACCCCACACCCTGCTACTTGCTGGTAGCTGGGCCCAAAGGCACATAAGTCAACGGGAAGAGGAGGAAGGGTAGAACAAGGGGGTTGATGCATTAGCCTAAGCTCTTTGTAGCCTGGAGAGGAAAGGGTCAGAGATGAAGCCGTTCGTCGGCATACGCAATGTATTCCACTCTCCCTGCCGTCTCCTTCTTCCGACACACGCACGCACATACTTCCAGACCCATCTCTCGATTGTAAAGGATCAACCAAAGCATCTCATCACGGCAGACAACTGTTATTGGCTAAAAAAAACAGAACAGAACGAAGGCCTGATGCCAATAATACAAACAGCGACCGAAATGCATATTTACTTATCATTCCTTCGTTCTCCCCTTATTCCTCTTCTTCCGTTTATTCTCTTATTCCTCAATTTCCTCCCTTTATTCTCTCTCCCTTCACCAAGCTTTCTTTTCTCTCGCTCACATCTTTGTTTCTTGTTTCCTCATTTCCCTTCTTCAATGTCATCTTCGCTCTCGTTTTCTGTCTCTTTACCATACCCATACATAAATTATTCTCCTCCTAATTCACCTTATCTCCTCTTCTTATTTCTTTTATCCATAATCCTTCTTTGACTAACTCCCTTTACCTTCGTCCTTCTACCTCTTACTATTCCTCATTTAAGAAACGAATCTGTTACGTCTCGAAAACTGATATATATATATATGCATACATCACTTCTTATTTAGAATTTTGTACACAATTCGACTCTACTTTGTTGTAGGGCGAAAGTTATAGACAGTTGAATGATGTGGACTAAACACATTACAGCTGTGACTATATACCAATTAATGCCAAAAAAGCTGAACAATTATTTTTGATATGAAACTTATGCTCTGAAATACGAAACTCAGATGATAAGGAAACTCCATACAATGTTAATGTTCTGGGTTGTGTGTAGTATATGCCAAAGTTTAGGATAAATTTACTGTCTCCATATTAGACCTATAGATGGATAAAGCATGTTTCTCACAAACGTTGGTATCTGTACGGTGTCAGAACCCAGAACAAGACCTCCAATCTGACAGGAAATTCTATGTTATGCAATCAAAGGCCCATACACTTTCAAATATACACATTTTGATAAAATCCTACCAGCCACACATAACCCAGACGTGATACAATCTTCGCTTCAGGTTTTAGGGAAAAAAAAGTCGAATTAATTTACCATTTCTTTCTTCGTGTTATATTTCCCATTCATCACACCATTCTTCAATTAACCACAATGACATCATCAGGCGAAGAGTAAACCTACAAAAATATGGGTTATCATGCATTTCTTTTCCGATATTTTGTTACTTCTCTCTCGTGTCCAACCATTCTCGTGAGAAATCTGTTTCCATTTTCAGTCGATGCTCCACGACCAAATAAAACAACGCGTAACATAATTAATCATGCATAACAATCCATACAAAGGCAATTATATATTATGTAACTTAAGAAGCCAATACATATTTCGAACGTCATGCGACCATCTTCTGGTGACACGCAAATACATAATCAACACTGAATTGAGTAGGCAAGAAAATATTACAAGGTAAAAGCTTTTTAGGGTTGCACCTGAAAGGATCCAAGTAGGTGGCGTTTACGTAGTTAAAACACTGAGTGCCTCAATGTTGAAATGTAAGTTAAAGCTTATTTTAAGCCTTTAAATGGTTGCATTTCAGTTACATGACGTGGATTTATTTTAATGTTAATGTTATCAGATAACATGATGCAACATTCGCCTTCATATCCAAAACTGCAGAACACAGCAGTGACCGCTACATCGGACAGAGGGTACAAGCAATCGTGTGGGTGATTTCAGCGAGACTCGGAGCTTAGGGGGGCGCACACGCTAGAGCGTATAATTTTACATTTATTTTCATCGGACTAAAGCGGATAGAGAAAAATTCTTTAGCAATGGCAGTAAATACAACAGCAGCATGTTAAAAGGCAATTCTGGTAAATTAATTCTGTTCTGTGCCATCGATTTCGCTTCCCTTACGCCGTTAATCTCCGACAGGAGCGCCCATCGAGATATCGATTACAATCTAAATTTCGAAACAGACATGCCTCGCATTTTTATTTGTAAACCGGTGATAAAGCACAACATACGTGGCCTCTGGTACTGATGTCTCCAGCATAGCTTGATCGACTTAATGTTATGATTAAATTCGTTCTTACTAATGTCACTTCACACATCCATTCGCTGCTATTATACATGTCAGTAAATATTGAAAATCCTCAGGTATCAGAACCAGAAGGTTCAACATCGCTAACGCAGAAACAAAGGAATGAATCCAATTCCAGAGCCAAATCCAACCGTAAGCCACCGTCACATCTAACTTAAATTAAACTACCTTTACTCCGAGACCAACAAAGTCCCGAATCAAAGATGAAGCCCCCCACTAATTTAGGGCTAAGTATATAACAATGTGCTGCTTTTAAGGTCACTGAAGAACTTCGCCCCCACGGCTCCAAGCCAACAATACGACGTTTCTACCTTTCCTAAGCTGCGTGATGCTCTTTTGCTGTCTTAACTCGCTTGTGCTCCACTAATCGTGCTGAAACGTTGTGCAATTCCACTGTGACCTTGAAACATACAATTTGGTCACGACCACCATCATACGGGTATGACAGATCATCCTGTAATAGGCCGTCAGGAATATCTGTAAAAGGGTGCCAATAGGTACACGAAGTCACCGGCTAAAAGGCTCCCAGTGCGTAGATAAAACGACAGGTCCTGTGATGTCTGTAGTAATATATTTAACAAGATTGTACATATATTTAAATAGGAGATAATCCTTGAAAAGGTTCGTTTCCAAATTCGGTGTGTTCTTTCTATTTATGAACATTTGAAATGATTTCTGACTACAAAAGAAAATGCAGTGTAAGAAGAGACTTATGCAAACATCGGCCCAAAAGGTATTAATTCAAAGTTTCTGACTGGAATTGTCTGAAAGCTAACAAGAAACTGACTATGCAAATCTTTCTTGTTTCAGGTTATAAGAAAATTTGCTAGTGCTAGGAGATATAGAAGTTGGCACATACAGGATGTACGGAAACTTTGTTACAACTAACTTGGATTTTTAATTAGTTAATTGTTCAGCCGTGTAATGTAAAAACTGAAGAAAAAAATTAAGTTTTTTTAAGAGAGAAGATTTTAGATCCTCTACTTGCCTTTTTATATCGTCAGTACAATTTTTCTTGCTAAAACTTGTTATTTATACATTCACGTACCGCGGTAATTGCATTTGGCTAACTTATTAGTTGGTCCGGCTGCAGCCAGGAGCCGCCAAATAATTTACGACTGAGCGCTTCATGGCTTTGCAAAATTTTCCTCCCTCCCCTTTCCAACCCCCAAAAGAATAAGAAATAAAATATAGAGGAATCTACACTCTGCAACCCTTAGAAGAAGAGCTAACGAGAAATTTCTTATTTAACCAGTAGGTCCATACTTCAGAAAACATAATTTTCATGGCGAATCTTTCAACCTAAGCTAATCGGAAGTATTCTCTTTGAGAACAATGCACTACTGTACATCAGACACGTCAAACTTGTATGTCCTGGATAAGCGTTGTAATTATACTTTGTCAACCTGCTAATTACTCCTTCAGTCCATACCCTAACTTACTGGGGGTTTTCTTTCTCCAGTGGCGGAATTAGCAGCTTAGAAATGCAGTAAATTACTTAACTTTTTATTCACTTAGGTACTTAGTTGTCGGTTGGTAGGTTAAGTCCCACAGTCAGTTCTTTACTTCGTCAATCAACTGTTGTAGTTAATAAGCTACTCTGAAAGTTGACGTCTTCAGTTAAAGTATTTATTTCTCGGATACGTCCGTTAGCGTATCTGTCAAAAGGTCAGTGTTTTGACTAATATCGTTAGTGTGATATTTACTTTGTTACTTAGTCAAGTCTGTTACTGATTAAGTCAATTACTAGATATTCACTTAAGCAGTACCTCATTTGTTAAAACGTTACATACACGCTTAGTAACTTGGTCGGCTAGCTAGTTAACTAGCTATTTTGTTGGTAGATTAGTCATTCTGCAAATCAGTCACTTTGAACGTCAATGAAATGGTCAGCTTCTCAGTCACAAAGACAGTAATTTTGTCAGTTCATTAGCCAGTCAGTCTGGTCACTTTTAGTTACGATATCAAACAATCATGTCGTTAATTTGTCAGTTCGTTTGTTACTTGAGTAAATTACTGAAGCTACTTAGTCTGTTAGAGCGTCTGTCAATTACTAATAGTTAAATTTACACTTCATGTTACACTAAACCAGTTCTATCCTGACACATAAACATCCCGCCCGAGCTAGCTGCTTGGTGTATTTCCAGGCAGCTGGCAGCCTTGTTCTCTTTTATTGCAACGAATTGCTACTCGCTTGCCCCTTTAAATTGGAAGCCTCTCGCACAGCTGGGAATGGCAGCATCGTACCAACAAGTTTCAGTCCACTTTAGCTGCTGGACCTGTCACAGGGCGGAGTGCTCTTTATAATAAATGCAAGTGCAAGTGACTGGTAATGTCTGGAGCAGACTCTGGAATTCGGGACATTTCTGCTCCAACTACTGCAACCACGCAAGCCAGAGATTTTCTGAAATGTGTAGGCTGCTTTCCATAAGGACACAAGAGTAAAAAAATACAACAAAGACAGCGAGGGAAATAGAAACAAACAAAAATTATAATTTAAAATTATTCATTGTCACGACTTTTTCCATCGTCTGTTCTTTAAAACCACGACGTTTCGGAGGATGGTTTCGTCTCCGTCTTCAGGTGAGAGATACCTACTCTGTCTAAGAGACAAAACAGAGTAGGTACCTCTCATCTGAATACGGAGACAAAACCAGCCTCCGAAACGTCGTGGTTTTAAAGAACATCCTATGGAAAAAGTCCTGACAATGAATAATTTTAAGTGTAAACTACCGTCGTCAAAACCCTTTAGAATTGAAAAATTATAATTTTACTGACGAAAAATTTCTTATAGAAACTATGTGTTTTCTTGCAGATATTCGCCAACTTTATAAATATAATTTACATTAGTTTCGAGTCTCGTAAGAGCTGATGAGGAGTGAAAATATTTAATCCAGTACACACGTAGTAGAAATGTCTACTTTACAAACTAGCATTCCTCAGTACTTTCCAACACAGAACTCGTAATTATCATCACATCATAAAACACGGGGTATTCACTTCAGTAGGCCTACGGCATGGACTATAAGGTTCCTCTGTTACTGACATTTTAATTCTAACTTCCACCAAAAGAATGTATCAAAGCCGCAGAATAATTTAAAGGTACGCTATCTACCCCATGTAGGAGTGAAATACGCCCCTATACGAATGAACCATAGAGTAACCTATTTAGAAAACAGATCTAAACATTCATATGCCACCTTGATATTTTTACTGATCAGGAAATAACAAGTCAATAATAGAGCTGCTCACGTAGTTCTGAACGTGTTAAAATCTAAATACCTGTTCAACGAAGTTTAAAATCGAGATTAACGCGCATTAGAACTTTGAAATGAAATAAACGGCGCTGTGGTTCATAATCAACCAGGGATTTAAAATGGTTTTAAAAAGGGAGATGGGTATGGAACGGTGTTTAATAAGGAAATACACGTCCACTAAAGATTAAAATCTATACGAATTACCGTTAGGGGTTATAAATAAATTTTCACAGGCGGCAAAAGTCCCTGTAAATCTAGAAACGACATAAGTTAACCAAAAACTATCAACGTTGCCCCTAGAAATCATCAAATGCAAATCTGTCAGCTGTACTGTACGACAGAAAGGAGGGTTTGTGTGTTAGTAACCATAGAAAGGACAAAGTACAAGATACAGGATGGCCATCTTCTGGGACGTAGATTCGTACAATTTGGCCGGCCTTTGAGAGGGATGCCTCCTGTCTCCATCATCAGGGCGATCATACTTCTGTGTGGCAACCTATGGTCTCTCTTTCGATCGTTCGTCCGGCCCGCAGATAGACAGAGTCCATGACACACGAACATTTTCAGTAGCAACTAGTTATACAGGCGATCAATAAGTTAGCTTTTGTTACAGAAAGCTAATCATCATCTTTATCAACAAAAGACACAAGATCATTGAGGCAGTTAAACCTGTCGCATTTTATTGTTTTTAGAACTAAATTTTAAAATAATTAACTGCTGTTTTATACGAATGTCAAAGGTGATGACCATATAAGAGAAGGAAAGATAGAATGATAAATTTTCTACCTCTCAACGAGGAGTTTAATAAAAGTCAACATCAAACGTGAGCTTCAGTCTGACGTGAAGCGTAAGACAGAAGAGAAAATGTTAACACTGGTAACTGAAAAATGTGCCGCTACATGAGGCAGCAAAGAAGTGGTGACCACAGGAGTATTAAACCTCACACTTCTGAATCATTCACACCAGGTAGCCGTCATCTGTGCGATAGACGTGTAGCCAAAGATCTAATGGTAAGGAATTACGTAATAAAGAGATTCACAATCTGTGAAGTTCTGAAAACAAACTTACCAGGGCAGGCTTCTTAATAAATACATAAAGTGTCCTAATCTTTGCTTATTTCAATAGAAACTCACAGTTAACATGTACAAAGTCACTACAATGTTCACATGAGACAGAAGGTTCTAACTGTAGCGAAAAGTTTGTGGACTGTGGTCTTCTGGGTGACGTAGTAAATTCTTGTATACAGTTACAAAGAAGGCTGAAGATGGAGGCGAAATGTTCCACCGAAACGCTAGAAACGTACTAGACTGCAGTGTCACGACCCTGAAGACAGATTTATATGTCATACAGGAAACAAACAAGAGGCCGACGCGAGATGGAAAATGTAACAAAGCCACTTAACATCTTGCACTCCCTCAAATTTTCTTCTCACCCCGCATATCTGACTGTATCTTCCTGCCTCTACATAATTTTCCCGATTTTCGCTCTTCTTCATTCGTTACTTTATTTCTTTATTCCTTTTATTTTTGTTATTAATCTTGTTCCTCTTCGAAAACGGATATTAAAGTCAGAGTAAAATATCAGAACGTATTAATCCTCTATGTCAGCCATGTTGCAACGAACTGATTACTGGTCCAGAGTGTTTAACCGGTGCTAATAATAAAAAAGTACAGACATTCGTTGCCTCCTATAACGTAGCTTAACTACCTCACATATTAAAATTCATTTAACTTAATATTCACACTGTCACGTCCCTGAAACAAATATCGCTTACAGGCACAAGTGGTAACCCTTGTGGAGGGGTGAGAAGGTAATTTTGAAAATTGCCAACTCGTGCAATCATAAAATTTCTATTCATATATTTTAAAAAGTATTGAAGTTAAAAACATAGTGCTGGAAATTTATCCGCGCGGAACGAGGCGAGCTTGCCTACAGGTACGGCCCTAGGGCTCAGGGCTCAGGGAGCGAGGGGGAATGAATGCCCATACATTAGCGCCCTGCCACGTCCACGCTTACCCTGGATCGATTCCACAGAGGAGGGGAAAATAGGACTGCGCTCTGGTAGAAATCTTCTACGGTCAGCAGAAGAAAATTCGAACTTACTGCCTGTTGAACTGCGGCTGTATAATTTCCGTCACATTTACAATTAAAACTGAAAATTAACTGAAAACAGAAGTAACAAAAGAAATTAAATGCGTTAATAAATCAAGGTAAGTTTAAGCTATGGGAATGTTTCTTATTATGCTTTCAAATGCTGTTATTCTTAACGACACCAAAGAAAATTACATGACCTATAAAATACATTTAACTATGAAGGAATTATTGACATACGCTTAACTACAAACCCTTTAAACCATATGCCCATAAAAACATAGCCTTAAGTGCATATGAATAACCAGGTAAATGAGCGAAGTGCGATATTACATAACGAGTAATTTCATGACTCACACATGCCACCTCGTATAGGTAACACTGTAATCTAGAAGTCTACGATGGGCTGGCCGTGTAGTCTGGTAATGTCCTCCAACGTTTCAGAGGTCCATGCTGCCTTCATCATCAATGCGATGATTATTCATCACCCAAATGATGGACTACACGGCGCAACAGCCCAGAATATAGCCATCTTCAGACTCACCGCCGTGAAAACCTGAGATCCTACATGATGGATATGTAGCTACAGTGAAGAAAAGGAAATTAATACATCATTTTTAGCTGGTAAAGCTCTTTAAAACGACCAACTTTCAGACCGGATATGAGACGAGAACACAGCACCAAGATGACTCTCAACTACTCTCAGTCCAGTGACAGAGACTAGCTCTATCTAAGGGACCCAACAGAGTAGGCTCCTCTCATCTGAAGACGGAGACAGAAACATCCTCCGAAACGTCGTGATTTTAAAGAACAGACGATGGAAAAAGTCCTGACAACGATTAATTTTAAGCGTAAACTACCGTCGTCAAACCCCTTAAGTATTGAATTAATCTCAGTGAGACAATTATATTCACACCTCGTTTCCCACATTTTCAATCAGTTCTCTGTTGTCTGAACAATGGTGGTATGCATATTCACTTAAATTAAAATCGAATTATCAAAACACAAAACTTATCACCTTAGATAGAGAAATGGATTCTTAGAATGAAATGTGAACGAAAGTAGCTGAGGACCATGCCCCATTGCGGAAATTTGAATTAGTAGCGCTTTTTCAAAATATCGTATTACCTACTAACTCAACTACAGGGTGATTCAAAAGGTTAAGGCCAAACTGAAGGAGCGTATAGAGGAACTCAGAGAGAACAAGTTTCGAATAGGAATCCATGTCCTCCGAAGTTATCCTGAGTCAGCCGAGGCCATTGAAGGTAGGGAAGTCTGATAACATACCGCTGAAATAATCGTACTTTGCTATTCTCGTACTAGCTTAATTTTGTTTTTATTAATGTACAAGAATTACATTAGCAATCTTACAAACCAAATTATTTCAGCGGTATGTTATCAGACTTGCCGTCCTTCAATGGCCTCGACTGACTCAGGATAACTTCGGAGGACATGGGTTCCTATTCAAAAGTTGTTCTCTCTGAGTTCCTCTATACGCTCCTTCGGTTTGGCCTTAACATTCTGAATCACCCTGTATAATATCAAAGGAAGTCAGACTGTAAAACAAAAGCAGGCTAAAGAGGAAAAGTATCGATTATGTCACAGTCTGAAACAGGTCCTGTTTTTTTATTGACTTAACGTGGTCATTAAAACCCTTTACTATCATTTCACTCAAGTGTCGGTTCAGATACGCAGTTTTTACTGAACACCGATGTTTCGTCTCCCGCAAATCTCAAAAGCAGCGCGAGAGAAGTATTGATCATCTGTGTTGCAATGCTTCACAGAAGAAAAAGTACTTGAAGAAAACTCTGTTCAACGTGTTACACCATAAATCCGACACAAAATGATTACGTGCGAACATCCAGCGACTAACCGACTGATCTATGGCACGGCCCGCGTTATCCATGCTACAAAATTGCTGGACGTACAGTCTGCATCTTAATCGACCATCAACGATACCTCGGCATCGCAAGTCGATTGGCTACACGACGAGGCTCAGAGCGCAAATAAACCGGACACTCTGCAACATCAAAGCTTTTAATTTAGGGCTGAAATAAAGGGCGAACATTTACTACGTCCCAACTGCATAAGTTACAGGCTAAAGGGCTTAGCAGTTCAAGTTACCACCGAGAACAGACACTGATTATGTATTACAGTTCGCCTCTTCCCCATTTCATTATCACGAAAGATACGAGGCCCCTCTACTGCTCCACATTCTGTAACTAATGAAGCCAGGGGGTCCTAGACGCCACAAAAGAGATAAACCGATAAATGAGGGTAGTAAGGTGGTACATTTTATTTTTATGAGCCCGCTTCTGATTTTAATGTCTCTGCGCTGACAGCTCCACGTCTATAGAAATTTTAATTAAGCTTATAAAGGTTCAAAAGAGTTCAGATTGTTTCGTAACAATAATATCCAGTTATTGTCAATTCGTTCTGAACGAAAAATATCGCAGATGGATCTGTTTTTAATTAAAACATAATAGTAAAACGGTGTTCATATTAATTTTTTTTAACATCAGCAAAAAGTGACCAGCCAACTTCCACACCGTACCAGCATCCAGAAGCAGGATCAATATAGACAATAAATCATAACGAAGCTTAAAAAACGGTCATCAGTAAAATATGTCACCAGATTTTCTTCGTAAGCCACTCGCCGGTGGCGTGACTCGATCTCGGGTTTCATTGAGGAGAAGTACCTTTGTCAGTACAGCAACTGGTTACGAAACTAACCACCACAATTCAAATCCTCCAAGAAAACATATCATACTTCCGTTACAAACATCAATTGGTTAATTATGATTACGGAACGAATAGCTGATCACTCAAGAGAACCAAACAAAACCAATTATCAATAAAATCTTCTCGGGCAATCAGCCGCGTCAACTGGTTACTGTAGTACCCTGATGATGGGGACAGAGTTGGTTCCCGAAACGTTGGTTTACTACGGTAACCAGTTGACGCGGGTGATTGCCCGAGAAGATTTTATTGATTGTACTCGCCGCGAAAGTCTCAAATCCTAAAACCAATTATGAACAAATCTGTCACAGAACCTGGTTGCAGAACGTTAAAAGGGATGGTATATATTGTTATCACTGGAATTCACAGACCGACGCTCTCCGGTCATTGTTTTCCATATTAATATATCCCGGAATATCGTGGCAGGCATCTGTAATGCCTAAAATGTAAAAGTCTGCAGAACACGCAAGAAAACAAGGACTAAAATGTAACTGCAAAACAATGTCCGGAACGCTCGAGACAATAAGGCTAAACATTCCTCTCATTGTCCATCCTCAGCAGCCGTATTCTCGAAGTGTTGTGCCATATTCTTTGTTTTCATGCGTTCTTTGCATTCAGTGCATAACGCCATGGCACAACGTGAATGCCGTGTATCTGCCTACAAGTGCTCACGTGAATCTGTGTGGGGCACGCACAATATGAGTTGACAAGTCACCGTGAAACTGAGTGAACTTTATCAAATTTATAAGGTAGTATATTTGCGTCATATTGTAAATTAGGTTAATATTTTAATGTTTTCCGTCAAATCACAATTTTAATAAGATAATAAAATATAAAATATTTAAAATATCATTTCACGTTCCGCATCGAATGATCGATTTACAAATTGGAACGTCTCTTACGACATGTTTCGGTTATATTTAACCGTCCTCAGGTATAAATTAGATTGGTAAATTTAAAACTCGAATTACAATCATTTAAAATATTATGCAGTTTATTGAAATGTTCTTATCAGATTACTCTTATATATTAGAACGAAGGTATTGTTTTTTATATGGCGTGGTTCATCTGATGTTCAATATTAGTCTGTAAATCAATGATTTAAATAAAACATTAATAAATATGGAGTAATATAGAAAACAAAATGATGGAAGTAAATAAATACTAGAGTGTATAAGTAAAAATTAAATTAATTTTAATAAAACATACCGGTGATGAGTTGATGCGGAACGTGAAATATTTTAAATATTTTATATTTTATTATCTTATTAAAATTGTGATTTGACGGAAAACATTAAAATATTTATCAAATTTGTAAAAAAAAAAACGGATTTTTTCACAAGTGCACGCACAGTAATATTTAACCTGTTTATTCATTTATTTAAAGGCCAACAATATACAAGGAGAACAAAAAGGCATCCGCTAATCATGTCAGATCATAAGTACGTAAGTTAGTGTCCAAATGTCAAAGATTTAAAGTTTTTACTTCGACGTGAGAACAAGCGGTGATATTCAGGGTTTGGAAACTTGCGGTCTGTGTTTATATCTTTCAGCACACTTAATGAACTCTGTATGATTTGAGGTTTTCACAGCGGTGAGTATGAAGATTTCTGTCTTCTGGTTTGTTGCGATGTGTATTCATCGCCCTGATGACGGAGGCAGTATGACCTCTGAAACGTTGGTAAACATCGACCAGACTACACAGCGCAACAACCCAGAAGACATAAATCTTCATACTCATCGCCCTGATGACGGAGGCAGTATGACCTCTGAAACGTTGGTAAACATCGACCAGACTACACAGCGCAACAACCCAGAAGACAGAAATCTTCATACTCATCGCCCTGATGACGGAGGCAGTATGACCTCTGAAACGTTGTTAAACATCGACCAGACTACACAGCGCAACAACCCAGAAGACAGAAATCTTCATAATCATCGCCCTGATGACGGAGGCAGTATGACTCTGAAACGTTGGTTAACATCGACCAGACTACACAGCGAAACAACCCAGAAGACAGAAATCTTCATACTCATCGCCCTGATGACGGAGGTAGTATGACTCTGAAACGTTGGTTAACATCGACCAGACTACACAGCGAAACAACCCAGAAGACAGAAATCTTCTTAATGAACTCTGTTTATACACACAAAAATGAAAACTATTCTTTACCGACTGCAATCTGTATTCTACCTATGCACCAAAGCCTAAACTTTAAAACTACACTCACTACAAATGTCGGAAACGTTCAAGGGTTTAAGCAATATTTTACATATCAGACAAATGGACAGAGAAACGGCGGTGTCCTGGATGACAGCATCAAGGACACAATTCCGAAGAATCCTTTGAACACTACACATGCCTCAGTGAACTACTGACACCTGCAGTTATAACAGCGGACAGAAATAATATGGCATTCTGAATCAGAGTTCAGAAGAATATTTAGTAAAATCCTTCGGAAGACACTCGAGTGGACTTAATTTTGTTATGCCATGAAACACGTGCTGGTGGTGCATATAATTAGCTTCTCCGATACGTGCCTCGAATATGACTAGCAATGCCATGGGGTGGCCCAGGCTGCTTCAAGTAGCAGATCGTGTTTCCACCGCAAAGTGTTCTAATGGCAGCCTGTACTGGTCGATTCGCGGAATTACAATCAATTTCAGATCACCCCCATGAAAGGTATATATGTGTGTGGGCACACAAAACATATACAAGTACATATGTAGTTTACATACATATGATAGCTGAAATTATAAACAAATACTTAGGTAATTTAACGACGCCGTTCATAACGTAAAAATCAGAGACTCTAAATACAAGTAGATGTGATGTATTCCTAGGAGTATTTCAGGAATTCGTCTGGAAAAATTAAAAAATCACGAAAATTTTCACTTAGCAGACCGTAGCCGGTAAATAGGCCCTGGTTCGAACCAAATATTTCTCCGATTTGTCTAGGGCGTTACCGCAGCACCAACCTACGCTGTTATTAGGAACAAAATTTAAGCCTGTAAGGTAACATGCCTCATCGAAATGTTTTGTATTTTTACCACGTTATGAAGAACTAAAGAGTATATAGCTGAAGATGGCTGTCTTCTGGTTGTTGCGCCGTGTAGTCCGGTAAACTTCTACTATACTACACGGCGCAACAACCCAGAAGGCAGCCATCTTCAGACTCACCGCCGTGAAAACCTCAAATCCTACAAGAGTATATAGCTGTTCTGCGACTGAACTATATTACAACGTTTATGACCGCAGATAATAATAAGTGACAGATTTTTTGAAAAAAAAAATTAAACGCACTAAACTCTATATTTAAAAACAATATATTGAAATGAAGAATTAGTATATAAAATTTTGCAATAATAATCGACGACTATTATCGGCACTTTTAACTTCAAAGTAAAAAAAAGTTTAAGATCAAGATTTTTAATTCTAGTGAAAGTTTTTTGTTTATGCGATTATAACATAACGCGTTACTAAAAAATAACCAGACATGTTGTGTAGTACAGACGGGAATCCCACCGTGTTCTACTGCCAATTCTGCGCTGATGCGTGGCCCACAATCTGGATGTTCCTGGCACACCACACAGCCTCTCCTCTGAGTCCGTTTTCACCTGAGACGCCTTCTCTAAGACGTGTCTGTCTGCGTTTGATCTCGAGCTCTGTGCAGTGCAGTGTTCTTTCTGTACTGAATATTCTCATGGGCTCTTGTATTGGATATTCCTCTTTTCCTTTGAAGATCTTAACGACCTGTGGAATGCCCTTTTCTGACGCATTTTCTGGTTACTTACTTCGGACTGGCTTCTTTCGACGCAACTAGTAGTTCATTTTTCATTTCTAAGACCTCACATTAGTAACGATTTACAATCGTCGTTTTTAATTTTGGACGCCGATGTATTTCAAGGAATGGATTCAGAAGCAAAACCATGTCTGTCAATGTATTAGTAGTTACGGATATTATCAACTTCTTATTATTCTTCGCTGTTGTTAGAAATAATCATCTTCCGTTAATAAGACAGGGTTTCTACGTAACAGAAACTCTACGATCAATGTGAGTCAGCCGCTGGATCTTGACGATTCTTTGGGGAATGCTAGGAGCAAGTATTTCACTCGGAAGTTCTGGAGGATCAAATGGATAAATTCCATGAAATCAAAATCGTCATTGCTGCCTCAGTCGTCAGGCGTTGAGTAGGCCGTGCGATCAGAATCCTGAGATGTGGGAACTAGTCGGACATGGCAGAACTTTGGCCGGAACAGTGGATAGGAAGATGATGAAGCCGCTTACTCGTCGTGATACGAGGCCGTACTCGTTCTTTCCTAATGGTAATTCGACGCTTTTAATGTGAAATTAAACAATGAACAACTTAAAAAGAAACAAAATATAATATTACAGTAAACAATTTCGTAAACTCTTGATTTCTGCAACTATTATATAATCTGTCTAAAGATCTAGAGACACAGGCTCGCAATCTCTAGTCTCTAAATCTACGCCATCTGTGCCGCTACACTCTGACCTCAGCACTAAATGGGCGTGAGTGGTCAGCGTCACACCCCGGCAACGCTTTACCCTCGGTGGGCTCCAGGGCGGCCAGGACGCAGAGGCTAGAAGAACAATCCTTTGCCCCTCCCCGGAGATCATTTCCCCATCATCCAGTCCGTAGTCTTACATTGTACTCACCGCTGATATTTTACTAGTTTTCAATTCCAGAGTGACGACACTCAAAATAAAACAGGTAGGCCACCCTGGACTGCCATGGCTCAACTACATCAGCGACGTCATAATACTTGACAATAAATCCTATCAATTTCTGGTTACAAGCGAAGTTTGTGTTTTATGATATTATTTCACTATTTTTTGGATTACAAGCTGAAATACTTTTGAATCAGTATAGACCATTTTGGGTATTGGTACAGTCCTTAAAAAATCAAAATAATTTTTGATACTTCTGAAATCAGGGGGTAGTTCGTAGGAAATTAAAAGTTAAGATGTTGGATGACTTAGAATGGCAGAACTTTGCCTGTATATCAAATTTCGTGAAAATCGATCACTGGGTTCAAAATTTGCAAAGAGATACACATATACAGTCTTAAACCTAATTTCTTTTTAAGAAAAGAAAGTGAGTGGGTTAAGAAATCTGAATGGTATATATAAAGCGCACGGAACAAGTTGGCAAGACCCAATACAAAGCTAATGTCCGCTCGTACTTGGCGTTGTTTCAGAATACAGCATATGCTGTAAACATTTAAGTAATACGAGTTTTATGCTCCTGCAATTAGACAGCATTATAACACAAGCAACTGTTAATTTAATTCTTTTTTTTTAATTTGGAACAAACATATTACGGACTGCAAGTGTAACACATTACTAACATAAAATCTCCTATTTCCACAGCATTGGAAGCCCTTGTAATACAAACTTCTTATACCAAGCGCGTGATACTTTGCCTTGAAATTAAGTGTAGGCTCGTTATTAAACATTCAGTCCTCCTATAAACAGCTGTTCTGAAAACATTATGCCTTCATAAATATCATACTTAAACGATCGTAATATGGTGAATAGTCGCATAAAATTACGAAAGTAAAGGAAAATTTCTTTCCTTCACTATTCCATAACGGCCTCATCAACCGGCCGTATCACCAAGCAGATATAGCTTTCAATAACATTACGCAAATAATTTTCATTACGAAAGGAAATGAAGTCGACGTAATTATATAGGCCTATTTCAACATTGGAAGTTGAACAGTCTGAAGAAGAAAAATGTTTTCCACAACATATGATGGTGTCTACCTTCATTTAAAATTACGGGTTATTATACTGTAATCTTGTCAATAACCACAAATGTTCTGATCAAACCTCATATTCAAAATCAACCTACAAAGCAGCCATCTTCTTTTAGCGAAAACGTTTGTAACTACCGGCTAAAGTACACAATCATAATATAAAACTATTTCACAAAAAAAAATGTAAGTCTATATTTATCTAATCGCACATCACACTTCTCACACCTAACAGCAATACTTACTTAATTTATAGTTACCAAACGAAAATGTGGGTTTAAATTTCGCGAAGTCCTTCTCTTTGTACCACAAACTACCGTAACAGAAGTCACATATCCTTCGAAAATGTACAATCACATCACTATTTACAGACCCTTCATTACATCGTTATAGTCTCAGAATTCAATTAGCACGACCGCCATATTCTGAATATTTAGTGTATGGAACTGAAAGGCACGAAAGGAGAGTATGAACTCGAATGCCAGAAGTTTCTCAAGGAAATGAGAACCTGGTAACCACCTACGATACTACATAGCATCATAAAACAGAACACCACAAATCAAACTTTTATGTAAAACAAAAAATCCTATTGCTTCATAATATTTCTTAGGATAAAAACTAATGGTAGAAAAATGAATGGTGAGATCTTTTGGTGAACGCTATGATAAATTTTGTGTTATCCTCACACGAGTCGCAAATAACAAGTCCAGAACAAAGCACAGACTTCACAATAGTAAACGCGGATCCAACTGTTAAAATCCGCAGAGAAATTCACTACGAAAACAATGAGTGTGGACAAGCAGGGAGAGATCACCCTGGAGGTCGCAGGCGGTGGAGGGAACAGTCACGGGAGACAACGCCTGCCAGGGCTTGCCTGAACACAAGACTCGAAACATTGAACTTGACAACGCCCGTTACACTTTATACCAACTGCCATCCCGCGAACTTAACGACTGATAACGGCTGATACTTTCTACACTCGACCTTTAACCTTTAGAGTACCTGTGAGCAAAACAGCTGTATGAACCACCCCATTCTCATGTTGCTACGTGGCGTTCATCCCAGCATATTTATAAACAATTAATGGATTTTGGTGAAAATTGTTATAGTAGTCGAAGTTTGAAATTTTTTATTATCGGAGGTCATCACAATACTTTTTTTCTTTTGGACTTTGTCCATCGCATAAAATATTAAATTATAAAACGTTTCGGAAGCGGATTCTGCTTCGGTCTTCAGGAAGAAAAGGACAGAAAGTCTATTTGTCGAGCCTCCTCGTTGAGCTACTGTCAGACCTAAACTTCTCTTCGGCAGAATCCATCTTCCGTAACGAAGTGGTTTTGTATTTTACAATTTAAACTATGGATAAAGTGGAAAAGGAGAATTTCGCTCGATACAGTCGCCTTGCTATGTGGGACTATCCAACCTCCATACTTTTCGATTCTCTACAGTCAATAATACCACACGAACTTCTGAAGTGGGAGGTCACTGGCGAAACATTAAATATTTGAGCTGTGCAAATGTAATTTCTTTTTTCTGTTTGAACTCAATAGCGTATGGATTGTGACATATCGCACAGAAATTAAACATAAACACGCGACATCTGTGATTTCACGGCATCCACCTTACACAAGACTCTACTGCTCACTAGCCAGAAAACAACATCGCGCAGATCATTAATACGCGTAACAAATTCTGTGTGAAATGCGTGTGTCTGTTAAATATTAGACAACTTTGACGTCTGTATCAGTGCACGTGTGGGCGGAAACAGATCACCTTCATTTATAAATCGTCGCGACCACTTCCACGGAGGAAACTTTGAAATAAAACTATGCTTCGACGTTTCTTGGACACTGATATTCCTACCTAACCTTATTCTGAGGTACAAAGAGGTTTTAAATTGGAGTTCCAATTCTACGGAATTCTAAACACAAGGGAAATATAAAGCTCCAGATGGCTTTGTTTTCACACTATTCCTTACCCCGCTGTACCCCTCAACATCCCGTAAACACTACAGTAGCTAATAAATGTATTCCCTGTCAGATTTTATCCATTCAACCTCCACTCTTTATCACATCCGAGCAAAGAATCAGTCTCTTGGTCTCTCCCAGTTTCTGTGCTTTAAAACGCTGGCTTCAACTACGAGAAGCTAATTTTCCCACGAATTAATGAACAAAAGAAGGGAAAAGAGATATAGAAAACTCGATGTTTCTCTTTTGAGTTATAAAGATTAAAATTAAGGGAGATTGAAACAAGGCTACTTGCTATTCTTACTCACAGGAGTCCCACAGCGCTCCTGTTAATCAAAAGTACCTTCTTCTTGTTCTCCTAATTCCGTGCACAATTTTGTTGTGTGTAAGGGGTTGAGAGGGGGGAGAGAACACTTTCGTTTTGATGAAGGGTGGAAGGAAGAAACCAAGACTATCAAAATCTCTTTTTGAAATCTCCGTCCTTGTCTTTCAAGTCCCCACCACACAACTGCTGGTGCCAACTGGTACCATCCCAGTCTGCGAGCCAAAGAAACCAATGAAGACTACAGTTGCTGGCGCCCAAAGATGGACTCAGACATTCGGTTCGCACATAAAGGATGAACGCAGTACGATATATTTAGTATTAAGATATTAGTTAGATTTGAGATTCTCACGGCAGTAAGGAAGAAGATGGCTGTCTTCGGGGTTGCAGCACCGTGTACTCTGGTAGACGTTTACCGACGTTTCAGAGGCCCCTGCTGTATCCATCATCAGGGATTCGCCCACAACCCGACAATAGCGCTACAACCCATAAAACAGCCATCTTCATCATAATACATGTTCAATTACGGAAACGTGTAGGAACGGCGTTCTGTTCAAATGCATCTGAAGAGAGTGGGATGAGATCAACCACATTCTTCTTCAAACGGCCAATTGTATTTAGTAAGAGTAGCAGGACTGATAAAGATATAAATAAAACCTAAATTTCGCACAGTAGATGTCTTTATCATTCTGAACGTATCAATTATTACAAGACGTCTAGCTGTGTTTACGAGCCATCCCAAATTCACATTTCACTCGCCAACTGCAATGCTCGGTAAATTAAAGTTATGTATAAGAGTTTTCTCAATACAAATCTTTCTACCTTTGCATGTTGTTTTACATTCTTTTATACTCCCGTTACATAACGCGCTGTGTACGCCTTTTAGTGCTGTTATCACATAAAATTTCAGACTTCCATATTACGAGACACTAATGGCCCTCTCACCTGAGTAATTCGCATGAACTACAAGCCCGTATTATTAATGACAAGGAATTCAAACGCACAATGATGGGGAACGCTGAAACGGCAGAATGATCTCAATACCGTCTTTGTGAATATCCGTCAAACTGGCTAAAAGAATTTTTCGGCGGGGAGTGGGAAATCAGTCATGAACGTGTCGATGGAGGCAGTAAGCATCTCCGAAATGTCCGTAAATTTCTACCATACTACACAACGAAATTACTTAACTTCTTCATACAAGTGTTATATAATTTTGTATTTATTTTAAATGAAGAGAGATTTGGAAAAGTAACACGTTACTGGAACACACATAACATCGCTGCCGAGGTAGGGAGCACCATTTAACACTTAGGAGCTTAGCTGTTATTATTTTCCTGAAGGACACATCCTATGTTTCAGCCACACCCAACAAATTTCTACCCTAACAACCGCCACACGCGATGCGACTCGTCTGTTGACCAAGCCATTATAATAGCAGGCACCCATTCAGGATACATTTCTCTTCCAAGACTGATCTTCCTAAAAGATGCTTTTAAAAGCGGATAATCTTGGAGATGGGACAAGGTTTGGGATTTCTAATCCTTTCAGTGCTTCTTTTCAAAAGAATTAAAAAATACAAAGCCATTTTCTACCTCTACCGTCCCGCCAACGCCACTTCATCTAATTACAAACAAGTTGCGTAATCACCATAAATGATGCAGGGCGTTCAGTTCTACAGGATGATCAAAAAGTCACGCAACCCATATTAAAATATTTATTGATGGTTACAATTCAAAACAATTCGACAAGATTAACAAACACACATCACTGTGGCTATAAGAGAGCGCACGTAGGTCACGTCATGACGTCATGTTGTAACCTGCACGCGCCAGTCCGACAATCGTCTTTCAACAATCCAATTTAAATCATCTACAAATGCAACGAGTGTTCATTGTCGAACACTGTGTGGCATCTCGTTCTTGCTTAACTTGCCACAGTGAGTTTAGTAACACATTTCCCGATTTTCCTGTGTCAAACAAATCGGCAATATCTCGTGTGGTAAACCGTTTACGCCAATGCAGAACTCTTCAACGGCTTGCGTCAAACAATGGGAAGAGACTGAATGCATCGCTGTACACAGTGGACATTTCCAAAACTTAATATAAGATTCTTAAAATTATCCATTGTCAGGACTTTTTCCATCGTCTGTTCTTTAAAACCACCAGCCTCCGAAACGCCGTGGTTTTAAAGAACAGACGATGGAAAAAGTCCTGACAATGAATAATTTCAAGTGTAAACTACCGTCGTCAAAACCCTTTACAATTGAATTAATATAAAATTTAATTAATTATTCTTGTCAGTCTAATCACAATTTAAAATTAAGATAATTAAAATATCATGTGATGTTCCTATCGAAACATTCGATTAAAAAAAAAAGATGTTCTAAATGTAAATCGAATGTTTCGATAGGAACATCACATGATATTTTAATTATCTTAATTTTAAATTGTGATTAGACTGACAAGAATAATTAATTAAATATATTTTCACAATATGACGCAACTATACCATCTAATATAAAATTGTTTCTTCTTTTCAAGTAATTTATTATTTTTGTCATTTTATAAATACAGCACGTGTCAGAAATGGGTTGCGTGACAGTATCACTGTCCACAAGAAACGAACGAACGATTATAACAGCATAACCACAATTCAGTTCTCAGACTTCATTAATTTACGTAGCTATTTCATTGGGCCGCGATCTTAGAATCTACAACGTTAGATGCTGATTGATTAACTGGGACAAAATAATCCATCCGTGTTTACTTCAGACTCCGATACCGGGCAGATTCTCTGTAAGAACGGCTGTAAGGGACAATGAGATACGTCTCCTCTTCACTCGTCTCTCTCTCTCTTTCATTTCTTCCAAGATATTACATCATCACGTAATGCACATCAACTCTGATTATACGAACTAATCTAACCTAACAGCTAAAAATCATTATATCCACAGTAGAATTTATATATCAGAAATGGTGTACTTTACAATACTCTGTAATTATACCTATTTAGAAATTAGCTTGATATTAGTGTCATATTATAAAGGCGTATTAACACTACGCTAAAGAATAGAGAAAAACTCCAGGTTTTAAATGAAAGCACAGCCGTTAGCTTCGTACAATTTCCCATAAATATTACGTTGATATTTATTCATTTCAGTTGACAATTAGCAATTACGGAGTGACCTTCAGTGTCACGATATTCGTACTCAGATTCCGGATGCTAAGTAATTTACTTATTGCATTTTACTTCTATATCTTTAACTGAATCGTGGAAAGCAGTCAAAGACAGATAGGCCAGAGTATAAAAAGACCTACACAGATCACAAAAACACGTTTTGAGGCTGGTGATATAAATTCCCTCCTGTTTTCAGAAGCTGAAGCTTATCTAAACATTATTTAAACATTTAGTTCGTACCTCAAAGAAAATAATATTTCTCCATTACTAGAATGCATTGGTTAATGCTCTTTAAGAAAACAATCCTTATTTACACCAAAAATCATATGAAACCCACAAATAAACTCAGTGGGAAAAATTCAAAATTACTGAATGTTAAAGTAGGTGGTTCATCTCACTGAACTATAAACGATGTATGAGGGGCACGTCTGAGTCCCTTTTAGCGAAAACGCATACGGGGAATCCAGCCAGAGGTCCGTACATTCTTAATCTTTGCGTCAGATTAATATGCGACCAGCAATACACTCCGACTGTTCTTTTAAGCCAAGTATCGTTCCAGACGAAGTAGCAGAAATGTCCCTGCATTAAAGAGAAATGAAAACCAGGCAGTGCATTCCCTTAAAATGAGATGATTTCCGCATACATAATCATGGAGACTTCAATACTGAATAGTGATACAGATTATTTTGCGTAAAAAAGGGCTTCCATTCTGTGGAGTTTCAATTGGATGTTTCACTGTCAAACCAATTAAAAACTTCCAAACCTTTGGGCAATTTCAAAACCTGTTTGTGTATATGTGGTATCGAAATCCGAAATAAATACTTTACATACAGAAGTGAATAATGACTGGGGATAGCTTTCTATTTGTTTCTGTCTGTCAATACAGACTCGCGAGAGCAGGAGACAGAGGAAACCGGAGATAAAAGAGAGCTTATATGTGTGATTATACACTAAACATCAAAAGGCGCCTTTTCAATCAGATATTTTCTTTTTGGTTTTAAAACAAATCCACACCACTGACCCTCACTAACAAAATGTTAGGACAGCGTATTCATGAATTATAGATCCCAGTCCTCGTGTGGTCAGACTCTTATCAGACAACTTCTGAACACACTGTTTTCTGGACCAAGAGGAGGAACAAGGAAATATGTAAAAGAGAAAATAATGTAATGGGGTGTAGAGGGAAAAAATTTGAACACGGGGGAAACGGAAAAAACAAATCAAATGAAATACGAGCCGAAATAAAAGAAATAGAGAACAGTAAAAAGAGAATTAAGGACAGTGCGGAACCAAATATCAAAAAACACATGGAAATAATGCCAATACGGAGAATGGAGGATGTGGGAGGAGGAACATAATAGCATAAAACACTAGTTTCATATCGTCGCCATTTCTGTATTGTTCAGGAAATAATTACTTCTTCCCGGTGGCTTGGGCCTGCAAGGGTTAAGGGGCGCGAAGCATCAGGGACCACCGACATTCCTAGTTCGAAACATGAATACAGAAATATAGTATGCCTACTTTTCATCACCATCAAACATCCTATACATTACGGGAAACAGCTTCTGCCTTGATATGACAATAATCGTAGATAAGCAGTCAGAGACCTAACTGGCTACGTGTCACATCCATCGGAATTAAAAATCCCAGAAAGTGACTATAATCAGTATTTGACTAAATGGATAATTTCGTAAGAAGAAGTATTCAGAATAAAGTACCATCACTTTCTGTCCTCCTCTTCTCTGAATCCATTATTTTGTAATTCACTGGCACTTAACAGCAAAAATAAGATTCCTACAATCTTTACTTTCACGCATAGATTGTGATATTCTGGATTGTGACGTCATGCTGTAGGCGTCACAATCCAGTAAAACAGTCGATACTTATTCACTACAGTGAAAAGTCCAAATCCCATTTACTGCCACGTACATGACCACCCTTAAGACCGAGGCAGCAAGCACCCCTGAAACGTTGGCAAATTTCTACCGGACTACAAAGCGTAACATCCCAGAAGACTGTCGACTTCATTTTCTGAAGTACTGAAGAACCTACTAAAAGAACTGGCTACAGCACATAGCATCCTAACTAGATGGCTTACAGAACAAGAAGGATCATCACCGAATTCACTAATGCCCTCCACCTGAAATTATCCTCCCATCTACGTCTAGGTCTCTCCAACGGCATCCTCCCCTCAGGCTTCCCAACCAATACCCGGTGCACACCTCCTGTCCCATCCATATGCGCCACATGCCTCGCCCGTCTCATTCTTCTTGACTTAATCACCCTGACTATATTGGGGGAGGAGTACAGATTTTTAAGCTCATCATTATGTAGTTTTCTCCATACCCCATCGTCTTCTCTCCTAGGCCCAAATATCCTCCTCAACACCCTATTCTCAAACACCTGCAATCTATGTTCCTCCCTCAGAGTGAGAGACCACGTTTCGAACCCATACAAAACAACAGTCAAAATTATTGTTTTGTATGCTTTAATCTTCAAGTTCTTAGAAATCCGACGGGAAGACAAAATATTTTGAACTGAGAAGTAGCAAGCATTTCCGGAATTTAATCTCCTCCTAACTTCCTCATGAGTATCATTTTGATTTGTTATTGTTGTTCCCAAATATTTTAATTTGTCACACTTTCAAAGAATTTATTAGCCACCCTAAGACAATTTTGCCCGCCTGTCTGCTGACGAGATACTAACGTGTACCTAGTTTTTTTCTGAATTTACTTCTAGCCCCACCTGTCTACTAGCCTCTAGTAAAACTTCTGCGTTCCTTGTATTTATATCGTCAACCAATGAATTAACATCATCAAGACATAGCCTACAAAATTAAAACTACTTGATAATTGTACGTAAATTACTGGCATTAAAGATCCTGGAGCCCTTACTAAACTAAACCTATAGCATTTATGGACAGGCAATTAACAACATTGTTCACGACGATTATAATTTAATATTATTCCACTTCTTATAAGTCTGTTCGATTTTAGCCAAAACATCGGACGAAATATGAATAATTATCTCTGTCATACCACACCTGGTGATAACTGAATCATAGCGTAAGGGTTCTGACGACGGTGTATTAAAATCTTGATTACAAAGCTTTTTGGACTTTGGTATTCTAAAAATGCACAAAGTTTTGAAGGCAGGATCTGTCCTCGTCCGCAACAAGGAAGAGGGGGTATCTATTATGTTGGGTCCGTTACATGAGCTAACAGCAATCACTGTCCAGTTGAAGTAAAAAATTCCTTTTTAAACTGTATAATGAAATTGTTCTATATACATTTGACATATATAAAACCATAATTAACAATTTTGGGACAATAGAAACAGATTCACGATGCGCTTTACAAGAAGACGCCGTCATAAAAGCATTAGACGTTAAGTAACCGGTACAAAATTCACAGAAATTCCAACATTAGTATTAAATATTCTACTGGGTCTCTACTCGTGGAATTCAACGTTATGTCTGAAGTTGAGAAACGATCCCTGAGGCATCTATGCAAAGTTTCTTCGATGACTCCCGAAGTTCCCCTGAAAGAGCCCGTGTACATACTGTGGCTTCCCAGAAACACAAACAGTCTGAGGGGACAGGTACAATGCAGCATCACTTTCTTCACAGACAAGTTCCCACAAGTCTTCGCTTCGCTTCGAACCTAATTACCACAGAAGTTTTTAGTGTTTATCCTGCCACATATAAAGACGCCCCGTTTTCTCTTTAGGCTCCGACGTCACTCGTTGCTTAGCTTATTTAACCCTTCCTAAGATGTGTTACTTAAACAAGCCCCCTTCTATTAACAGTATTTCGTCAACGTAAATGTTCTATTATTGAAAGCCACAAATAGTAAGATCAAACTATTCTAAGATGGCGAGACAATTTTCTTTACTATCAATCTAAAAATATTTTAGGTTCTCACGGAGCTAGTGGCGTGCGGTGTATTCGTCGCCTTGGTGATTGAGGCAGCAAGTACCTCCGCAGCGCCGCGAAAGATCTACCAGACTAAAAGGAGCAAAATCCCAGAAGATAGTCATTTCCATTCCCGAAATAAATCTAAGCCAAATGAGCAAAAGATTTTAACTGAGATATCTCGTAGATAGAATGCAAAAGGTCGCAAATTTTTTTTCCGAATATTGCTGACTAAGAAAAACACAGGATTCACTATCGCTAAGCTATAGTATTCAATTACAAAACACGCCCACCGAACATGCTTATATTCTTTCATTCCGTGCAGGTTCATACCATAGTAGATTAATTGAAGCTTTAGACCATCTAAAATTTGATTTATATTTCACATCTCAAATTTCTCCCACCCAATATTTGGCTATTTATAACGTTTTTGCGTTTCGGCCAATTAGGTACCTTCAGCACGTTTTCATCAATGCGATGCAATACACTCACTCATATTGGATTACAGGAATGATGGACGCACAATACATTGAAATGAACTATGGATACGCACGTAGAGATGAAGGGATATCAATTGTTTATATTTTAATTCCATTAATGTGATATAAGTATGGTCAGCATTCACAAGAATAATTTATACCAAGTCTGTGTTAATGACAGATAATTTATTGCGTGAGTGTGTAAAGCAAACCTACGACAAATACGTACCGACGACCACCTAACTGGCGGAAAAATGTACACGCAACAGGAGCCAAATGTGAAGTGGTAGCAGATGGAAATATTAAATGTAATTTGTATTTCAGACGGTATAAATTTTTAATTACAATCCAATAATTTGATGGACAGTGTGTGAAGAATGTGAAGTAGTATCGCTTCAGACCTGTGCACTGCAAGTATCTTTGATCTTCCTCAGTCTGCCCATACGAATGATGAGAAGTACCTTCAGCACCGTCATCTCATTCCAAACCATTAGCGTCTCCTCCTCCTCCTCCTCATCATCATATTCTTCTTCTTCTTCCTCTTTGACGTTTCTTCCCTAATGGGTTTCTCGCACCAGACGATAAACTTCTCATTATTCATGATCATATTATCGAACCATTAAACACCATAAAATGTCTGCAATTTAAACAGACGTTAAATAACCCACGAATCACTCAGCAGATAACAGGAAGTGACTGACAGCGTGTACCAACGTTTAAACGATAAACGCACTATGCTACACAAGAAAACACCTTTAAAAATATTGGTCCTTTTGGCGTGCTTATATCTGGTGTTCAGAACAGTGAAACAAATGAATCATGCAGTTTTTCAACTGCTAAGGACGTATTTTCTAGGGTGCATAGCAATGGAAATAAGGAAAGGTCTCCTTTTATGAAAAGGACGAATATATCCACTCAGAAAAAAAAAACTATTTCTTATACAGAACGGACTTCCTGCTTCAGCCCCAAAAGCGGAAACCAATTTCATCCCCTGCCAACAGACTACATACCCTGATGCGAAGCTGTTATCGTCAAGTATCTAAATCTGCGGTCCGCCTATCAGAATTCAGTCTCCTCGTCTGAGCCGTCACTGAGCGTGTTAGCATAAACTCAAAATTCTGTACTTTTGCCACAGAACCGTGATGTGACACCATTTCCGACTTTTGAGTTCAAAATTATTGGCGAGCTACGTTTACATTATTACCAGTGTAATTGCTGGTAGTATTTCGGAGTGATCGTGTCATAATTTGGCGCCCAACAACGACCTGTGTATCACGACGATAATGTATCATTCGTTCTCTGCACACGGAATAGTTTAAAGTTCAGACTGAGTATCCGAACTCTGCATCTAACACATTCAGTCTTTAGAAGCAAAAGAGTAAGCTTAGTCATCATTATCAGTAAGAAAACCCTTGACAATTATCCCGATTCAATTCAAACGGGTTCACGAAAACAAAATTCGAGGTTCTCAGGGCGGTGAATACGAAGATGGCTGTCTTCTGGGCTCTGGTGTAAGTTTACCGACGTTTCAGAGGTTCTCGCTGCCTAAAATCACGCGGGTGGTGGTCACCACCATGGTCACTGGCTTTTCTAGAGTGGTTTAAGTCATACCACTGAGATATCTTGTACATCGAGTATTGAATACTTCATATCACAAGATGTATCACAAATTTAACAGGGCTGTGTATTTCCGAAAGAATGTGCATCCATTTCCTGGCAACATTAAGATACGAAGCACGGAAACGGATGGGACAAACAGTGATTATCGTCACTGATATTAATATCACGGCTTTTGCCATCTGACCTCTTCCGACTCCATTACGTTTAAAATTAGATTAAAATTACCTGATAACTGGTCCCTCCAGTTCTTCTTGGGGAGTCCATTTTACTTCTGTCTGCGCGCTTAACACTGACAATGACGGTATTCATGTAAACCAGACATAAATATTTTCCATTTATGAAACGGAATTAAAAAAGAAACACATGTCCATGCTTGATATGGTAACATTATTTTCTTAAATTTTATACTTAACACGCTAGAACGTTTTGCATACAAAATTATCTGTGTCAGTTCTTAACTACACAGAAGGTGATTCAAAAGTTGTTCCCACAAGTGAACAGGAACTTTTTAATCGCCCTGTAAAAGCATAAATGGTTTGCCTTTGCACTGTTATTCGCGGTTACCAACAACATTTGTATGCCTCTTGTAACATGGATCAGCAGCGCAGTCATCAATGTCTTCCCTTAACATCCCCTGTATCAGCTTCAAAACCTCTTACTCTTTGCCACGTGTCTTCAACCATTCTAGTTAAGAGGGTTTACCACTTCTTCCTGGATGTACCAATCTCTTAGGCTGTAGGTGAGCGGCTGTTTATTTTTTGTCTAACCACGTGTATCGGAATACAGATTTTAAGTTCTCATTTACGCTATTTCTTTCATATCTTATCTGTGTCTAGTTACCATAATTTCCCACTGCTGTTAACCCAATTAATTCACACAATGAATATCCCAAACAAACTAATGTCATCAGCATCAATCATGAACGAAAGCAGCAGAGAACACCGTTGGAGATTTGTAAATTCAAACTGTTTGTTCCCCGATGACTGATGTCGAAGATGACATCACATCATTATTTGTTTGTCGAAAACCACTTAATGATAAACTATGTACTATTTCGACCCCTCAATTGTATTGAAATGAATAATAGATCAGGTCAGACCCCGCTGAGTTTGACTCCAGCTGAATGCTGTCAAATGATTGCTGTCTGGAAACTTGATGTAGCGAAATGATCAACTCTTTTCATTTCAACAGCACGAAATTGCACGCGAGAGAGACCTTTACTAGATTTTGCCAGGCAAGTGTAACCACACACTATCAGGTTTGAAATCCACCAAATTGAAGTTTGAAAGAAAACGCTAGGAAACTAGTCTGCTGTGTCGGGGGATGAATTACCATGGAAACAGAAGATTCGCTAGACGGATGAAGGGGGGAGGAACAGAACAGATCGAACCTTGCGATGAAGGCGCTAGTACTCCAAGAGGAGTGGAAGTAAACCCCACGTATTCTTAGGCCCGACGGTAAAGTACTACTTGACGATGAATGGTCAGATTAATTTTAAAGACTCCAGTACCAACCGAATCGGAGGACGGTACGTGACGCATAGAAACGGGAACTCCGACAAGAAAAAAGTACTTCAAGATGACTACATTCTGGGATATTGGGCCGTGCAGTCTGGTAGAAGTTAACCGACGTTTCAAGGTTCTACTACATCCATCGACCTGAGCATAAATACAGTAGCTCCTCTAAAACGTCGACAAACGCCTACCAGACTACACGGCCCAACATCCCAGAAAACAGTCATGTTTAAACTCGCCGCCGAAGGAACCTAAAATCTCACACAGAAAAATACCTGTCACCGAGCATCAAACACCTGCCATCAGTATGTAAGACAGGTAAATCGGCAATGTCAGTTCAGACAGTGGCCATCTGGGTTGCTACTGCACGTAGTCTTCTCGGTGTATACAAATGTATCACATGCACCATAAAGATATAAACAACATGTTCATTCCAAACGTTGGTGTACTCCCACAAGAATACAAGACATAATAATATAACATACCAGAGGTATCCCTCACTGGAATATATCCATTAAACAAGGAATGCATACACTCTCTATCAAACTTCTTCCTTGAGATTCACTTTAATATTACCCTCACATATCATTGACTATTGTTCTTCACTATAACATTAACAATAGACGTATGAAGTAAAGATTTCGCGGCGACTGAAGCTACAAGCCGCGTCAGGTGGCTGAATGGTGAACAAACCATATCTTTTGCCAACGTTTCGAAAACCATCTCTGTTCTCATCCTCAGAGTTGCGGGTAACCAAGCCGGTCCTTTGTTGCCCGCTAGCTGATGGGAACTCACAATAGATATCAAGTCTCCCACACGCAATTGCATATTAGGCTCGCCGTAAACCTCGTTCATTCAAAATGTTATCGAATAAAATTGGAAGGGTTAAACCACCACAAGCCACTGCACTACTACCTTACTGGGATTGCCCTGCAAATGCCTCTACTTAAGCACTTATATACTCATTAACAAAGAAGTAAATTAAGTAAGACGTAAAAGACATTGAATACAGAAGCAAGTTATTAACACTATTTTCAGTCCACTTTTACTGGCTAACCACAACTATACTCTGTAAAGATTAACTTAGACACTAGTTATTGTAAATTATTCTAATCCTAATGGCTTCTAATATAATACACACTGGCTTATCAGTCTAAGAATGCATATTATTAATTTGTATACAACTATATAGATTGAAATATAGACTCAGCACAAAAAAAAAAACAATTTAGAAATTATCATGGAACTAGAATGAACTATTTTGTTAGTAATCTATAAGAACTGAAAACACTCAGTTAGTCTAATCTGTAAAAAGATACTAGAGATGAGGGTGGCTTCACCCTTACCATGGAAACCATTTATCGCCCGGCTTATTCACGGAAGAAGCAAAGTCACCAGGATTGTGAATGTTCCAACGTTACTAAGACAACTATCCAAAATGTTGAAAAAATCTCCACCTCTCAGTAACTACACAAGACGCCGCAAAACTTCCCTCTTAAGAATCTTGGTAATCTGCATGTCAAAATGCATTTCACATGACTGGCTGCCTGGGAACTCATAAATTCAGCATAACATACAGCGTATCGCTTCGAATACAGGTTTTGTCTGATGAATTCTATTTACAACAGACAAATTCTATTATGAACGAAGACTTGGCATGCTACCACCATATTCCATCTGTGAATCTTATGTACTTTTGCCGATATATATTTTAAAAATAAAACTTGAAATATAATCCTGGAAACGGTACCGATGACGGCTATTCCTTATTGTTTCTGAAACTATATAAACTAATTTTATCAAAAGTATTACATGAAACTGAAATGAATTCGAAGGAATTTCCTTACATCACGTACGACAACGACAATCCGTTTCTTTGCACTCCCGCTTTTGAACTGACTCCTTAACCCTTACTATGAGAGCAGAGGACCGTAAGGCCAAAATACTGTAACACACCATAACCACTTCAGTTCTCCAGTATCCAAGCTGACAAATATTAAAAGAATTTGATAAACAATACTATTCAATGTCATCCACTCGTACGCTCAATATCATTCTAACTTCAGCGCAAAATATCAGAGATTACAATTTGGTGAGACGAACACACATGACTGAAAAAGCAGAGAATAATCTGGGAACCTACCAGTGAAAACTTTAATTGTGCTAAAAGTTTTTTTAACTAAATATCGGTTCTGAACTTCCTTCAATATAACACTCAAGCTGTTCTCTGGCTGCACTACATCGGTACGAAACATAATTCTGCATAAATCTTCGTTACAGATATACATTTGTCTCAGTAAAATTGGAACATTCTGTGCATATATTACCGAAAACACCCAAAATCCGAATCAACTGGTTTATCCTAGGCAAATCTAGAAATCTTAACGCTGTTAGGATTTCCTAAAATTTCGTAGGCCGAAAGCAAATAGACTACTTATGAATAGAAAGAAACAGTCAAAATCCTAAAATCCGGTACCACGTCCGTCTTTACGTGGGAAATTAACCTAACCTAACAATCCAACAGTGAAAGGAATTTCTAATTTTGTCTAGGAAAAACTACTTTAAACGAATCTCGGCTATTTCCGGTAACATACATATATATATACTACAGTCTTTATGTGTCTAGATTAGCCAATAAGCGAATGATATGCTTCGAGAGGATTGCAGGGGTGTGTATTACATAAAGACTATAAATGCACAGTTTATAATCCAGGATTCATGGCTACGTGACAGCATTTTTCATAGATTTGGAGAAGAGAGTGTATTAAAAATAAAGATAAAAATGTAAAATACTAATAAAGTACAGAACAGTAAGCAAAACTAATTAAATCATTTCCTTGCTTTTGAGAAAACAAGTATATACGAGCGTGTTTATTCTTATGGAGCTTGAAATTTCAAGAGGATTATGATGTTAACTTGGGGCGGCGGAGGGGTGAGACACGAAGCCAGAGTAGATGCTTCGCAAATGAAGCAAAGTCCATTCGCCGACTGGCAACAATCTAGTCTTCTGTGACTTACCTCTTGCATGGGCATTGCCGATATCCGTCTTCGAAACCGTATTTTTAAAAATGGTTTTAACAAAACATATTATAATCTTTCATTTTAATTTATTAAATTATAGTGCTTTAATCACGAGTTATAAATGAAGCTGTTTTCAAATTAATAATACATGTGTTCTTGGACTCATTTTGAAATTTATTTTACAGGACTATGGAATTAAAAAATGTCTACGGTACCTTTTTACCGTCTAGCTCGTGTGACCCTTGAGCTAAAACCTTATCTACGCTAGCCGGATCGGCGAAGGTGATAAATCCGAAGCCCCTATAAGATAACATAAAATATAAAATATTACTAACAAGAAAAAACTTCTACCATAGCAAACACACTAATACGAAAATGTGTTAATAATAAAAATAACAATTTCTATGAATAAAGATAAGTGATGACTAAGACAAACAAGCACAGAAAGATATAACAGAGATAAAATGTATTGTGTTTTGTGCTAAAGGAAAGCAGGCAGTTTATTCACACACATCTACAGAACGCATATTAAGGTCGGTTTTCATTACAAAAAAATTAAATAACACAAAAAAATGTTTCAACTGTTCTTCTATGTCCCCTATCTTATGTCTGTACGAGCGGTAGATTCAATGAAACTGAGCTTCAAAAATACTATAAAAGTTTATAAACACCCAGTGTAAAAGAGCTAAAGACTTGTAAACATCTTATACATGATAACATAATGTTGTGATGGGCTGATTTTAAGACGTTTCGGGGGGAAAAACAGCTCACATTTTATGTCCTGATTGAAAGGTCTGACAACGAAGCCCCATGGCACAGAATTGTAAATATGGGAACAAGAATTTTTGACATCTTGATCCTACAGACGGTGGCAAATATCTCCAAAACGTCAGCAAAGGAGCCCACTACAATGTTATCAGGTAAAAGATGAAAATGTCTCAGAAAATATTTTTTTATTAGTATCTCGATCACATTGAACGATACTTCAGTTTGGGAACTTCGCAAACTCGAATATCAAAATAATATACATTAAATTAAAAGTGAGGTATGGACACTGTAGTAACATCATACATAATGTTTATACAGAATGAAAAACGACCTATACTGTACAGTACATCACCACACAAATATTATTACGCAATGCCAAAATACGAAGAAGACAATTGTTAGTGGCGTAACATAATAGGTATATTAATACATTTAAGTAGATTCAAATTTTTAGAACTGTTAATTCATTACAGGACCCGAGCTCTTTGATGTAATTAGTAGGCTGCTCAGCGTACATTACAAAAATAAGTGTGATTAACAAATTGGAAGGAATATGAAGGGAAGGTGTCTTGGCCTATCGAAATGAGGAATACCGTAAAACCCAGAATAAATGCCGAAGCTGGGTATAACTCCTACCCACCACACCAACGTTCTGTCTTACACGTGCACGATACCTTTGTCTAAAAGCTGAAGAATTTGAGTTTACATCAGGATTCACTCAGAAGTAAAAAGCAACAGGCAACACAAGTCATATGCGATATCGCACTGAATGTATATTTACACTCAATTGCCAGTCCGCGAAAATGTTGGAGAATTAAATGATCACTGCACACAGCATTTTCTACCATTTTCAGCAACTTAATATTTCGTTGTTCCTTTGTCTCACTACTATCTGCTATGATGCGCTGCACGCAAGACGGCTCTTCGGACGACGCAATAAGTCACTACAAACACCGTAGCGACAGGTACGTATCGCTCCGCGACACTGCAATAAAACTGCTTTCGACACGCATCGCCAGTCGCTGAGCCATAATTTGAATAGCAATATCGCTACAGGTCCGGTGTGAATGATGATATAAAGCATCGCCTGTTGATTCTTGTTAAATAATTCGTTGTTAATCGTGATTAACGAGGCTGTGAGTAATATCTGGGTGACAGTCCTCTTTCAGACCGTATAGAAACAGAACGCCGTGTATATCAAAGTACTAACTAAACATTAAAGAAGGAAACAGATTTCAGAATCTTAGACTTCCCTATCGTCATATTACATTTTTAAGGGATATAATACCAATGTTACAAACAGATGGACTCGCCTCCATACACTTGCAAGACTTTCTAAGCTGAAGTGGCTAAAAGATTAATTTGCTTGGAAATGTTTGCTGTGTATTGCGTATGCAGACTTTTAACACAATGTGACGTGGTTTTAGATTTGAGGAAGGAAGATGGGAACGTTAGTCTTCATATGATAGTAAATGTGATGGACAGATGTAATTAAAAACGTAATTTTGCGCAAGTTAAGAAAGCTGAATATCTTCACAGCTGAACAAATTGTTTTGAAGTTTAAAAAATACACAGGAGAATTTCATTTTAGTCATATAACAGTACTGACGGACAGACGTGGCGTAAAACATAATGTCGGTGCACATTCCTATGCCGAAACTCGTAAGAATCAAACTGCTATTAATCTAAGAGTTGGAATAGTTTGTAGAAAAAATCTCACATTCATCTGTTAGGAACAAACGTGTCTTCTCGATTTCAATTTTCTAACACGTCTTTGAAATTTCAATTGCTTTTCTCTGCAAATTGTAATGAAAATATCCTGAATAAATTAAGTCAAAGTGAGATTTGACGTTCTCACGGCTGATAGTATGAATAAGAATTTCTTATGTGTTATTGCGCCGTGTAGTCTGGTAGACGTTTAACGCAGACGTTTCAGAGGTGCTTACTGCCTCCATCAGCAGGGTGATCGCGATAACTCGTCTAAGGAGTCCAATAAAATGTTTTGAAACTGTAAAGATTCAGACGTGCCAGAGTTAAAACAGACAAAAGCTGTGATAACTGGAGACCACGAAAGACGGACTGTCAAGACGCAATTTATGATTTCATTTGTAGGAATAAATAGTGAAAAGTTAACGGTCAACGCACAATAAAACACTTGACAATATACAGTGAATCGCAGAAGTATCACAAAATGTTGACAACATTTTTAATATATCTATTTACAAATAGTTAAAGTTAGAAAGAATGACTATTTTAGATACGTTTACAGTGTGATGGGGCGAGTCTCTGACATAACTTCAGCTGCTAAAACAAACCACACTACCTTTCCCCATTATCGGAACCGTCAGTTTCAACAAAGATCATAAAAAAAACAGATGATTTGAAGATGCAAACCTGTAAACATTAGTGTTCTTTCTCAGGTACCATAAACACCTCGAATAAAACGCTATTTATTTATTTAGGTGAAGAGATAAAATATCTTCACAAATGATTTATACGCAATGACACAAAGGATACTTCTACATTTTTCATATATTTAAAATCCTGCTGAAATACTACCAACCACTCTACGTCTAAGTCTACCAAATATTATCTTTAAATGAGATTTTCAAATACGCATTATGCCTGCAGTTATTTATGCCTTGTGCACCGCATGAAAGTAAAAGTTGCCCCTGGTACCTATTACGCGCCACGCCATAAAGACGTATGCGTAAAACAATCAGGAACAGGGTTTCTTTTTGGTACTACGCCCAGACTGGACCTCTGCGGCCAAAATTTCCTTTTACCCAGCGAATTCCAAAGGGTAAAGCATTCGGAGAGTAAGCATTGCTTCTTATTCTCATCGAGTAACTTTTTTATACGCTTTATTACCTGTTTATTTAACGAATTCAGGAATTACGATACAGCACCGGGAACGATATGGAAGGAAACTCCAGGTGTCACTTTATGACATTAGTTCAGAGTTTGCTTTGAGATGAGATGCGGAGAAAAGCTGCGAAAAAAAAAAAAAAATCAGGATACCCAATCTGCAAGCTATTGTATTTAGACTATGGGTACCTGGGATTGAAGTGCTGAGGAAGGAATGTACTCAGGAGGTATTAAATATCGAAGGAATTAAGAAAGTCACACAGTGAGGAGGTAATGATTAAAAACAAATAGGAACACCATAACATTTATTTTTACTCAAAATTACCAAGGACAACGTCCAATCTCAGCATTTTGTGACTACGGTGATGGACCTCCTTGATCAAACGAATACGTTAAGAGATGTTCAATGGGGTTCTTCACTACCAAGTTACATATGACGACTAGAATTAGGATCCCTTGCATGGATAATGAGGTCTCTGCCGCCATGGGACACCGCAGAAACACGCTGAGAAATATGTACACAGCGAGCGACGTTCAAATCCGCGGTACGAAGCATGTCTGTTATTTCTCCATAACAAATATATAATATCATCAGTGCTACCTGGAAAAGCCGTCTATAATTTCACGTTGTCATGTAACGTAATTTGGCATTAAAATGGAGTATGTAATGTACTGCACAGTAGGTAAAGTTGAAATGCACTTCTAATATACGAAAACACTAACAATGACAACACCGCAATGGAAGAGTAGAAAAAGGATTGCTTGTTCGCTTTGCTTGCTATGAAACAAGGAAGGGTGGGAATCACCTACCTTGACGCGAACATTCGGGCACCATTCTCGACCACCAACACGCTCATCGGATCGAGTCTGCTGAAAGAGAACCACTCTTCAAACCATTCCTTCCCTTTTTATTCTGTCACAAGTTTTGCTTTTTCATTTATTGCGCAGAAAAAAAAATTGAATAAAATATGCGATCCAGCAAGTGAAAATATCAAACATTACAACAGGACAACACTACGTCTTCAGTTACTGCTACACATTATCTACAAAACTACGCACCACCAAAACTACGCATCTACAACTACAGCAGTAGACTATGACACATGTGTGTTTCAGAAACATACAACCACTTTTTTTTTTGCAATATGTTTATCACAGATAGAAATAAAACAGGCTGCAGTTATGGTGAGACATCGTATATTCCTCGCATGAATTCAAAGACCGACCAAATCGTCACAACTCAATTTGGTTCTTTTCTGTGAATAACAAAAATTAAATCACTATGTCAATTTTGCAACGGAAACCACTTCACGTGCCTTAGGCAGACACTGTATTTCCCACTAAAGTATTAGCAAACAGATACGGAATCTTCTTTGTAGAAAGATCGATTCCTTTTAAAAATGTCAAATATTCAAAAATTTGGCACCTAATTCCAAGGAAATAAAATTCATCTCCATCTCGTTAATTATGGTGAGGAACAATTGATTAATGTGAGATTCGAAAAAAAAACACTTAAATTATCCTACGATTCAAATTCCGGGTTAATGATTAAAGCACGCGATACACAGTTATGACTATGCTCAACATACTAAAAATACTGAAGCCCATTAGATTTTATCTGGCATAAACACACACACACAACAAACAACAATCCAGTCATTACGTAATTTAAGACAAAGATGCCCAATTTAATTCGGTAGATTAAATCTGGATATTTTGCACAGACAGACAAGACACGATTCAGAAAATAATGAGGCAAAGGTACATCTACTCATGTTTACAGTAATATTAAATTCTACAAGAAAAAAATTCAGTGTTTCGCTTGTATCATTGACTACAAAAGCCACAACAGATTACCTAATGACTGGTTTCATGGCTACGGGAGTACATAAATTTTCCTTTAAGATGTCTCGATACACACAAACATTCACTGGGATTGGTCAATGGTGTGAGGTAACATTGGATTGGGGTAAGAAGTCTCCTTAAATACTTCACATTGTTTTGCCTTTCTTTCTTATTTCATGTTGAAAGAGACGCTTACATTATCCGTAAGTCTTTTCGTGTCCATACCCCTATTAACATTCGACAGATTTTTTTAAAACTGGTATGAACATCAAGCAATCCCATTTCTGTACCGTCTACTTTGAGTTCCATAAAGCACAGCCCTTCCCGAGACACTAATGAGTTAGTCCATCAGCTGATTCCGGGAAGAAGGAATTATGGCAATGATGATTACTGTGTTGAAATGTATGAAACCCACGACACATGCAAGAATATAATGCGCAACTTCAGCCTCCAGTCTACAGGGGTCTGTGTGTCGTCTCACAAACTGTATTCATTAGTATGGCCGTGCCGACCACAAAGTCCTATGGGGCTAATTCTAAAACAGCACGGCTTGAAACACTGACAACTAACATGTCATTTTTGCAAACGAGTCATTATTAGCACGTAAACTCCAAAAGCAACTGATAAAACAGAAAAACAGAAAACATATTACCTCCGCGGTAAAGAAACCTGAAAAGACAACACAGCCATCAGATATCATCCTGAGCCAGTTACATTCACCTCTGAACCTCACAAACGTAAAAAGTTTATCTTAATAATATCCTTAAATTTACTCCTCAATTCTTCGAGTGGTATATTCAAAATATTTGCCCACATTGCAGTTCTGTAAACATCTGTGCCCTCCTCACCTCCGACAGAGTTGCATGGCAAGATCATCGTCAACTCATTTACTGGTGTTAAGAATAATAAGCGAATCGTAGGAAAACAAATTCTTAGTCATGTTATAATTAAGCAGGTGTATTAAATCCACCAAATTCTAAATTCTGCACTGTGGCTCAAAACTTTCATATTATCCCCACCACCGAATTGCGATTTGCGAAGAATTCCTTCAACTTTCGTGATGGTAAAATATTCTGCCCATTCCACTCGGATTGTGAGCAGCAATGAAATTCTTTCAGCGTATTGAAATAAAATTCTACCCGCGGAATTCTAATAAACTGAAGGAAAATCAATTCGTAAAACCACAAAAGATCGCACGATTATCTGATAGTATGGTAAGGAAACTATGCAGAGTGTACATAGCACATCATTAAACAAGCCGTGTGCAAACAGTCTGAGGAATATCTGAATATGCGAATTATTGACGTTGCAGAATTACGTCTAGAAAAATATTTCGAGCTGATTATTAATAAATAACAACTAAATCCATCGTACAAGGTCTAAAATGAAAAAAAAGCATAATTACACAACAGTTCAAGGTATTCCTCGATTTATCGAATCCGAAGCTAAACCACCATGTTAACGAAATCCTGCCCTGAGCTTGCTGAATCCAATTTACATATTCACAACCGACTGAGGTAACATCAACTTTAATAATAAACCCCCTTTAGCGATTAGGTATTCAAAGGGTTCACTTCCCTCGGAACGTTCCGAACAAACCCCTGCAAACATGTCGCATTCCCTATGCGTGCTACATGTCCTGCCCATGTAAACTCCCCATCATATTACGTGATAGGCAGAAATTATGTACCGACGTCTGGAAGGTCAAGGATAAATTATGTCCAATGAACTGTGCTATTTTTGTTCCATTGCGCAGATGATATATTCTCCTTTGTGTCATCGTCTTCCTTCTGAGTGTTTTACGAAAGCGGGTGTGAAAAGAACGAGAGAAAGAAAGAAAGAAAGAAAGAAAGAAAGAAAGAAAGAAAGGACGCAATTAAAGAAAAAGGAAATAAACAGACGAAGGAAGGTAAAGAGAAAGAAAGGATGAATTAGAAAATAAAATGAAATTAATAGGACATACGAAGCAGTCCACCGATTTAAGCCACAAGACGAACATAAAGTCACGGCTTGTCAATAAAAACTATTATAGGCCTGTTATTAATCACTGTTCCCTCACAAATCATTTTTAAACCATTTTGATTATACGAATTAATTCCCTGTTCCCACTGATGATGAACTCTTGAGGTCGAAACGCGTTTGGCACAAGTGTCATTTATAGTGTTAATAGTTTGTTTGTTTGTTTGCTTATTTTACATTCTAATACACTACACGGTATGCAAAGTTTTAAGATTAAAATCAATAAGTTCGATATGTACAAAAAAAAATTTTGAGATGGCGAATCAAATAAACAAAAGTGCAATGTAAATTGAGAATCTACTTTAACGAATTCCCTTACAAAACCTCGCCTTTCATTTGTGTAAATTCTGAGAATTAATATTGGGGGGGGGGGGGGTGTTTGTACCGCAAAAAACGTGACTTAAAAATTCGTGCGCCGCTTTCATGTGTCCCTCTGCTCTTTTCGCGTGCCAAGTCGAGTGAAATGACTTGAACCAACCAACTTCGCGCCAGGCCTTACATGATGACATGGCGGGCACCAAAGACCTCTGCAATTACGGAGGATGGCTGCAACCTTGTCACTTTTTCCCATAATGCTGTGCGCCATCATCAACTTCTTTCATCTCTGGAGTAATCATAATTTGAAACTGGCGGAGAATAACAGATGATTCGGTTGTCTTGAAAGTAGTTTCGCAATGTTGAGCGAGGTTAATTTTACACTACAGACTGTGGTCTTCTGTGTTGCGTGGCATTTTTGTACGAGGCTGCAACCTGCTGCCTCCATATTCGAGGCTAAGAGAGTAGGATTCGAACGTCGAATTATTACGCAGAAAATACAGAAAGTGGAGCTCATTAATGTTCAAAAGGTAACTTTGCGACATAAAATACCTTACTGCTCCTAACATTTTTTCTCTATTAACACAAATCGATTTATTATTGCTGCTACAACCTCCTTTTAATGTTAGGCCTACAAATACAACACGTCAGAGCGATATATTATAATATATTACAGGTATCTTCAATAAAATTATTTCGCAAAATATTGGACAAAAAGTTAGTAAGATCCAGATTATAATTTACGAATGATTTTCTGTAAGAGTTTGTCTTGAAAGAAAATTACGTTCGACGTGTAAAGTAAGTATTATACTGGACCGAACGGATCAAAATTATAGTTCAAGGACACAAATACAAGTCCGAACAACACATTTCACCGAAAACCACTGACAAGTATCTGGATGAGACCTCCGGACTTGCAGATTGACAAACACAATCCCTTGATTATGCCTTAATTTCATATAATATGGCTTAAAGCAACGTAACACTTTTAAATGGTCAAAGACGCTTATACAGTCGACAACCAAAGATTATTTTCACATCAAGATGCATGTTTCGCAGAGAAACGCCTAGTGATTGGCTCTCAAAATACAGTAGGTCATTAACCCTTTCCACGCTGCGTTACTTAGCAACAAAGACAATAACACCCTCTATGTTCCTTTAGATACACACCTGTACGTACGAGATGACTTCCATTGATAAAAACATCATATACAATACCAATTACCATTAGAAAGGCTGTTGAAGAATATATATTTCATTTACATTCTTAAACACCAAATTTATTCCAAGATGAAGTGACTGGCGTGCCCTGACATGCGATGTCGTTCACAGCATAGAAAGGGGTAATACTATAGAGATAGAGTGTATACGGAGGAGATATGAAAGAATTTTATCTGCATTCTGGTAAAACTATAGGAAACGATTTTCTGTGAGGCGTGTACGGTAATCAACAATTTCTAAAGCGGTGGCGGGGGGGGGGGGGGGGGGGGGGGGGGGCAAGGAAGAACCGAGCATCGCGACGTGGCAATGCAATATCCAACAAGCTCGAACCGATTTCCTGCGCCCTTAATGGCAATCACCACTGCAAATAACATTAAATGTTCAACTGCATGCAGACTTCTTGACAACCCCGGAATCAATATGTTCTCCGCTCTAACATAAATTTCTATGCAGCGATGTTGAAGCCAGTACAAAAACCAGCCAAGTACAAAGTCGCATTTAAAGCTCATGTGTACAATTTTATATTCCGCAATTATGATGCTTTAGGAACAGATACGATATAACTGAATCACTAAAGTGGCCGATTACGAGGTGGAGATTTGGAGTTCGATTCTTAGCGGGGCAATAGATCACGCATTTCGTCATATTTACAGTCCGTCCAGTCTCCTATCAAATGGATGCTGAGGACAAAGGGTGAGGAGTGCACCTTTGCCGTCCTGTGCGCTGTGCTTACGTCGAGGCATATGTGAATTTTAACTTTACCTTTTATAAACGATGAAGAAGTGTAAAGGACCTCTTATGACAGATGTCATTCAAGAATAACTAATAAAAAACAAAGGAGTTATTCTTATGACGCTAATAGTCATTCAGTCAATAACTTATCCGCCTTTTACGAAAAGGAAGGTTCATTACCGTGTTTACAACATAACGCCAAACCCCCACCCCAAGAAATATTTCGTAACATGTTAGTTCTTTAACGATGAAATGCTTACTTTAATCCAACCATCAAGCGAAAGAACCATCCTTTTCAGGTTATCCGTGGCTGCCTACATTCGCAGCTAGCCTCCATATCTGGAAGTCGTGAGGACACGCCATGCAGTGGTGACAAGAGATCATCTTAACACGTGTTCAAGCAAAGGCAAAATGAAAAATTAATATATCAGAGTGCAGCTAAATACAGACCTACATGCTTTGCAAAAAGACATAACTTGTATTCATTAAGTGCGCAGGACATAGAATGAATGGCGAAAAGACATGTAATGATGCCCATATTCCGACAAGGACAAATATGAAATGTCGTTGGACCGAAGAAGGCTTATACCAGAGTCATCCCATGTAGGTGGGACCACTCAAATCGGCCGATCCGCATCCAAAGACACCTCTCAATTGTCTGATCAAAAATAATTCTTACGTACAGACAGAGATACAATACGAGTTAATTTATTAGGCGCCAATACCATCAAATCACACACCACAGCCTCATGTTTACCGTTGTTATAATATCGGAATCTCGGCCTTGTTAATGAATAAACTTTTCTTACAAAATTGTATTCTGTATGCATAAACTTCATTTATCGTAAAATACTGATGACCTGAAAGTTGACTGTGAACAACACTCACTCATTTTTCAGTGTCTGAGACACGTACGTGACTTTCTTCATTCAAGCAGCACTGGGATAAAAGACGAGAGGAAGAAACAAAATGAAATTAATAATTCCACGGTACGACAACAAGAAGACAGGAAAAAAAAAGAATCGCTGATTGCCCTGAAGACAGGCCCAGTCAGTACCTTAATAACATTAATGCAATACAGATATATGGGAGTGGAACTCAAGTATGGATCCTAAAATTACACTCCTCTGTGTCCTTAGTGCAGGGAAATCCTTCAAGAAGCTGAAACGAAGTCAGAATGTGAAGAAATTTTCAATTACTAAGAGCCCCGATGGACCGATGCAACATTAACACAAATCCGTCAGTGAACCTTACTGTAAGCCAGTATAATCTCGTCTACGAATTCACAATCTATATAACTAAGACACATATAAATATTATACTCTATTCTGAGTCTACACCTTCTGCTACGCAAATGATTTAAGACTCAAATTTTGTAGGTTTTTTTATTTATCCCATACCTGCTACATGGGGCACCAAAAACATCTTCATTTAATAACACCAATATTATTAAGCAAATAGAACATATTAAGTAACTAAAATAATTTTCTAAATATCCTTCTCAGAAGGTTTTGGCGTAAAAACCCGTAATAAAAACAAAGCAAAAGACTAAGGAATCTCTAACTGTTCTTAATAACTGTCAGAGTTCCACAAGGCAAACGTTTTTAAACGGGACGCGGTTCAATGGAAGTTCGTCGTCGCGGCATCTATGGGCAGGTCCACAAACACTCAACCTACGTTTTTACCCACACCAGAACTGTATGAAGGAACACACAAAATTCATGAGCCCGTCATGGCACTACACAGAGTGATTTCCGTTTTCGCCCACACAATATTTTAAAAGCGTCGAACAATTACTAAAAAATTGAAAAATGTACCAAAAATCGTGGACCCGGTGACAGAACCCATACCTTCAACATCTCTTAATTCCAAAATTCACCATTTCACGAACCTGAAACACTTTATCCTACACTACATACCCACAAACTTTATTTCTAAGATACATATTTATTCGCATTATTCACCCATACGTCATCAATCATCCGACGGGCCATTTTTCAAAAGATCAGAAATTCTAAATTCATTCATTTTTCCTTTTTCTATGCCAAATTCCCAGAACGTAACTTGAGAATTCAAGGTGACCTCGCCATGCAATGTCCCACATTTCCCACACAATTCATCCCTTTTACGCCCTAATAATCTCCAGTGTGCTTCGTTTTCGAGCATTTGTAATGTGTGTTCAACCGTTCAGTAAGAGACCCTGTTTCAAGACATATAAAAATAAATGGGTGTATAAAGCATATATGTTAGCCTGGGAGCTATTTAACAATACGGGAACAAAGGACGGATTATCTCCCCTTAACGCTTTGAAATACTTCCTTACTTCAAGAAGCTGAGTCCTTCTTAAGAAGCCAACAGTCGCTCAGTCACTCAAGAAATTTCCAACATTTGTTGAAATCTGAATAAGGTACATTACCGTGTTCAAAACAAAATTTAAAAATTCATTTCTTACCTCAAAGAAACCAAAAGTAAAGGAATCAATAAAATTAAACCCCATCGTAGACCTTTTCATAGTACTCCAAGCAAGATCAATAAATCAATATATTTTATAAAATTTATCCTAATTTCACTAAGAAACTTAAAAAAGATTGATCGGTTAATTCTGTTTAGGGAAATAATCGCTGTTTATTCTGATAATTACACAAAACGTATAAATAAATGATGTGTGAAACTTCAAAGTTACTGAAGCAAGCGGTACATTTAGCAAGCGCTTTAATGAGTTAAGGAACTGTTTTTCCTACTTAATGTGCACAGTAATTAAAAGTCCCTTGTCCTGATGCCAGCCCGTTAACTGCTACGGTTCTGAGCTATTGACTTTTCGCGTTAATTTACCACTCACAGAGAGAGAACTGTTCCGGGTCGTCCTGTACCGTATCTACCCACGAGTATCTTCGCGATCGGCAGACACAGAGAAAGAATTATTCCAACCAGCAACTAAGAATCGGGACGGAATGTTGGCCTACATCACACGAAAAAGACCATGTTTGTTAGCGTATGTGGAACGTACGACCAGACAGTAACGGAGTTGGAAGTAATTCTCCTGACAAACACAGGTATGCATGCACGAGTTCTAATTTAGTACACTGTCTGCCTCCCCCCCACATCCCCTCGTGGTGATCACAGCCGGTTGAAAATTACTCTCTCCTCCGTTTTATAGTACAGTAATATGATTGTGGGATGTATGAAGTTCAAAATGAAGATTACAAAATACCCGTGGCTTTGTAATGAAGTTGTCTTATCATAACTAGAGATTTTATACACAACGTGTCAGGGCGGTAATTGTATTTAATTCCAACGTAGATTGCAGGAGTAGTGACGCGAAGGGGGTAGAATGTAGGCTGACATCGTATCTGCAATAACGTGATTTCAAAATAGTACCGGAAACAAGGCTTTTATTAAATGACGGAGTGGAAATTGTCGCCATTTTGGGGTAATTCTCTGACTTTCAGAATAAAAACAGACTCATTCTCTGTTCGATCACAGTTATTAAAATACTTTATACAGGCCTACAGAAGGTTCATATGAATTATCGAAATAAAAATCTATGATATTTGCAAGTTGACCGAAGTTCGAAAATTTATAAACAAAACCCGACAAGGAATACGGTATTTACTATGTGTTAGAAACGTAGCTCGTTTAGCAGGAAACAATAAATGCATTTATAAATTTTGTAGAAGTCGCATTGAAGGAGCAAACATGGCAAACCGAAAAGGAGATCGAAAGGTAATCAGAAGTTCCGGAAATAATTAATGGCGTACGGTAACTTTCACATCCTTCAACGAATATGGTGAAGCCACAAGAAACATGGATTCACAATTATACAATTTAGCTATCCCTTTCGATGTACATAGCAGGCTTAACAGACTCTTAGTCTCCTGCAAAATCCGAAAACGTTACATCCTTCCACAAATTAAAAAACTTTGCACCATAAGCACATTTTAAACTCTTAGCTTATAAAAATTATTCTTACAGATCATGTACGCACGTTTATGGCCTGTCTTAATATAAAATTTAAGGTCCTAAATTCAAACAGTTCGTCACTGTCATCAAACTATGAGCTAGGCATAAACTGTGAAGAGTTTTCAAAAGCAATTAAACCCAAACAAATTCTGGGCAATTTTCGAACATTTATTACAACACAGCGTTACGTGGTATGAGAGTCGCTACGGCCTTAGAACTTCGCATGACAAACCTATTATTACTGATAACAAGAAATTGAAAATTAAAGGCCCGCAGTTCCCGCAAATGGCATTCTGGCCATACCAAAATTCCCGGAAATCCCTCAACTGGTTCCACACGTATTAAGCTGAAAACACACACGAACATGACGTAGGAACTCGATGGTGGTCTTCTGGGTTATGACGCCGTGTGATCTTTCAGGTTGGTACCAAAATGCCTTTGAAGAAGGAAGCGTTGTGTTCCTCCGAGGCGCTAGTAACCACCTGCACACGGCGCCAAAACCCAGAAAACAACTACCGATGTCTTCACCGCCATGGTAACATCAAACCCGATACCTTAAACCTGTCTTTAACTTCAAAATAAAAGACAAGGTTAAAATATCGGAATGTACAAAATATTTTTCAGCAAAAAAAATATGAAAGCCAGATTTAAATCCCAGTTCACTTGAAAGTATAAAACCCCTGGAATAGAGAAAATAAACATACAATGAAGTCTAATTTTTTCTCTTTCGGTCACCGGGGAAAAAATAAAATTTAGAAACCCGATTCACATGTACGAAACACTGGAGCCATAATTAAAGCTTTTCTAGTAGACGGTGCAGAGCGGAACTGACAGACGGATTCATTTTATGATAAAACACGTTTGGCATTTTCTTTCATGCACTCGTGGATCCATTCACTGCTTAAACCGTATGGGGTAAGGCTGGATGAAAGCGTCATTTTAACACGTTGGCTCGGTGCATTGCGTGATGCATTGCTAAGGAGAGGTGGAAATCGACAGGAAATGAATGTTATAACGCCTCGTCTAGCGAACCAGCATTCCGCACAGCCACAGAGGCGGTACACACAAGTTTCTACCTGCCTAACCATATATTATTGTCATAAACGGATTAACTGACTGTGCTCCACGAAAAATGTGCGCTTATTTGCACACACACGCACATATGTGTGTGCTACAATCATGGCCCGTTGGAAGTACACTGGTAGTGACTGCAGAAAACCCTCCCTGTGATTCTCACGGCGGCGACTACGAATATGGCTGTCTTCCGGATTGTTACGCCATGTAGTATGGTACATACTGACATTTCGGAACTAACTGCTGTCACTTTAATCAGTGCGATGGCATCGTCGCCATAATGATACATGCAGTATCGACCTCTGAAACGTCGGTCAGTATATGACTGCACGGCGCAACGTCCCAGACTACAACCAACTTGAAACTAAAACACAAATTTTCTCCCTGACTTCACCATTCAGAAATATCCGCTGAGGAATATAGTTCTTGTTTTTAGATGCCATCGCAAATAAAAGTTGCAAGAATGCAAAGTGGATGACCCGTCGGCGAACTGCGACTGCATATCCAACCTTTCTTTTATCAATCCACATCTGGGCCACGTCTTACCGAAAACAACCCAAAAATTGTTACATCTTGATTAAAGTAGGCTTATAATAGTTCTGTGACAGATATCCTGACACCGGCTTTAACCCAGTTTAGGATCAATGAGGCGAGTCCACCGAATATGTCAAGGGTGTGCATGGTGACATATGGTTCCAGCGCAAAACTCACCCCACCAAGTGACACATGACCGCCCCACACGTTGAATGCAAAACCATTTAAAGTTCAATTTATCACAACTTGTCATCAGTGGCGAGAAACGAAGTGCTAATGTGTTCGCCTGGATGCAAGTACAGGTGTCCCAATTTCCCGCTACTGACACACGCAAATCCAGTGACGACCTTATAAAAACGGACGAATGCTTCAAATGAAGACATTTTAACAGTATTCTGCAAGAACTTTCATTACAATATTTTAATATATAATAACTTATGAACAAGAATTCAAAAGTGTACTCAGTTTGAAGTACACTACACATTATTTACGTGCACTCTGTTCTTTACATTGCATATCTCATTTGTCTTGTATCCATTTATTTCTTGATCTATTGTTATAAAGCCAACAACGCTACACCTCTTCCGAGCACAGCCAGAAAATATGTGTTCTTGCGCTATAATAACAATAGCCAACTCCCTATACGGGGGAGCGTTCATTTTGTGCGAAGAACTCATATTTAACAATTAACTTACGCAATATTAATTCAAACTGTAGCTTTACATCTCTCCATGCTACACATTTATTCGCCTTATTTCTGATCGCCACCGGATCTGAACGCAAAATCCGTATAAATCACTAGATAAAAAGTCTTAAAACACATTTTAGTATAACTTCCTGCAGACACGGAAACTCTGAAGAAAAAAAACTCTTCTTGTAACAGATTACGTTATGCTTTGCTATATTTCATTCGACACATCTCGCTATTTTAAGAGAAAGGACAAAGTTCTTGCATGATGGGAAATAACATTCCATGGAGAGAAATGCTGATTGGTTTCAACCATGGCCTCTGCCTGTGTGTGACAAAGGTACGATCGGAATTCTTAACGACATCTATAAATCTTCGATGTTCCTGAATACAAAAATCAGATTCTTTCTCCTCAGTCCATTATTATAGAGTCGCTACACACAAGTTTAGTGCTGCAGACAGTTCAGCCCTAAAAGTTTCGTTTGGTTTCTAGTCGCCTTTCTTACCCCTTCACCTTTACCAAACTGAACAAAACTTTCCGCTATTCCGTGTTCGTACACCGAGACACATCAAGTAAGGGGAGACTGCAGAAATATGTATAAGACAGGGTTTATAATATCTACTCTTCAATTAATGTGGATAAGGTTAAGAAATCAAGAATAATGAGAAACACGGGACATGTAACAGCAATCTGAAAGACAAGAGGGGAATTTTGAATTTTCAGCAAGAACGCTTCAATGGTGTGTGCCACATGGAAGAACGAGACGTAGATGGAAGAATAAAATTAAAATAAATCGGTCACAGACAGGAGAGTAGCTTGTTGAGGAAGAATTCGATGGATTGCCTTTGTATAGAAGCTGATGATCAGGAAATACGTTTACAAGTTAATGCCCATGGCATCTTTGAGGCCCCAGGATAACTATGTGGCAGCAGGAACTTTTTTCCTGACACCGTTAAACATCGCAGTTATTCAGCGAGACAAATGAACAATCTTTTCTGAGAGGTCTTTGCTTCCCAACAATGGACACGTAAAACGACACGTGATTTCATGTGTCCAACAATAACGACTTTGAAATAAATCTGCCATGTTCCCCAAATTCTCAATGTCATGCCATTGGTAATTAAATCAATGTTATTTCTTTTTAAATTCCTATTATACAGAATATCTGCATGGTAAAAGCGCAAATTTCATTCCTTCAACATCTTTAATATCGCCTTCGACCAGGTTATTTTTACAAAAGTGTGTTGTATTTTTTGTGTAATATTGTGCCAATTTTTACGAAATTTGGCATCAATCGCATGTATCTGAAGACAATCACATTATCATAATAAATTCTTCTCCTGCTACCAGTCGTGTAAAGTGGCTTAATGAAGAGAAAACCTTCATTAAGCAACCTTACACTGCTAGTGGCCCGAGAAGAATTTCTTATACTTTGTCGCCGAGGAAGCTTCAGATCATAGACATCATTTCCGTTATTACTGATCCAATCCTTCAACAAAATAAATATGAAAGACTCCACAGTTCTCAAGCGGAAGAAAATCCTTGTCATTATGAACGCAAAAGACATAGATCTTAAAGATAATGAACAGATTGGGAATATAATTTTGAGGTCTGTAGAGACAATGTCTAATCCGTTAAGACACAAAACTTAGATTTCTGCTCGGCTTTCTGCACAGATGTAAATATTTTAAGGAACTCAGGCAGAAAAGTTATTGTGTTATGACCTAACTAAGTGTTAACATTCTTTCAACGCACGACAGTTTAAACTTCTCATTCAGTTCTTTTGTGTAAATGTTGGGCTAAGTTTGAGGTGACGTGTAACGGTTTGTAAGAACAGTTAACAGTACCATACATTTGCATATTAAGCCTGTTAACTTCAACATGTCACTGTACATTTTGCAGACATAAGATTGGTCTTCGCTATAACCTACTTGAACTCACAGCCATAACAGATATTAACCGCTGCAGAATAATATATACCGACAGGCGTAAGATTTCAGGCGCTGTCTGCAAAGACAGGCAATGCTACTGATGCAGAAATTAACAGCTGAAAGACTGAAGAAATAAAACCGTTGATGCAGCATACAGATTACAGCTTATACACAGGGTTATTAGAAACGATGTACCAACTACACCATCCTGTTAAAAAGTTCGACTGTTACTCAGACTATAAACAAATTCCCTGTCTATAAAAAACCCTAAGATTAATTAACGTGTCATCAAAAACTCGCCACTGAAACCTATCCACTTCATTCAAGTCCCTAAATTTTCATTCTTCCACTTTAATGTTATTTTACGATCTTCGCAAAGATATTACATGTGGACTCTTCCCTTGACGCTTCCGAACCAAAATGTGGTATGTATAACTCGATTCCCCCATACGTTCTGCATGTACCTCCCATCTCATCTCCTTTATTTCATCACCCTAACAATATTAAATGCGTAGAATAAATTACCAAGACCTTCATCAAGCAATATTCTCCATTCTCATGTTTCGAGGTCTTTCCTCGGTTGAGATAATAGCACACTTCCACAAATTTATTTCAACAGACTAACAGCAGTACAAGTTATATCTGTAACAACACGACCAGTAATGCAATTTATTAACTTCACAGATGCTCATTATAAGTCCTGCTAAAAATTCTGAACAAAATCCAAGCGATGTAAGAATCGTCGAAATGTTTTAAGGTCCCTTGATAAAATGGTGCAATGGGACAAAGACACGACTATTAGCAAAACCCCAGAGGCGTTCATTTTCAGATAGTATATTTCATTTGCAATAACCCTGTACTTTAAAATCATGAAATGCCTTAAGTCGGATCAATCCATCTTCCGTTATATTAGGTCTTCTCTGTGCCTCTTTGTCTTATTCGTGTCCTTTCATATGCTATCTCTGTCTCTCATTTCCCATGGATTTATTCATGACGTCACTCCCCTTGTCTTGTCAGACACTCGAACGCTGTACGAGATGCTTTCTCACGCGGATAACCTGAAGCTCTTGCTTGTAACTGTAGTCTCAGGCATAATGACTAGGTTTCCTCCAGCTTAGACTGCCAGTGCGAGAAAACCTTTGTCCGATCACGGATATTCATAATTGGTAGTTAGCCAGCTGGACCAGAGGCCGTGCATTGACTCAGCTGGTCTCAGATGCTGGCTTCCAACAGCCAGGACCTGTATTCAATCCCGGGTGACAAAGTTGGAGTTGTGGTGGACAAAGTGGCACTGCTGTTCATCATCTCACTATTTCTTCATACTAGTCTATCAGCACCCAGGCATAATCATACCTTACGTCATGAGTTTCATTTCTGACTCGACACTATTCAGCCGGTCAGGAAACTTCCTACATTTATCGAGCCCAACAGCCCTCAGCCAGCTTCGTCCAATTTAAAAACTTACTGGTACATCCTACTTTGCAAGATAAATTTTAATACTGTCCTTCCATATCTCCCCCCACAATCCGTAAATGCTGTTCTTCACTGGAATATTGCAAACAATATCTGAATTCATTAAACACGCGTAACCAATTTAATTACTGTGTAATAATGCTAAATAATATCACGTGAAGCTTCCCTGTGTTTAAAGACTGTATTTCGTTCTCAAGAAGTCTGTGGAGTGAACGTGAACACAAACGGAGGACGTACCAATAAAATGTTGACCTCTTTAGGAGGCAAAGTTTTTTACTCGAATTCGGTAGGTGTTGGGTTCTAATCCCGGATGGGACACTCCCCTATCCCGTCTGAGATATTTTGTGCTTTTCTCCAGTCTCTGCAGCAAAGGCAGTGCCTAGAAACAGATGACAACCGCTTCTTCTCGAGAACTTCCGAGTTCAACGCACGTGAACGTTTTCTCATTTCATTCATCGATAAATAATCTCTGCAACTGCCAGAGAGCCCTTAAATGATTTTAAAACGTCTGTAAAGAATTTTCCATCCTAATTCGATATAATACGCCAGTTACTGTAGAATCAGAGTGGGCAAGTTAAATATCAAAGCAGACGTCTGGGATGAATTTGTAGCGCGTAAAAAGCACGCCATAAAGCAGCAGCTTAACAAATTGGCTCCATTTGATGTGGAACGGCAGGGAAGCCGATGATGTCGCCTTTCAAGCGTCGGACCGGTCGGTGGGTGGGTGGGTGGCAGGGCGGGGGCGGAGGGAGTTGCATGCCGACTAATACTCTCACAAGGAGTGACAAATGAATTCCTCCGGTGGCCCTTGCGCGTTCCAGAGGGGCTCTGTGGAACACAAGTTCTGGCATTATTAGGTCTAGTTCTTTGTCCTGTAGAAAGGTACATTCACGCACAATGTCTTGCTAGAGGTCGTCCCAACGTCCATATACCGCCAACACGACTTCATTTCATCGCAGGCCTATGTAGTTCACAAATGACCACAGTGGGACGCTGTGAAATGCGCGAATGGTTTTGATCGCTCAAACACTGGTATCTAATTAATAACTCCAAGTAGATTTTATGTTCTCACGGAGGCGAGAACAAAGACGGCTGTCTTCTGAGTTGTTGCGACGTGTAGTCTGGTAGACGTTTACCGACGTTTCAGATGTGCTTACTGCCTCTATCATAAGGGAGATCGCTCTGATGACGGGGGCAGCAAGAAAGCAGGAAGTCATCTTCAAGATAAAAATGACTCGGCTGCTTAGCAAACGTCTCATTTGTTTCAAATTAAAATGTTCTTCGCCGCGTCTACAAAAACCAATCACATGACCCTATTCTGCTTTATCCGTTGTCCATCAGAAGTCCATTCGTCGCTATGAAATTGGGACAAGCGAGACATGCAGCTTTTAATAAACGAATTCCTAAAAGGTAAGACTTCACGTTCTTACAGCGGCAAAATGAAGATATCTGTTATGTTTCGATCACCGAGAAGACGACGGCAGTAAGAACCTCTGAAACGTCCGTCAACTTCTACCAGACTACACGACACAACATTCCAGAAGATTACACAAAAATGGTTCTGGAAGCCTTCGCAGCTCACCGCCCATTACGATTATAATAGAAAGTTATTTTTTAATATAATAATGGTAATGACTTGAAATTCCGCCCCACTACAAGTTCACATTTAAGTTGCTTCGTTTGTACCGAATACCAACCAATCCTGACCGCAACAGAACAGTGGGCATTATTCTGGTGGCACAGGAGAAGAGGCAGTGGCATCTCGCGTGTCTGGGAACAATAAATAACAGTGCACCATGTTCTCTGTGTATTCGTAGGAGAGACGATGGGGCCCGTCTCATCACTCACTGTGCAAGGTGGAAGGAATAAAGTACTGTATAAATGAAAGCGAAAGAGACACAGCGAAGGTGAGTTTTAGGAGAGTCAGATATGGTTTACAGGAAACAGAGAAGCAGAAATCTAGAGAAAATGTAGAAAGATACGTGTCTTATGGGGGAACAAAGACGAGATGTCCTACGGAAATGTAACAAAGTAATGGTTTATCGGGAACACTAAAGCAGAAATTACACAATAAGTAGAAAGAGAAGTATGTTTTATGGGGAACAGAGAAACAGAAGTCAAGAGAAAAAATATAAATACGGCTACATGAACAATTTGTTAACAGATGCCGCATTCAGTGTAGATTGTCATGAGGCAATGCTCATGAAAGATGGAACTGAAAGGAGTTGAATGAAAGGGCAAGTGGCAAAGACCTACATCGAGGTGCTTGGTGTACTGGCCTCTTCTGGTGAACCTCAACACAATGGTTCAAAAGCTCCTACTTTGTTCCATAGGATGTCTCGCAGTTCACACAGAGAGGGTTGATGGTATTTACAAAGCATGTTAAATTCAATTAATACGTCAACGAATTTGTGTGTTTGTATTTCAACAAACATTCCGTGCCGTACGTCTTCGGTAAAACAATAATCAGAATAAATTTTGATGTCCTTACTGGAAACAATTGTGGGAGATACCTTTCCTGAAAATTACATACATAACAGTGACGTTCCTAATACACAGCTAATAGACGTTAGATAATGGATCTCAATCAGCAAAGAACCCGCATGGACACTCAGGGACAGGTTAAGCCCCTGTCCAATGATGTTATTTCTGGAAACAATTATGAAAACACGAATGGTTTTAATCAGGACAGCCGTTCCCCGTCCGAGAATATAAAATACGCATTAGCGCATTACAAGTCCTCGGCAACATTAAAGAAGACTTAACAGAAGTTAAGAAAATAAAAGAGGAAGGAATATGGAAAGAAGTAGCAGACAGGAGACAAAGAGAAGGAAGAAGGAAAACTGGAGGAAACAAATTAACAAAAGGGGGTAAAAAATACGAAAAATTAAAATACATAAAAATTAAGATATTTAACACTTAAATTAAGGCAGGATAAACAAATAAGTGAAGAAAGGAAACAAGTAGAGGAAGATGGAAGCAGGAAGAATAAAGGTAATGCGGAAATAACAGACGGAGTTTAAGTAATATGGAAGGGACGGAAGAGAGGAGTAAATCGAGAGAAAACGAATGGAAAGCAAAAACAGAAAAAGATGAAAATAGTCTACGCGAAAAGAAGAGGAATAACAAGGTCACAGAAAGAAATGAAGTGAAATGAATAAAGGAAGACAGACGACGAAGAGAAAACTTCTTAGTTAGGAGGCTGTGCAAACAATCGAGTAAACGCAACTAAACGAGCGGCAATCATTTATTCAGCTCAGCTCAGCTCATAGCGAAACGCCATTGTTGTTAAACTCGTTTTCCCTCCCAAATGTCACATAAATTTTGCCCGTGGTCGAGTTAGCGGTTGGTAAGAAGCTGGGATGGGAAGGCGGAGGTGTATCTGCTGGAAAGAGTTATCAGCAAAGTGTGTATGTACATTCGCTCACCCCCGACCACAGCACAAAACACATCCTTTCACTATGCACACATATGGATCTAATATCTACATAAGTCAACTGTCCAGATCCAAACCGATCAACGCCAGTATTTTCAGCGAAAGAACCCAGCTTCGTGCATTCCTGGTGACATAAATTCGCCTTGCGTGACGAGGCAAATGATAAGATTACGTGTGAAGCGATGGCATGACGGATATGTTTCCAGTGATGATGTCACACAAAGTTACAAGGGTGATACGCCTTATTCGCAACACACAAGGCGTTAACCTCAAGGAAGACTGCTGGCATCTGGTTCCATCCAGTTCCACAACTGGCGGTGCAGAAGCCAGAAAGGATCTCCGACAAGAAAGTGCTGTGAGACGCTAACAACGACGGATCGGGAAAAACTTACATTTGATGAATTTTGTAATTTGTTCCCTTAACTCAAAAAAAGTTGCAGCGACAAAATTCTAGAAGGACGAAACGTGCTAGGCACGTAGCACAACGGGGAATCAGAAACATTGTTCTGAGATGTGATAATCTCGAAGAAATAAATCGCGAACGAAACTACTAGATGTAGATAAAAGAATAATATTAAAATCAATTTAAAGAAGCAAGAGGTACGACTGTATTCAAATGGGGCAGGAAAAACGAATCCAGTGATCGGGTTCACGGTGTTACAACGTTGCCTGTCTGGCACTGAATTCTTGACCAAATGACTTCCAACTTTTGCAGAGTAAAACCTATACAACACCCGCCAGTCAATCAATTCGCCTTTCATAAGACGTGTCGAAGAGAGGACTATAGTTTGAAGTACACGAAGTAATCAAATGAGTTACTGTCGATTTTTTATAATTTTTACTAGTGACATGTCAACAAGACGGCGATGTTACGGAATGAATCTGTCCCTGTGAGCTGAGAAAAAGAAAACTCAATAAGGCCATAAAATAGTACAAACATTAAAAAATTCAAAGAAATCAACAACTTTCATTGCATAACCCAAACACAAGATACAAGATCCAACAGAGAGTTTCGGATATGAAATGTGAGTAGCAAAACAGACACAAAGACACAGAATAGCGCAGATTTCTGATTATATCATTACTTTTGTGTTCTTCGAGCAAAGATCGAACAGACAGCACACAACACTGAATAGCTTCATGATGAATGCAGAATTTGGCACAGATGACCTGCGTGCATCCTCGCTTCTCCTAGTCTGAATAGTAACTGAATAGAACAATGTTCCGTAATTCCTAAAATTTATATGCCCCTACACTGAATAAAAGTTTAGTGACGCGGAAGTTGATTGTTATTCTAAGATCATCCTGACAGTTACAACACACGGCAAAGCCCATTAGAAGTTATAGCAGAACAGAAACCTTACCCTCTGCAAAGCGTCTGATTGACGGTGGATAAAGTTTTTGTCCCCACGCCGTTCTAGGACAAAGCTTCTTGTCTGGCATTTATGCAAACTCGGGTTTCCCAAGGACAATACAGTGATCAGTGGCGTTACGACGCTCGAGACGTAAGCAATCTTTGCTGTTCTGGAGCGCCACATTAACCACCATGCTCGCTGCAGACGGAAGCCAATTGAAGCAAAGCCAGTCGGAGTATAGATGGCTAAGCAACTACAGCCCTGACGATGGAGACAGTTGTTTCTCCAGAACGTTGGCATCTACCGACGAGTCTACACGGCGCTACAACCCGGAGTAACATCATCATATCAGTAAATAAGGTTGTTCATCATAACAAAAACAGTTGTCTCTTTACAGTATCTGAGGTAAGGTACCAACAGATCCAGAAGTCTTGCGAAATATTTCCATAAAACTTACTGATTAAAAAAACAAAAGCACTCATAATATAATAGCCAATGTCCGTCACGATGGACTGCACGATTGCGCCGTTCGCGTAAATGACGGAAAAACTTAAACTAAATTCTGACGGTGGCGATTCTGGTAGCAAGAAATGCAAACGAGGCTATGGTGGGGTCTGATGGGGTCTGCGTTTGGCGGTCGATTTCGTGTTGGTTTCAGTCAGTGTGAACATGTCTTCACAATTTAACATGTAATTTACTTTTAGAAGAAATTTTATAAATGTTAAATTTTCAATGCGATTTGCGAAGATGGATGTTACAATAAATTTTATTGCTGTTCAACATAAAAAAACGGTCATTCCCGTCAACTTTAGTGGCTCATACTACGCCTGCATGATAACAGCCTTGTGGTACCTAAGGCGTTATCCAAGCTCCTGCTATCACCTTCCACAGGCACATTTACCGGCGAATGTTAGATTTTATTGAGATGAGTTTCGCCTTAAGGCAAGAGACGCTGTAGACACACATCTGCGTGCTGATGGAGCAGTAACATTACTAAAACACGGTTAAAAGCTGTTATCTTCTACAGGGCCTGTGAATAGGATTAAACTGAAGTTTTGGTATTTAATGATGCAATCCAAAGGCACTTATCTTGAAACACATAATTAATTAAAAATAAAAATAACCGACCACGAAATTTATGAAAAGTATAACGAAATGCACGGCTTTATTATTCCAGAATGAATGATGGGGCTTCGTCAAGCAACTTCCGTTTTACCAGAACGGAAATTGTATCGCCACGGTTGGTCGTTGATGAAACCCTGCCGGAAGAAGTTTTAATTCTTGTCCGGATTCATTTAGCATTTTGCTATTTCGGTAAACACAGCACAAAAAAGGCCAGTTTCTCACAAATCGGTTCAAAATCCGAGTAATCAGGAATAAACACATTTTTAGAACCATGATTTCCTGAATAAATACCGTAATAGAACGTTAATAACAAAACCAACTCCATGGAATAGTATCCTCCTTCAGACAGAACGCACAGCTAGTCAAAAATTTCGCGCTTTTTATAGAAACCAGAAGTGCATTATCTCGTTCATACCTCGCAGCCGGTGTCTATACTAAGCCAGATAAATCCAATCTACACCCTCCAATCCTATTTTCGTAAGATCCATTATAATATTATCCACCCGCCTAAGCTTAGATCCTTCGAAAGGTCTCTTCCGCTCAAGTTTTCAAAACGAAATGTTAAATACATTCCTGCTCATCACAAACAGCAACAATCTCATCTCTCCTGATTCAGCATCATAAGGTTACAATTGAAAAAGCTACCTATTCTCAACATTCTCCATCCTCGTCTCTCTTCATTATTATTAGTTTTACATATTCCCCTTGCAGTACCTTGATCTCAAACACCCACAGAGATCACATAACATGTAAAACATTACATTTATGTTCGTATTTTCTTCCACTATTTCTTGTTACCACCTGCTCCGCGTTACCTGTCTGCAACGATCGCTAAACATTGGTAAACCAAAAACAGATCAGCAGGCATACGAGATTCAAAGGCGTGGATACCGTCCTGTAACGAGAAACAAATAATGTCCTGACCTACACAACAGCGCCTCAGGTTCTGACAGGGACACGCTTTACCGACAACCACGACGGCGAGCCTAGTTTCAAGAGTTGTGTGTGTGTGTGTGTGTGTGTGTGTGTGAGCGTGTAGTTGCATGCCAAGTCGAAGCCATCACATATATTGAACCGACGGTGCCCTAGCGCTACCTTGGAAGCAGATCTGGGGCGTCTTCCTGGCGACCTCCCGCGTTGTCTCAAGGCTGCAGCATATTCCTCCCCCTCCCCCCGCCCTTCCGGGCAACAGACACTTATTCTTATGTCGGTTTCTTCACTCTCTCGAAGATTTATTATTGCAGTTGTTCATGCATGTAATAGGGTTCCGAAAGATCACAGTTCAACATCAGTTAGATAATTGAATCAGGTATTATGACCATCATGTTTCAAATTCAAGCGTGAATTTTATGCATTCTGACAGAAACACGTCAGACCAGGCACAAAAATATACACCTTATTAAAGTTTACCAAATGGCATATTTCACTGAAGATTTCTAACCGTAACATTTTAGCCAGATCGAATTTAACCCTTACGTCCTACATAAGTATATTATGCTTCTCTTACTAATATAACAATACTATTAGCATTGGTATTACTGTTACTACAAAGTTTTTTAATGTTTCTCTTTTCAATAATCTTGTTCTCCTGTTACTTCCTAATTCTGCTGTCAAATATCCTCATGTACGTTTTATCTTTTCTTTGGAACCAGAGACCACGTTCCACGCAGACATTTTCAACGTAACCATTACATGATGCAAATAGCCTGCACGAGAATTAAACAAAAACTCTGCAACAAAACCTATATTCTACGTAACTTACAGTTCAGAATGAAAACGTCCCGTTTCTTCATCAAATCAGCCACATGAGGATAACAGAGATAATGCATGTGTTCAACTGTCAGATTATAATTGGAACAAAATACTGTGGTGTGCCATAATTAGAAGTAAACATCGCACTGGCAAATAATTGGAGCAAAGCTACACATACGGGCTTAATTGGAAAGTCATGCAGATCGCCCGAAACCTCTCCATAAGAAACGTTGGACGGCGCAACATAAATTAACAACCTTTCTCATATCCGTTTGCAATTAACGCAATTCAGTGAAAAAAGTGACGATGAATAAATATGTCCGCAGTGAATCGTCCAGAACTTACGTGTGCTTTACTTTAACGTGTGATACTAAGGTTTAATTTTCTGCTCAGTAATACACTTTGCTCAAAATATATTCAACTTCAAATGTACGTTTACTCCGAATTCTACGCGACATTTGTTCATCATAAAAATACTTGGTCCTTTGGTCTGTTCAAATTATTAATTATCTTCTGAAACTGTGAATCCTTTCATTGATCGGTACTACTGCTTAAGAGGTGATGGGATGCCTACGTTAAGACAGCAGGAGACAGATAAACGCTGTGGTAAATGATAATATGAGGAGAGACACATTGCAAAGAAAGGACCCACAAGCTAACTAAACACTTCATTTCTATTTGTGGACTCCACGACTTCAGGTGCACAATAAGTTATCACCCGCCGCGTCTAAAACGTGACTGTACACTACAGAAACACAAAACTGTGTTAAAAATAGGATGTATTGTGCTACAGTTGGAATCAACACGTAACAACTTATTAAGTATGGACACACATGTAATATTTTTATGCTGAATACGCGCGCCACGTGCTTGGGAAACAGTTTATGACATATTAGTCTCTAGAGCATGCCATTTCAGAAGCTTTACTTCTTAATTTAGGAAAAATTGCGACACACAAACAACGCTGAAACGTGAGAATAAAATTCGACTTGGGACTATAATGGTGAACTGTATTTTTAAATATTTTCAGTCTTTTTTTACCTGTTTGGATACGAGTCACAAGAATAAAAGTTTGTAGACTGAATATAAGAAAGCACTTTGCTCATAGTTTCATCAATTACATAATGAGAAATTCGTTTCGACGTACGCGAACTTTGCTACAATAGCTAAACTTGGGTTATGACTTTACTTACATCCTGGTAACGTAATACGAACACGTACTTATTTTTCTGTGTATTTATCTCAGCCCATTCCTACGGTTTCTGCAGTAACACAATTAGAGTAGACCAATAGCGATGCCATTCAATTCCTGCTACACACATTTACTTGGGCTTTCATAGTGGCGTGTTCAAAAGCTTAAACACCTTTTTGTTAAAATTAAAAAGATTTTAAGAGCGTTATATTAAAGTTAACATAAACCAAGCTATGATGTAAGATTTAGTACTTATTTTTAAGTGTTTACGCTTCCTTAGTGGCCATGTTAATATCACAGCTATGGCTTCATTTTGTAATGACTCACAAGAAGTTAATTACGAAACCTCTTATATTTAAGTAAGTGCTGAGAAGAAACATAATTAGCACCTCCTTAGCAGGTAATTTAACACCAAGTTATAGGTTGTCTACAAGAAACTTTATGATCCGCTTTACATTCAGATATACACCTTTTTTTGTCTTGGTAAATCAGCGAGCTCAGGGGGTAAGCAAGGCAAAAGTCCGTATGTTGGTGCAAGCCTCAGTCGTTGTTCTCTGCTCTCAAAACAATGTTCTCGAACACCACTCAAGTACCGATACTTGGCCTCGTTGCTAGGTAACGAAAATTTGCCCCGAATAAATTATATTATACACAGTATATTCATCTCTGTTCCACACGTCATTCACTTTATCCACGTCATATGCTAAATGGCATTATATTACTTCAATTTGAATAGATGAATAACTGATACGACTCCAAAATAACTACATATTATTTCAGTTCAGTTGTTGCAGCTGCTAATTTCAGCATCAGGACAATAGCAACATGTGTGATTTTGGAAACAGTAAGCCTACTGGTAATTGTGCTACGACCAGAACCTTTCAGTACTGATCTTTTGTAATACTACAGAAAGCCCTCGTCTGCACCGTTTTAAAAATAAGCTGTTCGTTAGTAATTAAATTTATTAGGATAATTAATAGTATAGACTTGTCAGGGATTGGCAAAGGCCCCTGTCGGAGGCCCAGTTCAGCATAGACAGTCTAACTCCATTGCAACAATAACAATAGTATAGTCTAATGAATCTATAGACCTACACCATAGTTTATTAAAGAAAATATACCAAACGGACCTTTGAAACTGCAATGAAGTAAATTTCCTGTTGTGAACTTCATTCTATGATCAGGCCTATAAGAAATATGCGAGGTTTCGAATAAAAAGCAGGATTACCATCCATTACACGCGGCATATGTTATCTGTAACTTTTAATACGGCCGTTCATGCCTAAGTTATAAATACCGGCAAGTTTTATACTACGTGAGTTTCTTTTTTATGTATTTTTAACAACCCCCTCCCCCTATACTTTGTTTAACCCTCAGGTGTTTCTTCAAGGAAATATTTAGTAGCCACACTTGATTAATTCATTTGGCTTCCTGATTATTGAGTCATGAACCGGTTATTTAAATTGATAAATGGGTTACGGGGGAATATATTAACCCTTTAATACAACCTTTGACTTATAACACTATAATAAATGTTCCCCGATTCATATATTAAGATGTTTGCTTACTTACTGCGTTCTCATATCTGTCGCTCAGATAGCTTCTGATTCACGAGCTGTGACAATGACTGCTAAGACCGTGTGCCGCTGAGTTCGTTCGCGTGTACAAGGACCGTCTCCACTACGACTTACGATGATGTCTGCAGAGAAACTTCTAGTATCGAGATGTTGCTACTTATACCTGTGTTGCTCGCAAAATCTGGGTTTACAAGCAGATAAATCGATAGTGGTATAGTGTGCGGGGTGCATGTTTAGACCTAATGGTCTCCACTGCATGGTCGTTTATCGGAATTTCGTCGAATGGATGAACACACGTGCTGATGATTGAACAAGATTGAACTTCACCAAACCCCAGGCCAGAAAACGTGTTTGTTAATTTCAAAACACGACAGTAGCGGTGCTCGGATCACAAAGATTCGTCTTCAGTAATCAGAACAACAGTGGGGCGAAGTTAAGTAGGTAACCATAGCAACCTTACGTTAGGTTAGATTAGGTTAGGTTAGGTTAGGTTAGGTTTTGGTAGGGTGGGATAGGTGATACTAGGCACTGTCTGGTAAAATGGCGTTGAGCTATGCTGGGGTTAGGCTACGTATTTGGAATCCAAAATTTTCAAATAACCAATCGCGTGTATTCCGGTACGGATTTCACATTGCAGTCCTTTTTACAATGACGAGAGCAAATGCTTTATACTACTGGTACATTCTGACGTGATTTATGGACACGGTTCCTGAATGCTTTGTTAAAAATGTAACATGTTTATAAGTGGACTTCGTACATTTATGTTTTACAAGGAAGTGGATCCTGACATTGGTTCATTTCATTATGTATTTTCAAAACGCACACATCAGCGCATACACACTTACTTCTCTTCACCGTGGACTTTCAAGTGAAATTCGTGCTTGCGTATGATTCAGTTTTTATTTAACTTTTAGTCCTGGTTGGTGTTTAAGTTGCAAGACATTCTGTTCTGTGTAATTCACTGCACATGTAGTTTAATATTTGTAATTGAAGTTTATGATCATTTTCGGCTAACTTTTAAGTGTTTATCCCATTTTATGTTCCTTAATATGAAACCGTGTACCTCAATTTCATTGTCCAAATAAAGCTGATAGATAATCCAAATTACAACCGCCCTGAGGGTTATTTCCAACAGCAGACGCTTCACTTTCATTAATTATTCCGCCATTTTATAGCTCTATATCCGATAATCCGAAATAAGTTCGATGTTGAACAGTGCTTCCATCTTTCTTGAAATTAGTGTAGGCCTACTTTACAACAGTACGAGTCTGTGTATTTTTTTGTACGCCATTCACTCGCATCTCCACCACCAACACCTATCCACTCAGCGAGATATATCCAATTTTGGTTCTCGGAGTTACTTAGACGGGGAATCCCAAGAGTAAAGCCAATCAAGCAGCTAAACCCTCACTAGTCAGTTTTAATATAGGTTGCGCGAGCATTAGTGAACTAAGTCCTTACTACAAAAATGCATTTTTAAAACTCTTTACTACAGTGACGAAGCATTTATTCCTAAGTCTAAACCACACGACTTTAAATAATTTAGGGACAATGTGGGAAATTAAATCAACTGCTACTTTTGCGGGAAAATGCACAAGCTGGAAATAAAACAGTTTGACGCCACGGCCGCTTTATCCCAGGGAAAGTAGCCTATTGACAGGAGACCGGGTGGGCCTCAGAGACGGTTTGGGCGAGACGAAGAAAAGAAAATGTCTGTCCTATCAGGAATCGAACTACGGTAGTCCAGCCCGTAGATTACTTGCTTTCGATGGATTTTGCTACCCCACCTGTCTCGTTCGTACGAACGCGATAACAAAACTCTTAAAAACTGATGGCTAAATTATCATAAACTTCAAACTGCTAACGCATTTCTGGGACAGGTTTGTGGTCACGGGTTTGAATTTCTGTCCGTAGACAGGCTATCATCACTGAATTTTCGTGAGTCTCCTCAACCTCTCCAACTGCTGGGAAAGTACCGACAAACGGGACTTCATTCCACGCCATTTCACCACAATGCAAAATCCAACAGCATTCGATGCAACACATATAAGCATTTGGTAAAGAATCTTTAAATAATCCCCTTATTCATCGGTCATGATTTACCACTATGACGGTACGAAATTTAAAATATTAACTTCGGATGTTTTCAAATGTACCATTATTATAATAAGCTTTATAAATATTTGTTACTTGTTCCTACAAGTTCATTTATTTATTTGCTCCGAAGGATTTTAAAACAAATATGAATTCTTATTTCGTCAGCTGCTTTACGTACAAGTGCTACCACATATGCTATTAATTTTAACACCGTACAGTAAAATGTGAATTTCCCGCAAAAATTCTGTTAGAATCAGTTGCACTAGCAAATTTAAAATAACATCTAACTCCACCGCGATTTGTGCACATTGAGATACAATTTATATTTCAGCAAATATTATATAAATTTTACACTTTCCGAATAAGTATTGTTAAAGCTAAATGAGAGATTCCTTGGCCATTGGCTCCAACGGGAAGACCATTCTTGGCCCGAAGGAAGAAAACCTTCGGCCACCACGGTCAACAGCGTTGTGGACAAACACAGTGCCTACACGACGAAGTGAGACCCATTTTTTTGACATCGGGACTTGTGCCTATTATGCAGGTTGTGATTGTGGTAGTAGTGGTGGGGCGGGGGCGAGAAGCAGGATCGCCCAGAATCGGATGGGATCAGATCAGGTTCGTTCTCCCGGTAATCGCACAACGCGGGCGGTCTCGAGCCCCCAGAGGCACGGGGCAGTACCGTCGTCTCGTTATTAATGGAATTACCACTGCTTGTATCACGGACTGGAAGGGGAGGCTACCACCTCACCCTCTCTCCTCAGTTTATAAACTCCTAAATCTAACACAATAAAAATTCGTTCATCCCTGTTAAATAGGATAACAGTCCTACACCATACACCATTTTAATGAAGTTCCTCGTTCAGAGCTGTGAGCATATGAGGAACATGACATTGTATATTAATAATTCACCGCTGTTTAAGTCTCTTATGTAAAGTATACACGGAATTAAAGCACCCATAAATCTGTCTAATTAACCAAATTATTTCAAAACGCTGTTCTAGGTTTTGGCACCGTGTAGACTCGTCAGAGATGCCAACGTTTCAAAGAAATATATCTCCATCTTCATAGCCATAACAGCAAATCTCATATTTTTACACGCATGTAAATAAATGGTTGAAGACCAACAGCCTGATATAATATTCTAATATAAACAATTTAAAAACAAAATTGTGTAAACATTACAATAATTACTTGAAGGGCTGGGGAGAAATATAGGCCTATTAAGAAATCCGATTTTCATATTTCTGCAGTATACACGGTTCCTACGAATATGGAAAGAAATATTAACGTAAACTACGGATTCACTGCTTGAGAACATAAAATATAAACCTAACATAGAAGGGAGATTATCTCGAAGACGGTTGCAACGATGCATTTCCAATGGCACAATTTGTATAAATTTGACGAGATGGTTCAAATTATGAAATGAGGGCGATGTAAAATGCAGCGATTGTGACCCACTTCAAATGAGTGTCACAGCATTTATCTGGAACACGTGACCTAAGCAACGCAACCCTTTGTAGAGCATCACGCCAGGAGAAATGCAGCAGTTTAGTACATTTTTATAAAATTCCGTTCAAGTGACAAACAGTACAGACAACAGGTTCAAAATAGTAATCGCGCGAAATCCAGCAGTTTGTGCTATTTTTTTTCAATTGTGTATCGGATAAAGTTTGTGTAAGGTATTTTGCGCGGTGCCTGAAACAAGAATTGCTGATTCATACACTCCGGGGCAATGTAGTGAAAACCCGACTCTAAACATTTGAGAAGTTTCTACCTTTGTTAGTCAACTAATTATTGGGTTCTAGCGGTGAATAAAGTTGCCGTGTTTGTATTTCCTTCCCGGAGCAATTCAGCACAACACTTGTGTTTAGCGGATGTTACATTTCAGTTGCTGGGGCACAGGTTAAGGGGGGCGAGGGGATAAAAGGGTGAGAAGGGGTTCAAGTGTGCTTGGAATACGGCATATCGCACTTGATGAGTTTAGCAGTCCAACTGCAGAATGTTAATGCCAATCCATTGTATTCTCATGTGCAGCTATGGGCATAAAAAAAATTATTTTTACAGTTACATTTCTCATTAGCGTACTAAAATAATTAGCATATTTTCAAAAGGTCAGTTCAAAATTTACGAGAAATACAGAGTAATTACGGCAACATTTGTTTACAAATAAATACGATATTTTCTGGCGTCTGAACAACAGTTAGTACGAAATTAAATGAATGCATATTCTCCTCAATAACTCCAACTACAGGGTTGAATTCGAGTTGTGCATTAAAATGTCCCTCCGAAACGTCTCTGCTCACATAGAAGTCCACACGGCGTCATAGACATTTTCACTGCAGTCAACACATCGACTCTCACACATGCCCTAAAGCCTTACAGATATACTTATGTGGTTACTCTAGAATTCAAAACTTCTTCATTTAATTACCATAACGACACTGAGACAAATATTCTCACTATAATCCTAGTCAAACCTCGCATTACACCAGCAGTACTTTTCGTCATTTATTCGCCCATATAATCTCAGGAGAAGAAAAATAATTAATCCCATTACTTCAATTACTTCGTCTGTCTCAGATCTAGATATTCCCCTAGATGCTTCCTCCGTCAGAGTGACAGACCGCGTTTCCCAGCATCTAAAACCATTTAAAAGCATTCACACAATCAAAACAAATTGAAACGCCTTATTATGCAGTTGCGGCAACCATTTTCTGCAGTATAAATTTGATGAGCGCAATCCATCACCCGAATGGGGAGCTTGTGAGGGGGGGGGGGGGGGGGGGTGTTAAAACAGACAAGACAACAGCATCAAACATTTCAGCCTGATTCTCAGGGTGGTGAAAGCTATTCTAAACATTCCGAGAAGGAAGATCAAAATAAGTGTAACAAGCAAGCGAAAAAAAAAGCCATTTAGAAAAGGACAACGCATCAAAATGCACTTGATTAGCCAGCAAGATGAAAACAGATTTAATACGAACACAAGACAGCATGAACATAAAGTGTAAAGTTCACAGCTCATCCCAGATACTCTAACCTCATAATGCTATTTCTATAAAATTCACAGACAGAGGTAAGACCAAAACCCCGAAAAGTTATCCTGATTTCGATCCTCGCTGAAGATTCTTAATGAGCACGACAAAACGAAAGTTATTTACTTCGGAAAGGAATTTACGCATACAACGGAAAGTGTCCCTGATTCGAATTCACGGTCGCCTTTGTAACCACAAGCATATATTCGCCAGGTCGCCATAGTCGTACAAGTCGCCACGGTGGCTCTCGCAGTAGCGATGTTGGCAGCCTGCTATTATTTAATAATTCAGTCCGTACCGCAAAGAAAACACAACACCTCACCTTACGAAGATCAGATTGTTAATGATTATTAAGGAGATGATCGCTGTTTACGATGTGCGTTAAAAGAAACATGAGAGGTCACACTTCTAGATTGTGAAGCAGATGGGACAGATTTTTACCACTACACTTTAAAAGATTAATACATCTCTATTCCAGTGTGCAGTTTAATAATAGTATTGTGGTGATGGAAGAGGGATTGTAATGAAGAGAAAGACATACGAGGAGAGGAGGGAAAATAATACGTAAAGCTCAGATCTGAAGGTTTTCAATAACGGCTCCAGCCTTCTTTGACCAATTATGCCCTCCTACAGAGAGCCCTTTTCTACCTTTCTAGTCTCCGACCTATCACTCAGCATAGCTTTTGCATGGAAACGACCTTACTCCATTTGCAGCCAGCAGCCAATCAATAACAAATCATACGATCTTAAAACGAGAACACAAAAGAAAGGAAAAAAAAATCGAACGTCATGCGGACTTACTAGACAAACTAGTAGAAAGCCACACAAAAAATACGGAACAGGTAAATGTAGAGACACCCGCCTTCGGTCAGGAAACCTTTTGGAGCATTGAAAAGTGCATAGCCTAACCTAACCTAATATGGTGAATCGTATGGAATTGTGCAGTGAAGTATTGAATGGTTGTGGATCATGTCCACTGGCGGTCTCTGGTATAAGCATTGATTAAACTTCTCGTTATAATTTATATGCCAATTACGAGTTAATGAGCTAATCAATCAAAGAGTTACACAGTCACAGAGTTAATTAGTCAGACAATATCTCAGTCCGAAAACGTTTGCGAGTCCATGTTTTCAAATTGGCGAATTGTAAGTTCAACGTAAAACATATAATTCACATCACATGCACACCGTGACTAAAGGGGTCATTAGAAGCCCAATTAGTAACACCTGAGAAACAACATGACGTCACGTGTAAACAATTAAGACGAAACAAAAAGTATCCTCATGTTCAGTAACGATTTGTCCGTGTCTTTCTAAACAACGAAAGAAGGGAGAGAGAGAGATGAACAAAAAGTTGTGTATTCTGAATATGTAAAATAAAGAACATAACAAAACATTAAAAAACGTCCTCATAAAACTGCTTTTAAATGGTTGCGTCATGTTGTCTGGTAGGAGTCTATCGATGTTTCAGAGGTGCCTGTTGCCTCCAAAATCAGGGTAACCCCCATACACTTCTACCAGAATACACGGCCTAACAACCCAGAAGACCACCATCTTCATACTCAAAGCCACGAGAACCTGATATCCCACAAGACGTACTCAATACAAAATCTCACCGCAAAAACTTACAAATACAATTTAAGTATTGGAAAGAACAGCGCTTTAGAAATCGGGGAGAACCAACATTATTTTACAGGGCGAAGATAAATCTAAGTGTCAGGGATCCATGCCGAAACTTTTGCGTGCGCCTGTCTTAGCATTGCGTGCTTCAACTGAGGATCAATGATGCGCCTACTAGCTCTGCACTCCGCGCTACTTCTGACAGCAGTCCACCGGCACGGAAACGGCCCGGGGGGGAAGGGGGGACAAAAGACCGTGGAATACGACGAGATGGATGGGGGGCGCCACGGCGTACCACGAGCCACGACGACCATCATTTAACCTTGCGCTGGGGCTGAATTCCATTTCAATTTCAAAACGACAAGAAAAAGAACGAGAAGTGGGAAAATATGATATACCAAACTGTCCAACTCTGGAACCTTTTCGACCTCACTTCTCTTTTAGCAAATTGATCTGAGTTTATCGTGATTTCCAAACGAGTCCACTTTCCTCTTCACGTGATGCTAACGGATTCATGCATTATAACCAGGTTCGTGGCATTGGAGTCTACCCCGTCTTCGCAATTCAGCCATGTTTAAATTTCGGGAGCGGCAGAACCATTTATTATACATAGAGATTAAATTAAGTGCCCAAAACGAATTTAAACGAGGAACACGACTTCTTAAAATCAATTCTTATCACATAAAGAAAAAAGGACGACAGTCGCGCAAAATTTAAATTCATCTGTATGTAATTAAATATATCAGATATGGTGTTTAGTATACAAATATAACATAAACATACCAACAAATTTATAGCACATTGAAAATGTTCTAGCTAGCTAAAAACTATAAACATGGTCACGGTGCGAAGCCTTAAGGACAAGTTTGAAGCCATTCAGGTATTGGAAAAAATTATCAATAGGCATTATGTTGTTGTTGTTGTTGACATGATTGGATCATGATTATTCAGGTAATGCATGTTGTTCGTATGATGGAAGTAAAAGACAAACACTAATATTTTGTAGGGAAACGCGTCATAGCTCTAGGAAGACCTAAGTGGAGACAACACTCAGAAAAAACTGGGTACATTCAAAGCTTTGCTGCCCTTCGAATGTTAGATATGCCTTTTTTCAGGTTAATGTATTATTATTGGTATGATTGCAATAGTTAGCAAGGCATAATAGCAATACTGAATCTCTCAAACATTTATTTTCGTCGGCGGTATCTAGATGATGAGTTCCTTATTAACGTTTTTTGAAATACAATTAGTTATTATTATTAACGCCATTATTTTTTAAAAATTTCATCATAACTTCAGCCCCGCGTATCCATTAAAAGTAGAAAAAAATTTAATGGTAAAAGTACTGAAAGCACAAACAATTCCTAACCTAACGAAAGAGATTAACAACTGACATTGATGAAACGTCAGTGTTCCTCTGTAACCACTTCTTACAGCAAACACACAAATCTCTACTCCTCCAAATCACATTACTTCAAATTACTAAAGCCAATAGCAGAAAGGTCGCGTTCAGTTAACTACATTCATTCAGAAGTGGTCTCTTACATCAGTCAGGTAAATGCACTGACATATTTCATCCCTAGTAAGTAAGATGTTTTATTTATCATCAAACCGTTTCCATATCGTAACAAAAAAGAGAAGACTAATAGCTGTTATAAGACCTTTATCTGACCTCAACAGTTTTTCATTGTCGCCTGAAGCGTCTCGTTTTGCATAATGGAAAAGATCTCCAGGGCAACAGTCGCAGAAGAAGTTCCCTCGTACACGTGTACTGTCCTATCCTCTTATTCATGGTCACCGCGTTGCGCGTGAGGAAAAATAGGAAAAGAGAAATCTATGAAAGAAAGAAAGCAACAAAACCATACAACCCTTAACGGTACAAAGTCTTCCTTGGAAAGTACAACATTCCATAAAAAGATTCCCATACGTGTTATCCTTACAACATTTCTTGATTCGATTGTCCTACCAATATTAGGAGAATATAAATTATTAAGTTCATGTTTCAGCCTCCTCCTTACCTCAAAATATTCTTCTGATTACGGCATTAGCAAACATTCCGAGTTTTGAGTTCTTTAAAAAGCAAGAGACCAAGTTTTGTACACATAAAAAAACAGTTAGTTTCTTCTGTATGTTTTAGATGAGGCAGGCGAAGATAAAATCAGCAAAATTATTACTTTCCACATTAATCTGTATAGCTTTGGGAAGTGGCTTGAATTTAAACACATAATACAATCATCAATTGATAAGATCAATCAAATTTCACCTAATAAACACAATTCTGCCTCTTTATTTCATTCCAGTTACTGAAAGAGGTGGCAGGCGATCTGCATTACAGCAATAGGACTTTATGGAGCGGAACGAGATTTCCATTTTATATCGGAATCTCATTTCTTGTATGTGGCTTAGCAGATCCCAAGTCTGGCTTCAACAGGCGACTGCCTGCAGCAGCAGGTTTATTGAATATCGTCTGTTTTTGTCTGTTCAGGTAGCTGAATACGCTATGCGATTCTACATGAGAATGAACAAGCATTTCGCAGTCATAATTACATCGGCCAACGCCGAGTTAGTAGGCAATTAAATGGTACTATACCAACTGAAAAGGTCGTTTAGTTTACAATGAAATGACAGAATAATTAAGTATGATTATATTCGAATGTAATATGTATTTTTCTGTGGTAGACAAAAAAAATGTGTAGAATGTTTCACTTGAATACAATGAACAGAAGATAAAATTCCGAAGACCAAAATATACACAACGTATCCACAAATTGTAAAGAGCGTATATAACAGCCCACATATGCAGGCCTATGTATGCATGTACGCATACATATTTGCCGCTGGGTAGCACTCCGGCTTCATATTTCGGAGGTCAGAGGTTCAAATCTCCGCCGGGAGACCGGCTATGATGACTTTGACTTCCCGTGGTTTCCTCAAACTGCTCCACGAAAATGCTGAGAGTATCTTAAATTAAGCCAGAACGGTCTCCAGCCTTTCAATCAATAAACAATCATTCGATATTATATATTGAGATGACGACAGCGTCGTTAACCAAACCAAAAAATAAACTCACACACAGAAACTTTAGAATCACACGATGTTAGTGTAACGCGATACACTAAGCTACGTGTCTGCGTGTCACAACACATGGACGGACGAGAAACATTGCGTTATTGTACTGAATGTTGTGACGTTTTACAACTTTGTGTTTCAACTGTTCAGAGAAGTTGTTTTTACTCCAGCTGCACGGATTCGGTTAACCACGCTGATCGGACCGATCCCTAGGGTTGATATCTGACGTCTGCAGGTGACATGACAATAATATAATTCCGCAAAACATTTGACTATACGGAGTAGGACCTGTAAAAAACCTGCGGTGACAGGAATTCTGAGTCGAAAGGGATGAAAGTAGCATTAAGCCAAAGGGATTACGCAGAAACCGATAAAACCACGATGGCGTCTGGCACCTGCTGAACACGTTGTTGGTTCTCGTATCACTGGACAGGAACTGCAAAAAGTCACTGAATATCGGCGTCATATCGAAGTGTCGGATTTGAAACAGACAATCTTGCCACAAGGTTTCAACTTTCCTGAAACGTATTATATGATATTATGGAAGTTCGATTATTCAATGGCGGTAGAACTACTCGGAGCGCGGATAACAAGGGAAACACGTCAACCAGAACAACGAAGAAATCTTAAATTAATTCCTATAAGAAGATTAATGTCTTTTGTGATGTTGAGTCTTGTCGTCTGCGAGAATCCTCGCCTAATATCAACAAATTAAACACTAAGGTTTGTGTGATGTATTATCAAAATAACTAGCTGGATAGAATCCATCATCTTAAGAAATTAAAAACGTTTCAGTGACTGGAGTATCCACTCTCGATACAGCGACATTCTGTCAATTACGCCGAACAGAGTAGCTTTTTCCTGAGTTCTGAGACAGACTCCAGTATTCGAAACGTTGTTTTTAAATTAATTTATAACGGAGGATAATGTCCAGGAAGTGTTTCTTTAATAACGTCAATGCGTTCTAGGAAGAACCTACGATGCCTACTTTTCTTTAAATGCTTCAACATAGAGACTACCGCGTGGGTATCAAAAAATACAACTTAATTACCTAACAATTCGGCGATCCGTTTCTGCACCCAACTTCCACCAAAACAGATTCCGACTAACTTGTCAGGTATAGCCAAGAGTATCATACTGCCACACAATTCACACTCTTCAATTAAAAGTTATGTACTTCTTCTAAGCATAGTCTCATATGTCTAGCTCCAAAGGCATTCGAATCTTCACCATTCCACAAAAGAAAGAAAATTATAACAGCTGATTAATCTTCAAACATCTACGCCCATAAAATATAATTGCTATAATGCAACTTTCCTGGCCAATGAATTTTTTAATGCCGTCAGTGCCGATGGAGAGGCTGGGTGAAGGGAAAAAAATCCTCTACCCCTGTCGTGGGATCGAACCCCGTTCATGCAGTGCGCATTACCAGTCACTATTCTGACTGAGCTGCAGAGTCGTGAATTTTTTAAAATATCAATTTGAATTGTAACAAGTAAATCAGATGAGCGTTTTGTTCACACAAGTATCCCCACAGTGGTACCTCACAATGATCCTCCTGCCTTCAGCCTTGCCGCACTCTGTCCTGTGCACATAGACTACACGCCCCGGGCGACTTCAAAGCGCCGTCAGAAACGCTTCTCTAGAATTCGTTACGAGGAAAAAAGGACCCTGCGACTGTTTCGGAGTTTCGCTCCTCATAAATAAAGAAAGAGGCTTACTCCTCAAACGTCTGCGAGGGCTGGAAACACTGCACACCACCTCAACGAGGAAGAAGTTTTGACACATGGTAAAGGAGCATTTAAACGAATATGGCTGCCTTGTGGGTCGAAGCGCCGTATAGTCTGGTAGAAGTTTACCGACGTTTCAGAGGCTAAAACCCGACCAAGCATTAAAAACACTAGCGACTGACCTGGAAGGCCTACGTGCCAAATGCTGCGGAGGTTTTGAAGTAAAATCCCAATAATATCCTAGGTTTCGACATGAAACAATAATTGGTTTATGTGGAAACCTAGGCTAACATTTATTATTAACAAAACTCTTCGAAAATAGATTAAGAATGTCTGATTACAAAGATCAATTTTTGAAAATCCTGTATGCATTTAATATTTAATGGTCGCATTACGTAACGCTGGTTTATTTAATTATTGTTCCTGATAAACTCCTTACTCCTTGCATTTTCGGTTTTGTAACAAATATTAGGTTTTACGTGTAAATGAGAGCAAATGTTTGGTTAGGTTGGTGATCACTTGCTGTTAAGGAATTTGCGATGTTATAGGATAATATTTGTGACTACATATGTTTAATGACATTTTTTACGGGTGAATTACTACGTATATAAGAAACACGATTTAGTTCTTGTTGATGGATTCGTGAATTATTTGGATGCGTATTAAAAGTATAAATCCTTAACGTGTTAACAGTCCTATACACGTTGCACCAACGCAATACTAATGGTACGACACAATGAGCTTAGTAACTCAGCAGCTAGCGATCTGGACATCCTTCAAAATACCTTCCGTGTCTTATACACAGAGTCAAAGAACACAATGCTGTGCGTGGATATCGCCACTACCACCCGAAAGTTCAAGACCGCTGGAAAGAAAATCCATGGAGGTATTTTTCTTCTGCTGCGTGTGCACGAGAAACTCCCGAAACGTGGCCCTGCTGTGTGTTGCTTCGCCACACATAGCAGGGCACTGCACTCTGTGAGATTTTTACCCCCCTCCACGGACGAAGGGCTGTATGAAGAGCTGTCACTTCAATAATACAGCGGAGGTTCAAGTGACATCTGCTGCTGCTTGGCAGGAAGTCTAGCGTGGTGTCTTACAGAAATGCCTCTACAACTGTAAGAACACTAGCAGAAATGCACGGCTGCTGAAGATCATTTGTCGTCAAAGGGACAGTGTCAATATGAATTAGCAGAATGATGATTGTATCTTATCTTTTTTATTTGTCAATATCTGACTTTCAGTATTCGTGTTCTTTAAGCCATAAGATTAATCACTCATCGGGTTAACGTTTCCCTTATTTCTATTTTAACAGGTGAATGGGGCACCCTTGAAGATAATAAGTGTATAATAGGCTGTGATTCATGAACATGTAATGTTGATGGCAACATAAGTACGGCATTCACTATAATAAAAGCAGAGATGGAATCAAGAACCGTCCGTTTACTTACATGCTTGCCATTTGGATTAGAATACGTATAGGTCTAGTAGGTTTTCTGTTCGTACTGCTTCCTTGACGTCGGCAGCAGCAGCTCTTAAAAGTTGGCCCACGATTCTGAATTCACACGATTTCTTGTCCTGTTTGCACAATCACTGCACTCACTGTTCTTACGTGGACGTAGCCCTTCGGCTGATAACTATCTTACCCACGCTAAGATGGAACAACCAAAGCCGCCATGTAACGTGGAGCTCCAGTTCCTAACCTTGCCAAAACAAAGCAAACTTTCCCTTTAAGAAAAGCAATCCACCCTACGTTATACATTACTATAACTCTTGTCGTAAAGCTAATAACAATAATAAAGTAATGTTGACACAAACACTTCCAAACAAATTCTCCCAAAGCCACACAATACTCTTCAACTCGCCCAAATGAACAAACACCCCCCCCCCCCCCCCCGAAGACACCAAGCGCCAATCTGTCACTACTGTGAACTAAGAAACACGTGCGAAAGAAGGTAGTGCTATCCATTAGCCGACTTCAGAACTAAAAAATCACATTTATATTGAAGGTGTACCCAACCGAATCACAACTAACTAACGGAGAGGAACACAAGAAACTACTTCTTGAAATCAAATTAACAAACTTGATCAGTAGAAATTCACACCCCGTGCAGGTATACACGTGTACATAACAAGAAAAAAAACACTGTACTGTGAAACAAAGTCCAAAACTGACGGAACATGGATCCAACGACGGAATAATAAACTGACACAAACGTATAATATTCACGTGACATTTCAGGTTCTCACGGCGATGTGTATGAAGATATCTGTCTTTTGAAATGTTGCACAGTATTGTCTGGTAGAAAATTAACAATGTTCCTCACGTGCTTACTGCTTCTATCATCTGGGCGATTAGTTCCCTAAATATGTGTCCCCTTATATAGTTATATATTACATTTAGTACGCACGCTGTGTTACTGCTGGTCACCACAAACACCACGCCTTTTCTACAAATAGCATTAACAACATGGGGGGCGGACTGTGAAGTGAACACTTGGGTCCTTACTGGACGGTAATAAATTTTCGAAAAACAAGCCATTCTTACTAAATTTCTTTGAATAATATAAAACCACATCACGACCGAATGAAAATGTTCACTTAATTTCCAGGCTGACAGCCATAACGAATCGATCGATGGAGCTAGATATATTAAATTTTGAATGAACAGTTTATAATATTTCCTACTAATTACATAGGCCTTCTCAATATTGTTAAAAATCAACAAATGGTAAGAAAAATTGAGATTATTGCCAAAATATTTAGTGTAACTATAAAGTTGTGGCCTACTTAAAGGCTTTCGAATAATAATAATAATAATAATTCCTCTCATAACGTTTATAACAGTCAATAAACCATCATTAAATTTGGTACCATGCATTATGAACGACGAAATAGAGAAGTACAGTACTACCCAAAATAAACAGAGCAAATGGAAGTGACAGCAAACCGTCTGACCAGAAAAACGACGGAATATATAGACCCCGTGAACAAAGAGACCTGAAAATAACTATGAAAAGACGGAATAAAAAAGAGCGACTCTTTCTAAACGGGCAATACAGTACCCAAATCTTCAAAAGGCTAAAGTGAAAATTTATGTTCTCACTCATTGTACAACAGGACTCATAACAAAAGTTTTACAATATGTATTACCACTTAGAAGCACTCACGCGGAAATCCGACGACGATAAGTTTGTGGCTAAAAACTTGTCAGTTTAAAAGCATTTGTTAAACCGCAACATTATGCAAAGTTAAATCCTTATAATTTTGGCAAGGTCCGTATGTACCTCTCACAACCAAGGTCAAAGCTTTTCTCTTAGGCAGCAGACAATGTCCGCAAACTCCCCCAAGAACTGTAAAGGAGCACACATTAAAGCAAACGAGATTTTGTAAACAAAACTCGAAAATTCAGAGAAGCGTTGACGGGCCCCATGTCAGACGGAATTCATTAAATATGTTCCTCAACTTCAGAAGTTCGTGGAGATGTAAGCGATAGAAGAAAAATGATTACCTTATCCAGGAAATATGATTTAAAATAATAACCACAAGGCACAATGTGTAACACGAACGTAATTCTTAATCAAACACCGGACAAGAACGGACGAAAACAAAATTGCCCAGTTGCAAACACCCACTCCGTAAAAAATGTCCAGGTTTTAACACGAGTTACAGCTTGTTAACAAAACCTTCTAAAGTGTGAGTGACAGAAAATAACGTAAACAAACATGAGACGAAAAAATTTCAAAAATTTATCCGGCCAGCCAATCTCAAAGCGGCTACAAATGAGTCACAATTAACGCTACAATACACAAACAAATAAGCAGACGGGAATTTGTGTCTGCTCAAGCAACAGTATGAAAGGCAGCCTTGTCACCCCTGACACAGAAGGTCAACGTAGCACAAGGTGAGGACGACGACGACGACGACGACTCAAAGATACAATTCTCACTCTTCTCTCCAGTAACAGAAGTTAAGCCCAATTTATCCTAGTACTTCTCATTTCCCTCTTTGCAGCGTAAGAAAACTACCTCTATACGTCAGAGGTAATGGCCATAAATTGCTCCAGCAGCATCCACCACCTTCAGCCCTCTAGCATAAGATCAACTCTCAAACGTAAGAGTGGAACAAGTTTCGGTCTTGAGTATGAACTCTGATTTCGAAATAATGGATTAAACTTTTCACGTTACACGCATCTACTACAATTTATAACGATGAAGATGACCGTCTTCAGACATGTTGAGCCATAGAGTCTAGTAGCAACTGGCCGACGTTTCAGATATTCTTGCTGCCTCCATCATCAGGGCGATAACTCTTAGCACTGATGATGGAAGCTATCAGACTACACGATGCAGCATCCCATAATACAGATGAAGACAGTTGCCTTCTCCAGTCTACGAACCAGCAAACCATAACACGAAAGCTCCGCCGAAGAATGACTACGGGTACTTCAGACAAACAAATCTGGACCGAATCCTGAGCCAATTCAATCCTGTTCACACTTCAACAAATACACAAGCTTTAGCAAAGTTTAATCTAAAGTTCTATCCAGGACCGGATTTACATTCGTGGGTGCCCCGAGGCAATAAAGACGTGGAGGACCCTATAAATAACCACAAATTTAGGTTTCTTGCAATTACTTATAAAGAAACATGCATTAAGTATAAAGAAGTATCACGCAATCGGTTTACGGCGATGATTCCTGGACGCTTTTCGGCGTAAAAAAGGAACTTGAATTTCATGGAGGCCCCTGTTTTGTGGACCCCTCCGGTCGTCCCTCTTTCAATTCGGCCCTGGTTTTACGTCTGCAATAATTAATTAATTTTTCTTCATGAAATATTAATAAAGAGGAATGAAACAACCAGAAAGCAAAAATTTGAGTGTCAATAAGTTTTACGCTAGTCTATAACAAAATATAAGACCAAATGACACATGCTGTGCTAACAAACTGCTTGTACGTATTCCACTAATTCGTTCCTGTTCACAGGTAACTCAAAAAACATTAACGAACACATGAAAGTAGTTCACAAACTACTCGAAGTTCCACATCGCACCACCTTAAGAAGAGGAAGATGGAAAACTAGACACATTTCCCAGATTTTGGCAGTGCTGTACATACGAGGTTTTTCCCACCCACACAGACGAAAGTCATTAAAATTGTATGAAACTAAATGCAGTATTTTGATACTTCTTCCACTCAGTGTCTGCCAACCCGCATCCTCTGCAGATTCGGGATTTTTATAGAGGGCGGAAGATACAGTTAACTAACAAGACTGTACGTTTACCAAGAACACAAGAGACGCAGAAACAGAAACGCTCTCTTTCATTCAAATCAGTGATAACTCCAACAAGAACTTGTGTAAAGTCTGCAATAAACGCAATTTTGAACTTAAGCGATGCCGCTGCATCATTATACATTCAACGGGGAAAACAGCCCTATGAATACAAAGACATACCCTGAGACTATACTCCTGTGAACAGTCTAGTTCTGCCAGAACAAGAAACTCTAGTTGCAAAATTAAACTGGGCAATACATCGTGAACATAATAAAATTCGTAAATAGCAACAAATGAACAAATAAGCAACAGATCTAAGTGACGAAATAACAAGACAGGACTGAAAGCAACACTTCACTGCACAAAGATAAAGATCTGTCGGTAAATGAAGCTTAAGGATCAAACTGTTGCTATTTCCGAGAACTGAAATAAACCAATACACAGGTTACGCTCTGTGTGGAAAATTCCTACTTACTGAACGTTCACGGCTCATAAAGTTACCGGCGAGCTATGAAGAGTTACCCTTAATGAACTCATGGCTTCCCACATGAGTCCCCTGATGTTGGAAAGATCTTACCCTCTTCTTCCCGGTTACGAAGACGCTAAAGTTTAATTCATAAATAATTAATTAACCTCTCATGAAGCCTTGCCTGCTCTTCGTCTCTAAGACAAGCATTGGACACCTCTCTATGTGGCCTTCTTCTTGTTTCACGGGCGCACTTAGACATCATAAAGCTTTACGATATAAAATAGCCAGTACGTATATACGACAAACAAAAATTTCAATATCTGGTTTACTAATCTCCAGCGGCTTTAGCTTCCTCTTATAATCATTCTACCTTGCGTTAGGCGAAACGTATTTTCATTAGTTCCTTGGCTTCTTACTCCGTCCAAAAACAACTCTTTAAATTTCTTCCATCCACGTGATGTCGTGTTTTCGTAATCTGTCACTGGATCATCCTTCTATCTCTACCTTTTTGGTATCGTATTTTCCCGGGTTACTTGTCCTAGTATCCAGGTAAGTGTAATTCCGTACTTGTCGCGACAGGTTTATATTATATTATCATTGTTTATTCTTCTACTCCTAACCAACTTACACAGCCCCCTTCCATTAGTACATCTATTTCTAAAATTAATTTAAAATCAAATATCGTATATGATGCTTTCTCATAAAGAACTATATTTTACTACTATCGCTTTGGAAATCTTCCATGATCCTCGACAACAAATAAAAGTTTCATTTAATACAGTTTCGTTAAGCATTAGTACAATGAAAACCTATACTTTAAATTTATTTACATAATACGCCATTCTCCGCAGTCTGAAACCATCAATACAACGACATTCCACGAAAGTGCTTCAATTAGAATGACGTGACAACTCGTGAAAACTACGTCAACGCTACAGGTACAATGCCTGGCTGGAATGTGTGTAAAACCACTCTTATTTGATGTACACACACATACCAAATGTGTTGTTTAACTTTTTCATTTACTCACTAGTTTTGTTGCCCTTTTATTTCGGATACAGGCCGAATCACACTACAGATAACACACTGTACAGACAGAAAAAAATATTTTCCTTCCGCACTTCGTCTCATATTTTAAATAAAAATTGTAGACCATAACGGAATATCTGTTTCACGCCTTTGATTCAAGTTTCAAGTAAGACAAAACGTATTTCAGAACAAAAATACATTTCGATTTCAAATTAAATGCAATGAATATCTGTTGGGTAGTTTCGGAGATAAAAGTTAACATACACAGACTTGCGTCGTTCACACCGTGTGCCCATTTCGCGCACTTGAAGCATAAACGCCCTATAGCAACCCTTAAAAGCTCATAATCACATGGAAATAATAAACAGAACAAATAAAATACGATGTGGTTTGTATCCCTGTGTGAGACGGCCGACGAAGTCTTGGCGATGGCCGCGACTTGCTGTTAACTGTCAACAGACTAGCTTCACGCTCATCTCAACAAAATACAAAGCATTTGGAGTTCCTACATCTTTCCTCCTCCTCTTCCCAGACACTTCCTCACTTTTTTCTGTAATCAGGAAACGTTCAGGTTCTAGAATGTGGAGGGTTCTGCCAACCTTACGCAATAAACGAAGTCCTACTTCAGGAAAAGAACTTGCATTAGAAAACAGCTTTTCATGTCACCAGTCTTGATATCTGTTTGTTGTAAATACCTGTGAATACGTTGTGGCGAAGCTATCACGTTATAGAAGCCATTTTGAAAAATAAATTGTAACGAAAAATCGTTACACAGGCGGGTTCACTGAAGATTTTACCAGTTTAATTTGTAGACATGAATAAGACCTCTATTTCATGTTCGTCTACTTACATTTTTCACGATACGTCATTCTCAAGAAACGAAATAAACTTGAAGATTTCTGTCTTATAGGTTGTTGCGCCGTGTAGTCTGGTAGAATTTTAGCGACGTGTCAGATATTACTACTGCCTCCATCATCAGGGTAAATTTCCACTAGACTACAAGGTGCGACAACCCAGAAGACAGCCATCTTTAGACTCACCGCCGTGAAAACCTCAAATCCTACGAAATAAACTTCTATTCGAGCTTCATTAAAGGTACAGTGAGGGTATTCTGCGACTGTGCCGTTAGGACTAGTAAACACGGTAACCGACGAGGTGATCCTTCATAGAGAAAAGATCGTATCGCGCCGTCTGCATAGTAAACAAATACGGACCAAGACTGGAATCACTCAACAATGCTTTCTTTCAGACTCAACATAAAATGTCATAAAAATCCGTTCAGTGGATTCCGATATAAACGATTCGAAACCGGCTAATACACCGTGACATCTTTTGCAAAAAACGCTTACACATCACGAAGTTTGATAAACGGGTCTGTTCATTTATCTTATTCTTCTTCCTAGCTCTTCCTTCATCCAGTCCGTTCCCTTTCTTATTTCTTCACTCTGCTTTAATATATCGTTCTTCAAACCGGTGGCCACGGACAACAGTCAGCTTTAGGCTGACCTGCTTGTACTTGCACCAGTAATTACTTCAGGCCTCGTCTAATGCACATACATCCCGGCTCAAAGCTCACGATACCGGATATGCTTCATACACTGCGGCTACGACAACACCGCCAGTAATTAGATTGCTAGACGGGACCACACCACTGGCACTTAGGGCCAGAGCAAACTTTTCACAAGCTACCGCTGCAGTAACTTACCCCACACTGCAGTACGCGGGTGTAGCCACACACCCAAATACAATAAAACACAGCAGAATTCGCATTTAGCAGCCCACCAGAAATATCTGGGTACTGATAAATTTATCCCTGAATCTAGGAAACTCGCCACTAGAGGATGAGCACCACCTATTAGCCTAGCCACAAGTTCAGGCCGTCTTAATCAAGGATAGTTTCCAGTTACCGTGAAATGGAGAGTCTAGGGATGATGGTCTTGCCGGAAACAAAAGTCCAATCCCCAACAATTTTGACGATTTGTCCCACCTTAGTGAGTTGTATGAGACGACAAAGTTTCTTATTCCTTTCATGCCTTTCCATATGGCAATCTAATTCACTTGGGTTTTACTTCCATAAAGACACATCAAGTAGACAACATCTCCCTATGTAGGATTTGAGGTTTTGACGGCGGTGAGTCTTAAGATTTCTGTCTTCTGGGTTGTTGCGCTGTGCATCGCCCTGATGACGGAGGCAGTATGACCTCTGAAACGTTGGTAAACTTCTACCAGACTACACGGCGCAACAACCCAGAAGACAGAAATCTTCAACATCTCCCGACTCCATTTTTAGAATTAAATATTACTTAAGTAAACAAGAAACTTCCCGCCATAATGGAAAACAAAGGTTCAAAGCACAGCAGCAGTGTTAATATTAGTGTGTAATTTGAACGACGGGTATAATTTTTATATGCTTTTTGAAATATTAACTATTGGCAGTCCATGAAAATGTGGAAACACATTACAGTAAGTATATTTCCTAACACATGTCATGAAAAGAACAAGGGTTATTTTATGACGGACAACGGTGTACGTAGTTCTTTACTCAACTTTTGCGATTATGAAACGAAGACTTACTTCGAAGGAAGACATGCGAATTATTGGAATTATTAAAAATTCGACTGATCGCCCATTAATATCACAAACGTGGAAATACAGAAGATACAGCAGTCTCAATATAGATGGTGGGGGGGAAAAACAAGAAATAAATACTACATTTTGATGGGGAACACGACTTAACATCGGTTACAACGAAGACCTATGACTACAATTAAGTAAATCTCACTTATATGGGTTGTAAACATGTCAGAAAGATGGATTCTGCGCGGTACTGTGCGCTATGGACGGATCTGGTATTAGCGGCAAAGAACTTGCCACCAGATTAGCCCGTTACTATTTAGTCCGGTTTATAGTTAGTGTAACAGATTGCAGAAGTCTACATGGCAGCAAAAACAAAACTAGTGCATGAACTGGCTGCAATGGGGTTCTCTCTATAAATAGATAATTGGGACCTGCGTACAGCCTCACATACACACACGTCACTCGACCGATCATTCATCCTACACACCACATCAACGTACACCTCCTTCAAGACGAATTTAAAGTGGCAAGACTACTCACAGTGAGCAGAACTGTGGAGCAAAGACGTGATGAACAGTAAATTACACAGGGGAAAGCAACCACGACCTATGGATTTGAGGTTTTTACAGCTGTGTGTATGAAGATTTCTGTCTTCTGGGTTGTTGCGCTGTGCATCGCCCTGATGAAGGAGGCAGTATGACCTCTGAAACGTTGGTTAACATCAACCAGACTACACGGCGCAACAACCCAGAAGACAGAAATCTTCAGCCATGGCCTACTTCAAGGTACAATCACACATTTGCCTCCAGGAAGGTAAAAAATCACTCAAGATGGACGCACCCCAGGTAAACATTTGAACACGGGACCTCACGAACACAGAGCAATAATGCTAGGAATTCAACCACGACTCTCCTCTGGATGGAATCAAATTGCATAATAAATTATCAGTTCTGACATTTCAGTTGTTCAAAGCTGTGAGGATGATGATGAAAATTATGATCTGAGTTTTGGTAGCGTGTGGAGTCTGGCTAAAGATGTAGAGAGGATGTTAATCCAAAATGTTGACATCCACTGACAAGTATACACAGAGCCAGACCCCAGAAGAACAGCATCATATGATGAAATTATAAACGTACGTGGGAAAGAGTAGGAAGAAGACTAATAGAATGCTGGAATGAGGAACTGACGTTCATGCATCTTAAAAGTTTATAAACCAATGAACGCAAGAAAACTAAGGCAGTGTCGGAAAAGGATCCGTATCACTTCCTGAAGTTCAACAAAGGACTACAGCCACGCGCCGTTCACAACGTCCATGACAACAGGGCACGGAGTGTGACAAGCAGAAAGATTAGTTCACAGTACGCCAACGGTTCCTATCAGCCCTCAAGATGAAGGCAGTATGTCCCTCCGTAACACTGTACAAGTTCACTTTGAGTTACAACTCAGAAACTCAACATCTACAACTACACCGAAGTGAGAACCTAAAACTTTATACGATTCCATGGTTTTCCTCAATTCATCCACGAAGACTGTACGTACAGATTAATCATGCCCTGGCCCTGTGCATACCTAACCTAATCCCTTATGGCAGCCTTCTGGGATGTTGTGCCGTGCCATCTGGTTTCAGAGGTGCGTACAGCCTCCATCATCAGGGTGATTACTCATCCAAGGTAACAGTCAACATCAGCACTAAGCATTACTCCAATGACTACGTTTCGCTGTGTAATCGCTATGACTGATGCTTCGTGTTACTGCGGTCAGGGTTTCGAACCATGTCCTGGTAACCAGATACACTTCATAGGGTTACAGTGGCTCTCCTAGATTCCTTCACACACGAGATAACATCTTCCCTTTTATTTGTTTCTCTCTCATTTCCTTCTTTCAGATACATCTTCAGTTTGTATTCCCCTTCTTTCATTATACGCGTTTGTTTCTAACAGATTACGCTGTATTTTGTTCTTCTCTTCTCGTTTAAATTGCTGTCTGTGCATTTCTTATATTTTCTTTACTCCTTTTCTTACTTGTTACTTCCTTCTATACCTTTCCTTTCATTTTCTTTTTAATCCGCTTCTTCATTAAATTTTCTCATTTTTTCCGAGTTCTTCCTTCTTTCTTCTTTCATTCTTTCCAACTTTCTCTTTACTTTTGATCTCCAGTTGTTGATTTTCCTTGACGTCTTTCCAACGTTTGTTTATTTCAATTTCTTGGCTTATGTCTACTAAAACAGACCTTCAGCATCTTTCCTTATTCATCATTCATAATCACACTTTCATTTACCATCACACAACACGTGCATCAGTGAGCATGTTCATGTAAAGAGTGAAATATTGCTCAGTACTGCAAAGACTGCAGAACAGGGTTGTAGCGCCGATCAAGTGAGAATTTTACCAAAGTTCCAGAGGCCCTAGCTGCCTCCATCATCAGGGCGATCGCTGAAACGTTGGTAAACTACTAAACAGCCAAATTCGTACTCTCGGCAGTGATAACCTCAAATCCTTCTACAGTTGTTTAAATGGCTGAGTCTCCATGCACTAATCAAAATTGGTGGTGCATAGAAGACCCACAGGAGGTAATCTGTCTCCACTACCCTATCAGGAGGGGTAGGTATTCTCAGTGTAAAGCCAGAGTTATATGAACAATGGAAGGATTGATTTTCCAAACACATCATAAAACAATACACTACATTCCACCACATAACCAGAAATTGTTTCCATCACTTCGTATCTGAGCGCTGAAGTGAATGGGAGAATCCACGTGTAAGGTTCAATGCATCACATTTAATCAAAATCCATATTTGTGGTGCTTAAACACGCCGTCAAACAGACATGACCCACCCATTATTGATTCACTTAATTCAATTCATGTATTTCATAGAAATAACGCAAAGGCAGCATATACAATTTTGTATCAGCTTGTATGCCGACGGTATCTCAATGAGAAACTTATTTCAGATTCCATGTTCATGGCTCCATATTCGAGGGCGCATTCCTTTCTCAATAAAGCTTGGTTTGTCACACGCAAGAGGGGAGTGATATATGGATGCCCTTTCTCTCGCGTCATCTGTTCCTGCACCGTTCAATGCTTGCAACCACAGCATCACGTTGCATTCACGAAATACTGCCTGCTGATAGTATATCGACTGGTATCGATATGTATTCGACCCATCACCATCAGTTCGACCAGATTTATCCACATTTCCTCATTACACTACATGTACGTAAATTCCTTCAATATTATGGAAAAGCACACTCATTTTCTGTAAAATTACAAGGACGCATCAAAGCGACGTGGTTGCTAATGTTAAAATTCATCATTAGTAAACAATCACGTCAACAGTTCACAGTGTGATGAAAAAATTCGGTCGAATAAAGTTAGGCCTAAATGAAATCATTTTCAATTACAAGATTTGAAGTTGTCACGGTGATGAGCAGTACTCTGATTACCTTTGAAATCTCCGTCCGCTTAAACAACATTTTTTAATCGCCAGATTTTCACAATGTCTTGCAGTTAGCATGTGTCCCTTAATTCTCAGTCATGCTGGTTCATTAATGTAGTCTGTGAAACGCCCAAAATTTATTAAAAATATGCCACATTTCGAGCTCTCTCACAGAAAAATAAAAGTTATCGTTCCTCAGAAGAATCTGGTGCATAATTTCATTAACATATGCAGTTAAATTCTGGATATCAACATACTCGCCACCTGCCACCTACCCAAAATATGGCGACCAAAAACGCCCAACCATAAAATAACAACCCTAAACTTAGCAAATGCAAAGTATGCTGAAACGTCGGATAATTTTCAACATCCGAAGTTGTACACTGAACTCAAGTCGCAAAAAAGAAAATGCTCGTTCACATTCAAATATTTATTTGTGATTCTGAAATAGGTTCAACAACAAGCTGACGAAACGTCTTCTAAAAAACCAAGTAAACGACCAACTGATACTTTATTTCGTACCAATACAAAAACAAGTTGTTTAAAAACTGAGTAACATGAAAACCCTGCCCCAAGGAATACAGAAACAACAGAACAGCGATCTAATATTTTAATTACAGTGAAGTTAACGCCACAATAAACACAGACTAAAAAGAAATAACGTACGTGCAGAGAACGCAGAACACGCAGGAAACAGAGCAATGCTTGCTGGAATATTACAGCGCGCGTGTTCTGTGCAAAATTTCTTTTCCAAATACAACATAACTTGCCATATCTCTGCAATAATATTCGTGTTTGAGATTACTCCATTCTACAAACTCTTGTGGAGTTCCTTCTACCCTCACCCCTCGCCATTATATTTGTTCGTGAGACAGTACCCTCTACCCTCCAAAACCGAAAGCTCCAGGAAATATGCGAACTAATCCCCTATCCAACGTACGACCCTTTAGCGCGTGCCTTCCCCCTAGAATGCGATGCAAATGATTTAAAGGGAGGTTTAGCTTGAACTACATATAGATTACCTGGAATAAGCATTATACAAGGGTAGAATACAGATGCCTTACCCTGTGCTATAGCTATGGGACGAATCACGCCAATTTCTCAATCGGTTCGTGAAATGAATGACGACAATATTCAAAGCAGGCTGTGGAAAACACGCCCAAATCGCAGATCCAAGGCGCTGCTGATACAGCGCTGATGTCGCTGAAACTGGAAATGGGGGAGAGACGGAACGGTGTTTATGAAAGGGAAATACGGATGACGAATGGGACTAGTCTTTAAATTGTTGCTCATGTGATCTCAGGCTAGACCAGAATGATTCGAAAACTGTGAACAGAGGCGATGTAAAGAGCGGAATTTTGAAGCCAGGACGTTTGCGAGCTGAACGTTTGAGAAACGAAACCATCTTAGGACATACGAATACAACATTCAACATGTATCTGCATCCTTCTGTTGTTTTCCTGTTCAAAAAAGACGACGAAAATAATACTAACCATAAATGTCATATCCAAATTTCTCAATTATTCTTGTTACTTTCAGATTTTAGGTACAGAAATCCTTCTAAGCACTTTGTTCTCAAGAACGTTTAGTCTCTGACGACAAATTTCAGATAAGGTACGCGGTTCTTTAACGGCATTCGAACCACGAACCCTTTAAATACAAATACGGATCGGCCGTATAATATCTGAAATCATCACATGCTAGAACCGACTTCTTCACGGCCAGTATTATGTTTACCCCTGTTTTAGATGAATGGAAAGACAGTTCTTAACTTGAGCCAGATGTGGAGACAGGTGTTGCAGTATGATTGGTGATACAAGAACCAGATCACCTGCGACGCATCGTGCCAACAACTTAATACGACCCGACGCCCCTTCGCCGTTTCCTCGACTACAATACTTCACGAGCAAAACAAAACCACGATTTGTTTGGCAAGAAACCAAACCTAAATATACATAAGACGCTTCCCTCCTGCCGGGTCACGAGTCATCATGGACAGTCAGCATAGAATGGAAATCTATAAAGATAAAGAAGTACTTTATGCATCAACAAAGTGGCCAACCAGTGAAAGGCAAGATGATGTCTGTGGGGAAAAAATGTATAAATGTGAAACAGGCAACAATAATATTTCGTAACTCCTTTTGTCAAAGCCACTGGCTTATAGTGAATTAAGTTTTCCACTTGAATCCGATGCCTTGTATTTGTACCAAATCCACATGCATTGAACGAAATACAGCCCTAGTCTGGCAGACCACAGGCTACTACGTCATCTTCAGGAAGCCACACACGACAACAGCGTCACACAGCTCACAAACTCCGGAAAGATCAGAAATCGCTGGGAATCGGTGTCTAGTTCTTGAATTATAATGACTTTTACAATAAACTTATAAACGTTGTCAATTAACCCATTTTGGTGGACGAAACCCTAAAGTATTTTAAAAATTTCACTTATTTCCCAAATTCAAAAATGTTTCTTGGTTAAAATAGATAAAACCTATATTACTCTTATCACAGCGTCCTATTAAAAGACAGCTCAATTAAGTGTAATAGTTCGATTCCCAGCGGAGACATGGGATTTCCCTTCGCCATAACGCCTGAACAGACTACGGAGTACACCCAGCCTCCTGTCCATCGGGTACCAGAATCTCCTCTGGAGATAAAATGGTCGGAGCGTCAAACCGACAACTCACCTCAATCAAACACCTATGAGCTAGAAGCGCACTCCCTCCTTAATCTCAAAGCGTTGTGCAAACAAATGAGTTGTTTTGCTTAAAGCAAGCGCCGTACATCGCTTCATTACTGTCTTCGGCTTTGTTGTGCCGTGTAGTCTGATAGAAGTTTACAGACGCTGAGGAGGTTCTTGCTGCCTCTATGATAAGGGCGATGAAGTTGGGTGACCTCGGTGGCCTAGAATCACTGGGAATTACTCTGCCACTCAAAATTTGGCAAAGTAGTGTAATGGAGACACGAAATATGTGTGTAACAGCAACGTCCTCTTACAAATAATCGCAAATTATTTCGTCTTTATTTTATTGCATAATTTCACTTCACAACTGCGTTAAAAACACGGCGTAAATCATTTACACCAAGCTTCAAAAATCTGTAATAATAAGTAAGTGTTATTATATCAGCTGTACATAACAGCTTTATGATTACACTGCAATACGAAATGAAGGGCAAAGTAAAATATCTCATAAACAGCTATTTATAAATCATAAACAAAGTGAAATATAACAGTCAGAAAAGGAAATATCCATCTCATGTGACAGAACAGACAGCGAACTAATTAATTTATTACACCGCGTGAAATGAATTAAATATTTCCAACGGTACAAAATGGCATACTTAATGAGTCCTGTTTCAGTGGACAATCAGTACCTTATCGCGGTCCTGTGTACACACAATGGGACCGCGGTTTGAATCCAGCAAATAACGAAAGTATTCGTTCACAATTCTTTGTAAATCTGCTCAAAATACATCGTTAATAACAAGTCGGATTTTATTTTCTTACGCATACCACAAAAATCATGTGATCGGGAAAATAAATTCGTAAATCGTTAATTACCGTCCTTAACAGCCAAGTATTTTGGTTGTGGAGCTTTGAAATCGTATTCCCCTGCACAGTATGTATAAGCGGGTGCCGCCTCCATAGGGCAGGCCTGTTCAGGCCACAGGTGGCTGGTTCTTTGATCACTACCCTACATGAATTACATCCTGCCACAGATACCACGTGACATCAAGAGTGGTGTAACCTGCCCTGTAACCTTACGACCGTTCCTAAGCTCTGTTTTGTGAATAAATCCTCTTTAGACATCAAACGAAAAAGGAAGATAAAAATTACAACTTGTAAGTTCAGCGATGTGTTTCGATTGGGTTTCGATCTCTAGCGGAAGTAGGATTATGCGTTTGGCGACTACGTCTAGGAAACACTACCGATATATCTTCAGGAAAACTGTTAACAAACTCTCTTACAACAGAATCTGAATGTTAAACAACGCCAAAATCAAAGCCCGTCAAGTGCACAAGAACCGGAGTCAGTTCCAACCACCTCCCACCCTCATAAGCCATACCTTATTTAACCATCCGAACGTGGCAAACCAGTGGTTCGCACACACTCACTTTATAGAGCTCCTGTTTCTTCTCAGATAGGTTCCGGGTTCAAATGTCAGCCCGGAGACCGCCTACCCTGACGTTTTTCGTGGTTTTCCTCTACACCCCCAGGAAAATTTTGAAATACTACCAGAAATTTGTTTTCGGCCGCTTATCATTTTAGTTCCTTTAACAAACTTATCATTAGAGTTACTATCAGCGTCGTTGAATACACCATGAAACATGAATTACAATATTAGATTCAGAGATCAATTTTAAAGATAAAGTTTTCTCTCCATCGTACGTTCATTTTATGCTAATGCTAAGGTGTGGAAGCATGGAGCTTCACATCCACGTCTCATGCAGGCAAGGCTGATGAACATATTTTATTCCAGTGTCGTTAACATTAAATAGAAAAAGTTATTTTGAAAATCGTTCATCTGATCCTTAGTTCGTTCTTCCACGGGATTCTATTAAGTTTACTGTTTAAGGTCTATTAGGCAAATTACTAAAACGATGATGTTTGGTTCGCATCATTTGAATTTGCGTGAAAGGCAGAAAAAACTAAAAATGTTTACTTCTCGTCACCACAGTGGATGACACAATAATTATTATACAGCCTAAATGTAGTTTGTAAGTAGTTCGAAAATGTGGGAGAATTAAAAAAATACCTCAGAATGGCACTGAGAAATTCAAAATGTGATAACGAAGAAACTAAGATGAAAGATACCTCTCGGGATATACACGCGTATGTGGGAATACAATATTCAAGTGGATTATAGGGAAATGGAGTGAGGGTAAGGAATAGATTCATTTGGCTCAAGATAAGGTCTCGATAAACACTAATGACGCTTCAAGTCCCATAAAGGGCGGTAATCTTCACTACATGTGCAACTATTAGATGTTCAAAAGGAATTCTGCATCAAGGGCTTCTGTCGCCGTGAAGATGTTGTCTCATTTAATTTACTTAAGACTATACAGACATTTTGAAACATTTGTACTTTCAATCTGATTCGCAAAAAGATAAAGTTACAATAAATCGTATCAGTGTTAAACACCAAAAGGCTCATTCCCTAACTATTTTACGTGTCATACGTCATTATACATAACACAATCAAGATTTAACCTTTTTTTTCTGAAGTGGTGAATATTTAAAGAAAATCACGAAAAATAACCTGTGAATAATGTGACAATCTGTAACGTTACTAGCTATGCAGCAAATTTATGCCTCCAATAAGTGGATATGCGGCTTGTAAGACAGGAAAGAACTCATTAGGAAAATGTGTGAGCTGATCTGGTGTATTCCAACGCTTTTCTCTCGAAATAGTCGGTCCACATTAACGTGGATGAGATCTCTAAACACAGCTGTAGCTACCTGCATCGCTTTTGCATCGTGCCGGTTCTGCTATTCTCAAGACGGACGGTCAGCATCGGCGTCGTGGCGCGCCAGCCAACTTCAAAGGGAAGATTTACGGAGGTAACCCCTCATTCCAGGATTAGACACTCGTTCTGAGCGCTCATATTCCCTTAAGAGACGAATCACAACGCAGTTTTATCAAGATTCTTAAGACGTTCCTTGACAAAATTGCATACAATTGTTGCATGATGGAGACGTCCGTCCGACGCGCGTTTTACCACGAATTAATAGCTATTGTATATACTCCGATTAATTAATCATGATATTACATTTCAGCCAACGTAATACAGTTTTCATTTATAGTTACAATCACATTCCAGTAATAAAATATTCTATGAAATGATTACAAATTAACGATATGCATGGGCTAAATTAATATCTGAAGCTAAAGATTACACTAATCATTATTAACTCCTATGAAATTGAATAATTAAAACCTTTTAAAACATGTCTCATTATTATTTAACGCTCTAAATTGTAGTTTCAGTTATTATTCCTGCTAGGTTTTAATTTCCAAATATCGTCATTGTTTTGTACAGTTATGACTGTTTTTCATGTTTGGCTGGTTAAGCACTTTTAGAAGGTGATAAAGATAAGAAAGGTATGGAGCCAAGAAGGAAACAGCTACGGGGTAAAGATACAAAATACCTGTGTAAGACTTGAGGTTCTCACAGCGGTGAGTATGAAAATTCCCGTCTTCTGGGTTGTTGCGCTGTGTAGTCTGGTCGATTCATCGCCCTGATGACGGAGGTAGTATGACCTCTGAAACGTTGGTTAACATCGACCAGACTACACAGCGCAACAACCCAGAAGACAGAAATCTTCATACTCATCGCCCTGATGACCGAGGCAGCATGACCTCTGAAACGTTGGTTAACATCGACCAGACTACACAGCGCAACAACCCAGAAGACAGAAATCTTCATACTCATAGCCCTGATGACGGAGGCAGTATGACCTCTGAAACGTTGGTTAACATCGACCAGACTACACAGCGCAACAACCCAGAAGACAGAAATCTTCATACTCATCGCCCTGATGACCGAGGCAGCATGACCTCTGAAACGTTGGTTAACATCGACCAGACTACACAGCGCAACAACCCAGAAGACAGAAATCTTCATACTCATAGCCCTGATGACGGAGGCAGTATGACCTCTGAAACGTTGGTTAACATCGACCAGACTACACAGCGCAACAACCCAGAAGACAGAAATCTTCATACTCATCGCCCTGATGACCGAGGCAGCATGACCTCTGAAACGTTGGTTAACATCGACCAGACTACACAGCGCAACAACCCAGAAGACAGAAATCTTCATACTCATCGCCCTGATGACCGAGGCAGCATGACCTCTGAAACGTTGGTTAACATCGACCAGACTACACAGCGCAACAACCCAGAAGACAGAAATCTTCATACTCATAGCCCTGATGACGGAGGCAGTATGACCTCTGAAACGTTGGTTAACATCGACCAGACTACACAGCGCAACAACCCAGAAGACGGAAATCTTCATACAAAATACCTAATTCCCCGATAAATTTCAACAGGCCTTTTCTACCAGTAAACAATAATGTAAAGAAGAAACATCAGAACAGACGGATGAGATAACAAAACACAATCGAATGAAATGTCATTGTTAACACATACTGAACTACAATCAAAAGGGTAATGTACATTCCAAAATGTCATGAGTCACTCAAGACTCGAGCTGCACTTGAGTTCGGGAACATTATATAGTAGCCCGCCTATAAGCTCTTTAAACATTTATTTATACATCACTGCTTTTAAAGATAATGAAACCTCGCTAATAGAAGTTTTAATACTTTACACAAGGGACCTGTAGGTGAAGAACAAGCAACAAAGCTTTTCTGCCACAAGTTCCGCGTCTGAGAATCGTTACTGGCTTGTTAAGAAATCAGAGGACAAACTGTAAGGCTGTATAAAACAACTCATACGATGTTCTCATTACGTCCCTGAGAGATAAAAGCAAATTAAATAAAGCTACTTAAAGGAACTAGACATTTTATACCGTGGAGATAAAGCTTCGATTCTGTGCACGAGTGTAATTAAACACTCGAAGACACTTCACTGGATGTCTTGTAGAAAAAACAAGATAGTTTCTATTCGAATATTCTACCACAATATTAACAAAGAACATGCATGTAAATAAGGGGGAAAAAAGTCAGGCTCTGTTCGTAAAATATCTCCTCATTCATTTCATGTGCAGAGAACTTCATACTAACTGCCTAAAGATTTTAAACGTCTAATTTCTGCAGAGTCTATTGTTCTTTTGTCTATAATCCCATATTTCTGGCCACCGCATTTTACTAACATTTTAACAAAATGACAGCACGTCTATGTTATTCCATTGACAGAACTAAATAATTACCATTTACGTTCCACTGGCCCCTCACTACTTGGTAATAATGATGATGATGATAATTCGTTTGTTTTAATAGCGTTTACCAAGAGCATTCAATATGTGACATGCAAACATAATACAAAAGACAATAATAATAATAAATATAATTGTAACAGAATGGCAATGACACAAGAAACAAAAATCTCCGTATGTCTGTACCGTCCTTGGTAAATTCACGACACTTCGAGATATCAAGATTCTCAAGGCGGCGAGTATGAAGATGACTGTGTACTGGGATATTGTGCCGTGTAGTCTCGTAGAAACTAGTGGGATCCCCCTGATGATGGAAGCAAAAAGCACCTCTGAAACATCGGCCAATTTCTACGAGACTACACGGCGCAGCATACCAGAAGACAGTCGCCCTTCATTTGTGAAGTGGCGACAGCATCACCTTGTAGAGGAACAGTGCTCTCCCACGAGCTGGATAAAATCATGAGAATAATTAGATAAACGCCAATCAAAAACTGCACAGATTCGAGGGTGAGGTCTTCCGAAAACAAGCTGGAATGCTAACTACACAACATCGTTAGATCAAGTGTCCGTGTCCAAATCTCAGGACCAAGAACATTAAGAACACTACAAAGAAGTGACTGTAAGTATACAATTCTACATTTCTCCTAAGTGAGGCAGGCGATGGCCGACCTGAGGCATCTCTCCATCAACACGTCCGTTCCACAGACCCATGTTCACCGTGTCCTATCCATATGTAACACTGATGTATATTCATCGGACCAAGGAGGTAAACATCTGGCCTTCACCTGTCCACTCTCCAGCCTGACTCAAGTCCTATATCCATTCCAGACCCTGAAGCTTTTTATGATAATGCGCCCTTCTCACCAGTATGAACGCGTTTGTCAGATGATGAACTGAGATACAAAATGGTAGCGTAAGTTTGAGCAGATCTGACAACGCTTATGCAATGGCCACAGACCACGTATTCATCAGCGGGTGATCATCACCGCCCGCCTTCAAAGCCTATTTTTAATAAAATTTTCACCAAAACCTTTCCGTTGTTTCAGAAGGTTTTCTAAAAAGTAATTATGTATGCAATTTTCTGCCCTATCCGCTCTAGTCAACTTCCTTTTCGAAACTTCTATGATTTCAGTACGCGATTCACGTAAAGTTTCTAATGCGTATGTTATCGTTGATGTAAAATATTATTTCGCCTCTCTGTCGTCATTTGCTTTATCGATATATAGAAGCGATATACAGACGCTTAATCGATGTCATTTTTCCTTCAAATGCTTCATGTAGACAACGAGATTCTATCAAGACATAAATTCCTCTGATATTAATTTCCAGTATACATAAATTTTCAGATTAAACTTCAAAACGTGCACTTTCAACATAAACCAAAATGTTTAATATAAAATTTGTACGTTTCTGAACTAGGAGATTCATCAAAATTGGTTCTTCTGTTGAAAAGACTAAACGCTCGCAGTGCTGCAAAGTAACATCAATTTTCAAATGGCTTCTTCTTGAATTTATATTTTCTGGTGCCTTCGTGTTCATCTGCTACAGATGTAAATTTATTTCTTTACTTCTTAAGGCTGACCCATCGTGAACTGAAGTGTTGTGACAAGAAGAGAGTTCAATTTCTGTAATTAACTTGGTATTAGCAGTTTCATCACAGTACGTTATTAATTAACACAGAACAAAAAACACGTCTACTGTTGAGAAAGAAAATTAGAAACAAAGGAACATATCTCGTTTGCATTTCCAGTGATCTTCAACTTCATCTAAAGATATTTAAAATATACAGATCTTCCCTTTATCTAAATTAAATAAATTTTTCCCATATGAAGCAAAAGGACAGGCGATTACTGCGTGCCATATTTTAATTAACTTTATAAACCCAATTAAAAAGCATAATATCCACAATAAATGTTATTTTTACAATTTTTAAGACCACCACATGTGCTAATAATTACTACACCAATGAATTAAATACAGTATGCACAATCAGCGTAAACCTATTATATAACAAAAGAATATACAGAAAATATAGAGAATAATAATAATAATAATAATAATAATAAGCATTGAAACGAAAGATGGACGCGGATGAGCGCGTCAGTTTATAAACAATTAAAAATAAAACCTCGTTTCCACAACGATGTAGCAGACACGGTAGGGAAACACACCACAAAGTTAATGTTTTTGTTTGCAAAGGATGTTAATCCACTAACATGTTTACAGATCGCTTTGTTCTAAATGACAACAGCGATAATTACCTCAATTGCTCTGTTCAGCAAAATACAGATCAAACACTGACACGCCGTCAGCAACAGTGAAATGTATACTCCAATCTATAGGGCACAATTCCGAACACTTTATTTGAAGTCTTGTATTCCTCAGCAGTTCGACGTCCATCCATTACAAGTATGTATACTTGACGCAAAATATATCCGAGCTCCGTTTACCGTTACAAATACACACGGAGGTAACCCGCCTACTGTAGTTCGAGGAAGAAGTGGACGACAGCGCGTGAGGCGACTTGCTTAACCCTTGTCTTTCTAACTTCCATTTCTTACTGTGACGTTGCACAAGCTTGCAGATATTTTGCGTACAATATATATGTAAATTAAAGTACAGAAAAAGGTGTGGTAATGGTTATGAAATCGACTGTGATTCAAACAATAAAATATATCGGTATTAACAGAAATGTGCTAGGGTTACACGAAAACGTATTACGACAACCACACGCGGTCAGTGATTTTCGCTGGCGATTAGCCGATAATCCCGGACTACATTCCCCCGATTTCGTCAGTCCCTCCAGGAAAATTGTGAGGCAATGTCTTACAACAAAGTCCTAACCGATTACGTGCACCCTCACTATTAATCCAGAAACAGAACGATTAAAAATGTTCAGAGACGCTGTACTACAAACACCGTCCAACCGAAGTAATCACAACAGACTGACTAAAATATATTAAAACTAGCGTCTCAAACGTGAAACTAAAACCTATTTTACCATATCTGTACTACTAAAACTTTTCACACTCGTAAAAGCAACCAACACAAAAACACCCAGTCGACCAGACGTCTCACAGCCGTCAAATTACGATATTGGGTTAATACCTCCACAGACCCTACAACTATCGATATGATGCTCATCTGTTTCCCCACACACGAACTAGACAAGTGATATCAATGGACCGTTTTCCTACATGCACAATGTTCGATTGTTCAGAGGGCAAATATAAGCAAGAAACAACCGCATTATCGGTACACAAATCAGCCATAATTCTAGAGTCTGTTGTTGTCACCTTCCGTCCCTCCATTTCAATGTTTGTGCGTTGCTCCTGAACTGATGATCATGCATTATCGAATTCAACCATCTAGTGGCAAGGGCAGGGTGCACTCTCTGAAATCTGGAAGCTTGATGGGAAATGGAGGACGGCATTACACACAACACACGAGAATAGTCCCAGCAATAACAATGCTTACATAATTAAAAGACGGGGGTTGCTTGTGGACACAATCTCTCATCACACAAGTACACTCTGATCAAACAATGTGGACACAACAGTTTGGGCGAATTTGAAACCACTGGGATTACAGAACCTCTCAGTATCATAGCGAATATCTCAATGCGCTGCGCCCGAGTGGAAATTCTATTCATGTTTTAAAGACAAAAATTCTTCTAGCCTCTCCGCACAAAAAAAGTTTGTCTCGCAAAAGAAGAAAAAGCCTCTTCCATAAACAGAAACTTACTCCCTCTCTACATTTATAAAAATTCCTGCATCTTGACCAATATATAAGATGAATTTTACCGACGTTTCAGATGTCCTTGCTGCCTCCATCATCAGGGTGATGAGTGACACAACGCTGGCGAACTTCTACCATATTACACGGCGCAATAACCCAGAAACAGCCATCTTCATGTTATGTCATGTAGTGTGGTAGACATTTTAGGCCGTCTTACAGATTTTTGCTGCCTCCGTTATCAAAGCGATGAGACGAAGTTATCACCCTGACGATGGAGGCAGCAAGCATCTCTAAAACGTCAGTTAAATTCTACCACTACGGCGTAACATCCCAGAAGAGAATAACCTTCGTGGCTCTGTAACATCTGTAGCTGATGCAGTGGCAGTAAAATAATCTACGAATCACATCCCAACAGCACGCACAAAGCTGTTTTTTTCCCTTCTCGGAATCCATCCTAAAAACAGAGATCAGTAGGTCCAACTGAATGCGTGTAATTTGTATTAAAAGAATGTCAAAACCTACCACTAGAAAACAGCGCAGTCAGCATTCCTCACAATTTAATTTCCCGCTGAGGGCTGCTAGGGGGGCCGGGGGGGGGGGGGGGGGGTTGTGAAGAGGATTTACTGGTGGAAGTTAGTACGCGATAATATGGAATGTGTTCCATTTAAACTGCAGCGGTGGGAGGGAATGCAATGATACTGTTTGTTAGTGTTGTTTCTGTACTTTGGGACAAAAATATTAAACTGGAAATCCTGTAGAGTTGACACTACTAATGGAAAACAACTATCGTTTAAAACATGATTTTCGAAATTTGATAGCAAAACAAAGTATCGGGAGATTTCTGGACAGCCATTTGTTCGCTACATATTCTGTACCTCTCTTGTTCCATTATCGCCCCACAGACGACCTATCCTGGCATAAGCGACCGTGATTTTTCTCAGTCCTCCCAAAAATTATTGAATAATACCTCAAATCAGACCACAAACAGCCTTCACAGTTGATACACCGTCGTAATTATATTACAAAGCCCTTTAATTATCATACGGTATATGATTCTTCTTCAAATTAATCATATGTACACAGAAATTCCTACTCTATGCGATCCGCTGTTTCATTACCATGTTCCGTTGATGTCGTCATTTTGAGTCAAATCCAAACCACCCCTTCACACTTTATTTCTGTATGATTAATTTGATGTTATCCTCCTACACACGTCAAATTCTACATCTTCATCGTTGTGTTACTCTTTCTCAGATCTACATATCTCACGTTTTGTATCCCCCCCCAATACACACACACACTCTAAATATTATTTCGCCACATCGAGGAATCGAGTTTCAAACCCGTACAAAACAAGCAAGCTGAGCAAATTTTTTTTTCCTCGGGCTTATCGATATAAAAGTATTCTGGACCGGATGGCAGCAAGCACTTCCAGAATTTAATTTCCTCTTAATTCTACGAATATCCGAACATTATTTCGATTTGTTACTGTCGTTCCAAAAATGTGATAAGAATTTAGTTTTTCAGCGTAACAAAACACAAGTAGGTGCATTTAGTAGTGTAGGAAAGCACGAACCCGTTCAGCTTAATGCCTCCTTTTTACATGTAGATGGCTTTCTAGTACACAGGAAACAAAGAACAATTACTTTTGTGCACCGCAAATTTCCCCTGTGTACTCTTTAATGCTGTTAGCACTAAATGATGCAAGGCACACAGCTGGCATTTCGATTACCCAAGACAGCGCCACAAGTCAGCCGTGTCGGTCAGCTCCACACCAAGACTGAACACTTTAAACGGGTACAAATTTCAGTCCAAAAGTAAATTATTCGTATAATTAAAATGGCTGCCCCCTTGAATGTGTGAACGCATTAATTTTTTAAAATGAATACGTAGTAAAAGACGTCTGTCCTTCGGGATGTTGCGAGGTGTAATCTGGTAGAAATTGTCCGACGTTTCAGAAGAGCTTCCAGCGCCACAACCCAGAAGACAGAAATCTTCAATATTCTAATTATTATAAAAGCGCACAAAAGATAAATATAAGAATTAAAAAGGGGGGAGGGGGGTGTAAACGCACATGATTGGTACCGAGGAGGTAAGCCTAGAGCAGACTGGAAATTGGACTCAACCAAGCGGACACGAACAGAATTAAGAGACTCCGTAAACGATGACATATTTATTTTCAGGATTAAACAAACTCCAACACGTATCAGGAATTGCCAGCACACATACTGGATTCTACTCAAACCACAATGGGAGTAGTTTACCTGAAATATATTAATATGACGAAAAGTATGTAACTATTAAACTCCATGAGTTTTTAAAAACTCTGGGGGATCATAACAACAAATTAATGGCAGAAACATAATTAAAAGCATAAATTAATTATCGAATGTGTGTGGAGTGACTCGATTAGACCTAAATGCTAAATAATTAAATACATGAAGAAATGCAGTAAATTAATTAACAGGTGAATACAGCCATGTTATGAACAAACTACTTGTAAATAAATAAGATAAACTATGTAATTATCAGGGGAATACATTGCTATGATAGTGAATTAATCTTTGGGTGAATAAAACACATAATCGGAAATTAAATATTAAATAAATCTATAGGTAAATGAGAAATCGAACGAACTATACGATTAATGAATCAATCAATATAAATGCGGTGGAATTAGGCCCATATATTTCTACAAAATTCTGTTTAATATCTTGTCTCCTACTGAAACGAAGTTAACTGATTTTAGAATATTGCACACATTATCAAAGTTGCGTTCTTCAGTTGTTATCTTGAGTTTAGATATTCGACAATTTTTTTTTTGAAACTATCCAGTTTAACTTCATACATTAATTCCGTTCTTGTTCTACGACAAACAACCCCTTTAGTTGACAGTCATTTCTTACACAGCCCAGTTAACCCAAGTTGCGAAAGGAATGTTTTCAAGATTTATGTCTGTTTCGTACAGAGCCCGCACTGCTAATCAAAACAAAAAGAAAACAGGGATGTGGTTAGCCTTCGATTAGCTCATCTCTGTTTACTTGTTAAACAAAAGAGAGATCGTTGTTAGCACTGTCTTCAAAAAAACAAGAGAAGTGATTAACACGTGCTGCCATCACTAACCAAAGATTCTGTTCCACTGAAGAATCACTGCACTTTGCAGAACTTCGACAAGCTCTACAAGAAATCTATGGAGGACACTGAACTTCAATTTATGGTCGTGTAATTAGCTAACCAACGTGCCGACAAAATAATAAAATAGTTCAACACAGACTATAGCAAGACACGCAACTGGACCAGTTTCACCACCTCCCATCCTCTTCAATTTGTGTCTCCCCTTGTCGGCGGTCCATATAACAGCTGACATTACTGACTACTGATAAGTGACCGGATTCGAATACCAGTTGCCCCGAGGCTTTTCCTAGTCTCCTAAAGCGAAATTTCGAATAACAATTTCAAATAAACCAGTTGTAGTGCTCTGATGATGGAGGCAGCAAGGACCTCTGAAACGGTAAACATCAGCCAGACTACGCGGTGTTACAACCCAGAAGACAGCGTTCCTCGCACTCAACGTCGTAAGAACTTGAAATTCCACCACCACCACCTTCAAAATCCTTGCCTGCTCCTTATTGATGATCATTTCGGCCTTTTCTATTCACCCGACAGTAACAATTTGCAGCTGAGTCAGCTTCGCTAAGTATTCTACGAAACACCAATCTCCATAATCGTGAAATGAAGAAGGAATGGGTCATAAATATTTTCGCTGTCTTAATCGTAACAGCATTATACCAACGACCTGTTTTCGATTAATGCAATACCGTTTCTGCAAAACATCATTTCTTCAGTATACGTACGGGAGTCCACCTGAGACGGTGTTATCTATTAGAATCGTTTCACTGATTAGTGAGCCACAAGCTTCTAATGCCCTTTAGTGATTAGCATCGCGCGGTGATGGCGCCATATCTGCAGGTGTTTGGTGATTGCGCTAGACCAGACCTAGCCGTGACGTCACATCTGAAGGTACTCACGATCTTCACTTGCACATTACGACGTCGGTGCCACCATTACCAAACTTGAGCGTTCATGACGAGATCAGTCTCGTTGTTTCCAACTGAAAGTTGCTAGGAAAAACTTACGAGAAATATAGCACCCACTTTATTCATAAAACTCAAATTGAACTTCACCTACTCTGACGTACGAGGAATACGAATGTCTGCTGGGATGTTACGTCGAGTTGTCTCGTATAAATTGACCGACGTTTCGTATTTACTTACTGCCTCCAATTGTCCTAACGATGAAGGCAGTAAGTAAATACGAAACGTCGGTATATTTCTGCTAGACTAAACAATGTATGATTTGAGGTTTTCACAGCGGTGAGTATGAAGATGTCTGTCTTCTGGGTTGTTGCGCTGTGTAGTCTTGTCGATGTTTACCAAAGTTTTAGGGGTCATACTGCCTCCATCATCAGGGCGGTGAGTATGAAGATTTCTGTCTTCTGGGTTGTTGCGCTGTGTAGTCTGGTTGATGTTAGCCAACGTTTCAGAGGTCATAATGTCTCCGTCATCAGGGTCATTCATCGCCCTGATGACGGAGGCAGTACGACCTCTGAAACGTTGGTAAACATCTACCAGACTACACAGCGCAACAACCCAGAAGACAGAAATCTTCAAGACTATACAACACAAATCCCAGAAGTCGGTCATCCTAAGACTGCAATGAATGAACCAATGTCATAAGAAATGATGATTTTTCATATCCAGAAGCACAATATAATATCCTATCGAGTAAACTGAAAGTTATCCGCCTCTTGTAATTATCATTTGGAACAGCCGTAAACCTATTACGTACCCTGATTGCCACTTAAACTACAGTAAGAAGTTTGAACTGCCCCAGTTGCACGGAACGAAGAACGGAGGGCAGCATCCCAGTGTCTTTAGATAGAGAAAGCAATCTTCCACAACTCGAAACGAAAGGCAGATGCAGGAAATGGAAGGACACACTCAGGGATCAGAATTATACGTACACCTACCAGTCTGTCCGTCTACAGCCATAATTCTTCACACCCAAAATATAAATTTTGTGACAAAAGAGTCTTTACTCCTAATTAGTAAGCATATATTCTTTCATGAAAAAACGTTCCACTCTCTTAATTAAGAGCAATTACATTTTGGGGGACGCTGTTATTCGTTTCAGAATCCTCAGTTTCCTATCTACAACCTTAAGTTTTAACACTATAACGCCTGTTTAACATGGTTATGAAACATCGTTTTTCAGTCTAACAGAACACAGAATGACGAAACACGAGAACAAAGTGTTTTGGTAAATATTCAGTAATCGACACGATGGAGAAAATTCCGTATTGAGGAACTTCATAATTTGTATTCAACATAATAAATGTTCAACTTCTTCGAAATGAGAAAGTTAGACGAAAATACAATATATGAAATGTCAGGTTCTGAAGGTGACTGGCTTGAAGATAGTTTATCTTCTGGGATGTTGCATAACACATCACATCTTCTCAAATTATGAGGTCACTCACTACATAGTTTTCTAGTCTTGTGCACTTCAAGCCTCTTGGGTCAAAATATTATCCCAGCATTTTTCTCTCAAACTCGCTAATGTGCATGGTCATGTTTCTGTCATATGCACTGCTGATAATTCACTCTGAACATTTCTAGAGAACACAGAAATGCGCCATTTGTATTACTAATGCAAAGGGTTTCATAAACACTTGTCATGTGTGATTCCAGGATATAACCTGATGCCAGATAATTGTAGTGTACAATAACGCAACATGGAACAAAATAAAATGCGAATTCGGAACAGTGCAGTCCTGCCAACGTCCAATACAGGTATATTAATAAGATCGAAATAGTTTCTGTGTGTGGTAAGCAATTTTATTTGAACAATAGTTGCCCGGCCCGCAAGCAAAACATCAGAAATCACACGTTATGATCAACCAAACAAAGTCTGCTATATTTTCAATGAGCAGGCAGGCAAACGAAATACTGTAATAAATACTATGGCTAAAAGATTTTTTTAAAATTTTATGCACGGAAAGTTAAAGAATATGAGAAGGGAGTTATTTATTGTTCGATGCCTACCGTTTAATGCCTGACAATGATACAATAATATTGTTTTGTTGGGGTTTCAGGTAAAAGGCGAGTAAAAATATGGCCATCTTCTGTTGCGTCGTGTAGTCTGGTAGACGTTTACCGACGTTTTAGAGGTGCTTGCTGCCTGCGATCGCCCTGATGACGCAATTAAGCACTTATGACATGTCAGTAAACTCCTAACAGACTATATGATATAAGAACTCAAAAAACAGTGTGATATTTAAACATACATATATAGCCACAAAGTATTTTTCAAAGTTCATTTTATCATTTAGACAAGGACCGTTACCTCAGAAATGTACGTTGAACACGAAACATGCTTTCATTTATAATTTAAATCAACTTCAACTCTGATTTCAATATGAGTAATTAGAAATTAATCGATTAAAACTCTTTTGATACGTATACGCATGGATTGCCCACCTACTGTAACAATCAGAAATTTCATTTTGCTCGCAATATGTATTTATGGGTTTCGTATGATTCTCAAAGTAAACAGCCACAGTTTCCTTTAACAACTGATCTTTGCAATTGAAGCGCAATGCGTCTTCTTATGGATAATATTACTTACACGAACTTCGGCTTCAAAGGGTTAGTCTATGTCCGATGGATGACGTTTCGGCAATGCACAAGTTGCTGGATCTTTTTAATGGCTCCCCCTCAAGGTCAAACATTCTCCTGGCTAATTTCTTTGGAAACACGTGGGACAGTTGTTCATGCCTTAAACTGATAGGTACTTTCCTGTACACCAGTTTTCATCAAACCGGAAAATGGCATGGCTGTACACGGACTCCTGTTAACCTAACCTAACCTAACTTAACCATCACTTACTCACCTTGACCTCCTGGTTGTAGGGTCCTTCATGACCATCACTTCCGTGATTTCGCCGTATTTACTGAAGTACTCTCGGAGGCTCTCTAGAAAATAAGAAAATCCCATTATAGGTCATAGGAACATACAATGATACGTACATTTCTTAACTTCTCAACAATTAAAGTCTACTTATTTACATCTACACATAATACTTCTCAACAGTTTCCTCAAACCTTGACTATTGTCTATTTGCTTAATTGTAGCTCCTGTATGTCTTCACAAACTGTCACAGGGATTGTATATTCTAAACGTTTCCCTCGGATGAGGCGTACGGCCCCAAAAAGTAGCCAATCTTTAAAGTCAAATCAAATCAATAAAATCATGCTACAGGAATGTTTCAAACCAGGGTTCATGACTGATACTCTTCACTTAATAATGCGGGGTTATTAAATAATAAATCAAGACGAGGTAAGTTGAGAATGTAGCACGACTGCGATATATGAGTACGTAGTGCATAAAACATTTTGGTCGAAAATCGTCAACAGAAGTGACTAAAAGTCTTAGACCAGACACATTTAGTAATTCAGAAAAACGGCTATTACTGTATTTACAGACATCAACAACGTAAATGCAAATAAAACAAGCCACTATGTGGATAATCAGGATAAGTGGAAATGCACAGAGGGCTACATGAAACTCTCCCTAGTGCTTTTAGCGTCCATGAAGGTATTTGTTTCACATAAACATGCTATAGTCCACAAACCTCCCACGTAGAGCGTTGTTTCTGTTTCACTGAGACCCTGAAATGGTCATATTGCACCCTTATTATGCCACTTATCATAATTCTCGTCGCATACAATATTCTGTATTTTACAATAAACATAGATTATGATGCAACCAACTCCTAAGACAAATAGCGATGCTGGACATTTCTTCATTACTGTTCTTTTAGGTCGTAACTACAGTAAACCTTGAGCTATTTGTCTGCATCTCACATAAATCACGCGTGCTTCAAAAAAAATAAGTTCTCGATATGTGGATGCACGTATGAAAGTAATAACAAAATTATGACATTTTTAAGTATAAAGTGACTGAATCCAATGATAACTACGCCTTCTTTGGACTGACGAAAACCGACGAAGCCGTCAAAACTTTCAATTTGCAACATCCGGGTGAAAATCTACCGGAAGCCCGCAAACGCACGACGAGCAGGGTACCACCCGAGAGGTCAAAATGGAAAGATGAATTGATAAGATCAGTCAGCAGAGGAGGAGGAGGAGAGGTTTGGAAAAATCTTCTTGCGCGCTGGAAGGAATGATTACGTATGTACTACCGCAAGGGATAGATGAAGCAGAAGAAGATGAAAAGCAACCAGCATAAGGAATAAGGGAAATTAATGGAGCATTTGAAGAAGACGTAAAAGAATGAGAAGATCTAGAAGACGAAGGAGGGTAAGAAAAAGTGGTACAGAAAAAGAGACTGCTTTACTGACAATGGATTTATTGCCTTAATTTCGGTATAGAACCTCGTATTTCGAAGAGAACGGTTTCCTTCACAGCTTTAGAAGCTAACCGGATCGCATAAGATGAAAGCGATCGTCGCCCCATCTTGTAACACGAACTGACACCTTTTAGCATTAATTCATGGTTGCATGCTAATCCTGCGACCAGTCATCCCTCTCAGTCGTACCTCCAGCAGAATGATACGCTGGAGAAGTTTAATCTCCAGTTCTTACGTCACCAGCGCCGTAATGAATAAAATATGCAATTCAGATGAGACTGAATGGCGAAATCGAACACCTTTGATGAGCAGAACTTGCTCCGGGATATAAATCCAGACGGGAAGGTGATGGGGTTAAATCGTTTGAGAAGTTATGAAATTGGACACAAACACAGGGGATTTGATTACTTCTTTAAAACGTTCTGGGGAAAACGTAAGACGCCCACACTCCTAGAAATATTTCAAATAATGCAGCGGGGCCAGCAAGAATTATAAAATAAGATCTCAGAGATAGTCAGCAGTCTCTGTGTGCATAATTCTCATTAATTACTCACCCCCTTGCAGGTTTTCGTTCAGTTAAATTTGTCAGATATAAGCTAAAACTGTCGAACTTTCATACCTTGAAGCGAGAGACAATACGTTCCTCCGAAACGCTACTTAAAAGCCACAAGACTACACAGCGTCACAACCCACAAATACCACAATCGAGACACCAATTTGTGTCCCCAAATTTGTAATTTTCTTGAGCTTCGTTGGAAACAATTTTTAATACACGCTGAAAGAATGAAAATGAAGCAAATATGAGAGGTCAGAAAGTTTTCCTGGTATCCCACAAATTACTAATTTCTTTTTTCGAAACTAGGACCTAATTCCGCCAACGTCTCGTCCAGCAAACAATGAGCAATATTTCTCTTATGTAATGGATTCTTAATAAACATCGTAACTATAATCAAGAATTGTGTAGACGGACGGTCAGCCTAACAGTGAGCAATATAATTTGATTTTCAGGAATTCCAGACAGTTTCCCTACACAGAAATTACATGGCGAGATATATGTGACAGCTGACCTAGTTTATGACAAGCGACTGCTGCTACAGAAAAGTTTTCCATCTTCCGTGCCAGTTTTACAATTCAGAAAAAGAAAATGGTGAATAACAAAGAACATGAACAATTTATGTAGTGGTACATAATACTTCAACAGTACTCCAGCTGTACCATGAATGTAGTTTTTGTCACAGCTGTACTCCACAGAATCAGCCAAATTCACAGTTTGTACTCCTTGCCATGGCATTGTGTGAACATCACCAGTGCATTACGAACATTTAAACCTGGCACCATTAAAGCAAGAAGAACAAGAAATACGTGACCTGTAACTAAAGAAAACAAAAAATATTAACAATATTTTGGACGGAAACCCTTACGGAGACAGATATATCCAAGACCTGAGCACAGATAAGGAAATAACATTAAAATACGTCTTGAGAAACAGCGTATGAATATTTTTATAAGAGTCGATTGAATTAAAAATCTGATATATATAGAAATAAGTAATATCTTTGATCAAGTGGATAACTCTAAAACTTTCCAAAGAAGATCATCTTTAAACCATCCTTCGTTAGCTAGTCAATCAGTTTGACTCTTAATTCGTTCTAAATGACCGCCTATTTGTTCGGAATGGGAAAAACGAAAAGTTCATGAACGACGTTCCCCGATAAAAACTCGAAAGGACAAAACTGTGTGACACAGGTGAGAGCGGGAGTGAAAAAATGGAATCGAAATTTTACGGACAGATTACATAGATGTTAACAGTATTTAACTGACTTAATTTTGAGCCCAGTGAAAGCGGTGAACCTTTGGCTTCTGTAACATAATAACACACGTATAAAACTATAACCTGCTCAAGAGATCTTCGTAACAGAGTTAATTATGGATCTTTTAGCTCGGTTAAAAATCGTATCATTTACTTCAGACAATATACGAAATGCAAGCTAGTGAGAAGATGCTATGCGGCATTCCACAGACGAGCAGAACCAAGAAGCCATAAGGCAAATTATTTTCAATAGACAGCGAGGAGATATGATAAGATACGGCACGATTCAACAGACGAGAAGCACTTTGTCACCATGACTACGCCATAATTCAGGGCGTGTAAACAGGAAGAATTATATTTTCGTATTTACACAGAACTGGAGCAACTTCATCAGCCTGCTCTTTCCATTAGCTTTATCCGCGTCTTGGCCATGCCCCAGAAAGATCACTCTAGTATTTAGCTATTCAATAAAGATGTATTAACTTGTGTGGTTTTGTTGCATTAAAAAAAAATAAGGAGGTGATTGCTGAGCATGAACCAGCAGCGTTAAGTGGGGATTGACTCCACTTTTCCTAGAAGATATTAAAAAGATGATAGTCGTTCAGCTGAACAAGACACGGCTCTTACAACGTACAAACCTTTAACTCCCGTCTTCAGAAACGACATGCATTGAATCTTATCATGGGCATCTTGAATCCAGTCCACACCATTGCAATCCATTTTTCTGTAACCACCGTTTTAATATTATCCCCCTGCAACTGGACTCTCCACACGAGGCTCCCCTATTAAAATGTTGCAACTAACAACAATTTTACACATATGTAGTGAATATGTCTCCTGACTCACAATTTACGATTTAATAATCCCAAATTAATATGGCGAACCATGAATACATCAACTGGCTACGCTATATACTCCATTTGTTACGCCATCCCTCTTTAACTTCATTTTCTGTTCGCCTTCAAACACACCCAAACTATTTTCTTCTCTTAGGGTGGGAGACCAAGTTTAATAGCCATATATAACAACAAGTAATTGCGGTTTCATAAATTTTATGTCTTATTTAAATACAGTGTGCAAGAGGATAAACATTCTGAACTGAATTAAATATTATTTAAACTCTATCATGAATAACATTTCATTTATATTGTCACACCCTACGATCCCGATAACACAACTCTCTAACGCTTCATGTTAAACACATGCAACATTAAAGTAATCCGCCAGGTATGATCTGGAGCCATTTTTACCCAGTTCACACCCACCCACAATGTGTATCCCCTATCCCTCATTGGCTCTCTACGATTCGCTATGTTTAATTCTTTGGTCTCCCCTGTCTTCGTTATAATACTATTTCACTTTTATCCTCTCTGTCACATTCACGTGTCGCAACACGTCAACCTCCGAAATGTCTGTGAATAAATCAATTTCACTTCTTTTTCATTAGCTCATTCACTGCTTCTTTTTTTCACGATTATTCTTGAGATATCTTTTCCTGTGACATTATGTGTTCCGTAACGACTTTTACCTTTTCTTTCTTTCTTTCTGTCTGTCTGTCAAATTCGTTACTTTTGACTCTGGACAATCTGCCAGTGTTTTCAGTATGCAGTTCCGCTCTGACTTTGTCTCATTTGTTTTGGCACCGACGATGAATCAACACGCCCCATCTTACTTCAACTTCAACAGTCTGTGTGTTTGGACAATAATGCTGACGTCAGCCGGTGGGCATCATTATGAGATCTGGTAATAACGACTAAGTTTATTCTCCATACGTGATTTATGTGCGCATTATGTTCCATTAACAAGTCATACCAACTGTACAGGATATAAACAGACTCGCCTGCATCGTGGATATTATTTATAGGTGAAGTGTTCAATACACTAGACAGACGAGAAAGTTTTATACAATGAAGTTGGTAATTAAATTTACTGAATACTGAATACGATTTAAATAGCAGCAGTCAAATAAAGCATTCTGGCTGAAGTCAAAAAGATGGAAAAGAGCAAGCTACTTCAGTTCTGAACATTTCTTTGTCATATTTACCCTTTCTGTTAAAATGGGTACATTATCTCACACAAGTTTTCCATCTGGAACCAACAAACAAAAAATACAGTGGAAGGGTTTAAACATAAGAGCAATTCTGATGTATGAAGATTTCTGTCTTCTGGGTTGTTGCGCTGTGTAGTCTGGTCGATGTTTATCAACGTTTCAGAGGTCATACTGCCTCCGTCATCAGGGCGATAAGCGCAAATACCCAGAAGACAGAAATCTTCATACTCACCGCTGTGAAAACCTCAAATCATACAATTCCGTTGTCTTAATTGTGGAAATATTGTAACAGAAGACCGAAGCGCTATTTAAAACTTTTGAGTCTGTCTCATCTTCTGGACTGTTAATGCCGCGCTGTACTTCGTAGGCAATTATCAACGCTTTGCAGAAACGTATCACCTTCATCTTCAGGGTCTCGGCGCCAAGGCTGAAAATACCACGATCTTCCCCGCCTTGGCAGTAAGAAATCTCAAGTACATTTGCAGTATCAGAAAAGCAGGCCAACAAATTTATTCCTTCGTCGTTGCTTCTACCAGTATCATGTATTCATTTATGTTATCCTTAATTCCGCTACGTTATTTGCTTCAACAAAATGTTCATGTTGTCCTCCCAATCACAGCGGAAGCAGAATAACTCAGAGCTTACCCTGTGCCACTGTAAGTGAGGAAGAGAAGACAATTGTAAAAGTTGTAAAGACGGCAAAGAGTCTGTGGAACAGAAAGCATTTTTCCCCTTTTAATTTTAACAGAATCGGTGTCATTGTAATACACTGACTGTCACTGTATTTTGTGAACCAAAGGAACTATTAAACGCTAGAAAAGCAGCATGCGCTATTCCTAAATCCTACACGAAATCATTTAACACTCAGGAACACGAGGAAGAAGTTTTCTATCACTCCGTATGTGCTACTGCTTCGCGGTCATCCCCTCCCTCTTGGCGGTGTATTTTGTAAAGGTCAACGAGTTATTCTGTGCCCAATGAACTACTGGGCCTTCCACAAATTTCGGCACCGAAATTTCTCATTACTGAAACCACTTACTATTATTTATCCACGCAATCCAGCACTCCGCGGACTGCCTCTTTGCTTTCACCCACGCTGAGAGTGCTGGAATTCAACCCAGATCTCCAGATGAGAAACCGACACGTAACCGCGGTCCAGGGGAGGGGAGAGTGCTCTTTGACGGATGTTATTACGTCAGCGAAGCTCATGGCCTCGTCGGTTGACATGTGACATAAGCCTTCCATTCATTAGTAGTGTTTTAATCTTGTGAAATGCACTAATTTGTTGTGTTATTTTCTCCAAATGAGCGTGACAAAAGAACAAAAGAAAAGTTTTGCATGTCAAAGTCCCATAACCGCAACACGAAGTATAATGAACACGGATCCAGCGCTGTTATTTGGCGGTCACTACACTAGAAACGCCATCTGATCACTGCACACCTCGAAACAGCTTTCAATGACATTCCGTTGGTATCTGCGAGCAACGTTCCAAATATGCGACTGCACTCTGCGACAAATGGAGTTCAAATCTGTCAAAAGCACTACATTTTGCCGTCACAGCTGGGGCCTGCTACGTTACACACGCCGGCAGATCAAAGGATCATGAGAATAAATAAAAATTAATATCACAAAGCCAAAGTTAAATAAATTTCAAAGATCAATTACTGCACTTACTTCTGCCCACCATGTTAAGTAGCGAGATATTTTTACGGCTGATTGCGTCAGTAGCTGTAAGTCCCAAAACGAAAGGGCTCTAGCGGCTTAAGCAGAAACCAAGTTTAATAAATAACCGCCAATTGGATCGAACGTTATTAACGATACAGGCACACAAAGTATACGAAAGAAACATTAAACTCTTACAAGAATTAAAGAGTTACAGACATTAACGAACTGTCGGATGAGCCATCGTGGTTGGATGAATAGTGAAGCGGGTAGCAGGAAGAGAATAGTGTATACGAAGAGCGGAACTCAAAATACGTAAAGTTTTAATTCACTTTCAAAGTTGGTGCACTAAGTCCGTAATGTGCTCTTTCTTTCCTGCTTACCCCGAAAAGGGTGAACTATATACTTTATGAGAACACGAAGGCTGTGGGAAGGAGAGACACGGAGGAAAGGGCAGAGGTTGGGGAGAAGGGCAATTACTTCTGCAAGTCAGCAGTAGGGAAACTTCAATCTCTCTCTCTCTCTATCTTAGTTTTCCCTACTCTTCTAGACCATTTTCTCTTTTCTTTTTCTCCTTTCCATCTCTCCTTTAAATGTCCAACTTGCCAACAACACGCATTGTTTATTGGCTGGAATCCTGTGGGAACGAGCATCAGGAAGGATTTTTCAAACTCTCCCACTTCAGAGAGAATAGCCCATACGTGGCAGGAGAGAGAGAAAGAGAGATAGAGAGGGCCCGAAGAACCTGAAGCACTTGGATAGAGAAATTTCCCTCTGTCGCGTCTCTTGTTCCACAATAGGTTCAGAAGCTCTCCTCCCTACTGGCACGCTGACAAAGGATAGATGCCCGTCATCGCAAGTATTACGCAGGTGACAGAGAAGAACTAGACACATCGTTAATTTATAAAGATGCGTGACCACCTGCCAATAATCCCATCTGTAGAGTTACAGAGTAACAGTAAGTGATTCCATGAGACAGGCATCCGAAACGGACACTCCGACCCAACCACAACAATAAACGGACGGCGGTTGTAAAGTCGGACGAATTGCAGACCATGCCCCTAGATAAGGTGATTGTCACCTTGACGCTCATACCATTTTACCCCCCAGTATCAATCGGACAGGTGCCTGGGTGGATCCAGAGACGACCTAGGATGTACTGGCGAAGAGAAACCACGTGATCTTTCACCTAACAACCTCGTCTTGAAAGCATGTAGATACGAGGCGGTAACGCGTAATATATTATACAGGATGATTCTAAAAGGACTTTACAACATTGAAAGTGTATAGAAATTTAATTAGAGTATATTCAAGCTTCGGCCGTCTTATCCGCCGGGGAAATAATCCTTGCTACTCACTAGATAGAAGACTGAACGTGCGAGAGAAAAATCTCACCCACTGCCAAGTTTCCAATTTCGTACGTCTTGCCCTCTAGATCAGTTCATGCCCTTCATCCAGGGGGAAAAAACTAGCTCTCGGGAGTAACTCATTGCGCGGTATGTTTTTCTTTCTTCGATTATTCTCAGAAAACTGTCAGCACAGTCGTAAGCCTATGTAGGTCCTTCAACACCTGTTTTATCCCGGAAAAGTTATCCAAACTGCGTATTTAAGATCCGTGACAGCTAGTCACTACGACTCCGGAGATAAGCACGCCGTTCTACACAATAGGAACCAAAGCGGGAGGAACGTGAAGCTGAAAAACCTTCGGCTAATAACAGATGTTTGATCTCGGAAACAGAGACACAAGGTAAAGATTTCTTTCGTCTGGGTTGTTGCGCCTTGTAGTCTGGTAGATGTACACCGTTTCAGAGGTCCATGCTGTCTCCTTCATCAGGGCGATCTTCAGACTCACCGCCGTGAAAACCTCAAATCCTATGAGAAACAAGGTCTTAAAATGTTTTAACTTCGACACTGAGATAAGACGAAGTATCTTAATAGTGTTTAAAACCACGAATTCCCAAATTAACATCTAATATTATGAAACGAAATGTATAATAGGCCTACATACTAATATGTTCCATCGCAAAGTTCAATGCGAAAGAAAAATTAAATAATAAATTAATTTATAGCAACGGCACTACAGCCTTTTTTACACGAAACACGTCAATTCTTTTCATCAAATGGAAATTAAAATATATAACTGGTTCAGAGAAAAGATCCAAACGCCGCGTTTATTACAAAAGCGTGCTTCTCTGATAGAACCATTGTGACGTATAGAGAAACACAATAATCCATTAAACTTACGAAGAATAAAGGATTAATTTTTCATCCCCTTGAATACACATACACGGCTTACAGGTTTAGGGCAGAAAAATCAGAGCTCCAGATCTGCTGAGATTATTCGAAACGCCCTTTCCACAATAAATGTAGATCATGCTGAATTTAAAAGCTGTAATAGGATTATTACTTTGTAAAAGACTTAAATGCACTCAGAATTCATACATGTCCCTGTAATTTCCAAATAAAGCTCAACTGAATAACGGAATTAGAACCCAACACTTTCCGAATTTGTGCACATTCGATGTTTCTACCACCGAAGGGAATGTTTGAAAGAGCAGGGCGAGCAGCGCACAGAATATTTTTTCGGGCCTATATTTTTTTATCTGTGATTTATACCGGCCGCCTGGTACTGTGAGGGCAGCGGTCATTACGTGGTGACAGAGTTCAAACGAGGAGAGGAACACGGCTCGGAAGCCGACAACTTCGAAGACAGGAATGGACACAAGAAGATGCCACTCGAGACGTGCTGTGACGGCGGCAGGTGGATACACAATCCTTTCCACCGACGTGCATCCGAACCAATCGAAAAATTTAAAATCACATTTAAGTTTTTATACATAATTTCTTTTACAAATAAACATTGGCATGGCATGGATTAAATGACGTTTCTCGTAAAATAAGAATTCTTAGAAAAGACGTAGAAATTACCACACATGCTTAGCACTACGCAAAACAAAGTACGCCAAGGATTCGTCAATGTACCAGGAAACGGCGCGCGGAGCCAACAACAACCAAAGGCTTGAGACACTGGAGATGAAACACAAGTGATGGTTCACAGGCGGGGGACCGGAAGACAGGGGAGGGAGGGGGGATGTGAAAAAGAAGAAAAGGAACTGGAGTACACACAGCTTCGGAACGATTTCCTTGCAATTTGCAAATCTTCGGCCTGCATACAAGTGGTGAACTGCGTGAACTGAAGACACAAATTTAACATAAATAGCTTGTGAAGTTCATATATTGCAATCTGCATTCCTTACTTCCCCCCTCTTTCTAGTTCCTAGAATAAATAATGATTACAGAAAATGTCCCAGATAAATCCGTGAGTCTTAATGAGGTCTGTAAGTTAACTAATGAAGTTATTTTTGACACATATTCTTTTTCATTTCAAAAAATTAATAAGTTCTATTGTTTAAAACCCGGTACAAACCAAAAACAAAATATCCAAACAGTCTCTAGTGAAGGGCCCCGAAACCAATTTTCACTTGAGTTCGCAGCGTGACTTGGAATACGAAACAAGTTTATTTAACGTAGCTTTGTAACTGGGACAGTTTATACGGGTTGATTATAACTAATAAAATGCCGGGGCCGCTTCGGCCATTAAACAGAACAAGGATCATTCTCTAGAGTGAAACGTGGGATGATGAATAAGGTGACGGTACGGACAGACAAATATTTCGTTCTGATTAAACTTTTGTTTGATACAGTGAGCGCAAAGAATGTATACTTTCCGAGTAAAGAAAGACGGGAACAAAGCGGTTTAGACATAGTTACTGCTACTGTAAACGTGAAGACAAGATGCAACATGACCGCTGATATTTTTAACTGTAAATTTACATAATGAACACGTGTCTGGCAGAAAACCCATACGTCATCTTTACATTCAAGACTTCATATACAAACTCTAAAAAGCGGTGACGCCAAACACATTCTTGCAGTCAAGCTTAACTGGAAAAAATAATTTATATCATTTTTTTTATATATATATATATATATATCTTAATTGCGTCATGTTTGTGTTTTATTGATACAATATTTTATTTTCCGTCTATACACAAACTTAAAATAATGTTGTTTAAAATTACTTAAAATTATAACATTCTTAGTAGATACTGTATCTTGTTACATTTTGTATTGACGACATGTTTCGATGTGTATTACATCATCATCAGGTCTATCAATTTTAAAAACTGTTGCACATCTTGCGTTGCGTATATTGATTTGTTTGATTTTACGTCTCTTCCTTTAAATTTGGAGGTTGTGCTTGGATGTTTTATATCGGGTTGTAAGTGATGTGTTATGTGTCCGATATTAAGCGACGGTAGAGGCGGAAGCCATGAAGAAGAAGAAAAAGAAGAAGGTAATGATGTCGATTATGCAATGACATATTTGAGACGCGGTGTTCAGTGTGGCAGAGTGCCGGAACTTGGGAAACCCTGGCATATAATAAAAAGGGTTAATTAGCTTAATTTTAAGACGCGCTGAAGAGAGAAGGAAAGAGGAGTTAGGTACGTTCGCGCCAAAGCCATTTTGTTTCTGCCCGAGATCCTGGAGCACACAGACACGGCTCGTTAGATCGTTACCGCGCTGAGTGACGGCGGCCAACTGAAGTGCAGGTTTCTGCAACATCTGTCACTACGTAAAATATATTCCGCGTATTTAAGCTAAATGATGGCCTCTTTCAATTAACGCACAGCTCAATCTACAGAGCGGTTAAAAATATGGCCCGAGAATAAACTAAGCCTGGCTCGCGGCGTTATGCAGAAAGCATACAGTCCTGGGCTTATAAAATGTTGGTTGGAAAGCCAATATGGAAGAGGAGACTCGAAAGACTATGACAAAACTGGACTTCCTTAGGGTAACAGGGTTTTAATGTGTGGCTAATGACAGAGCTTGGCAACGGGTACCTCTGAACATGGTAATGAACGAATATGGTTGTCTTCTGCGATATCTCGCAGTGTAGTCTTGTACAAACTGACAGGCGTTTCAGATGTGCTCACTGCCTTCAATATTACAGCGACTGGAGGCAGTGTGCACTTCTGAAACGTCGGTTAGTTTCTGCGTAACATCCCAGAAGACAGTTATCTTCATAATCGACGCCGTGAGAACCTGATATCTCACCCCAGGAATGACTCTTATCCAGTAAAAGGCGTGGCATTCGTCGAGTAACTGAACTAGCATTTTAAGAAACACTCCCCTACATGGAGCCAGTTTAGCTAATACAGTCTTCCACCAAAACAACACCGAGTTTCGGATAGCAAAGTGAAGTTGTAAGAGGCGATATTTACGTAAGCTAAAGTGCAGCTAATATGTTAGGAACGAAAAACTGTGACTTTACAGAATAACCCTGATGATGGAAGCAGTACACACATCTGAAACGTCAGTGAATTTGTACGAGACAGCATCGCAAAAGGCTGTTGAAGCAGTCTACGAATTAAATAAACATCGAGCATCACAAACTGTATTTGATGGTGATTTTATGATATAATGATAATCGGAGGGCACATGACTTCCTTTTGTGCGACATAAAACAGCAGTATGTTCCCAGCTTTATATACCATTATGAGACATACAGGTGGGTGGGTACATACTTCTGGAACAGCCATGACTATTAAAAAGTTATTTCCTCTTAACTTAGATCAAATGGTGTAATTTGTCAACAAGCACCGCGTAGCTAAGTGTTTCAGACTGAGAACCACAACAACGAATTACACACACCAAACTAAGAACTAAGTTGCTCTTAACAAAATACGTAGTTTCAGTTTCGGAATACAGATTAGACTTAAGATGGCTGCAGTAAGAATGGACTTAGTTAGAAACGCGTTTTGCTTTACCCCTGTGCTACTAAAAACACAATATCTGTTCTTTCACGTGTGAGTGAAAGGGTCTCTCTCTGAGAAAGGACATCTGAAGGTATTTGAGTGCTAAGAGCTATATTTACAACCAACAAATATGAATACGAAGACTGCAGAAAAATACATAACGAGCACATTTGTAATTAAATAAATAAGCATCACATTAGAGGGACATGTAACATGAATAAGACGAGAAATGAATATAAAGTTTCAGTCAGAAAACTTCATTCGAGAACACTTTAAATAAATTCATGAGACGGGGGGGGGGGGGGGGGGGGGTTTGAAGTGATTGTGACAAAAATTGGGTTTGAAAGGGCGGACTGCATTCAAGTGACTCGGGATTGGTTACTATCGCGAGCTTTTGCGGACATGGTAATGAAAAATCGGGCTTTATAAATACGTGAAATTTCTTCCCCAGCTGAGTGACTATTAACCTCATTTTTGAACGTTATATGCGACTTTTAAAAAACCTATGGGCGTCTCACAGAATTGCATCCAACTTGTATTTAGGTTACATATATTCATACAAATGTACAGAAATACAAAGAATGTTCAATATCGGTCAAGTCTTTCATAACAAATTTCTTTATTACCAAGGCAGACTATGAGGGATAAATCACTGACTGTACATGCATGATGTCATCTGACCATTTTCTTCATTTGCATGTCGTGAAGTGCAATGCAAATTCGTAAAAATGGTAAATTCGCTTGCCAATACCATTTCCAATACATGCGCTCTTTCTGTTAAGGAGGCAGGTAAAATCGGAAAGACGTCGACAAATAATACCTGAAGCAGTTCCTATGCCGATACTTAATAACTTTGCCACGTTTTTTCTTGCGAAATACTGACACAGCGCCGGGCGATTTGACCTTTGGGGTGGGGTGGGGGGATGTTGTTGCAACACATAAATATCCTGGAGGAAGCTGCTGATCCGTATGTTTAAATTTAAAACTGTTACGCTGCTTCCCGATTGAAGCCTCATTCACACCCAAGTGCCCTGATTTAGTTTTGGCATCCCTCACCAAACACAGGGACACGCTTGCGAGTCGACTCCCCTTCCTACCGCCTCCCATCAACATTCCTTGAAACTCTGATACACATTTAGTCCTATAATATGACTGTATACAAGTATTAAGATGGCCGTCTTCTAGGAAGTTGCGTCGTGTACGCTGACAAAAGTTTCAGGGGTCCCTGCTGCCTCCATCATCAGAGTGATGCTCAACAACCCACAAGACAACTTTTTTAAGCCGGTAAATCGAATGGTGTTACACTGGACTGAGACTGTGGTTGAAAAAAACGTTTTACGTCGTCTGCATGGAAACAAAATAAGTATATGACATAGGCTAAAAAATACTTCCGTGCATCCGTTCTGCATTTTAAAAATATTCATAAATAAGAAAGGAAGTGGACGACTTCAGAGAGCCTAAATTTTTATTGACGTAAAAGGTCTCTTCCAGTATTCACGTAAGGTACACAAGTTATGATCAACTGGATGTGTACCAAGAACTGCAACCGGTCACCTTCCGCGTAGACTAATTAAATTTGATAGATGAACAACTGTTCCGTTCCTTTTCAAACGGCTGCGTCAACAATAGATTTTCGTTACAGAAGGTAGTTAAATCAGGCGTATGAGATTTTGGCAGCAACATTGTAGCTGATTCCCAAACTTCGTTTGTAACACAATTTCTGATGACGAAGTTAATCAAGTTTGTTTAAAAAAATACAAATTCAGAAAATAGCTTCCCACGCTCTGTTACATGATTTAAACAGTTTGTTCCAAGGTAAAATATTCTGATACGTTTTAGTAATGTATGCACACTCTAGGGCATTGTAAAGTTTCTCTTTCATAATATGGAGATTTTATGACAAAGTCTTTGAATGGCTACAGGAATGTAATTCTGCATACAATTTGAACCCGTGGCGCTCGCTTAGTTTAGATATCTTACGTACGAGACATAGTTACTTAACTTTTCTGGTGAATCGAAAATTGAAAAAAAAAAAAAAAAAAAGGAATAGTGCATTCCAATTTTAAGCGAACACATTTTGTACGCGGTTCTTCACGACTTTGAGCATGTAATTTTTGATTTTCATTAACTGTATACATATGAATAAAGGCAAGACGTTGACATGGCCAGTCAATAGTAGAACACAGCATACAGCAGGATTTTCGTTAAATACACAACATCCATACAGAAACAAATTATTTCAAGCAAAATAGGCAGATCTAAAAATGTCCGATCTCATGTAATGTAAAAACTGTTCGTAATACAACCCAAAATTAGTAAATTTAATTAACTTCCATTTACGTATTATGGGATTATGTAAATCGACATACGTAAAAACTTAACTAATACCGTAGACCACAGTCGGTAATGCGATCGAGATTCGAAATGGCTACCTGCAGAACATAAGTGCAGAGAGACATCGCTGCCTTCTTCGTACATCGGTAGCAACTACAAAAGTTGAGAAACGGTAATATGAAAGTAAACGAGAAATCTACTTTAAAGGGAGTACGGCTTGTGTGAGAGTTAATTTAGTATCGCCTCAGTCACTACAAACCTCGTTTTGCAACATGGGAAAGAAATACTTTACAAGGTGGAAAAGCGAACGGAAAACTTGTGTAGGACTCGGAACGAAGGTTCGCCTATACATCAGGGGCTCTGCTTCCATTCCATTGGCTCCTGTCCCCCCCCACCCCCCGCCCCTATGTTAGAGTGAGTATATATATGTATGATACCCAAATTGAAGTTATGGGTACAACGGCGAAGTAGTCCGGAGAAAGAGGAAGAATACATTGGAGACAGAACAGCGACTCAGGTCTGCTTTTCTGTATTCCTTTCCCTCATACTTTCTGCGTTGTTCTGCTTTCTTCCTTTCGGTTAATGTATTTATATACAGTTTATTCCCCTATTCCCTATAACCCTTTCTTCATCTTATTCCTATCTTCTATTCTTCCCTCTTTTTGTATTTCTTGCTCGCTGTCTTCCTTGTTTTCGTTCCATCTCTTTACATCTTGTCTTCCCTGCTTCTCTCATTCTTCATTCCACTCATTTATTTTCATTACTTTACCCCCATAAAATTATTCATTACACATACATGTCGAACGTCTAGTAATTCACATCCGGAGTTCCACGCGTTTGACGTTCTTGAGATAATTTGACTTATTCCATATATTCATCTAAGATGTCATACAACATGGAATCGAACCCATGCCCCACACGAATTTCTTTACCTGCCATAAGCAGAAGTATTACATCTGCATTTCATTATTGACGTGGCCAGTATTACACGGAGAACACGCTTCACAATATCGAATTAAAATAGATAGAGAAACAAATTCTACGAAACAGTTGATACAAATAAAACTAGATGATGTCGTAAACAAATATGACATACCATAGTCTAATTTCTATCGCAAACTTTTAATCCAGAAATCTCGAACTAAGTGAATACTTTCGAAAGATAGATCTGCATTTAGGGACGAGCCGAAAAACGGGTATTTGGTGTCAAGACATCGTCCAATGGCAAATTTAACTGGCCAATGTAAACGAACATTCAGAGAACATAAAAAAGGCAATTTCTTGAAAAACACAGTAAACATAATTGTTAAACTTTCAAGATAAAATATTGAATGTGGAAGACAACAGTTACAAGAATAAGTCAGTTGGTTAATTACTTACTAACTATCTAGTCAGTCACATATCCAACAAGATATTTGATAACTCACTCAGTAAATCATCAACCAGTAAGTCAGATGAGCGGTTTATATCCTACGTGAATGAAGGAGACGCTAGTCACCTGCGTTCAAGAACACGCGCACACGTCACAAGAGTTGTGAACGCAGGGACAAAGTTAGAAAATAATGTCTTATTATACGACGACGTAAAAAGAAAACTCCGCATTACTTCGCCAAATTTAACTTTTCCTTCAATTCTTTTCCGGAGGGGATAGGGGTTAATTTTTCTCTTCAACGATATCGTCGTTTCTCTGACCTGCACGGTATGGGACTTGGCACAGAGCCTCTGCGTGGCACACGGCCAGATCTTCATCTTACAGATGTGTTACCGTACTCATCTTCACACTGGCAGCTCATTACGGCTTCGCTCTGCAATGGCCGTCCCTCAAGCGCCGAAAAAACATCATTTTTAGGCGTCGTATTCTCGTTCGAAAATGACTGTGACTGTCTACAGAGACAGTTTGGTAGAAATTTCGTCGCCCTGATGATGGAGGCAGCAAGCACCTTTCAAACATCAGTAAATTTCTACCAAACCACACGCGCTACATCCCAGAGAGCAGTAATTTTCATACCAACTGCCGTGAGAATCTGAAACCTCATCAATTCTCGTTTCTTTGTTGGGTTTAACGCACGCTGGCTGTGTGTGATGGAAACCAATCAAATTTAAAAATAACAATAATAATAACGGTAAAATTTCCCCTATCCCATCACCATGGCAACCTACGATAAAGCAAAATTAACAGGTAGAAAGCCAAGTTGTACAAAGATCCGCCATGTAAACTGGTGTTAAACAAAGTCAAGAAGACAGAATAATTAATTTCCCAGTAGGATGGAACTGTAATATGCAACGACAGTCACTAAAATAACAATAAAAGCAAAGCCAGGTAGTATAGGAAATAATGGTAGCAGTAAGGACAAAGAGTAGCAACTGATAAAATTAATCTGTACCCTCATAGGACGATACAATAAAATGTAATAGCAATAAGAACAACAAAGCCAGGTTGTGTAAGACCTGATACTGGGTTGATGTTACGGGGAAAAAGTGGTCACTCAAGAAACAGAAATTATTCTGGGTGTAAATGGACCAGGTGAAGAAAACAGGCAGATAGGGGTTAAACAAAAAAAGCTGCTCCAGAGAGCAATAACATACGAGATCTCTACGGCTCGGCAGAAGAAACACTGAAGCGTAGAATTCTAACACTGCACAATATCATGTCTGTTTAACTCTTTTGGCAACTCCCAATCCGTTCAAAAATCCACACACGTTGGTCCCATTCTTACACAACAGACACACAAAGCTAGGGGCTCGCGGGCCGCAGAAACCTAATATGCTCTTCACTTAATACACTGGGCCACAATATTTTTCACCACGATTCAGACACGCAAAATGGAGTAGGGTCGATTGAATTTCGAGAAACGCAAATTAAATGAATGTGTGTACACATATTTTTGGGACACCTCTGTCTTTAAGCAACCATTTTCTTTTTTATGCGATGGAGTTAGACTATGTTTCTGTGGAAATGGTCGTCTGAACGGATATGAAGCAGCGGTGGAATGAAACTGACGGGGGATAAACAAAGTAGGCCTCCTCCGCGGCGACTAACCACCTGAGCTATGGCACAGCTTCAAGCGACACTTGATGGACCAAAGGTTTGACCTGCGTGCCGTACAAGTAACTCAGACATGAAACCAACGCGTCAGCCAACTTCAGATGACCTAAGAGTTCATAATTAATTATTATTGTGGCAGAAGAAAGACTGTCATGAGCGTGACACGGAACGTGTATTGGGTAACTAGGAATGTATATAAAATTTTGCACGAAAAATATAAAGCGTACAGACTATTTCGGAAAGAGGAGCTCAGAATAAAGATATTATTAAAACGAATGCTATAAATCATGATTTGAAAAAAAAAATATTGCTGTAACAGTCGCTCAAAATAGCGTCGGATTTTATATACATGGTGATTGGTATCTGTGTTGCATAAAATTACGAAAAGAGTTAATTGGCTCAACAATTATCAAGTGTTAAGAGAAAATTCTAACTTCTCCCTGCCTGCCTTCCGTTCTTCTCTCCTCTTGTCCGCCCTTTCTCTCTCTCCCTTCCACCTTTCCCTGTTTATTCCTGTTTGTTTCCCTCCTTATTTCATTCGCTTCCTTCTCTCCTCTTCTGATTCTACCTTGGCGCGTTTGAACCCCCAAGGAACAAGAAGTTACACGCAGCTATCGCAACATTTACACTGGTAAGTCTCTTCATTTGGGACACTGATGAGCTGGTGACAGCAGTGTGCTGCGTCCGAAATAGAGTCCCGCCCATCTGAGGCTTTTATCTGTCATCTCAGAAAAGGTGAATGACAGGAATAAACATACCACCGTCACAACCCCAACACAGTCCGTCCGTTCACTTCACACAGACAGCAATTGTAGCGTTTTTACAAAATAAAGCAAGCACCCGCTATGGCCTACATACAACATTTTTAAGAGTTCAACCTGGAAATAAATATAGCAAGTCTATGTGTGTCCCTCCCAAATAAAACTTATGAATGAAGTGCCAGTTTTTATGAGAATTAAACTGGTTCACGTTTAAACACAGTGGTGGTGGCGTCTTAAAGACCGGGTGGAATTGCCAACTGATATTAGCAGTGTTAATAACAGAATGTCATTAATTAGCCTTAATTGATTACGCGGCGTTTACACATGAAGGTATTTTTAAGTGCTGACAATGCCATATCTCCGATAAAAGTACACGGATTTCAATTAAAATCCGTATCTGGGAATCTTGAACTAGAAGTTGTCGGCAGAATGTAAAGTTGTTAAAACTCGATTCCACTTGCTTACAAATAACAATTTTTCATATGGTAATGAACTTCAGAATCCAGAATACAAGGGAAATAATTACTTGACTAAATGGGATGTTCAAAGAAGAGTTCACGGCCTGAAGTTAGTAGTCTTGGAGTGTAAAGTAAAAGGTAGTGCATACTCTGATGGACAAGCCGGCGCCAAGTCAGATTGACCAAGCCCCCTCAACAGCAAAGACAATCTAATTAGGATATTTATACATACAACATTTGCGCATTAGTGTTAAAACAATTTGCACATCCATGCGATTCTGATGTTTGTCATAAGGTAAGCCTATAGGAAACCTAAGATACTGAAAGTAACAGATCTGTCATGGCTACTTCAACTGTAGCCAGAATGATGGTTGTACCCCCCCCCCCCCCCACCCAAAGCCAACGTTCTGCCCGTTTGTTCGCATTATATAATAAATACCCTGCAGAAGGAAACCATTCAAGTTCACGTAAACTCGTATCACATTTCTCTAAATTTCCATCTTCAGCGACTCGAAGATGACAACTCTGAAATTTCGAAATGCCAGAAGCGACAACGTCTTTCTGTTTGAACTAGCCCAGAAAGGTCCAACCTTTTTTCCCTTCTTTGAGCCAAGAACAGGTTTTTTTTAAATCCAAAGGCCATGACACCCCTACCGGCAGTAATTTTTAAATGCCATCCAATTTTCGTTATCTTCGACAATACGTACGCAGAAATGAAAAATTATTACAGTATATGTTCAAAAAAATAAATTTTATAGAAATGTGCACACATTACTAAAATGGCTGCAACATCTAAAACCTGGTAAAATTTCTACCTGTACAACTCAACATTTTACGGAAGGGTTTTAAAGTCAATAGAATGTGTGACACTTGGACGCGAAGCAGCAGAGGAGATAAGAATAACTTTTTTTTTGTTCAACTCTGTCAGAGTAAGGAAAGTAAACGGCTTGTAGTAACTGGTAACAAATTAACAAATAATTTCGCGGGCCTGGTCTCGGCACGCCAGTTTCACAATACTGAAATAACTAGCCTGTATGGTTATTTTATTTGTAGTGTTCTGTCTGCCGACAGGTCCATATGAACAGGATCCTTCCATCCTTTTCTCGGACTGGGACCTGTTCATATACGTTCTTGGCAGATGATCCAGAAGTGGTTTGCCATTGCCTTCTTCTGTGTGTGAATGGAGTAATTGTTGGGATGCCACGGAGAAACCGGGGAAGCCCCCGGAGGAAAACTCCGTGTTGCCTAGACCACGGCCTTGCCCAACACAAGTTATAAATTCGGGCACCGCCGGGAATCGAACCCGAGACCCCAGGATTACAAGGCCAGCGTTCTGACCGCTAGACCACCGTCGGTCAACGCCTGTATGGTACAAGAACTTTTTAGACCAAGCGACAGTTGCTCAGCTGCTCAGAAATCACCTGCTTTTGCACAAAGTTTATTACCGTCTTAACAACAACAGCCCACCCGAAGGCAAGTTCTACCCAGACCACATCTCTACAACCTATTCCTATTTCTATACGGCTTATTTAGTATTACCCGCTCAGCTGTGTTGGTCTCAACTTCAGGTTTATTGACATAAATGTTATGTTCCTTCTTGTTTATTCCGGACATCCGTACATCTGACTCATCCCACACTTCTCGATTTGAACGCCCTAACAGTAAAGCACAAATTTAACAGGCGATACTGCGTCCGAAGGTAAGAAAGCATTCGACTAATCGATCAGCTTATAACTGATTCGCTGAGCTGACAACGGTGACATAATGACAGTACTAATGGATGGACCAGCAGAACACGTCATAAAAAAAGCAAAATAAATGTGTGTTTCTCTTCAGAAGTCATTAGCCTTGGGTATTATTTTAAGATTATCGCTGGCTTATAGGCATACATGTCGTGGTCAGGATATGAATAGATAACAGTTCTAAATACCAAAGGCGACAAACAAGCCTCTTCGCCATTGTCAAAATCCATTACCAGATCTAACAGAACGTTCGTGTTTTCCATAAACGTGACTCATTATAAAATATTAACCTGTCAGTTGCACGTTGGGTACTCACTTAAACACAACGTATAACGAGGTGCAAGTCGACATTTAATTTGTGCAAATAAAATATTACTTTTACCATCATCACGAACGTTTTCAGAACCGCTGCCAGGCATAACACTGAAGAATGCGTTGGAAAACCAGAGGTTCGGTGAGGAATGCAATTACTTCATACTGCTCGCGTAATTAAAGCTCCCTTATCAACGCCACTTCCCCCTCTGCAATGTGCCTTTACAAATACAGACATCACTAGCGACATATAGTGATATTTTAGCGCATCAGACCACACGAATAAAAACAATATTCACTTTCGTGAGATTTCAGGTTCTCAAACTTCAGACTGTATTACTTCTTTATAATGTGGGATGTTCCTAGCGCGGCTCTTTTTTGCATAAAACCGACTGAATGCTTGCCTGGAATCGTTTCCAGATATTTTTGGTCATTTGGTTAAAATTCCCTTAGGCTGGAATAATTACCGGTATGACAAAGTCCCACATTCGCTGACCTTCTACACTTAGATTTCTGTATTTTCCTCCCGATCTCCTTGCGCATTATTCCTCGCCGACGGTATTGTTTCATCTATCAGAAGCAAATTCCAACTTTCTTGTTTTTATTATTATGTCTAGCCAATTTGTCCAAACCTCTCGATTATTATCGCCTGTGTCATTATAACTGCGTTGTGCATGTTATTCTCTATAACGAAACATGGTAAAAGGCCAAATGTACGTCTATAAAGTGCTGCTGATATCAAATTCGTGGCAGAAAGGCCCCCAAAATACATTAAAAGACCACAAAATGATGTCTGATATGATCTAAAACCTGAATGTGCACTGACAAGAATATTATAAGATTGCACAAAGAAATAAATTTCCTTCATGCCGGGGAACGCGGACAACAAAGGCATACCGCTCAAGCGACTATTAGATAACAAAATGTCCAACGTCTGGAAACATTTTAACATTTTATTCATGTCCATGACAGTGAATCGATTGAGCCAGCGAGACTGGATCTGCTAACCTTCCTACGATCCAATATACCTAATGCTTAAGAGATTGGGTTCTATTGTAAGTAATTCGTAATTTAATTAACAGATGGCGGTGATACCATCCAAAATATTTGGATCGCGATTTTCTGGGTTGTGACGACATTCAGTCTTGTTGCGTCGAAGAAACACAGAGCCTCCATCTTCGTGGCAAATGTGACCAAAATTGCCGCAATACCTTCAAGAAACGAAAAATTTCCCACTTTTCGCCATGTTGGCGCTTGGGGGAAGAGGAAGGAAATTCCTATTCATTCTTGACCTCTGCACTAGATGGGGTGAGTGGTCAGCATCACGCCACGCCCGCGCTTTACCCCGGGAAAGAAACCCGGTACCCATTGGATAGGAGGCTGGGTGGACCCAAGAATCGGTTTGGAAGCAGACGCTAGTGGAAAAATCCTCTGCCCCCGTCGGGGATAGAACCCCCGTGCAATGTGTGTGTCTATGTTACTCAATGTTGAATACTTTAAGGAGAAATATCACTTGAAAAATTAAATTCTTGCATAACCTTAAGGAGTACTGCAGAAACTACGACAAATAAAGGAGGTGTTTGTCTAAATAACAGAGCTGTCGAAGAACAGGGATCCTGCTTCCAAGAAACTGACTCTTTTACAAATACTCGTTACTGGCGTTCTTTCATGTACCTTGCGTCTATTCATTCTTTTCTTTCTTCCCCATTCTTCTTCTGTTGGAAGGGACAGACAAAAATGGCTCTGTGCCATAAGACATTTTGGAAGTAAAGGAGTCCGATCAAATAACGAACAAAATTTAAAGTTTCATCATTCTGAGCGACTGCATTGCTTCTATGAGTTATAAATCTAATTAGCATTAACGTTTGAGTTGTATGCGTAGTCAGCGGTAAAACCACAGAGTCGGGCGTCCATTAAGCTTTTCCTCTCCCCCTCCCCCATCCATTAATGTTATGATCCAACCACATTCTGTAATCACTTTGACTACAAAGAGGCAAATTAATCCATTCTAAAATCCAAGCTCTACATTTAGTGGTCAAGGTAAAGATTGGTTGCGAATATGGAATAATAAAAGAGAAATCAATAATTTTCGCTTGCTTTTGTTATGCCTACCCATAAAATAAACAGGGCCAGAATACAGAGAGAATTTAAACAGATGACAGGCAAACATAACTGCACACAAGAGATAACGTTACCAGCAGCACTTAAAAGACTTTTTAAAATATAGGCTATGGACTTACATGACGTGGGCGCAGAGCAATGGGGAGGCTACAGCTCGCGTTAGAACAATGATGGGGGGGGGGGGGCGATATCTGGATATAACTGCGATGTGGACAGAATCGTGAGGATTTTATAAATTGCCATAATTGTCTTGTCTTCACAAATTAGAACAATAAATACTTTCCTCTCCTTCTCACAAATATCTCACTTTAATCTCCTTCCTCTCTTGAATTACAATTTCATAACATCTCCGACCCCCTGCCATCATCAATTCTACCTGCATAACCACTCAATCTTTTCCTACATACAATTATATTATCCACCTTGAGTCAGAGATACATATGATTCAAACCAAATATTCAATTTCTTCCCGTTATGGAACGAGAATATTCAAGTGTTGCCAATGTGACACCCCACTGCACTCCGTCCTGAGCTAGTTCCATCCGGATCACATCAACGCAAGCAGCAACTCGTAACTCCATTTTGCATGGTCTTAAAGCTCACAGCCCCAGAATTGATCGCAAAATGTCCCACTTTAACGGAACCCAACCTTTCACTATCGAGTTCTTCATGAAAGCCCATCCAGTCAATCCTAACACTGAACCACCTCCAAACAGTGCATCCATATTAATAATATTCCCTAGCCAACGCCCAGGTCAACACAGAGGTTGTTTCCCTTAAGATTTTCCGAACAAAAGTTTGTGTGTTAATCTAACAGTTTCTGTCAAAAATTCCCGCCAGTCACATCCTCCTCCATTTGACCGTCCTGGGTGAATAGCACAAAATATTAAGACATTTATTACGCAATTTTCGTAGTGTTTCGGTTACATCATTTCTCTTGGGTCCAAATACTTCGCTATCGAACACTCTGAATCCAATAGCATATTCGATCGAGAAATTATGTGGGAAAGAAGTGTGTTACCGATGATAATTTCCTAACTGATTCTGCTTATACTAACATAAGATAATTCACAGGTGTTCAGGAGACAGAACTTTGCTAAGGTCAGCCGACCAACTCCTGTGTAATGGCATAACTGAATGTTATCAATCACCCATCTCGTGTCGTGTCTGTACGTAGCAGTTACAACTGTGGGGATGTTTATTCCAAGTGGAATACACACATATTGAGCAAAAGACTTCTTATATTTATGACCAGATGTTCAATTACTGCAGATAGGAATATCTTATTACAATACTAATCAGCATTGCTGATTCTCTACCTGGCATCTTGGTAAGTTTTAATGATATCGGAAAACGTTTCCAATGGAAGTTTTTAGATCATAATGAGGTGTACAATTTACGCTGAGTACCAATTTTTAAATGACGATCCGTTTATAAGAAAAGATACTGGGAACGACCCATTCTTCAAGTGCCCGAGCACTGCGGGTCCCAACTTTTCGTTGGCTTGATCTATAGACATTCGGTAGGACTCCTTAGATGAGGGATCGGCCCGTCGCGAGGCCTCTACCTGTACACAGGACAGCACAACACAGAAGAACGCGAACAAACATCCATGGCTTGAGTGGGATTCGAACCCACGGTCCCAGCGACCGCGCGGCCACTGCGGACCCCATAAGAAAAGAACGTAAGATTTATTTTGTTTTAAGAACGTGGGGGCTACGGTTTATTTATTTGATTGAGTAAAACTGAAATTTAAGATGGCTGTCTGCTATGTAGCATGGTATAAATTCACCGAAGTTTCAGAGGTGCTCGCTGCCTCTATCATCAGAGCGATGATGAAATCAGTCAGCAATTCTGAAACGCCCACGGTATGTTTCGGCCACATCCCATCCTTCTTCACTGGAGAAAAAGTTGTGTTCATCATACCAGTTCATAAATTTATCCACCGTTAAGCCCAAAAATTATCGATACTAATTTTAATCTCAAACATATTTTAAACCACATACAAACGGGAGATAACACATCACACAATCGCATGGGTTCTACCTTCATTAAGCCGCGAGCAGAGGGCTGGCTCTGAAAGATTTAATTCCGTAGGCCTACTTCAAAATTATTCAGAGATTCTTTTCACAGAATGACTACTCTGAGTAGAAATCTGGGGTCTCTCCCAGCCTCCCACCCAAATGCTAGAACTATACCTTCCAATACGTCAAGATCACTTCATTTAAAGTTAATCCATTTCAAGTTCCATAACCAACCTGCTATTTGACCGTACATCACAAATGCAGTTTACAAAGCGTCGTTAAAAAAACAAAGTATCTTGGATCTGTAATATCCCTTGGTATAAAAATTACTTTTGTTTTTAACTACCATCGCATTAAGCCATTAAAAAGGGCGACACCCGTGTAATTACATGAGAACTGCCTGCTAGTCTCGCCTGAGTCTAGCTACAGACAAAACTCGGGACTGTGGTAAGTCCTTTTTGAAACGAAGCTGTCGGCAGCTTTCGAGATCAAGTAAATGACTCTTGGTAACACTGAACAAGACGAGCCTGCCATGAACCGTTTATACATGTACTTTATTCTTAATGAACCAACAGGGTAACAGGACATGTCGCAAAGCGGGACGAACACATGGGGCGCTGAAGACAAACGACAGCATAAAGGCTATAATGACGCACTTAAAGCACCACTAAACTAAACATTTTTAAAGTACCGCAAGGTTAATAAAAAATAGCTAATATTAGATAAAAACATAGCTAATTGTTTACTTTTAAGGTAAAATTCCCCTGTACCCAGGCACCGGGAAACTAAAACGCGGAAATAAACCTCCACACGAATAACAACTCGACAAAGGACGGGAGTGAGAAGCAACTGGCCAGTTTCACGCTTCGGCTAATTTGTCCCTGGGAAAAAAAAACCTAGGATCTCAATGATTTGAAGACTGGAGGGGCCCATAGCACATCTGGATGCGGTAAACAGAAGAAAAAATTGCCCCTGCCTGGAATCGAGTCCTATGCCTAAGCCTCACTGCCACATAGATTCCCATCATCATGTTCTTCTTCTTCTTCCAGCAGAGAGCCCAACCCGCTGGGACTCAAATTCAATATACTTTTATATTTTGTGTCATGGAATTATTAAGCTGAAGACTACGATATTATTACAGCACTTCCATTTGAATTCTTAGACCGCCTTCTTATCAGAACACCCCCCCCCCCCACAAAAAACAGGCATGTGATGTCATCAAGTCTGCGCGCGTGTGTCCATCTTCTCTCACATTCATCAACAAAACATTTGAAAGAATTGAAGGATTTTTAAAATAATTTGTGAAGACGTCTCTGTATTTAATATTTGCGGTTTTCACTGCGGTGAGTATGAAGATTTCTGTCTTGTGTGTTGTTGCGCTGTGTAGTCTGGTCGACGTTTACCAACGTTTCAGAAGTCTCTGTATTTGACCACGCTTCCGCACATTCAAACTCCCTACAACCAGTAATACCAACACAGAAGTCGTGCGAACTCCTGAGATGACAGAAACATTTATCTGATTTCATGTAACGTTCTGAGGCAAGTAACAAAAGCGCTTTAAAGCGCGAAACATTCACAGGGTCACTTCTATGGTCGTACGACATATATGACTTTCTGCGTATTCCGCGTGATGGAAGATACCTACTGAAACATTACATCTGCAAATAAAATGTCGCGATAAACATACCAATTACATTCAGCATGAAACTGCTCTGAAACACAAACATGACGACGCAGCTAAATTAAGCATTTATGTCGTTTCTTTCCGGTTTGGCCCTTTAATGCAAATTAACAGAAAATGTAAAAACCTTCAGCCTCAAATTTTGAAAAGATTGTTTCACACAGCAACCGAACACTCCTTATACAGAACATTAAAATCAGTTTGTAGCAGCTGACCTGACCACTCACAGCATTTACATTGCGTAACTTTGAAAACACGTAAATTGATCAGATATAACAACGCATTTCCATCGTAACGGTGATGCATTTAACAACTCAACTGTGCAGATCTCCCGGTATATGATCACTTTAAGAAGAATGCGGAAGACGGAAAAGGAGAAGAAAAACAGGCTAAAATAAGGACAAGAAACAGAAGTGGATACGGCCGAGACAAAGAGAAGATGAAGAAGACAGAGGACAATCAGATAATTAATTTGAAGTTTGTATTTTATTTCCATATTTCTACCTCTCATGAAACTGTGAGTCAAGAGACGTGTATTTATACTTCTTGTTACTTTGGCCTGAAAAAATTAACAAGACAATGAATTCCCGATCGGTAAGCAGGCGAATTCAACGAGCGTTACTCTTCTCAGACTGCAGCTGCAGTTACGTTATGAATCTTGTGTTGTGCCGTACAGGTTTTAAACGCAAAACATAATTCCAACTCTTCAATTACATTTAATGTAACCTTAATTCAGAACGTCGGAGTACACTGCTTCTAACAAGTAGAGTGGGTTGGATTAATTACACTGCTGTGGATGTTTGAACTTTAGGAGCAGCCCTGTGGCTTGGAGCCAAATCTCTTCTGGCTACTACCTATAACAATATACCACAGGCAAATTACTAGCCAATCCATGTCCTAGCACAACTGAATCCAACGATAACAAACGCAAAATACACACACCTCACATAAAACTGAATGAAGACCATAAAACAATCAACAACGTCCACATCACGCAGACGTTTCAAGTATTTTACAGTGGGTCTTTCTTTCGTCTTGTGTTAGATACAGCCTGTTTCCATCTTCGCGTCTCGCCCTGTTCGTTTCAAACTGTCACCGAGGATCCAAGTGTCTTAGTAGTTTGTCTGTATATGTTGCTCCTTCAGTGAATTCTTAAGCTTTATTTTTTTGTCAAACAGCTGAGTAGCCGAGTCATTTCACTTAAGAATTTCTAACTTATTTATTTTCAACGCCGAAAGATGTTAAAAGAAACATTAACTGCGGCACTGTAAGTGACCGAGCAATGAGTTATTATAGGCCCAAACCTCTGTAAAACTATTCATACAGCAAATAACCGATACATTTCTGTTCGCCTGCTGGAAGCTGTGTAAAATCATTGGAAAAGCGACGGGGAACAATTTTCCTATTTTCGTCGATAACATGGAAGAAATAAGTTTGTATGTACCGAATCGGGCACATTGACCATTACAGCAAAATATTTGTAATATGCAAAGTTTTTTCTTACACTCAAAATTTTATTTGTATTAAAAAGTATAACATTAATCTAAAAAATATGCAGTATGAAAGATGGAAATTATTTATGTCAGATTAAACTTGGAATAAATTATAGACAGGTTCACATTATGGCTTCAAACAAATAAAATGCAAGTCAACAAAGAAATATTTGTAATTCACAACATAATAATCACACTGTTTATTTTATTCAGTGTTCTGTCTGACGACAGGTCCATATGAACAGGATCCTTCCATCCTTTTCTCTTCTCGGACTGGGACCTGTTCATATACGTTCTTGGCAGATGATCCAGAAGTAGTTTGCCATTACCTTCTTCTGTGTGTGAATGGAGTATTTGTTGGGATGCCACGGAGGAAAACTCCGTGTTGCCTAGACCACGGCCTTGCCCAACACAAGTTATAAATTCGGGCACCGCCGGGAATCGAACCCGAGACCCCACTGTATGGTTGATAAATATAACAAAGACGTTAAGAAAAATACGAAAGTGAGAAAACGTTATTCTGACTCCAAACTCATTTCTCAAAAAAGTCACTTTTTCTTACATGAACAATATTACCGTCAACTTCGCATCATTGTTTTTCTTAAACTGTGAATGACGCACAATTTTTAAGTCCACGTCTGTAACAAGCAAGTCAGAATTAATAAAAAGTTAGTTTTCAATCACGTTACCAAGCCTTGTTGACTAATGTTGTCAAAATAAACAACGCTTTAATTGAATTTATCTTTCTCATGCATTGTTACGCTTTCCACAAATGTTTATGGCCAGCTACATAATCACTTCCTGTCTCCATTTTCATTAACAGCAAGTATAAAAGAGCCAATCACAACAAATATTGTAAATCACGAATTACGTGTTATATTGAAACCTGGCAAAAGCAAGGTCCAAACCCCGGTCAGCAGTAAGAACTCCGGAAGTTGGAATTACTATTATACGTACACAGAACTGATGAAAAGTGAACGACTACCAACTAGTAGTGCAAATGTTTTAATTGCAATTGTAATTTTGTCTCACAGAAAACACAAACATTACAGTTGTCTCAGTGCAGCCACTGGACATTCTAATACATTCAAGAAAGCGCGAAAAGGATATAAGAAAAGAAGAGAAAATTAAAAGTCAAGCAGGCGAAAGAAAACACAAATAAAAATAAGAAAGAAGGAACAGAGGAACTGCCAATAAAGAAACAAATAAGGAAAGGAGAAAATGCAGATAAATATGAAATAAGAAATGAAAGAAAGACAAATAAAGAGTAAGAATTAACACAAAGACATAGAGAAAAAATTTAGGATCGTACCTTAAAACAGATCAGAACCGCTCCTTTCACATTCCTTCCAATTCATCATAACAGTCATTCCGTCATTTGACGCTATACAACCAGTGCGTCATTAAGTAAAGTACAAATCACCCATTAATAACCACAATTACGCGGCTGGTAACCCGATTTCCTCAATTGTACAACAGAAGGGTAAGTGCAGTCCGAGTCCTCCGGGTGGAATTTGCCGTCGAATGCGTCTCGATGACTTATTTAGGAAGCTGCGTCCTCATTGCATCCCTACAGCGGTTGTATCACGTCCGAAGGTAAGTTCCTGCCGAAAGGGACGCGTTTGAAACAGAAATTTTCGGAACACTTTCTGCTCACTGATTCTCTGAAACTGAATGTATGTAAAAGTGATTGATTCATGAGGACCCAGTTGTTACATATTATGAATTGTCCGGGGAAAAGTCAAGGGCTACGTTACAGAAAGTTCAGGGAATTGAAAACTGGATAAAATAATGCAGCAGAATTGGTGTAACGTATTTGTACATCAGTAAATCAGAGTAGTGTTACATCTCAGGAGAGGGAATACAACTTAGAACTCGCATCGTAGCAAAGCTAGCAACGCTCTACTGACTACTACTATTGCCTAGTTCACTAGCTTTTCGTGGTTTTTCTCAATCCACCCAGGCAAGTATAAATTACGAGGGTCGCTCATTAAGTAATGCCCCACATTTTTTTCCTCAGAACATATTTATTCAAGATGGCTCAAATTTAGTGACAATATAAATCAATGTTTCCTTTACACATACTATTTTTCCACATAGTCCCCATCAACTTGTACGGTTTTACGCCAGCGTGGAACAAGTGCATGCATGCCTTGCCGGTACCAGCTCTTGTCCTGTGCACGTAGCCATGTCCTCACTGCTTGAATCACGCTCTCGTCATCTTCAAATCTTGTTCCGCGGATAGCATCTTTAAGTGGCCCAAAGAGATGGAAGTCGGAGGGTGCCAGATCTGGACTGTAGGGTGGATGGGGTAGCACCGTCCAACCCAATTTGGTGATTTCTTCCCGGATTCTCAGACTTGTGTGAGGGCGTGCATTGTCGTGCAGGAGCAAAATTTCTGCTGGATGCTTGTGAGGCCGAACTCGTCGAAAACGCTTCTTGAGGGTTTTCAGGGTCCTGATGTACGCGTCTGAATTGATGGTCGCACCTCTTGGCATCACATCCACAAGAATGACCCCATCACTGTCCCAAAAGACAGTCATCATGACTTTTCCGGCGGAGGGAGTTGTCTTGAATTTCTTCTTTCTCGGTGATTGAGGATGATGCCACTCCATTGACTGCCTTTTTGTCTCTGGCTCAAAGTGGTGTATCCAGGTTTCGTCACCTGTAATGATCCGGGACAGAAAGACCTCTCCCTCAGCATCAAAACGCTCCAACAATTCAGAAGAAATCGTTTTCCTTTGAATCCTGTGGTCTGCTGTGAGACTTCGTGGAACCCATCTTGCGCACACCTTCGAATATGCGAGAGCCTGGATAATTGCAATCACACTTCCATTGCTGACTGAAAGCTGTTGGGCCAATTGTCGAGTTGTGATGCGCCGATCCTCACGAATAATGGCATCCGCGCGGTTCAACATGTCTGGAGTGGTGGCTGTGGCAGGACGCCCAGAGCGCGGCAGATCACGGAGCTCGGTTTCTTCACTTCCTGAAGCTTTAACTCTCTTAGCCCAGCGACCAACGGTGCTCCTATCGACTGCACAGCTTCCATACACAGCACACAAACGTTTATGAATGTTCACCACCGTTTCTTTTTCAGCAACAAGGAATTCAATTACAGCTCGTTGCTTGTAACGAGAGTCGTTCACAGACGCCATTTTAACAGTTCACTACAGCTCCGCTATCGGTTGGAATCATTTGAAACTCCGTACACGAACGCGGGAAACATCAAATCTCAAGCATGTAAAAGTACACTTTTCTATCTTCATTATTGGCTGAGAAAAAAAATGTGGGGCATTACTTAATGAGCGACCCTCGTATATTAAAATAGGCCACAGGCCTTTGTCACAACCCATTTGCATAACTAATCAGCTTTCATAACTACGCATCTGACAAAGCTAAGTATAATAAACCAAAACAAAGAGATTGTTGGTCAACCTATTATATGGTTTAAACTAACAGTATCTCATTAATTTTAAAAGCTGTTTAATGCTTACTAAACTGGGATACTAGGACAGCTAACGGAACAAAAAGAATATTTCACGTTTATCAACATGGCCTTTATTGCTCATTGATCTTCAATGCCGTAAAGGTCAAAGTCGTGCGTCAGTAAGGTCGAAATCATTACCATCTGAGCGTAACAGACACAAAGGGGTTGGTCATGCCTCAACTGTCGTTTTATGAATAAAAACACAACATGGCGCTGATCAGGCAGGGAGTTGCTACATAGTTGCTCTGTATCGATGTGCGATGAAACAAAATTGAAGGCAATTAGATGGACGATCGGGGTAGGTGTATCTGCTTTGTTTAGTTAGGTACACCCTTCCGCCTGCAGACAAATTATTCTATGGCTGTGAAGATAAACTAGTTAATAGATTCACTCCTAAAGAGAAGGAGAGGAGAGAAATAACAATTTCCAAACATACAGAAGGAAGAAAGAAAATCTACTGGCGAACTGAGACGAGCCAGTTAAAGATTTCATCCTCAGGACCACATGCTCTCCGAGTTCTGACCGGAAATAAGTCCCTAACAACGTAACTTTATTCCACGAATTGAAAACGAGGAACTGCGTCATTTGTCATTCAAAATAATTTCCAGGATATGGCGGTGGCCAACGACCGTGAAGTCAGCCAGTAAACCCCACTGAATTAACTTCAACACGAGTAGTAGTAATCTTCCGCCCTGAGACGGCGGACAATTGGCCACGAAGTAGATCCTCTAACAGCGGAAAGATGATTATGTCAGACAAGGCTTGCAACGCGTAGTGGAGTGGATTCAGCATGTGCAAGGGGAATAAAAGAAAACTACAGAAAGATGGGCGATAAGTCACCTTCAAATCCTGCCAAGCTCATTCCCGTATTTCCTCCAACCAGGCTCAACTCCATCGCTTGTCTCTCGCATGAACACACTTTTGGTCCAAGTCTTTGTGTTACGAAAGTAACAATTCTGATACGAGTATCTTCCTATGAGCATCGCGCATTTTACGGCAATTCTATTACGAATACAGTTTTGAGAGTTTCTATAACATACATATAAAAGATTATCACATTGTGTCCAGAAATATCGAAAATTACGACAGGTTCTAATCCCGGAAAAACTGTTTAGACACTATTCGTATCATCTAAACGGCAAGCTGTAAGTGCCTGCTGCTTATGATGATGGAGGCAGCAAACATCTCTGAAACGTCGGTAGTCTTCTACAAGACTACACGGCGGAACAACCCGGAAGACAGTCAACTTCGTACTCGCAGCCGTGAGAAACTGAAATCTCAACGAAAACCCAGAAAATTTCAACTAAGTGATAAAGAGGAGACCTGCATTCGTACAAGAGAGAATTAGATAAAAGAGGTCCTAATTCGTACTGTTCGCCTAAGGTTGCTGGGGGAGCTTCATAGCCACGGAGAAGACGGCAGGACACGCAAAGACGCAACGTCAAATTCGAACAAACTAACACATCGTCCCTTGTTTTTGCTTTGAGGTCCACGATTTCACACTCTCCTGCTAATTCCACTTACTTCTGCTTCTGTGTTTAGTGTGGGAACCTTCAATGCCGGCTGCCGACATACTACTTCACCATGAACCGGAATATATCAGCTTGTAGAGTAACTTGACGACCGCACTTGATTCCAAACAAGAAATTGAGTTTTCGTTCGTCGCCACGTTCTGAATGTCTATGAGAGCCTTGTCTGTCAATAACCTCACCAGCTGATAAAGAGCAGCCAAACAATCAAAAGGACATGCGTATCGTCAGTATCCCGGCAGGTTCTTCGTGATTTTCCTCAACTATTACAGACATGTTTGGAACGCGTGTAAAATTATGCCACGATGGGTTCCTCCCAAACTCATGACGACTGCAGTCCGCCAAAAAGGACTTTCGTAATGTGATCTTATTTCCTAAGTGGCCATACCACTTGACACATCGTCGTTAAAACGATTAGAAACAAATTCAGTAAAACACTTTCTTCATATTAACTGCTTAAAGAAGAATTTCTTTTTAGTCTGAATCAATTATCTACTGAATAATACCAAAGGCTATTATTAAAGAATATTATATCATTTACTCTTTGATTATTTAACAGCGCCGTATCAACTACAGAGATTATATACCGTCGATTCCATGGGAAGGTGATAATTAACGATCAACAGATAACAACTGTATGAATGCTTCTGGCTTATTTCATCCACCTGGAGACTGAGGAAAACCACGATGAATGTTAGGGTGACCGGTATCTAGACCGATGTTCGAAGCAGATACCGCCGAATACAAGTTTAGTGACACAGAAAGTAAGCTGATAATCAAAATCAAAATATAGCAACTTCATTTTGACTGACAGGAAAGAATATGCATCACACATGCAGCGCTGAGACCCGTACCTTCAAAGCTGTTCAATTTCTTGCATGCCTTTGGGTATTTAACGTTGCACAATACGTCAAAGAAAACATTCTGCAAATATGTAGCAATTCCATCTACTTGCAAGAACAGTAGAAATCGATAATTCTGCCAGACGTCTTGTATGAACGAGGCAAACTGTCTCCCACCTTGCGAATCGAACACAAACTACGCATGTTAAGTCGTAGCCATCCTGAACTATGCCGTTAGGATAGGTAGAAAACCGCGCGTATTATGGGAGGAACCAGTGCGATTTTCATCTTATTCCCTGCGGTAAAATGAAGGCCGGATGATGATACCAGCAGCTTAGCGTGGGCTCCGGACGAAGGAGGCTAAGAGGGAAGGCACAATGAAGAATCCTCAGTGGATCCAGCCGGTTTAGGAAACGAGACCTTTCTAACGGAAACCAAAGTCCTTAGACCACGAGGTCCGAGGTAAGAAATGGACAGTTTAGAATATTACAAAACGTGGAACTCCGTCGTCTGAAAAGATCAGAGTATTCAAAGTGGATGCCCGCAGGCCACAATGGCCCGAGACCACTTATAACCAGACCAAATAATTAATTTGTAAACTTGTTACAGTCAGATCGTTTATTTCATTTTCTCTAAGGATTTAAAGAATAAATCGTGATTTACGCAACAGTGCCACACATGCTATTGACTTTAACGCTCCAACGTAAAATGTAAGTTTCCAAATAAAAAAAATCTGCCAGATACAAGCTGTTGTGCGCATTCCAATAACATTTGTATCTAGGAATATCCTGTTGTTATCAGTTATTTGTAAATCGGCATTTCTAAAGATAAAGATAGCCGGACAATATTTTTCAAAAATAATGCCAGGAAGGGTTCAGTGGCCCTTGGGACCAACGGGAAAAATGTTGTCCCTGGCAAAGGAGGAGGTTGGACGTCCTGAAAAGGTCGTGTAATATTACGTAGGGGAGTAAAATGTAACTGTGGAAACAAGAAATTAAAGCAGAATATTCACTCGAAAACCTTTTGGAGGACACAATTGTGATGGCCCTTTTAAAAATCAGTTACGAAGATGAGAGATGAACGAACAGAGTGAGATTCACGCCAATGTCGGGCGATGTTGTACATCCGAGTTTCACTGGCAAAGAAATACTTAGCCTGCCATTGTTTTACGGCGGTCTATATGAACCTGAATGAAATGGGAGTATATTTAACCTTTCGTGAGACGGTGCAGAGTAAAAGGCACTGTCAGAATGAAGCTGATGTGTAAAGGGCTGAAACATGTGTAAGATGAAATGAAAAGTTCTACAAAAGTAGAACACACCAAATACGTAGAATGAAAAAAAAAGACCAAGACGAGGGATAAAGCTGATCAAAAGAGACATCCATCCAGAAGGCTGCACAAAGACGATGGATAGATGGATGGAATGAAATAACATGGATGGGGAAGCAAATAGATCGATAAAAGACAGAGACAGACAAACAGGTCATCACGTGTAGGGTACGATGTGGGGAATAGGAAAATGCGTGCATGTTTCTTACAACGCAGAAACGCCGAAAGCAGAAAGTTAGTTTCTGTAATCCACTGTGTGCAACGAACTTTCCATCTATTCATCCCACCACCCGCCTGCCCACTTGTCTGTCAACTTCTGACGAAACGTCGTGTCACTGGACCTGGTTCGGTGTTCACCGAGGCTTCAAGTTCTCACGCGGCGAGAATGAAGATGACTCACCACCCTGATGATGGAGGCAGCAAGCACCTCTGAAACACCGGTAAACGTCCACCAGACTACACAGTGCAACAACCCAGAAGTCAGCCATCTTCACTGAGAGCTTCACTGACAAGCAGATGACGTAAATTGTGCCTACGTCATGCCGGAACCGACTCGTCTTGCGTGAAATCAAATTACTAAGTCGAAGCGTTTCACAACGTGATGCTCTGTTCTCGTTCGCACCGCACACTAACCCGACAAAAATATTTTAACTTTCAGGACATTACACTTAATCTTATTTGGATGTTAATCAATGTTCGGAATGAAGAAGAAGAAGACATATTTGTTGTCACAACAAATCAGTATTTAACAGTCTAGGCTATAGTTTAATTGCGTCATGTTTGTGTTTTATAATAAAAATATATAATATAATTCAGGTCTATACACAAACTTTTCTTACAGATGTTAAAATTTACAAATATACAACAATATTCCAAACTTATTTACATATAAATAAATAACTCATATGTTAATTAATTTATTCACAGAATAATCGAAAACAAAACATAAGATGCATAAAATAAGAAGATCAACAGAACACATACTATAATAATTTACAAAACAGATGAATAAATGAAAACTTGCATCGAAATATAAAGTAGTTTTAAAGGAAAAACCTGAAGATGATGCTATGCATCGAAACATGTAGTAACGAAGGCGCAGTATTGTAACATCGTAGTAACGATGAATAGCGCAAATTTTAAATTTTAACATCTGTAAGAAAAGTTTGTGTATAGACCTGAATTATATTATATAGTCTAGGCTAGTCTATGGATCGATCGAGCTGCTGTCAGTTTCTTGATTAGTTAGCCTGCTGGCTTCAACATTTTAATATTACAGCCTTCTATGATACTGCGCCTTGTAGTCTCCCAGAAGTTAATCGAAGTTTCAGAGGCACGTACAGTTTCCATCATCAGGGCGCCCTTATGACGGACGAAATACGCACTTCTGAAACGTCGGGCAACTTCTAGGAGACTACACGGTGCTGCCATCTTCCGATTAGCCACGGTGAGAAATCCAATCTCACAAAGCTCGGGGATTTGATTGGTTCGTTCTTCACTAACTTCACGATTCTGTACCGAGGTTACGTAGCGAAGGATGTGACGTCGCTTGACGATTCTGAGTGATGAATTGGGCGAGCGAGAAGAAACGGCCGTGTCCTATTCTAAGGAGACGTCACGTGATTTTACTGAACACAGTAACGAAATACACAAAACATCCCGCTAAGAAGACCAGAATGTCATGAAAACTTCGAATCGGGGGAACTCCAGGCTGATAGCTAGCCGCACTGGTGTTGAGCCGGTGTAAGGCACGGGGCGATGAGGACGGTTACCCAAATTTTCGCCCTTCGTCCTTTATCCATCAAGAAGAGACAAGTTCAGTACATCATCTACGATCAACCAAATTTATATATAAATATCCAGTTTAATTTTATTCTATATCCATTTATCGGTATAAAAGTCCCTCTTGTTTTATTTATAATCTTCTGGAAACAAGGGGAGCTTTGGGGAAAAAACAAGAATGATATTGTGCGAGAAGTCTGAACTAAACAAAATTAATTAATGACAGATAAGTCAGAATAAATTTAAGCGCTTAAGAAGCCTTTGATTCGAAATAGCTATGAGTACCGATACTATTGTCTACACACAAAACAACTGGAGCTTTGGGCTCAAGTAATCGTAAAAACTCGAAAAATTACAACAAAGTCATTCACGCCATACAACTCTAGATCAATCAAAAACGATAAACATCATCATAATCTATCAAATTACTTCGTAAACGAAATCGGTAATTTTCGAAATAGAGTTGAAGGAGCAGAAAAAGAAAATATTTTTAGGGCATAAGGTGATAATTCGATATCGAATACACCAAGCAGCACCTGCAAGGTCATTTGAATTGACAGAACGTATAAGTACGTCACGTAACGAGTGTGGATCTCTGTAATCAACACGCCAAGTACAAAAAGAGCAGTTGTTTTCACTTACTGGACGTATAAATCCCTCTGAGGGCACGACAGTGGTTATACGTACTGAACAAACCTATAAATATAACCTGTCAAGGAAAACTGGTGTGAAAAGCAGGCACTTATCTGTATTGAAAAAAGTATAAATGGAACGAAAAATCCTCTTTTAACACATGGGTAATTATTTACATTAGACGAATATACAAGCATCACATTCTAGGTGGATGCGTATGTCAATTTAATCCCAATTTCAATCAAAACAAAAGCCAATTTCTTACCTCGTCAAGAGACTTAGAAAAGTGTAAAAACTGGAACAGGCGGCAAATAACTCCCCTAAGGCACTCACCTGCAAAGAAAAAAAATGGCAGGTTACAAATATTTGCCATTTATGTGTTAGGCAGTTTTCATTTAATTAAAGGACTTTTTACACAGGTTTTCACTTTAAATTCTCAGGACCACGGATTTCGTTTCCCTTTTAACACCACGTTTACATTTTAGTGTGCAGCGGACGTTGTTCCAGCTGACAGACCAATCCGTCCTTGTATGCACAGGCACTGCTTTTATTTTTTTTAATCCGAACCTTAAAGTAATTCTCCTTTGTCTTTCTCACACAGAGCGTGACATTTTTCTAATGGCTCACTACGTTGTATAACGTTAGAAAGGTGTACTGGATCCGTTTCCTTACAGAAGACCAACGCAGTGATCCAAGAAAGCGAAAAAAAAACAACCTCACTCATTCCTCGAGGTACAGACCTAAGATTGAAACATTCTGACACAAAGCAGGTGTTTCATGTTCACACCAGAACTTCTTGTAATGTTATCTTCCACTTTCATCTAGAATTCTGAATACTTATCTTGTGCCCTACGTGCATTCTACATGTCCCGTCCATATCACCTGTATACGTTAAGTTCTCCAGACATAATCTCGAAGTTTCATTAGCGTCGCTGCGACAATTAAATTTATTTAATACAATTTGTAGACAATTATATAATTTGTTCTAGAACAATATGGCACATTCCTAGCTCCGAGCTATCATTACTTTCCGCCATCACATAGGAAACCAAATTTAGAACTTTAGAGGCGGTTATATAGTTTTACATTACTCAAATTAGTTTAAAAGTTTCAACTTTTTATAAATTATATTAACACGCGAGATAACAGATGAACAGTTGAAGACCACATGACGTTTCAACTTACAGCAGGAAAAAAAAAACAGCAACTTGAGTGACAAAATCAGTGCCATAGTAGAAGGCAAAATGAAATTTCCCTATCATATTAACAAAATATTTACATTTAAACTTACGAATCCGGTGTTGCCACAGGACACGGTAAATTAAAATTTTTCCCGATCACATTAACAAAATATTTACTTTTTAAACTTCGGACTGCACGATTTTTGGAACATTCCGCAGATTGAACTGTCAGAACATATCAAATGTCAATTAATTCACAACGTCAAATACAAATAAAGATGTAGGGTTAAAATATTGGCTTGTAAACACGTTATCTTCCTAGAAGCGTGGGATGTGTTAAAATTGTTTGATTCAGTCCAACACGGGACGGTAAAATTTTGTGCGGGTTCCAGCAAAGAACACGAATAGCAGTTTATTCGTATGCATCCATATGTCTCACGACGATTCCTTACACGTGTTACCGAAAACAATAAACAATAATTATAATCGCTGCAGTGTAGAAAATTGTCTGAAGAGCATTTGTCTCTCGAACCAAAATAAATATCGGTTTCAGTTATACTTGACTTGCCGAGAATTCGCGATAACCCCCCCCCCCCCCCCCCCCCATCTCAATCAGCGATGTATTTCTCTCAGAGCGTCGCAGAACTTAGTCTTTTGTAGAAGTGGGTCGCAAAAGTCATCACAGTTAGAATTCCTTCATTTACACGTCGCAACTGAAAGAATCGACTAAGCTACCACCTGAGAACAGAAATCATTTCTGGAACAGGTTTATCAAAATCAAATAAATACAACCGGCAAAGAACTGTCCTGTCACTACGTAAGGCAGCTCAGAGATAACTGACACGTTTTCTAAGAATGTCCCGTTTGTTTCTTAAGATTATGATGAACAACATTTTACCACCTCGACGCTCATTCAATAAGGACTGACAGTCACAACCAAAAGGTCGCTGTTGGCTTTAGGTCAAGAGTCGCCAACCTCGCAGACCCAGATACTGCACATTGTAATTTATGTTTCTATTTTAAACTGGCGGGTTTGAATTCATAGATCATCCACGGCAAATTTCGACAGCAGCACAAGATCTTCCAGGAAGGTTCTGGAACACAGATTATGGCCCAATGAAGGCAGACGCGTCCTTCCTCAGAAGCTATGTATTAAGGTTGCCACGAAATTCGGTATCCCTCATGTCTTTCCAGTTTTACTCTCCTTGATCTAACCCATTAATCCCACTGTTGGCCACACGTGCCATCCGCTCCACGCAGGCTGTATTGATGTGTTCCGTGCGATTATCAGAACAAACAGCCACTATTTCCTCAAACAACATTAACCAATTTATCTTTGTAGTGGAGAAGCGCTGTGTTTTATTTGCTGTAAAGATTGAATCTTTAAATAATATTAATCCCAATACTAAAATATACTAAAAGTAATAATAAAGCCTACTACAATCGTGCTAGGGAGATCTAAGGAGCTACTACATTCTTCTGTTTGCCGGACTGCTGGCTAATTTCCAGTATGCATCCGGCCATTTTAAAGGCAAAGGAAAATCACGGATTTTCCGCTGCAAGAAATGCTGAGATGGTTCCAAAGTTCCAATTTGTCTACGGATTTAAATTAATCAAAATTTACCCCCTTGCTGTGCAGACCATTAAATTACATAACTTCCTAAATTATATTCTCAACATTCTTGAGTAACGTCTTAAAAGTCTGTCTCATGTAGTCGCTACTTATAACCCTAATGTCTTATCTTTTATTCTGCCTTTATCAGAACGAAGGGCAGGCACTGTCTGGGAACGTTCTAACAATATGATGCTTCCCCCCTTAAATAAACTTTCTTTCGTCTCTTCCCCATAACTCTCCTCTGTCCTTCTACTATTTTATATCCTTCCTAGCTTTCTCCCATCAACCTGAAAACATTAAATGAAGGGTACAAATTGCGTAGCTCACCAACATGCAATTATCTCGACATACTGATTACGTAATGATTTTCAGAACCGATTCGTTGTCATACCTTTCTCAAAACGGGATGATAAAGCGAACGTCACGAAATGAGAAGGGCAGACTGGGTACAAATTTATTTCTGACGCATACAAGGAGTATCTACTCAAACCTGAAGCCTTAATTTTAATATGACAAAATTATATTGAAATGGGTCACTTCAGCTGCCAGCAACGATGCAGTTTATTAGAGCCCCAGTGGAAGGCGAACGTCTGCATGAATCAGCATTCACTCCGGTAGAAGAGGGAAGATGGAGAACAGGGAGAAAAGTTATGTAGGCGAGATTAATTGGGAGGGGGGAAACAGGGAGAGCTGGGTGCACTTCACACCCCAAATGAAATTGCAGGTTTTAACGCTTTCCACGCTACGTACGAGATATCTCGGTGAAACAATGGGACTTCTAGTCTACTTGGTGTCTGAAATGATCAGTGGAAGAAACCTATCCAGTCATCTGTAAGCAGATAAAGCCTAACTACATGTAGCTTTTAAACAATAGAAATTATACGTTACCATGGATACGTATTAACAAATGGAAGTTTGTCTGAACAAAAATCATAATGAAAAGAGTTGTGTGATACCGGTCTTCGCGTGGAATAAGGCTGGCACACATTTGACCGCCCAAACAAAGGAATCGTTTGTTTGAAATCCTACAAAAGCACCGCTTTACTATGACGAAGCACACAGACTACAAAGTGCCAAAAAAAAACCCACAAGTCCACACATTAAAAATGCTTTTCAAAATATGTTATACAAGATTTTCGGCGAATTTCATTTCAGCCCATTACGGGTACAAAATAAACCCTATATTACATGAAACAAAAATCAGATTTCATCAACTTTCAAAAACAATTTACCTAATAAAATATTGGCCATATGGCAGAAATTAGGCTTACATGTCCAATTATGGTCTGCAGCTTCTTTCCAAAAAGTTTTGGATGTATAGTTTACTTACCGAAATACCACATAAAAATAAGTTATATTATATACTGTCTGTATATGCGGTGACATTATATTCGTACCTAAAATAATTTGAGACATTAAGTGGTGAAATGACCATATGTATATGCGATTAATATACCTATAGCTCTGCTATACTGTGAAGCAGACCATGAACCTGAGAACAGGAAGAGATCATAGGAGGGCTAAACTCCGGAAATGCCCTTTGACACAAAGTTCGAAAACCGACGTCAGACGTTGCGCGTCGATAGAGACATTTAGCATAGGCACACTTCCTTATGATAGTACACGAAGTTTCAAAACGACGCCGAATGTCGTGAAACCAATCATGCCAAACCTACTGAAAGACGCTATATTTTGCATAGCCTAGCATCGGTACGCCATAGAACACGAAGCTTAAGAGGCGACCACACCAGAAATGACCACTTTGTGGCATAAATTAACCTCTAAATGTCATCTTAAACGACGCTGGAAAAGTGGCAATCGCCAAAGAACGCTATATTATTGCAGGTGAGCCTCGGGATGCCAGTTCTTATGTTGGAAAATCAACACCGAACTTCGCGCAGGGAAACATCATGACTACGACGATGAAATGTAAATGAACGATTCTGGTAGGCCTAGGCCGATAATCACGACGCATATTGAAAAGATAAAAGTAGGAAACCACAGAACTGTAAAATAACACAAAGCGTAGCGACTACAACTCAGTGGAGGGTCGTAACATAGTCCATGGTTCACATCTAAGATAACGTAACAAAACATCAGTTACATGTATATGCATACGCTGGTTTGTGGAGATCTGACACAAAAGACTGTTTACTCACCCACGGCCTTCTAAGTGCATACACTTCTATACAACGCAGCAAACACATGTTGAAGTGTTGAAGCTTCAGATATTTGAAGATTTCCGTCTTCTGGGTTGTTGCGCTGTGTAGTCTGGTCGATGTTAACCAACGTTTCAGAGGTCATACTGCCTCCGTCATCAGAGTATGAAGATTTCTGTCTTCTGGGTTGTTGCGCTGTGTAGTCTGGTAGATGTTAACCAACGTTTCAGAGGTCATACTGCCTCCGTCATCAGAGTATGAAGATTTCTGTCTTCTGGGTTGTTGCGCTGTGTAGTCTGGTCGATGTTAACCAACGTTTCAGAGGTCATACTGCCTCCGTCATCAGAGTATGAAGATTTCTGTCTTCTGGGTTGTTGCGCTGTGTAGTCTGGTAGATGTTAACCAACGTTTCAGAGGTCATACTGCCTCCGTCATCAGAGTATGAAGATTTCTGTCTTCTGGGTTGTTGCGCTGTGTAGTCTGGTAGATGTTAACCAACGTTTCAGAGGTCATACTGCCTCCGTCATCAGGGCGGTGAGTATGAAGATTTCTGTCTTCTGGGTTGTTGCGCTGTGTAGTCTGGTAGATGTTAACCAACGTTTCAGAGGTCATACTGCCTCCGTCATCAGAGTATGAAGATTTCTGTCTTCTGGGTTGTTGCGCTGTGTAGTCTGGTAGATGTTTACCAACGTTTCAGAGGTCATACTGCCTCCGTCATCAGGGCGGTGAGTATGAAGATTTCTGTCTTCTGGGTTGTTGCGCTGTGTAGTCTGGTAGATGTTTGCCAACGTTTCAGAGGTCATACTGCCTCCGTCATCAGAGTATGAAGATTTCTGTCTTATGGGTTGTTGCGCTGTGTAGTCTGGTAGATGTTTACCAACGTTTCAGAGGTCATACTGCCTCCGTCATCAGGGCGGTGAGTATGAAGATTTCTGTCTTCTGGGTTGTTGCGCTGTGTAGTCTGGTAGATGTTTGCCAACGTTTCAGAGGTCATACTGCCTCCGTCATCAGAGTATGAAGATTTCTGTCTTCTGGGTTGTTGCGCTGTGTAGTCTGGTAGATGTTTACCAACGTTTCAGAGGTCATACTGCCTCCGTCATCAGTGCGACTAAGAGATCAGTTTAAGAATCACGTAAAACGAGTGATAATATTGCAGCTGATACACGTCTCTGTACTGTGGACTGAAATGAATCTACACTATAAGCGAGACTGCACAGGCGTTATAACGGCACGGTCCAATGATCGAGGATTTCATATACCAATATTAGCAAAGAGAAGATAACATTGATATATCCTTTTAACGATACTTAACATGACATAATCTGTAGCCGTAATGCTATTTTGTTAATGTATGCAACATGAAGCAACAGCCGCTGTATACAAGTCATTAAAATAATTTTGTCGCTTAAGAACGGGAGATTTGTCATGCGCAGAAGCATCGTGTTTACAAACTGAGACATATATTACGAAAACATGATTTGTTATTCAACATAACGCGTCAAGAACATTCTTTGTACACAGCACCTAAGCCAAAGCCACTCAGAGGTTCTTTGAACAGGGACACAACCTTTACACCGACTAGCCACTAGCCACTTGCCATCAGGATAATTCTTGTTGACAGATCATAGAACTAGTTTCGTATGCATGCAGAGGTGCTACTAGGGCCTCTACTCAGTCATCTGTATTTTTCGGAATCACGTGTCATATTTTTTTTTAAAGTAGTTCTTGTACAGCTTCTTACAATGCGTGGACAGGCGTTCATAGCTCTGCATAGCGTTTTCTGGAACTTTGTCACTTGGGTAATTTTTTTGGCATTCCGAAGTATCGAAAAAAAAAGAGATTTGAAACCACCTGGAGGCGTCTGGTAGCAAGTAAAAGTTTATCTTACGGGCTCATAAAGACATTTACCTCTTCTTGCTTCTTGCCTAAAGACATACACAAATTCAGCATCCGAAACGTAGCAAACTAATTTTTATCCCAATTAACATAGTGACCAAAATTAAAAATATATGCGAAGAAACCATTTGGTAAATATATTTGAAGATAAAAATATAATATCCACATTGAGTTTAAAGATTTGGAATCAAAATGAGGACCGGACTCCAAGCACAGTCCAATGGCAGGCTTTTATGAATGCAGTGATGAACCTTTCGGTGCCTTAAAAATCAATTTTAGATCATGTAAAAAAGACTATTGGTTAGGTTAACTTAGCCAATAAGTACAGTGACCAAGTGCACGGTACGGTTTCAATTCCCAGAAATAGAAGGGACATTTATTTCTCATCACCTCTAGTGCCAGATCGGATCGGGAGGCCACCGATTCTGCTATGCGATTAGGACAGAGGATTCTTGTTTCGGGCATCCCGAAGCAGAGCAATGACGAGCAATGACTGCAACCCTAACCACGAATCTAAAGTTCTGCGCACGTGGAAACAAAGTTAAACCAAAAATTAAAAGTCAAGTTAGATAACGTTCTCATACGAAATGTCATCATAATGCGTTAAATGTCTGGTAAATTAGACTTCCGAATGATACCTATTCTTTATTTTATTTTCTCCCCCATGTCGGACTGTTTACCCACTGGAAGGAAATCGTGCTTCGGACTCTTGAGCCATCCTAGAGTCACATATCCGCTCTACGTTTAATTAAAGGCAGTAGCAATACTCATTGCGTGCGTGCGTGCGTGCGGTTTGTAGACTGGCGGCTATTTAAAGTCACAACCGACGTCTTGGCTGTTTAAGGTCGAAGTTCACACTCAAAAGTTCACAATGAACAATAAGAGTAGCCACAGAACTCAGTTATTTACACACTGCGGCCCAAACATGAAGTTTTACCACGAAAGAACCATTAGGAACAGCGGTCGCAAGACTTTCAACACAGGTAAGACATTGCCGACTATCAATCAGATCAGCGACTGAAGTTAAGATCCAACCGACCAATCGACTTATGACCGATATTTCTTTTTGTACCATCGGGTCGGAGCCGACCCCTGGTGACATTATGAACAAGATCCCTCTGATAGGGACCTGTCCATATGTTTCTTAGGCAAGTGATCCAGAAGTGGTTTGCCATTGCCTTCTTCTGTGTACTTAGTACAAAATGATGATGAAAAATGGAGTAATTGTTGGGATGCCACGGAGAAACCGGGGAAGCCTCAGAGAAAAACTCCGTGATGCCTAGACCACGGCCTTGCCCAACACAAGTTATAAATCTGGGCACCACCGGCAATCGAACCCGGGACCCCAGGATTACAAGCCCAGCTGATCGATCTTACACAGTGCCAAATCAATTGACAAGGTACCTGACTAATTAACTTACTGTGCATACTTTGACGGTTGATGGACGTCTGTACGCTGCGATGGCACCATCTGCTTTGATGGTTGAGAAACGTCCCCGGATGAATGTCGAAGGGGCATCAATGTCGTAAATGTTGTCACTTAAGCTCCCTAAACAGTAACGCAAATTACTATTTAATATACATAATACTTATAGTACTGATCCATTCTACTAACAATATAGCTCGGCGTAGTTTACATGCGACATACAAGGGAGAAAACAAATGAAACCGCGTGTAATTATGTGTACTGTACCATCTGGTACATCTTAACACTCGCCATATATACTTCTTCTTATTACGTGTTTACCGGTATTCAAACCGTGACAAATTTTCAACATGCTAGAGCTGCGTAGTAAACAGTACAAGCTGATACTGACAAGCATCCGGAACTTCACTTGCTTAAAGAGCAGTCACATGTTCCTAACGTGTCATAATGCCCCCTTAAAGACCTCCACGAAATGATTAATGAGTCACTACAACAGGCGCAACCAATTCAACAACTAAAAAATGTACAGAAAACTTAATGTACGGTTCTAGAATGCCCTTGTCATGCTAGAGGTTCTTTAAAAATCTTATACTTTCTCTGTTTGCCAAGAAATTACCAACAATTATAAAACTCGTATGTTCATTACCATATTCAACAACGCCGACCTCGTACCATACTCCGAGCCAGCTCAAACCAGCCCACATATCCATACTTTTTAGGAGATCCATTTTAACATGATCCTCCCATCTACGATTAGGTTCCTTCAGTGGTTTCTTTCCTTTATGTAGACCTAATACAACTAAAATCAGCTTACGTATCTATGCATTTCTCATATTCTCTACGCGAACAAAATGACTCGCAAATTTCATCCCTTTAACTATGTTGTTATGCATAAATTATTATAACCGTTGCTATGATAACGCTGTTTAGATACATTCAACCCTAAGCTATGTTACTGACCATAAGAATACTGCTTCCTGTGTGTGGCTAACATTTTCACGACCCGCATTTATTTAGTGCGTAGTTTTTGACTGTTATTACTGTCATAGTGAAGTTTATTACTTTCTTTACATGTAAAAAATGGAGACCTAGACATTAATTAGACCAGTTCCCTGTTTAATACTATTTTTAAATAAAAGGGCACTTAACCACGGGTCCCGTTAGCCCATCAGGTAAAGAGTACTAATTACATAATTACATGCTTTGTTTCGATCCCCAGAATGATGCAAACTTCCTCACTGCGGACCTTAGATAGTATCTATAGGTCAGTGGTTAATTCTATTGAGTTACTCATGTCTATGATTTATCTGACGACGCTGTCAGTGGCCACAGACTACACAGCATCGAATAATAGGGTCATTAATGAATAATTAATTGAAAAATAAATAGTAGGAAACAGTCGTAGCCTATTTTTTTAGTAATATCCCAGTATTTGTTTGGAGGAACTGAAACATAAAAAAACACGAAAAACCTGAGACATTACAGCCGAAATTTCTCGAATACGAAGCAGGAGTGCAAAACAAGTATGTTGCGTTATTTATTATTTGGTTACTTGACAACACTCTTTCGACTGCACATGTTAGGCGCACATTCGAACGACATGCAAAGGTGATCATGAATGTTCCGGAAGCATGTGATCTTTTGTGTTTCAAATTCCGGTACCGACATTAGTCTGGTGAGACCGAGCAAAATTAAAAGAAACTCAAACTTAGTATCTTGTATTACTACGCTACCCTACCAGATAAGCGTCCAGTAACAGTCAGGTTACCTCGATGTGGCCTATCTGAAACACACAGCCCAGTGATTAATCGAATCGTGATTATCGATTGTGTTATCACTCTTGCTGAAAATCTGATACAGCGACACGCGTTTCAGTTTGCATTGCTCTTTCACCAGTAATCAGAAATTAAATAACCAAGAGGCTGCTGTTGCTTCACTCTGTAAATCAAACAACCGAGGTGATTCATTAATTAACTGACGATAATAATTTTTCTCATTCTTCCCATTAGTCCACACTTTGAATTTCCACCGAACATTACAACTGAGAGGCCGTTAAACTTATATAGCACCTCCTTTAAAATCACTTAAGTCTGCTTTTTTCCCCACAAAGTATATTCATGAGTTTCTTTGAATTATGAACTGATTTCTTAAATATTATTTATCTGGAATATGTTATATTAACCTATTTCATTTTCTTAGTGTACTATTAAACCATGAATCGATCAGTGAAACCACAGTCATTGTGGGTGGTAAGGTCATGTGGACACACCAATGTCTCGGAGAACCTTACTGTGACCTTCTTCAGGGGTTCCTGAAAAGTGAGAACTTCAAATCTCACTATTAATCCATTTTCTTCTAAATACGTCCTTGACCACACCTTATCGACGTAACAGGAAGATTCCATTCGAACAAGCAGCATAAAAAGATCGTAAGTCTGTTACGGCTTTTTTCTCAGTTCTATTGTGTGTCGTCTAAAAGAGGTCAAACACGTATGATCAAGCATAGTATGGTAAATCTCCAAATCCTTCGAACAAGCAATGAAGACTTACTGATACGGCTACAGAGTGGTATATTTGCAAAGTCTTCCTGCATTCTAACGTAATAATAATACGCGAAGTTTTGCACAAATTGACCTCCAAACATCACCAAGGAAAAAAGAAGATGGAGAGGATTGAAAAGAAGAAATATATACATAAAATAGAAGCAGCAAGTGCAGATGGTTTTAAGTTTCGTTTGTTCGCTTTTAACTTACCTCCTTCCCCCACTCCCAACCGCTACAGCCCCGAAAGACATTAAAAAAGTTACATTCCCTCCCTTCCAGCCGACCCCTTTACGACTTCTTAAAACTCTTGCTGTAGCAGAAGTTTCACTGAAGTCAAGACTTTGTTTCCAGCAAAGAAGCAGTAAAACCCAAACCGCGGCTGACTGCCTTCACTTGTTCCCAACTGTACTTGCAAATATCACAGTTTGCAAAGAACGCGCGAGCCAATCCCGCTTATAAAAGCCTGGGTCTGCTCTAAGCCATACGTAACCAGCCATCGTCTGTATACTGCACCTGAAAAATATGAAAGTTTAGAAGGAAGGAAACAGTTCTTGCAACACATCTTCCGAATACCCCAGGAATCAATATTTCAACTCGTTTAGCAGCATGTCCTATCACAATACAAGTCCTTGGAATAAAGTCCTTGGCAAGGAATTTAATGCGTAAATTGGCCAACAATTAGCAAACACTGAACATTTTAAAATCATCGCTGCACGCCTTTAAATTCAATTAGCTTCCAAGTTTCAAAATTAACTACTTGTCATGTGACGTTTCTTATGAAATAAGACTGCGATGGAAAAGGTACATCAATCGCAGAGTAAACGTACGACGCTAAACAGAAAATCAAAGTGACAACTTACAATAAAGACAAAATTGACATTTTATGAAGTAACGGCTATGTTCTCTTGTCGGCGTCGAAGTGGCATTCGAGTTAAAAATTCATGCGAGTAAAAATTCAAGTAGTGGATATAAAATCTTTAAAAAGTCTCAATTGAAAAACCTGTTACCACAACATTAATACCGACGAGATACGATAGTATCTTAACATTCATTCAGCTACAACATAACAAAATGAAACGGTTCATCCATTTGCACATAGAATTCGAGGTTTCCACGGCGGTGAGTTTGAAGATGGCTAGTCGCTCTGATGATGGAGGCAGCAAGGACCTCTGAAACGTCGGTAAACTTCTAACAGACTACACTGTGAAACACCCCAGAAGACAGCCATCACCAATGTAACATATTCCTATAGCATGAGCTTTATTACGAATCTATGGGACATAAGTCTACACCCTATAGTGACAATTACAATTACGGATTTAAGTTGGAACAGACTTGAGACTGGTCCGTGGGGCGCATAAGAAGTGCAGGAAATGAGAAAGATATAGCCAAATAATAACACGGAGAAAGAAAGCAGTTACAAGCAAATCAATGCAAGAGCTTCACAAGTGACTCGAGTATCGAACCTCGGCACAAAAAGATCCGTGAAACCAGAGTTTTAGTGCTCAGCCTCTAGGACCGGCTGGCTTCACGTTAACTCCAATACCGTTACGACCTCGTTGAAATATGTATAACGTCAGGAGAGAGGGGGAAATTGGTCTGGAACTTGAATCTATCGATTGTGCTGACAATAGCCGAAATTTATTATCCATTTATGAAATTGCTCGAGTGGAACGATTTTCAGATCGGAAGGCCGCTATATGTCTGCCATTTTTATGGGACAAACTGAATAATTACTGGAAGCTACACGCCAAATAGTGTGCCTATTCGAAGTGTATACACCTCTTGTATACTGGCATATATAATTCACAGTTGTATTAAAATACAACACACCTACACACATATATTTCCTATTTTCTATCTAGAGATTAATTACACGATTACAATGCCGGTATTTCATTTCTTTCAATATTCCTTCTTTTAGCTTCTTTCTTCCTGTATTTTATACATGTCTTTCTATATGGGTTAACTTAATTGTATAAATAAATGACAGCAGAAAGTAAATTAATTTTGGACGTGTTATCGTGCATGGTACATCAAAATATACTGAGTAAAGTCACGCAAGCCTGCGTTATTTCGGATCTTCACTGTGTACTGAGTTCAGCCACAATAAAATTGTTGAACAACCACAATACGCGTCTGTAGCCCTTTACCTGTTCGTCTGTGCTGCATATACAAAGACGCATGCACTTCCAAGCCACTGCAATAATTTGTCACGTGTCAGTCGGTCCGTGGTAGCTGCAAGTCCAATGGAGGGGAAACCCCTGTTATATACAGCACCGTATATATATATACAGACATATATCACTAGGCTTTAAAGGGTAAATACTGTATTCTGAAGAAAAACTGTGTCTCAAGACTGTAAAATTACGTAAAAATCCACACTTTTGGTTCCAGTAACTTCGTAAATGGATAAAACCTAACTTGAAAGAAGAATATTAGATGAAATTCATAGTTACTTTTACCGGTAATTACTAGTTAACTTTTAATCCTCGTTTTGTAAATAGACACAATACCATATTCCCTCCGCTAGACATAAATTCCGCTTTCCTCCAAATAAAACAAAGAAAAAAAAGTCTGCAGACTTCAGAATGTATTTTTCACTTGTAGCTTCCAGGAGCTCTGCAGGACGTTGATGGACACCTCCAAATTTACGAATTTATGATTATTCTATAGTAACTTCGAGCTCGAAAGAGCAGGGTAATAAATACGAAGAGAACTGAGTCATATCCCACTGCAAAACACATTTTCACTCTTGTCTGTCTTTACATCTTATTCAACGTTTCTTAAAATTTGTATGGCAGTATATCAAAACAGCGCACACAGACTGCACCGGCAAATAAATACCTAAAAATATCACAAAGGACTTATTATTACTCGGTATCAATGAGAAACGTGCTACAGTATCTCATTTTATTCGACGAAGAAAAAGAAGCGAATAAGCAACCTGGCCGCAATTCCGAAAAAAAGAGAAGAAAGGAGAAGAAGGAAGGAGTACAAGCCCAGGCTACTCGGCGCCATTATACCGCTAGAAAACAATACACATCCGCCTGTATTTTTTATTTTCTCTCTTACACTTTTTGTTCGCCTCGGCTTCTACCTTCCCCCTAGAGAGTTTCCTTCCTTCCGTCCTTGTACTGGTCTGTAATTTGAACTCTGACTGTAAGACAGACCCAAGTACAGTACACAAGATACGCTACTTCAAGCGGTAGACACTTGTTCTAGAGGTATACTACAGTATAGTTCTGACTATACGACATCCCATTTAATCCCACGTGTCGAAATGCTCCATTTTATCAACACTCAACCAGCATGTGGCGTAATGAAACACAATCCCTCAGCACGTACCTTCTCCATTTTAAGTAGTCAGTTGTTAAGTTAAATATAATTTTCTTTCTGTGAAACATTTTTCATTTAATGACATAGCTTATTTTCTTAAGTTAAAATAGTAAACTGAGATGATATTTATCATCGTATTCTTCATTAGCCTTTCCTATTATCCAGCATTTTCGATTATCTGACCGTACTTCGGTCCCGTTTAGGTCGAATAATCGTAACTCTACATTATTTCGAATTTCGGCCAGGTCTCCGGCTTTCCTCAAACATCCCAGTAAATGCGGAGATACTGTCTTAAGGCATTGCATTTTGTATCGATGACAAATCAGCGTTAAATAAATCAACAACTAATCGACCGATCGCTGACGTTATGTATCCACTTTTATGTTTATACCGGCGCTAAATTTTCTGCAGGAAACTGAGAAAGAGGTAACCTTATATCGCACTTACATAAACGCGGGGAAATCACAAAAAATCTCCTTTTCCAGCGAACGCTTTATGAGTGGTTGAGTGATTCTAGAGTGGAGAAAAATCGAGACCCTTGTTATATGTCCTCAGTCGGATCAATTATGCCACCTCCATGGGAAAAGATTAAAGCGGTCGTAACTATTTTAAGGTACTAACCAGACACCTATCTGGAAATTCTGAGGCAAATTAAAACATGTCAGGACTTCCGAACCAAAAATTAAACCCGGGACCTCTCGGATAAGAAAGGGCTGACCAATCTGAAGTATAAAAGGTGTATTTGCCGTACTCCGTTCTTCCACTGACAGCCAAAACCGATGCTTTCGCCAGCCCACTGAGCCCCAGCAAGTTCCAGCAATGCCTAACCCAACGGCTCACGCCAAAAAACTTTTTGCTATGACAAGAAATACATTTGCCAAAACGCTTAGTACTTGCTTGGGGTGTAGTCATAACAGGGCGATAAGAAATTGCCATTTTTTTTGCTGAAATTCCAGTACTCCGGAAAAGGAGCGAGAGGGCAACTTACACTGTCATAGACGGGCAGTTTTACAACTCACGTCTCTGTTATTGTGCGCTTGTAAGTTATAATAGCGCAAACGGAATCAATTACTTACATTCACAGTATTCAGAAGACATTCTATACGCAAGACTTAAACTTGCTGTGATGATGAAATCAATTCCAATTGCCCAACTAAAGAAATCAAAATCAAAAGCAAAATCTCAAAGAAAGCATTCACAAAGAAACTTGACACTGAATATTTCATATTCTCACGATGGCGAGTACAAATATGGCTGTCTTCCGACTTGTAGCGCCGTGTAGTTTGGTAGAAATTCACCGGAGTTTCAGAGGTGCTTGCTGCCTCCATCATCAGGAAGATCAGGGCTGGTATAAAAAAAATAAAAGGAACGTCTCGAAATTTATTTCCGGTAAGCATCTAAAAATTCCGGTCCCTCCCGGGAATCGGATCTCAGCCATCCAAACCGTAGGCAATCCGGCAATCACTTTACCGACTGAGCTATTCCGTTTCTGTGAACTCACGCCCATTACAGCAGTTCTAAATGCCCGAAGACCGTGAAGACAATTTTATACGGTCGTGCGAAATCTGTAGCGATGAGGAATGGAAAACAAAAATAACCGATTGCGTCATTCCTGTTGACAGTTGTTACCTAGGAAAGTGGAAAGATTCGGCTTTGAGTACAGGGTTAAAGCAACCGTTAGTGGTGCGGAGGACGCAGCGTCCCGAAGGATGAGACCTAGCAAGTTTCAAATAATTCTCTCTGTGATTTAAGTGTACCCTGCAATATTGACAAATCGAATCTCTTCCTCTGAGGAACCGTCCGGGAGCAACCCTGCAGACAGTGACCGGGATTAAACGCATATTTCCAAAAATTCTCTTTCTCTTTCCTGAACAGTTTCCCAGCGACACGTGAGGTTCTCAAGGTGGTGAAACCCCAACTGTGACGCCATGTATACAAACTTTTAGGTTGTTACCAGCGTCTCGAAGGGTCGTATGCCCTTCATCTTCAGGGTTCCTGATAACCGCCTGGAAGCTCAACACTTCAACATACTGAAACTCAAAATCTGTAATTTAAAAAAAAAAAGAAGAAGAAGATAATGCGTTTGAAACCTGCACTGCTGTAAGCGTTTGGGTGGACGATATCTCTTGTGAGGATTGTTATCAACAACGTGAACAGCTCAAGCTGGTAATGGATACGTTTCCAGACTTAAAACGAATCAGGTTCCAAACTGAAGTATCATCAGTAGAATAATAAAATCCTTTCTGAATCACAGCCATTTCAACTTCTACAGTTCTGAACTTGTTTCTTGAGGATGATTTGAGGTTTTCAAGGCAGTGAGTCCGAAGATGGCCGTCTTCTGCGTTGTACCTCCGAAACGTTGGGAAACTTCTATCATACTACACGGCGCTACACGCCAGAACACAGCCATCTTTGTTTCTTAAGCCTGCCTCGGTGGTGGACGTTCCTACACACCCCCTCACACCCTCTTCAGTTCGTCATGAAGTATAACATTTCTAATTTAATTTCAAGAGTTTTCAGTTTCTATGACTAGCGAAAATAAAAGGGCGCCTTAACTAAAGATGGAGTAGTTAAAACAGAGCCCTAATAAATTCACTAAAACGAAGCGTTAAAAATATATTATGATCTAAGAGACGTAAAGAGACAAATAAATGCGAATGGAACTTAAAAGAAAAAGTATTTCAAAGTTTTGTAAATGAGAACTGACACAATAACCTTAGCACTTTTTAGGGCGGGGCATCATTTTTCTTTTGCCGTGTTAAAGGTTTTAAAAACTTTAAAAGTTGGCTTCTATTAACTTTATAACTTTGTATTTCGTTTTACATGCATCAAAGGTAACTGCTAACATTTTCATGTCAACGAGAAATAAAGAAATGACAGAATTGTAATCATAAAATAATCTTGACTCCGATTAAGGGAAATAAAGAAACTTCTCATATCAGATTCAAAGCAGCTCCGACTGGACAGTACAAAGGATTGCAAAAATGAGTGAAAAAGTATATATACGTCAGCCCATTTTAACATCGCTTTCCAAAAGCCTTCTATGCGATTCTGCATGCTGACTTGTTGATTATGTTCTTTACTAGAAGACACAGACCTCATTCCATTACGCCAGATAAAATTCTGATGCTCGAAATCTTACGGCGAAACATACAAAACGCAAGGTCAAGTTACAAACACGAATATTACTTCGCTAAATACACTCCATATCCTCATTCATTCACGTGCGCACACAAGTTACATATCATCAATGAATTAACTTGAAAAGTTAATCGATTCGTTAAGAATGTCTCCATTTTAAGGAATCGGATGTTAACTGCACTGGGGCCTATTCTGACCCAGATCATCGTGTCAACACCTTTACACAATATTCCAAAGTGCCAATTCGCTGCATGCTACATCAGAATTGTAAGCGACACGCCTATCATCAAGGTGAAGAACCACCCTTCGTCAGCTGCCAGCGACTGCTTGTGCCATAAAGCCGCAGCTACTCTTCATATCTGGAAGGTGGGCCCCTTCAACTAAGCTCTCTTAAGCGACACGCTAAACACATAAACGTCCACAACAAACAGAGCAAATGACTGTCAACAAACGCCTCACTTCCGGATAAAAGAATTTTTTTTAATTTCATTTCAGACACCATTCAGTCATGCTCTAGTGCAAAAGGCGAAAGAAAATGGGGTACAATGCACAACAAGCTTTTAACAGTTCTGGTCTAAACCAACAATTTTATAATTGCTCGTCACATATAGTTTTCATTGTCCAGTCAAGGACCCAGTGCACTGTTGAGAATCTTCATCTCTCAGGCACCACAAATGTTACGGCAGAGATTTACAAACTGTGGGATGCGATGTCAGTTACAGCGCGATAGTCAAGTAGGCGGTAAGAATCATTGCAATAAAATCTAATCCTTGATATAACGGTATAGCTTTATTTACATAATCAAGCTTTTTTCCTGCCTGTGGCCTGTGAGAATTAAAAGCTCAGTGCAAAAAGGAAACAGCTTGGCTCACATAAAACAAACCACATTCAAGGTTTTCAAACTGGATTCAGATAAATTTTGTATTCGAGTGTGCCTTGCAGTTTGATAAAATCAAACATTAAAACTAAACCGTTCTATTCTTTTCGGACCTACGCCATATTCTTCCACTAAACACTCGTGTGTCCACATCAGCTTCATACACAATCCTATCAAACATCATCTATCAATCAATCATAGACAACACTATCGAAATATTGTACATGTAGACGTAATGGGTCAACCACCTATCGATATTTTGCATTCGTCAGATATCGCACTTGACAAAACCAAGAATAGTAAAATGCTATAAAAACATGACTCGTTTATCCACCTCAAAATAGCAACGTCTCGGGAGAGAAGTAGTGTACAACACGGCCAACGAATTTGGCATTTAGTTGGTTCAAAAGTCTCTGTCCACTTGTACGAACACAAACATATTTCTCAGGGCCCAATCCGCTCACCGTCCACAATACAACTGGGTGAATGAAGCTAATGGTCAGGCACCTTGACTTTTGAACCACACTGTAATTTAACTAAATAAAAAATGCGTTTCAACGAAAACCAGCCTCCTTAATTTACAATTTATACGTATTTATAATGTAGGAACCTGGAATCAGGCTACGCGAGTCAACGACGGCTGGCGGTGACGAATTCATAGCAGCGAAAGTTCGCACTACCTGCCCAACAACTGATGGTCCTTAAGGTTGGGGTAGACGTGGGGCTAACAACCCCGCGCCGTAAATAACCAGCACGTTACAAAATGTCAAAAAGAGCCTCGTACTTGGACGCACTGTTTGGCACGTTCTAAGAAACAGATTCGTCTCACTCGGAACAAGTCCAGCATCGCATTCTTCTGAACAAAGTAATGAACCTTCTGGTTTCCTAGAAGTAAAAACTTCCATAAGAAGCTTAGTAACTGTCAACGTTCAAACAAAGAACCCTCGCGATGTTGTTGATCAGCTACTTAGTCAGGTTCTAAGACTAGATATTTAAGAATGTCGAAAGCAAATAATATCAAATATTTCCCTAATCGAATGCGCTTTGAAATTCCTGCGAGAATTTTATCTTAAGGTTAGTCTTCGTGTGTTTATCTACGCGTTATAAAGAAAAATAAACGTATATAGGCAAGTGGTAAGGATCGGAAACAGAAACACGGTCGCCGATAACCCGCTCCTTTATGAATGGAAACACGCCGTCAGAATCCCACGCCGACAAACGGTTTTCGGGAGATCTCTGTAGTGTGAATGGCGACGAGATCTCGCCACCTGCCCTTACATCTCCATCTACCCAAAAAAGTTACTCTCCATTCCCTTTCTCACTCACTGTCCTGTTCGATTTGCGCAACCAGACAAGAGTTGTCACTTAAAATTAAGAGCTACCAGGTGTGCCATATTCGAGAATATGGGCCGACGGACAGGCAGTCAGTGAAGCCAACATACTTCAGCTCAAGGATGGGTAAACTATTGGTACAACGAAAAATCAACGAAGTAATTTCGACGTCTTGGGAAGTTGGCGGTCAGTCATCTAGCCAATATTTTCCCCGCATTTCCGAAATCCAATTATAATTTTCAGTGTTCACAAATGCTTCTAAAACAATACCCTTCAGCGAGCTCAATATTTATGTATGATTTGAGGTTTTCACAGCGGCGAGTATGACAAGATGATAATATTACATGAATTTATAAGTTTTTGTATTATGAACCTTATAAAACAAATATATTCGATTTAAACACCACGTAATACATAAGTTAAATTGGATCAACACGAACCAAAATTAAATTCGCCCGTCACGTTTGGAATACATCCCAATACCACATTTAAGTGTAATCGGTTGAGATGTTTCTAAGCTTTAACAAGCCGTCGAACACAGCTTTCCCATTAAGCACAAAGTTCATGCACTTCGAGAGAGTGCACTTTTTGCGTTTTGTATAATTAAGAATACAGAAAAACGTTTGAACATTAGCCTCAGTAAACCCGTAAGAGCCAGATTTAGAATCGAACCCAGAACATCCTGCAAACAAGCAGATGCCAATATATCTTTACGTGGGTCTAATCTCGCCTACACCTGTATTGTCAATCTGGATACGTTTCTGAACAGAATCTTCGAATGTTTTTCTCTTAAGCCTCTGTCCTTACGTCCGTATGATGGGTTAGACATATAGCACAACTGATATAAACAAAAAAAATGCAAAATATACGTCCGTTCGAGATCATAGTGGGAATAACCTGCTTCAAAGACGGTGTCTGCGCAGGTGGGACAATGGTCTGGCGTTTAGAGAACAAAGTGTCAGAATATGAACTGTAATGACGATGATGAACTTTCCAGCTTCACAACAACGAAGTATGTCTTAGACGAACAGACTAGTTACTAAAAAACTCAACCATAAAGTTCGCCAGTTTGTTACTTAGCAGGATAGTAAACAGACAGTTATCTAGTCAGACAGTAGGTGAAATAGGTAGTCAGTAAACTGTTAAGTTAATCGGAGATATTAGTTACAAACGTAGGCAGTTAGGAGATTAGTTAAATTATCAAACAACCTATCGGTCTGTTGATTGCGTCAAATTGATAGTCAGCCCATAGGTTAATAATCAGTCACTTAGTTTTGCAATTAGTGGTTCAGTAGGTTACTTAGATAGTTACTTAATTCTTTATATGGAGTGCACTCAAGGGATGCAATAAGAACTTGCCTTTCAACCTACCACCTGAACACTTTAGGAACCCCTGAAAACTTGCGCCTCGTGGTGAGGCATTAAGCCGTCGTCATAAGCTTCTTGCTTTCTTTTGTTAGCAAACTACCAATGGTTCCAGAGCTACCATTTTCTGAGCATTTCAAGTTATGGAAGAGTTCTTAAGAATGTCGAAAGCGCTGTGGGAAACTTAACGCGATAAGCCGTACAGGCACTAAGTGAATGTAGAAACCACAATCTGCGGATAAGTCACAACCGGAGTTCGGAAATCGTTCACACCAATAAATTCGGGCGCGAGATGAAAATCTGGTACAGGACAGGAAAAAGATATTTTCCTGGAAAACTCCCAAGCACTTAAAAATCCAGATACTACCTCAAAACATAACGCGTCTCCATTACAAAGACCAGCTGGTTAATAATCATCAGGGAAAGAATATCAGTTTATTTTGACAAATACACGGAAACAACAAATATGTAAAATCAGATTCATTTTATATTAAAGCAGGTGAGAGGTATACGAAGGCCTATAATTACCACTATCCACTGTGTAAATAACAAAGTTGTTGAATAAAAAGTAATTTTTTTAAAAAAATATTGTGCATTACTTTTGAAGTGACCCTCATATATTCTTCATCATTCTCCTTCTTCCACTTTAAATTTCATATTCGTCATTCTCTGCTCTCTCTTTGCCTCTTATTCTTCTCTTTCTTCTTCCACCTCTATTTAGGCAGTGTTAACTGTTAAAGAGTTCCGCAAACTTCTTAAACCCACGGCACAACCTAATTTGTCATACACTTGACGGCACAGCTCAAAATTTCACCTCACAAAAAGGGAGTACAAACTCTGCATGGTCATAAATATGTATCTGCATACAAATCATTGACCTATACGAATGCAAGGCATATGAAAAAACATGACATGTTGAATAAAACCATCAATGATGAACCTGTGAGTGTGTTATGAATTCTAATTAGTAAAGATCAGACCTTTCTCTAAGGTGCGAACACTGCTCCATTCCACCTTCAACTACATGAGTAGCAGTCCACTACGTAAAGACCAAATTAGCTTTCTTTAAGACGGCTCAGCTAACGAAAATTATGAACACAACATAAAATGCAGTCAACATCTCATAAATATCTATGACTTTGTGTTATTTTCCATGTAGCGAATAATTTACGACACACATGGAAGAATATTTCTGGCTGTGTCCACCAAACATTGTAGTGTGATTAGCTGTGCAAGAGTAGATTACGATCTAACAGGGCAGTGACGTATGCAAAGTGCGATTTCAAAAACACGTCCAGGGTCATTTGCGTGCATTACAACTCGTATCTGAAGAAGCAATATATCTTCAGTGTTAAAACAGTAAACTATTCTTAGCCGGTTCATTAAAAATGGATGAAACAATAACATGGGGAAGGGCTTTCTTGAATATGTGGTCAAAACGCTGCACGCAATAATGAGTAAAGGTTATTGTCAAGATGTACCCAGGTTCTCGTTCTGCGGGGAGCCATGGAGTGACCTTCCATGCGCAGACACGCAATGATTGCTATTTTAAGGCAGACATGTTACTAAAAGTTCACGAGCGGTTCACAACAGAAACTGTACTCCCGCAGAGTTTAAACAAGGCCTTTCGGAGTTGCAGCGTCCAGTGCGATTACAAATAGGAAACGTCCGCTTCGCTATAAGGGATATTTATTGCTCGCATCATTGATACTGACATCCGGAGGGAGGACGGGTCTGCGCATGCTCCGTCCAGTATCACCGTATAAAATATTCTGTTATATGTAGTATGACGAGTATGCGCGCGTGATAAAGGAGCGAGCACCGCGGCGCAGGATGTGACTTGATTAATGAATACCTGCTTTGCCTTCGCTGTATCAATGAAGCCGTTGGGAAAAACATAAAAATCACTGGCTCGGCTGAGAACTAACACGGTCTTCAAACAGAAGCACCCGTCTGCGCAGGAGCAGAGCAGTTCTAAAACATTGGCTGACTCACAGTTCTCCGTTAGTTTTCTAGTGTCTCGTCTCGTTCTTTTGTTTTTAGTTTTCGTAGTTTATACATAATTTAGTAAACAGTCGGGCCATTGGCAACACACAACAGTATCATATAATGCACTTTGGTCCAACACCGGGAATGTTTTTAGTTAGGGGGTATGTTTTTAGGACAGCATTAAGCAAGACGCCGTGGTTTCGAGAAGTTAATCCTCCGCTCAGACGGACAGTTGTAATGGAGCACACACACCATGTAAACTTATGTGAACAATACAGCAAACGAACAAACTAAAGTCTAAGGAAGAAATTAACATATGAAGAAACAAATAACGGAGAGACGGAAGAAAAGCAGAATGAATGCAATGAAAGAAAGAAAAGGAAACAAAGATGGAAAATATTAAAGAACATACACAGAATAGGAAGAGATAAATAAAGAAAGAAATGAGGGCTAAACGAGTATATATATTCTAAAAGAGAAAGTCAACGATGTTTGCTTCATGAAACATCGAATTGAACTCGTCCACATGACATCAGAAGCACATTCTGCCCGGTGTCAATGTATCGCGACCAGCAGTGCAAACCTGTTTCTTTACAACTGCGATATGCAAAACATCAATTTTACAATTCACCGTTACAGTGCGCTGTGCATAACCTGTTCGCTGCCTACAAATTATTTACGAATTATTTATTGAGTGTGAAATATTTTACAGACAACTTGCGAGGCAGCACCTGTGACATTCGGTTTAACTACAGTTCTTTAAATGCAATATATAACATGGGAAATGTTTCAAATGTAATAAATCTTAACGACTCGTTAATAATAAGACACTGCATCTCCACATGTCGTTCATAACACAAACATAGTAAAGCAAATGTTTCGGGTAGCTTTTAGTGTAGGTCCACATTACAAAATTTAACGCGAAACTATGTCTAAAAATAGCTTAGACTGAACATTATTTATATATTTTAGTGTTCTGTCTGACGACATGGACATATGAACAGGATCCTTCCATTCTTTTCTCGGACTGGGACCTGTTCATATACGTTCTTGGCAAATGATCCAGAAGCGGTTTGCCATTGCCTTCTTCTGTGTGTGAATGGAGTAATTGATGCCACGGAGAAACCGGGGAAGCCCCCGGAGGAAAACTCCGTGTTGCCTAGACCACGGCCTTGCCCAACACAAGTTATAAATTCGGGCACCGCCGGGAATCGAACCCGAGACCCCAGGATTACATGGCCAGCGTTCTAACAGCTAGACCACAGTGGTATAGACTGAACATACCAGCAGAGAAATGAGGACACATTAATTCCACATTATGCGTTCATTTTAATCTATTCTGTGCTCTGAGAGTATGTTTAACGTCAGGAGATTTTGTTTATTTAACGACGCATATTAAACTAGGCGTGAACTAAGCCACCTTAACTCCGAGACCAGCCAAGTGCAGGGTCAGAGATGAAGCCGTTGACTTAAGAACGAGGGTATGGGGGTGGGGGGGGGTAGACTGCGTGGTCAGGGGTATAGCACACCGCAAGGGCAGTGATAGATGAGAGAGGAGCAATGGTTGAATGATTATTGCCAGGGGAAAACCCGAAAAACTCGGATAAAGAACCAACTTCACTGCCAGTTCAGCCAACCACACCTAATGTACACGAAGGTTAAGTCAAGTCCCAGTGACGTATGTGGTGGCCTGGGAAGTAACTGGCATCGCTACTACCAGACCGAAAAACGACGTGCTTACTCTGATTTGATGTAAACTTTACTGGCAATGATTTAAAACACTGGAAGTTATAAAATAGTCAGTATCGACAAATATAAATGAAAAGCGATGCTACGAACATCGGAACAGCGGTGAGCAATAAAGGCGTATGAGAAATATCTTTATACTAAAGACCAATGTTATCCACTGAGGAATAGAACATTTACGCATGCGCACATCACCACCTGCCTAACAGGGCGCTTACGACACCATCTCAGTTATTTTCAGGAGCGACTGAGAAAATGTCGGCCTATTTCTGGGCCGAGGCTAGAGCCCCATGTTTTCGAAATATGAAGGAGAAATAACCACTGAGCACCAAAATTCGGAAAGAGCATGGTTTCTTGGAGAGCTGAATGTTCTAAGTAAGAATTTATGATATTTTTGCATAATGTGTTTTATGTTGGATTCACAAAGTCGACGCGGGCTTGCATGAGGAAACATATGCTTGCAATATTCAACATACCAACGTCTGATGACAAAATATTTCATATTCTAAAGTTTAACAATTCAAATATGGCGACTGTATCTTAAAACAGGCTAGCTGGCCTATAGCTTTCTTCAGCAGCCTTTCCACATTAAATATTTATAACAGCCCCGTTCATCAACATCATGTAACATGACCGTAAAGATCTGCGAGTATGGTTCATTCATTATACATACATAATGATGGGCACTGCCCATTGTCTGAGGCATATTTGATATGCAGTACGTTTCGGGAGTTACACATTCCCCCTCCATCAAGTGACCGGTTGGTATGATATTAGCATTCGTAGCGTCCAGAGCTAGATCCCGACAGTTATCACAACATAACAGGAAGTGTATCATGACAACCAATCGCTTGAAGATGTGAGTATAGTAAACTATCGAAACTTCGAGTATATCAAACACACCTCAGCCAATAGATAATGCTCAACATAATGAACCATGCAACATATGCAGTTCACGGCTTTGATCAAAGTATCGAAAAGGGCTTTCAAATTCACAAAGATAACTATACGTCACGTTATTCACAGTCGACTTCGTTTAGTTAAGTATGGTTTATTTAACAACGCTGTCGACAATCAAATGCCGAATCTCCAGAATATGACCTACGTGCGAGAACTTCAAAGTTCGCCAACATCCAAAAGTATCTTATCACATGTCATACAATACACAATTATATATAATATACCTTACTTATTTACTAAACTAAGTACAAAAATATTAGCACTCCGCCGAATAGCTACTGATTCATTACGTATTTAATAAAGCGTCGTTAAATAAACCATAAAACTAAAAATGCAGGTTTAGAACATATTTAATATCAGTATTCTCATTTTCTCACAGAAGACAAAATACCAGCTTGCACAAGTCAGTCACAGGAACTTCCTCCCTAAAGCCAATTTATTATCCGTTCTTCCTTTCACCATGCTTTAAAAGTACGAAGAGAAAATAATGATGTACTTTGTGACGAAAGACAGAAAATTGAAAATCTGCAATTTCAAAAGTGTTAATGTATTTTGGCATTTCAAGAAATTCGGGGATGCAGAACGTCGTAAAAAGAAAATGTGGAAAACTTTTCCTGTTCTTTCCACCCCCACCCCCAATCCCCACCCCTCTACTCCCATCCTTCGTTGCTTGACTTTTTCAATGCACACTAATTCAATTTATAATTCATGTAAGAACAAAACGTCAACACCGCAGGGGCACCAGAACCGGAGGACCGGAGAAAGACGCTCCAGCATTACTTTATAAATATCTGGGTCTTGGTTTGCCAGCAAAACAAAATCGAAATTCACAACAGTCGTTTCATAAGAGCTAACCTTCTGTCGCACACGAGAACGTCAGTAAAACACCTCTGAAAATTAAAACCAGAAATGTATAGTATATTTTAAGTAACTCGATTTTAAATTTTACTACACAGTTAGAAGTTCACTGAGAACAAATTACTCAATTATTTTTCTTCACAGTTTCATAATTCCCATTGAAATACGTTTAATGACTTTCTTTCTTTTCTGTACCCGCAAATAAAAGTTTTTTTCTATAAAAATAGGCCATATTCTTTCCCCTTCACAATTCCAAATTAAAAGAACACGTCTTTTAAAATCCTTCCTACTGACAGTGCTAAACCAGAAGGTCATACGTTAGTACAAATTGTTTAAAAAATTGGACATCGAAGGGATTACATTCCTGTGTTTTCGGTTTAGAGATCGCAAATGAATTTCCTGTTCGCATAATATTTCAAGCCCCGGCTGTAGCTGTCGACGCTATTAAGTCTGCATACAGACACATTACGAATCGCATTCGCGCATCCGCTCTCTCCCAGGACAGCATGAATGATGTACGATGTGCTGAATTGACAATCTTAAGTGAAGCAAAGTCCACAGCCAACGCTGCAGAGAGAAAATTCGCGTCATCAGCATAGAAGAAGCAGCGTTTTCAGACTACAGTCAGGCTCACCTTACCTCATGATGGTTCCCACAGCAAGGATTACTCTCGTACCCAGACTTACCTGAAACAAGAGGCAAATAATAATTAATATTCGAAGGACACACTACAGAAATTGTTAATATCTTACAGACACTTAAAGATTACACTAAAATGCTCGTAGACAGACCTTTTTCTTTCCCCAGGAATTATCAGGTCTCTTCAAAAGCGTCGTCTCCATACTCAAGCTCTTAATCTGTCCATCTCTTTAGAGATCTTTCAAAACTCGCCCTCTCTTTTACCTCGTATTTTAAAGTTTTCGTCACATTCCTCAAATGTGAACCCTCCTGCTGTGTCATGTACAGAGTGAATGTTGTGTCTTTGAACGTTTTACGTTATGCAGTCCGGCACAACAAGTATTACATACTCTTACTTGAAAACATTAGTCTCATTTAATACTACAGGTGATGATGAAAGCAGCAAATGCCTCTCAAAAGTCAGTAAACTTGTACCAGAATACACGGCGCCACAACCCAGAACCAACTGCGAAATACTGTATCCACTCTCCTGCGTGAGCATTTGACACAATCCTAAACAACCACCGGTCAGTTTCATTGCAGAATGGAAAGGGAGAGTACCCTCCAGTTGGACGACTCACACAATCGACCCTACGGCCGAAAAGTTACTAGACACCTATAAAAACCCCAGGGATGTACAGAATAACCTGGCAGGCCGCTTCGACCAAAGGGCAACATTATGCCCACCCCTGCTGCTGAGGAAGTTTTATTCTTACAATTTGGCTCACAGCCCGGACCGGGTTTTCAGCTTTCAAATTGGCCTTAGTGCAAAATAAAGGTCGGCCGTCACTGACCTAGGTCAATGAAACACTGCTACTTGTTTCTCTGAAAGCAGCTAACTTCCATCGCAAATTAATTCGTCTTCCACATTCAGCGAACGCAGAATGTGGAGCCAATCTCTGCCCGCCCACAGGCATTTTTCATCTCCATCTTATTCGGACATATAAGTACGTGTAAGTGTGATCAGAATTGGCTGCTACGATATACAGAAGGAACTGATGCTCACACTTTCGTAGCAACAGCACAAGACCGAAAACATTGCCCTGTCCGTTAAAGACATGGGAGCGACTGCTACGGCTGATGATGATGATGATCATGGTAATGATAAAATTAATAATAATAATAATAACCACTGAATGATGCAGCAATGCCATCTGACAGAAATGTGTTAAGGAAGGAGTCAGAAAATACCAGGTGATTCAAAAAGGACTTTACAACTTTGAAAGTGTATAGAAATTTATTCAGAAGGCTTACAGAATCGGTTGAGGTGTCATTTTGTAGCAAAACAAATCAAGTTTGACTCACGTTGTGCTGTAGTACCGAATTCCGTCACCGCGAGCGCAACCGGCAGTGCATTTGAAAATGGCTCGAAAATTTTCTCATACCACAGTTAGACGAAGATGACCAAAAAGGACGCATTCACTTCCAGCAAGACGGCGCACCACCTCACTACCTCACAGAAGTCCGGGATTTCCTCAATAACCGTTTACCAGGTCAGTGGATTGGTCGAACAGGGTCGATAGCATGGCCACCTCGTTCTCCAGATTTGACACCTCTCGATTTTTTCTTATGAGGTTTCATTAAAGATCGTGTGTATGTTCCAACCTTACCTGCCAATCTCACTGAGCGCAAAGCTCGAATCACCGCCGCAGTTGCAGAGGTGACACCGGATATGCTGGATCGTGTTTGGCAAGAAATTGATTTCAGGTGGGATGTCTGCAGTATCACCAATGGCAATCACATCGAACCAAAATGACTGATTGAGGTAAAACTTGATTTGTCATGCTACAAAATGACACCTCAACCGATTCTGTAAGCCTTCTGAATAAATTTCTATACACTTTCAAAGTTGTAAAGTCCTTTTTGAATCACCCTGTACATTAAAATACAATAATTTAAATACATAAATTCAGCGAATGCGGAACATGACACGTTTTGTCATATCGATAATTGTTGGAGTCGCCGGAAGCCTGGGTGGTGAGGTTCATAACTGGTCAATAGCAACAGTATCAGGAAAACATGTGTGAAGAAAGAGCAAATGAAAAAAAAAAGTCACAGGTGATTATAATGACGACTGAACAATTAGATAATAAATATAACAGCACTTATACATTAATAAAATTACGATGATGACAAAAACTACGCTAATAAAATAGAGACAGAGTATCAAAGGAAGAAGAAGTAAAGAAAGAGAGAAAAATAAGATACTGATGATCATGACAATTTCCTCTCTGCCACACTAGATTCTGCGGATAGAAACAGGAGCTTATAAGTTGCCGACTCGATACGTACGAATAGAAAAGGACGCATTGTAACCATAAGAATACTTTTGTATCCGTCCAAATGTCTGGGGAAACTAGTCCATATGAATGGGTTTACAGTGGCAGGCCTATGCGGGCTTGCAGACATATTCAGGCTGAGACACAGGAACATCCCAGGCAGCCTTATGATCCGATCTAACTTATTGAAGCATAAAAGTTCCAGCCCGCATCAGAACACTACTCTGTTTCCACAAACGTGCCTAATCTCTGTTTCGTGAAGAAGAGTCCTTTGATAGCAGCCAATTGCCCTTGCCGATCATTCATGGTTGCCAAAGGTTGGTTACTGTAATAAGTAAAATCCACCACTGGACATTTCCTGAGCCAGATGAATCCAATACAGATTCTGAAACCCAATTTCATTCACTTTCATATTAATATTAATATTAACCTCATATCTATGTTTACGTCCATATAGGCCTAAGTTCTTCTCTCATAAATAAATAACCCCATTAGCACGCCGTCGTCTTAAACACCGATGGTTCAGACGGACAAACAGATGTAATAGTACGACTCCCTCCAAGAATCTCTTTCGTTGCTAGACCAAGAGCGCGAGATGCCCCAACTCCGCGTACCTTATCTGGTATCCCCCCCCCCCCTCCACGTCAGTGGCCTCTTCCTATCCAGACAAAGCTTTCCAGTGATGTCAGAGAAACGTGACTGTTCATTATTTTAGTTTCTCCTGATTGCCACATTCATGCCTGACGTCTTCGTTTCTTATACAGACAGACCTAGTTTTTTTCCGAAAGACGAAACATCAACAATACAAGGCCGTCCTTGAGCAGGCGAGAATTAATATTCAGTTTTCCCAAATAACACCGACAGTTAGTGAACTATAAGATCTCTAACACAAAACCCGGCCATTAGAACAGATAAGAAGATCAATACAGTTCATATTCACACAACCTACTTCCATAACATCCGTTACAAAGTCATCCCTTCATCGACACCGCAGTCCCTAGAGACTTAAAATATCGCAATTAATTCTTCAAAGACTGTGGACATATGAAGTCGATAGGCCACGTTCATCTGCGTCTGTGACAATCAGCAGACGGACCGATTTTCCCATATCACCTTAATTCATGCTTATTTTAATAGAGGGCGTAAGAATGTCAACACACTTTGGGCACAGAGGTACATCACCTGTATTGTTCAGTTTTCACACATCAGCCTGCATCTCCCTGTCGAATTCAGAAGAACACTATACCTGTATGCCATCCGAGGCACTTAGGTTCGGAAAAGGGGGTCGAAACCATGAGCTCAGCCATGTTTGATTGGGCAGTTCGCGCACGCCGTCTTCCTGTTCTGCTCCGTCTCTCTCAATATCCCTAGGATCTCTTTTCGTTAGCGTCTGCTTTCCTTGTGGCACAATTTAAACGATTTTCGATAAGATTACGAGACTGCGGAAGAGGCTGTGACACACATTGCAGATCACGGGGTAAATAAAAGTCCACGTGTCAAAACGAAGCGCCACCGAGTGACAGAACGACCAATCTAAACGTTAAATTCTTGATATGTGGGGCTGTTTAGAGACAAAAACCACCCAGCAGTCCTGGGGAAGCTGCCAGTACGCTCAGGTAGTCAATAAATTCTCTCCGCCTTTTATGGAACCTCAAGGTTCGCTTCCAAGTTCGTAAGACCCTGCAACCGGTCCCTAACTTGAGCCAGACGAATCCAGCCCAAACCCGATTTCCCGAACATCCATTTTATTATTATCTTTCATCTTAGCCTAGGTCAGAGGTTCCCAGACTTTTAGACCTTGCGCCCCCCTTAAAACATTTCATAAATTTCACGCCCCCCTTCCAGAACAAGTGCAAACAAACAGATTTTTCATAAAATTTAGCTATGAGTACATTTTTTTTATAATTTAGTATATATTATTCAATGCATTTAATTTAAAAACCGTAATAAAATATGGCTGGATTAGTGGGATGAGTCTCTAATTGTACGTAGACTTATGTTGTCGTTTACTTCCTAAAACCGCCGATGCTCTACGAGTCTGAATTTTACAGCGCTGTAAGACAACTAAACTGCCTCAACCAAGCAAAGGATGTTAAAAATGTTTTTCCATATTTCGTTAAATAATGTTCTTCATACAAACAACACGCCCCCAAGGGGGGCGCGCCCCACACTTTGGGAATCTCTGGCCTAGGTCTTTCGAGTGGTCTCCTTCTTTCAGGTTTTCCAACCGAAATTACGTACCTCCAAGCGTGCTGCAACACCTCCCCTTAAGCGCGTCCATGGCGTGTAGCGAGAGAGCTATACTTCTTTGTGTGTTTTTTTCAATGTAAGGGGTCATGTTTCACGCCCACACAAAACTAGAAGAAAATTACTGTTTTGTATATTTTAATCCCCACGTGATTTTGAAGCGGACAATTGCAAGCATCCCCAGAATTTCATTTTTTCCCTATTTCTCCGTCAATTCTACTTTGATCTGACACCGTCTTTCCCAAATACGAGTCCATGTATCTTCACCGTATTAACATCGAATGGATAGAATGACTGTTAATGACAAATTAGGAAGATATTACAGGTCATAGTCTCGTGTATATAGCATTTCCCTGAACAGACTGAAAGAAACACGAAACCAAAATAAGAGGCTTTCGGGCCGAGAACCGAACATGGAACTTCCGAATACGAATCAGGAGTACCAACCGCGAGGTTGATTATTAGAATAGCTTCAGAGTTTGGATAGGAACCCACAATATCTATCTACTAAGACGAAGTTGAGAATGTAAACAATATCAGTGTATTTCTTAGAGGGTAAATAAACACAAGAGAAGCAGAAAATAGGGGTGAGTGTGAAGATAGGGGATGCATATCCGAGGATTACAAGAAATATCATATTCCATGGGGAGCAATTCAACGCCACATCAAGAAGGGCTTCCATAAAAAGAATTGGCCTATTCAGACGCGCATTCACTACAGAAATGTAAAACCAGATCTGTGTAAACTTTCTGCAGATCTCAAAGACAGATTTTATAGTCTTACAAAAGGAGTGCTCTTACATCTTACATTTAAATTAGAGAAGAGAAAATACCAGACACACATTTCAAAATAATAACCATGATAATGCAGGTTTAAGTGGTTTATGAAAAAACTCTGACTATGGCAGTTGTTTACGGTTACTCAGCTAATCAGGAAATTCTATCTAATAACAGAAACACACTGCCTCCATCGCGAAGCCTGACGGTAGATGCAGTATGTTCACTGCTGTAAGAATCTCAAATCTCATATTCGCCTAATATTCATTTCAATAACATCCTCTCATCTTTGGGCAGCGTCTCGTGAGGCATTTCAATCCTGTTGTCCGCAAAATGAGGTTCCGATAATCGAGACACGGCTATACTCTATAGACGAGGTAACACAACTGCATTTCACAAGAGCCGAGACACTGCGATGCAGTCATGAAGGAAATATGGCCACCTAACTCCGTAATACCGAGTTACGACTGCATGGCCATAAAATATAATGCGGAGGAAATTCCAAGGCCTAATTCCGGAAGGCTGAATCTTGGCGTTACGACAGCTACACGTGGTGTGAAGGAAACTACACAATTATGTTCAAAAAGTTCGTTTATAAGTTTAAGATCATCATTTTGTTTAAATCGGGCTATGGCGGGTGAGTCGACTCTCAAGAATACAACCAAGCTCCCCATAAAGCTTTCTGGAATGAGTCGCGTCTACACGGAACAAATTCAGCCGTTTCAAAGACTGTCATCAGGGATAGGTGTAATGGATTTTTTTTTAAAAGAAATGGATATTAGTTGGTTTAGAGGAGGCCTGTCTCCGAAACCTCGAGACACATTCCGTCCTGACGCGGGCGATCAACCAAGAAGACATCACGGCAAACAACTTCATTCAAACTGGGGGAATCTTTTGCATTTGTAACTTGCTTCAATTGTGCTACACATTACTGTCATCCCAACAAAAATATACACAGGAGAAAATCTATCAGAATTATCGTAACAGACGGAAACGGCTATATTAATCGCCCCTTTAAGATTCTACAGAGCCCTCTGATTTTATTCATAACCTTCAGAGCCCTTTCTCAAAATAACTGTTTACATGCTGCCTTTTATTTAAAGAAACCTTCATGAACACTATGTTGTGCACTGTCCACTGCCCATTGTGTTTCTGTAATGAATGAACCATTGTAACAAACCTTTACAAAATTTTCTTGTACGAGTAATTTATATTTCTACTGCAACAAACGTTTATGTTGTTGGGAATCCACAGATGTTCGGCTGTTAACTATTAACAAATGTAGAGACACGTTTCATTAGCTGATCTCAAATCCAGGCCCTAAGTGGCAAAGACTGTAAGACATGTGTAACATGGAAGTGATTCAGGCATCCATCTCGCAACAGACAGTAATATAAACAATAACAAAGAAATTTCTTTCATCTCGACAGCAAATGCACAGATCTAAGTGGTTTTGTCGGACTTTATAAACGGGAATAATTTGTTTACTTTATCAACAAGTCACGGTGAACCAGAGGCAAAAACTTCAACTTGCCGGTGCCAGGGTGAAGGGGGGGGGGGGGAGTCAAAATATTACACCCAACTATGATTGCTGCCTTATAACCTACATTTAATGTTACCTGTAAATTAGCAATGCCATCACTCTTTAGTCGTACGTCCATGCGTAAAGTGTACAACCACATTTGTGAGAAAAGTGTGTATATATATATATATATATATATATATATATATATATACAGGGTGATTCAAAAGGTTAGGGCCAAACTGAAGGAGCGTATAGAGGGACTCAGAGAGAACAACTTTCGAATAGGAATCCATGTCCTCCGAAGTTATCCTGAGTCAGTCAAGGCCATTGAAGGTAGGGAAGTCTGATAACATACCGCTGAAATAATCTTGCTTTACTATTCTCTTACCAACTTAATTTTGTTTTTTATTAATGTACAAGGATTACATTAACAATCTTACAAACCAAATTTACCACAGCTTCGGAGGACATGGATTCCTGTTCAAAAGTTGTTCTCTCTGAGTCCCTCTATACGCTCCTTCAGTTTGGCTCTAATCTTCTGAATCACCCTGTATATATATATATATATATATATATATATATATATATATATATATATATCTTAATTAAACATGTTTTATGAAAACTTCCCGCAAATTATTTTTCGTTTCCCGGACCCTCAAGAATTATACGTCTTAACCCTAACACAGGAAAATTCTGGTATATATCAAAGTTTCTTATGCGAAATTTTCATTATTATGATACGTGTTTGGTGACAAATCTCTATTAGTTCGTAAAACGAGAATGTATTTAGTTACCACAACTGTGCCATCACGTATTATGGAATGCGTTCCAAAAATAAACCACATTGTTTGTTACAATAGCAAATACGTAGATTTCAGCAAAATGACTGCAGAATATGCGTGAAACATCAGTACAGAATCGCACACGATTAGACGCTATTCAGCAAGATAGCTATCTATTATTATTATTATTATTACTGCCATACATTCTATTTCTGAAACGGGCAGCAGTCGGAAAAAGGCAGAGAGTGAGATGAAACGTATAATCATGGACAGAGTAATAACATTGGTCAGCGTCTCATAGTTAGAGACAGCAGAGCAAAACGGGCTCAAATCCAACATTTACTCACGTAAATAATATGACACGCTTTTGAAAGGTCATGTAAACCACACGTTCCATATAAACAGATAAATCTAAAACAATGCTGTTATTTCGTGGCCCGCAGACCGCAATGGCCCGCTTCCTATTTCAACGTAAACTAGAGATAAAGTCGACAATGAAGACAAATACTAAATTTACTGACGCCAAGACATTAAGAACCAGTGACAAATTTCTGACTAATAAAATAAAAATGTGAGTAATCAGAATGTACCCTGGTGAGTATATGAAGCAAGGACAAAAATGGTAATTGAAGGAGATGACAGAACGAGGGCTTCATAATTTGTGTTCTTGTCCTATCACTGCTCTATTGATTAAAGCAAAGATGTAGATGGAGATTAACATAGTAATTTATCTTACAGAAATAAGGTATGCATTCCACTGGATTAGAATACGCTTTTTCATTACGGTAATGAAACTTCAGATGCAATAAAAGAGGTCAATTTCTTTATCATCTTAACTATCGACTTCCAAAAAAGAAAGTCTGCCAGTTTCGATCAAGTTCGTAACTTCATTAGTCGTTGGAACATCCATAAAAATATATTTTACTGTATATTAAATTTAACGATACTGCTTCAACTGTAAATGTTATACAGTATCAAGAGAACTGGAAATACGATCACGAACGGTGAGCTGAAGTTTTGAAAGGGAGTGGTCGTGACCTGTTTCAACGCATTATATCATCAATAACCAGGGCAGAATGAAAAAGCAACAAAACGATTGGGTAGCATAGTAATAACAATAATAATAGCAGCATCATGGCCGAGATTCTGAGGTCATAGGCCTACCTTAACCCTCTGACTAAAGACCTTATGAGTAATTTTCCTTGGCACTGAACAGGTACGTTTTACCCCACATAGTGTAGATCTGCCCGCTCTCACAGAAAACAGCGATTATGCGAGTGTCCAGCATTAACCAACTGATCTTTGTTAAAAGAGCGTGTTGTTTAATTTGATTTATTTATTGAATTTTTTATTCAGGTATTTGGATTGCCTTCGTACTTCAGATGGTTAAGAAATATTACAGACATTTCCTCCCGTGGTCCTAAATGAAACATAGGTCCCTTCACACAAAACAACCGATGTTGTTATGAACGGTACCAATTCACCAAGCCAGGGCTGTTTGCGCCACTCTTGCATTTCGCACAGCAAGCCAAGCCATGTGGCAGAAGGGCCTCTGTAATTTTCATTCCCCTTGGTACGGCGCGCCTGTTCGCTTTTCCATCTTCTTATCCGATCATGACGGCTTAATTATTTACAGCAGCTTGGGTCGGACTTACAGCATTATGACCCAGTACTGCTGTACTCTCTTCAATACGCCAGCCAGACGGACTTCCCCTCAAAATCGTGACACGAAGGCTACGAAATGGCGAACCTATCTGAAGAGAGATTTGGGCCGCGTAATCTGGTAAATGTCAGCCGACGTTTCAGAGATGCTTGAATACTCCATCATCAGGCCACCCAATAGCACATGCAAGACACCCCAGAAGACAGTCATTTCGCCGCCATAACAACCCAAAATATCATGATGACAGGTCGACGGTCGGATTAACCGGGGACCCCAGCTCACAAATGTACGCTATACAAAATATGGTCGAAAAACCTCCAGAAGAAGACCTGGGCGTGGTTGGGATGAAAATGTTGTCCAAAAAGATGTGGGGCTTGTCATTCGAATGTTATGTTTGTTCACATTTCCTCAGATGTGGAACGTGCACTCATCATTAAAAATCACACGTTCTAACAGACTGCAACAAACAAACGAAACTCGAGGTTACGCTCTACAGATATAAGCGCATTTTGGCTGCAGGTAACATGTTTATACCAATTCTCCAACAGTGTGCAGCTATTTTGACTTGCCCTGTATTGTAAAGGTGTAACAGGATTCAACTGTTACAAGATAGATTACAACAGCTGCTTTTGAAAACTCGGTAATGAACCTCCTGATACCTTGAAGACGAGTATACGTATATAACTCTAAAGAGTTCCAACGATGAAGCGTTACATTGCGTACTGCTCTTCCTCTAGACTTGAATCTTCGTTTAGTACATCAAAATCAAATCTAATATGCTTCTGGAGCTGGCTCCGCTGGACTGAGATAAGCCCCTTCTATTGGACTCAATAGAATAGGCATTTTAGCCTGAAAACGGAGGCGCAGATAGCTCCCGAAACATTGTGGCTCCGTCTTTAATATACTGAACGATGGATCCAATCCAGAAAAACAGCAATACGGAATTTTGAAATTTGTTAACCAATTAATTATAATCGATCCAATCCCAAAGGTAATAAAGTGTATCAGGTGGTAAAGAAACCGGAACTTGAACCTGACAACTCGTATCTATCCACTGCCAACTTCAAGAATATAAAACTTCCCTGTGCGCCTTAAGCTCACGTACTGGAAAAGCTTTACTTTACTTAACCGTTTAAAGTACGATTTTATTTTTGGTGGGATTTTGGGAATAACAGCTACCACCTCCCTCTTAAATATGTGCAATTTCCGTGCGAGTTACCAGAACATGCAGCAACTTTGTGGCACGGCCCATTAGCCTCCGACTTTGAACAAATTTATAACTACCTGCTTAGAGCTGAACACAACTTTATACGGACTGAACTCCTTCACTACAGCTCGTTCTCACACTAAACGCGTTTACCCGGCGTGCATTTCAGAATTATATTAAATTCGAGTTAGGGAGTGCACCGCAGTTAGTAGAGTGGCTGGCTACGGATTTGAAGACCGCAGTTCAATTCCCGGAATGGATAACTTCCCTCCCTCCGCGCCACAACGTTGAGACTGGCTCCAGGACCGATCCAGCTTCTTATCCTACGGATACGGAGGTATTTTCCCCCAGAGGTAAACATCTTCTTTCCCTTATATGTTTTCACGGTGTGATGCATTGATCTAAGGTCAACTTGGCCTTTCAATTTCATCCTCAGTTTCTTCAGGGGACGGTACAAGTCTGACTCGTCTTTAGATGACTTTTCAGGACTTCATTTGTTATCTATTGTTCAGAAGCATTAGGGCACGTTTGCCAGGCATAGGACATTCATTAGTAAGCCAACTCGCATCAGTGAGCCAAAAGTGAATTTAGAAATTCTGAACATGTGATTAGCATTGACCATGACCCAGATCTCAAATGTATATTTTTACAAAAGAATCCCACATGAATAATGCATAGATATTAGGTCACGGTCTTCGAGAAAATACGGTCCTATTGTAGGTCTATCTCCGTTACAAAAAACAGTCGGTTAGCGACGTTTAGGGAAACAATCTCTGCTTACACTGACTGACAAACAAACGAGAATAAATACACTCTGAAAACAAAATACGTAGTTGTTTACAGTTAAAGGTACGTATAATGACCAACGTGAATTTAAAGTGAAAATAGGTTTCAGCTGATGGTCTGTAAATAGTCTTCTAAACATCCGGTATCATCGAAAGATATTTTATCATCTGTCGCCTATGTCCCTTGGAGGAGCTCCTTAACGGAAAAAATCATTAGCAAATGCAAAAGTATTAACTCCTAAAAACCGGACAACTTACTTTTTCTCCTTATCTTCAAAAGTGTGTGTTGTCTAAAAGTGTCACAAATACAACGCCCAACAGATCACTATCTTTCAGAATTTCAAAATGAAAATTTATCATCCCTCAGTGTACGAATTCGATAGTAATCGCACAAACACATTTAAGTAGTAGTAAATTTACGCTTATCACAGACACAGTTAACAAACACAACAGAAAGCCTCAAATGTAGAACTGAAGAGAAGTACATCGCAAATTAAATTACACCTGAACATATCTGATCCTGCACCAAAACTTGTTCAATAAATATATAGAAAGTCAGACTCAGTATCCACGAGTCTGTTCCAATCGGAGTGGTGCATTACATCACATCATATAGAATACAAAGATGGCGCTCTTCTGCGCTGTACCGCCGTGCAGTCTGGCAGAGTTCACCAACGTTTCAGAGGCTGCCTCCATCATACGGGCTCTGACATTCGAAGCGCTACAACCCAGAAGACAGCCATCTTTGTACTCACCGCCGAGAGAACCTAAAATCCTATTTTAAGAATACAAAATCGATAGCATCGGCCAAACAGAACATCACGGCCGATGGATTAACACTCCTACTTCGTATTCAGGAGGTCCCGTGTTGAAATCTCTGGCAGGAGACCTGTCATGACTGTGATTTTTCGTTTTTTTTTTCAGTCCCTATAGGTAAATAGTGCATTAAATAAAGCCACAACAGTTTCCTTCGATATTAATTACAATTAATTAACAAACCTACCACTCGAACAACTTCAGTTACTGACAGCGTCGTTAAATAAACAACACATGAATAACCACAGACAAAAACACGTGCTGTCAGAAGTACTCAATCCGCTCACTGACAGAGGACGGATAAAAATCAAAACAAGTTGTGTGTTCTCTTAGTTACAACCAAATATTCAAATAAGCCATGATTCTATGCTTAGGATAAAATAAAAATGCCATTCACAAGCGTTTATCTTGGTTTACTTCAACTGTGTCGGCTGCACAAACTGGTATCAGTATTGTGAACGGCGATATCGCAAGACCTAGGAAGGGCTGGTCGTTATCATATTATGAGATCCTATCGGTACAACAATCTGGCCAGAACGAGAAACATTTCGAAAGAAATAAACGCGATCCGTTTCAAACCAGGGCCCTCCCGTACCCAAGTCAATTTTGCTACAATCTGTGGTAAAGGAAAGAAAGATAAAAACAAGGAAATAAATAAGAGAAGCAACACCAAAAAAGAAATATGAATGTAATAAAAAGGTAATCAGAAAGAGGAATGAAGGTGGAAAGGCATAAAACGAAGAAAATAAAGTCGAATGGAAAGAAAAAGTAATAACAAGGGGAGACAGAGAGAAACATAGCATAGAAGACTGCTGAAAATGGGGGTAATTTTTTGAAATGCGTCGACAAATTTTATGGAAATCCCCAAACACGGAATGTCATGAAAATCCGTTCTTCTGTTCTCGAGCTGTGATAAGCGGGCGAAGGGCGAAGGGACTGAAGGACGGACGAGGAGACTGAAGCAGCATTTTAATTGTCACTCCACGGGGTTGCGACGCACCTGGAAAGGCCGGGGGAGAAAACGATAATGAAAGACACCAATAAAGATAAGTAGGAACGAAAATGACGGACAGACGGAAGAAAAAACTCACAAACGAAATAGTTCAATTACTAAATTGCATTTAAAATCCAACTTCTTTAATGCGATGTTCCGTGAATCATAAAACAACTGCAGACTGACTTTGTTTACTATCCACGGTCGTTGGCGAATTTACACAGCTCATGTTATGTTATTAGCACAGTCGCGTTAACTGAAGCGGACCGAAGTCATGTGCCGCACAACACAATTGCTTCTGTACACAAATGACCACCACGGATTTCACGTTACGTAAAACGACGGCTTCATCCTCTGGGTAGCGATTACGACTTCAACATCGTTCTTCTACAAGAGCCTCGAATCCGAGACGGCGTTATCTACTATCGTACTCCAGGTCTCACTAAAAACTTAGTCATAACGAGTCTCAAGCTAATCACAATTGTTCTACCTGTCCTTCAAGCACCAGAGGATTTACGCCGACAATATCAGAATTTAAAAAATCAAACCCACTTCAACTATCTGTGTGTAGTCGTACAACTTTGACCTCAATGGTGAATCGTTTATCCGTTATTGTTTTCGGTTATTTTACTACGATTTTTAACTGCAGGATCTCGATTATACTGCCCCTACTGTCAAATCTGCAATCATGTATTTACATATTTGGTTATTTTAAAATGCTTTATGAGCAGTGGGAACTCAATTATCCATGCGTGCGTGAATTTTCTTTCTTGCCTCGGATATTTTACCAGGAAACCTCGAACCTGGACCGGACGTGAACACTCATACCTCTGAATCTACAAAACTTGGACATAAATATGAAAGAGGCATCCACCTATCCATTCTTCTCAAAGCCCCGTGGACGTAGAAACACAAATGCGTGCGTGAGTGGGAATATTCATTACTATCAAATAAAGAGGGCAGGTGCTTCCGACAAAGCCTTTCAGCAAGTCACCTACATGTTGATCCTAATTAGAAACAAAACACCCGCATCAATATTAACAATATATATGTAAATGACACGCGGCTTAGTTTTAAACTGTTACAGAACACGAAGGTCGTGACGGTTACCGTAGATCCCAAACCCAGTGTGAACGTGACGCCAAGGACAAAACCGCTACCTCTCCCCGAAATCGAAAGCCGCCCGTCCAGCCCGTAATATCTGTTCGCTTTTGTTTGTTCTTCATTATACGCGAACAGACCGTCGGTCGGAGGACGTCGTATATTCGGTACGCGTTAATTTCATTCAATTCCTGATAAACAAACGACTCACAATTACACTCGGAAAGCAGGCCCTGCCCAGTTCGATTCTCGGCCTGTTCATCGGCTAACCTGGCTGACATTTTCACGATCTTACTCAGGCACTCCAAGAGAATACGAGAATAATAGCTTCAAATATGCGAACCACTTCCTTCCAAATATATACCTACTCACAATTCATTTTCCCGACTAATATGACTACAGAAAAACGCGCGGAGCTCAAAATAGCGTTGTAAAAATTTCTAAAAATAGTCTAAATCGCTCAATTTTCTGTATAAAACTTTCAACTCCCTCTCACACGGTCAGACTGAGAATTTCATGAAAGGATATATCGTTACATCCAGAACCATACGAAACCCATAAATACAAACTCGTTGATTATTAAAACAGGTTAAGCATACAGTTATCAAACTTTTTAAACGGTTAAGCGATATATCTCGTGCGTAGCATAAAAAGGTTAAAGATAGTTCGAAATAGAAGTTGTAGACCATGTCTGCATCGGTGAAGCTGTATAAAAATTAATAAAGCATCCTCTACTGCCAAGTCTGAGAGACATGCTGATACAGTGCAACTCCAGACGAAACAAATGAATGCACTTCCCCTCAACACATGAGATTTTGTTAGGTTTCCCAGCCTTTCATGTCGATACCGTACTTGAATATGGAAAGTCTAAGGGGAAGCCACACAAATAATTAATTTAGCGTCTTCCATAAGAAGAACTGTTTTGTTCATTTGTCTGACAGAACTGGAAACAGAACAAATACAATATAAGTACATTGTAACTGTACTGCCGCCAAGGAACACAGACATCAATAAACCGCGATGGACCGGGCATGCAGCTCGGATGGGAGAAACCAAATTATTACAGAAATGTTGGGGAAACCCGAAACGAGGAGACAGGGTGATAATATTAAAACGGATAACAGAAAAATGGGATGTGAGATGAACAAAACTGGCTCAGGATCGTGTTCAGGGGAGAGTTCTGGTCCTGTTACCAGACAGTTAGGGGAGGCGGGATAGCTCAGTCACTACGGAGATTAAGGCCTAAACATTTGGTGTTCGATTCCCGACAGTTGCAAAAGATTTCTCTCTTAGACTCCACGTGCAGACCGGCTGTGAAGACCACCTAGTATCCTATCCAATGGGTGCCAGGGTTAAAGCAGCCGGGCTCTGAGGCTCACCACTCACCCCTATCTAGTGCCGAAGTCAAGGAAGAGAAGAGCTATACCTCCGCTACTCTACACACCTTCAAGGCAGTGCTTTATTTGTTCTTGGAACGACTTTTAACAGAGAGTAAGTTATCTTCATAGCATATTATTTAAAAAGGTTACCTAACACCAAAATAAATGCGTGGGTAATCTACAATAATAAAACAGGGGGAATGATGAGAAAAAGGCATGTATCCTACATGAACGTTATAACAAGAATTCGCCTCGAACGACTGAGAAAAATCACGCAAATCACGATTAGCAAAAGCAAGCTACATGTGATACGAATAAGATACTGACCAAATAAAAGCAGTTCTGCCAACTACATGCGTATCTATTACATTAAAAACTTAATCATATTCAAATTAACTGAGCAGGAACAAATTGAATGTTACTATGTGAGCGAGTGACAGACTGGACTTTTCACCTGATAAGGTGGCAGTAGAAACCCTAATGTCGAGTGGAATTACAAACCAGGAAGACAAAAGTTAGCAGACCAAGAAAGAGATGGGCTCGCCTAATAAATGGGGCTAATGTCTAATCCGTGAAGGCTACGACTTTTCAAACAATGTGTGGGAGGACGTCACGTGTGCAAGGGAACTTCTGTAAACGCGGGGCGCCAATGAAAACAATTCCGTCACGTCCGACCTACATTCACACTGAAGTAGCGCGAGCAACTCCAACAAACATGTTACCCTACGAGCTATTAACTGACGTCAATTTAAAAACGTTTCCAAGTTATTGCATTTACACAAGGTTCATGCATTTTACTTATCTTCAATGACATCGCGAAGACTTCATGCAAAATTAATCCACAACACGTGCTGCGTAGATGACGACAGGATAGCACAGCTTTCCGTCTGAAACGACAGCAAATGCAAGCAGCCGACAGGCATCGCATTGTATAAATCGTCTGTTGCATAACTTGGAAGGCAGTTTCAAGTGGGCACAAGAACTGAAATTTGGCACACGTAGGCTGAAGGACCTACAGACAGTTCCCACTAAAATCTGAAAAATTTAAATCTCATAAGATGAAGACAGATGGATACACTGCCCGCTTCTCCCGTAACGATTAATGGTAGTTGGATTCATAACATTATTCACACGGAACCTGAAAAATATTCACATAAAACATACAAACTGCGAGTCAGATCCAAAAAAGCGAGGGCAAAAATTCTAATATTCCTAAGTACCCATCAACACAGGAACAGAAAACTGGAAGACTGTGTAAGGAAACTCCCTTTGCTTAATTTCACGAAAAACTATTGAAGTTGAGAGACCAGGTTTCACAGTGAAAAATTTGAGGTTTTCATGGCGGTAAGTCCGAAGATGGCCGTCTTCTGGCTTAACGTGCCGTGTAGTCTGGCCCCTGATGATGAAGGTAGCAACGACCTCTGACACGTCGATTAACTGCTACCAGACTACACGGCGCAACAACCAAGAGGATAGTCATCTTAGGTTTCGCACTCAAAAACGGGTATAAGCATGCTTTTGTATATTTTAATATTTACGTTTTTAGATAGCAGATGAGAAGGCAAAGATTCTACTGCATGGTAACAAACAATCCATGATATTTATGGTTACTAATAAAATAAGTATTTCCTCACCTCCTCAAAAGCGCATCAGTCTTCAGTCAGTTCTGTGTGAAACTCCGTAGGGGCATTAGTATTAAGGTTTCATAATACGATAGCACCTTAGGACCGGCAATCGAAATTACGTCACTGCCTGCAGGGCGATATACACACAGAAGAGTGTCGAGAATCTTTGCCATTTCTATGACGGTCAATAGGAAGATCGCAGATTACAGGCAGCATGTGTCGTGATTATTTTTAATTTGCTACCCTTGACAGTTCCAATTCCGTTCCTACTTCCAAGAAAACACATTACATAAGCACAACACACGTAACTCGACAAATGGTGGTACGCAAACAGCAGGTGTTTATTCCTAGAATCAATCAAAATCAAGAATTGTAACCTGCTGTCTGAGCAAAATTTTGTGTTGTCCATCATGAACCAGGTAACAGCCTAAAAATAACTATCACTGCACTATTAAGAATAAACGTACGCGAGTATCTAACTTTAGTTTCTGCTCATTAAATTTTAAAACGACTAAAACGTAATCCTATGTTGAGCCCTATACATGGGCGACAGTTGTTATCTTAGGATCTAACGTACGACGACAGCTGAAGCGGTCGAATTTAACCACTCTGTTGTAATGAAAAGGGGATTACGGACAGTGCTCGCTCCTGTAGGCAGGTCATTAGTTGCAACACAAAGTAACAAGCTTACAATGTCCATATCCCGATATTAAATTTGACTACGTTCCTCAGAAACAGCCCATCGCACACTGAACACAGACAAGAGCCTCTGTGTCCAAATACCACCTCATAAAGTCGTGGGTTACAAGGGAAATAGAGGTGTACCCCCCCAATATGTATCGCTAAGTGGTTAGGTTCGTGCTCCGGCAGCTTTATTACAAAAGAGGAAAGGGGTCTGAGTGAGCCCAGAGGAATTCAAGGCGTTGTGTGGAACAGAAAAGCTGTGGCTACGCTCTGCAATGAAACGAATCTCATACTTGTTAATAGCCAATGACTTCAGCTTACTTATTTATCCATCCAGGCTCACTTAAAACTACTCATCCTACTTTAGGTTTGAACAATTCCTTTCTCGCGAGATTTGAAACTGTCATGGCGGCCAAGATTCCGATGTTCTTCTTGTGGGTTATGACGTAATGTGAACTTGTAGGTGAATACCACATCAGCCCTGAAGACTGAGATACGATGTCGAATTACAAAGAAGCGAACCTTGCCGGTTTATGAACGGTGCCCCAACATGACGTTCTCATGATGATTCTGAGCTTGAATGGCGATGGAACTGATAAAGCGTCGTTAAATACATAAGTACAAGAATTGTGAGATTATTAATTTCTACTCAGTACAAGTAAAGAAAATTAAGTTTGGCAGCGATGGACTAATTATCTGAAGAACGAAATAAGAAAGAGTTTAAAAAAGAATTAAATGCAAATCATGCATAAAGAATAGCATACAAATTACAGAAAATTATTTGCAAGTTTCAGGAAACAAATGCTAATATCTCCCCCCCCCTCCTCATTCCTCAAGCTCGCGGAACCCACACAGCCCCATAAAATCGACTCTTAAAACTGAATATAAATAAAGCTTCAAGTAAAATTTAATGTTACAAAATGTCACTTGAGTTGAACTGCCAATCCTTTGCTAAACAAATGAATACTTATAAAAGCATCAGATAGCAATAATCAAGTGAAGAGAAGAATCTCGGCTAGCATTTTCTTTTTTGGTATTAAATCAACCTATCTATCATCCTGTCAGGATATGCAAATTGTTCTCCTTCGATACAGTTCATAAACCCATCATGGATATTCAATTCACAACAGACGTGTAAACACTGCAGTCTGAGTTTAACAGCTACGTCTGTATAAGGTGAGAATGTTTACTGAACACATGCCAAAATAACTTCATTACACTCACATTCAATTATATCAGGGATAAGCAAAATAAATCCATCAATTCAGAAACGAAGTTTCCTGAACAACTTCGTAGGCAAACGTCGACTGACGAGGATGGATATCCGTGTCTATCAGTGGACCAATTAAACAAACACGAATCAGGTTACATTAGCATGAACATTAATAAGAAGCCGATTAAAACACGATGACATTGGTCAGGATATCGAATAATCGAAAGATTTTCTAACAGGGTGAACTGGATTCAAACTGTCCAGGATGGGTACCTGCGAACACAATATGCATTCTACGGGTGTCACAATTTCTCCATCTAAGTAACTATTGGCTTCTCAACCAGCAGTATGTTCCGTAATGATGATGATAATGTCAATAAAATTTCAATTCATTTATTGCCAACAGCGAGGAGCCAATGATAGGCAAACACTAATAAATACATACATAAACAAATAATAATAACAACAACTTCGGGGACTATAAATATTTTCTGCTCCGGGCATCAGTCTCCCATCGCTTACGTCTTCTGCTGTTGATTGATATGTATGTGCTTGGGGTTTGCTATTCATTCTCTAAGCATCCTTTAGCCATCGGAGTTTGCATTCTTTCTTTCAATTTAAATATCTTCTGTCTTATCTCTTCGTTCCTTATCTTATCCGGTTCTGAAGTTCTATAAAACCATATATCGTAGAGAAGCATGGAAAGTTATAAAGAATGGCTCTGCAAGGGATCGGGAAGGCAAATATGAAGAAGTTCTTTACAGTTAAATGGACATACAACAGCAATAAATACAATGACGACAAATTATATAGTAACAACATTCGAAACAAAACATCAATGAAAATAAGCAAAAGAACAAAGTATCTTCCTTGTCATTTGACAAAATCTTAACTGAGGGCCCCCCCCCACACACACACACACAAACAAACAGACATAAGCCATTCACACGTAAACATGTAAATGCCAAGTTATGTTGTTAAAGGGCAATAATTTAAACTCGTGTTCTTTAACACAAAGAGTTTTTTTAAATGCCATTTACTGGAAATAATTTTGACGTCTGTACAAAACAAATGAGGATAACAACTTTAAATGGATAAAGAGAGAAGAAATTTGTCTTAAGAGAACATAACAAGAAAACTGGAAAACGCCTGGGAAAGTGGATAATAAAACAGCGACTGGATGTTTATTGTTTACCCAAGCAGAAAACAAGAGAGCTACGACAAAGCGCGCGTCGCTTTAACGCTGAACGTTCGTCGTGACACAGTGAAGACGGCATTTTTCCTACAAACCTGAGACAGGAAATGCCCTGACGATAACGACTGTGGCCATGGCATCAGCGGAAACAGCCACTTGAGATGCAGTTCATTCGTCAACTGTGTTTGAGAGTCCGCTTTAAACAATTCCAATGGCGGAATACACGAAATTTGGGACGATAGTTAATGCTAATGACAACATGAAAACTTTACCTTAGTCGTAAAGATGGGTGTGGCTGTCCGTACGTCTACCTACGTCAAACAATTCCGGCCGATGAAGTTTGTCAAAATCAGAAAGGGGGTATTTACACTAAAGGTACCATTATCTTGTCTGATTTTTAATATAAAGAAATTGGTGACATTTATATAGGCCACGTCCGTTCGAAAGCAAATTATTCATCTCGGCTGAACGTTACAAATATAGCTACAGTATACCTATGTATGCACAAAGGGCATTAGGGAAAACTGTACTTTTACAGTGACATGTGTGCTCATGTAAGCGCTTCAAACAATTCGACGGACTTACAAAAACTTTAGAATTAAACATATCACAGAGCAAAGAAAAGGTGATAATTTTATCCTTTCCTAGTTCAAATGACTCGAGTGCTTTTGACGAAATTTGGAAAAATATACCTATTTTAACACCCATGAAAGAAACATGATTCTGACACAAGAAATGTCTGATTTTGATTTTGTTTGAAAAGGGAAAGAAACAGAAGGAAACGTAACAAAGAAATGCGAGAGGAGAAAAGAAGAAACTGACAGAAAGCAGCCGGTATTAGTTATCCTCGCAGTCCAATCCCGCAAGTTAACACAGCGCGTCACGCTGTGTTCCGGGTTGCCGAATAACATTTTGCACTCCGAATGCATGCCGATCACGCACAGAGCTTCTGAAAAAGGCCGGAACTGGTTGTTGTCTAAGTGACATAAACCCGACTCAACGCTGGGAGAATGAAGTGAACATTGCCCGTGTGTACAGTCACACACAAAAGTATCGCTCTGTCCTCGGGACTGTGTCCACAGTCTTCACAGCTACAGTATAACCCAAAATGTATCCACCAAATTTAAATTCAGTTTTCTCCGCAACGACCAATTACAAGTTGAAGAAATTTGCTGACCAACTAAAGCCATTTGTTTATCATCTGTTTTCTGTTGCGACCAAAAAAATGGCGGTCTACAATACCGAGGAGCGGATATCCATCACCGAAGAGAACATCATTCCATAATCGGAAAAGCCAGAAAAGGTCAGAAGAGTTTTCCAGGAAGTTCAGCGTCAAAGTAGGACCAGAGAGGAACACAAATTCAAACTTCGTCATGAAATTTCGCAAGACAGGACCAGTTTTGGGCGATTACTGTCAAAGTGGCAGTCCTTAGACAGAATGTACTGAAACTAACATTCATGTTAAACACATCGCAATATAAATGGCTGAATAGTATCTGTATGTTTCATCAGATTAAATGAAGCATTAAACGTGACAGGTACACTTTGGGGCAACCCGTTTCTAGAAACAAAACAAAAATTTAGTTTATTAATCCTCAATATTCATAAGAGATCAGATGTCTCATTCGGCAACACGTACAACACGAATGCGGGTGATGAGTTATGCATTCAGAATTTTAGTTGGTGATCAAGGAGCTTAACAAGGTCTCCGGACTTTATAGACCCCCGATTTATTTCTCAGGGACTAGCTTAAAAAAGTGAACAACAACAGTGTTTCTCAACCGGAGACCCGCGGAAACCTAATGACCGCAAGTTGAATAGGTTCAACTATTATGTTTTAAACTGTTCTTCGTCATATGCTTTCCTTCCATAGAAAAGTAAAAACATGACAAAGAAAACATAGCTTCTACTTAAATTTTAGTTACTTTATATTCTACTATAGGCTCCCAATATAATGAGATAAATTTTGAGAAGGGACCTTCTCGGTACAAAGAGACAGGAGGACACTGTCGTAAGAGATTTGTGGTTCTCAACTAAGCCCAAGGTGTCGCTAAAAACTTGACTGATCACCAATTCCAAAGTAATATAAGAGCAAATGTGTTTGAAAAATCTGTCTAACCCCAATTTAGAGTATGTTCATTTCAAATTGTTCAAGTAAACAGAATACGAATTTTACGAAGTCGGGTGCCGAATAGAATACGTGTTATTTGTGTGGAAGAACTTAAGAAAATTCAGATCCATTCCACTAAAGTTAAGTGACAGGAAGATTTATCTGACAACAACGTGTCGAGAATATTTACGACTAAAAAAAAAGAAGAGCTTAATAAGAGTACGACGATAATTACATAATTTGAAGCTTCACAACCTGTAATTTTCACTTATTAACTATATAATCAAATCCTGAACGAGGAGATGGACGAGACATCTATCATGCATGAGGACGACAATACTAAAACGAATAAGGAGGATGAGAGATGTGGATTTGTTTCAACAAGTCCATAACATAATTTAATGTCTAGCTCTTATGAAGAGTGTAATGAACATGTTGGTTCCATAAAACCTGAAATGTTTCTTTACCAGCTACGTTTCTATTAACCTTTAAAAAGAAATACCCTGTACCATAAACTTAGTTGACTTAACTATACTGAGCAACTTTTGCAATATTCTGTACTGAGGATTCTTTCTGGAATCTGGCCACCTAAATCCCTCCATTGTTGGCCATTTCCCACTATGGAAGTCCCAGTTTTCTTCCTACTCACTTCTTTCTTTTATTCCTTATAAAAGAATTAATGTCTACATATTCTACAATCCGTTGTCTTCGTGTGTGCTACAAGTGGAAAGTCATCTGTATCGAGTAGAAAAGAAGACATCCTCTCGAATAACCAACAACTTGTATAGATAAAACACAGTGGGCTATATGCAGTGACAAACCGAATTCTAAATTCAGTGTAACGACAACACGAGCAAAGCCGTCTCTCTCGATACAAAAGCCGGAAAACAGCACCCATGAACAGAACGCCAGTCGATGGTTCGGTGGCCCTGTCCTATGTATCACAGAGACACGATAACGAACAATACTCACAGTTAACCACTTACATACAAGCAAATAAACTAAACTAACAACACTGCATCGATGGCACTGTCGGATCTTATTCCGGAGCCTGAGGGCTTTATTCTTGGCCAGGAAGCAGGTCACCAGGACTGAGGTTTCTTTATGGTTCTCCATAGCCTCTTAGAACGAATGCAAAAACATTACATCAAAAGCCTTCTCTCTTCCAAAGTATTTTATAATCTTACGCTCATTCGACGATTCACAACTTGTATACCGGAGGTAGCAGCACTAAAAAAACCAAACAAAGAACAAAAACCAAAGAGTTGTAACGCCATATAGACTTACAACTGGTTACCTAAGTTTCGCAGAAATGCTGCAAGACTACACGGAGTCACAATCCCGACATCTTGACATCCGCGAGGACGACGAATGCCAGAACAACGAATTACATTAACCAAGCTAACCAATAAAACGGGTTCAGTATTAAAGATGGAGACGATATGCTTCTCCGAAACAATGGTATCTACCCAGGAGTCTACACGGCATCATAACCCAGAAAAACGCCATACACATTTCATGTCCAAAAATAACCCAAGATTCAATCATAAATCACTTCAAGGACCCAGGTCTGTACTTCTAATAGCAATAAAACGTGCGTTGCATGTCCTACTAAAGGCGTAGGACTTAGAAATGACGTCGGAATAACAGAAGGCATGCGTCCGTATTTCAAAATCAAGAAAACTTCCAATAAGCGTATTTCTATTTCAGACTCGCAATTCAAAACTGGATTTCGAGACACAATTCTTTTAAAACAAAAATGAAATTCGGCAAGACTTCACTTTGAAGAAAAAATACGTAACTTGCATTATTTAAGCGTGCAATAAAGTATAGATGGGTTACTTCCTGTTCATAGCAGCTGTCTCCAGCACCGCGCACGTAGCATACTACGGGCTTCCGATGCAAACACAAGTTGTTATCCCGTTAAATAATCAGCACGTTATGACAGAATGAAAAAAGTGACTGGCAGTAAGACATACGACCGGGATTCGATTCTCAGACGGGACATAATTCTTCTTTTGGTCCTCTAATTCCATACTGCCCCTAATAAGTTATCCAATTGGATCGAAGCCTAGTTTCCTTGGAAAAATGCGAGAGTAACTTCAGCAAGGTAACGAGGTCAAGGATGTTCTTCGCCCATAAGCCACGAAGATGTGCTGCTGAGGCAACGCAGATAGCAAGATGACATTCTCAATGAGATGAGTAAGAAGAATTCCTTCTGGGTTCTATTTCCGTGTAGTCTGGCAGAAGTTTGCAACGTTTCAGAGATCATTGATGCCTCTATCATCAGGGCGATGATCAGAATTGGAGCAACATCCCAGAATTCAGCCATCTTCGACATGTTTGTCTGCAGCTTTAAGCAGTGGCTTTTGAACTTTCGGTACATATCAGTACAAATAACGACACATCGGCCTTCACGTCTACCGTAATTTTAATAAATTGGATGTATAAGTTGCCAAGAAAATACAAACCACAGCGAAGATTTCTGCAGAAAATCTCAGAAACAGTGGTCGCTTCTTTCAGCATTCGTCATAATCACCGCACTATGTCATATTCAACACACCCTAACCTTTACTGTTGGTACAGCGTCAATAAATAACCGAACAAACACATCAAAAGCGTGAGCCAACATAACGTAAAGCTGACTGGAATTTGAATCGACTGTTCGTTAAGGTTGCTTATGCTTTCTGGATAACTTTCATGTGAAGTGTGTAGAGTGTCTACGAGGCGTGATTTCAAAGGGTGTAATTATATTTACAAAATGATGATAATAAGAGACGGAAGTTTGTTACTCACGATGATTAGAGCATCTGCTTTTATCCAAACAAAGCCGTGTCACTGGAAACAGAGAAGTGAATTCGTTTAACAATTTTCTCTGTAAGTGAATTAATGACCGTCTTTCTACGAGGTTAAATTAAAATATAAAAACAAAATACGTCATAAAAGTCACACGATAACCCAGAAAACACGTAAGGGTTACAAGCGATATGTATTGTACCGAGTTACTTCTTTACTGAATCATTACCTTATTTCCTTTACTTTTATCAATCTCTCCGCCCTTCCTTTTATTCCGTTTATTAATTTATTGCTCTCCTTCTTTAATTCCTTCTTTTTTCATTATTACTCTTTTATTCCTTCCGGCTGTAGTTGTTTTTTTCAATACAGCTCTTCATCCCTTGCGACTTTACCCCCTTCCTATTTATTCTTCATTATCCTTGCATCTTCCTTCAATTCTCCTGTCCCCTCTCTTTGCTTCGACTTTCTGTCTCTCTTCCTCGTTCCTTGTCCCTCTTCACTTAACAACCCGAACGGAGAGGTCCCAGCCTCCTCTGCGCTGTTATTGGCATGGATGGGTCATTCCCCACCACCGCAGGTGGAACAACGCAGGGCACTAGACAGAAGAACTATCCTCCGTGGTTTATGAAGCAATTCACCGCGACGTAAACGACCTCTTCATTCAGTGCGCCGCTTCTCCGACCGTCCGACGTACATCGCCGATTGAAAATGTCTCCGCATTGTATTATACTAGCAACAGAAGTATTCACTTCCCCGGGATGGCTCTAGGACCTTTTTGATGTGACAGCAACCAGATTTTACATAGAACAATTCCGTAGCCGACCAGGTTTTCTCGAGGATTTTCTTACCTGACCCACCCCAAAAACATATCAAAGTTAACACCTTACGAATATTGCATCCGACATCTTTATACCGTTCCTCACCACCAATATAAGTTCAGATGTTCCTAGAGCGTCGTTAAATAAATCAATGCGGTACTGGCGTTTATGCATTTAAATAAAAATTAAATAAAATGCATTATTGAAACGATAGTCATGGCAGATTTTCAATAGATCGGGCTTTATTCGGGCTGAAATAAAAAAAGTCAAGTGGTGGGGTACGGACAGGAAAAAGAAAAACTTCGTGCTAGAACCAACTGCTTTTCGGGCCGCGCCTAGTAAAATTATAACACTTCGGCCCATGCAGACATCTAACGAGCAGAGCAAGTGAACAGCGACCACAAACAGACGCATTTCTGGAACAGTATAGTGACAGACTGTACATTTGACGCACGACATCGGTCGGACCTGGCACGGGTGAGTGAGTGTATGTATGGCCACGCGTCAGTCACAATTGCCAAAGACGGCCGTGAAACAACATGACTTCTTCGAAAGGTCAAACTGTTCCGATCAACACCATTTTAGAATATATCTTTACTGAGGACGTCAGAAAAAAAAGAGAACTAAGGGTCCCGCCATTGAACACCTTCCTTGCAATATTTGACTGTCTTACTAGGCCAGTTTACCGGCGTTTCAAAGACAGCAAGCACCTCTGAAACGTCGGTAAACTTCCACCACGGCGCAATATGCCAGAAGGCCGCCATCTTCGAACTTGATTTCGGCGCAAAACAACGTTACTGAAGTTTTTACATGCCACATAAGAAAAGATTGTCCACTTACACAGTATATTACTGTGAAATTAGGCAGTGCTGTCGCTCCAGCTAAAGCACGCTCGATTTTCTGTACAACATGCAGATGCAAGAAAGGATGATGTGGAAACAAGTGAATGTATGCATTACGATTAGTAGGACAAATTGCAAATCCAAACCGCCAGGTTCAATAAACAACAATTTAACTGACGAAAAAACACACAAACCTTGCGAGGTAAGCGGTGTTACCATTAGAATGTCTAGGGATGGAAGATTAAAGTAGGATATATTCAAGTGCATTATCGATAAGACCAAGTATGGCTCTGTGAAGTTTAATAGAGCCCAGCGTGAGAGTTGTAAAATCTATGGAGCACACTGTTACATTGTACGTGGAAGCGGGCCCTACATTATACACACCAATTTAACTCTGAGTAGATTATGGCTTCGAAACTACGTCAGAATTATTGAAGTTCCATTTTCAAAGTACCAATCCCTGCCAGTTTTCATTTTACTGAGCAATGGCTCTTCTGAAGCCATATTCTCTTCCGTTAGCCTACATCATGGCGTTTCATCTGTTAAAATCAGATGAGATTTCAGCATCACTGATAATAAATATAAGACTTTCCAAATCCGAGGGCTGTTTCTACTTCATGAAAAACTTCCGCTTCTGTACAAAAAAAATAATAATAATAAAAACAAGCTCAGTACTTTTATATATAAGTGAGGCTTTCACAGAAACTAATTGGATTTGGTACAGAAACGCTGTCAAGGGAAAAGGAGAGCGATACATATAAAACCTCCTTTCATTTATTTATTACGTTATAGGCGATTCGTTACAGAAAAGAAAAGAAAAGTAATCAGGTCCTGCATGAATCAGTTTTCGGCAAAGAGGATATCCATAATTATATCATCAGACCAAAGTTATTTCCAATTTGCTAAACACAAAAGTTTAGTCGGCGGATATTAAAATATCGTATCTCCCATATTATTAGCTTACTATTCTTCAGAATAATGATCTCATTACACGAACGACAACTAAAATAAATAATTAAACGCGTCCACGTATTAAAAAAGTCGTCAGGAAGCAGCGGTAAGTACATCATTGACGGTATACCATTCACACGTTGAAGATAGTAAAACAGAGAGATTAACCAGCAAAAAAGTTTAAGTCAGTGACAAATCCGGAATATTCTCCACTCAGGTGCATCGTGTTGTACTTCCAGGGTTAAGAATCAAAGAAGTTCAGATGGGCCGAACATGGAGCTCGGATGGGGAATACAGGAAATGCGTACGCAATCCGAAGTATAAAGGTAAATATTTTGTGTGGTAGGAAAATTATAATATGCCACGCCCACTGGACCCCCGTCACGTCAACAATTTGATGTAGAATCTTCGTATTCCTTTCTCTTCGCTCAAATGTTTGCCGTTTTTAACAGCGCAGTTCTTTACTGGGAGGTCGACATTCCATCGAAACAACAAGTTTTATGATTAGTCTAAATGTTTATTAAAGTCCACTACATGTTTCCACCTTAACAAATCATCTTCAGGTCGTTCTCTTTAAGTGGTCGAAATGTGTGTATACGAACTGTCAACATAACTATTAACACGCAACAGGATACACTGCTTAAAACTCAGAGCAGAGCGTGTTTACTGCTGAATAGTGTGAAGCAGTTAAAAAGGCATATGAGGTCAACTTTCCTGATGCTGCTGTACCAACGGAGTCAACCATTTTTCAACTTGCTAATCGAAGGCTCTACTCATCGAGGAGAACACTCTCAACATGGGTTATAATCATCTAATTATTTTGTGATACGAAAAAACATTACCTTCAACTCTGGACTTCATAGCTGAGAAACCTCTTCGAAATCTACCTCTTGAAAAACCAAGAAGAAGACGGGTCAACAGCTTTAAGGGTCATCTTAGAAAATATGATTGAATTGGCTCAGGATCTTCTCCAGCGACAGGCTTTGGCAAACTTTCAGTTTCTGATAACAATGTAATATTTTTCTGTATTACCGAACTGTACTGTATTACTAGAAAAATAACAATAAATATAAATGCTTCTGTTTCGATACAGTTTCCTAGATTTTAAATTAGTCTTCATGAAAATATCTCTCGTTCTCAGACAATATTAACAGCTGAATGATATTAGAATAATGTCCGATTTGCGACTCTGAAAAAAAAATTCCATGACTGTAAAATGCACACTGAAAGAACGAGTCAAGAAACGAATAAAATATAACTGTAAATATTTCATAAAACTAGCTCACGCCTCAATGCACACTTCTCGAACAAACGGAAGAAAAATATTGCGTCACGTCCTGCAGTATAAATCACGCCAGTAACAAGGAAGAACATCGTGCTTCAAGACGATACAAGGGTGATCAACACGAAGCGACCTTACCTTCTTGTGAAACACCCCATTATCATAAACAAGACTGCGAAGACAGTCATGGCGGCATGACACTACCGAAAATTACGTTATGTTACAACTGCGCGTTTTCGAATTTTCTTTGTTTTGTGCGCCGGGAATGCAAGCTGTAAACCTAACAGGAAAACGATCCAAATACGCCGACCAGTTCAGAGTCGATATAACACCGCGTGTTTGTTAAAAGACAATATCTCGACTGCGAAAGACTTTGCATGAAATGAGCTGATAAATGTGAAAGGAGCATTTTCTTGGAAGGGCTGATAAAACAAGAAAATTCTTCCAGGACTTCCGAAAAGTCGGAATTTTACTTAATGACGACTCGAAATGCAGTCCGATGACTGTCACTGGTAAAGGCACAAGGAACTTCCGAAACAACGCAATGTCATTCAACCACGGCTCGGCGTACGAGAGACGACAGATGGCTGTTCAGAAATTTCTATAATATCGAAATTATATTCAGTAATGGTTAGCCACTATAAGAGAGTTGAAACGTAACTCAACCATTATCCAGCTTAAAGACCATGAGCTGATGATGAAACCAGAAAAAAAACCCTTCGAAATGTCAGCTACGATATTGGGTATTGCTGGAGTACTATGAATTTGTTTCTGACAGTTCAAAATTGTATCTCTGTCGTGTCATAGCTTGATAAACCTCCAGTAAATTACGCCGACACAAAATTAATTGAGTCCATGTCATTCTGAAATCTACTGTACGCCTATGTCTTCAAATTTTGTTCCATCACTCTTTCAAATACTGTCCGGTAATCTGCGAAGCATCTAAATATTTACCATTGTCTACAAGTACCGTTTGACCCTACTTAACTAAGACCAGCCTCCAATCACCTAAAAATCTCGCGCACGGTAGAGCTACCAACACATTCCAATTAACACACCGAGGGTGGACAAAGGAGGTACACATTAGGAGCCTAACTTGCATGATATTTTACATGTTAACATCCTACTCTACCCCATAACATGGCGGACAAATCCCTCTGCAATCTATGAGCGCAAATAATGTGTGGTAAGAAATAATTCTCTTATACCATCGCCTCCAAACTGTTCTACGTAAAACAGTGGTAGTCAATCCACTCTGTTCACGCAAGGACGTGATAACAGCGGGTTTTCTGAGGACTGGAACCCTCTGAACTCCTCACTATTCAGTTGGGGTATGGTACTCTGGGCTCGAAAGGAATCACGCAAACCCCTTGTTAAGTTTTGTCCAAATATCTAGGCCCTTTGCTACCGGCACATGAAATATCAAAAGGTACAGGCGATACATCACAACCAAAATGGCGATAATGAGATTCGAGGTTCTCACGGCGGAAAGTTCGAAGACAGCTGTCTTCTGTGTTGTTACGCCGTGTAGTCTGGTAGATGTTTCTCCAAAATCTAACAGCCAACACTGGGCAAGAACCCAAAAGACAGCAATCTTTAAAATACCGATACATCTTGCCCCTCCCTAATTGCAAAAGCCAAACACAGAGAGGACATGGGTTTTTGGTCGCACCACTGCACTGAACAAGCTGTAGCTTGAAGATTTCTGTCTTCTGGGATGTTGTCGCCCTGATGACGGAGGCAGTATGACCTCTGAAACTTTGTTAAACATCTACCATACTACACAGCGCAACAACCCAGAAGACAGAAATCTTCATACTCATCGCCCTGATGACGGAGGCAGTATGACCTCTGAAACGTTGGTAAACATCGACCAGACTACACAGCGCAACAACCCAGAAGATAGAAATCTTCATACTCACCGCTGTGAAAACCTCAAATCTTACATAAGATGTAGCTTGTCTTATACGTTATATAAGATTCATTACTGTGCTTGAAAATACAGGTCGTTGGTGCGAGTCCCTTGTTAACAAACCCCTGCTGTAGAGAACAAATATGTCAACAAATCTAAGTAAATTACTACCACGTATAAGCGTGTAGGTATATTTACAATATAAAAATTAACGCCTTTGTGTGACACCGGTACTGAAGTTGAAAAGAAGTCGTAATCACCCACATCGATCGTTCGCAATTTAACGTTATTCATAAGAGCATATAAAGTACCGTAGTGCAAGTCGTTTCAATTCTCCCGTTGGTACATGACGGAATGAAAAGCAACCTTAATTGACTTGCCTTATAAAAATGCTCGTTGGACACAAGAATTTTTAATCTGTAAGATATAATGGGAAACGAAATAAACCGATAAGAGTATTTCTTATAAATTTATCAATAGCTTAAATTACATACAGTTTAAAAATAATATGATTAGAGAACAAACAATTTAAAATAATGCAAAAGGAAACAGTCGTGACCTACTTTAAGGTAATATCCCGACATATTCCTGGAGACACTCAGGATAACAAAGGTAAACGTCAGTCTGGACAGCCGGGTTCCGAATCAAGATTTAAAATCAAGGCCCCCCCTTCCCCGCATCAGGAAGCAAGAATGACAACTCAGTTCAGTCTCCAGATTCTAAAATGTTAATTTTTGCATTTGTAAAATACAGGCTGTAATCTGTGAAAGGGAATAAATTATATTGCGGACTGGTGAAGAGTGCGTACCTCGGGTTGGGAACCGTTACTAAAAGCATCATCTTTGCCTTTGCGTGTGTAAGAGACCTTTTTACTTCAGTGAGAGTAGGAGGGTTCATGCGTACATATGTAAATATGACATATGCTGCTAGAAAATTCTAAAGTGCATAGATATGAAATGGATGATACTGAGCATGGTTTCCGACATAGCGAAAGGTTCTGATGATGACATAACAGAAAACTGAATATTAAAATTCTTTGTGAAAAAGGGGCACATCAGACAGTACGGTCGAATGGACAACTCTTTCAAGAAAAAGAAAAATCTGGATCAAGAGAAGTCGATATGAGGACTGAAACCAACTGGCTTAGGATACAGTCAAATGGAGTATTTGTAATCAAAGCGGCGACAATCTTCGCGTTCCACAAAAGCACGGGATTTCAAGAAAAATCTTTACTGCTCAAGAAGAGTTTATTAAATATTGAATCAACCTCCAAAGCACTATGGGTTACAACCATATCAACAGACTTCTTGGTATCTCCAATATATGGACGGAAATACGACACATTCAGTTGAATAATAAACTCATCACTATAAAATATTCACAACAGACAAGCTGGAAGAAACCAGTCTTATATACGAATGTATTTTAACTTAAGAGCACTAAACATGGCGTTATTAGAACAGTTGTAGGGGCATCAAGCTCAATTTCCAGGGGCTGCAACACCCTCTCCTGTAACTTTCACTTAAAATACTTTCTAGTACACGGAATATTCAACAAAATGAGAGGAAGACTAGTCTTATGTAAGCATTGGAATATTCGTGATATCAGCTTTATCAGCGTTTTAAATTAATTTACGGCATTATACAGTGCAGTGTAACAAAGAACAAAACCTCACGTACAGGTATACCTGTACGTGTGTAGCCGGCTTTAGGAATGCAGAAACAGAAATAACGCATTTGTAAAACAACTTTGTCAAAATTGGACTATACGTGTTTTCCACGTGTGTTCTTTGTGATTTCTCACATATCAATGGCACTGACGTTCATTTGTTGGGAATAAAACAAAGTTGCAGGCACGATATTTCCTACCAAGGCGGCAACTCAGGGAAGCCAACTAAAATAAGTCAAGGAGTTGCGTGCTAAAAACTCGAGACACTAATGAAATTAATGACAAAACTCGTGTCACACTTTCACAGTACTTAGAAAACAGGACATTCTAATATTGCAAAGATATTCACATCACAGGATCAAAAATTGCTGCACGTGTTAGTGACACATGTTAATTTATTGCTGTTATAAATGTATCACTTCAGATATAACTTTTTTTCCGTCCATTACTGAATCAATAGACAAATTAAATATCTACAGAATAATTTATTTACAATGTGGAAATTCTATGAACAAAAAGTGACATAATACAGTTCATGTTTTTACGTTTAACTATAAACATTGCAGTCATAATTGATAAATACAAATTAAACGTTTAAAATGGAAGTTTTAGATCATAATTTGCATTTCATATGCAAATACATATTGAAGAGCCCAGTACAGAAAGAACGTGGCTTCACTTCAACAAATATTTGTTGAATGCGACAAAAAGCTGGTATAAAATTAAAATCCTTGCTTAAAACCAAAACACCAAGTAGGCTCCATTTCTACAGTACAACAGTACAACTAGCATCTAGCGTTCTTCAGCCTATAAATGGTGTGATTTCTAGTTTGGAACAATTTAAAACCAAATTTCATTAAAAACTGGAACCACCCCGTTTTAGCACAAACTCTTCGGTTTCTGCGTACGATGAACCGTTTTTGCAAAAATAAGTTCGAGTAAATTTCATACACTCGAGTTATATGGTAATCTAAAGGCTGGTAACATTGATCCATTAAAAGAATACTATGTTGACAATTCTCCATTCGCTCAGGCAAGTGTGTATATAATTACTAAGTCACGGGGGTTACTTCCGTTCACAAAATCAGGTGATTTGTTGTCACTATACTCAGAGACTTCACATCGCTTCTTTATTTCGATAGTTACAACGGCTAGGATCGAACTTGGGATCCTCTGAGTGCGACGCTACTTCGGGATTCAGAAAATCCCGACTGCAATTACATCCGCTGACACAAAAATCGAAATTTCATATTAAAATAAAAAATAACAACAAATCATCTCATTGAGATTTTAGTTTCTAACGGCGGCGACTGTGAAGATGGCTGTCTTTTGGGTTGTAGAGCCATGAAGTTTGGTGGTACACGTTTAAATGAATGAATGCACGTAAGTCACGTGCTTATGTCATGTATATACTGCTTTTACTAAAGACGCAAAAAATATGTTGTAGTTTCATTATATATTTATTATTTATTTAGCCGATCATTGCCTTTATTAAGATCAACTTCTCTTTTAAATGAAATGAATATCAACGCTAATGACAGTTGCAAAGTAATAAAAAATACATACAACAAATTGGAATACACTGTTCCACTTTGCTTTCACGGTAAGGAAGCTCTTTTCCACTTCTCTGCTTTTAGTACAATGATATCAGTTATTGTAATATCAAAAGAGAAGTTAATTACGTTAATACAAAGGACGTTTAACTAGGAAGAACATTTCCTGGTGCTGCAATGACATAATGTGTATAAGCCATGCAGTCCCGTCTATAAACGAAGTTTCCATGAAGACAGCAACAGACTTCTTACATATGAGGCTTCAAAGGTCTCAAACGGAGCGCCAAAGTATGGATAGGAAACTCGAAGAGACGCCACGAACCAGAGCTGCGCTCTAGCGTCAGTTATTGCCGATTTGCTTTGAGACTCGATACAGTACTGTACATCTTTTCAGTCCTGGACGATGAAAGATTGTTGTATTCGGCACAAACTTTGCGAATCAGTACATTAAAACAATATATTAGCCTATAGGTTCACGCCATCTTCATTTCTCGACAAATGTGACTCAGGAAAACAAATATTGAACAGAACAGGAAATGTGTACTCTTTAATTTTTAGTTTCTATACAAATGTCTACTTTGAGTAGCCTCATTAATTACTCTGAAGATAGCAAATGCCGTAATCGCTGAAACGTTGGCAAAACTTTCAACATTTTACGCGGCTTATTCCCGAAAACCTACGCCTACTCTGAATACGTGTACGTCAACTTACTGCAAACACGAGACTATTGGCCACGGGATATTAAAATGCACAGACGTCACATTAATTAAGAACAATTCTGTTGTCTGTTACATGTAGGTAAACAGAAATTGGTGATACCAATGCAAAACTTGGTGTTTGCATTATCTAAGAAATTAACAAGCTTTATCTAACCCCCCTCACTCCCCAGAATACAAGGCAGGAATTAGATTTATTTAATATAAGGCTAGGGACCCACTGGCGCGACTAGCCGCTTGCGGCGTGTCGAGTGTTGTCGCGCGCGGCTGTTATTTGTATTGCTTTTTATAGGTTCGAAACCCACTGACGCATATTTGTAAATCTGCAAACTAACACGCATTTACGGAATGTCACTACAAACTAGAACCAAGCAATGCACACGAACTACAATAGAATTAGTAAGCTATGGCGACATCAACACAAGACGAACAAGATGTCGCTTGGTTTTGATTTTATAGGAATAACTTACAGAAGAGCTTTGCAGCAGATGTCCACCACCCTTCCTTCGGCACGAAAACTTCCCTTGTCCAGGAATTTAGTTACCAGTCGGTGAACTGTTGTATTATTCGGTATTTCACGTAACAGTAACAAACGATTTCGATTCCAAGCAATGACCTCTCCGCTTATGAATACGCAATGCTCTCACCTGCACAGTTTATGAGTCACTGAAGTCACCAGTATTCTAGCAGTCAGGGTGACCTTGGACCCGTGTGTCACGAGGGGAGGTTGGGAGAGTCTATTACACGTGGGGTGGACCTGCTTCTGATTTCATTTTTCTACCCCAGTGATATCATTGTTGTGTTTTACATGATACACTCTGTATACAAGAGTCCTTGGAACAGAATGGCAAATTTAAATTACAGCGCATTACATCCTGTCGAATAAGGATGCTAATCTTCCAAATATGATCTAACAATATCAGTTATTAGTATTAAATAGGGCCTGCACAGTACGAGAGGGATTTTAGCTGTGACGTAATTTAAATCTGCTACTGAATATTGCTTCATAATAAACGAAGAACTTCTAATTGCGTTTATAAGCTTATAAATCCAGCACAGACTGGAAATCTGTACCAATTTGCCAACGGATGGTAAACACACATCAACGTACGTAGGAAAGAAACAATTTTTTTTTTAAAGTGAGTACTTTCTTAGTTCCGGAAGCTAACGCTACCCTGTAAGTCGCTTCATGTCCGATTCCCAGTAAAATTTCTCCCAAATCACTAATCTTCATCAAACGTGGAAAAGAAACAATTTTTTTTTAAAAGTGAGTACTTTCTTAGTTCCGGAAGCTAACGCTACCCTGTAAGTCGCTTCATGTCCGATTCCCAGTAAAATTTCTCCCAAATCACTAATCTTCATCAAACGTGGAATAAATGTCTTGCCACCACACGTTACCAGGTGCTGTACATCTATACGCTATGGCGATGGTTTGAATTACTGCGATAATATCAGCATTAATTCACTTAAAAGTGGTTTTGTTGGGCGTTACAACTTAAAAGGTCACTTTAAAACGAAATGACACACATATAAAAAGATACAAAAATACCTGTATAATTTCAGTTAGTTTTGTGCGTTTGTGAAATGTGGTCTCTTACTTCAGGAGAACACAGACTGTTTAAAATTTGAAACAAAAAGTTGTAAAATATTACGTAATGACATTTTCACAATTGGCAATTTTCACCGAGTACTAGTAACTAATTAAATCAAGCATCGGGCACACGGGACATGAAAAACGCACAGGAAAATTAAAAATATATACACAAGTTTGGTCTGCAAATACAAAGTGAAGAATCCACGTGCATGCTACAAATACACAATACGAACTGGTACGTTCCACGACCATGTAATTTCTTGATAAATGCCTTCAACCACATAGTTAGGAATATCACGTTCTGCCATAAAAGAACGTAAAAAGTAAAGTTTGTCCCACTATACGCCATGTAGGCGTTTGGGGTGAGTGGAGGTATAGCTCCTCTCTTCCTTGACCTCGGCACTAGATGGGGGTGAGTGGTCAGCATCACGCCCCGGCCGGCTTTACCCCCGGGAAAGGACCCCGGTACCCATTGTAGAGGAGGCTGGGTGGGCCCCAGAGCCGGTCTGGACGCAGAGGCTAGAGGAAAAATCCTCTGCCCCCGTCGGGGAATAAAAGAACGTAGGCCTGTAATCTATTCCACGAAGATGGTGATAATGATGCCTAGGATTGGCCAGAGTGTACATGGCTGCAATGCTGTGCATAATTAAAGTTCAAAGTTACAGGCTTTAATTGCTCTAACCATTAACCCTAAATACGTGACGTCAGGTAATGACGTCTGTCCCTATAATAAATGATCTTACATCCACATGCATACACATACAGGCAGACCGCAAAAACTTACGATTATCAGTGGGTTTTTTTAATACTTCGTCCTTGTAACAAAACGAACCCAGTCACATACTTGTGGAATTCACTGTTTCTGAATAAATACATCTTAAAATTCAACACAGGTCAATCTGTCAACATGCATAAGCTGACATAATATTGCACTTCTTCTGTAAGCACGCATTTCATACAGACCTACACACATTTTAGTTACTTATATAAATATTAAAAAAAGGAAATAAGTATAAAACAAGTACTTAAACCAAGTACGAATTGAGGTTCTCACGGCGGTGAGTACGAAGATGGATGTCTTCCGGGTTATAGCACCGTGTTGTCTGACAGAAGTACTCCGCCCTGATGATGGAGGCAGCAAGGACCTCTGAAACGTTCGTAAACTTCTACCAGACCACACGGCGCAACAACCCAGAAGACAACCATCTTTACATTAAAATACTTCGGCAAAACCAAGGCTCAGACCTTTAATAAATGACTGTATGTAAATTCATGGCGCATTTACCATTTTACTTCCTAGTGCTGTGAATAAAACTACAGTATTAAAAAGTCTCTACACTGACAAATGTTAGTCACAAGTCTGCACGGCCGCATTTTCATACTGTTGGCAACAAGGAAAGATCAAGACCAGTTACGAACTTCAGTGTTTTAAGAGAACACAGCCCCATCCAAGTAGCCTGTGCCTTAATTTGTAATTAACAAGCGAGAGCGATGTGACAGACAAAGAGACGGGATTCACTAACGTTTGTAAGACTTGAAACATGTTTATGGTGGATTACTTTTTGGAACATGCCAAATATGATACTCTCTAAGGAATCCATATATTTATTATTTGATTAAGTAACAATGTTTTAACTGTACATGTTCTTAAACAAAGTGGAATATGGGGAAAATAGGTAAGAATTTGGAAAGTGGAAGACTTGGTAAATATAAAAAAGCACGGAGTTTGCCGAAAAAATGATAAAGATTACAAAAGTTCCTTAATAAGTACAAGTGCTAACCGAGATTCGATCCGGATACCTCCAAAACGTAACTCTAAATCGACGCTCGGAAAAAGTATCCAATTCTGCCAGGTCCAGCCAAAATGCAACAAAGTTTTGGAGTAGAATACTTCTTGGACATTATCGGTCATCTTCTCTAATTAAGTCAACTTTTCGGAGACTGGAATCTGTCTCTGGCCTCAAGTAAAACCTACTGTGTCAGGCCCAATAGATAGAGGCAGCTTTTTATCTAAGTCCGGAAACAGATTCAAGTCTCTAAAACGTCGATTTAACTAAATTAGGACGAAGGATAATGTCTAAGAAGTTTTTCTTTCAATAACAAGCCAACGTCAAACTCCTAAGATTTAAATTGGTCGTCTTTGGTGTTAAACCGACTTGTTATTTACTCCGTAGGTCAGACAGTCTAGCCATTTAGCCAGCCACTTAGTAAGACAATAAAAAAATCAGTCAGCCCTACTCAGTCAATCACTGAGTCGATTCCTCAGCCAGTGAATCAGTCAGCCAGTTAACAATTTAGTTAGCCTACTTAGTTCCCCAAATGGCCATGTTCTGGGTACTGTATACCTACAATAGGACAGCATGAACAAGCAAACGTAGCAGGATTACACAATAATGTATTGAAGCCACTCCTGCCGTATTGATCCTGCAACAGAAAACCCTGATTGTGTACATACCTAATGAATAGCCCGTACCTATGGGTCCCGATGAGCATTATACACGCCATCAAACATCAAGTGAATCAATCGGGATTAAGCGTTCATAGCAGCAACCGCGAACCACTGATCAATGACATTAACGCTACGATGATTATTTAAAAAGTTTCCAAAATGTTACAATAAACCTTCCTATCAGAACATAACATTATAATCTGAAAAATAATTTACGAAACTAACAAATGTCACCCTTATCAACTGAAAAACAATAGTTAATATGCAACTACACAAAAAGTTACTAATTAACGTAACAGTAACAAGCGAACAAAGCTCCACGAGAGAGAAAAATATACTTCCCGGCTCTCTGTACAGTACGCACGCATGTACTGATTTATGCGTCTATGTACTTACGCATTAACGCATATCTAATAAACTGCGTGCTTGTAGCTTCATGTAATGTAGACTGTCAACTGCAGTGCATTATGAAGATGATAGCCTTCTTGGATGTTTCGCCAAGGGGTCTGGTAAACGTTTGCCGACGTGTCAGAGGCGTTTATTCTCCACATCATCAGACGAGTGACTCACAGCATCTCGAAATGTCGGTAAACTTCTACCAGTCCACACGGCGCAACTTACCAGACAACAACCATTTTCAAATTTACGTAACTATACAGTAATTTGTAGGCATTTCAACAAAATGTATATTTCGGACACAATATGGTAAATTTCTTATTTCTGAACGAGTATTATTTAAGATAACGAAAAGTGGATATTAGTTTCAAAAATTGTGCCATTAGGTTACTTTTCCCTTGGATCCAATAGAAAAACTACAACCGCTCAGAGGAAACAAAAAAGATGGACCATCCTGGACAAACCACTAAAACACGAAACAAGACGCAGACCTCCTGGGCAAGTAGGAAGGAATATTGATAGACGTCGTGTTATTTGTTCGTACCCCAATATCCATCTAAACCTTTGTCCACTCAATATTGAAAATTAAATTTGTGTGTTTTTTTGGTTGTTCAACACAAACGCGGACAGCTGCATCAATAACGCAGGTATCCTATCTCTGGGCACGTATGCATACTTCATGCCATACTCTATTATGAAATAATGGCGGACACCCTCAACACAGAACACGTAGCGCCGTCAAGCTGGAAGATATTCGAACCCAGTTACTGTGCTTTATATCAAATAGATAGGGGACAACCAGCAATATATTGATATTAGGTCAGCGTTATGCCCGTATTAATAACAATTACGTGTAGGGGGTTAATGAATTCGCGTCTGTCCCTGACACATAATACTCATATAGCGATTAACGCTTGTTTTCTTTCCACATTAGCGAGATTTCACGTTCTAGGGGCGGCGAGTATGAAAATTACTGGCTGTGTCCTGCGTTGCAGTGTCGTGCAGTCTGATAGACGTTTTAGCAGACCACACAGGAACACGTCCCAGAACACCGTCAGCACCAGGGCGATAGTTGTTGATGTTCTGCGTTCTGGCGCATTGCAGACTCATACGTACATACCACCGTTTGGGAGAAAGTAATGGTAAATTCTTCCAAGAAAAATTACTACTATCTTATCGATGAGAAGTCTGGTGACAGTGCTGCCAACTTTAGACACATGAACAGGCATTTCCCCCCACGTTTGTGTTAATATTATACCGCCATGACTCCATTGCAACAACCTCACCTGCCATCTAAATTTTTTAGACTCACAGATAATAATGGCTTATGTTCAATTATCTTTACCTAGTCTCAATTCGAATGTTTATATTTTCTCACCCGCTTTCTCTCTCATAGGCCCATTAAATTTTCCGGTCAATTCTAATAATGGCATTTCTATCTCTTACTCTTTCGGCACTTAACAGCTTTCTCAACTATTTATCAACGCATAGCATTTATCCTTTTCTACCGCTTGGTTTTTTGTATTTCACAAACGTTTCTTGCCCCAATATGGCGGTCAAACCACCATAATAATTACGTCTCTTGTTTCAAACTATATAAACAGATTAAAACAGGGGCAGGTTTAAAATTTCATTACAAACCAACCTTGGGTATAACAACTTAACCGAATCATTACATTACCTTTGAAAACACAAATATGAAATGTTTCACGTGTGATCATAAAAATACTAACCTACTCCCTCATTCCAGAAGGTCTACACTGCATCATGACAATGCACTTAGAGATTAAAATAGGTACAAAATAGAATTATCTTCTCGTATTTAACATCGGAAAGCCATAGGAGTTTATTTCTATTAATATCCAGGCTCCATAAAACACACAATCTATTGAGGGGGGGCACAATCCAGTCAAAAATAAGAACAGCATTTTAAGTGTCTACTAGAGTCAGTATTATACCATCTACACACATTCATACTTTACTTCATCACAAAGAACACCACAGGTTTGTGGACAGCAGTCCGTGCTAACGTCCTGGTGTTTTAATATTTAAAGGAATTATATATTAGCCACGTTAAAAACAGATCAAATATAGACTTAATGTAATTCCAGAGAAAACAATTTCGCTTTTCAGCCAGAATTTGATAGCATCTCCTTAGTGCATACGATCTCGACAAAGAGTAACTCTGCTTTCGAAACCAGTTGCGTAATTTAATTCCAACTCCTTCCTTAAATGATGACAAATTAACCGGAATAAATATCTCTTGATCTTAAGACCAAATGAGACTAAATTTATCACTTCAGAACTGGAGTGTCGTTTCAGGTCAGTAATAATACTGACATACTGACACCTCGTCTACCCGAGCAACTATTTACCAAAGAAACTACTTTATTATATCGTAGGCACATGTATAAACAAACTGGCTATAAAATAAATGATGATGACATAAGAAATTAAGATAAATAAAAATATGGGAAAAGAGAGCACATAAAGGACAGTGACAAAGAAAGAAGAAGGGAGGATAATTAAATAAAAGATAACTCGAAAGCAACGAACCGCATACAGAAAAACAAAAGGGAGGAACAAAGAGACGAAAATTGGACATGGAAAATAAATAAAACAAATAATAAAGAAAAAGTTTTAAAAAAAGAAAACATAAGATAAAAGAGAAACGAAAAATAAAGAAAGGAACAGACAATGAACTAAAAGCAAACTGAAGCAAACGGGTGAACGTGAATACAGCTAGCAGTTACCTGGGGGACCGGTTTCCTTGCTGCTAGTACTGTCCGAATGAGCGGAGAATTGACCCGAACTTGAAACAGAAGCACCGATGCACGTACAGCAGTTCTAATAAGGTGTAAAAACATGGCTGACTCTCAGTTCTCCATTACTTTTCTAGCTCTCTAATGTTTCGTGTTATTATTGCATATTCTGTTCTTCACAGTTTACATATAATTCAATATATTTACTAGCCGGGTCAATGGTAACATATCCACAGTACCAAATACGTATCATTCCGACTGTTCCAACACTGGGAATATTTTTATTATGAGACAATGTTTTTAGGACAACTTTCAACATGACGACGTAGCTTCAAGGGAGAGTCAATTCTCCGCTCATATAGTACATTCACTTGTGCCCACGACTTCTACTGATCACTACCGTCAAGCAAAGAAGCCGGAAGACAGCGTAAAACAGGCCAAGTACCGACCGACGCCTACTAACTTCACCACCGGCCTTAATTTTGTCTATGCCTCATAAGTAACGGTTGAAGTAGACAATTTATCGCATAACAACTCTTACACGTAACATATGGTACACTATTTCTTGCAAATAATATTTTCACCCTGAAGTATATGGGTCAGGAACAATGGTAAAAGGTAGGCTAATGTTCTCGCCCCACGAACCGTATACGTGCGAAGAAGAGTGGAGATACCGCTCCGGGCATTCTTAACTTCTGTACTAGATACACGAAAGTTGTTAGCGTCATGCCCCGGCCGTTTTACCCCGAGGATACAACCCCGATATCCAATACAAAGGGTGACAAATGGGATTCAGAGTTTGTATGAACGTTGCGGGGAACAGAGAAATTCTACGTTGCCGGTAATCGAACGCCAATCGTTCAGCCCACAGCCTAATCATTCGCTGTTTAAAGTTATCCTCCATCTTCACCCACTCTCCCAGTGGCCTCTTCCCAAAACGTTACAGCATAAAAGTTCTATAAGCCTATGCAATTATTATATGACTAAATCGAGCTACATGTCAAAATTATCTCCACTTGCGTTATTTCTTTACCATGGTTATAACAGTGACTACAACCAACCAAGAATATTATAATCATAAATTGTCCAACCTAACTTACTTTGTGCTTCTTTGGTCCAAGTACAGGCTGCTTCTCAAACAATTGTTTGCAAACACTATATATTTGTTAATCAATTTGAATTTCTTGGATCTTATCCAACGTCTCGGTGTTTCTTTAAACGCGACTTTTCATGAACTGGTTGTTCCCACACGAGGGAACAAAAGTCGAGTGTAATTCGTTTTAAAGAGCAGCTGTTACTGCCTGGACAGAAACTCTGACGAATAAGAAAGACACAACAACCAAAAAGTTGAAACTATGACAGGCCCACACCTTGAACGAAATCATTCGTCTCACATTCTCTCTACATCACAGATAAAATTTCACAACAATTACTTGTAAGCGCCAAATTTAATGACATCGCAGTAACGCTCTGAACTTGTATTTGGGTGGTGTACATGGTTCAAACCTCGGTTGGATTATTAACAATCTTAAATGACACTATTTCCTGGCTTTTGCCAGTCTAAAGACATAACAGAATATTTACAAATCCCTACATAATTTTCATAATCATCCCCAATGCCATCCGAACTTACACAGTCTTTAAAATGAAAAAAGCGTAGTTAAATAACTTTTGAATCAGTCAACTTATTTAGGTTGGGTTACATCACTCACTGCTGATCAAATTTAAATTTTAAAAAATATATAACTTACGTCACCATTTTCGAACCCTTAAAGTCTAATTTTTTAACATTAATTAGGCTGTTCTATCCTGTAAGCACAAAAGTCATACTCTTTGAAATTTTCTATAGCTTTCAAGCAAAGTAACTAATAAAAACTCTGAACTGTAGAAGCAGCTGAAGTGTGCTGTATACAGAATCTACGCATACCCGAACCCTCGGAAACGTCACACGTTTATGTATCAAACACCCCCCCCCCCCCCCCGCCAACCACCACCACCCAAAGCCCTTCAATGGTTTAATTTATGGATCTCCAACATCACCAATTCCACGCACGGACGTCCCATGGCTCGTCACAAGGTTTTAGGTAAGAGGGAGCCATCAATCTTGCAGTTTCATTCAGTCAATGTAATGATGATCACAAAATGAAATACGCAACGAAGTAGGGTGAGACCTAACGCGTCTCTTCCAGTTATGCGCGGAAGTTGGGGAACCCACGTCGCTGTCACGATTAAGAATTCTGATACATCGATTTCTTCTTCAATGACTCTCTTCTTCAGCTGATTAATGAGTAAATATTCACAAACGGCCTCTTCCGTCGATTAATGCGTCAGTAGGCTGTAAGGTACGTTTCTCCTCACGCACGAGGGTTTGATAGACGAGGTAATGACGACATAACAGTTACGTCTGTGACGAAGAAAATAAAACTTCGTCTGAGTTACATCTAATTTACTTTTGCATTTTTCGGTTGGATTCGTTCAGTGTGGGTGACGATTAAGAGCAGATCAGAGGACTACCAACCCTAGAATTAGTCTAGAAAGTCAGGTACGACGTAGATGATATATTAATAATGTCTCTCGACAGAAGCACCACAGTGCTAACATATTATGACAAAAATTGCAAAAATATGTCGCTGTTGCTTACACAGTAAAAAGTTTATTTTACATTCCTCAAATTTTGTGTCGCGCGCACTACTAGCGAGTCGGAAGTATTTGTCATTTGCTGCTAACCTTTCCACTCTTTAGCAGACTTCAAAAAAAAATAGATTTAGAACATTAATGTATACTGGAATCTGAGACGTTCCACCGAATGGTCTGCTAATAGTTTACCGATGCGAACACTCATCGCACACATAATTGAGGCAGTATCACATCTGAAACGTCGGTAAACTTCTATCAGACTACACGACGGAACATTCCAGAAGACAGTCGTCTTCTTACTCGCCGCCGTGGGAACCTAAAATCTCACAAAGTGTTTCACGTTCACTTTTAGTCGATAATTGATACATTAAATAATAACCAAGAACAAAAAGGAAGTAACATTGAACAGTAACTAGGTAGGAACTGCATCCAACACCAGGATCGAACAGGTGCTGATGAGGGAGTCCACGACAATCATTTTATCATATTACCATGATGATGACGATGGCAGGTGCATGGGGTCACCTGTGCGACACTTTGAGGGGATTACACACTGGTCCCACAGACAGCCTTCGAGTTTGAATGGCGTGTTCACGTATTGTTCAGTGAAACCAATTTATAATAGCAAATATCTCGTCAGCCACAGCGTTACGAAACTCAGCAGAGTACACAAACCTTGAGTTAACAGGTTACGTCACCTGCCGCATGACCTTGGTAAAATAACTCCTCTGACGTAATAATGGCGCAATGCGAGGGTAATCATCAGACAGTCGAGGGCTAACCAAAGGCAAGCAATTACGTTTGCGCACTCTGGGACTCATACGACAAGAAAGAAGACAGAATACCGAAAGAAAGAAGGAAGGAAACACAAAGAAAGCAACTTCGAGGTTGTCACGTAAAACGGGCAGTAGCCCTAATGGCCGGATAATCATGGAGGATGTGTGGTCTGCGGACACTGCTGCCTCCTGCCGTCGACGTCTGCATTAATTTACGTACTGCTGTTGCCATTGTTTCACACAGTGCAAGCTGAAGTCCCACATCCGTTGCGTTATGCTTGTTCGGCTATTTGTACTTGGCAATGCCATCTCAGACACTATTATACACACAACGCGCGAGTAAAGTTCAACACGAATCAGTAGCGAATTTTGACAAAACCAAACTGTGTCCAAATTTCACCACAACTGCCCTGAAGATGGAGACACAAAGCACCTCTGAAACGTCGACAAACGTCTACCATACTACACGGCGCTACAATCTAGGATGAAGTCGTCTTCATAATCACTGACGTGAGAACATGAAATTTCTTGCCTTCTCTTACCTCTTACAGATCGAATTTTACGGTCTTCACATTGGGGATCAGTTCATTTCAACGCCTCAGATTCTAAATAAGTCAGTCAGATTCATCGATGCCCAGATCGGAATTCAAACACACGACTTCAGCGTGCAGAGTTGGAAATCCCGTGATCACGTGGAACACGAAGTATTTACTCGTTTATACCAACATTTATTTGCAATAACACAATACGTTCGTTTCCCTTTGTTCTATAAATATGTGACTGTGTATTAGAATTCGCGACACAATGTGTTAAAGAAGGTACAAAGAATGAAAGATCAGACGGAGAGGTCAAATGCATGAATAGTGAATTAATTGGGTCTTATGAAGACACGGCGACGAGGGCGTGTAACTGAGAAGTCGACATTCTAGCCCACACAGTCTCTGCTGTAGGCACTTGATGCTTCTCGAGACAGCATTAATTCCCCGTGGTATTCTACAATAACCACTGGGACTGGCGAAGGACCAAACATCTCTGAGATCTGTTCCTGGTACAGACAAGTATTTCTCTCTTAGCTACCACGAACAAGCCCCGTCCAACATCTACTCAATGTGTTCCTCAAACTTCTCTGACAGGTAATGATCCTAGGTCTCAAAGTTGACAACTCAGCTCCGTGTCTACTGATCCTATAACGAATGCACATCAGCGCAACTCTCGCGACCAGGTGCAAATTTATCTTTTCAGTATCACCGTTCATTTACAGCAGACAAAACCAATTTTTCAAAACAAATCACACACAGATATTCAACAGAATTTAGCCATAAATTAATTTTACCTCGCATTTCGTGAAATATTAACCATTGAAAATGTTTAAAATACCATTTGCAGGTTTTATACGCTACACGCCGCGTTCTTCCGTTGTTAGAACCGCTTTTCAGAAAACCTCATTAACGTTCAAGTAACGCGTAATAAAAATTAAAAATGTTTGTGTAACACCATAAAAACCGGAATTGGTCAGAATCCGTTGAACAACTTTTAATAAGATACATAAGCGAATTGACAGGCACGGTTTCGCTATTACGTGTTCATTTTATCACATCTTGGCAAATATGACACCGCGGACTATATCCATTAACCAGTAAGGTTTGAACCAGCGATTCCAGTGGAAAGTCGGCATTAAACAGTGCGTCCTAGACACAACAGCTATTATGAAAAGCAACAATTCCTTCCAGTTCATTTCTTATAAATATCCTGTATTCTCATCCGACGATGAGAATAACTCGAGCAGATGATACAATGTCTTAAAACCACAGGAAGAAGAGATCACGTCACGCTGGGTGCAGGAAAGCTGGCGCGCCCAGAATTGTCTGCCCACCTAATGCTTTTTTCGTAAATAGCTGCTAGAAAAAAAAACCTTCCATAACCGGCGACAGAAGGATCCAGTTCAATTCACGGATTACTTCATGTTCAGCAGGCAAGGGAATTCACTTCCAACATGGGCAGGTCAGCACCATACGAAGACTGCAGGTTACCCAACGCGGTGGAAAATTTATAATCTTCAGTCGACTTCATGATGTACGTCTTCCGCGAATTGTATTCACCTGTTCAAGAAATTTTCTGCCCTAGTAGAACACAAATGATAATCATCTCACCACTGGACCACATCCTGACCCAATTCCATCTAACTCATCCCTTTAGAATGTATTTCTGTAAGATCCATTTCCACATCCTCCCATTATATATACCTTAGACCGTGGAATACAGACCGAAAACTTGTACGCACTTAAGTCATCATTTCTCCGTGCATGTTGTATACATGTCCGGATCTCACAATTTTCTACATAATCGTCCACGAACATTATGTGATGAACACGATTTATGAAACGTTTCATTTTACAATTTTCTCCACTCCACTGTTAATTCATCTCTCTTGGTCCACATATTTTCCTAGTTACTTCGTTCACAGATGTCCTAAATCCATATTATTACGCCCTGCTGGCTGAAAGAAAGGTCCACAACCGTTAAACTATAAGATAAAAGACAACATTATTCATTTGTAGCTAATATTTATATTTTAAAACAAAACTGGAAAGACAAAGAATTTGAAATAAATGGAACGCCTATCAAAACAAATAAAATATAACATAACGGTGAAAAGATACGTATCTTCAACGCCACCAGCAAGAATTTCCTTTACGGGAACATTGTGAGGATCCTGGAATTGCTGTCTTGGACTAAAGACACGATTAAACAATCTGAATGAGGAATTAGTCAGAAAAGGATATTAGCACAAACACACAGAAAGATAAACGAAGAAGACTATCAAAGATACTGCTAAGAGCTGCATGGATAACAAGACGGAGAATATACGTACCAGGTCTATAATACTCCTTGACGTAGAACAGAGCATGCGCAGTTAAATATTTGCTGAAGACGTACGGGACTTAGGCAAGTCCCAATAGGACAGACACAACAATGGCGAGTAAATGAAGCAATAGCAGTGCGCACGTGCTCCATATTCAAGAGACCTGAAGGCACAAAACGCCAAAGCGTGACTGAACAGACATGCAGTTGGAATACAAGGCGGAATTGGGGGCTATGGTGATTAGTTCTGTCAACAGCGTACTGGCGAATTTCAAGTGCGAACTTTACCTCAGTAAAAGGCGTTGAATTATTTCGCTCGTCAGAATGGTTTATATCGATAATCGAGAAAGAATGACATCGATAACCCGTGAATAAAATTACAACAAAAGAAACTTATCGTGGTCGAGTGGTTAGTACTCCTCATAGAAAACGACAGGTCCCAGGTTAAAATCTCGGGCCGGAAACCGACTATCCTGACGGGGGATTTTCGTAGTTTGCCCCAGTCCTCCCATAGTACCCTAAAACAGGACACGACAGAGTCCATTCCACACATAATTCTCTAATCACATACCAGACGTTATCTTTACGAGCATTATTTGAAACGAGGAGTGTGGAATCGAACCTGGAATTCCACTGCTGTAAACACCAAACAGGCACATAAGTTTCCACGCAGTGTGAAACGAAACAGGCTGGACTCGAACCAGGAACCTCCAAAACGCAGTTACATAAACTCGTCAGATATCGCTGTAGCTACAAAAGCGAGCAGAACGAAACAAAGCTTTAGCATTGCTAGAGTAACTGGAACTAATTTTCATTTCCATTTTCGAAATTATAAACAGATACCGCCAATTACTGCTGACGTAATAACGTCACAAATCCAGTTGGCATTACCATTTGCTTTTCAAAGTACAATATATATACACCGGTTTATCATATTTCGACTGGGCTTAACGTATTTACCTTCGGTATTCAATCTGCATGTTTAGTATGGGCGATATATAAATATCTAACAGTAAATATAAATTAATGAACTCGGCTACACAGAGGAGGTCAAAAAAAATTACTATTTCAAACTAGAGATGGACAATATTAACGTCAGAGATGTTTCGACCATCCATCATGGGCCGGGTAGCTGAAGTCTAGAAATGTAACACAAAAATCCTATACACTGTGCAAATAACGCCCGTTAACTCGACTACATACGTCAGGTAAGTAACAATACCACTACAAATCCTAACCCCTCTAAGCAGTCAATAACAATCCAACTGTTGCAAAAACTCCGTTGTTGTTCAAATTTCAAAATCGTTAGCCATCAAAAGACCTTTAAATGCTATCAGAAACGAGGTATCTCATTCTGAAACATTATCCCGTCTGACTTAAGGTTTGTTAATAAACAATATAACTCTAACAAAACGTCAAATTTTATGTTATAGCTGAAGTTGCAACACAAACAGCGGAGTTGGGACGAGTGAAGACAGCTCAGAAATCGCAGCGTAACAAAGCCTGCGACGCTGTAGTGTTGACTTAAAAGCCTTTTGTCGCCTCGAAGCATGCAATTTGGTGACGGCTACTTTAATAATTAAAATAGAACATCACATATTTGTAAGTTTTCAACCAAGGAAATCTTCAGTTAGACCAAAACTGGAAATACACGAACAAAGTACAGAGTCTGACACAAATTTTATTTAAAAAAACTTCCGACGGAAACATTTAAAATATGTTTCTTCCATCTATGTCTTCCTATTCCAACAGATCTAAACGAGAATGTTGTCCAACCGTACATATCATGCGTTCATTTACTTCTTGCTTTAGGCTCTACTTATATACAATGGATTTGCGTCATCATCCACAAGTTCCCATGTTATAGGCTTATTTGTGTCAAAAGAAACGTTCTTCTGCAACAATTACGCTCAAAATTAAGCAAATTAGCACAATATGGAACACAGCAACTATTACTATCCACAGGACAGTTTTATAGGGTAATTTGCAATAAAGTCAGAATGGCCTAGACCAGTGGTATTCAACCTGGGGTACGCGTACCCCCGGGGGTACGCGAAGACATCTTAGGAGGTAAGTAAAATTTTTAAAAAAAAAAATATATATATATATATATATATATATATATATATATATTCTTTTATGATAAACAGTGAATAATCAGTAATGTAATTTATTTAATTTATTTTAGATGTAGATTATATACTATGTATAACTTGAATTATACACCAACAACTTTGGGGGTACAAAGTTGAAGAGAAATTATATCTGGGGGGTACACGAACAAAAAAGGTTGAATACCACTGGCCTAGACAAATAGTCTGATATACACGAAGACCTTAATTCATGGACAAGCGAGGGAAGTAACTACTAATGAAATCTAGGCCTAAATTTGAGACAATATTAAAACAGATCTCAGAGAGCTAGAATACAGATGCGGACTAGATTTAAATGGTCAGATTTCAAGGTTTCATTACGACAGGAATAAACATAACTATCTTCTGGGATACTACGCCGTGTAGTATGGTATAAACTGATATGTTTCAGAGGTTCTCACTGCCTCCATCATCAGCGGGATGAATTATTCACAACATTCCAGAAAACAGATATATTTATAGACTGAAACTGTTTTATTTTTATGTCCAAGTTCCATGAAATCTTGAAATGTCTTAACCTGTTAAGTAACCAAGCATTGCTCAATGAGCAAACTAGAACGTAGAATATGCTATAAAAATACCTTCCTTCCAAAGTTGAAACATGATTATTTCGAAGCTAGTTTAAGAATATTTCACACATTTTAATTGACGCCCAGCCTATTAAGGATGGAGTAGAGAACTTGGACTCGCCACTATGGCGTCGAGATCCCAAGCCATACACAAAGAAAACTCGCTTGCTGGAACGTGAGGGCGCATGGAAAGGGAGTCACGAGAGAAAACTTGAAAATAAGGACGCGCTACACTTACGAGTTCAAGTGCTGTTCAAAACCTGTCCAGAGTTCGTGTCTCGTCTGCTCTGTCCCCCTTATGACGTCAGCACAGTGAAGTGAATCAGAGAGGAGGAAAGCAAGATTAGAAAGAGACGAATACTTGACCCTGCATGTAAGGAGTGAGTTCGGCGAACTGGCTCTCTGACTTTTCCTTTGTGCTACGCACATTTCATGGTCGTTTCAACGGCAACTTCTTAGAATAAGCGTAGGACTCTGTATTACTAAAATATTACACTCTTTCTGCATTTCAAAAGAAGGTAGCAAGGAACTGAATTATTATCTAAACAACTAATATAACATCTAAGAGAAACAACTCAAATAAATAAGACAATTGTTAACCGAACAAATCTCCAGATTAAGCAAACAAATAACTATGTAATCAATTTCATAATTATTTAAACATAAATAAAATACTAATTAATTAACTAATCCAGTAAACACCTGAGGAATAATGAAATTAAACAAATAACAAAATGGTGGCTAACTACACGACTGACCAACCAATTAACTAAGTTAATAGTAACATAACTAAATAATTAATAACACAATCGACTAACAACCATAGAAACTAATTTATGCTCATATTATGAACAGAAAATCCAGCACTAGTTAGATAAACGCTGGCTATTGAAACAATTAAAGATAATCTAAGGTTATTAATATAAGCCAGTTTATTTTCAAAACGTTCAAACTGCTATCTTCGCATCGAACGTTGGAATAAAACAAGATGGCTCATACTGCAATGTGATGACAACCAATAGCCGAGCAGAAAACTATGACCTGAGAGCGAGATGTAACAGGAAAACGGACAAAATTTGGGTACTAGAACGTTTCTTGAGTCTAAATAAAATATTATAACAGGATGTATCAATTTTCACATACACTGCTAATCAGACAAAAATATTTGTATATGATAACTTATATATCACACACCTCTTGTAAGAGCTGAAATGGCTGTATCAAACACATTTCGTCAAAGCGAATACGTTAACAAAATATATAATTTACAATTAAAAACGCAACCCAAATACAAACATATAGACAAAATTAAATTATAAGTTGGTCCACCCCCGTGTAGTAGACTCTCTCAACCCCCCTCGTGACAATGGGGTAAACGTTACTTTTGTTACTAGGCCGCTGCTCGTGCTAGATGCGCAAAATCTGTGCTTGGTGCGAACAAGGCATATTCACGAGCATTAAATAATTCTGAGGGCATCGCTCAAAGAAAAAATTTGTCTGAATAACCACAACGCTTGAAGAAAGTCAAATACGACCTAAAGACACCGAAACACACTAAGAATTTGGATGTTCGTCTTCGAAAAGGTGGTGAACATTTTTCAGCATATTCTACAAAGCTGTCGTGTAAAAAATACCTAGCCTGTCTTGTTATATTGATGTCACCAAAGCTAACAAATCGTGTTGAAGTTCTACACAAAGAGGAACTTCCTGGCTCGCATTCAGCAGCTGCAGTGGGAATATCGTTGCAATATTTACATACTTCATAAATAAATACAGGGTCACTGAGATAAAGTCGCCAACAAAGACTTCTTCAAACTGGAGCACATATTTCCATTCCTCTTTCTTTGAACACTAAACATGAAGGGTTTAAGGTATTTTGCTCTCCGCTAAGTGTAATCCTCGGTGCCTTGACATACCTAACAGATACACAGTAACATCATGAGTTAACAGACTCCATTCCGCTTGCTATTAACAGTCAATCCCACACATATTTAAACAGCAGAACAAAATTCTACACCAGTTTCATTTCAATTAATTTGGCTGACATTCATGTCCTGATCTAACTGCACCCGTGAACCATGGGTACGTATAAGGTGTGTAGAAGTGATCCTCAACTTCGCACTACATCGAAGAGTGAGTTCGGCTTCCGGGAGAAGAATCCTGGTAGATAAGGTCTAGATCAGATCCATCACTTCTGGAATCAAACCAACGTCACCCCAACCGTCCTCTGTGACGTCAATGACTTAGTATCCATTCCACGACGTTTCTTATTTTATACGTTACACTGACCACTCCGAGCAAGTGGAAGTTAGTGCCAGGAGATCTTTACAGAATTAGTCGTTCTCGGAGACATATTTTTGAAAAAATACACATTTCTTTCAGCAGTGGAAGGACGTTGGTATGAACATCATGCAGATTTCATGCGTCATATCATCCAATGACATGTCAGTTGTAAAGAAAAGCACTGTTTGGATAAGCAAACTACCAGCGTGTCAATTTGAATGGAACACCATTCTAGCCGAATAGGTTCTCGTTCTCAAAACAGGTGATGCAGGGAACACCGATATAAATAATGGTAACCGAACAGCTACCACTTGCCACCTTGTCCTCTTACAGGGGTGCATAAAAATAGACAACCCATAGGGGAAAGAAACAGTATAATTGGAAGACATTTAGACCTAAGACAGGTTGAAAAATGGAATACGTATAATCACGTAACAAAATTCACAATGTTTACTCTTCACAAGTATCTGCTAGGGTAATAAAACAAAGAACGACAAGATAGGTGGGACATGCAGCATGAATGTGGGAACAAGTCGTACGGAATCCTTACTGCAAAGATAACGGAAAAGAACATATCTGAAAGTATATCAAATCTAAAACTTCTTGACGATGGTGAAGAGTCAATTGAATAAAAATTTCCTTGGATATTATCCATCGTCTAGTAAATATAAAACGTAAAAACGACGTTTCGGAGATGGGACTCTATCTCCGTCTTCATGTTCCTACACTCTCTATCTAGTGGGCCCAACTGTGTAGGAACCTGAAGACGGAGATAGAGTCCCATCTCCGAAACGTCGTTTTTACGTTTTATATTTACTAGACGATGGATAATATCCAAGGAAATTTTTATTCAATATCTGAAAGTAACTTAACAATTCTTACGGTTACGGGATAGCTGTCAGTATAGTGACTAGCTACGGGCTGGACGACCGGGGTTCGATCCCCGAAGGGGTCAGAGGATTTTTCCTCTAGCCTCTGCGTCCAGACCGGCTCTGGGGCCCACCCAGCCTCCTCTACAATGGGTACCGGGATCCTTTCCCGGGGGTAAAGCCGGCCGGGGCGTGATGCTGACCACTCACCCCCATCTAGTGCCGAGGCCAAGAAAGGGAGGAGCTATACATCCTCTCACCCCAAGCGCCTACATGGCGTATAGTGGGACAAACTTTACTTTACGGTTACAAACAGACTATGATTCGGCAGCAAAGGAAATATGTTGATTGAGGTTGGAAGATAATTAATTGTAAAACAGCAGAGGTAAGGATCTGGAAGCCGAGAAATGAGAAAATAGCTACTGAACTGATCCGGTCCCACAAGTAAAATAAATGGACGGATGGATGGAGCTTAATAGAGCAGTTCATTAACCTCCACAGCGAAAAAGGCAATACTTTATTATACCCAAACAGAATTGCAGTAAACCTGGTCACAGAATGCTCTCTGACAATACAACGCTACGTCATAATGAAATGTGGGGTAACATAATTCGTGTGGGCTCAGCTGACAATCACAGAATCCAATTGGTCAGTCATTAAAACTTTATACTATTACTTACACAGATTACTAGGCACTCCTCATGGTTGCACTATCGACAGTGTTGGTTTGAATCCATTTTAAAGGTATGAAGTCAGTGAAGTAGTGACTGGGCAAACACTGGATAAGAAAAAACATAAAGAAAGCTCGAGGGATATTAGATTACCCATATGGGTCCTCGTTGACACGCTTGTCTTGTTTTCCTTCACAAACAAACATTTTCGTCGGCACTTCGTTTTCAGTTAACTTAAAGCTGTACATTTTCCTCAAACTGAGCGACAAATTGTGAAATGTCTCAGATTTGTGGTCCTGAAGGCGATAAAGACGTACATTGTGGTTCTCTTTGTCGTAACGCCAGCCTGAAGATGGGAGCGACAATTTTCCCGAAAGTCTGGTAATTACCTACCTTCAAGACCACACGACATAGAAACTTGCACCCACTCCATATAAATTCCAAATTATCATTTATCATCCTCTTACCACTATAATATAATACCGAAATCAGTTAAAATCATTGTTAAATAATGAAAAATCAACAAATTAAAACCTCTGCAGATAAAACAGTCATTTAATAGCCTAAGTAGACGTGAGCAGCAGCTAATTTTCCCAATTTTTTTCATGAAAAAATAAACGTATATATGATTTCGAAGATACCAATGGATGTAAATGAACACCAACACTCGAACCCGATACATCTCGAATATGACGGATTGTTAGCCATGACTGTGCAATGAAATGAGATGCGTGGGATTCTAGACAAAAAGATGCAAGTTATGACAAACGCCCAACTTCAATTCAACACGGAATGCTGTACAGAATAAGAACGACAAAAAGGAAGCCGATCTCATTAAAATTCAGGGTTCGTTGCACCAACAGGGGCGTCATATCCAAATAAAAACTATTACGCACATAAGTGTCAGGTAGTCGTGCACAAGTATCACGTATGACCCCCTGCGCCACAAAGGCGCAAATCCATAAGGTCACTTCCCGAGCAGGTTCAATCCAAAGCCTGCTGTTCGACACCAGACGCCGACAAACGATTCGATAGCGCGGGTAGCAGAATGTCGCAGAAAAACATCAATAATGTGAACTCGGAAACAAAAGCAGCATTTCTTTTAAATAAAACTCTAACCTCCGTGAAGATGGTTTCTTTAGCTGTATAACGAAGCACGAAATGAATCGGTAATTGGACGCCCAGCATACGAAAATACTCGGTTGTCAACATGTCTCTGTCGAAAGTTATAATGATGCAATTCACAATATTCCGAACTAACAAAACCTAAATTAATCCCAATGAAACAAATCTAATCCGCCATAAATTAACGTAACGTAACATAACATACCCTACAGGAAACTAACAGTAGTCAACACAACGTGACGCAAACAGACGGGGACCCCCCCACCCCACACTCAACTCAATGTAACCGAACTAAATCAAACCAAACAAACTGAACCTAACATAACATAATGCAGCCTAGACCAACTCAACCTAACCTCACCTAACCTAACCTAACCAACCCAACTGACCCAACCTAAGTAACCTTACCCAACATAACCTAACCCAAACCAACCGACCAAACCTAATGCAACCTAACTCAACCTAACATAACGACACTAAATTGAACTAAACTTACCTAAACCGAAATAATCCCAACAAAACTGGACCAAAAGGAACTAAACCGACGTATACCGAATCTAATGAAACTGAACTAAAATGAACTTTACTGTATTCAACGGAACTAAAATTAACTTTTAACAATTAACTATTATGTAAACGGAACTAAAGCAAGCTAGACTTAACAAAACCGAACTAAACCGAAATCAAAAACTCAAACTATACAAAAATTGCTATAAACATGAGAAAATGGTAACAATGCGCAGACTTCTGAGGACAGCACAAAATAACACACCTGGCAAAGGGCAAGAGAATTACCAAAGGGTTTCGAGGTCTGTACAGATCTGATTCATGAAGGTTAAGAAGCCTCGTGGCGGAAATTAAGAACAAAACTGACGCATAATACTAAAGCAGATAAATTATGCGGGTGCATGAAGACTAGACGCTCTACAGTGAACGATCCCGGCTGGTTCATCATCGTAAATGCAATCAAGCAGGGCTGCTGGGTAACAAATCCAAAGAATCGTATTTGTTACCCAGCAGCCCTGAGGATGAGAGCAGAGATTGTTCTCGAAACGTTGGCAGAAGATATTGTTTATTCACTATTCAGCCACCAGAAGCGGCTTGTAACCCGAGAATCTTTTATCAACTTCAGTCACCGCGAAAGCTTCGCTTTATAAATGTTAACAATCACAAGTATGTCGACATAGTGAAACTTTGAAGCTATAAATATATCTAACAAATGTAATCCAGTAGAAAAACGTAATAGCTGAAATCGTACACATAAATTGGTGACTAAATTGCATTTATAATTCATGCCAGTCACACCCTACAAGTAACAAGCACACTACAGAATTCTGAGTGTGGCAAGTGTCCGTAAGACGTTCTTACAAACGCTCTGGGTATGCAAGCGACATCAGGTTAATTCTTAAAACATTTATAACAAACTACATAATGTATGTATTTTGTGTACGTGTTTTAACTCATACAAACTACCGACGTAGATATTAAAGTTCTGAAGTAGTTGATCACCAGTCTCCTGGAATGACGAGTAAACAGACCAACAAATTGTGGCAGGTCATAGTCAGTATCGATTACTTTCTTTATCTCGACTTGTCAGGTTCTTAACCTGTAGTTGGCCTGTGCGGTAGTCATTTGCTCGATTACCATGGTTTGGCTTTGCTTCTATTTCGCAGACTTTGGAAGAGACTGAGGAAACTTCACAGTTGTTCAATTAACTAAAAAATCGTGTTAAATATTTAATAAGCCAGTGGTTGTCTATTTAAAAGGAATTCTTATTCTTCTTATTCTTCTTAATTGGCCCTACAACACAGTTGTGGGTCTTCGCCACCTCCTTTTTCGGAGGTTTCCTAGTCTTTGAAGTGTACATTTGTGAGTAGTGAGTGACCAGCCAAGCTCTTCAAAAAGAATAAACAGGAATATTAATAACAATCAACTCTCCGACAGCAAAACCCGAAAGCTCAACACAGTTAATGACTACGACGACGATGATAATGATGATGATGCCTGTCACTTTACACGATTCTAAGACTTTTCAACCTACCCGCCAACTTGACAACATATTGTCATCTTCTGGTGTTCATGTGGCAGCCTTCCAAAAATTATTTATTGTCTCCCCATCAAAGCCATTTGTCAGACTTTTTATAAACTGATCTCTTACTTCAACCTTCGGGTCGAAAAATATTGCTGAACATTTTGAGACAATGAAGAAGGCTGTCTTCTGGGTTTTTGGATCATGTAATCTGGTACAAGATTACCTACCTGACGAAGGAGGTAGCAAGCACATATGAAACGTCGGTAAACTTATACATGACTACACGGCGAAAAAACCCAGAAGACAGCCATCTTCATGCATGCTACAGGAAGAACCCGAACTATCCATAATAATGCAGCTTTTTAACACCTTCGATTAATAAATGTGTGGGTCCGTACATTGTTTAATTGGCGTCACATCGTAACACTCACGTAATACGCAAGCAATCTTGAAGTGACCATTTTTGTGACAAGGGTGTATCACATACAAGAAAAATAAGCAAAGGAAAGGGATTAAAAACAAATGCTGCATGTTTTATAGCATATCGATATTCCTGATAAAATTAACCATAAAGAATATTAATATCAGTTAACAAAACTGAATATGTATCGATACCCTCCATTATTTAACACCCTAGGCACAATTAACTTGTGTTACATATACCATGGATATACATATAATATTACCACATTTCCTCGGACATATTTACTGGATAAAAGGCGCTAAATCGATTCTCAGACGCTATTAAATGTCAGACACGCCCCAGACTTCATAAATTTTAAAATGAGAAAAGGTGTGTGTTAAAATCGAGGAAATAGAGTATTTGTATTAAAACCTTTTCCATGTCAGTGTGTTAAAAGTTTTTAAAACGACCGACAGGTCGTTATTCCGACATGTTCCTGTAAGTGTTGTGTTTTATTAACCTTCAATAAACTACAAAATCGGTTATTTACACCAAAAATTTGTTGTATTCACAAATAATAGTGATATTCTTGTTAAATTTGGATAACTGATCAGAAAAAATCTTTAAATTAAAATTCATCTACAGGCCGACCTTATTCCGAAGGTTAGAAAATAACTGGAGAATAATGAATAAAGAAATCAACATGATAGCATCACAGTTGCTGCTGAGGGGTCACCGCTCTTGCCTCGTATTCCGGAGGTCCACTCTCCAGTATCGTCCCAGACGCCTCTCTGCCTCACCGAGACGTCGTTTCTGTTTACCTCAGTTCCTCCTGCAAATACTGAGACGGTACCTCAGACTTTACAACATCGGTCTTTTTAACCCATCATTTAAAATTCCTGTATCCTTTCACGCTTTGTAACAGATGCGGTCAAAACAGAGTCGTTAAATACACAAAAATCAACTTTAAAAACAATTTTATAGTTGGACGTCCAAATTTATTTTACTCGAGTTTTTACCTGTACCAGAAAATCAAGTTCACGTATTTCTGTATTAATCTCACGCAGACTCGCAATCAGTTCTTCCATCATTAAGGCAGAGAGAAATTTTGTCAATATAATTTTTCGCGATAGTTGCTTGCTAGCACGTGGTTTGCAGGGACGCCGTGGAGCGACGCCACATGACGGGCCGTGCCACACGCTCCTAAGGTCACTAGTTTACAAAATATCAGCTGAGTAAAACTTTGTAAAGCACCGACAAAAGACGTCACTGTCTGTAGCACTAAAGATAAGGATCACGGATACAGAATGTAAAATAAAATAAAATAACTTTCCCCAATCAGGTTTTCGACGTCGAGCATTGACTATGATAGTTTACCACGGCGACGAGGACCCTGAGATACACGTACCAAGTAACTCTGAAACGTCGGTAAACTTCTACCAGACTACAAGGTGCAACAACCCAGTAGACAGCCATCTTCAGACTCACCGCCGTGAAAACCTCAAATCCTACGTTATTCCCCCAATACTATAATAGATGAATTGAGGAAGATAAGTTTAGCATGTAGCATGAAAACCTGGACCCTGATGATGGAGACAGAGCTATCCTCCGAAAAGTTAGTTTTTAACTCGACGCTGACACGGCTGATCGACAAACATAATTTTAATAACATTCATGCATCGTGAAGCTTCAAATCTTACATAGTCAAACGACTGGTTACGGGCTCAATGACAGAGGTTCAATTCCCAAAACGGGCAGGATATTTCTTTTAGCCGTGAAGTCCAGACCTCGCGTCGTATCAACCGAGTCTCCTGACCAATGATTACACAGGTAAAGCAGCTTCAGCGTGTCGCTGACAATTTGTTTACACCTGCACCATTATTTCTAACCACTAATTATGCCTTTAGTGCGTGATAGAAGGTAAGTTCGCATTTAAAATTAGCTATTCACTCGATACATGAGTTGGATTTGTTATTTTAAAAACGCAGAACAGACTCCTGAGATAATGCAAGTCTACGTTTATCGAATTTTCTGATGTATGTGAATGTTATATGTCTGTCATCGACGAATATCGCATGCCGGAGAGTAATAAAGGGATGCACCATAAAGCGTCCAGATGTTCCCGTGTCTGTCATTAAAGTCGAGAGAGGCGCTACTGAGTTCTGTAATACACGGCTGCGAGCACTTTAAACACCTGCTCTTCAATAAATTGAGTCACACTTGTCAATAAATTAATAATTTTAACCAATTAACACATTAAAGCAAATATGAATCGATACATGTGTGTTTAAAACAATTATACTAGGCTGGTTTTCCCGATGCCATGCGCTTAAGCAGGTAGTTTGAACCATGGATGTATGTTTTGTATTTTTCTGTCAAATAAAAATACTTTATAAAACAAGCTGATCACAAGCCTACAGATAAGTAATACATTCGCCGTCTAATTTTATTCTGATAATTAACTCTGTGGTGCAGAGTTCGTAAGATGTTTATAGTACGTTCAGCTAGTCAAGAAATTTCTCGCATTTTATAGAACCCGAAATTTAATTACCGTGATCACAAGAGCCCGCCCCACGTCCATGTCCTAAGCCAGAAAAATGTTATCCACACCTTTCCACCCGAAGATCCATTTTGTGTGCATTCCTCGTTGCTTAAGCTGTCCCAAAAAATCCGTCCAAGTCCCTCTGCGACACTTTTTAACATGCTGGCTTTTGACGGTGAGTTGCCCTTCGCCCAAACCCAAGCTAGAGAACCGCCTCTTATCGACTGCCCGAGACTGCTTATTCGATATAACTGCAATTACACTTCATAGCTGCAGGCCGTCTCCATCCTAAATCTGAAGACATGGCAATCAGTTGTGACAAGAAACCCTCTTAACAGAATATCAATTCAATGAGTGAATTTGCAAAAAGTGGTAACATTCAAACAGCAAAATACAAGAAAATGTAAATCCAGAGATATTCCGGGTCAAAGGTTAAGTTTTAGCTGGTAAATAGGTTAAGTAACCCCTGCGTCCAAGCACCACAACAAAATGACGTGGCTGTAAAGGTCCACGCATTCCTTAGATCGCCAACCGATGGAGGTGAAGCTTATCTGAGGCCGATCTGCATGTAATAATAAATAGCATAATCTAAGCACCAACCGAGCATTAACATTAAACTGTCTATAACATTTTGCGTAGACGCACATTAACAAATTTAATCTAATTCCGTGGTTAGTTTCCAGGATAAAAAACGCTCAGATGTGACCATGGCCCTCTTTAATGCGTCCATGTCATGCACTTTACTCAAAGAAAGCGCAAATTCGTTGACACAAGTCCCTGGCAACCCACCACAGTAATGCAGAATGTTATACCCTCAGCTGCATATTTATTTATATTATTTTTGGCCAGGTACTGCAGTTAACACCTGCTCCGCGATGCATACAACACCAGCATTCAGAACGACAAACACCGATTCGCGATGTAGTTAATTAAACCTTCAGCTAACCTTCGTCCTAATTTGGCGTGATACAGAGGCTGGTTAGTACCAATGCTTAGTGTCCGTAAGGTCCCGCTTTCGAATCTCGGTCGGAGAGTGGCGTATCCTTACTGTTTCCTGCTGTTTGACAGTTCGTCATTTATAATAGTCCCTGCATGAAGCATGACATAACCTATGTAGTTGAGACAGCATAGTTAAATGAACACAACTATGTGATTCATGTTCTCAGGACGATAAGTATTAAGATGGTTGTCTTCTGGGTAGTTGAGCCGTGTAGTCTGGTAGAAGTTCACCGACGTTTCAAAAAAACTTGCTGCCTCCATCATCAGGGCGAGAGGTCTCTAAACGGCACCTTCAACATGGCACACCAGCTGTTGAAGCAAACTTCTGGTAATGTAACAATATTTCAGCATTCGACTGAATTTTCGCGCATGGTTAAAACGGCCAAGAGCAATGTCTTCAAACTAGATGTAATTTTAGACGACTTGGCCATTCCCACGTTGATCTGCATTTAAGAAAACATTCCTCTATCAGTACACTACCAATTTATAAACCTTGATCGGATACGGTAATACTTCTGAATCACCTCCAGACACAACTGTGTTGTCTACTATTTCATCTCTGACCGATGTAAACATCAAAAGCATCACTTCAAACAATAAAGTTGATCCATTATATGAAAATATCTGGACACGACCTCCAAAACTACACTACGAAAAAATTGTAAAAAATTGTAATTGAGTTTTAAATTTAATATAATTTTACACCTGATGATGGTTTAATAAAACCGAAACATGTTGTAACTGTTCCAATTGTAAATAGATTATTCGATATGGAACAAAGAATGATATTTTAATTATTTTAATTATTCTTATTTTAAATGCATTGTGATTTGACGGAATAACCAAATAATTTAATTTTAATTTTTACAAATGAAAAGCCAAGAACAGTCAGCTTTATCTGCTGAGAAATAATGGCAGACATTACTTCCAGTAACTATCCAAAATATCAAACATATTCAGTAAGCACCTCTGAGACGTCTTTCAAATTCTACGAGATTACATGGTGCAATATCCCAGAAGCCTGTACAATTTCATACTCGCCGCCACCAGAACATGAAATCTCACGAAATTTCATATCTTTCATGACGATCTACATAGTCTACCTGCATCTACACCAACAGACAGTGCACGACCTTGTGGTTGCATGGGTGATGCACAAGAATACAGAAATGAGATAGCGTATTAAAATTACGCACGTGAGCTACTAACATCAGATGACGGGCAAGTAATTTGCATTCTGAACGCTGGCACTGTGGCTACAAATGCCAATGTCCGCATTACTTGTCACTTTTTTTTCATTTTGCTTCATGCACCGTCGATCACAATTAGCCAGCAAATGCGTGCAATGAAAATAAAATAGAATTATCCACGACCGGTCTCCATTTTATCAACAGTACAATGTGGCGGAATATTAAAAAAAAGTCCCTGTTCCTTCTGGAGGATTGGATTTTATACATTAATAAGACATTCTGGAAATAAACTATAACGCGTATTTTACTTCAAATGCTTCAATCCATATATTTAGAATAAAAGGAACTGTAAATTACACAATTTTGTATGCGGTTCTGGACATAGTTTCCATTAGCACTTTACAAATACCTTTAGTCTGTAGGAGATACCTGCATCAACTTCCGTAACTTTACACGATTTTATAATTTCAAAATTGGCATCGCTCAATCTACATCAAATAATCTTGAGCATGTTTCACTTTGAGCCACATTCCTCCACCAGGAATGACAACGGACGAAAAATGAAACCCCAACATCACCCCTACACACTTCAACCGAACGGGGAAAGGGGTGTACAAATGGTACTGGAAGACCCCGGTTCGAATCTTTTACAGGTATCCGTCTACCCTGACTCAGATTTCTGCGTTTTTCTCAGTCACTACTACCATGATATTCATAAATAAGACACTAAGGGTTCCTTTAAAGACTTTAACTTGCAGACATTCAAGACCTCCCTCCCATTTTATTCCACACCAGAATCGTCTTCAATGAAAGTAAAGTTGTTAAATAATCTACGAGTGGATGGTTCATATCAATATAATCTAAACTAATTGCCTGTCTATTTACTTACCCACTTGTCTCTCAGGCCATTCAACTAAATCTGCCCATCGACTCATAAACCATTTGGCTAATCCAGATTAAAGTAATTATATAACACGAACATGGACTGACATCGGTGTGTCAATACTGCCAACATATAACATCGCAATTACCCTGCAGAATCTAAAATTCCTAATCCATTTATTTCTAATTAAATTCTGGCAAACCCACTCTGTTATCATTCATCTAGCTTAAATCACATCCGAAGTTCTAGCGTCGTATAATCTGATAAAATGTTACAGACTTTCAGAGTTGCTTGCTGCCTCCAACATCATGGTGTTGATGGAGACCATCGCCCTGATGATGGCAGCAAGAACAACCTCTGAAATATCAGTAAACGCCTATCAGACTACACGGAGCAAAAACCGAAAAGGAAGACAGCCACCCACCTTCATGCTAGCCGCCGTGAGAACCTGATATCTCAAATGTTTCTCAGCGTTAACAACACACAAGTATCGCATTCTCAAAGAGCCCATTTTCGATAAGCAGCATGTGTTTCCAATCTTGTTATTTGCATAGACAAATCTGTTCTGTAACCACAGCATTTGATTACTGAATCTGAAACGAGCGTGTGCTAATAACAAGTTCAAATAATATCGAATTTTGTGAAGACTCGATAACTCTCCTTTCTGTCTGAGCATAAAATATTTAATAATATTCTGTATGCAACAGAATGTTCGATTCACATACTTATCCACTCCTGCCAACGAGATATCAAATCCGAGATATTTCAAGAATGGCCAATAGGAATTCAGAACTTCCAGCCTTCAATAGTTCAATTAAACATTAAATTAGGCGCTTAAAGTTTCACGATAAATTCACTACAAATACTGGAAAAAGTATTTTGTTATATCATCTTCGATATGACGGAATTTCTTAATGAATCCACACACACGCGCGCGCACACACAAATAATAACACCGCTAATTATTAAAATGTATTTAGTATACATTTTTGATTTTGTAAGCTTTTGTGGCAAGGACTTTCAAAAACTGTGGTTATGGCATATTTTGCAAATCGGTGAAATCTTTCAACTTGAAACTAATGGGCATGAGTTCCTTCTGAAGTGCAGTTGTTCTGATCCCGTCAAAAATTAGAATTTCACTGTTGTTGTTTTTGTTGTTGCTGTAATTATTATTATTATTATTATTATTAACATTAAGACGCATATTTTTTCGCATCTTAAAATTTCTTAAATCGGGGAGGGTCTTACATTTGACGCGTCTAAGAATTTACATAGAGTATTGTTTCCAGAAAACCAATTACTAAATCAAGGGTGTGTCTTACAATCGATGGCGTCTTAAAATCGAGATTAGACGGTAATTAAAAACGTTCTATTAATGGGCACGGAATATATGAAGTCCTCAAATAAATAAACAAATTCATTGTTAGTTCTCTGGTTTGTAGCGTCGTGTAAACTTGTGGATATACCCAAACATTTGATAAGATCATACCGCCTCCATCTTCAACCCGTAAGACCAATATCAATATTTTATATCGTTACTTCCGAGACTGATTCAAAATATGCAACATTTAAAAGACTTCAAACATTCTTTCTGCCACGTACTTCAAAATGTGACAACGTTGTTGTTACCAATTGTGGGTCCTTTCAGGCACGTTCACAGAGTGTCGAAAAGGGCAGAAAGAGATGTCACTGACGGCTAGTTAGTGACATGCAGAACACCCGGTATTGTGTCACATGACCTATCCTAACAAATCCAATGTAAGTATAATCATCTATAAAACTGTCGCACTCACCCCAAAAATACCTTGAAATGTCATTTCTGCTAACACTGAGTTTAATTCGACACGTGCTACGGATTGATTAATATGCATCAGCGCGTAATTTACCATTACTCTCATGATATTTAAATATTTCTAAGTAAGACAGTAAGTTATAAAATGTACACATGTTGAGCTTACTTTGTTGGAAGGCAATCTCCAGTGTTGAAAACAGTAAACACGCAGTCTCTTACCTGCAAAAGAAAATACATCCTAAGTTAATATTAGAGAAAAAACATCAGAACGTTTTGTAAAGCTACTTTTCTTATTGCTACAACATATATATATATATATATATATATATATATATATATATATATAATACTCGAAACTGAAGACCAATTAGGCATTCAAAATTGCTGGCAATTTGTCGATGAACTCAAAGACTCTCGGCTTCTCCATCAGATCTCTGCTTCATTAGTTTAATGAAAATTTCCACATGTTATGCCAATACAGTTCAATTTATTATGCATGACTGTAGATCTGGAAGAGTCCAGTAACAGAAGCAAGAAATTAAAGAGGACTTTGGGTCAGTTGAGCTGTGAGAAGCCACTAGGAAGTGGCTCACACTACATGAAACTATATAACACTATACAGAATGACAATTCTTAAATAAACCACGATTCTCAGAGTAATGAGGACACCATCAAACTATATTTTTTGTAAACATAAGACCGCTTTTTAAAAGCGAAAAACCAATAAACTCAGTTGCTGGCGAAATATGTGCCGACCAACGAGAATTGATTGGGGGTCTTTAAGCCCTACGTACAGGTATACCCACATCTCCTGTCACATCGATGTGTTTAATCTTCATTATCACTCTCTAGCTGTTGTCACCGTTGATATATTCTGACGCTGTGGCGGTATTAAAACGATGTTTAAGCTGAAATCATTACATCTAGTCTTGATTTTCACATGTCAACACAGAACATAAATTCTGTTCACAAATTTATCAAGACAATCCATGTTCTGCGAAATGCGAGTGACTAGACAGTATTCTGTGTACGATAAAATCGAAAGAATGCCAAACCTTTTACAAGTCGCCGTATGCGTGGCCGAAACACATGTTTTTAAGTGCGCAATTCGAGAATAAATTAACTACACGTATAAATTAAATAACATACGAATACCCTGATAAAACAAATCTTACGAGCACATACTTTAAATCGTAAAAAAAAACAAGGGTTAAAGCAGAGGCAGAACACAGTAGAGACAACAGGCACTTACGAAACAAAGGGAGAGAAGTGGAAAGATTGAGTACTTTCGCGTTTGATGCAAACTTCTAGTGCAGCAGTAAAATTTACTTCCTTCTCGCGCGGCTTGAACGTAGTACAACTGAACCACACTCGCAGCATGTCAATGTCTGACCTTGAGCTAAGACCAGGCCTCAGCAATGTTGCCAATCATACGACGAAATTGTTCCCATAATGCGGATAGTTTTTTATGTCCCTCGAAAAATGAGTGACAACGGGGGGTCGGGGGTACCACAGAATTATGAACCGTGGTTAGTCTACTAATACATACTTCGGTCAGCCGTTTATTTTATTACATAGTAAGTTACTTGATTAATTCGTTAGACAGATCCTTGTACTTACACCGAGTAAGTACGAATTTCACGTTTTCCTTGTGCCAGGTGAACATCGCCCACAGGTTGATTTACTATATTCGTTCAGCTCAAATATCAATGTGATGGGATCCGACTCAGTGACGACGGAGTCAGGTTACTGTCAGTCTCGATGATCGATCCACAATTAAATGATTCGAGGGACACTAATTGAATGACGCGGGTAGCAATACTAATTCAGTGACGTGCTGACGCAATCTGCTAATATGGCGGCTGGACATCATAAAACAACAAAATAGAGTCTTAAATTGCTCCTTAGCAAGGACAACCACGGTATGTAAATTTCGAACCACGTAACAAAAAACTACAAATGTACCAGGAGTTTCTTAAGGATATAAGACTTCGTCTCACTATGAAGGAAGATCAGAGACTGGGAGAGTTAAGAGCAAATTGCTGAGGTGACAAAACGCAGTGTTATAACGACCTCTACACAACCCATTACAACTTTATGTAGACACAAATATTCTCAGCCTATTTCCCACTTCTGAGGAAAATGCGATTATGATGCCATTAAGTCCGTATTTATCCTTGAATCTTCAGCTCGCCGTCGAATGAATACTTCCGGGCTTAAAAATTCTACGGGGATAACTATCGAAGGAGTGCTACTTCTAAGACTGAGAGGATGAGAAGATAACATTAAAATAGTTTATAAAACAGGTTTTGGGGGTGTAAAGTGGATGCAACTGTCTATTGGTAAGCTTCGAATCTGTTCTCATAGATTAAAAATTAAAAATATGTTTTCAGAGCAAAATTCCTACCTGCTGCCTGAAGAAACCAAATATCACTAAAATTAGAGCCTATATATTGAATAGATTCCTGTTGGCTTCTCTGCATGGTGTAAAGAAAAGCTTTTCTGTGCACAGTTTCGTTTTACAGTCTAGTTGGATAAACTGTCACAAATATGATAAAAATAGATCAAAGGATATGCTAACAAAATAGTAGAATTAACGAAGCGGAAAATGACGACGATCTTTTGAGAACAAAGGAGGGAAGAACAAGTGTCGCGAAGTGGTGGATTGCGTTTTATTTCCGGAAGCACCGGGAATGATTCCCCTTCAGTGTAACAACCATGCCGACAGAGGTTTCTCGTGAGTTTACATAATTATTCCAACAAAATTATGGGACAGTAGCTTGCATTCCATTCTTATATTTTTCCCAGCTCATCATTTACAATGAACCTCTGATTTCATACTGCATAACCTACGCAGATATGAAAGAGAAACTAAATTAACAAAAAATAAAAAGAAGGAAGAACTTATATGGTGTATTCACTGTATAATACCCTGAAGGAGAAGGCAGAAAGTTCATTCAAAACGTCGGCAAATGGCGAGCGAGAGAGAGACCTAACAAAGGACACAGAAATTTGCGTCGTACAAACATCCAAGGCTCGCTCTCGCGTGTGCTTTGTTACAAACACGTAATTCTCATACATAAACACACGGCACTTACATCAGAGTATCATACCCTGGCTTCGACGATATTATGCTCGTGATAAGGTTCGTCACGGTAACAGTGAATGACGAATGCCCTCATAATATTCCCTCTAATGATGAATGACTGAAAAACAAAGCATAAACAACTACTGTTGCTTAACGGGAATACGTCGGCTTAAGATGATAGTTCGGCTTCGATTTCTGTTAGATACGTGGGTTCTTCTTCCCGCCACCGGGTCCAGATCTGCTCTGAGGCCAATATGGCATCCCATTCCGCGTGTGCCGTACCAGATCTTTCTCCTGGAGTACGCCTAAAACGCATGGCGTGCTAAGCCTAAAACTCACATTCATCCTTCATGACAAAGTCACAAAAACAAACAATTACATTAATTTTATAACCCAAACAGACTGGCATCGAACACTGTCTTGCAGGAAGATGTACTGATGATGATTAGAGAATACAATGAACATATTATTCACCTTTCTTGCTTCGTCACTGATATGAAACGGTGTAAATAAAGACACAACCCCAGTGTAAAGTGAGTACCTGGAACTGTAAAGCAGGAAAGTAGAAAGAAATGCGGTTTCCTCACATCACGGCATGTCAATATTATTCCAACAGTTTGTACCCACCAGGTGGCAAGATAGCCAGCCTCAAACTGGCGGACGATTCAACACCTGACGCTGCTTAACCACTACACAACTATGTGTCGCTAGTGTCGTTCACAGCTCAGAAGTTCGTACTGTTGGTTTGTTGGTATTTTTAATGATAGAGAACTGGTATGTCTTCAGATGTTCTATGCCCGCACCATGCTTCAGTCAGCTCAAAGCAACAAACACCACACATGACGACACCAAGAGCCTTATCTTCGTATGATTTGAGGTTTTCACAGCGGTGAGTATGTAGATTTCTGTCTTCTGGGTTGTTGCGCTGTGTCACCCTGATGACGGTGGCAGTATGACCTCAGAAACGTTGTTAAACATCTACCAGACTACACAGCGCAACAACCCAGAAGACAGAAATCTTCATACTCATCGCCCTGATGACGGAGGCAGTATGGCCTCTGAAACGTTTGTAAACATCGACCAGACTACACAGCGCAACAACCCGGAAGACAGAAATCTTCATACTCTGATGACGGAGGCAGTATGACCTCTGAAACGTTGGTAAACATCGACCAGACTACACAGCGCAACAACCCAGAAGACAGAAATCTTCATACTCTGATGACGGAGGCAGTATGACCTCTGAAACGTTGGTAAACATCGACCAGACTACACAGCGCAACAACCCAGAAGACAGAAATCTTCATACTAAGAATCGCCCTGATGACGGAGGCAGTATGGCCTCTGAAACGTTGGTTAACATCGACCATACTACACAGCGCAACAACCCAGAAGACAGAAATCTTCAGCCTTATCTTCCTTTCGAAAGCAAAGAATGTGGACACAGACACACTACGCATCCATTACAATTGCCTTGGGAGCAGAATTTCGCCTGATCCATGCTATTCAGAAGAAGAAGAAGAAGAAGAAGAAGAAGAAGAAGAAGAAGAAAAACGCGCGCCTGCATTTCCGAGAACATGGAAGGTCGCAGTGTAGAGATATGGAAAGGTTGTTAGTCAAGAACGCCTTCATTCAGTCACGTTCAGTAAGTCACATACGAGCTCCTGCAAGGCAATGAAGACACACAAGTATCTCATAAATATTTCACAACTGGTTACCACTTTACGGCATACAGTTTAGCTCACGCTGTTCAATTCACTTTCCTCAGAGAAAGAAAACGAAACGAATGAAGACAAGCTTTTATATATGCTTCTTTGCCCTTGTGTATGTTACCTTTTAAAACTAATATCGGGAAAGCGCCTCGTCTCAAATCCCTTCCTAGTCAGTATTATTGTTCCAACTGCATCCAACGCTAATAACCTGTGCATTTGAAACAGAGTCGTATCATAACGTGCAACTATTCAATACGTCATGGTTCGGATCCTAGGAGTTCATTCCGTCTACACTCAGTACCTTATCGGGTAAATCCTTTTGTTGGTCTACTAATAATACTAACAGCTTCCATTTCCACGAAGCAAAGAAGCTTCCTGTTATTTCGGTAAACACAGTTACCACTGCGCTTTGAAGGATAAAACTGAAAACAAGGAAATTTCTCATTCTGTTGAATGTCACATTGCGAACTACAGAATCACCTTCGACAGTCAACCTTTCTAAGTCCAGCAATGCATGTTATTGATACTGAAAGACTTGAACATCCATTTAAAAACAAACTCCGCTTTCACCAGCCTTTCAGGGAAGCTAGAATTATGTCACATAAAAGGGAACTCAAAACAAATACAAGAATATATCTTAAACCTCCCATGGATGAGGAAAGTGTGTCTTCTCTTAACCAGAAATGCTTTTCACGTCATGTTTATTTTCTTGTGTGATAATGCAGTCCACGAATTTGAAGTTTTAAAACAGTTTTTTTTAAAATAGCAGGACTTCAGAGATTGTGAAGTAATTCAGACCAAAATGGTAGTCTTGTGGGATGTTGTGCCGTGTAGACTGGTAGGTACTGACAGGCGGAGTGCCCTATTGACGGAGGCGTTAAGCACCTCTGATACGTCGGTCAGTATCTACCAGACTACATGGCGTAACATCACACAAGACAGCCAACTTCATATTGTCGCCGTGAGAACCTGAAATCATACCTAATTAGAGAGATGATACAGAATTGGTAACGTTCCTGGCAGGTATCCATACTAACCACGGTTCTAATGTCGCAGGCCATCCCGAATTCTTCCGAAAGTCCTTGCTACACATGCAAATAAGATCTACTTGGCGCTATAATCCATTTCGAGGTGCTGTCGCCTTTAATTTACGGGCTTCCTGAATCCTATACAGACAGACGGGACGAACGTACACCGTAAGGCTTCTACCTTTCTGAGACATCAGGGAATTACGGGCGGAGACATCCATATTCCGAGCTCGATTCGAACCCTTGTGCCTTTTGCATAATCTAGGGCTGTGAAAACTAGACGGAGGGCCAGTTGCGGCATGCGCAAACACCGAGTCTAGTGATGATCGCCCTGATGACAGAGGCAGTATGACCTCTGAAACGTTGGTAAACATCGACCAGACTACACAGCGCAACAACACAGAAGACAGAAATCTTCATACTCATCGCCCTGATGACGGAGGCAGTATGACCTCTGAAACGTTGGTAAACATCGACCAGACTACACAGCGCAACAACCCAGAAGACAGAAATCTTCATACTCTGATGACGGTGGCAGTATGACCTCTGAAAAGTTGGTAAAACTCTACCAGACTACACAGCGCAACAATCCAGAGGACAGCCATCTTCATACTCATCGCCCTGATGACGGAGGCAGTATGACCTCCGAAACGTTGGTAAACATCGACCAGACTACACAGCGCAACAACCCAGAAGACAGAAATCTTCATACTCATCGCCCTGATGACGGAGACATTATGACCTCTGAAACGTTGGTAAACATCGACCAGACTACACAGCGCAACAACCCAGAAGACAGCCATCTTCATACTCATCGCCCTGATGATGGAGGCAGTATGACCTCTGAAACGTTGGTTAACATCGACCAGACTACACGGCGCAACAACCCAGAAGACAGAAATCTTCATACTCATCGCCCTGATGACGGAGGCATTATGACCTCTGAAACGTTGGTTAACATCGACCAGACTACACAGCGCAACAACCCAGAAGACAGATATCTTCATACTCATCGCCCTGATGATGGAGGAAGTATGACCTCTGAAACGTTGGTAAACATCGACCAGACTACACAGCACAACAACACAGAAGACAGATATCTTCATACTCATCGCCCTGATGATGGAGGCAGTATGACCTCTGAAACGTTGGTAAACATCGACCAGACTACACGGCGCAACAACCCAGAAGACAGAAATCTTCATACTCATCGCCCTGATGACGGAGGCATTATGACCTCTGAAACGTTGGTTAACATCGACCAGACTACACAGCGCAACAACCCAGAAGACAGATATCTTCATACTCATCGCCCTGATGATGGAGGAAGTATGACCTCCGAAACGTTGGTAAACATCGACCAGACTACACAGCGCAACAACCCAGAAGACAGAAATCTTCATACTCATCGCCCTGATGACGGAGACATTATGACCTCTGAAACGTTGGTAAACATCGACCAGACTACACAGCGCAACAACCCAGAAGACAGCCATCTTCATACTCATCGCCCTGATGATGGAGGCAGTATGACCTCTGAAACGTTGGTTAACATCGACCAGACTACACGGCGCAACAACCCAGAAAACAGAAATCTTCATACTCATCGCCCTGATGACGGAGGCATTATGACCTCTGAAACGTTGGTTAACATCGACCAGACTACACAGCGCAACAAACCCAGAAGACAGAAATCTTTATACTCACCGCCCTGATGATGGAGGCATTATGACCTCTGAAACGTTGGTTAACATCGACCAGACTACACAGCGCAACAACCCAGAAGACAGATATCTTCATACTCATCGCCCTGATGATGGAGGCAGTATGACCTCTGAAACGTTGGTAAACATCGACCAGACTACACAGCGCAACAACCCAGAAGACAGAAATCTTTATACTCACCGCCCTGATGATGGAGGCAGTATGACCTCTGAAACGTTGGTAACCATCGACCAGACTACACAGCGCAACAACCCAGAAGACAGAAATCTTCATACTCACCGCTGTGAAAACCTCAAATCATACGAATATATTTTAATTGCTTTTACAGAACATTTTATTTGCAAAAATATCTGAACGGACAGAAATATAATACCAAAAAGCCGTCAAATCAACGCAAAATCTTTAAACCAATTACACTGTTGTGTTATTTTACCGATTTCATAAACATTTATAGGGTATATTGTTTCTACTGAAATCTGTTAATATAAATTACATTCGTGAATTTCTATTCGCCAGCTCGCAACTGCGTCAACCAAGCGAATGATCGTATTTTTATGCCATGGTAATAAGAGACAGGCAGCGAGCGAGTGCTGGCGTTATGGGTTAGTAACTAAGAGTAGAATGCTTGTATCAAAACCACACACTGTACCTGCGGGCACGTGCATCTCTTCAGATTAGCCTCCCCAACATAGCAATATCAATCTCCGATAGACCCACATAATTACTACAGGATGCGTTGGAAACGAGCAAATAATTAAAAACAGGCTGGCGCAATGGAAGTGTAATTAAGGCCGTGTATGAGGGTTGAAAAATGGGGTGCTGAAATCCTCCGGAGCAGCTTTGGACTTTTGTGCTTTACGAGTTGGCTACTGAGGCCGGAAATACCGATAATGAAAGTGATTCTTTTATAAAAAAAACATTAATATTTAATTTTTGTTTGGTTCGGTAAGCAACCTAGAATATCACAGTTTAAGCTTTATCTCACAACAATCACCCAATCTCCGAAACAGATGTACGAATGCTAGCCACTAATTCGCAAAGTTCGGGTTCTCACGGTCTTGTCATTACCAACTGTTCCTGTTCGTATACACATCACGTCATTCAGCATCCTCTAGGAAAAGGGTGAACAACCCCCGATGGAGTCATGAAGTGATCCAGCCCAAGACGCAACGCATCTTCCTAAAACGTGCTACTGCTCCCGAATTGCAGTGTCCAGCAAACAGCAGGTCACTTCTTCGCTCATGCGCGATAGGGACGCCAGGACCTTTAATACTTACAGACCATTCTGGCAGGAAAGAACATTGTGAGTTACCATGTTTTCGCGGTGGTGAGTACAAACTTGACTGTCCTCTGGGATGTACCCTGTAGTCTGAAACGAGTTTAGCGACATTCTACGGGTGTTTCAGAGGCGAGGCAATCATTACCCTGGTGATGGAGGCAGAAAGAATATCTGGGACATCAGTAAACTTCTACCAGACTACACAGAAGACAGCTATTTTCAAATTGTAGATGTTTCGGGTGGTAACCGCCTACGAGACTACAAGTTGTCAGAACCCAGAAGACCACAACTTACATATCTACACGTAGCTTTACGAAAGTCACAAAATAAATTCCTATAATACTGATGGCTGTAGCTGGTCAGCGGAAGAACATCTCAATAAAAGGTTTCATTAACACCCCGCAACACTCTGTATTATGTTGCCGCTTATACGATAATGGTATTTGGCCATCCTGGGTTACACGCTCAGGGTATAAATTAATATATTCGACGAGACATCGCATTGGCAGGATTTCTACAGAATGTCCCAAAACGACATATACACACATTCAATGAATGAAATGAGGGCATTTTAATAAACTAAACCACTAGATACGTCAACATTGACACTTCGTGAATTAGCCAATCTAGTGTAGGTATTGAAAATGACCACTGTCAGCTTCGTGGTACAATGGATAGCCGCGAGCAACCGACTGACAAACGGCCACCAAAGTTGCAGCTGTGTATACATCTCTTAGGGGCATGCTGTATTTTACCCTCGATTACTGCCTACGACGATAGCAGATATCCTGAGATCCGAACCAGGAGCAGGTACATCCAACATGCACAAAGTACTAACAAACCAAGCAATGTGTGAATGCTGGAAACATGGGCCTCTCACCTCGTTTGGATCCCAGGTTATGTTCAGCCATCGTCATCAACATCTTGACTGTATCCTATCATCGGGGCAACAGTAAACAGTAAGTCCGCCGAATTTGGAGAAAGGAAATAAATATCCGCACTAGATCTCAGTAGTCTCGGTGTAAAGAAAAACTACACTGACGCTCGGCGATCTCCAGGAAGACCACTATGTCCCCACAGAAAGAACCCTGGTCCTTGGAATCTACACGAAATGACGTAATACCGTGGTACCACATATAAATCGATACAAACGAAGAACAGAATTAACTTCACCACTAACCTGTACAGCCGACAGATGGCATCACCTTTTATTGATTACAAAATGTTTCCTTAAGCGTAACCCCTCCCCCCCTTCAGCCTGGGTCCGCCTCTTTTTCACGTGCGTTTCCATTGCCGAACTCCTTTACTTATTTATGTTATCGATTCCAGAGATCCATATTTTAAGTTGGTGCGGCATCTATATACACAAGTCCCTGGATTATAAAGAGGAAGTCTTTCTTTCAGATGTATTTATGAACCAGACAAGGAGGCAAAAATGGGCCTGAGAGTGCCAGAATGCAAGCGGTGACTTCAGTTTAAAAATCACTTAACCCCTTTTATTGCAGTGTGACTTATTACGACACAATACATTAATATTAACCCTTCAATCATTATCATTATTTTTATCATCATCACATTATATTAGAGAAAATCCTGTTAAAAAGTCAAGGTCCAAACGTGTTCCTCAGGCTCGTTGTTGTTGTTGTTGTTAATATTATTATTACTGAAAAATTATTAAATAAAAATGTGCCATTATTATTATTATTATTATTATTATTATTACAATAGTTCTAGCAGAAACAAATGTAGCTACATCGCATTCAGCGCTATATAACCACTTGATACAGCATTGTACAATATCCAACCAATGATGTATAAAAGAGAACTGTGTAATTTTCAAGGTAACCCTATTGATGAAGAAACATGTACGTAACTTATAAACTCTCTGGTAGCACATTCTGTAGGCTGAAGACCTGTAACATAGTCCTGACCAATTACCATCAATCTCCCATCCTAGGATCCAGTTCTATCCCCTTTCTGATCTTCAAAATGGCAGCTTTGAACGCGGTCTTCTCAACACCATGCATGTGGAACTTCTTACATTTTCAGTTTATCCACGATCACACACGCCTAAATCACGACATTGCTCATTACATATTTAATATTCCAAATAACCTCCTTACTTAACGCCTTTTACGCCGAAAATTCCTGTACAGCACTTCGTTTCCATACAAGCCTACCTGCATGAGGATCTGTCTTGTGGGTTGTTGCGCCGTGTAGTCTGAGGTAAGTTTACTGAAGTTTCAGAGGTGCTCGCTGCCTGTAAAACGTCGTTAACGTCTACCAGACCACGCAGCGCAACATTCTAGAAGACAACTTCATACACGCCGCCGTAAAAACCAGAAATCTCAACCAGGCCTACTTGTAATTTATTCCCTTATGAAATTGACTGGCAGGTCTGTAATGATGGACAAAAACAGCTTACTTCAGGCATTTTGATATACGATTCCACTTTCTTCGTAAAGAAACGACACAAAGTTAATCAGCTAACCGTTTGTTTCTCTACCGTACCACAGAATTTCCATCCAGAATGTGGCCCACTTCCGACGGCAGTTATTGGTGCCATGAAACACTTCACATCTTTGCGTACATCTGAAATAAAGGACAGCCACCTCTAAGAGATAACACATCTACGCGTGGCGCCTTATTATATGAGAAGGGGGGCAAAGTTTGCCTCCTACAAAATGTAAAGAAATGGTAGTGTGATAAGAAAGGCGAAGTGTAAATTTTGTGCCATATATTTTTTGCAGATTCTGACACAACAAACAGTTATAAGCGTAAGAAATGGCTAGAGAAGCCAAATGTTATCATATAAAGAATGAGATAAGCTAAAAAAACGGCTTCCTTTGCCACAGGATACGACACAACTTCATTCACCATTTTGACGTAAATCCCCAATATGAAACTAGAATTAAATCACTCATAGTTGACGCGACGCAAATTAGGCTCCCGAAGAAACACGAACGTTTCATAATCGCTCGTACTCTTAGAAGAAAAAAGCTACTTAACTTGTCAAAACACACATTCCAAAAGCCAGGTTAAAATTCTACAGTAATTATCATCACACAAAAATTCTTCGAGCACCAGCAAAGGTTATGTATGACACTTTAAAGTGCCGAAGATGGTTATAAACTTCCTGATAACTGCGTACCACAAAAATGAAAGTAGCGTGTACCTACAAACAGACAGTAGGCACCTACACTACTACACGGTGACACAACAGAGAGAAATGGATCTGAATGAAACACATTCGATTCTGGTCTATGGTGATGATATTAATTTACTAAGTGAAAATATAAATACCACACATAAAAACACTCTATTAGACGCTAGAAAGGAAATGTCTAGAAGAGAGCAGAGGTGGTCCTCGAAACGTCGGCTGATAGCCCGAGAAGACTCTATTAATGAAAGCCGCCATAAAAGCTTCACATCATATAACATACACACTACATACGTCTAGTACAATGCATATAAAATAAAGCTGTTTTGAATTAAAGTGGAACTTTGAGCCTCACGTTATAAGAAAGACAGATTTAGGGTGCTAGGGAACAGGGTGCAGGAGAGAATATAAGAACCCAACAAAGTTCGTGATAAAAATTATAAAGATGAGACGTCCAACGGATCTGAATTGTGCCAAAGTTCCACGATGTTTATACTAGAATATTCCTAACACGAGACACTCAGAGGGGCGGAGTACACACACATCTTTCTGATAGTACTATCTGGCTCAATAAAAGGCTTTGTTGGTATGGTGATGGCCCTTCAGTTCGCATCGTAGCAGGGAATTCGTTATACAACTGCATGGCTACCAACAGCTCGCGGAACACAGAGGCATGGCGTTAAAGGAAAGCCAGCCATTTCCTCGAGCAATTGATAGTTGCTCAGTCGACAAGGAGATCCAGCGATTTTACAAAACCGAAGACTCATAATCGGCTTCTCAAAATCCAACTATCGGTTACCGTTCCGATACAACTGAATTCAATCTGCGTCTTCAATATTGTACCAGGCGATCAATATAAATTGTGTTATTAAAAAAGTTATTTTCCCAGTCATTCCTAATTTTTTTAATGTCCTGTGTATCCTCAAGGATCGGACACATGGTTAAAACAATGTCTGTACGCAGTTTGCCGACTATGTTTGCGGACAGTCAGCAAATATTGTTTCGCGTCCAGACATCCCACTGATCAGCCAGATCAAAACATCGTCCTGTGGCTGAAATCTCCGCTGTGCGTATATTAATGTTCACTGAAAGACACGACGTAGACAGTGGTGGAATAGGAGGCACTTTCTCAAGGAAGGGACGAGGTATGGAGGTAATCTTTTGGCAGATTTGCAAGCATAAGATGGACTTGGCTTCAGAAATGTTGTCAGACGTTCATCAGCCGATTTTTATGTGTTGCTACAAATAACTGGTTTCAAATTTTGGAGCTTCAACGTATTCTCGCACATTCTGAGCACGTGCTTTGGCGGTAGCTCACGAAAGACGGATGACCTACTTAGAAACACGTCCACGCTTGCAAACATTGTATCTTGCTTTCCATTTCCAGAAAGAAGAAACACGAATATTTATCTGCGAACATGTTTGTGTGTACGAGCCTTAAGTTCTCGAACACCGTTACTGCGGTTTACCCTTGCATTAAAGTGGTAATTAAATTTAACGTAGCATGAAAAAAAAAACAGTTTTGTATGCGACAGTATATCTTTACGACTGCAGATAGGAGACAGGAAAATTTCGGAACTGAAATGTAGCAAGCATTTCCCGAATTTAACTTCCTCTTAATTTCATCACGAATATCAGAGATAACAAGTCCATATCCAAAAGGTACTGTTTCTACAGCTGGGGCAGTAATCTGGGAGAGAAGTTTCAATCAAGAGGGAATTTGGTGTCGAGCAGAAACTGCTAGTAATTTCCTTACTAATACTCCTCTCAGTTGCAATCCCATCAAGATGAAACAACTTCGTTACTCCAAACCAGTGCTACTGACAGGCTAGTACACAGTCTGCTTTCCATTAGTTACATTCAGAGTCAGCAAAAGTAACGAGTAGTAAGTAAAAAGCTGTCGAGGGCAGAGGCGTCTATTGAGTTACACGTGTTCATAACGCATCAAGTCTTCAAGGACAGATGTATAACTACGGCTTTCAGGTGAAACGCGCGTCGAATATTTGCTGTTGGCCAACGTTTCCGCAAACACTGCAGCTTGCGATTATCGAGGTGGGGCCCTTCTCGATGGCTTCAAGCTTTAGATGAAAAACCTTGCACTTTACGCTGACTTAAAAAAACTTATTTTATACAAATCAAAATTAATTACAGAGTCGAAGATGGCTGTCTTCTGGGTTTTAGGGCTTCTTACTCTGGTAGAAGTTTACCAAAGTTTCAGCCAACCCATTCTAAAACCTAGCAGGCCTGCCCGCAGAACACAGATCAGATGTTACAAAGGCCACAGACGTCGAACCACACCATATGTGAATAGCGATAACGATCATCAGAAACTCAATTTACCGTGATATTTCCCACGACACTTGCAAATATAAAGAGCACGCAGATTATAAGTGCTAAGATGGGTGTTGCTGAGGGCGATCTCCTTAGCTCGAAAAGTAAGAACGAAAGAAGAATGGAGCTTATACCAAAACAGTTTGGAAAGAGAATGCAGAAACGAAGTTCGGAACCCCGAAAAATTATCCTGGCTTCTAACACGAGCTACAGATGGTTTCTATACCTCACATAATTAACACGACAGAAGAATGGCTTCAAGACCAAAGTTCTTTTATTTCGAAGAGCAGATTATAGAAACAAACGCAACACCACCGAAACAACCGTGAGCTCGCGTCTTCTTGAAGAAGTTTCATGTAGCTCCAAAACTAAGCTAGAGGCAAGAAGGGAGCAAACGCAAAATATGTTCCCTTCGGAGAAGAGATTACAGGATGTAAGGTCACAAACCTAAGAACATCCCTGTGTTCGAGTCTCGGTGAACATTTCGGGAAAGAAATAATTGTTTCTACAGCGTTAAAATGTCCGTGAGTATCGGGAAGACAAGAAGCGTAGACCAGGGCTCAGGAAGCGGCACACGACGCCGGGAAACCGACGCCAAGCGTGCCACGAGCCACAACCCGAAATCTCGCCAAGACGCCATATTAACCGCGGGTGAGCATCGAGATGAGAATGGACTTGACGCTGGAAAACCTACGCCAGAAGACGCAATATTTACTATAGTTTATCCGGAGATAGAACTGGACAAGACGACCACGCCTATACTCATGACGCTGTCGCATGCAAATATTGCGCAGATGTAAGAAGAGACGTTAATGGAAAAGGAGAGAAAAACCGACGCCGAGTGTCGCGAAGTCGTTACAAGAATTGTTATTTGGGATATACAAATTCCGGGATACCAATGGACAAGACTTTGACATTTCGACGTTAAGCGTCCAGACGCCTATCATCGCCCTGATGACGGAGGCAGTATGACCTCAGAAACGTTGGTAAACATCGACCAGACTACACAGCGCAACAACCCAGAAGACAGAAATCTTCAATATAAAGTCACTTGCCAGAAAGCGCGACTTCAACGCCCTATTATTTAGAAACATAACAGACTCTCACAGTGGCGAGCATGCAGATTGCTGTCTTCTGTAATGTTGCACGGTGCAGTCTTGTAGATGCGACGTTTCAGAGGAGCTCACTGCCTCCATAACCACACTGATGATGGAGGCAGTAAGCTCCGTGAGATTCCGGTCAGGGAATCATTCCCTGTAGATTCATTTCGATTATGGAACCCTTGCATGAACACCGAAGCTGGTGTCTGCACTGTACTAATTAGCTCTAGTTGGCTTGCGTTTCAAATGGTGCACCCGGTATAACTAAAGCTTACACGCATTGTTTTGCCATGGGTGATACATGTCTCGCGCAGTTGATCTATCGCAGTTAAATAACCTGGATTTTGTTTACGAGACGGCAACAGACGTAAGTTTCGTACATGAAAACTGTTTCTTTTGCATTTGCCACCAATAAACAAAACAAAACAAAAAAAAATGAGCCTAAAGGGTACACCGTAAAACAATAAAGTAAAGAAACCTACCGGTGTATTTTTGGCTGTAGGATGTTTTATTACCATCAGATGACTCACGCAAACGAACCACTACAGAAACAACTACTGTTCAACTTCGTATTTGCTAAACTAATCAATATAACTTTAAAGTTGCTCTATCTAACTGAGGAGATAAAAATACAGAAATACATGCGGGAAGTTCTGAGCACAGATGTACTTAGCCTAGATAATTCTCTTAACCCAGTGCTTCCCAATCTCATTCGCGTGGCGGCACACAAACCATCCACTTGTGAACGGAGCTTCGTGGCGCCATGCTGATTTTCATTTAAATAAACTGTCTTCTCCTGATACATTTCCACGGTAACGTGTTAGTTAAGTTCTGCTGTTCAAAAGACAGTGCTTCCACTGTTTAACAGATGGCGAAACACGTTACTTTCACTGATCGTCTCATACACCAAATAAATCGAGACGATCGTCGTGGTTCAGTGGTTTTTCAATCTTCCTTCCTAGTATAGGATAGTAGGTTCGAATCTTATCCATAATCACTCCAACCAAATGCATGGATAGTCCCTGAATTGCTTCAGGCTACGACCGATTCTATTCACATCTTGTTTCATAATTCATAAATCATCGTATGATTCGACGCACGGAAGACGGCGGCCGAGTTTTAAAGGCTTCTGCGCATGCACTCACACGTGCCCACTGGAGCCAATCAGCTTATGAGGTCTGGTGTATAAAGCATTCGGTTACTTCAAGTGCGAAGCGTACGCAATTTTCGTCTCTCTCTTTCTGCGTCACCAGTCTTCATTGGTGTAGGTCACTTTTATACAATATGAGCTACTGACCAGGGCTGTGGAGTCGGTACTAAAGTCTCCGACTCCTTCATAAAAGCTCAATATGTATTAATAAGGGTAAACCTACTAAAATGGTAAATGACACCGTAACAGATTTCATCACCACCACGTGAATCATGAGCCTACTTTTTAGACTTATAACTTATATTTAAATATAGTCTAATGGTTATTGCAGAAATCGGTTGATTTGTAGACAGTTTGAATTCTTAAAGTACCGGAGCCAAAGTTACAAAGCGTTATCCCCACATCAAGTGGCTCAACGCCTCTTTGAATTTCCCTAAGCGTGAGATCACCGGTGGCTTACGCGGTATAGAAATTGTTCTTAAGATTTTATATCGGTACATTTTTACCGACTCCACCTAAAATTGCTTCCGACTCCACAGCCCTACTACTGACGAAGTCGTTAAAGCACGGACAAGATAAATGCTTTTAGGCCAGATATCTGGTACACAGCATGAAATGGTGAAATATTTTCATGATTAACTCTTCACTGTCCTTTTTCTTAAGACCAAGCCGTTCCACGAACAGTAATTCAATGGTCTCGTAGCAGCACAATAAAGGACACATTCTTCTAACTGACCTTCTCAAACAACAAATAAATTCATACCAGAAATTCCAATGTTTCTAAGCTATAAATAACGTGGGTAGAAAGGAGTAACTTATGTTTAGTCACCTATAACCTTGGGTAGGATTTGATGTTGCCACTGTCTACTGGACTATTCAACCGCGTAGTTCTCTAGTAGCAAACGAACGTATCTGATAGTGCCTCGGCCTCATGCTCTGAAGATGAATGCAGCAAGATACTTAAACGTTATTTGGCTTGTGAAATCAAATTACCGCACTGCGCAACAAACTTAGTGACCTCATGGCAACAGAGTTAGGCTGAGTAGTAAACATGAGACTATACAACAACCACACTAGACAACATTAAAGATTTTATACACAGTTGCACGTAGACACTTTCGAATGCACTCATTTTTCATCCTATCCATACAGAATAGTTTGTAACACTCATCGAAGACTTCGTTGAGTGAAACTGCATTTCTCCTCTCTCATTTAAGAAGAGAATAACTTAGCTTTCAGGTTCTCACGCGGTGAATATACAATGACTATATACTTAAGATTATTCACTGTCAAGACTTTTTCTATCGTCTATTCTTCAAATCCCACACGACGTTTCGGAGGCTGGTTCTGTCTCTTACTACCCCCATCATTAGTGTTCTGAATCCCCGATTATGGTGGTAATAAGCACCTCTGACACATCGTTAAACTACTACAATACTGTATGGCGCAACACCCCAGAATACACTCATCTTCACGTGAATAATAATTTCTATTCATAGGATGTTTACATGAAGGATACAAGACAAGAAAATCCTATAAAATCTAGGACGGAAAACATGATAAAAGACAGTATATGACCATGATACAGAAGGATAGATAACACTAAAGAGGTGTTTAGAAACATGTTACAAGGATGTTAAACAAAATTAATTAATACGAACAGGAGATTTTGTGAATTAGGTGATGATTCGGGGATCATAATAACGTGGAATTGCTCGAACAGTCCAAAACAGTTGACTGGTAGATAAAAAAATCTTCGATAAGTCAATACCTTTTCAAGAAAAACGGAGGACAATTTGAACTGATATAGTTTAGTAATAAAACTTTATTTCGTAAACCTAGCCGAATCAATCATCATTATAAACATTTAATAGCATGAACATAAAAATTATTTTTAGAAAGTTGTGTAAATTATAATAAATTCTTCTCGGGCTACCATCCGTGTAAGGTGGCTTAATGAAAAGCTGGTAGACCGAGAATAATTTATTATACTTAGTCGCAATGAAAGCTTCAGATCATTATTTAAATTAGTTACACTTTGTTGGAAATATTTACTGGAAATTCCTACAAGTTGAATCAATGTTTCACGCCGAGATAGTTCGAAATGGTAACAGCATGTCACACTGCCAATTATTTTCAATTACAAACACTTTAAATCCCCGAATTATAACCACTTAAACGCCATAAGAAATATACACTATACAAATTTTATAACAGACACGAAGAAATTCTGGGAAGAACTTACAGCATTTTATCAACATGACATTAAAAACTAATGTGTTATTAATAGCGGCACTGTATCACCTGGCGATATATCGAACAGTACTTGCGGCAGAAAGACACATATTCAACCAACCGTTTAAAATTCTCACAGCTATGTTAAATGTTCACGACTTAAAACACAGAAGCTATCCGAAGTCTGATTTATGTTTAATAATTAAGTAAAACGTCTTGTGTAAGTGATATTTTAGAGATTTCACAGTATTGCAAATGTGAAAAATTTATATCAGACTCGCCACCTGGTGCGAAAATGAGTGTCATTCTTTTTGCTTACTATTACGCCCGAGTCATGGCCTCAAATGCACTGAAAGTTAAAAAAAGTGTCCTAGCACACCGTTCAAGTCAGAGACAATCGACACACAAGACATCAGGTGGTCAGAATTCCAAGATACCATTTAAAAAACCTTTCAATCACTTCCACGACGTATCGCTTCTTATTTTCAACGCTTTTTCCAGAGAACAGCGGGCATCGTACCTACTCTGGCTTCCTGCTGACATTCAAGGGCGTTCCATTACTAATTATTAAACGTAGTGGTCAATTTCTGTGGCCAGGAAGACAAATAAATACAGATTAATAAAAGTTTTGATGAACACGACTGTCTTCTGGAATGTAGCGCCGTCCAATCTGGTAGAAGCTTGCCGACGTTTCAGAGGCGATCATAATGGAAAACATCACGTACCTATAAAACGTCGGAGAACTTCCAGCAGACCACACGGCGTCACAATCCAGACAGACATCACCCCTTGAGACATTCTGCTGTAAACCGCGAAGAACATCATCATAATCGGTCTCCGGCCGGCGATGTACACAGAACCTCGGTAATAGGAAGCCATAGTAACAACCGTTCGTCCACGACGTTCAGTGACAAAATAGCGGTCGGTATCTTTCGCTGGCATGTTACGAACAACACATTTTCATATTTCAGCCGACGTATTACCCCACAAGGACGTCGTCTAAATTCTTCAGTTGATAAAGTGTCGACAAATTTGTGAACGGTAAGTAGGAAGGGTCTAACATTTAGAATGAGAAGGCAGTGGCCTATTTTAAAGTGTCATGACTTGCGTCAGTATCGACTGAGAAGAAATAAAACCGAAATATACGTCAATGTAACCGGTAAATCAAACGCGATTCAAGCCTAGTATATGCAAAATGAAAGAAAGGCCGAGTGCTACATCAACCTGCTGGAACAGTGAAGGAAATAAGAAAGCTGTAACGTAAGAATAGAATGACAAAGGACACAGAACAAAATAAAGATTTCTAGTGCCATACTGAGTACAGCAGAATTTAGCAGCAAGTGGATCGCTGGAACCAAGACTATTTGTGTCCTCATGCAACCGTCTACACTTGTTAATTATTGAAGCTACGCTGACCAAGAACTATCGATTTTGCTGACTGACCGATGGAAGAGTTTCTCTGCAAACAAGCACTGTAATAAAACAATTTGCAAATGTGGCCTTGTCTTGCTAAGCTAATTGTTCAACAACCAAACGCATTACAAGCGCAAGGTGGGCAAAGCAAACTTAGAAAGGACTCATCGTGTCTATCCGTCTATTTCAACTCGAGAATCTGCCAAATTTTCATTAAATTTGGAAGGAATAATAACAACAACATGCAACAGTTAAAATTGCAAACAATAACAATTCCACTCGACTAGGATTCAACTCACAAATTTACAAACACGCTAACAGATGAATATAAAGTAAAGTTTGTCCCACTACACGCCATGTAGGCGTTTGGGGTGAGTGGAGGCATAGCTCCTCTCTTCCTTGACCTCGGCACTAGATGGGGGTGAGTGGTCAGCATCACGCCCCGGCCGGCTTTACCCCCGGGAAAGGACCCCGGTACCCATTGTAGAGGAGGCTGGGTGGGCCCGGTCTGGACGCAGAGGCTAGAGGAAAAATCCTCTGCCCCCGTCGGGGATCGAACCCCGGCCGTCCAGCCTGTAGCTAGTAACTATACTGACTGATTTCAAGATGTTCAACACCTTCCTGCACACGGTCTAGTGACCAGAATTCGCTTACCCAACCTAACCATGACGTTTCGAGAATTGTCAGTTGGCGGTGTATAAATACTTGAATAGGATTATACGTAAACATTTAAGACGGTCATTTAAACTCCAAAAAAATGCAACATCAACATACAGTACAAATATAATAATGCGACGACAACGTCGACACAATGGGTCACACACGTGCGCAGATCAATGATTTGCACATTAAATCTACGGAGGAAACAGAAATCCACTGTCGAAACCGACGGATGCAATGGTGAGTGCAATTTATAATACGATACGCACAAAGCAATGGCGCGTGAGAGAATTCATTCCGCCAGCAGGATCACAAATCACGGCACAGTAACTCCGCCTGCAGACCATTTTTGGAAAACGGATTTCCCTCTCAGAATTTATTTTGCTAGGCTCCTCTTCAGTGAGGCCACATCCGCTTCAGCCAACGTTGTATAATGATGCGATGCCAGTGATGAAAACATGCGCGGTCAGTATAAACAAACAGAACAATCTTACAATTTAGGACAGCTCCTATTAAAATGCGGGTCAAATGTCAGATGTGTATTAGCCCTATGGGTAATATGTAAGGCACGTACAGATATGATGAAGGAAGAATAAAGAGAGAGAGAGAGAGAGAGAGAGAGAGAAACTGAAGGTAGAAAAAATAAAGAAAGAAGTAAAGAAGATAAATAAATGAACACGAAATACAATGAAAGACTACGAAATATATTTACATATTTAAAGAGTCTTTAACTGCACGTGTGAACATGTGAATAATTCAAAACCTGCAACAAAGACATATGTGTATGTAGTAAGAAATCTTAATTTAATCATACAGAAATAGCAACGAATGGGTAATTCATTACGTATACATATAAGAATTTTAGTTATTGTACGATTATGAAATGCAGTGACTTATTCTGAGGGAAGCAAATTACATTCGCTGTGATTGAAAACTACGAAAATGTTTGCGCCTGTATATTAAAATTAAGGTGATATCGCCGAAAAAGTTCTAAATTACAGCAGAGTAATGGGAGTAATAAATCAAGGGTTTCAAACCGTTTGGCTCAAAAACATATACGAACACAGGTAACAGGGTTTCAGCACGATCCAAGCAGACTTTTACGGCAGCGAAACTTGGACTAACCTAAATGCAAACGAGATGAAGGCGGAACCACGGCAGTAGAAATAAAATTGATAACAGCACGCAATAAGCATTTGAACTACACAACGAACTCAGACATTCCAAATTCTCCGTTTCAAACTAAATGGACAAACGCTGGTACAAAAACTGTAACAGGCCACTAGGCATAAAACGCGGAATTCTGATTCTGATAGAAAAAAAAGCAAATAAGAATTTAATATTCATACAGGTCACCTGAATTAACACGTATTTTACAATGCCCACATCGAATTGGTGAAATAAGAGATACGTAAGTAATTTTGGTGCACAGAACGCTTGGGGAGTAGCCACTGTAAAGTCAGAGAAGGAATAAAAGTATAATTTGTTGATGACGACCGGAAAACACATTACGAGGATGTGATATGAAGAGAACTAGTTCAGATGTGTCTAACAGTTGGTATTGGTATTAAAGGTGTCGAAGACATCGTTATTTCTTCGCCCTACGAACCGCTTATTTTCACCCCTCTTGATGGGAAGGAAAGGAAAATGCTGTGAAACCTGTTAAAAAAAGAAATGACAAGGATGTTTACTTTTCCTTACAATTTCCGGCTTTTAGGGGCTATCTTATAACAAATACCTCTCCTGCAGGCCTACGACACATTCAAGTTATCATATTGAAGAACGAAGTTCATCTAAACGGCAATATTACAGCTCGTTCGCTAACAAAGTTCAACGCTATTGTCAATTTCAGCTCCCGGCAGGAACTGCTATAAGAGGGTCAGTTAATTTTATTGTTTTTATTCACCGATACTTGACTCTTAACGAGAAAACCTTGTTGTCGGCGAGTCACACAATTCTATCCGGGAACTGACAGTTACGTTCAACTTTTAACAGTGAATGCACTGAAACTGTTGGCTTTACAAAGCTGTTCGCCGCCCTGTCGTCCTCAAACGCCACTTCTGCCGACAAAGTGACTATGTCTTCTTCAGGTCTTCAGAAATGTTTACGTCCAATATTGCCAGCGTCGATCTCAAGAACACTGGGACAAGCATCCCCACCACTTTAAAAACAGAAATATTTAATAATGCGATTCCTGCTTGAAATGAAACAAAAATATTTCATTACGATAATCAACTGGTAAACGACGTTTGCGAAAATAATCTGTTTATTCTGATAAAAACACGAAAAACACATACTGTGTGTGCAAGATGTTGATGCACTGAATGTTAAAGCAGGAAGTACGTCTACTTACGTCAGGATCGCCAGGTTTCCGTCTCATAAAGATTCCTTTCTTTCGTGTTTTGTCACCGAGTTTAAAAACTGAACAGCTGTAGCCCAAGACTCACAATTTTTCCTCTTTGTTGTCTCACTTTGCTTTGCTTTTGCGCGGAAATACGGATAGGCTACAGGGAGAATTTTGACACGAAAATCAATGAGGTTCTTTACTTAATATTTCTCCTTCGTGCATCACTGGAAGCGTATGACATTATATATACTGAAGGCATTTTCCTACAGGGAACGATTATATAATATGATCCTTCCGACTGCTTGTCCTCATATGAGGGTGAATAGAAGAATTATTTGTCTACTTTTTCCACATGGTAACTTGATCCATGATAAGTTTTCTACCATGAAGACAGAAGTCTTCATATCTCCCACAGTGACAGCCACAAATTTCACCTCTTTCTTCTGTTCTAAATATATAATAAACATAGAAATCATAAGTGTTTCATACCAAAGTTGTCAAAAATATTTCGATGGGCTGCGTATGTAGCTCGGATAGAGCATACAAAGAAACAAGTACAGAATCTGTGAGATTTCATGGCCACAAGACGACGAGCGTGAATAGGACGTGTAGTATCGCAGAAATTTACCGACGTTTCAGAGATGCTACCGCCTCCATCAACGTTATGAGTAAGCCGTGAGCGAAAAGGTAGGTGAAGACATAGGAGCGGGATGGAAAAGGTCAAAACTTCGCCGGACCATCGGCTGACTCACAGCCCTTATGATGAAGGCAAGAAGCACCTCTGAAACGTCGGTAGACTTTTATCAGTTTACACGGCGCAACAACACAGAAAACATCCTCATGCTGTTAAGAAGTTACAAAGATATATTTCCTCCAATTACGTCATTCAGTATAATTTTGGGTCGCCTTTGATATTTACATTTTCCCTGTAATAAACCCGAACTGTCTATTCTGCCACTTATGCATTCGTCCCTTCGCTTTTGGTAAGATTCCAAGCTTCACTTCCACAACTTTTAAGGCTGGTAGACTCATTTGCTTGTGCCATTGTAGCCTGGTTTCTGTCCTGCATTTATTAAACCAACTGTTCTCCGGAGAGTTGAGCAGATTCTTTTCAGTAGCTTATATTACAGACCACATTGCAGTCTCGAAGATAAGATTTTTTTTATGAAATTACAGTCCACTGGCATGGTCCGGATAATAAAATACTTAACTGAAGCATAAATAAATGTATTTGTAGTGTAATGTGGTTACAACTCATAATTTGATTACACTTACTCAAATTAAACGTATAAAATAAATTCAGATTCCCATATTTGAGAACACATGCCCGAAAATAAGTATACCAGTTACATAAAGCTACCGTAACGTATGAAGGCCGTTTAGTAAATTAAAGTTTATTTTTCCTTTACATACTAACGATACAAACGTTAGCTCATGGAAGGAAAAGATTTAAAAATCCCGTAATATTTGTTTTGTTGCGTCAGAAAACACACATATATAGCCTCCATCATCCCCGGCCCTGAAGATGGGTAAAGTATATTCCCCGAAACGCTGGTATCTACAAATCCACGCAGCGTTACAGCCCAAGGACATCCGCCTTCGATATGACAAGTTCTCGCGGATTTTTCGTTTCCCATCCATAAAGAAGAGATTTTCCTGGAGCATGTATGGGGAATCTAGGGAAATTCAAATAATACTGTAATTCGTTACGTCAGCGCTGATGTCGTGTGTATAGGAAATAAATTGAGTGGAATGAGTGCGCCGCCAGAGGGCACGCGCGTTGCACACGTCACATCCTGGGATGAAATAAAAAACATCGCGAAGATGGCTTGAACATAAATATACAAAATGCTTGGCACGAAAATATATCCCCACAAATAACAATGCCGGCCCACAGCACTGCACTTGTTACGAACAGTACTTCCGCAGTCCAGATCCAAACAGATCCACTCAAACAGACAAAAGATTATAAAGAACCGACGCCTAATAAGCGATCGGTCGCCTCTTACTATGAAACGGCTCAGGCTCGAATTTATTTTGCTTCCAGTTTAATTCGTATTCCAGTCACATATTTTACCACCGATTCGTTCTTACTTTGCCTCCGTCACCTTTCTATTCTTGCATTTATTGTCTTCTCTTCCACATGACGCATAGCTACAGCTAATAAATTTCTCGGCAGACCGGTGAGAACCACAATGCTTTGTTCTCTACTAACAGCTCTTCGTAAAACACGCGCGCCCAGCGCACAACAAACGTGGGCTGCTTTATCACGCTATTTAAAAAAAAAAAACAGACAAAAATTAACTTCAACCACACAACCTGCAACCAAGCGTGGGCCTCCGGAAATAAATGCGAATCTAAATAGCAGGAAACGCGTGGTGGAGGCATACGCGATGCTGTTTACTTAACAAGGATATATAAGAGAACCATTTAGGTGCAATTTTTCCTCGGAGTTTTACGAAGTTCGTGTCATGCCCGTCTCATGGTTTTTGATTTAATCAAGAAACAACGCAGTGTAGACTACATAGCAGGCCCTTCAGTTACGAATCTCCCCACTGTGTATTTTTCTCTGTATTCCCGTCACTCCTTCCTCACATTTGAGTGTCCCGACTCCCTACAATGCCCAGAACTTTCCTATGCACGGCCAACTTGATAGCGGGAGGAGATCCGAAGATTCAGCTGTTATTTTGATACCGTATCATTGTGGTGATGATACCTCCCGCCCCCCAATTCCTACACAAAATACTAAATCCACTTGCTCTTCTGTTAAGCTACAGTGCTGAAATTTATTGGGTACTAAAACATGGTGTAGCACACCCCTCACTCCGTCTCTTTCGTTCCCCACTTTAACTCTGTCTTTATCCGTTCCCCCTCTTCTCCTTCTTTTTTTTAAAGGCTGGAAATACATCCTGAGTTCTCTTTTAACAGCAGCAGCATTAGAAGTGAACTGAACAAAAGCTAAAACGAAACGCATCGAGATGGGTTTTAATGACTTGGCAGTTGCTTCTTTTTTACCGTTTTTCCTTCCTTTTTCAGTGCAGTAATATGTGAATACAGGCGTGCCATTGTGAAGCGAGGCGCTTGTACACAACTCTCTTTGGGCACATATCTTTCACTACTGTTCGATTTCAGGGCTGTACAAAATACTCGAAATCTCTTGTAATAGAACCGCAGAAGCCCACATTCATTCAAGGACAGATTACCTGCTGTGCTGAGAGGTTCATCGAGTCTTTCCTCGGCTAGGTTAATACAGAAATATTACCCTCATATTGGTCACAACCCCCTTTACAAATCCTTATCCACTCACAATCCATAATTAACTATGCATCTCAATCAACACCATGTACCTGTTGTAATTCCAGCAGCGTCGTTTAACAACCTAAAATCAATCAATAATCAGGTGAATCCACAGACTGTGTACAGCTCGGTCTACAGCGTCGAACAAAGTAGGTGTCCCCCTTTATACATGACGAAGGAAAAACATTCGTCCTTCGAAACGTCGATTTTTAAGGCAATTTAAAAACCCTCAATATATAACGGGGAAAAGGCTAAAATAAAGCAAATATAAAGCATCTCACTGAATTATTTTTACGATCTTTTGATACATATTTTCGTTAGTAATTCATTCTAAAACACTCTCAACTATGTTATTACCAAATAATAAAAAATCAAGACTCAAAGCCATTTAATCCAAGAGTAAACAGTAAAAAAATCCGTTTTATTATCACAGCATATTTTAGTTCTTCAACACACTTATCAGGTAAAACACACATATTGTGTTATCTATGAAGCACGTAGCATTTACTTTAAGTGGTGCATGCAACATTACCTGATACACTGATATAATATAAGACCCACATACAGCAGAAGCCGGAAACGCAACACCTTCAATACTCGATGCATGCAGAAAAAATAGATTTCCAGGCCCTTAGTTGCACAATCCACAAAACTACCAGACTTCGCATTGTTGTCCGCTAGTTACTCTGAGGAAAACCACGTAACACCCAGGCGTTGCGTGGTCTGTGGCAAAAAGCAGCACCCGGTTTCATATTCACTTTGTCCATGCATAAATTAAAAAATATTCGTACAAATAATCTTCATTATGACATCGTTCTCCGTGCGTAATTATTAATATTTTTTGTCAGTTGAAAGAAACTGTAGCAAACAAGATTCACTAAATGAAACAAAAAGTACTGACAGTTGCAAAGCCTACGTACACACTACGTAGGCCTAGGTGAAACCCAAGTTTTAAGAAAGAGACGAAATTAGCATAAAAATGCTAAACTGGAAGCTTTAAGAAGTGTTGCATGATAGACTCGATTTCTCAAAATAACATACGTCAGTTCGTGAATAAAATACAATGTATTTTAATAAATATCAAAGGATGCTACTCATATGGATATGATGAAAAATGATATTACATAAGACTTGTATATTCTTGTTTAAGATGAAATAAATTCAGATATAACTGAACAGAATATCTATAAAGAACTCCAGAAGAGAGAACAGCGAATTCCAAACTGAAATACTGTCCACGAGGAAAACGCGTATTGTAAGACCTCATGAACGACGGACTCAAGCCGGAACATACACAGCGTATACTTGGAAGACAACAAAATAATAACAAGAATAAGAAGAAGCTAATTTTAATCTTTTGGATCGCTGCCCGAAAAGGGTTTTCGTATTTTCTTAGCCCTTGCCACGCTGGGTTTCAATTGTAAGAAACATTATTCTGCACACAGGACTAAGAATAAACTAATGAAGAGGACAGAAAGGATACGCAGTGAACAACATAAAAATTATTAAATGTCCCTCATCGCCGTGCGAGAAATATACGTAACTCACCCCTGTGTCCTGTCTTCATATCCACGAGAAATAGTTAAGTGATTATCACAGGAACTGATCTTCACAGCAAGATTACATTTAGAGAACCTCTTTGCACAGATGAGAATCCCTGGCTTGATCCTTCTTGGAATTAATTCTGAGACAATGAGTCTTTTGACTGAGGTGGAACAAAGGATACGGCGGATAGGTATCCAGCACTCGAAGCTTTCATCCAGGGTGATTAAAGAACCTGAGATCGTGTGCTCTTTTCAATATATTCCCATTCATATACCCTAATTAAACTGTCATGTAACACGCATGAAACTTTTCTAATTCACTGTAGTTACTCATATCATCAACTGTGTCACTGCTTAACATAATTTTTATCACCAAACACAAAAACCGTAAGAAAAACACAAGAGGACTTTAACAAAAGCCAGTAGTAAACTATGCCTGGAAATAAATTAAGAGAAAAATCAATATATATATATATATATATATATATATATATATATATATATATATATATATATTCACGTCTCATAACCAGAGTTCTGCTATTTAGGAAATATGGTAACAAATCGAAATTACATTCAGGAAAAAAAATTAAGGGGAGATTAAATTCTGGAAATGCTTGCTATCCTGAAGTTCGAAATCTTTCGTCTTCCCGACTACTATCTAAACTTCAAAATCAAAACATTCTTCCTGGTTTCTTTTAAAGGTACGAAACTGAGGGCAACTGAGAACAGTGGCTTAAGATAATGTTCGAACTTAGGAAGGATGAAATAACGAGACATTGAAGATAAATGTATAATGAGAAGTTTTATAATCTGTACACTACCTAATATTGTCAAGATGATTAAAACAAAAATGATGAAGTGGGAGGCCATGTAGTACACATCGGGTAGATGAGAAATTCGTACAACATTCTGGTTAGAAATCTGACGGAATGAGTCCACTCGGAAAAATTGCACAGAATTGTGGACTCTATGAATCTGGCTCAGGACAGAGATCTTTTGGGAGTCTTCGTTAACACGTTATGCACCCGCGGGCTGCATAAATGACGGCGAAATTCTTGAATGAGGTACTATTAAACTCTCAAGAAGTACTCAGCTCCACGGAGTTTGTTACTAATTGACGGCATCATCAAGGACTCACATCTCGGCTCTTCTCAGGTTCACAAAACAAATGTTATGCATAATTTCACTGGCGCGTACGATTTAAAAACACGTACAGGGAGGCAGTTACTGAAGAAGTAAATCTAAGTATGAAGTTAAGTACATAAGTAGTTCACTGCTAGCTAGTTAGTTAGTTTAACCAAGGCAGATATCGTAGTTAATTAGCCACAATCTTACATAGACAGGATTGTCGTCACTTAGTTACTTGGGTAGTTACTTAATTCGACAGGCTACGCAGCCAGTCAGATCGGCCGTTAATTATAAATCCACTTAGCTAGTAGTTACTTCGGTGGGTAACAGATACTTAGCAAATTATCTAGTTGACTGTGCCTTATTTAGCCAGTAACTTCGGCGATTAATTAGTTAGTAAGACGAGTACTTAGCTAATTAGCCAGGTAGTAAGTCAGTAACATAAACCAATTACATTTTAGAAGCGAACAGGAAGTAGACCTACTTGCTGATCAGCCTGTGAGGGACATATATCAAATATCGAGATAATAGCATTCTACTACATCGTGCCGCAATGAAACAGTCAAAATCAATCACGTCACGAACGTTTCCGAACCGAGAGTCAAATTCATAGGCCCCTAATTCAGTTTCATGATATGTGAATCTACACGGATCCGTGTAGAATAATGGGATGCTTTTCAGTTAGTTTGTACCTGACCATCGCAGCGGGCAGTACAGAATTATTTCAGTAGCCGCTACAGGCCAGAGGGCGACATTTCACACACCGGATAGAAACTAAGAGCAAGCAGAACCAAGAATGCTATCGTCACTTCGATGCTACTAGACGTCGGCGATGAATTTCGTTCTCTGGCCGCTTTACATCTGGGTAAGAAGTTCCATAAACCCACAACAGAGGAGACTACATGGGTCCTATCGGCCCAAGAACATGGTGGTGCAGACGAAGTTCCTATTCCTTGTAGGAAATCAAGTTTGATCGTCCTACCTACGAGTATTATCGGCCAGCTCGGTGACCAACTTGCAAGTTCTCCCGGCGGTAAAGATGTCCTCTGGGTTGTAACACCGTGTAGACAGATACTGACGTTCGAGGGGAGATACTGTCTCAAACTGTTTCTCCAAGACGCAGGTATCTAACCACACGGCGTTACTATCCAGACGACATAATTATAAGCTGTCGCATATAATTAAACGGCCAACATACTCAAGCAAACTTTGTTCACTTCAAGCGATGAAGTATCAAGGCCGGCATCGTTCAATTATAGAACTGGCCCCAAAGCATGTACGGAGTTTTGACAGGCGTGTTGTACGCAAAGGACCGGTGGGTCCTCATGGCCTTGTTTGGTCTCTCCCTGCCCGTAATCGATCACCCCAACCTCTTCTGACCTAACCCTACTAAAGAGTACTTTACTGCATGCAGCATATTACATCATCAGCGCCACTCTTGGGACACAGACGGGCGTAGATACTATTTATACGGAACTATAGGCCGCCTGTCACCTGCAAGTTCTACGTACTTCCTGTTACAAGAACAGCGGATCAGACTTAAGAGAAACTCAGAACCATTACGCCGAAGACGTTCTCGATGTTCTTGGCATACCTTACTGAACTTCATGTTCATTTAGACGTATTACAAAAGCAAATCCGTTGTTGAAAAACTAATCGGATTGCAGATTCACTGTATATCGTTAAAGAGGTTTATTCGTCACGTCAAAACACGTTTCAAAATAAAGCTGCAGTAATCAAAGACACCTGTATCTCATTCCAGACACTACTTTCTCTCCCTCGACTTTTTTTTTAGAAAACCGATAACTGCATATGTGGTTTATTTAACGATGACGTCAGCTGCTCAGACAATATGTACCATCGAATGATAAGATGCTTACTGAATAATGATTTGGAAAGGAAATCGAATGATATGATCGTGGACCAATTTTAAGTATCATACCAGCATTTGCCTAGAGGAACTGAGAGGCAGAGCCCTGAAGCCGGCACCTTTAAAATACGAAGCTGGTGTATGAATAAGAACACGTCAAGATCCTCCAACATTCAGGCAAGTTTTTCGACTTGAAACGAGAGGAACATTTTAACATAAATCTGATGTATGAATCAGTATTTACCTGCTCCAAAGAGCTTATAAATATGGAGACTCGCATTCAGTTTGCATTAAACTCCAACGTAATGCAGTGTTCGTGTCACGTTTAGACTGTCAACACTGTTTGCAAACTGCTAAGCAGAAAACTAACGCCGAGTCATGAAGTGTGTTCTTCGGGAGTCAGGTTTCAAGGTCAAAACAAAAAAACCTTACCCAAGGCTTTAATTTAAACTTAGAGAAGAAAAGGTACATGGAAAACGTGTAATGAGAGACGAGACCCGGGTGATCCCATCCATGACCAGCGCTGAATGACCTTAACTTCACGCAGTACGCAGGTGGCGGATCGGGGAAAGCCACCCAGATATGGGTGGTACCGAGAAAATCAAATACTCGGGGCGGACCAAAATCTAGCACTGGTGGAGGGCAGCAGTTTCACCAGAATCAAACAGCGGCGTGGGAAGAATGACTTCGAAGCGGCGTAGTATTGAGTACCGGAAAGCGTAGCTGTAACAGCCCAAACGGTTTCCGCACTGCGGTACAGAATGGAAACGGAACTCCTACTGTACTATTTTTTCCAAATTATCTTAATGGCTAACGAAAATGGTTTGGCTTCACATCAATCGACACCTTTAGAGCTGCAGTCTCCTAATCTACGCTGACCATTTGGATCGCCAACCTTCGCAAGAAGATGGTGTAATAATAATAATAAGAAGAAGAAGTACACATATATATGCTGAATTTAACCATTTGGGTATATCTGACTTAAAACCTACACATCGCTAAACATTCTATTATATATCTACTAACTTAACAAACATTTATTTTCACATTAATTGTATGAGTGAATATATTATTTGTTTAAGAGGAACCGTGAAACAAAACCACCCATGCTACATTTCATATAGAGTATTTGTGATATTAAACAATAAAACACTTGATTTTCGATAGAAATATACAAAGAAATGTCACTTCTGTCTGCAGGAACTCGACATAAAAATGGTTGCCAGGAAGCCAATTGATCTTTAAATGATGTATTTAACGACGGTGATTCAACTACAAATATATATCTTCGAATGCGGACAATCATAAATTATTGTCGCAGACAGCGACGGGCACAACACACGGAAATCGGGCTTCAAAACGGAAATATGGTTATACAAGGACAAAACAAAACCTGTAAGTGAGAGAATCAAACAACGACGAAGTCACAAGACCAAAGGAAACACAGTACAATTAGTGAACTCTGTGAAAACTGGTTGAAAAGGTATTAAAAACACTTCAACCATTCTAAACTTTCGAGTACATTTGATTTTAAAAATTACATTACAATGAGGCAGCAGACATGTTAATCTGAAAAGTGCGTTTTTACAATTAAGTAGCAATGTATTAAAAGTAATAAATTCAGGTGATGACAGTAAACTGATGACAACACGTGAGTGGTGGAAAGCCCCTACACAATAAACTAAATGATCCTACATTTGTAAGGGAACACTAATGAAGGAAAAATAATATATGCTTATGTATTGTGATATTTGTGGTGTAACTGTCATGGTACCAATGGAATGTTTATTTGCATTAAATGAACACCAAGACCAATAAGACATGAGAAACCGCAAAAACAATAATCAGAGAAACATTCTACGAGTGTTCCTACTCCTCCTGGGAGTACACCTGTCTGCTGTTGTTTTTCAATCTTATTCTGAATTCGACTGTCACTTTCAGTGACTGCCTTCAGACTGTTTGCGATGGATGGGGATAATCGAGGTTTCTCGCTCCAGCAGCTTGCCTTCAAGAATAAACCTCCACTTCGATCAATTTCAGACTAACCTGGGTAGATCCTTGAACCGTCTGCTTGTGGCAGTGAACAAGAAGTTCCCCAACCCTCCTTCTTGAGATCAGACCCCGGTGCGAACACGTCGCAGATTAGTCCATGCGGGTTGGTTCGCAATTCTTAGTCATTACAGGCTAATACCTGGATAATACATTAACAAGGCCGCGAATTTCTTCTATGCCTTTCCCATATAAGCAATCAAGAATCAGAAGTGCAGTGCATGTGTATCTGTTCTGTCACTAAACTTCCTTCAGCGCTATAGTTTCAGAGGGATTTATTATTCGTTCTGATATCTCGAAATTTTATATTTATTCCAATAGGGAGTTCCCGCGTGCTCGGTTCTGACAGACATTGAGACTCACGCCCTGCTATTCACGAAGGACTTCGTTTTGATGTCTTGTGTTTCAATTAGACTCATTACCCTTACTACAAAAACCAACTAAATACCGGTACCTTCATGGTTTAATTTCACAAACCGCTTAACGACGCTTCCCAACGATGTGCAAGGAAGCGGTCGTGGCCTATTTTAACCTAGTATTCCAGCTATGGAGGGCCTGAGAGACACCAAAGAATCCGAAGTATGTATGCCGAGAATCTAATCGACGGCAACATTCAGAATATGCAATTGATAAAGAATCGTTAAATAAAGTATTAAACCAGATTTAGGCGTGGACCTGTGTGTATGCATAAGACGTTAGTATAACACTGCACTCAGTTCTTCAAGGACGCAATGATAAAGGTCTGGAAGCTTTCGAGTTGCCATGAATTAAAGAACGCAGTACCTTCTACTGCACAAACTAATCTACTGTATTGGCAATAAAAATCTGATAACGTCGATACGTATCCGGCCTTTCATGCACCTCTACCCTCTGTCGTGTTTTATTAAGCTTTTAGCTACCAATGCTCGTCATTTCGAAAGGGAAGGGAATTTTCCGTCTGCGATTGCATAAGTCCACGCTGAAAGGGTATGACGTGTGGTGAGGGGAATGGAGGGTGTTACATAACGAGGAATTTGGTGCTGTACGCATATCAAGTGATATTGTTAAAATGTTAGAGTAATCAGGCAACGCTTACCATATAACTCGAATGAAGGAGAAAACAAATGTGTATGTTGGATTATGACAGAGAAATCTGCGGGAAAACGCCCACTTGGAAGTTTCAGAAAGAGATGGATCCTAGGGGAATACATTATGTAGATCGGTTGTGGCAGGAGCTGCCTCGGGTTCGTGTCTGATAGGAGACCAGTGTTGGCAGTGTCGAACCTCGAGATTTCATTATCACATACCCATTTAATTAGTAGATTGGTTAGCGTCCACTGGCATTCTCCAAGTTTAAATCAAAATTAAATTGATATTACAGGGGTAAAGCAAGTTCCTAAGGTTCATCACCCGTTCATAAATGCATCACACTAGATCCCAATGACACACATTAGTAATATCAATTTTAAACATCATACTCCACATTTCAATTGGTATCTAAGCGGTTTCTTCAACTGAGGTTTCCGAACCAAAAGTGTTCCAATTATGTAGTCTACACCCATGCATGTTGTTCCTTTAGTAACACCAGCAGAATGTGCTAGCAGTGCCACAAACAGGCCAGGATCGATTCATCGTCCATTATTTTCTCTTTGTCATTAATAACGATTCTGTCTCATTCGCAGCTAAAACACTCTCCATAAACGATACCGCCTCGTTTACTAGCCCATGAACAATTAAAACAACCGTGGCACGTTTCTCATCATCTCAAAATTAATTCAGCGGTGATCCCCACATGGCAAGGCCGACGAGTATGAAGACGATCGCCCTGATGACGGCGGTAGCAGGGACCACTGAAACGTCGGTAAACTTCCGCAAGACTACGTAACGCAACAACCCAGAAGACAGCCAAACTTCGACTTCCGACTGGGACAGTGTCTTCCTCTCGGCACTGCATCTGGGCAATCACCGTAGACAATCCATCTTCCTGAACAGCATATTCCTTTCCGGGGGTGAAGTAGTTGGGGCGTAGGGCTAAAAATTCACCTTCCAGCACAGCCAAGAACAGGAATGCGCAAAGTTAAAGCAAGCGAACGAAATAAGGCTGTAAAATCACGATTTAACTAACAAAGCTGGTGAACCAGCAACGGGAAGCTGATGTATTATCTGCCAACGCCCGAATTCAAGGTTTCATTTCATGCCATTGTGCCTCTTATGACGTCACAAGTTGGTAGAAAATAGCTAGCATGGCGGTATGATTGAAATGCAGTCCTTCAATCAGACTTCGGGCAGGTGAACCAACAGCTAGCGGCACCGACATATTTTCCGTACAGCCCAGACGATTGCTAATCAAAGCAAAAGACCAGCCACATAAATAACCAACCAGCTCCCAGCGTTAGCAATTTTGCTTTGAGTTTCAGACGGCCCCGGTTCAGATCTCAGCAGAGTGATCATATCTCAATAAAATCTTCTCAGGCAGTCAGCCACGTCAACTGGTTACCGTAGTAAACTGACGTTTCGGGAACCAACTCTGCCCCCATCATAAGGGTTCTCATGTGACTGTCAGTCAGTCACATCAGAACCCTGATGAGAGTTGGTTCCCGAAACGTCAGTTTACTACGGTAACCAGTTGACGCGGCTGATTGCCTGAGAAGATTCTCTTGATTGTATCGCCGCGAAAGTCTCAAATCCTACATGATCATATCTCGTATCGAAGTTCATTTTTGAACTTCTCCTTATTACATTTTAGAGAATTTCGATATTAAATGGACAAATTAATCATTTAAATTCCCCACTCATTATCACCTATCACTATAATTCGATAACACACCAATGATGCAGTGTACACATGCGCACAGCGCCGTTAACTAAGCAGGGCTCAAAATACTGACGCCACAATAGACTTGCTTTTAGTAGGATTCATTCCATATTAGTCAAACTACATTTTGAAATAAATTCTGTGCCACACTGCATTTAACGGGGAAAGAAGCTGTGTCAATCGAAAACAACTACATAACAGTTCGGGGCGGCGGACGTCTTACATAATCGTGGACTACGCTCGAGGGTGTGAGTAAAGTAGTTAAACTAAATAAACTATTCTGAAAACGCAACTTCGGTCTGGTTACTGATTCATGTCAGTGGCACTGAAATATGCTTCGTGTTTCTGTCAACTACACGTCACTTGTTTCTCCCTGTACCTCATCTGTATTTACTTTCATTCCACATTCTGAATACAATACAGTACGTGAGCAGTCAGCTTCACGCTTCGGCCGCTTTAACCTTAGGCCTCAATGGACGTCCTCCTGACCGACATTAACCTCCGGTTGTACATTCCAGACACCTTGCAAAGTGAGCTATCATGGCTTATGTATAATGTCGATCACAGTCAAATTGTTTGCGTTTACCTAGTTCAATATTAGTGTTGGTCCATGGCGGGGGAGTCGGGAGGGGGGTACACGTGCGATGCTTGCAGATGTACACGATTAGTCCTGAATACACAGAGGGAGAGAGATCACTTTACCACTGCAGTAGTTCTGCTGCTACTCTGCTTCCGTCCACAGAATTTGATTGCATATTTCATTCTTCTTCGGGAGCCACAGATTTGGCTCTACGGCTTGTTTCAATTTCGAATTAATTTCTGAAAACGTTAATCTTAAAAGACATTTGGTAAGATTCCCTGGCCGAGCAACCGGGTCACCCCAAGCTCACTCCTTCCTTGCAAGGAACAACGCAGAACATTCACGAAAAGGGATACGAATCCGCCATCACAGTTTTTGGGTAGTACAAGTCCGTAAGCGCTATCTACCACGTGGCTAATGAGATCAAGAGTTAAAAGCATTCTTGACACAAAAAGGAGAGAAAAATATTAAAATAATATTTAACGAATTTGTATTCTGTGGTCTTATGTCCACTTACTGCTTCCTTTGGAAAACAAATCACCTAAATAATACTTAAAAACTCAGGGCATACCTCAAAGAAAACACTTTTCCATTATAAATACCAATGTGTTAATGATGTTTAAATATATATTTTCAAAAATGTAACATGTTACAATAAACATATATATGCTAAAACATAGAAGATACAAATAATTTCCACAATCTAAAAATTCTGAAACATTTTTCGTTATTTTGAACACTTTAAATAAAAAGATGGGGAAGTAATTTAGGACTCTTTTAAGGAAAGGGTCTGTTTTGCGATTAGCTTCGTAACAGAAGCTTATAACTGCAATAAATTAATACCAAGGTTAATAATATGAACGAAATCCCAAACACGGGAGCTTAAAATCATAGGCGTACTTCAAATTAGAATGCACCTTTCAACTCTTGTTTGAAATGAATATATGAACTAAAATAGAAAACAATAAAAACGCAATGTTCTTCGGTCTGTGGACACGTATGTTTCATCGCATAACACAAATTACGTCCAACATTCCAGCCCACCACAGACTGCTCTTCAAAATAACTGCACTAATTAAAAGACAGCTGCACATATTTAGCATATCCATACTTGACTGCTGATACGAATAAACATGGATTACCACCGCAATGAGGCTGAATTCAATTAGACAGTGTACAAGCGAGCCTGTGTACTTTCATTTAAACACGGCTATTAGATCCATACAGTTCACGTCTCCACCTACTGGCACAAAAATAGGCTACCCGCTAGTTTTTACTAATCAGACTGCATGTGTGGATTTTTATATTTCAGTCTGCTGTCCTCTGCAAGTAGGGGCCCTGTGACAGGTCGAACCTCGGTCTGAAAGTCCTACGAAATGTCTCAAAGCTCTTCAGTTTCAGAATCAGTTCGTAATTGTAACTGGTAAGAAGACAATCCACAACACATGGATAATATTTTAATGCCTAATTACAAAGTTTGCTACGTAATTAGCAAACGAAATAATTGCATGGGACAGCGTCTTCTTTCAACATCCGATAATTACTCAGTCAGTCAATAAAATCCCTCATGAAGAAGACCGTCTTCTGGGATGTAGCGCCGTGTAATGTGGCAGAAGTTTACCGACGTTTCAGAATAAAAGTCAAGAAAAAGAGGATTTAAAGAAACCTCGGGCAAAACATCAAGTTCCTGAGCTGTGATAAACTTCCTTAAAACACTTCTGATGCCCTTTCTTGAATCGAATTCTTGTCTCTCTGTTAACGCAACGCTATTTCGGTTACCCGCTTGCCTGCCTACTTTTCTACTTGCTACTTCAATACCACGCGCGTCCTACAATACTATTTTAAACTCCTCCAATCCCCACCCCTTATTATTTTTACACTTTCTAGTTTACATGTCCCTGTTAAACACACCACAGTCCAATCCGTTAGTTTCTAGCCACGTTGTTTTACTTTACACCAAAATTCAACATTTGCCAGAATCAATCTTACATCCACCAACAAAAACGTTCACACATTCAAGAACGCAGGAAATTCCTTGAGATCTTATTAGTTACTTAAATGATCCAGAAAGACCGAACGGTTCATTATGGTGTTCACAAAAGTTCATCGGGGTGTTGTATTTCCCCTTTCGGTTCTTAGGCCAAAATTTAAATGTATTTGTCGTCTGCAAGCTACATGGCACACCCATATTATCATTTTAAATTTTAAAACTACTACAATACAAAGTAAATATGCTACAAACGGTACCGTCCCTCATTATGTAATTTTCTCTATTCTCCAGTCACCTCTCTTTCGCAGGTCAAAATATCCTCAAGAGTGCGAGCCCTGATAAGTGTAGCGCCTCCTATTCAACACAAAGCGGTAATCGCGCAATGGCTGAACGTCTAGGGTTCCATTCCCGGAAGAAGCAAGAATTTCGCTCTTCGCCACCAAACGGAGGTTGGCCCTTATATTTAATGTTATGGGGGGGGGGGGGGGATATCGACACGAACGTAATGTTCACGGTTTTAGAATGTATAAGTTCTATGTCGACGTCCCCAAACGCCTTCAAGACGTACATTGGCATATGGACATCTTTACTCTTCCTTGATGTACGTAAAGATTTGGTGCGGTAACAATGAATGTCACACGAATTCAAGGACAACTGTACTTATTTCGTATTGAGAGAAATGACAGTTAACCTTCCTTTCATTTGGATAAGTTACATGACTGCGTTGCCTAGCAACACGACCGTCTAAACGCAAAAGGCTTGCAGTAAAATTACAAGGTTTTGTGACAAATCACACTGAATTTTTCCACAGTCAATATACGCTGAGGACAGCAAGCCATCCTGTCTCTCAGCAACCCGCTAAATCTGCTGGAACCAGGAGGTTCTTCGCCGCTGACAACAAAGACTGTCATTTCTCGTCCTCGCAACCAAAACCAATTTTCTGGATGCACTTCCGGTCTTCCCAAACGAGGCACACGCAGAATTCCTCTTATTCTTACTCGTTCCACTGCCCTAAAACTCTTATTTCTTTCCCCCTCGGAACAATATTTCAAACTAAACCCATACTAGTTTCGTCATATTAGCTGAGTACAGCGTGGATATTCCAATAATTATTTTGAATGGCCAGAACTCTTAGGGCAAGAGGTTGCTATGGAAACGCCAATGAAGCCATATGAACGCATTACGAAACAGAAGGAATTCTCAGTTCCCTTGTGACGCGTGTATGTACAGCAGTTAGACAGCTGATGTTCTCGGATGGTCAGGAAATTGGTTGTAGTTGTCGGGTAGGGGAGGACTGGGGGGCGGCTGCGACCACAGGAAATTAAACTTGCAGCAGCTCAACAACAGCGCCTCTCTCGGCTGCTGTTCGTAAGCTTTGTCTCACTCAGTCATGTGCTTATTGGGAACTCAGTCGAGGAGAAGTTGCAAATATGAGACAGGCATCATAATATGGGATACCTACTTTTCTCGTTGAAAATTTGACTGCACAGCCCTCAACCATTTTGTCAGTTCGTTGTGCGAGCAGTGAACGTCTGTTGTAAGATATGTTAGCGCACTGTCGTTAATCTGCTCTTAATGAAAAAGGTAAGATTCCAGAAGGTTTGTGACTACTGGTGAGTTATATATGTGGTTTCTAAAAGCAAATACACAATTTTTTTAAATTCATTTCATGCCTGCACCAATCTGCAATGTTTTATTAACCCCTTTTCCTCGAGTTACGAATTTTCGCTACTACCAAGCACGTAAATTTACATTTATTTTTGAAGTTATCATTTTTGCTACAATCAAAATCTAACCTTCGTCCGAGGGTCCACTTCGTAAGAAACTAACGCGAATAAATAAAACAAATTTTGGTGTTTTACCGTAATTATAGTAACTGCTCTACAATAAAAACGTTTGATTATACGCTTAATTTTTGCTCTATGGACTGTAATAAGTATCAAAGAAAGCAACACGGTTTTTGGTATTATTATATTACAGTATTCTAAAATATGGGGGGAAAATATTGGGTGATTTTTCTCGGAGTTGGGAACCGGTCAGAATTTTTACATTGAAATTAATTGGAATTTCATTTTCAATTTCCGTATTTTCATCCTACAGAAAGTTTTCATCAATGGAATTACGTTCGTAAATCGATTTATGAGTGCATTTTCCACCCTTAGTTACACTGAGGTTTTCCTATTAAATTGTACGTAATTACTGTTTCTCGCTGGCGTGCTGCATGCCTTGTCCATCCCACCCTCCTTGATTTAATAGCTTCAACAGTCCGTAGTACAGGGTACAGGTACAGTCTGGTCAATAATTCCCGTCTACAGCCGTATATGGGTCTAGCGTCCCGGTGGGGAGCAGACTACGTGAGATTCATCGCTGCATGGTTGGCAGCACTCACAGCGATTATGGTACAATGAAGAATTGACAACTATTCCACCCACCGCTGCACCCGTGTACCTGCTAGTTGTTACCGCGGGAAATGAGGGTCATATAAACAGGAACCAGCCACATGTAATGAATTTCATCTTCTGCTCCGACTACCCTCTGCTGTCTTCAATATGAGAGATGAGACAGGAATACATAAACCACTGAATGATGATTTACAATTATGCTATGCCAATACATCAATCGACCCCCACCCCCCCCCCCCGTCACTTCATAATTAGCCCATTTATTACCTTTCTCTTGTCACATAAATCATTAAGCCACAATCATACATTTTACAAATCTAAAATTCAAAATTCTTATAAAAATATCAACGCTGTTTCAGAACAGGAACTGAAGAGAATAATGGATCTGAAAAGAGAGGATGCAACAAGGAAATGAAGAAAATTACAACTCAGAACCTTCGTAACTGCATTGTTCACTAAGGTAATCGCATAAGACAACCGTCCGTCCGCATGTTTCTTGATAACATTTAATATCGAGGGCCTAATACATGAATGTTATCACAAAAAATTCATTCTGGTTCACATCATTAAAATATGTATCGATTTACTCCTCACACCTAATTTTCGTATAATTTATAAAAAACTGTTCAAGGTACAAATAAATTAGTAGGCCAGTGGGATAAAAATATGGTTCTCACTAGAGCTATAAATTTGATTTTAACGTTTTTCGATATGGTACACACCTTAAATAAAGAGGGGAGAATAATTTCTGAATCGTTGCCGTGTATTTGTAATTGAAACATTAAAGCTGTATCTGCAACAAATTAATATCAAAACCAATGAAGTATCAAAGAACGCACTTGGAAAATACAGTTGTCTCAAAAAGATGTGTACACACACATTCAATAAACGAAATAAAGACCTCTTGTCGTTTTGTGTACCTGAATCATGAGAAAATATATTGCATTGCCATCTGTTAAGTGTAGACCACACTAGATTCCCCTCGTGAACACAACACACGGAGATCGACAAGGTTAAAATACCGTATTATAATGAGTACAAACCTTTTTGGGACATCCGGTATGTGTGCATTGTATACCTTTCCACACGTGCATTTTTCTGGAACAATATATGATGAATCTTGGTCTTCAACATAGCACGCCATAAATCACTCGCAGAAAACACATGTTGTGTTTGCAGCTAGTTTTTAATGGGGACTCCATGTTTAAATTGGTCGGCACTTGGTGATTACAGTCTGAGGCCATGTAACAACAGGAGTGCTTGTCGTATGAGAGGACTATACTATGCATAATGTTAAATCAATTGTCACGTAATTTTATTCAGTTGCTATCCAATCGGCATAATAATCCGTAAACATGGCAAATGGCCACATATGTCAAACTCATTAGCACAAGTTGGAAATTAATAGCTAACTGCATGATGCTTTCATCAGCCGTCATACGTTGCGTAAAACTAGGATCAGTATAATGCAGGCCCACTTGCTGTACCCCGAAATTTGTGCAGGTAAAAGCAAAGTTTTCTCTGTTCTTCAGTACCAAGTCATGAATGCGCACAAGGTGTTAAGAGACAGATGCTCCAATGATTGCCAAATATCGACACTAAATGGTGCCGACAGTCAGCTTGACGTCATAGTCATTTTACCCCTGCTTAAGGAGTGCCACTCATTTCCGTATCGACTGCACAGAAGCCTGGGTAGGTCCTAGAGCACTTTTAAACATGTTGGCAACTAGAACACGTCAGGAAATAAACTCACAATATAACAATTCTGGCGCGTTCACCAGAATTTGATCTTTGCGAATGACCCCAGTGACATAAGAACTGTTAGTGACAAATAACCTCTGCGTTGGCAGGGTGTCTAATACCCTTCTTTGGGGTGGGTGATGACATCGTCACAGTGTTCCGTAAGCGAGGATTCCCCACCCTGGCACTTCGGCGAGGAGAAAATAATTTAGGCCTTCTAATAATAAACCTGTTATTCATATTACATTCTACCAAAACTGAAATGTGCCGACAATTTTCAGTGTAAGTCCAACTTGTATAAATTAATTAGAATTCTTTCAGTGGTTCTGAAGTTGTTACATACGGACAGACAGATATATGGTGAAGGTAATAAGCGAATTTCTGCACCTTTCAGTTGCGAAACGCCTAAAAATCCAATCTCCGAACGAAAACTGAATAAAATATTGAAGATCATAAAATGTTAATTTACTCTGGTGCTAAGGGACCAAGCCATTATGACGTAGCCTACAGAAAACATGAAGGCAAAGCTCCACTCATTCTAGACCTTATGCAAATATAAATGTCACAAAACAGGCAATGTATGTATGTTTCTTTTGTGAAAGTTGTAGCCGACTGTTGTAACAAAACTTAAATATTATAAATAGAGATTTTAAGTGGTAGCCCCAACGTAATATCTTTCTTTTACAAAAAACACTAAAATTACAATAAAAGTATATTACAGGCCTACAAGACTTTCAACACGTAAAAATGCGGGTACTAGTTTTGCTGTCGCCTCAAAAGTTCGCATAACTGTCAAGAAATTTCCGGTAAGGAATCACAGGTAAATTTACAAACGTTGAGTACCAAAATGGCCTCAGTTCACACCGATGAGTCCAAAAATTAATTTATTTTATAAACTATAAAGTAATTTCGGAATAGCACGCGGGTAGGTAGGCAGCCAGCCATAAACCCGAATATGAGTTCCACTGTATACAAAACAGGGGTAAATCATGAAGCATGTTTAACTGGACAGAAAAATTCTACGAAAGAATGCAAAAACAAATGTCCTTCCCTGACTTAAAGTTGAGTCGTAATTATGAACAGCAATTCTACTTCTCAACTGTGCTACAATATTTTTGTATGAATATTTCTGTCTTCTGGGTTGTTGCGCTGTGTAGTCTGGTCGATGGTAACCAACTTTTCAGAGGTCATACTGCCTCATCGCCCTGATGATGGAGACAGTATGACCTCTGAAACGTTGGTTACCATCGACCAGACTACACAGCGCAACAACCCAGAAGATAGAAATCTTCATAGTCACCGCCCTGATGACGGAGGCAGTATGACCTCTGAAACGTTGGTTAACATCGACCAGACTACACAGCGCAACAACCCAGAAGATAGAAATCTTCATACTCACCGCCCTGATGACGGAGGCAGTATGACCTCTGAAACGTTGGTAAACATCGACCAGACTACACAGCGCAACAACCCAGAAGACAGAAATCTTCATACTCATCGCCCTGATGACGGAGGCAGTATGACCTCTGAAACGTTGGTAAACATCGACCAGACTACACAGCGCAACAACCCAGAAGATAGAAATCTTCATACTCACCGCCCTGATGACGGAGGCAGTATGACCTCTGAAACGTTGGTAAACATCGACCAGACTACACAGCGCAACAACCCAGAAGACAGAAATCTTCATACTCACCGCTGTAAAAACCTCAAATCACACACAATATTTTTGTACTTATAATACAGATATCAGACACACATATATATGGGCTGCTCGAGCCATAATTCCAACTAACTTCGTTTCAAAAAATGTAAATGATTTATTTTGCGGCAGTTTTAGAAGCCGTGCCTGAACTGGTAGGCCCTGGTTATAGTTTTTTCCTCCTTAATTCATTTCTGCCATAGTCCAAGCAGATTCAGTTCCACACTCTCTTGCACCAAACGCAGAAATTTTTGCTCAGTTCCATCACAACTAAAAAGACGTCCAAGAAATTAATTTTCCAACAGACCGAACAAACTACAGTCACAAGACTACTAAAACAGAAAGATGAATTACGTTACCAATTTCGTGCTGGTATTCGGTTATGTTTTAATGCGTTACAAAAAAGGCTTGTTCCATTAGAGGAAATTGTGGGCTAACCGTCAGTCAGTCCACAATGGTTTAACAATTTAATGACGCTTTCACAACTGCATGTGTTACATAACAACCAGGGCAAGCTGTTTCTTCAGTGTTTCACATTAGGGAAAAAAAGAATAGAGGCATTAAATGCAACCCCCGATTCAATACACTCAATAAACCACCCACGGACTCCGACGCTCATACACTGGTTTATGACTGCGTTCACATAGCAACGCTATTTTACTGCCCTGGTCTGAATTGAAGTGCAATGTATGGCTAAGACCACCTCGACACACATGACGTCGCTTTGCTTCGAATACAATCACTTCCCGATTAGAATACAATTTGCCCTTATGTAAATTCAATCAAGAAAGCCCCGTCATTAGGTAGCACTCACAATTAGCCCAATCTAGTCCCCAATTTCTTGTCTTCTTTCTTTTAGATCCATCTTATCAATATCATTCAATCTACGCCACGTATTCAATGAGTCTCATCCTTCTCGATATTCCGGTATAAATTATGTATGCAACTTATTACTCCACAATCAGACCATCTTGTCGGTCTGATTATTTTAACATCACCGGTTTAAGACGGCAAATTACAACGCTTCTCGTTCTGCAACTACCGCATCCTATTACTGAGAGCCCAATAATCCCCTTACTTCGTCCTCAGACACTCTAAATCAATGTCATCTTACGGTAATTAAAGGTATTAAAAAATAAAGTACAAGAAAGTACAGATAAGTATTATATTCTTCTGTTCTAATTTTCTACAGAACACTACACTGTGTTATATTTTCTTTACTGCACTGCACTGTAACGTAATGCACTTAATGTAATGTACTGTACTATAATTATTATTTTATTTAGTGTTCTGTCTGAGGACAGGTCCATATGAACAGGATCCTTCCATCCTTTTCTCGGACTGGGACCTGTTCATATACGTTCTTGGCAGATGATCCAGAAGTGGTTTGCCATTGCCTTCTTCTGTGTGTGAATGGAGTAATTGTTGGGATGCCACGGAGAAACTGGGGAAGCCCCCAGAGGAAAACTCCGTGTTGCCTAGACCACGGCCTTGCCCATCAAAACATTTGGACAAAATTCTTGGCCTCTTTGAGAACAACTCCTAGCACATATCCACACGGAAGTGGATAATAAGGTCCAATTACTGGCAAGGCGAACATACAAGCTTGTACAAAGTTAAGAATGCAAACGTAGATGTTTCAGTCTTGCAGACAGAAATTTGAAATGCATTATAGGATGCCAACAACAGTAATTTACAACTGGAATTATTATTTTTTGGGCTAGAAATCGGGAAGACTGCATCCATGTGAGGTCCAGACCACATCCCCAACAAGTGACCTTCCTTCAGAAACTTCAGTGGGAAAGGTGCAAGTATGAAAGTACGAAGTCGAAAAAGCATGTCATTAATCACACCTGCACAAAATTGAAACAACTAAATGAATACCAAGAAGCGTGTATGTGCAACTCCTTGGAATCAGCTACACCGTTGACTCGCGTTGAACATGGTAAGTACATGGCAGTCGATTATAAGTTTACTCTTTCCTTAAACTTCACAGACTCGTAACACTAGAACACAGAGTTATGACTTTGGCATTCAACAGAAATGCCCCATCATTCACTTAAAGATTTTACGACATTTATTAATAGTTTGGAAGGAGGCTACATGGAAGTGCAGTATCTTTCATCTTACATATCAACAGTAAATACATCAGAAGTATTTTGTCGCCGGTGCAGTGCTTTTTAGGTTTATAATATCCATAATATACTTCCTAAAATGGACATTTTATTCGCAAACGTTTTCTCTGCGACAAACTTTCACGTGATAAATTCCGAGACAGCTCGTCCCAACGTCGAAACCTTGCCACTTTCCTCGTACTGTAATTCCCCGCCAACAACAGCGTACAAAAACAACCCACACACGCCTAACGTAAATATCATATTACAAAAAATACCAAGGTATAAATCTATCAACCAAAAGTTCATTAGTTACAGTTACTAAACAAAAATACCTCGCTCAATATTTAATATTTTCGTGAAAATGCACACATAAAAGTCGTAACACACAACAAAGAATTGTAGAAGCATCATTTCTATTTTAAAATTTCGTACGGTCGCCATGTTTCGTATTCTCAGTAACAATTAATTATAAAATACGAATATCTGGAACATCCAACGGCATAAATAATTCCAAGACAATTGGTCGATCAGTCTATTAATCAATGTCTATTACACATGAATTAGAAAACAGAGTAACGTTAAGCAAATCGATTATATAGTTCGTGCACAACCACACAAATGTCACAAATAGCGGACACCAGGTTTTATACAGTTAGTAAATATTATGGTCAAATTTGGAAGTCTCTAAGCCAATTCCTCTAAGTATTTTAATTTTGACAACAGATTACACTTTCATTGCTAGTACTCGACATTAGATCGCAATCTATAATTTATTATACCGCACTTCCATTAAATTAAGTAAAAACTGGCCAATATTTACAATTTCTGTGCTAGTACCGGCTTCATTTCTAGTACAGACTAGTTTTGCACAGCGTTTAATCTAAAATGAGCATATAATCATTTAAGGGCATTACTTGTCCCAAACTTGAGCTATTTCAGAGAGCGGTTGACCCGTACTTATGTAATATCTGTCACTGTCCGCCTCCCGAGCGGATACAAAGAATGAAAATCAATACTTTGGGTTACAGAAGAAAACGCCGAAAGGCCGAGTTCATGGAACCGAACAAAGAAAGCACCAGAATCTATCAAAATGAAAGGCGAAGATAAACGGAACGTCTCGCAGTACAAAAAAGTAAGTTGTTTCAAATACTTCTTGGAATCCATTATATTTTATCCTAATAATTTTAACACCTTGTCTTAAAATATTGGGCGGTAATATATTTTCCATATACACGAAATTCTTCTTAACAGTTATCTGTATAATTCCAAACAACATGGCTGCTGTCCGAAATCTGTATTCATTAACGAAGAATGAATACCGCTACCAGGCGTGTGAAACTGTGAACTGGCTTACATCAGAGTGAACCAGATGGCGGCCCGCGGCCCAAGTCTGGCCCAACACCACCTATAACCAACCCTAGAAATTGTTTTAATTTATTACTACTTACGACAAGCTAACTTATTTTCTTTCCTGTGAAATATCTTAAAACAGGTTATGATTCATATGTGTCTGCTGTTTACGTACAAGTATCACACATACTATTGACTTTAAAGCCCCACAGTAAAATCTAAGTTTTCAAAGTAAAAATTGTATAAGATACAATCCCTTGCATGAGCAAATTTAAAATATGTAATTGCATAGTAATTTGAGCACATTTCAATACAGTTTATATTTGAGCAAACTGTGGTAATTTTCCATTTCTGAATCAATGTTGTTAAAGATAACGAAAAGTGCCCACTTTATTTTTAAAAAAAAGGCCAAGAAGGATTTATATGTCCTTGGGACCAACGACAAAAATATTCTTGGCTCGGGGGAAGAAGAAAGTTGAAATACCCTAACGCAGACAGTAGGACTAAACAGGCCTATAACTGTTGCAAACAACTATAAACACTTACAGACATAAAGGTGGCTGTGTTCTGGGGTATTACGCCGTGTAGTCTGGTAGAAGTTTACCAAAGTTTCACCTCCATAATAAGGGCTACGGGTAACTAATCACCCTGATCGAGGCAGCTAGCACCTCTGAAACGTCGGCAAAACTCTACTAGACTATGATTGTGAAAAATAAATTGGATGTGGAAGGAAGCAGTCGTGGCCCGATTTAAAGCACTATCAAGGCGTTTGTTTGTAGGGACTGATAAAATCCAAGAAAATCCTCGGTCAGATCATTATATGAATACTATATCAGATATCATGTGAAGTACGTGTCTTACACACGACGTTTCGGGAGTTGAAACTCTTACGGTTTCAGGTGATTGGCTTCTATTGTACTGCGGGACCGTCGTCGTTATATTTATTTTCAAGATTAGTGGCAATAACTGGAATTGAACCGGAAACCTACTAACCACTAGACCGCAGTGGTACCCCACGAAATGTGGTTGTTTTACTTAGGCGATTATTTCGCGTCTCGTAGTAAACCTACAGGAAGCTGTATGGAAATCACATTATGCTTGAGTGGCTGACGACCTTGTTCAGCTTCCTAGTGACATAGCGTTCTTCAGCATAGATGATTCATGCTTATCCCATTGTATCTACCTGACCTTCCTCATTTCAGGAGAGTTTTTCTATTCTAAATTTGCACGTTTCTACTATTTTATGCTTTTTTCCTGATCGGTAACTTGGGTTTAAATAATTTTCCTTACCCCACCCAATATATTTATTACCCCGTTCGCATGGGATGCTAAAAGTGCAATTCCTTGATTTTTGTGTCACTTTCAAAGAAGATGTAAACAAATGCGGCCTGTGAGCTTCAATGCTCGCTCGCAGAAAGGCGCCACACGCTCCGACCACGTTACCACGTAACCACGTGGGGGAATCCCGTTATAACGCCGACACTCAGAAATAAATTTAACTAAATTCTGTCAAAACTTTTTGACAATTATCACTTGAAGTCTGGTGTGTGCCGCATGTAAATTCCTGCTGAAATTATCAAGAGAATGATCACTTCAGCTGTGCGTCTAAATTCTGGGTTAAAATTATTACAAGGTATTTCTCACTTACATTCAGACCCACGGTGCATCTAAATTCTGGTTCAGGAATCCACGCAACTTTAAAAGCATGGCACGTCTGAACTCTTGGAACAGCAGGTGTGAGACAATTAAAGACTTTTAAACCGGGCTTCGGATCAGTTCCCCTTCGCGATTATGAGAAATCATGTGATTGCAGATCAGTGGGGGGTTACATTTTGGTAAGTACCACAGTGAGACCGAGATCACGTGATTTGATCTCCCGCGCGAAGAGTAGAGCAGAGTGGAAGTTGTCACTGAAGAAGAGTTAATTCAATAAGGCACAGCTGTGCTGTGCTGCTGCCTCGCCTTGTAGCCAGCCTCCCTCCGCTGTGGTTTATTTAAAAAACGTTCTACTGCGTCAGAGACGAGAGGTTCCATGCGGCAGGGAGAAAAATTCTGTTCACTGGTGTGGCTTATGTTAAGGAGAATATGGTACTGAAATCTTGTGAGAGTTCTAACAATTCGACTGAGCACTTTTACTGTTTCGTGCACAATTCTCGTCTAGTCTTTCTGAATCCGAAACTCATATAACAAAAAGAAAAGTTTATACCTCAATTCACAACGCTTCACCTTCACAAATATCAACTGCTTAATGCTGTACAAGAAAATAATCACTTTTTATCCTGAAACTACAATTAAACTTAAAAATACATTCTGTAAGCAAATGTAGAGTTACTGAATGTTAAAGCAGGTGGTACGTACGAGATTCTGATTATTTATAAACCTCGTTCTTCGAACAATGAAAATAAAGCCACACCGATTAAACATTTCATCAAATATCCTGTTTCTCAGTGGACGCTCTGCGTATATGAAGGCTGCATTACAATTGTTTCGGCGTCTGCGTCTTCATCTTCAAGGTAAAGGGACTACCCAAAGGACATTGCATTACAGACCCACCTGTCACACGGAGCAGTTCCCAGTGACCTACGACCTGTGAACATGCACGTAACGGCAAGGGCCACTGGATAGTAATCTCACCTAGAAGATCCAAACAGGTTAACCGATCGTCAGTAACGTAGCCTACGTATATACAGCGTCATCACCAATACACAGTGCCCATATTATTTACCTAATTCTTACATTACTCGTCAAGAAAGACGGTAGAATCTAACGTGGTAAACGTATAGTCATCACATAAGGCCCAAAATCCCTTAATAGCAAATGATCACCAACCAACATTTGCTTAATATACGGATAAGATTACTTACTGCCTATCTTGTTTTCCGCCTATCCATCTCCGTATCCGTTTGTCTCTCCTCGTATCTACCTGTCCGACTATCCATACATACGAGGTGCGATCGGAAAGTTTATAGACTGTGTCAATAGAGGGCGAACCGGATGTAGTACGAGCTTCTGCCTTTAGGGGGTGCGGCCTACATTCATAGTGAATCAGTGTGCCAACCGGCATCATCGAATTATCATTTGTTTCTTAGTTACGGGCGTTTTGGTAGTGCATTACACCGACCCTCCTGCGATTTCGGAAAAATAAAAATTCAGCTAAAGGGAAGGAGATTTGAGACGATAGAAGAGATTCAGGCAGAATCGCAGATGGTGCTTGACAGGCTGACAAAGAAAGATTTCCAGGGATGCTTCCAGGCTTGGCAGCGGCGCTGGGATCGTTGTGTTCACTCCCAGGGGAACTACTTCGAGGGTGATGGATGAATTTAATACCTGAGATAAGTGTACGGGTTTTTATAGGCGCAGTCTAGAAACTTTTCGATCGCACCTCGTATACCCACCCATCAGTCTATCTTACGAACGATTACGCAGGTAGAAAGCAATCTCTCTGGAGTCGTTTGCAAAAAAAATATAAAATGGCAGAAACAAAGGTGGAATGTTTCAACGTGCAAGGAAAGCCATTAAACATTGCATTCAAGCCGCTATAAACAGAGGATAGACCAAAGTATTGAAAGAGAGAAAAGCAAATTTCTGTATCCACTAGCAGCAGCCTGGCTTCTGAAAGCCACTAAAACCGGGGCGGGAGAAAATAGCCATACCACGTGCGTTATTACGTACGCACAAGAGGCCTACTGTCATTATTGCGCGCGTCACACATGCGTCAGACGCACGCGGCATCAACCTGGACACTTGAGCGAGATATAGGAAGCGGACGCAGAGTATTTATAGGTCCTCGGGTCTCTGTGCCACAATATATGGATAAATGAACAGAACAGAACAGAACAGAACAGAACAGGATGCACAGACCCAGCCTCCTTCTAGGCCACTGCACGTTTTATTTATTATAACTGGTCGCAGTAGCCGCAGTAACAGCGCAGCGTTATATAATCTAAAGAAAAATTAAACATACGGATCCACCACAATGCGTGTCTCCATGTTTCTACCAACGTTCGAACCAATTAACCAACTTTCACTAAATTTTATCTGGCACTTTCGTCGTCCTCAATATCGTTCCTTAAGATGGAGACGTGTTTCTCCGAAACGATTTCTTCTACCGACGAGTATACATGGCGACAAAACACCGAACAACATTATCATCCTCACAGCTGTGGAAACCTCAAAACCCACTTAGTGATCCCTTTTTATCTAAAAAAAATAGGCGTAAGTATATTTACTATTTACCAACATTTCTGGTGAAGAACTTTTCTCGTGAGAGGCTCTTCAAACTGAGGTCTGCGATCACCAGAAAATATCCCAACTCGTTTCCCGATTAAAAACACTTGCACGCAACTGATTAAGAATGACGTTTTACTTCTGCGTGTTACAGCAACTGAAGCCAACAAAACAAAAACCAAAACGTCTACACACAGCCCAGAGAGTATACGCAGTATGGGCCTACCAATAAAGCAAAAATTACCTGACTTTTAAGATGCGAGAGAAATCACTGCGATATGAGAACGCCTTACCTGCAAAAGAAGAAACAATTATTAATATAAACTGACGAATAGTGACAGATGCGACCACTTATCAATAGTCATCACAACCAACTCTTACGTTTAAGCTGTAACGTGTTAAACGCCTGATATTCTGTACCGACTATTACATTTATAAATACAATAATTTTAATTTTTGGTATCAGTATTTGCTATACTTCGGTTTCTTCTCTTCCATTTGCGTAGTTTCTTTTTAATCTTCGTCTTCCGCCGCTCATGCAACCAATCAGTGAGTCAAGCAGGCTGCACTCTGCTGCACTAAGAGATATTTTAAATTATTTAAATGAAACGACAGAAGGATTTATTACCGGCATACGTCAGATGTCAGATGATAAAAAAAAAACTATGAGAAAAAAGAAACGTTGTTAAATCAAATAAAAGACGGCCAAACCAAACACATGGGACCGAAGTTCGCTTAATTAGTACCTAATCAGTGATGATAAAAAGAAAAATACGATAGACTAACAGCTGCAGCGATGGCCGCACTGATGATGGAGGCAGCAAGAACCTCTACCAGACTAAACGGCGCAACATGCCAGAAGCGAGCCATCCTCTTAATTTATTCAGTGCAGAAGAAGAAATTCTGTATCACAAACCCAGTCTGGCAGGCGTGAGAATGCAACAATTTCAAAGAGGAGATCAGCAAAGAAAGAAAACCACTTCCTGGGATTAGATGCTATGATTCTACATTATAAATAACTTATTTCCTGCTATTCACATCTTTTCTTCTTGCTGTTTAACTTCCATTTCGTCAGTCAAAAGCTAGGATTCCCTCCTGACTCTACTGTACACACACAGCGTTATTGCATTTTTAATATAAACAGCTAATGTAAGCTGACATTTCTGATTACAGTGAATTGGACTGAACTGGCTCTGGATAGGGTATAAAGACGTGCTTTTAAACATGACGGTGGTGAAGAATAATGTTTTATAAAAACAGGACGTTAATTAAAAGGACAACTATCGACTGTGTATTTGTTATAGGCAGCTTTCATAACGTCGAATAAGATATGAAGATGATTATGAATGTTGAATAGGTAAGAAAGGAAGGGAATATAATATTAAAATAGTTCTTAAGGAAACAGGGTGTGAATGTGTAGACTGGATTCATCTGGCTCAAAATATGGGGCAGTAGCAGCGTCCTGTATAAATTCCGCGGGGAACTTGGCTACCCGAGTGACTATCAGCTTATCAATAAGGATTCGGTTAAACGGGTTAGTGACTTAGCTGGATGGTTAGTCTGTTAGTTAACGTTATAAACCGTGTCGTAATCCTTGCAATAACAGATTTGTATCAGCAACAGACAGTCACAAAGACGAATTCGATATGAAAAATTGAGCGAAGAGGCATGCTTCAAACGGAAAGCACATTTCCAAAAACCTGCAAGGCATTATGCCTCGACACTCTAAAGTGCACCACAACAGCTAAAAGTGCTATAAATAGCTGTTAAATGTAGTTCAAGTACGTGGAATGTGGGAAAGGAGATTCCCGCCCGAAGTGTTCTTGAAGACATGCCAGATGGATACAGAAGCTTTAAAATGGCAGGCAGACTCATAAAATCCTGTCAGATATTGCGAAGGGGAAACTATCAAGTGATAATAACCATAAATAAATCACAAGAGATGGAACTACCAGTGTATACAAATGAACATACTGAGGTTTGAGGTTTTCACGGCGTGAGAATGATGATGATGATGATGATCTGGGTTTTCGCGCCGTGCAGACTCGTAGGAAGACCGCAATGTTTCGGAGAAACATACTGTCTCCATCTTTAGCCTACCTACCTACCTACGAGTCTACACGGTGTCGAAGACCAAAACAGGGACAGAAGAAGACCAAGAGAAACTTCAAACAAGACAGAGAGGATAGTACCCGGGCCGAGATCTGAACGAGGACTACCTAATACGTGTTAAACCTTCGGCTGGTATATACAATGTAAACATAACGCAGAGCAGACAGCCAAACAGAATAAATAAATAAATAAATATATATATATATATATATATATATATACACACATACGCACAGAAGGAACATAAAAATAAAGTTAGAAATATAAGGAAAATAAATACAAAAATTATAGCCTACTAATATAAATATGAATAAGGTAGGTGGAAGAATAATAGGGAAGTGACAGGAACAATGGAAGGGCAAACTGGCCATAAGAATGATAAAACGGTAGAATATGAGATATTGAAAATCATACCTGAGAAACAAATGAATACAGAAAGAGAAATCGAGAAGGAAGTGAAGTAGAGAAGGAAGGAAGGAAGGAAGGAAGGAAGAAAGAAAGAAAGAAAGAAAGAAAGAAAGAAAGGGAAAAACAAAGGAAAGTGATTTGAACCACGGAAGGAGAAACACGGCTCAAGCAAGAGCATTATGTAAGAACGGAAGAAATGTACAAGAGATAAAAAAGAAATTCCTTTCGTGAACAGCAATGCATCAATACAGTCGACAAGTAAAGGTGTGCTGTCTGCGAGAGTGCTTCGGGCACCTTTATTGTATTAAAGCTCCATTCTGCGTTAGTTGCGCGCATCCGTGTGTGAAAATGAGATAAGGACAGTTAAAAGGGTTCAATACGCTAATAGTACCATACAATCGTAAATCCTTGCATTACCACGCGGCTGGAAACGTTGCAAAATAAAATAATCAAAAACTGTTTTTGAAACTTAAACGGACATGAAAGCGCTTCCGGTGTGATAAGGTTCGTGTCCAATGAAGCAAGGTGGTGACAGGTATAATCGTGCGGGGGTGCATATACCCACAATTTTTAATGGCGCAATGCTTAAAAATCACGTCTATCAGCTTGCACCATAAAATGAAGACGTAGAGTGATGCAGAACTAATCGAAGGAGTCAAGATGGTGTCATTGCGAATCACTGGGGGCTGGGGAATGTAAGTAGATTATGACCAGCGGCCTGAAGCAAAGGTCGGCGATAATTAAAAGATTCAAACACTGGACTGTTGAATGGAAGAATTCGTATAAAACATTTTAATGCCAGCCACTTTGTAACTGCGCACAAAATTCTGCACCCCGTTAAATTAAGTCTGTTTCGTAGCAACTTGATGCCAAAATGCCATTCTGTTTGAAGACAAAGTTTGATCAACTAGCCAGAAAGTGGCAACAGCTGGTGTAATATCCAGAACAGCATTTGGATACGGTACAAGACGTTGGTGTTTCAGTCCACTTATTAAATTAACTCTTTCCGTGCTCATACGCAACTACCCTTCTGGTCTTCATTACTTGATGTTGAGATCAGTGGAAAAAACGATTCTCCAAAGGTATGTAACAATTGCTGATTAATTATACCAGCAGAAACTAAACACCGTCCACTGTCCGAGGCACAAAGAATGTGCGATAAAAAAGCAATGGTGCTTGACCCGTCATTCCCATCAAAATCGACGGCAATGAACCTTTTAGTGTTGAACAATAACATAATTTATTGCAGCATTATGTATGAAAATCGCAAAAGTTTCCGAAAAATTGTCTCGCGGTAATGTGTACGTGAAGGCCAATTTTAAAAACTGCATTTTTCAATGAAACCTGTTTCCATTCGAATGAAAGCGATTTCATGCAAGCGGGTTTATACCTGAAATCATTGACGCCCGTCTTTGAACCATTTTCTGTGCCAGTTCAGTCCACGTCTTCACATATTAGCTCGTAATATTTTATACATCACATCTACTCATTAGACGCTAACAATCTCATGCAGAAGATACTACATACTCAACTGACTATCCATAAATGTCGCAAAATCTAATCCGAACATTGTCCACTGTTTTGTCTTGTTCTAGATCTTACATTTTACATTCCTGTGTTGACAAACACTGAAATAAATTGTCCGTGTGTGTGTGTGTGCACTTCGAAGTTATATTCAGAAAATAATTTACTGCCGAAACGAAATAGAGAAGAACTGTTTTAACCCGCCATAACTTGGCAGGTTATTCCCGTCAGTCATAAATATTATCTCTATGCCCCTTCATGCCAGACACGCTCCTTAAACTCGCTGATATGCCCCATCCATTACTTTTGCGCCGTTTACTTCTTACAAAAATCGAATAGCCAAGAATCTTGAGCAGGACGTGAGCAGAGTGCTAACAGGCAGCGTTTCCACTATTTATTACATCCATAAAAGGGGTTTTCACACCAACCGACCAAACGTCGCGGCCGAGTGGTTAGCACTTGCTTTGTATTATGGATGTCCCAGGTTCAATTCTCGACCCGCTAATCGGGCATATTGTGTCAAGTGTTTTCATGAGTTTTAAGTCCTTCCAGCCAACTGCTGGGACAGTGCCTTAAATTAGACCACGACAGTTTCTTTCCACATCCTTTCCATTAATTAATCATCCTCCCATAAAACCGGAATTAGTCAATATAAGTAGATAAGTACAAGTTACAAAGCTTCAAATTATGTAATCTTCACCCATACTGCTACTTCGTGCTTCGCATATCCTGACAGATACGCATTCGCTTTTAAACAGGTCTATCTGTTATTAAATATGACGCTTAATATATTCAGAGCACATTCTGTACCAGATTACATTACAGAATTCAAGTGATATCTTGCTGGAATACAATTTTTAGCGCTTATGGTGTGAAAACACTCCGCTATCTCTGAAAATAACTTACACTGCGTACATATTAATACGTTTTGTTTTAAAATGTGCTATTTTACAGTTTTCTGAACTTCGTCCCTCGCTTCAGATTTGTTGGACTTCGTTTCTCATTCCACATCCGATCGCCTACGTTTAAACCCCATGACCCTTTTCGACCCTGAGTGCAAAATGCGTCGCCCTGATGATGGAAGCTGCAAGTAGCTCTGAAAAGTCGGTAACCTTCATCCTCTACAAGACGCAACATCTCAAAAGGCAGTCATCTTCAAACAGCGATATTTCCTAACGCCACTGATCAGCTGAACTTATTAAACGTCAGTTGTTTTCCTTGGTGTAGAAATCGATTTGTTTAATGAATTCTTCTCGGGTCACCAGCCGTGTCAGGTGGTTTAGTGGAGAAAACACCAAAATTTCGAGAATCATCTTCGTCCTCGTCCTCATTAGCCCGAGAAGAACGTATTATAAGCTTCGGGTCATGAGATTTCTAAATTATATTCATATTAACTTATTCCTTCAAAGAACCCTCCACTGTATCAAATATATTCGAGTGGAGTCCTTCCACGAGAATTCTAGACCAAAGGAGCAGGAACAGACTATAGGCTGAACAACCGGGATTCATTTCTCGGTAGAGGCAAAGATGGGTACAGAAAGTTCTCCCTGTCCGGGAGTAATGCGATATAAAAAATGAAGCCATACAATTCTGTGGTGAAGCTGTCCATTCAAATCCATCTCATACCCAGATTAAGAAGGCATATCCTTACGTGGACATTACGTGTAGCCGAAAAATTCAGGGCATAACGCACATGTTCAAGGAGAGTATTAACATTTCAACCTCACACCACACCCAACATTTATTCGACTAATTTACAACGCTGCATGGGATATGAGAGAACAGCTGTGAAGATCTGTGGGAGAGAACAGAAATGGCATAATAGAAGAAATTAGAGTAAAGGAACTCCGCGTTAATAACTAGGATATAACATGTAGCGTTCACGAGGAAAAATCGGGTTACTTAGGTGATAACTTGTCTAAACCAGCATTTAAGAATACTCGGTTCGAATCCCTTTAGAGAATTAACACGTCAAATATTCTCGTCACATTTTCCACACAAAACTTTTCTCAGCCTCAGTTCTCCGCGGGAGGTACAGCAAGGATGTTCAGTTCTTGTCCGTCAAGTTGGCACCACTCGCCCTTGTAGCTCCTCCATGTCAGGTCAATGTATCCCGCAACACGCACAGCCTGGAGTCTGAAATTGACCCGTCATTAGACTTGCATGGCCATGACAGCAAAGGTGAGAAATTACATTCTGGATAGTTTTAATATAATCGTCCCTTACACAGAGTGATAAAAAGACGCCTCATCTGCACGCTAGTGTCAATCTGTCCGTCGCTTACTACATGTCCTGAACACTGCCACGTTTTGATTAAATTTTGTTTGGGAGTCCCTTATTAAACTCACTGGCATTCATTCACTCACTTAAGATGGGACGAAACCCGTTAATGAAAATAATATTAACAACAATATATTACGTTAAACCTTTGAAGTCAAAGCTCGTCTAAATAATATTTAAGAATTCAGACCGTACCGCAAAGCAAGCACAACACTTCACTTTAAAAAAATTGCTTAATGATTTTTAAAAGAAAATAATTGCTTTTTTAGTGAGAATCAAAAAAACCGTAAGTACAAAATTTAAAGTTGCTGACTATTAAAGCAGGTGGTACAAACAGTTACTACTGGTCTTAAAAGAGTTAAAATATAGACAAACGATTTATTCCTAATGCAGCAACCACTGTTTTACACGCCTAACAGTAACAGTTCGTGGGATAGAAAAAAACTGAAATAGTTCTAATAGTGGCACCTCTGGTAACAAGAAATGCAGACGAGACTATGGTGGTGCCTGAGGTGGAGTGTGGCGGAGTCTACATTTGGCGAGAGCCTGGAGTCAGGTTTTGTTGGTGCGTTTAGCAGGAATCAGTCTTCGGTCGCCGGAAAAATGTTTTCACATCTTTTTAACTTCATAAAGAAATTTTACAATTTTATACTTTCAATGCGATTTGCTAAGATAATGCTGCAATAAAATGTATTACTGTTCAAGACACAAACAAAATGTTCATTCCCATCAACTTTGACAGGTCTTATGTTCGGCTACTTGTTGACATTAACCATAGTGTACAAAATATAAAGTTCCTCATTATGTATTATCCTTATCTTCCCGTTTCGAATTTCTCTAACGCACAAACATTGGCAAAAATAAAAATTGTACAACAATAAAATAATATTAAAAATAAGTCCGAATATTAAGACATGAATAAAGTTGACAGCAAGGAACAATTCTGCAAATTTTCCGTAGCGTCTCTCCGTGTATTTTGAATTCAGACTCCGAGTAAGCATGCCCCATATTTCTTACGAGGGACGCCTAGACCATTTGTTACAGTGCTCCTTGCATACGCAACACACAACATCTGTTTACAGTTCGGATTCACTCCACTGCAAGCACAGAGCACTCTGAAATCTCTGTCATCACAATCTTCCTCTCCAAGAAAAATTAAAAAAAAAATCTTCTCTCTTCCCTTCATCTTTTCCTCATTAAAAGCTCACAAAAGCTTCTATGTTTCTATGGCAACCCCACCCCACTTCGTTTTATACATACACACGCCACCACCATTCACACAGCCTATACAGCAGGGATGGCCAATCCACGTTTCTTTCTTCATTTATTTAACGTCATATTCTCAACTGCATGGGTAAAAATGTCGAATGAGAGGATAATTCTGAAAGATGAAATACGAACGATGTACAGAGTGTTCTAGAAGTGTCATACAGTACACACATGGTTGCAAATTGCAAGGATTAGGAACATGGTTACTTTTCGTCTATGTTGGTATCATGAATTTTCGACAATTAACTGTTAAAAAATTTGTGCTGCCAACCTCGACAAAAATATAACCACATTGCCGATCTCTGCATGTTGTGCACTTGCAATTACTAGCCACATTACACAGACTATCTGAACACTCTGTAGAAGCGGTAGTAGAATATTTTAAGGATGTTAAAAACAAAACACAATCTCAATCTAAATAGTTGGTAGATTAGCACAGACTCCAAAGACGCAAAACTCAACCCAGACGTGGAATATAAGACTAATTTGTACGGCCAAATAGACGGAAAATGGACGACCCTGACGGCCGCGATTAATACTCTGAGTGAAATACAGAAGCAGAGAAGCAACGGCCTCATTCCAACAGCTTAACACTGTATATTTCGCATTGTAATCAAACTAGCGAGAAGAAAGGCAAAAGATGCAGGACAAGGTTCATCTGGCATTTCAACAGAGTATAAAGTTTTAGAATTTTCCTTCTCTTCCCCCCCCCCCAACCCATCTCTTTCCTTGTTTCATCTCCTTGTCTATCCACCCTATCCGTCCACCCTCGATTTTTTCCTCATCCAATCACACAAAATAAAAACGTCTCCAGAAAGTACAAACTTGAATTTTCTTTCTTTTTATTGAGATGAACACGGTGTGGAATTTATTTTCCCTTTTACAGAAAGAAACAATGCGTACACACACAAATATAGAGACAGAAGAGACACATCTCTTTCAAAAATTCTAATAAACACAATTCCAACTGTGCTCAAAGCCCCTATCATTAACACGCACACCGATGAAGGCTACACCGGACGTACAAGAACGATCAGCTCAGTTTCTTAACACCAGACAGACATTTCAGAGCTTTCGAGAACGCATCCTGATGATCCGGTTTTGAAACATGAAGTAGTAAACGCAGGCTAAACCGCTGGTTAAGGTTACTTCACAAAACAGGAACGATAATCCTCCCTTGGAAAATTCTGTCATGTCGATTCCGGCGACCACACAGCCTCCTGTCACGTGGATTATATCCTGGCTTTATCTCGAGCCAGCTGAATCCAATCCAACATACTTCTAATATCTCCAAGATTAATTTTAGTATTATGTTGCCATCTACACCCTGGTATGCAAAGCGTTAATTTCCCTCATGTTTTAAAAAAATGTTTGCATGCTTTTCTCATCCCTTATTTAATTATCCTAATTACATTAAGTTCAACATACGAATTATAAATAAAATTCTTCATTATGTACCTTCCTATATCCTTCTGCTACGTTTCGCAAGTAAAAATGGATTCGCAGAACACGGGTTTATGTAACGCGTAACATTTTAGGCAGGGATCCAGAGTTTTAGTCCAAATGACGATCTTGCCCGTGCAACAAACCACTAACATAACCTGCTCGGTCACATGCGTTCCTGATGGATAGCCCTGCAAGTCTGCTTACCCCCTGTTAACCTATATCGGCTTGAATGATGCCAGTTAACCTCACTACTCCTGTCTATCAGAGTTAACAATCAGGCTGGAGCTATTTTCAGATGGTGGAGAACATCACGACGACATGAAAATCAAGCCCGGCTGTTCCTTAGCCACCCGTTTACCGGACAAGCCACAAGACCGACCGCACAACGACTTCACTTCACAGCGGTTATGATTCTGTTACGCTCTGCCGTTAACTGGCAAAACCACAAGTCACACATTCTTCTAATTATTCAAACTTCTTCTGCCCACTCTCATTTCCTTCTTTTACTTATTCGCTCTCTCTTCTCCCCTTTCCTCAGGAGTCACAACCTGATCGAGACTAGAACTTCCAGATCCGTTTAACACCTTGAAGTCGAAGCTCGTCGAAATAACATGAAAGAATTCAGTACGTACCGCAAAGAAAACATCACGATTCACTATCACAAAGGATAAATTGGTTTACATTGTTTAAGAAAATAATCGCTGTTTGTGAATCGTAAGAAACCCATTAATACAAAATACAAAGATACCGATTATTAAATTAGGTCAATTGAATAAAATTTTTGGATATTATCCATCGTCTAGTAAATATGAAACGTAAAACGACGTTTCGGAGATGGGACTCTATCTCCGTCTTCAGATAGATAGAGCTAATCCCTATCTCCGGAGATAGGGATTAGCTCTATCTAGTGGGCCCAACTGTGTAGGAACCTGAAGACGGAGATAGAGTCCCATCTCCGAAACGTCGTTTTACGTTTTATATTTACTAGACGATGGATAATATCCAAAAAATTTTATTCAATTGACTCTTCACCATCGTCAAGAAGTTTTAGATTTGATATTAAATTAGGTGGTACCTACCAATGGACTTTGTAGGGTGTTACTTGCATCGAGGAACAGACGACAAAACCAACGAATGAAATCGGAACAAACATTAGTGTCTCGAACTGGGAACCTATGCGCAAACCAAGTGTTTCACCAGGTAAGAAGAACGCCGACTTCCAAACGTTGACCAGAGACAACTTTCCGTTAATAACAGTGGCAGTACCTTCCAATGTCAAACTGATAACAGCACCGCAGATAGGGCTAGGATGATTTACGGTGTCGCGTACCCCAAGCCCTTGCTTTAAGCATTATCCGTGTTTGGCTTGGTGTAACCTTCAAATCTCATTTTATCTCTACAGTACAGCGCATAACCTTCATTCGTGTGGTAAATGGTTCAAATGATGGTCACGGAACCAAATACCAATGACGACAGGCTTCCTTTCGTGTTTCTTTTTCACCTCCACAAAGGGAGTAGATATTAACAATTATAACACCAAAACACCACAGCACTAAATGCCACCAGAAGCACCACTGAAATCTCAGGTACATACCAAAAACTTCTAATAAATGGCAATAATAAATATCTACCATTTTATAATTATTCATTAATTTTTTCAATGGATTTGTTTTCCTTCTCGTTTATGATAAAACGACTCCAAATAACATGTGTAGATAATGTATTATCAGCAAACAGACAATGAATGAATCATTCATTCGTCGCTACATACACAGATACACGTACAAATACATATATTATTGATCAAATAATTTAAATATATAGAATGCATACTCATACATAAACATTTAACTCGTACGATGAATTGTAACAAATAAAAAAATAAAGAAGAAAATCCATTAATGATAACAAAAGAAGAAAAACTATTGTCTTATTATAAGCAAAGTCCTATAATAACTTCAAAAAATATTTAAATACGTATTAAATGTTACTGGCGACAGCTGATTCTATTTTTATGTCCGAATCGCATTTTAAAATGTAAATCATGTTTGGAAGATCTGTGTCCACCGATTGTTATTTTGTCGAATTTGAAAACGGACAATAAATTACATTCATGAGACTCAAACACAGCATTCCATATCCTTTTGAATTCTGTCCCCCACTCATCTGACATTTTATCTGCTGCAGTTGTGTACCTGGCGGTAAATATAATTTTTAAGCAACGGACCGACGGTGGTCATTAAGGGAGCGATTAACCCTTAATAACAAGTGTTTATTCCTGCTCGCACAAATCATGTTACATTTAACAGGGCCGCCATGTTCCCTTAGGGCACAAATAATGAACGAGTTTGCACTAAAGCCATTTCGTTTTGCCACTAAATGTTGAAATATATGGGAGCTGCTGTGAACAAGCGTCCATACCTCGTTTTCCACTTCATTTATTTGTTCGCTTTCTTCCCTCACGATTTCTTTTACTTTCTATTGTTTCTGTCTAATCTCAGTCCCTTTTTCTTTCCATTATCCATCCTTCGCCCCCCTCTTTTCGTCCTACCGTCTGCCCCTTCCATTATCTTCCTTACTTTGCTTTCTTTCTTTAACACATTTCATCCGACATTCTTACCTTCTTCCTTTTTCTTTAATAACGCTCTATCAACTCCATAGCTTGTATAGTACTGAATAAATGGACTGTAAGTAAAGAAACAGGAAGAAGGGAGGTGTTCCCTATTTTGAGGTAATATCCAGCATTTAGTTAAAAGAACTGATAAAAAGAACGACAACATCAATCAGGGTAACGTGTTTCAGCAACCGAAATTCGAAACCAGTGCCCACAGATGACGAACAAAGAATTCCGATAACTAATACATATATGTTCAGCAGGCGTAAGGATGCAACCGTTCATATACGGTATGTACGGTAAATTACAGCTCACAAACATTTTTCAACATGACACATGTGCAAGAAAATTACCAGACTAATTAATACTGGCCCCTGGCAAGCGCAGTTATTTCCTGGGAGTATGGAGTCTAACAGTAAATAAACATGCACTGTGAAAAAAAGTGTTCAGGAGAATATCCGGACGCGAGAAACATGAATTTAAATAAAAATTGGCAAATACTATATTCTGAGGAACCTCGAACCCCATACTCATTACTAACATTGTTATGACAATTATACTAGAAGCATGCTATAGGCACACGGAGAAACTAAACATTCCTCGTCTCGCCGAAGAACGACCCTGATGCAAACAAAGAGGAGGAGAATCATCTTCCGCCCATGGAGTGAGACCAGTGCGCATTTATCAACTTGGTGTGCATTCGCAAGAAATGCTACCATTATTTAAGCCACTACTATGTTGTGTACTGGTAAGCAGATTATTCAGAACGTCGTTCTATACTTTTCATCAATTTATAAATCCCTCCCATGAATTAATTTTAAACATCCTGGACAAAACACACGTTATCGGTTGACGATGACTTATCTCGCGTGCAACATCGAAAGGGTTAAACGCATACCGTGTTAAAAAGTCGCTTACTCCACTCTTTCACAAACCTCTCTTAAATTATTACATTTCTCACAGTTCACTGCAGGATCACCCACGCGCGTGCAGGACAGCGCATATTTCGAAAAAAGGGAATTGTTAAATGGTATATACATCACCGTAGTGTAAGCTGCACAGCCTTACTGTGAAGTGAAAAATTCAGTATTAAATATTAAAAATGCAGAAACGGGAAAGTTCACTTACGAAAATGAAACAATTGCCGGAGCACTTTATAGCCGTTCGGCTGAACCTGTCCCCTTCTTTTATTTCTCACAGTAATAAGTCATGTGTCAAGCTGAATACATAAAAATTCATTTCCATTAGAATAAAAAATAGTACTGTTGTTACGAGAAACACTCAAAATTAAATTATTTTAACCTCTTGTTAAACTTCAGTTTGCCGATATGAAATTAAAACGATCGATTCCGGTTTGTTTCGATTTTTTTTAACTAGAATGAGTTTCAAGACGGAGTTCTTCTGGGATGTTGCGCCTTGTCTGGTAGATACTGACCAATGTCCCAGAGCAGCTTATTGCTTTCATCATCAGGGCGACGAAAAAGCAGTAAGCTCCTCTGAAACGAAGGTCAATATCTACCAGATTAGACGGTGCTACATCCCGGAAGACATCCATATTCGTACTCGTCCCCGTGAGATTATGATATCTCGCCTGAACTGAGTTTTATTTCTTCCCAATGTTAAACTGAGTAAAGCTGATGCAAGAGGCCGCAGTTTCGAATCTCTGTCTAAGAACAGGTATTTGTCCGCGATTCTCTGCGTTGTCCTGATATGCCTCTCGACGGTCTGATATTTGAGCCTGTGGAAATGGAACTTGTCTCAAAGACTCAGAAGACATCTTCAACACAGATCAGGCGAAGATTAAAGCAGGAGGCTGAATCACCAAAGGAGTTTATTGAACAACACTTTGTCAGCAACAAAACTGACATCGCGTCGAATGGTAATTTTATTGTGGATCACGTATTTCGAAAGGCGTTCTCAAACGATCATGACCGATTACAAAATATTATGTATGAATATGCTGGAAAGGGGGAGAAATATTACGAAAACCCAACAATGACTACCAGGGAGCATACAAAAAGTGCTAACCACCACTGCACATGTATTATCCTGTGATGGCCAAGGACTCATCTCCCACCCAAGGACGCGTCTCAATAACACTTAAGAAACCCTTTACTAAGATAGACAAGAGCTCAAATCGAGTTTTGCACCAATACGATAAAGAGGCCGTGTTTATTCACTTTATTTTATTCATTTATTAACCTAGGTTACTTAACAACGTCACATTAACTCCAAAGATCAAGTATTGTCGAATTAGATGCGAGGATGATACTGAATTTTGAATGGGAAAAAATTCGGAAGGAAACTACCGTTGCTATTTAAAGCTGCTACTCTGCGCCCACGTAATTAGAAAAATCACAACGCCACAGTCCATTGTACCTGCTACACAGAAATCACACAATTACCATTTAAGTAACCTGCTCCTTAGAAACTGAGCAATATAGAGAACTTTTTAAACTCTGATATCATTGCCCTCTAAACTGAACCTCCCACAGTTTTCATGTGTCTATAAATTTCCAAGGAGATGCGTACATAAGTCTCACCTTCGATCCATGTTTTATGGTCGACTCATAAAGCCTGCGTTTCCTACACGTGTCGGTAGAGATAGGAAGGCTGGTCGATCGGACAACTGCTGTGGTATCAATCTCTTAAACCTCGAAGAGACTCACTTCAGAGCAAAACGTAACCAACATGGAGGCCACGTAGACGATAAAAGATTTTTAAGTTGGTTATGTAACACGCATAGCCAGAGTCTCTAACAGTGGCAAGAAATTCAAATGAAGTATATTTACATTCTGAGATTATGAAATAGCTACTGCACCAATAGCACTTAAGACTTATTATCGTTCTGAAATACATGAAGTTGGCCACATTCTCAAATAATGTATTAGTTATTCTTGTATCATTATTGTGTCCTGTGTTTGCATGAGACGTGAACAGGTCTATATGTGCCTAATTAGTCTTTATATTTCTACTTATTACACCGACTTATAATTCCTGTGTTTATATTTATTTTTATTTCTGAGGTCCATACTGTACCAAATTGGGCTAAGTTAACATTAGTGAGCAGGCCATCTTACCTTCCTTGATTATAAAAACAAAAATTAGCTACTCGTACACTCAGCTAGACAAGAATTCCCCAGGGTTTATAGAACCCGAAGGTTTAGTACTGTATCCACAACAGCTCCCAACTGTTCCCTATCCCGAAAACCAAATTAATCCAATCCACACTCCCAATTCCTATTTCCCTCAGATCTGTTTTAATATTACGCCTTTGTCTTCCAAACGTAATTCTGTTTTGTTAACATGGATCCCAAATACGTTAACTTCGCTATTTCTAAAAGGATTTCTTAGTTACCACTGGGTAATAATTTTGTTCTGTAATCTGGTGACGAGACATTAACATGTACTTAGTAAGAGATGACAATAAAAATAATTATTACAAATGAACAAGCCCCGATACCGTTATACTAACTTGTCATCTCTCAAAATCGTGATTTTTAATGCAACCACCCACAACAGCGCTGGTGACCAGTGACTGAGAAACGTTCATTTAAATTTGTGACGAGGGAAACGGCGAAGTTTATATGAAAAACCGTCTGAAATGTTGAAGTGTTGATAAATGAAGGCTGGGATATATATATAAATAAATGTGTTCGTTTAATGTGTAACATATTAAACGCAGTAATGGGTTTTACAAATCATTTGTAGTAAGTCAAGTCTTGGTGTGTGTGCATTGCGCGTGAACGGCAGATTAATATACCGCGGAGCTTGGCGTTTGACAGTCATATCATTTCACAGTGATTTCCTCTCTTAAAATTCACAAGCGTAACGTAATCACTTTACTAATTTTATACCACGGTATTTTACACATGCCAAAATTTCACTTTGTTGCACGATCTCTTGGAACATTCTACTACCTTAAGACAGTCATCTTCAGATTCACCGCCGCGAAAACCTCAAATCCTATATTCTGCTACCTAGCCACATGAAATTTTGTTTCATAACTGATGACACCAACGTTCCTTAAAAAGTCATCATCAGCTGAAATTAATTTGTTAGGTCCAACAGGTGAAGCTATTCCCAAGCCCCTGATCCTGATATTAGCTCTTGCGGTTTTAAAATGATCAGCGTGTTTTGGATAGAGATTTAACTGAATCGTCTTTTGTCAAAAAGGAGCTAATCACGAATGCAGACTGATAAAGAAAATACGAACAGCTTTCGTAGTTTTACAAAGGTTTTACATGTCTGTATGATATGCAAATGGCTCAAGACTACAGTCCACACCGATAGCGTAACCTAACCCAACACCGTATTCTCTGGAAGGCGATATATATGATTACAATTTGAAACCTAATATTGACAACTCAGTTCTCCAAACAATTTCATTTATAATTTCAGCTGCGTTTTTCTGTGCGTGTGAAACACTGCATACCGTACGAGTTAGAAACATATTCGTAGATTTAATTCTTAACGTTACATAACGTATTAGTAATGACTGTGAATGATAAAATGGAAAAGTTGGCATATTTGAGGTAGGGAATTGTACAATAAAAAAATCTGTTACAGAACCCTACACCCCGACCAAGATTCAAAGAAGAGAGGTAGTGGATACGAAGTAGGACTACTGAACACTACACCGTGACGCCCAGAAACACACTCGGGGCTCGGAGGGCATACAAATGGTAGCATCTGGTCACACGGTGCATCACTGAAACACAGGAACGAAGAAAATTAAGTAATTGGTCCAGTATTACCCGAAGTTAAACTTCGTACACCCTGTTCATGTCACATGGTCAGACAGATATACGGGCGGAAGACAGTTTCGTTGCATCACGTCAAAGGCGAGGAGGGGCAGGGAGTTGTGGGTAACGAGCATGGGGGGGGGGGGGCATACAGTATGTGTCTCAAGACATTATTACGTAAGGCCATACTTCAGTTGTGCAATTTGCCATGGCGGCACCACAGACTCTGACAAGCTGCTGAACTAGTGCTTTAGTGTCGTGTTACGTGCGAAGTTATATATGTATGTATGTAGGCGTTTATATGTAGGCACGTGTGTGCATGGCAAAAATGAGCAGCTCTCAAGTCTTCCCTAAAACTTGTTGTGTAGAACATACCTATGTATGAGATTTGCGATTTTCACGGCTGTGAGGACGATGGTGTTGCTCTCCCGGGTTCTAGGGCCGTTTAGACTCGTCGTCAGAAGCCATCTTTTCGGATAAACACACACTCGTCAACTTCAAGGCTGAAATGAAGTCCTGAAGATGGCGAGTGTTTCTCCGAAACGTCGACATCTACTCGGCACCAAAACCCAGAAGAACATTATCATACCAACATATCTGTGCAAAAATATTTGTTCAGTTTGCTTGAACCTGCCCCTGTCAGGAATCGAACCTTGGCCATCACTTTTACTGACTAACCCATCCGAATTCACCTGAATATCTCAGAAGTTACCTTTGGGTATGCGACATCATAGCATAGTCCAAAAGCTGTTCCGTTCTATTAACTGTCGTGATAAATTTCCGTCTCCACAAGGTACATAATAAGTTCTTTGACATTCCAGAACCAGAATATGAACATCACTGAAATAATTATCACAAACATTTTCACGAAAAGAATTAAATCAATCGGTTTGGAACAGTGGTAACGCGTCTGACAAGCCAATTACGAATGTCAGAACATAACGCAGCAAATGAATCCATCCAAAAACAATTTTATAAAAATACATCCTACCACGGTTACGTCATTACAGCCAGGAACAAACTTCCACATACCTTGCAACTTTTATTCAAGGCATTCAGTGAAAACTTTTATAAGTTACTGATCTGCTAATTAATTGATATTCAATGACTTAGTAACAAAATAACAAACTATGCCAACAATGCGGTCTCAATTTCCAGGAAACTGATGGAAAATAATCTAATAACAAAAAAAAAAAAACTCCTACGCCAAGTTTAAACACTACCCTTATCATAATTTGTGTTTACATTACCACTAATCTTGCTGTTTATTGGCAATTTTCCTACCAGGCGTTTATTCCAATCTCCAAGCAGTTGAAACATGTCAGGATAGCAAGTCTTGGGTAACAAATATCGCATGACGTAAACAGGCCAGAGCGCCAACTGCTCTTTGACACTAATGATGATGATTATTATGATTATGATAATTTTGAAACGGAAAAATATGCAAAACGTCAACAAATATGGAAACAAAATAAAGTCCCCTACGAAAAACGTTCCACTTAAATATAGATAAATATACTAAAGGAGTAGGAACAACTCCAGTGTAATTGTTCCTTCATTTGAAGACTGCTGGAATATTATCTGAAGGGTTCATTAATCATCCAATTATCTTCTGTCAACTTGAAACATGGCGAAAGTAAACACTGCTGGTGGAGTGAGTGGAGCATGGTTCGGAATTTCTAAACAAGCTTCGGTTCTGAGTGAACTCCACCTTGGTTTCCCCCCCCCCCCCCCCCATCACAATAAGTTATTTAGTACCTTCCAGCAGAATACGATAGCCGCTCTCACATAATTTGCTTTAACTAATTCCCGTGCATAAGGCGGATGGGGACAGGATTTTAGGCTTAAAAGTACGCTCTATCAAACTCTAATCCAAGAATTGGTCTTACTACTCCTTCTTTCCGGGACGACCTCTGAGTTTACAATCGTGCTCACACGTCGCACACCGCAGATGTGCGCGCTGGCGCTAATAACCATGTCTGAACTCATAGCAACTTACACATAACATTCGTACACTGTTTCTCTGCATTAAATCTATATTTCTTGAATATTTTCATGTGGTACTAGAGCAACAAATGAGCCGGGATAGCTCAGTCAGTATAGTGACTAGCTACGGGCTGGACGACCGGGGTTCGATCACCGACGGGGGCAGAGGATTTTTCCTATAGCCTTTGCGTCCAGACCGGCTCTGGGGCCCACCCAGCCCACTATCCAGTGGGTACCGAGGTCCTTTCCCAGGGGTAAAGCCGGCCGGGGCGTGATGCTGACCACTCACCCCCATCTAGTGCCGAGGTCAAGGAAGAGAGGAGCTATACCTCCACTCACCCCAAACGCCTACATGTCGTATAGTGGGACAAACTTTACTTTACTAGAGCAACAATAACTCACGGGCTGTTAGCAGGGCAGTATCACCTGAAGGGGCACCTCTTCAAGGGGGGATAAAACACAGCCCCATCTGTGGAAGATGCCACAACGAAACAGAAACAGACTCATATATTCTGTGGGATTGTGAGGCCATAGCTGAATTAAGATTTCGTCATACGGGTATGCACTCATGAGACCAGGTTGCTACCACGAGATCCTGCTATGTAAGATAATGAACTTCGGGGGAGGTACGAGGTCACTTGTGGATTGAACAGGAGAGAGCACAAAAGATCAGAATGTGGTCATAATGCAGGGGTCGGTTGGGCGCCCAATCCACTCACATTCATTCATAATTCATTAAACAATGAGTAGTAGTACGCGCTGTTGAATTCGTTTTGTCAAACTACTGTGGTAGCCCGTCCACAAGACGTCCAATCAGAATTATTACGTTGCTATAGTAACAACAGGTTAAAGGATCCGTTGTAGAACCGGAATGTAAGTAGCAACGTTATAGCTAATGCACAGGTAAACAGTTCGCGAGATGATGTTCCATTGATATACTACAATAACGACGTTGCTGTAGTAGCAGTGGGTTACAAACAGGTACAGCAGAACAACCGATTGATGGCAATATTGTACCTAATGTGGAAGGTGAATAGCTATTATCTGCGCGCCAAGAGAAGTCTGCTGGAAAGTAGGAGCGGGAGAAGAGAGTGATCTTATTCCGCACGTGCATTCGACTTATCCCTGTCCCAAACACATTGTACTCTAGTAGCCTCCAGTTGTGCAGGGGACTTCTCGTGGTGCGCGGACAGTATTCGAGCCGATGTTCCTTGCTATCCGACTGTGACAGTAGTTCGTATATTAGGCATGCCAAGATCAGTGTCCGCATGTTCTGCTCAACTGAGTCTCTCCTGTTCTGAGTGCTCTGGACACAAAGTTCAACAGAATGTAAAAGAGCATATGGTACAGTCGGATGTAAGCTGCTCATGAGGGCAAGCAGCGAATGAGACATATGAACAGTGTATTCGACCGTCAGACCTCGCGAACCGTGTGCTATATGTGACCTCATTTAAAACAATGCAACTAGCGACGAACAACTAAAGCATGTTTCTAATTCCTTTCTATTATTTCAAAATATAGTATACGATTTCTGCCATCTATACTGTCTAGCGAAATAAAGAAAGAATGACAATCTAAACACTAAAAGTTGGACACATAAATTCAAATTATTTATATTCACGTAGAAATAGACACCTTTCATGAAAACGCTCAAGAGTACCCTAGTCGGTATTGACAATGTACGTCTTCGTAATACTGATCTTTCTCTGAAAATGGTTATTTTTTTTTTAGTTTTCGACTATCCTGCTTTCTGCCGACAGGAGAAAATCGATGGGCAGGAGTTAGTAACGCGGATGTCTAGACTAAAGAACGGCAAAGGTCCATATTTACAATTCACTTACTTAGAAGCCATTATATGATCGCAAACCACGTAATTGTAAGACAAAATTCTCTAAATTTTGCTGTTAAAAATACATTTAGAAATAACGTACACGGACTATGATAAAAATCAATCGGTCCACGAGAATTTGGAATTAATTTACAATTGAATCATTGCTTTTTAATAGAACAGACAGAGTAAATTCAATGTCAAGGTTGCTGTAAAGCCGGGACATCCTTAAAGTAAAATTGTAATCAAAAGAAAGGAAAACAATAAATGATGTAACGTGGGCTTGATAAATGACCACCTACGTCGGAGAAACAGGGCCTCTGCTTTCACAATACCAAAGGTTCATTGCCGTCATCACAAACCCCGCAACCTGAACCCACCTTAAGGCAATTAAGTACACTCTCACGGCTACTCTTACAATTTATTTAAATTTTATTATTCCACTGTATGTCTTAGGTTCACATTTCTAATTCCACGATTCTCTCCAAAGCAAGTGCAGTGCAACGCTCAAAACAAAATTCTCCCACAAAAATAAAAACAGCACCTTTCCTCGTTTGACGTTAAATGGTTTTGAAAGTTGAAATACCGTCGTCAAATGAACAAAAATGTTCACCCACTTCAAAACTTGAAGGGGCATAGCTCTCTAAAATTTGTGCCTGGGATATCTGACGAAATAAAATTAAATACAACGTATTCTTTGTATGCTTGATGTTTATAAACGATAAATTCATGTGTCTTTATCGTAGCAATTAGCTCTCACATCTACTATAAGATTGCAGTACTGGGTTCAGGACACAAAAAAAATTAAGAAAGTTAAACATTTTTATTTAATTTCAAAGTTATAAAATCCCTTCCTGAACCGACTAATAAAATACAAGGGAAAACTAACGTAAACCTCAATTACTGATCAGCGTTTCCAATGTCAGGATCGCATCTGGGGCGAATTAACTAAAGAAGACTTGGATGTAACACAGCAACGGAAACGCTGTGCACTTCATTGCGGACAGCACGAACTGTATTAATACTTCACGTTATGAGTGTATCAGTGAAAAGCCAACTATCTTGTATCGAATAGAAAACACATCAATTCACACCTGAGCGTTAGATGATTCAGCATTACAGGGAGGCAGGAAACCTGTTCAGAGTTCACTGAGATAAAAAAGTCGAGAACACGAGGAATAATAAGTGAGTAGACGGACACGTGGACTAAAAGATTTATCATTCTCCACTCCGAAATTCAGAAAAGGAAAGATTAAAAGAAATGTTTCTTTTACCAGTCTAATTCACGAACAATAAAAAAGCTAAGTTGTCTAACCTATAAAATCAACTAAAGGATAGCTAAAGTATGTTCAGAAGAAACATATTCTAAGTAACGGAGTAATCAACATAAACTGAAGTCGTTTGCTGTTAAATTAGCCGTAAGGTGTCCCAGAAATGTTTGCATAAACACTGGCCTGTTCTAAATCGCAGTCATACGTCGAGGAATGGAAGAACAAAAACATTTATTCTTTGACGTTTGTGCTTCAGATATACGAAATTAAGGCAGGCATGCAGAGGGCAGGAGTCCCCTTGCAGAAACACAATAGCACGTCCGGTGATATCAAGAGCCAATCTGAAAGTGGCAGCAAAGAAAAACACGTACCATTGCCAGGAATCGAAGCCCGAATCTTCCAGCCAGTAACCAGTCATTTTACTGACTGAGCTATTCCAATTACAGGATATAAACTAAACAAACAAGCATGTATTTGAGATTTCATATCACAACACACGTCAGATAAAAATACGCTAAGGGAAGGAAGAAGAAGAAGAAGAAAGCGGCCGTGGCCTACCTTATGCCAAAATTCTGACATTCCTGGAGGGACTCAACTATGAAGGCCCTCAGTCAGGACTGCAGACATTTGGGCCGAGGTTCAAACCCGGTGCATCCACAATACGAAACAGGAATTAAACTCCAACCTCCAGACCAAAATGTATCAAAGAACTAGATTATACTTTAAAAGTGGGCACACTTCAAAGTTAACATCCATAGTTTTCTCTCATTACAATGTATAATAGTGTTTATCTTCCTGCTCTATAGATTTACAAAGTTTCTCTTTGTTTTACGGATTATTAGAACTCTTGAATATTAATGCCTTCTATCATTCCCAGTCCCTTATTTGCATGTTATTTTCGTTTCTTGTAAACTTCATTTATGTTTAGACACAGTATAAAAGGTGCAACACATTTTATCATAACATAACACTACAGCAAATTAAAACTAATATTCACAAGCATAATAAAATATGAAGCAAACACAATATACAAAATGCATAAATGTAACCTAATGGAGGCACAGCACTACACGGGTGACAATTATAATCTTTTCACAAGCTTCTTTGCTTTATCTCGTTTTTTTTTAGTGTTCTGTCTGACGACAGGTCCATATGAACAGGATCCTTCCATCCTTTTCTCGGACTGGGACCTGTTCATATACGTTCTTGGCAGATGATCCAGAAGTGGTTTGCCATTGCCTTCTTCTGTGTGTGAATGGAGTAATTGTTGGGATGCCACGGAGAAACCGGGGAAGCCCCCGGAGGAAAACTGCGTGTCGCCTAGACCACGGCCTTGGCCAACACAAGTTCAAAATTCGGGCACCGCCGGGAATCGAACCCGAGACCCCAGGATTACACGGCCAGCGTTCTAACCGCTAGACCACCGTGGCTTTCATCTCGTTGTACTTACACAGAATGATACTCTTACTAGATGACCCAGATGTAGGTACATAGCTCAGGTCTTCAGAAACAGCATCGCGTCACATAAGATGATGAAAGCAGTCCCCGCGGCGTCCATGCACAACCGACGCGATGCTACACATTTCTGGAGGCAGAATATTTTAACAAGTAAGGTTCCCATATTTAACCTCTACAGACTTCTTCCTCTCGGTCCTGCTAAAGGAAAAGGTCAACACGAACTTGGCTCGCACCATAGACGACCCCAAATAAAACAATTGCCAGGGATCACAGCCATTTCTGCGGACATGTTACAGCGTGTGTTCGCCAACATGGTTTAGCACATCCAGCTGTGCATGGACGCCAGGGACGACCACTTTCAAAAACGGTTTCACAAGGACTGAAGTATGTACCTACAAAATCTGGATATCTATGCACAAATAGTGGTTTCCGGGGCCTATAGCGAGAACATCACTCGGTGGCATGTTCCCCTACTCGCTTTCATTCTGATCCCATTATCGTCTGTTTCTCCACTTTCTTTTATTCTGATCTCATCACCTGCTTCTCTATTCGCTCTCATCCTGATCCCATTATCACTTGATTCTCTATTCGCTCTCATTATCACCTGCTCCTCCACTCGCTGTCATTCTGATCACATTATCGTCTGTTTCTCCACTTTCTTTTATTCTGATCTCATCACCTGCTTCTCTATTCGCTCTCATCCTGATCCCATTATCACTTGATTCTCTATTCGCTCTCATTATCACCTGCTTCTCTACTCGCTTTCATTCTGATCACATTATCGTCTGTTTCTCCACTTTCTTTTATTCTGATCTCATCACCTGCTTCTCTATTCGCTCTCATCCTGATCCAATTATCACTTGATTCTCTATTCGCTCTCATTATCACCTGCTTCTCTACTCGCTTTCATTCTGATCCCATTATCGTCTGTTTCTCCACTTTCTTTTATTCTGTTCTCATCACTTGCTTCTCTATTCGCTCTCATTCTGATCCCATTATCACTTGATTCTCTATTCGCTCTCATTATCACCTGCTTCTCTACTCGCTTTCATTCTGATCCCATTATCGTCTGTTTCTCCACTTTCTTTTATTCTGATCTCATCACTTGCTTCTCTATTCGCTCTCATTCTGATCCCATTATCGCCTGCTCATCTACTTGTTCTCATACTGGATCACTTTATCACAACTTGTTTGCTTGCCCGCATGCACATCACATTACCATAGGCTTCTCTACTTGCTCCCATGCAATCCTCTTTTATCATCTCCTCTTCTACTTTCTCGAACGCAGATATCCTTCTGACAGGCTTCTCTGCTCGAAGGAATTTAAGCTCCCACTCTAAGGGCGAAATTCTATCTCCATTACGGCAACAACAGAAATTATTGTTGTGCATTACGCTGGTTACAAATTAAATCATGAAATGCTGCTTTAAATGGACAAGAAGCTTGGTCTACTATTTCAAGGGCAAAGCAAAGATTTAAGAACCTCTGAAAACAGCGCTGTGGAGTGTATGTTGATCAAGAAGGGATGAGGCAACAAACAACTGCAAAAAATCTCAACTAGTCACTGTAACAGAATCGGAACATTACAAAATATTACGTACAACCGCTCAGAAGACTTTGGAGTAGACGGGAGGATAATATTAAAATGAAAAAGAATGGAAGGGTGTTGACTGAATTCATCTGACTCAGGTGACGTAGCTAAGGCTCGCAAATACTTTGCGTCTAGTACCTACACTCATTATGATGCTCTAATAAAGTAATTTTTTCTCATCTCCCTATTAATTCTTAGTATTCACTTTCGAAACTTGTTCTCTAAGCGTCCATATACAGATAAAAAAGTTGACAGTGGAACCACGGTTCCGTAGAATTTGACGTAAATACGTCTATACGGAAAGGAAGTTTATATATTGGCTTTATTCTAAATATTTCCTTTATACATGCTTTACAATTGAGTAAAGTTTGATTAAGACTTTGCTTATTTAACTTGAATTAGTTACGCTTAAGATGGGTCTGTGGTAGCTGAATGTAAAGTAAAGTAATGTAATGTAAGGTAAGGGAATGTAAGGTAATGTAATGTAATGTTTTATAGGTAACAACAATGCCGAGTAAATAGATGAGATTTCCTAGGTAACAATAATGCCGAATAAACATATGACGGTTCCTAGGTACACTTGTTACACTTTTTCGTTTCCCTTTTTCGTTCCACTTTCTTGCCGAATGGCCCTTCCTTATAGACGTATTTACGTCAAAACGTTTAAAACAAACTACAACAAAATACACGTCATGACCTCGATGCACAATTTATGTTAATATTTTTAATATTATCCAATAGCAGGGAAGTGAATGCTGGTATACGTCGAACAACACTGGCCAAAACTTCACGTAACCTCTCACACACGACAAGAAAGAAGCTGTCTTCCTAAGCTTCGAATACAACGGCCATAATTTTTTTTTTTTTTTGGCAATAGCTACTTTTCTGCTAATTCATTACGCGAGGCGCCCATGTTCTGTATCAGCCACGCTTTGTTTTACAATAATTTCTTCAGCTTTAATGTACATTACGCCCGTAGTACTACACAGCAAATGCCGTCTCTTGGTAGTAAATGTGATCAATGTTCTAAGCATTGTAAAGGATTAAAACATACAGACAGACAGACATAAGAGCACTTTCGAGAATCCTCTTGGGCGTCCATGTCTCTTTCCGGGCGCCGTCTCCTCTCACCTGATATTTCCCTGCTTCGTTGAATGACCCTTTGGGAGATCACACGTTCCCTTCGCCTTCCTCCTCCCGACCACTTTTCCGCCCTCCACCGTCAGACGTTATCTCACGTCCTCTCACCAAAATCTCTCATCTCGGGCATGTTGCCATGGAAACCCCGATTGGTGGGGGTGTGGTCACGTGACGTAGGGGTCCCAGAGCTGGCGGTCGATGCCCTTGACCCACAAGGACCCATCTCTTTCTTCTGTGCTCTCAACACTTGACGGAAAGCTCGGTACACAACATGTCACGTACGAAAAACACAGACACTTACTTTTAATGAATTAATGGACAGAACGACACGCTAATTCTTTCATGATGAAACATACGTACTTATTCAGCATGTCAGGAAACACCATACTTTTATAAATCAGGAATGTACATTACCTATTCACAAAGCCTGCCACTGGACATCACTATTTCTATAATATAAATTTTAATATTATCCTCGAAAGTGACTTCGAGCTTTATATGATGAAAATGACGTATGCATTTTTAATTTTTTCCTGGGTGTTATGTGGTTTTTGCCTCACACACATATTTTTATTTACTCAGTCTACCAATACAACGCGAACAGAACATCGTCTGTGTAAAAGACAAGAATTCAGCCACGTCATCCGCCGCGACAAACTTACAACGTAGTTCACACTGAGCTGACACTCGTAGCAAACGAAATTGTGAACACAAATTCTCACTCAAGACTTAAAACTATATAAATGCACACGACTGCATTGCCTACCGATGGTGACAGAAGGGCCAGCACAGAGTAGAGAACTACTAGGTCAGAGTTCACATTTACTCCACCGACACCGTGAACAAAGTACAGGGAGGACTTGAGGTTTTCACGGCGGAAAGTATAAGGACCCATCTTCAAAGTACATTCATGTAAAGCACTGCGACCTAGCGCGAGGTAAAGTCACTCAGAAAGGAGAAATAGTGGGTGGGGTGAACGAGTAGCATGAATAGGAGGACAGGAAACGAGGATGGAACAGTGGCTGAAGAAGGAAGAAGAAACGATGTCCAGAAGGTGAAAGAGAACATGACGAAGAGCTCTGAAATGAAGCAGGCAAAAAGAGACAGCGTGGACTATAAATAAGATAAGAAGATGAAACGGGTAACGACAAAGGATTTAAAAGGCAACTGACGTGGGACAGGAATAATGAAAGAGAAAGAGAGGGATATGAAGATGGGGGAGGAGAGAATATTGTGGAGGAGGGAACTTACAAGATGAGAAGAACTGGATGCACAGTGAAAATTAAAATTGTAAGAGACGACGGAGTAAAAAATGGACAGGCGAATGTGAAAGAAATACTGAAGACATGACAAAGAATGGCAAGAAAGAGAAGAACTGAGAGATTGATTGGGGGACGTTCCAACGCTGTTGCGCGTTGCTGTGAACTGGCCTTAACACTTGCAACTCGTCCTTGATGGGGGGGGAATAAGGGGTAAGAGGGAGAGGATAAATCCCCCCCCCCCAAAACCAGATCTACTCTCCTCTGTGTGTGTGTGTGTGTGAGTGCTAAAACAACCAACACGTGATTGTCTTATATGAAACTAATGATAGAGGGGTAAAGATACTTGGGTGGGAGAACTTCAATCAGCTGTTGTGCTGTCCACGGTGTAAACGTCTGCACGGCACGGTGGAAAGACTGGACAGTGCGCCGCAAGACACAGTGATCGTCTATGGACGGAAGCTTCGACACTGCGCCTCGCAACACATAACTTCGTCAATGATCGATTATTCTGAAGGAACCGATGTTGATCTTCTGGGCTGTTACACCGTGCGTACTGGTGGGAACATTCCAACGTTTCGGAGAAACGTCCTCACGGCCGGTTGAACTCCATATATCTCATTTAAAGTTCTTTCATGTACCAATCCCAGAACGACTAAAAACGAGAGTATTTAACATCTTCGATCTTTTGTCGATTTATATCTTAGAACACCCACACAATTTGAACTGTCATTATACAACAACACTTCAACACCGCTAGTACCAACTCCTCTGTCACTAACTGGACACGAACCAACCCCAACGCCCAGACCCCTACACTCTGTCCTCGCATCTCCTCCTCGGTCACCTTATAAAAGGTCTATCATGTACCATCCAATAATCGATAGCAGCCCCATGCTACAAATCGAGACTGTCGTACTGACTTACATTTTAGTGTCCAAAATGCCAACATTCCCGGTCAGGCAATATAAATTGCCCTCCTACATTATTCCTTTTAAGTACATCTTTCTGAGCAACTACTTTGAAAAAATATGTCAAGGGAATATAAATTAGGTTGCATTAGTACATAAGGCGAAGTTTAAAAGTTTCTGCTCAAGGTGCGTTAAACTGTGCTTTCGGACTTCCTCCATCGCCTGTTACAAAATCCTGATGTTTCGGAAGCTGAATTCTGCTTTCGTCATCAGGTAAAAAGCATAGATGACAGAAAACCTATCCGTTGGATAGTCTGAGGCCGGACCAACAGTCCCCGCATATATCTAAAAAAAGTTTTCTCGGAGACAATTTACATAAGGGGAAGTCCCCTTTCAGTTTCGATCTTTGTGAGAACAGGGATCGATTTTCATACGATGAACCTTTCTCGGGAAATTTATTAAAGTCAGATTTCGGCTTATGTAAAGTGGATGTTACATCGGACCTATACGGATCAAAGCAAACCCGACTGACAACTCTTCAGCAAACAACCCTAATACCAAATTTCAGCGATATTCGTTGCGTAGTTTCTGAGATAAAACAAGCAGAATGTCAGACGTGAGCAAAAAAAACTCCACGATTACTAAATTAACTCATAACAGTAAAACAAACTGGCCGCCTCTGATGAGTTTCGTCGTAACAATTAAATTGCCTACTAACACAAACTACGACAGTACGAAATGTTTAGAAATCAGGGAATAACCTTCACCCACTGTTATTCAGTGTTTGCCAATCCGTAGATAATTTTCTGTCTTTTTACTGAATTGTTTATCCTCTTTGTATCGCTTTTCACCGGCACGTGTTCGTACGTGTAGTCTAAACAACCGCCTGCAGGCGTACAGGTGTGTGTGGGAGTGTTTATCTAAAACGCTTACAGAATAAAGGCGACATTTATATACGCCACTTTGTTTCGCCATTTCCGCTGTGTATGACGCCATGTTGTGATGTCTGACTGGGTAGACTTCGCCATTTGCAGGGCATTCCAAGCACAAGATAATGGCCTCAGGCCGTCATTCTCCACGCAGTCAGTTCGAATCTCGGTCAGATAGCCACCTATTGTGGCTGAATTTAACTTGTTTTCCCTCAGTCTACACAGGCGAGCGCCGAGGATGTCACCGTGAAACACGACTGGTCCACCTCCTTGAAGAATCATTGTCACCTCACTCACTATTCGTGATAATTTCGTCTCATTCGACGCTGTACAACAGCGTCGTTAAATAACATTAAAGGCGATCAATTTCAGAGGATAGTCGTTCAAGACGGACGCAAGTATTGGACCGGAAACAACATTTTTCATGTAGAAATTTCAGTCATAAAATCTTACTATTTTGATCTGGAGAACACTAGTGAAATCTGAGTTTTCACAGTATGAGAATAATGATGATGTTGTGGGTTTTGGCCCCGTGTGTACCAGTCGGCACATACCGTCTCCATCTTCAAGGCTAGTGAAGGTTACACTTGACCACAAAGTTCGGTGTATTGGCCTTCGGTCTGACGAAGCTGAGTTGTAACGTGAGGGGAAACGCGAGTGTGTAAGCTAACGCAGAGTCTGTCTTGTCAAGGGGACAAGGACATATCGAAGACGATGTCTAGGAAACGCAGAAAAGAGCGTAGGCTGTCTGAAAAGATACCTTCCTGTTCGGCTTTTGTCAGCATTACTTTAAGCTGATTATACATTCACCTCTCTCGTTTCCGTACATCTTCTGCCTCTGTCTCTCTTTCATATGTCCTGTAGGCCCCTACATATATGACTAACCCACATCTTGCTTTTTCTTCGTATTTTTCTCGTTGTCATGTTGACTCTACCAATATCAAGAAGGAAGTACCTAAAAGAGACACCTCCATCTATGCATCGTCCATCTTTGTTGCACCTCTGGGTCAACATCACGTGACTGACGGGGCAGAAGAACTAATGTCATCAATCAACTAACAGTTGACATGCTTGAATTCTCTCTTCTCCGTCTTCAACGCCAATAGCAAAATGCAAAGTATATAACTCTACAAAGAAGTGAGATGGTGTTGGGAGGAAGAGAGGTAAAGCCGGGGAAAGGGGTCCAGGAATACATTCTACGTATTTCCTTTGCGTCGTGGCTAAAGGATTGATTTGCTAGAATGTTCTCACGAATGGCGGAAACACAAGATTCCTACTACCACTAAAACCACAAATCTTATGTACTTTAATAATAGAGCAATTTGATATGAAAATTTGTGTTAATAAAGCAGAAAAACAATTACTTTCAAAGGGAAATACCTGGTAAGATGTAAAATTGTGGTACACACTAAATAAATAGTGAAAGGCCGTGAATCTAAACAGACAAGGAATCACAGAATATGATAGAGATTGGGAAAATAACAGCTAAATATAATGATGGAATATTTTGCAGACACGTCTGTAAAATGATGTCTAATTCCAGAGATTATTTAGACGTGTGCACGGGGTGACAGACTAACAACGAATATAAGCGGCAGAAATGAAAATTCTTTTAAGACTCCTGTCTGGATACACAATGTTAGACAGGAAAGGCAACAGAAATGAATGCTGAAATGTATTACAAGCACAAGGCAGCTGGTATAGTTGGGAAATTATTGAAATACATAAATACTAATGACAATGTTTATAGAATACGTCGAGAGATGTGCACGAAACGAATTACAATCTACGGGACAAGCCACACGAAGATGAAGTAAGTTATCTAACATGTGAAGACAAGCAGAAACACGTTCCCGACACTACATAGGATATTTATAAGTTAGTTCAGGCATATTAATTTATCTGAGGTTTATTTAACGATGCTGTAAGTAGCTCAGATTGCATACCGGAGATTCGAATGATTAATGAATAATAAATTGGAGAAATATAGACACACAGACATCCCCCTTCAAAACAAGTCATTCTGAATAGCGGGATATAACAAATCTGTCACAATACTGAAGAAATTTACAGAGAGAACGCCAGAATTGTTTCAATATGATGGAAACTATTATTACTAATTACAATAGCATATTAGACAAAACAAACAGTAAATTTTGAAATAACGCATCACTAACAACCGTCTTCGTATTAGGATATGGTGTATCTTTAAAAGATATAGTCTCGTTATACGCGCCTTTCGGTATCCGTAATTTTCAGTAACATAGGAGCATCAATATCCTATCCGCGGCCACAGTAAAAGCCTCCGGAAAGGCACAGTGAATAGGGCGTTGTTTCACTGACTCGCCCACCCCCTTCCCAACACTTTGACTCCGGGACTACGAATTAAGATCTCTCATGGTGCACAGCTCAAAAAATCCACGGACGTTACATGTTCCCAGTTTCACGCGTCATACGCGGCGATTTACAGGAACGCAGCCACCGCGTATAACGAGAGTCGCCTGTACATTTGTCGGCAGTAGTCTCTGGACTGTGGAGTCTTGTACCGGCGTTTAAGATGAACGTACCGCCTCTATCTTCAACCATTCTTCACAATCCAGAACACTACTATCGACATTCTCAGGCTGTACCTAATTTGTTTAAATATTTCAGTCTACTGTTGTAGCTACTGGCATCATTAATTGGCTTCATTGCGTTAATGATACGTTACTCTGCGCCTTTCGATAACTCTGATGAAGCTCATTTCTGCCGTATAAATTATTTTCCTTTTTCTTTTGTTAACGTCCAACACTCGAAGTCCCGTAAAAGCCCGAGCAAGGCTACTGGCTGCAAACGTATTCAAAGAACGTCTAGAAAAGGCAGCCCAGCTATAATCAAGACAACCTCTTCAAAAGTTAACACTCGCTATGTCGATACGAATATCTGCAAAAAGGACTTGTCAGTACTTTACATGACGTGTCAGTAAATGCTTAAGTTCAAAACCCGTTACATGTCAGTGTGTTTCAGCATTTTAACTAGTTCTACAAACAAAATACAGTTTGTGATACATGATTTCCTTTCACAGCTTTTTGTTACACGACTCTTTCATTGATTTAGTGTTTTGTAACTGTTCTCAGCATCAAACACAGGTTAAAGGCGAATTGTAACAGCTCCAGGCCCATTTTATTATCACACACTGCGAGGCGTTTTCCAGGATAGCCGAGTTTTACTTTGAGTTCGGGTCAGCAAAGTATGGACCTCAGACTCGAAGCAGCGTAGAAAAAAAAATAGATCGACTTTGTTCATATACAGTCAACAATTGCTCTTTCTGAATATATATTTCTTCATCCAGGCCAGAAGGGAAAATTACAAAAAACAAGTAAAATATAGACTTTGACGGAAATGCGAATTATGGTCTACTTCCTTCAACATTCTAATTTATTGTAGCTCCGCATATACGGATACAAGAAAGACCAGCTGGTTGGACTCCATTTTCTGATTGATGTGTCTTATAATCATGAGAGTACCAGAGTTTAAGGTTTGACCTTCCAATTAAATAGGCCTACTAATTATGTACTGGTTATATCTTCTGATACATCCATAACGCATGACTAGACAGCGTAAATAATCTAAAGCCAATAACCACCTATGAAAGCTGAGCTTCTCCGGTGCGCTGTTAGTTCGAAAAGCCCCCTCCGACCAAAATACTGAGGTTTCAGCGAGAATATGCAGTGCAGGAGCTCAGAAGGTATAAAAGTTTCCTAGGTCACACTGTTCACAGCTCGTCTGTTAAATCATTCTACACAGACCTTTCTCCTTCACAACCCAAATTTACAACTAATCGGAGAAAAAAAAACGGAACAAGAACAGTATGCCCCTGTTAAATATTTTAAGCAACACACGATTTCTCTCTGAGGCTTTCCAACCTACATTCCGTATTTCCTCGCAATGTGTGCTACGTGTCCAGCTCTTACCATCCCTAAACCTCAATATTCGGAATTCTGTAAATCTTGTCTCAAATCTGAAAGTGGTTAACAAGTTACATAACAAAGGGAACAGACTCTCAGGTTTCGTCGTTTCTGATTACCATCGTAATCTGCATGTAAGAGGCTGCAGTCTCAGCTGTAAGAAATGAAAAACAGCAGGCCTTGAAAGTGAACCGCCTAACCTTAAAATAGTTCAGGGTCTTGGATCCCGGCGTCACGCAGTGATGTAAGGCATCATATGACAGTAGAAGCAGCAAGGCGAATGCAATTGGGCAAGCAACTAGACCCTGATACAGCCACCTGTCTTTCGGCGTAATAAGACTTGCGATATAGGACAAGTTCGGTGAAGACAGAGAAAAACAGATAAAAGGAAAACAGGAAGGGCAGAAACGGGAGAGAGAGAGAGAGAGAAAATAGAAACAATGAAGAAAAGCGATAGAACATGAAAGAATGAAACGAATAATAAGATACTGGATAAAACAAATAGAAAGAGAGGAACAAGGATAAAAACTGGGACAATGAAATAGACACGACGAAGACAGAACAGAGGAACGGGAAAAAATAAAGACAAAATAAGAGTGAGACGAAAAAATACAAAGGACGAGAGAAATGAGGCGAAACTAGTCGGAAAAACAAAAAATGATTCCAAGATGAAAAAATATGAAGAAGATAAATAATAAAACGAGAAAGAATGAAATAATACGGAATGAAACAAAAGCTTGTAAAAGGCTATATAATAATTCCCAACCGCTTCGCCAGCAACACAGCCAATTCCGTAGGGTATTACAAGGGTATAATGCGCCGAATAGATCGTCTCCAGGTATCGGACCACGGCAAAGCCCCTACTGTGGCCAAGATAACACTCCAACACGACGCACCAACCTGCCTTCGGGACAGATACAACTGATAGTCAGCAGATAAATTGGAACCACCTTTGCGTACTGGCATATGAGGGCTCCGTTACCTTCAAACATGGGAATTTATTTCTCCAAACACCTAAATAAACGACAAAAATTTGCAGATTTTTATGAAAACAGGCTCGTCATGCTATATTCTATGTATCTCCGGTTAATTTAAAGGCTTTTTCACTAACTCAGACTAGGAAGGAAGCGACTGAGACTAGATTTAAGTCACTATCTCGGTATTTACCTGCAGGGACTGGAAATCAACGAAAACCTGGCAGGACATGTCTCGGAACCGACATTTAAACCGGGGTCTCCCGAATACGAAGGCAGACTGAAAACCACTCGACCGGTTTCAACGGTGCCGACAGTCTTTCGCACTCCACTCAAAGGACGACGCGTCTCCGTTGGGAATTCAACCCTGGCCGACCAACCAGTAGTTGGTCACTTTGCTGATTGTTGAGAATACAATTACAGCCCAGTCTTTACAACGACGGACTGCGGTCAGAGTTCGAAATTATGACTGTTCCCTTCTCTGTCGTGAGAAATGACTGGACTACATTTCGGACCAAGGAGTACAAATCGCAGTCAGTCTACGACCACGAATTTGTTTGTTGTACCTTTCAAAAGGAAACAAATATAGTGAACGAGATGCTGTAAAAGAAATTCAGCCAGCAAATACAAGCCGGCGCCACACAAAAGCTGATACAACATTTCGTGTTCAAAGGGATGTCCATCCAGGGGAAAAATCGACTGTGTGTGATTTTCAAGTCCGATGGCCAACGTCAGCAGATACTTTGCCGACACTTCTCTTTGTTGCACACGCCACTGGGCCTCTTAAGTACTGTTCTGCACGTCATAAATTGCCAGTGCGTCGTTAAATCGTCTTAAAAATACCACGTTAAATGTTCCAAACCTTTCCGGAGTCTATCGCAGCTGAACATGGTTACGTAACGAATGTGTAACAACCCGAACCAAATGATAATGGTTACAGCGCATTTTTCGTGAACGAGATGCCCGGTTCAAAATGAAATCAGTCGAAAAAACCGACTATGCCTATTCTGGTTTTCGGAAGATATTACATGGGAAACGGGCATATTTATAACACGCCTTCACTTTCTTTCAGGTAAAGTAGAATCATTACAATACAAGGAACTTCAGTGAAGCTGTCCAGGGCAGAAATATGGGGTATGACGCCTTGTGGTCTTCTAGGTGGGTATTAACAAGTCGTAGAAACACAGTGCCTCCATTTTCAGGCCTAAAATGAAGGGAATCACTAAAGGCCATGACGTGTCTTCGTTCTTAATCCCACTGAGCTCATACGGGCTCAGATTAAAGTGCCTCCGTCGTGTGATTGTGAACCGTCACTTGTTTATCCCTAAACCTTGTTTCTATCTACTTGAACTCGGTAGACATTTTGAATACAGCATATATAATGCGAGGAACAGAAAACGTGGTTGGATCAGCCATAAATAAACACATTTAAAACAGGCACTTTTTAGTTTGTTGAACCAAATCTGGCATGTATATGACATGACCTCACTTTTTTGCGAGGACACGCTGATACAGCTGTGATCCCACCACAGAAGTTCGCAAAATCGCAATTCCGAAGACGTTTTTGTCAATGCACTGACAGATGTCGAAAGGCCAAAAAAAGCAGCTTACTACTGTGTGATGTTTGTACACAATCTCAAAAAAAAAATCAATCAGTTTATTCAGAAGTTCTTCGATAAAACTGTCAATACCACAACCTCACTTTCCACATAACTAAGTAAGCAGGGTATATTGTCCCGGAGCGTGAGATCCGGGGTTATATAATGGCTCACGGAGGGCAGAGCTGCTTAGAATGAGGAATTATTCTGTATGTGCGCCCCATTCACGTAAGTGGCCACAGTGGCTGGGCAATACACAGCCCCTCCTATGCTGAGTACACGGCAATTACACTGAAATTGTAAATTAGGTCAACACCCACGTCCGGCTTTGGTGAATTATAACAGGAAAATGTTCCGGCCCATATATCAAGTCACCCTTCTACTACAGCTGGGCCCCCAAAGGAGTGGTCCTCAACTCTGGGACGTGAGGCCGTCATGCGCTTTTCTGACTCTTAAAAGTGCAGTAGGTCTGTCGGTCTTTCATTCCATTGGAAAACATGTACTGAGAGGGCTGAAGAACAAACCGCTGAATAAATATATATGGACCTAAGAGACACGAAACATGGAATTAAAAGAATTACATAGTAAAGATTTTCATAACTTTAGTCCTCACTAGGGTGGCTACATAACGATGGATAAGATGACCGGAACATGAAACTAACACGAAAGTATAGTCGAAATACCTGGCGAGAAGAGGTCATTTGGAAGACCCAGCCGTAGGTGATAATATAATATTAAAATGGATCTTATGGGGTGGGGGTGGGAGTGTGAACTGGAATCAATAGGCTCACCAGGGGCGGGTTCTTGTGAACACGACAGTAAATCTTAGGGTTCCCAATAAAGGTACGTAATTTACTGACCAACCGAACGATCAGTAGCTGAAGAAAGATTGTATTCCACGTCGTTACAGTAAACTTGACCTTGCTCGAGCATCAACTAGGTGACGCGTTGGGATCTTCCAGAACCAACCTACACCTTGCTTCCATGCAGCAACCGAGTCTGGCTTCGCCTACTGCTCCAACAGACATCCAATCCACCAGTTCCAAGGTCGACCGAGAACTGTGTGGTCAGAAAGCGAAGCGACACTATCATCATCATCACCACCACCACCAGAAGAGAACAGAAGAAGAATACAGAACGGGATGGGGGGAGGGGGGACACGCTACGACTCAGGTCCCGAGGCAGCCGCCGCCTCCCTGCCCCTCTGCCATCGTCACGTTCCATCTTACCTTGGTCTGGTCTGCAACAAGTCACGACTCTGCACGTCGTGTCCAGTGGTTCGTTATTATGTACGATAGATGATGGTAGATTTGTATGGGATTTAGACCGTCTCTGGAGCGTGTGCTGAAGATATCGTTGGCACACAACCTGTTACCGCAGTCTTAGAAACGACTATTTGCAAATCCTTGAACCTGCGAGGTTGTAGACATCAATGCCATCGTTCTACTCGTATATAAGCTGCAATTTCTTAGCTTGTTTAAATACACTTTCTCAGATGAACAGGTTATTTAACAAACAAAGATGAACGTATATGATAAATGTCTAAGTACTTAAAAGGAAGAGTTCATGGTTTATTTCGGGGACTGAGGAAAACCACACAGAGACTTGCTAAGAAAGCATTAATGTGTTTGTACTTATGGAATAAAAAACTGTTTTATATCGCACATAAGACATTTCTGTCGTCTGGAATTCTTACAAAACAGGGCAGCAGAAGTACAACGTCGCTACCATCATAGTACAAGACAGAAAACAGGAAAAATTCATACTCGAAAACGACTCGAACTGATGACAAAGTGTCTGAACAACCTCCACATGTTTCTTAATAAAAAGGGCGTAAAATAATCATGACAAGCACAAGAGCAACCATGACAACACAGTCAGGAACAGTCTGGTTGACCCAGCCTGTTCAACAATATTGAATATCTCCTATAAAAAGTCTGCTTGAAGATCTTGTAACAGGGAATCAGCCAAGTTGTCCTGTCGATTTCAACATGAAGACCCATGACTGCAATGAGATCAGTTTCAACTCTGCGATAATTCGCACCTGGAGTTGGGGGGGGGGGGGGGGAGTGCGAAGAAGAAAATCTGCCCTCAACCCCACCTTCCTCAGAAGTGGACAGCGTCGTACTTATGTTATAATAAACAGAAGTGACAACAAAATTACAAACCAAGGGTCCCGTTGTTACGTTGCTCGTGGGACCTGTCCAATATAACATATTATTAAGATGATCAAATCAAAGAAGGATGACATGGGCAGAAAACATATCACGCGTAGAAAAATTTATAAATTTTCACATAAGTTTAGTCGGAAAACCTAAAGGGAAGAAACCACTTCGAAGACCTACAGGTAGGTAGATGGGTGAACAATATTAAATGTGCCGCAAAACAGGATGTGAGGGTGGAGTGGATTCATGTGGTTGAGGATACGGTCCAGTGGAGAGACATTCCGAACATTATAATGATCTTTCATGTTCCATAAAAGATAGGGAATTTCTTGACTATCTGAGTGACTATTCTGAAGCACACAGTTTACGCTAGACACCGATTTTATAAAACTGTCTTCGTCATCATTGAATCTCACTCCTTTTATCGAAAAACTGGTGCAATTTTATTAACGGCCGGAAGACAATGTTCGACTGCAGATACGCCTAAATATTGTCCATGTATGTCCTGTAACATCGGTAAGTACAGTGGCGTACTTTTTATTTCGTTTTGAAAGACAAGTTCTTCGTTCAGGCCGGAAGTTGGAATCGTTAATTCGCTTTCCGTGGAAAAGCATTACAGCCCAATATACCGAGGCGACTTTCCTCCCAAACACTTTATTTCTCACTGACTTCAATCTTCTAGATTCAAATACATTTCTAAGCATTTAAAAATACGTAAAAGAACATAAAAAGTTACAGTGGAACCACGGTTCCGGAGAATTTGACGTAAATACGTCTATACGGAAAAGAAGTTTATATATTGGATTTATTCTAAATATTTCCTTTATACATGCTTTACAATTGAGTAAAGTTTGATTAAGACATTGCTTATTTAACTTGAATTAGTTACGCTTAAAATGGGTATGTGGTAGCTGAATGTAATGTAAAGTAATGTAATGTTTTAGAGGTAACAACAATGCCGAGTAAACAGATGACGTTTCCTAAGTAACATAACAATGAAGTTACACTTTTTCGTTTCCCTTTTTTGCCGAATGACCCTTCCTTATAGACGTATTTACGTCAAAAAGCATCGAATTTTCCTTGAAAGCGCATTTAGCAGGGTTTCCACTTACATGAAAACGAAAAATAGACAAAATCTTTGTCTACCAAAAACAAAAATTAATCTTAATCCAAGAACTTCTGGGAAGAACTTGTGAAGTCTACTTTCCTTTGCGAATTCCAGAGAACTCCTAGAAACCCCTTGCCAAGAAGACAGTTTCGCGGAACACTGTGTATCACTTTCCTACAAAATTGTGTCACAATGGCTACATAGACACACGCCCAGCCTGTTTGCAAGTATCCGCACTTAATGGAATAACGAAGAAAAATGAAAATTCCATGCCCTAAAAGTGTCGAGACAATACAAACAAAACATTATCCGATTTCTCGTCTTACCTTACACTTAGTTTCAGGAGGTATATTCGATTTCATCTGTATGACTCATGAACATTTCTTACCTGCAAAGAGAAAGTAAACAATATTATGAGAAATCATAATATGCATTTACATAACTGGTAGTGAAACTTCAAGGATAAACACAGCAAACAGTGGACCTTATCCTAAGAAATTTAATCCAATTCACAGTACCAACTAACAAGCAGACTGTGAGATTTCCAGTTATACCCTTGGCGAGCATGAAGAATATCTTCCGTGATGCTGAGAAGTGTAGCCTAGTAGAAATTGACCGACGTTTCAGAGGTGCTTACAGCCTCCATCATCGGGTCCCTGAGAAGTTAATACTTCTGAAACGCCTGTCAATTTCTACGACGCTACATACGGAGGAGCGCCACTGGACAAGATATTGAGGCTATTCTACACACCTCACGCCTCCTGATGACGGAGGCAGCGAGCACCTCTGAAACGTCGATAAATTTCCACCATACTACTAAGAAGGCATCAGTTGCGAGAAGTACAGAACCTAGTTCACAATGAGGCGACAACTGCAGCAAAGGCGATGCAAAATTCGGAATGCCATTTATCAAGACAAATCACCTCCCACTGTCCTAACAACACTCAGACACTGAAGACTGGATGACTGCTCGGTACTCTGTCGAGCTCTGTTCTCTGCTGCTTACAACACAAAGGGAAGATGAAATCAATGAGGATACAGCGTTTTGGACATGTTGCTACGTCGTTAATGACGCCCCTGCAGTGACAGAAAACACATGCCGACCGGGCATCAGAACAACAGGCACACAGGAAATAACTAAAGCAACAAAGCACAGCTTCAGCGCTAGAGTTCAAGTGTTTTAGTGTTATTAGAACCGTGATTGGTGGTTACATGTGATAGACCCAAGTTGTGTTCAGAATTTCAGAACCACTTTGTTACAGACTCATTACAAACTATTTTTCCCCCCACCTGTCCTACGCGATGCCACGACTCTCTTTATACGCACTCATAAATCACTGTGAACAAAGCAGTTATAGATAATTAAGAACTGGTGAACCAGTGATAAATTCTGCATTTTGAGCGCAGTGCCTTATGCATGCATATTCACACAATGGTGTTCTTTAGAGTTTCGCAGCAAAATACCCCCTCACTTCCTCTGCATTTAAAACACAGCCACGGATGCGTTTCACATGGAAGGCCGTGTCTCTACGGTTTTATGGTAAGAACCCAAATGTACCTACCACACCACAAAGAAGTGGAGATAGGGGATACACACACTTCGCCATTACAAAGTGAACATTTCAATTTCAAACAACGCTTTTATGTGGGTTCTCTTCACTGTGCGATACACAGTACAGTAACAGAAACTAGAGAGGGTTGCAGTGCCTCCAGGGGGCTAAAAATCCCTGGGGAATCAACACGACGCTAGTGAAAGGAATTTCTTCAAAACCAACACACCACCCGGGGACTGATCTTGGCTTACTTAACAATATCTTGTCAACTCCATACGTTATTAAGTGCCGAACAGAATAATAAACCGTGAATGATTAATTCATTCTAGCGCAATATAATTACGCTAGTTTAAACACTTAAATCATGTAGCATTTTCTCAGCTAGGAGGATGTATTATGACTTGGGAAATATTTCGAAGGAAGATCATGACAGAAAACTTCAGATCAAACAACAAACATCTTCACTACCGTAAAAACCCTAAAAAATGTTTAAACCCAAAGTTATTGATGACAGTTAGGGCAATGTTTAATACCATTACTTGTCTGTACGTTGAGCCAACTTCGGATAAATTGCAGAAGTTCGATTTCAGATTTATGTAAAATAGGAAATACGATATTCACCGCACAACGTTTTGTCTAGTTAAACGCCAATACAATAGACAGCCGCTGAGCAGTTCCAAATACAGAGTACACAAATATACATTTTATTATGTGTTAATTTCTTGGACTTTAACGAGAGAAGCGGAAAGGTACGTATACCTAAGAGAAATAAAAATAATATTATGATTATCAAATAAAGTAAGGTTAAATGGTCGAAGATTGTATTACGCACTGGGAAGATAAGAAATTAGTACAGTACTTTTATTTGAAAACCTGAAGGGACGGGACTTAATCGTGAATGGGATAATAAAAGTGAATGGCACTCCTGGTGGAAATTTATAAATTGAACTCACGTGACTCAGAAAGGGGAACGGTAGAAAGTTCTCCAGAACACAATAATACAACTTCCGGTTTCATGAAAGACGGGGAATTTCTTGACTGGCATCTCAAAAAAGTCTCTGCTCCAAGAAGTCAGTTAATGACAATCATAGACAAAAATTGAGAAACGAAACGATGGACGGACAGTGGTTTCTACCTGGAGTCCAAAACAAATTCTTTGTTACAAACAAGCTGGAGCATGATGCATGTGACGCACTTATAAGACATGGTCAGAGCCATTGACAAACACTTCATGGGAAGGTAAATTATGTAATGACGATGATTATGTAATTACCTACAATGTTCATGAAGATATCCTACCAGGAAGCACTGTGAATTGCCTACCTCGTCAGCAGTGTTCATGCAGTCAAGGCTGCGTGTATATACCAGAGGAGCAGGCAGACCTGTTTGTTACAGAAGGTTGTCCGTACATTTCATGTGGTTACTTTTCAGGCAAAGCGATGGTATGTCATTTCACGGATGAATCAACTGCCAAAGCTAGCGAAACGATACCATCAGTCTTCTTCGATCAACTTATGTTTATTTAGTCCGTTAAGATGTTTCGGCTTTCAAGGGCCTCGGAGGTCCATCAGCTTGTTCATGGAATTCCATTGAATTCTACATTGACCTACGTCCATTAATTTCATACCTTCACATTTTATTTCTCATAGTCAATATTATCCTCACATCCAAACCTAGATTTCCCAAGTGATTTCGCATGCATTTTCTAGAGTAATGTTACACATTCAAATTGTATTTAATACATTCTTCACAATGTTTCGCACAAAAAATCCACTCAGCAGGGAGGTGAACAAGTATAGCTCATGACACGTATACAAAAGGCACCCGGTTCGAATCTCAGCCGGGCTTTCGGTTGTCATAACTCAGGTTTTGCGTGATCTTCCTTAGTCTTTACGGAAGAATACGTTCAAGCAGAGCGTAGCCTCCCTCCAAATACACCTACCTCTTCATTACTTAATGCTCATCACACTCCAATCTTAAGCCTTATATCTGAAAATCGTCGTTAAATAACCCAAAAATCAATAGCCTCTCCTCAAATTCTGTTACAATTCGACAAGTAATTCTGGGGGAAATACACTAGTAAATGGAAGTTAAGTTTGGGATGGATGAAAAGACGGACAGAAAGACAACACACAGACAAACGCTTTGTACCCCATATAGCAAAGGGTATATAAAACGTCTAAAACTATACGTTTTAACACATCCTCGTAGCATATCCTAAATAAACAGAACGCAAGGAAATTTGTCTGCCTTCTGCAAATAATCCAGTATACTTTGCGGGATGGTGAACAGACTTTTTGCTGCATTGCCCTAAGACACTAAATGTTAACAATGTAAACTTCGGTTATACACTAGCCTATCGGTAAGGCGAACCAGAACCTCACAGCTAGAAACAAACCCGTGGCGGGGGTAGGCAGGATTTACCTTTCCGCCACCAAGACCACACAGGCCCTGAGGCCCACAAAGCCTCCTGAATGGGAATTAGGGACACTTTCTACTGGGATAATATGGCCAGAGTGTGAATTTGACCATTCTCCTGAAAATAGTGCCAAGATTAAAGAAAAGATTTGACCCTTCACATCATCTTTTAGCTTCCACGGGGCGATTAAAGAGCAAACCGCCTTCCTTTTTATATGTAGAGCCAAATATTATCGACTGTAAATCCGGTATAGTAAGTAGCCTCACCAGTAAGGACGGTCCCAAGTAATCCATGACGAAAGAGTGTCGCCAAAGCTGTTATGGAGTGGCTTAGGATAAATCAAAGAGTATCAAGTTCAATTCCCGATAGACGATCCTCCTCACGTGGAATTTCGACTTTTAGAACGAATGATGGTTCGATAGGACAAGTGTAATGTTAAACTTGAGATTCTCATCGCCCTGATGACGGAGGCAGTATGACCTCTGAAACGTTGGTTAACATCGACCAGACTAAACAGCGCAACAACCCAGAAGACGGAAATCTTCAAGTGTAATGTTGGTAGTCAAGAAGTGCGGTGGCCCCATACAAAGCCCAGCATGCAGGACATACCAACCTCTGAAAGAAAAGAGTTGCCAAAAAAAATGTTTCAAACGCACACAATTGGTCGGGTCGGAAGAGTAACTCTAAGTCATCGGGCAACAGCATTCCAATGGAGACATTCTGACCGCTTAACCATGTGAATGTCATCTTGTCAATTCAAGATATTTGTTCGTTATTAATATTAATCTACAGCTCACAAGTTCACATAAGAGTCACCAGTGAATTAACCGACAAAAGCCGTCAACTCAACTACAGAACAGACGCGATTTCGTGACCCGAGCGCTGTTCAACTAGGAATGCACTGACTGGGGCTTGCTACGTCACGCATAGGTGAGACCAGAGATCATGAAATCGCGAGTAAGGGCGGAATAGTAGTGCATATGCATACTGCAGTTTGACAAACATTGCCCATGTTTCTAGTTAAAGTAAGCTCAGTTTTAATGATCTCCCAATCAAGTCACAGTCACACAAATAAACTTCGTTTATCTTTTTTATTGTTGTTACAAGGTATGACAATTTAATTTTGAAAAAAATATATTTATCACGAAGAACGGAATATATACGATTCGATTTACACTAAACGAGATCAATATAGATATTAATTTGCATTTTAAATTAAGGTGTGGGTTCTAATTAGTGGCACTTCCCAGAATCGTGTTTGTCAATTTATTTTCGTTATGTTTATAAATATCATGTAATCAGAATCAAAGTGCCCCAAAGTTGAAATGCCATGGGCATGGTCGAACGGGGAAAACAAACTGACGGGCTGACACACAACATTTTAATACAGACCAAGGGTTACAAAAATACGGCAGCGAAAAAAGTTAATCCGGCCCGAGGCGATAATCACACAGTCGAGTGATGTCTGTTACAGATTTGATTTAATGCTTACAAATTTCTTGCGGCCTTCCATGCATGGAAATTCTCACATCAGACCCCGAAGTAAAAGTATTTGCCGACCCATGGTACAAACATGTAGTACCCTTGAAAATTCCTTTTTGTACACGCGGAAAAAAACCGAAATCGAAACATACAAGGCACGCTGCTAGAATGGGGGGGGGGGGGGGAACTTTATCACAAGAGCCTTAACAAGTCGGCCAGGCAACAGAAAGGCGTTGAAAAAAAAAACTTACCATAACGGAAGACGATGCCTTTCATGTCTACATGTTTCTGCAGTTTCTTTGCATAACCGATACAACATAAAAAAACTGACAACGCCGCCAGACCAAAGAAGTGTTACGTGAAACCTCCACACCTCAAGATATTTCGTTGCCCGTTTAAAATCGATATTGACAACGAAAGAGTTCATTTTGGGTCTGTACAGTTCCAACTTTAATGTACCTTTCCGAATCGAACTTCTTGCCTTTTCTCCCAATTTCCAACCATTCTTCCTAAACGTCTCTCTGTAAGCGCATTCAAGTGCCACCGCCACACAGCAGGCAATAGTAAATCTGCTGTTCCCTGATTAAGTTGGAACAATCTGAATTTTAAACTGCCTGTCGCTATAACAAAGAGAGGAAATGGATACTGAAAAGAAAGAATCGATTGAAAGAATGAAAGGAGAACAAAACAAATAGAAACACTAAAAGAAGAAAAGAAAGATAATATATAATAAATAATAAAATAAAAGATAAAGAGGAAAATAACGGAGAGACAAAACTGAAACATTAAAAGACAGAGACAGAACTGAATAATTATACAAAAACTTATTAACTGGCGATTTTATATGAATTACAGACGTTCCCCTATCTACCTACCACACGCATAATGTATCAGACAGAGAGAGAGAAAGAGCAGAAGTGGAAATGCGGTCACAGAGAAGTAACATGAGTAGTCGATTTAGATGCCACTCATGTACACCTCGTTAAGAACGAACCGGTACATCCTCTTCTCCTCCCACGTCACCACTTTATGACATTCACTGCACATCGTACGAATTCGGAACCCAGAAATTACATGAGCTCATACAACACTTGTGATCCGTCGCTGCCAAGCGTTCGTACTCTTACGGCGTGTTCACAGGGTCCACAGTCCCCCCGTGAAAATACTAACCTGACAACGGAACGTTTGCATCATCGACGGAAGAAAATTAAAAGATGCAAAGGCGGGGGTGGCCTGAAGTGACGTGATGTCAATACAGTGCCACGAAAATCAGTTCGATCAACTGTTCACAGATTACGGGGCAGACACGACTATCCTTCATTACTTAGCTTTTCATTTCGAAGAAACATACTAAAGTTCCAGCAGCCCTGAAGATAGAAATAGTATGTTTCTCCGAGACTCTGTTATCAACTTACAATTCACACGGCGTCACAACCCAGAAGACATTTTGTTTAAGCCGTCTAGTAGGGCGAAGAGAATAAAATTTAGAATACGCGTGTGTGAACCGGGTTATCGTTATAAACCTCATGCGTGTGTTTGGGCTGACGGCTTCGCTCTCAGATATCACGTGGGAAAATGAAGAGATAAGAGAGATGTTGACACTGTTTATCGCGTTCAGATGTACCAGTACAGTACTGTGCTTTTCTTGAGGAAAACCACAGCAGATCCCGGTAATAAAAGAGAATCATTCCTTAACCTTTGAAGTTTCAAGCTTAGGCGGAAATCTATTTGTAAATTTCTTCGGCGAATTTTTGTTTGTGTCAAATATCGCCAACAGCAAACAGGCAATACTTGAGGAGCAAATCGAATTTTACCAGGTGAAATTTCAGGTTCTCACGACGACGAGCATGAAGAGGCAGTCTTATGGGATAATGTGGCGCGTAGTCTGGTGAGTAGCCATCGTCATCGGGGCGATGACAACGAAGGCAGTCACTACCTCTGAAGCGTCAGTAAATTACTACGAAACTACTCAGCACAATATCCCAGAAGAATTTAACTACTTCATCAGAAACGATCCAAGGTGCAAAAACTGGCACATAACATGCACTATCTCGCTAAGACATAAAACTTTCATTTGAAAATGTGTGCAGTTGCTTTACCTAGAAGGGTAGTTTATGATGTGCCATAATATTTTCAAAGACACATTTTGTATCTTCAGTAAATGAACAGTAAAGCCAATGGGATTTTTAAAATCGATAAGAATATGCTGAAATGTAAGATTATCACGGTGGCGAGTACAAAGACGGGTGTGTTCTGGGATGTTGTACCATGTCGTCTCGTAAACGCTTACCGCAATTTCAGAGACACCTGCTCCTTCCATCATCAGGGCGATGAGCAAACCTCACGCGAAGAACTGCCTTAATCATGGACCTGAGGATGGACGGACCTCTTAAAAGTCAGTAAATTTCTGTCACATTACACGGCGCAACATCATATAATAAAGTCACCTTCGATAAAACACGTTTGAATACACCATTGTCCTCTTGTTGGGACGAGATTTGTTCCATACGTGTTATAGTTTCCATGGCATTTACAAACAATGATAAACCCTGCACTGAAGAATATTTTATTCGTAGTTCAGAGTATCTCAGTTTCGTAAAAGTCAGTTTCGTGCGCACGACAGTTCATTAGCCCGTTGCGCAAAGGGTTACAACAATTAATATCTTTATGCACAACAAAACGATGAAAACGAAAAGCAGCAAGGTCAGACACACCCCACGTGTTAAGGAAACAAAAACCAGACACACAACTTTGATACAGAATGTCTCTGATAGGATATTTGTGAAACTACTGTTACAGAACTGGATTTATCTGGCTCAGAATCGTGTCCAACGGCCTGATTTTGACAGCAGTGGCAACGAATTCCATAAAAGCGTGCGACATCATGAGCAAGCAGACGTACCAGTCAGTCAGACAGACAGACAGACAGACAGACAGACACACACTCATCTAGAAAGTTGCGTAAGTTTGCTGACATGACATGCACGGGCCGCCTCACGCAACTAGCGTCTGTGATAGGAGGGTGTAATAACTGCACGGGGCTTACCGCGAGGCCTTGAAGGAAAAACGGTCAGGAGGTATTGCCAGGTACAAAAAACTATTACTGCATCGCCCGAACAATGAACATGACGATTGTCACTAAACAGAGCCGAATGATTTAGCACGTCAGACTATAAGTTATCACTAAGTAGCTCAAGTGTAAGCTATAGATAATGGGGCTACCACACTTAAGCACAACACGCCTCTAAATCGCATTCCGGAAATTCAGACTTCGGATAAGCTACAAAACTCAGGTGTCTTTTGTTTTCTTCAATCCCCCTTCATAAATTCGGGGATATGTTGTAGACCCTCTGCAAACTAAAACTCGTCTACATAACATTTAAGAACTCATTTTCTACCTCAAAGAAAATTCTATGAGTCTCCATTACACAGAATGAGCCGGGATAGCTCAGTCAGTATAGTGACTAGCTACGGGCTGGACGGCCGGGGTTCGATCCCCGACGGGGGCAGAGGATTTTTCCTCTAGCCTCTGCGTCCAGACCGGCTCTGGGGCCCACCCAGCCTCCTCCACAATGGGTACCGGGGTCCTTTCCCGGGGGTAAAGCCGGCCGGGGCGTGATGCTGACCACTCACCCCAATTTAGTGCCGAGGTCAAGGAAGAGAGGAGCTATACCTCCACTCACCCCAAACGCCTACATGGCGTATAGTGGGACAAACTTTACTTACTTTTTACCATTACACAGATCATCTGGTTGATGCTGTTCAAGAAATAAATACCTGTTTAATCTGTCAATCATCAAACACTCACTGAAGAGTTACTGATTGTTAAAGCTGGTGGAACATATAGTTACCACAGGGTTTCAATATCAAACCATCTTCCCCGATTTACCATTCACAGTAATTCTATAATCTGATGCTATTTACCATCTTCGATTGAAACAGCATCGTTAAATAAACTACGAACTTGTGGTCTTGCGTCTAACAGCCTGTTTACTGATTTACTAAAAATGTTAGTGCTGAAACTCTCCCACGCTCTTTTCATTTCCTTCGTGGAAAGAAACAAACGCAAGGAAACAAAGGGAGAGAATGAAACAAACGTGAAAGGAAGAAACAAAGGTTTTGGAAATAATCAATCCTCGTCTCCACAAAACAAGACAATCTCTCAGCGCTCTTCGTTATGGTTACCCGAAGTATGGGGGCTACGTAACACAAACGCTACGGAAGAGCAGGTGGGGGGGGGGGGGGGGAGTCAGCCCCCTAATGAAACAAGCAGCAGTTCACTTTATATGGTGCAAGTACCATGAAATGTTCGCACACAACCGGACGCCATGTTCTGAAACTGCCGAATACACGTTGCTACATGCAAGATGGCTGCAATCTCCAGGCGAATGGGTTCTTTGAGGTGCGAGGTTTCCCTTCAGCAGCGAAAAAGGGGGGAAAACTGGGCACTTGGCCGGCCAAAGATATTTTAAATTCCTAGCACCACGTCCAGGTATCCAAGGATGCTAGAGACAACCACTTTCAGCATCTTAGGCGACGGGATGCAGTTTCATAAGGAACTGGGATACTTAATACAGGCAGGCTATCTTAGCAGCGAAATGAGGGACGAGAGGGTAGAGAGATCGAACTGAAGAAGTTTTCCGTATCCGTATGGCAGAAAACATTTGCTGAGTTGTGATCCTTCGATTGCTTGCTCATAATCCTGCTTGCTGTGATACACGTCAGAAACGGTCAACACCAGCAAAAGCAGGTTTAACAATTCACAGTGAGTAAAGACAGGGTTGTCATTAATAATAACGGTATACTACACTGATGTTTTCCTAACAGTCAGCAGGAAGCCTACGCGCCCCGACAGACCGAGAGACATCTAAGAAGGTAACTCTCTGAAGATAACTTCTCTCACCCACTGATGCATATGATCCGGGATAGCTCAGTCAGTATAGTGACTAGCTACGGGCTGGACGACCGGGGTTCGATCCTCGACGGGGGCAGAGGATTTTTCCTCTAGCCTCTGCGTCCAGACCGGCTCTGGGGCCCACCCAGCCTCCTCTACAATGGGTACCGGGGGTCCTTTCCCGGGGGTAAAGCCGGCCGGGGCGTGATGCTGACCACTCACCCCCATCTAGTGCCGAGGTCAAGAAAGAGAGGAGCTATACCTCCACTCACCCCAAACGCCTACATGGCGTATAGTGGGACAAACTTTACTTTACTTTACCCACTGATGCATAAATACTGGTTTTACTATTGAAAGACTACGGCATTTAGCGAAAGAAATATCACCCTGTATATACATCTTATAGTCCATCACATCCTTCTTGATTGAATCACCTCAAGAGGACAAGAATACAAGCTCTCCACTCATCTGTCACTTCTTTAGACCCAAATATTCTCCTTGCTATTTCGTTATCATTCTCAATCTCTTCCCTATAAATCAGAAATCAAGTTTCACAAACAGCTATATAAAACCACATGTGACAGTTTCAATCTATTGTATACTTATCTAATTTGCTAAAGCACCTCACGTTTCTCTTCAGTCTCGTGTTTCAATCAGTTCGCTGTAATATCTGTTCACCTGCGTGTTTCAACAGGAACTACACAATGAAATGCCAATGACACCAAAATAAGTGTCGTAACTTTCCTCAACAACAATTCACCAAATAGGAATCTGTGGCATAATATCAAATAACTTATTAAAACCCGATATGGTGAATATCTTTTGTAACAGAACACAAGAGGAAATAAATTTTGACTACGCCACGCAGTGAGATTAGTTTAGTATCAGCGCTCTCTTGTGATAACCACTGGTCTTTGTCAGAATATAATATAATATAATATATATAATATCTGTTTCTCTGATACATAAACATCAAAGTCATGAGATGTGCAAAATCGAAAGGAACAAAGTTGAAAAATTCGATATAGGCCAACACGCCCAGTTTTTTTATGCCTTAAAATATTGCGTGATTAGGACAAATTCTAAACAACTTATTCCATTTATATGCTTATTATAAACTAAATTTTCATGCTTCGCACTTATGTAGGGACTTCAGCAAACACGTTTGTTACGTAAATAGCCTGCATGCAGTGACGTAGCTAAAATATTCATATGGGCCTACGTGCGCCTTTCAAAACTAAACCAATGGAAAGACGTCACATCAACATCAGTAAAGTGGCTCGTTACGTTCAGTATTTCTATAGGGCACTGAAAGTCTCATAAGGCCTACTGTCAGATAGCGTACTTGTTTGCGTCTGTGTGTTTTATCTATTTTCCATGGTGCATAACGATTTCAATGCTGACGAGCAATGGAACTTAGGAAGAAAACGCGAGTGGAAATAACTAACTCCAGCAGAGTCCTTTATCAGTAGATAACAAACAGAACGCTCACCTAGTCAAGAAATCCTCCACCCTTCATAACACCCAAAGCCTCCTTGCCGTGTACATAAGAGGCCGCCAAGAGAGAGCCTATCTAGAGATAGAGGAAACCAATTCACGCCCTCTACTTATTATTTTCTTTAAGATCCATTTTATTGACATCCTCCCATCTATGTCTAAATGAACGGAAATAAAGAAAAATAATGACAGAAACAAAAAAGAAACAAAGAGAGAACAAAGAAAATTAAAAAGGTTAATATGAGACTGAACACGTAACGTGTTGAAGTGGGACGTCCATGCAGATTGGCAAACAAACAAAACCTGGAGTACTCTCAAGCTGTGATTCTTGAAAACCGTAAGGAAACTATTGCAAAATCTACTGCAAAACTGGGCAAATGTGTCGCTCGTCCTTGGTTCAAATCACCTAGTGCAGCAGCCATCTTCACGCCTCCTTCTCCACACAAATGGTCTACAACTGAACCACACTCGCAGAATGTCAGTCTGACCTTGAGCTACAGTGTGTCGACCTCAGCAGTATTGCCACAATCTTAAAACAAAAGTATTTTAATATTGCGAGTAACTTTTTGTCTCCCTTGTATTCATGGGTTATGTTTCAATATTTGTTTCTGATACTGAATTATGGAACATATCACTTGAACGGATATATGATTAACATTATCGACGGTTAAATTTGAAACTGGATGTTTGGTTCGACCTACAAGTCAAAACAAATGTTTATTACGGGTTAAGGGATTCGAAATTTATTATTAAATAACGAACGTGCAAAAACTTGTCCTGTAATCAAATCGCAAAGTGTGTCTACCAGGAATTCGATGCGATTAAAATTTCTCACACGCACATGCCCGTTGTAAAGGGGGAAGGAATACATACTCAAAATTATTAACCTGCCATTTTATTTAAGCAAACTAGAGTCAGCGAGGTTTTCGTCAACCTAAAAGGCTGTCACCCAGGCGGCTGATAGAAATCCACGAGGCAAATTCCATTTCTGAACAATCATACTCCAATCCTTGGCAATATTTCACTCAACGCCTCTGAAAATGTCTGCCCTTCATTTATAAAAACATTCTCAAAGTCGATTCATTCAATAATCGATGGTTTGCCTTCTATACAGGAAATAATTCACATTTTCTTTCCGATGTAATTTGTCATACTTGATAGATACAAAATAAGAACATGAAGTCTTCTTATTCTTCTTTTGGCCTTCAGTGATTACACCCTGACCTATTCCGACGTCATGGGCATATCTGAATTGTATTCCTGTGTCTTTAATGTACTTCTGATTTAGAATGAAAACTGTGTTTTGAGAGTTTTGTTATTGTCCATTCTGTTAAGGTTGGTAAACTCAACGAGTGGGTTAGGAAGTCGGTCGGTATGTAACTCTGTCTCTCTGTCGATTTATCAGCCAGTGTTAACCAGTCAGACCCTTAGTCAGCATGTTCTAGCCAGTTAAGTAGTCAGCTGGTTTGAATAAGTCTGTTTTATATTGGGACTACTTCGGTGAAAATCTCCTTTTTTAACGTCACATGCCGCATACCTCAAGTGTGAACGATGAAATTACGTCAAACAAACTATACGACAGCAGTGCCTTATTGATAATTAAGAATATGTGAAGATCAACAACACGTATTCCAGACAAATGTAACTTTTCTACCCGGGTGTTCTTCGATATTTCTAGGGACCATTACTAGCTATGATGAGTCGGGATAGCTCAGTCAGTATAGTGACTAGCTACGGGCTAGACGACCGGGGTTCGATCCAGACGGGGGCAGAGGATTTTTCCTCTAGCCTCTGCGTCCAGACCGGCTCTGGGGCCCACCCAGCCCACTATCCAATGGGTACCGGGGTCCTTTCCCGGGAGTAAAGCCGGCCGGGGCGTGATGCTGACCACTCACCACCATCTAATGCCGAGGTCAAGGAGGAGAGGAGAGTTACATCCACTCACCCCAAACGCCTACATGGCGTATAGTGGGACAAACTTTACTTTACTTTTACTTCTAGCTATGGGAAATGACGCAAGTACGAGTGTGCTTGTAAAGGCAAATTCCCCTCTGTTCTAGACTATGTACCTGACAAAAAAGAATCGCTTCTAAGGCAAAAACAGCCTCTAGTACGCACTACCCTGAAGGCTAGGTGGGCCCCAAAGGCCACTTCACGGAAAGAACCGATCAAGAGTAAAACAAACCTCAAATATGGAATATGGTGACAAAGTTAAGAATGACTGGACGTGATACAAACGCGTATAAACATGCAGTATGCTGGCTGGATTAGAAACGGCGACAGTGCGAGCACAAGAACCAAAAAGAGCGTTCTATTTAACAGATTCCCTTGAGCTGTTCAATGATGGGGAAGGAAAGAACAAAGAAAGAAAGAGAGAACATCGACGAAGCTTCTGCCACAAGTGTTCCATCTGCAAATGGCAGAACTCCCATGCCAGGGTAATTAAGCCAATGATGAGCACGGCGATTGGCGGAGAGTAAAGGATAGTTCGTGAAATGTTTGAGACTGATGGATTATGAACGAGAAGTGAAAAGGATTGTAAAGGAAGCTACCTTTGCCTATTTAAAGGTACCAAGCCGAAATTCACTCCAAGTTACTGAATAAATTCATGAAAATTAACACGGTTAGTGCACGAATGTAAGTTAGAACTTTATCAATTGCAGTACTAACACTATCTATTAGCGCAGTGATGCAGAACGCTCACAAAAGTCCACGACCTAGGTGGGATTCGAACTACGCTACGGCAGCCATGTCCAGAAGACCTAAAAATACTAAATTACACAAGCCATACCCCAAAAATCATTGGTCAGTCATCGTCACTACACACACAAAACCAATAGCAATAGCCCATGTCACATAATTATACTTCACTGAATACAGAGATAACGATATGCTAATTACCGTCGCGTCTTAAACACGCCCATGTGTTAATGTCATTTCGATGGAACAAGGCGGAAACTTCTGCTATAAACTATTTTTATACCCATAATGCATATGGCGTTTGTCTTCGTGTCTGCGAGTTGCAGACACGAATTTATTAATTTCTGGAGCTGGCTACCCGACTACACGGATCAACAACTCAAATTTCAGCCGTCTTCATACTCGTCGCCGTGACAACCTCAAATCTCAATGAATAAATTCTGGTTTTAAAACATGAAACGACCACTCGGAAGACACAGATATCGAGGGACGATAAGATTAAAATCGAATGAAGGAAATAAGGTGAGGAACTGGAATGGATTCATCTGGCTAAGGACAGGCAAAGATGTTGGACTATTGTGAATACGGTAATGTACATTAAGGTTCCCAAAAACGTATAGAACATATTAACTTATTACCTTCTCAATAACTCTGCCCCATGGTGTTATTTGTGCATTCTGTGATGTTATAAATATCAAATTTGTTTTGTAAGACTTGAGGTTTTCACAGATTTCTGTCATCAAATTTGTTATTTCTATTAACACTGTCTGTAATGAAATGAAGAGAGAAAGTATTTACATTTTCGAATATTACAGTTAGGGGCACGAGAAGAAAAAACTACACGCTGTGGATCATTCCGGTCAATTTAAGATTTCTCTTACACTGATAGCAGAGAACGATTCTTTATTATATAACGAATAAGGTTATTAATATTCCCCTTCGCAACTGGAATTCGAGATAAGATAAACACTACTGCTTGCTGTTTACTTGTTACTTATTAGTTTCCGCATTCAGTTCAGCTTTGTATGAATTATGAGCAATCGAATTAGATGAAGTGTTAAAAATAGGTCTTACAAGTAAGTTACCACTGTGTTAATGCAGAATCTCGGCTTTTCTGATAAAGATAACTACAGAAACGACGATAAAGCTAAAGGAGTAGCTTTGATTCGAACAGATAATTTTACGAAAACTTTACAACGCTACCAAGTCGCCCAAATACGCGTCTCGACGTCCTGCTATAAAAATCAGGTACGCGCAAAAAATGTTTCAGACTAAAGTCACACGTGATAATACGTAGGGATAAACTCTTCTGTGCAGGCCAATTATGTGCACTTTCTTTATGTGAATGGCTATGGGCTGGGTGGCCGGGTTTCGATTCCAACCAAGAGAACACACAGCTTTTCTTCGCCATCATATTCACATCTACAGCGAGGCCGTTCAACGTATTATCCAATGTGTAATAACAGCGGACTATTTTCTCGTGTGTCAAGCAGCTGCACTTATATATTTTAATGCCGAAGTGCAGAATACATAAAGTTATACAACAACGTCCTTCATATTGAAATGTCTGTCAATTTATACCGCAATACATGGCGCAACATCCCAGCAGTCAACTTCTGTATTTCCAAACTTCAACGACTGCATACATACACAGCGTCAAATGCGAAGATTAATGTGAACGATGATTTCAAACCCTGAGCGACTGGATCTCACGATAACCACCCTCCAGGCAGAGAACTGTATACGGGACCTCTGTCATAAGAAGTACTCGTTTGATGAGGTAAAAGGCAAAGTTATCCTTGGTACTCAGCTATGCACGCCGACGAATGGGGAAGTGGAGGTACAGCTCCATGCATTCTCAACCCTTACACCAGATGAAGGTAAGTGGTTGGCTTCAAACTCTAGTTCCTCTACCCCCGGAACCCAGTGGATTGGAGGCTGGGTGAGCCCCAGAGCCGGAATGGACCAAGTGGCGAAGGGAAAGATCCTGCCGGGAATCGAACTCCAGTTGTGCAGTCCGCAGCCTAGTCATAATGCTCAATAAGTTGCCCCGGTTTCTGCATGTTTATTTTTGAAAGCAACCCCTCACCCCTGAATGAAGTAATCGAGATTTTCCGAAGGGACTGCTTGCTGTCTTCCATCGTCCTTGTCAAGCGACTTGAAAATCGGCATCAACTAGAGATACTGGAGAATTCCCCACCGTTGTATTTCCAGCGTCCTTTCAATATCAACATGGCAGGTGTGTAAACCTTTAGCAGCGCCATTCAATGCAGGACTTTGAAATCTTACACGGAACCTGCGAGAAATACCTGCTATGACTGAAAGTAATGAAAACTTGTGCCTTGAAACGTTAAAGTCGGTATGGATATACGTTTTAGGCTCTCCTCTTAGTATCGTTACGGGAGAATGTTCCTTACCAGTGTATCTCGCCTGCTACTGACTCATGTTTAAGAATAACGTTAATGTGGAAGCCGGTGGAATGTCCGAAAGTTTACATTTTTTACCTCTAAAGAAACTAATAAACTTTCGTGTGTTAGTATAATAACACTTAAGAACTACACACACGCTAAAAATTCTGTGCGTCATGACAAATGTCAGCCATACGTAGGAAGCAGTGGTTTTACAGTGTCATGCAAACCATAGGACCGAAAATCCCTTAACAGCGTCACCATGGCAACGGTTATAATAGTTTATGCATGAAACAGGCACACAGTCGTAAACATTGTTCTATTGTTATATAAGATGTAATGTCCACTGTCCGGATAGAAATAAATAAAACAAATTACAGGAACGTGCACCACTGTTCCTTTCCTTGGCAACTGCTTAGTGCATAAAGCGATTCATATACGACGGTAAATAACACAATATGCAAACATATCGGACGGCGCATATTATATATTGGGCTATGTATGAAAGTGCTGTAATAAATAAGCAACTCCATTATATACTTCATGAGTCAGGGTAGCTCTGTCAGAGTACAGTGACTAGCTACGGACTGGACGACAGGGGTTCAATCCCCGACGGGGCAGAGGATTTTACCTCTAGTCTCTGCGTCTAGATCGGTTCTGGGGACCACCCAGCCTCCTATCCAATGGGTATCGGGGTCCTTTCCCGGGGGTTAAGCGCGGCCGGGGCATGATGTTGACCACTCACCCCCGTCTAGTGCCGAGGTCAAGAATGAGTAGGAGGTATGTCCTCTCCCCCAAGCGCCTACATGGCGTATAGTGGGACAGCGTTTTGATTTTACTTTTACTTTTACACTATATAATGAGCCGGGATAGCTCAGTCAGTATAGTGACTAGCTACGGACGGCCGGGGTTCGATCCCCGACGGGGGCAGAGGATGTTTCCTCTAGCCTCTGCGGTCAGACCGGCTCTGGGGCCCACCCAGCCTCCTCTACAATGGGTACCGGGGTCCTTTCCCGGGGGTAAAGCCTGCCGGGGCGTGATGCTGACCACTCACCCCCATCTAGTGCCGAGGTCAAGGAAGACAGGAGCTATACCTCCACTCACCCCAAACGCCTACATGGCGTATAGTGGGACAAACTTTACTTTTTAATCCACTGCGGATAATTTTAAGAAAACTCAAGGAATCAGAGCTGCCATTACTTAAATATACATCATTAGGCACATCAACAAACGGGATATCTAAGAAACCCCAAAAGAGGTTACACCTTGATTCCAGATTCACAATGAAATGGCAAGAGCAGCTTCTGTAAGTGCACTCATATCTGATGATCTGGTGATGTAGTGAAGTGTCACCTGCGATGAGGATACACGTGCTGTATGTATACGCTCAGTTCACAAAGGAATTCTATCTGTTCAGGTGTGAGCGCTCGCAGTTTAAAGTAATGTAGTGTGAACAGCCACGCACAGACAAAACTATCGGCAGCATAATAAAAGGACTTCCAATGGAAACATCGTACGTTGTTCTCCGACAATAATCTTGTTTGTATTGTCTTTCTTGCTTGCGAAAATTAGTGGACGAACTCCTTTCTGAGACGCTGATAAACAGTACGAGATCAAGCTACCAGTCCCTATCCTAAGCCAGATGAATCCAATGTACACTCTCCTACACCAACCTGCCTAAGATCCATTTGAATATTATCATCTCATCTACGCCCATGGCTTCTTAGTGATTCTATCTCCCCCTCAAGCTTTCGAACAACTATTTGGAACAATTTTCTCATCTCCCCAATGCGTGCTACGTGCCTCTAATCCTCCTTGATTTAATCATCCTAAAAATATTTGGTGAAGAATACAAATTATGGTAGCCCTAATTGCAATTTTCTCCAGCCTCCTGTCACTTCGTCCCTCTTAGACTCTAACATTCAACGCAAGATACCAAGTTTCACACCCATATAAAACAGATAAAATGTTTGCCGTATTTTTATCTTTAAATTTTTGGTTAGCAGATCAGAAGACAAGGGATTCTGAACTGCAACATTGCCCTTGTGAAATTAATTTTAATTTGTTAGCGTCGTTCTCAATTTTTTAAACTTTGGGGCATTTTCAAAGGCGTTATTAGCTACCATTGCATTATGACTTTGTCTTGTAATATAGTGACGAGACATGAACATATACTAAGATGGTCGTCATCTACCGTCTAAGCCCTTATGGAGGCAGCAAAGATCTCTGAAACGTTGGTAAACTTCTACCAGACTACACGGCGCTGTAACACACAAGACAGCCATCTTCGTACTCTCCGCCGTGAGAACCTCAAATCTTATCTCACTGTCTTCATGAACCTTCCTGACTACTTAATACAAAGAAAAGTTTAAAAGCAATGGCTATGACGAGTCTCCTTGTTCCAAACCACTTTTAAAGCAAAAATCAGTTGTGTTAAGAAACATACAGTAAAGTTCGTAAAAGTGTGTACTTGTCTGAAACATTTCTTAATCGGAATAATCTCAAAGAAAGGAATTGTTATTATCATTCCACTATCAGCTCAGCATTAAAAATGAAAAGACTTTTCTGATGACCCTTCGCGATCTCTCTAAATACATCGGTGACCCTAATCTTGGGTGCGATGTAAGGTTGGGAATCACTATACTCCAGTACAATTTCCTTTGTTACATAAACTTTCGTGTCAAAATTTTCAACAAGGCATTAAAAGACTAGCTTTCTAAACGGTTTTCAACATTAGAAGCGAACAAGAATGATTTGAAACCCCGCGACCTTCGGTTAGAACCATTGTCACATATTTCCATCCCAAATGCAACACACAACACCTCATAACACCTACTGGCGTAATTATCATCGGCTAGGTTATCGTAGTTTGTGTAATTTAAGTTTCCTGCAGTTATATAAAAATTACTCCTAGCCATTATTAAAAAAAATTGGAGTGTGACAGATGTGTAGCGCATTATAAAGCTATTTTATAAGTCGCAAGTCGTTCTGTTTAGAACCGTCGCGATCCACGGCTTCTCCACCGGGCTGCTCTGCTATTGATTTTTGTGTGAGCCCCAACCAGGCTCTGTGGGGGGAGGGGGTGGTGAGTGGGAGGGTGTTACACACAGAGCAGAGAGGGTGAGACAGAGACAGCAGGGCTGTATAGTTGGATCTATATAGCCCCGTTAGAGCTAGGAATCTGCCAACCTGCTGGTAACATTCCACTGACAAACTGAAATCTGGAATTGAGACAAATTAAGAATCCACCGCCAGGTTTCATCACGCTACATGCTTATCTCCTGACACATCCTGATTGGATTCTTACTGGCAATGCCTGACATCTTGAATCCTACTGTCATTAAGACACTGTACTAGCATCCTACTGTGTAAGATTTGAGGTTTTCACAGCGGTGAGTATGAAGACAGAAATCTTCATAGTATCCTACTGTTTTATACACTCACATATACTATCTACCTCACAACTTGAATCCAACTGTATAGAATTTCCAGCCACTCCGATTATCAGAACTCACTTCAATATTATGCAAATGCCAGTCACTATGAATATCAAAACTTGTATCTTGCTGGCGTATTGTAAGCCACTCTACATGCACCCTACTGTCTGATTTCTACCACTCTGCACATCCCTTTACTTATATTCCCCGCATACATGCCACAGCTTGTAACCCATAGGCATGCAAAGCCACTCTGCATATTACATCTTGTTAGAAGTCGTCATACTTCTCTCACTTATACCTACCTCTGCAAATTGCCAGCCACCAAGCATCTCATGACTCTTTCCCTACTTGTCTGCATACCTGCAACCCCTCTGTATCTCACACCTTGTACCAGACTGACTTCTTGGCATTTGCGCTCACTTGTACCCTCCTCCCTGTACACCAGATGATGATTCAAAAATCCCTGCGCGCACACACGTGCACAATCCATAACGCATTTCACAGCTTATATCCTGCTTGTCTGCAAATTCAGGACCCTCTGGACGCCTGTTACTTGATACCAACACAGTATCCGGCTGTCCATATGCTTTCTGCCGGCTTGTATCCTGCTGCCAAAGAACTGACCTTCGTCTCACCATCCTGCACATCAATTTTACGGTTGAAAGGGGCAAGCTGACACTTACACGATACTGGCACTTCGTTACTGGACTGCGCGTCTGATGTCAGCATGAATCGACACAATTCATAAAATGTAGCGACTTTAAGAATCAGACGTCGTTAAAACAATTTAATTACAATATGTAACGTATTAAGTGAGTTTAATTAGATACGTATGAATGGCAATGATACCAAAATTTCATTCTACTGCCTTGCACTATACGGGCTGAAAACCATCTCGCAAAAATTGTGTTCACATTTGTCGAATATAAGTTTCTTGACTTTTATTTTCTTCTTCCTTTCGTTATTTATTTGTCTCTTTCATTCCTTCTTCCTAATTGCCCTTCATTATTTCCATACGTCATTCATTTTTTCTGACTGCCTTTCATTCGCTTATTACTTACGTGTTCATTAATTTCATTATTGGCCCTTCCTTTCTTTTCTTGTATATTCGTCTGATTGTCTGTTCGCACTGTATACAGCTGCACCACGAAACACGAAGGTTCACAACTATTCTACATCCCGCATTCCCTGTTCCCACAACAAGTTTCGCGTTCCAGTGGTTTTAATGTACTGTTCCCGCTGTTTCTGCTATTTCTCCCCAACTACATCATCATCTGACTAATTAGAAATAAAAGTATTAAAACTTCTTACACGTGAAATGCGGGTTTAGTAGTATGAATTCTGAGAATACTGAGCTCTGTTGGTTTCCTCGTCAGCCGTGATGCATTCTGGTCGAGGTTCAACACTCCATCGGGCGACTGCTGATGTATGAACCAGTCGCCCTTGATTACCATGTTCAGATAAAAAGTTAATGCCGTGTGCGTGAAGGTGTATAGGGAGACAAAAGTTTAAGCGCCACATATTTCACGCCAAAGCACTAGAAGACGATGAGCTGTCAACTTCACGCTCTAGACGTTTTACCCCCAAAATACAGCCCAACGTACCACCTAACAGAAGGCGTGCACCTCACAGCCGGTCTGAACATGACGGAAAAAAGACAAATGCTTGACTGCGCACGTGATCTAACCATCAAAAATTTACTCTTGCAAAGGAGCGAAACTTCGCCATTGTTTCCATACTCACGTAGCACAGCCTCACGAAGTACGCCACAGCCCTAATCAAGCAGCACAATATGCCTCTGACCTACGTTAGGACGTCATCTCTGACTGGAACTTGGTTGGTCCTCAGAATGAGGTACTCGAGATTTGGCATACTAATAATATCTGTACCTTATGATATAACCTCTATGCCATTTTTGCATTATGGGTCCGTTTTAAGAAGACTTGTCTGAGTTTACATTTTCCCGATACTGAAAGAAATCACGAAGAAACTGCTGCCCAGATTCAACCCTTGGTCCTCCCGAATACTCATCACGCATGCCACTGCCATCGGTTCGTTTTAAAATTGGCTAAATCTTAGTTTATTTAACGACGACATTTCAACAACAGGGGTTGCAGAGCGTCGAATGATATGGAAATACGCTAAGTAGTAGCAGAAAAAGGTTTTTCGCTATAAGCTGCTACAGAGATAAAATTATGGTAATGAATAACAAATGGTAAAGATCTGGAGGTTGTGCGTATCAGTTCTTGCAATGCCGTATATGAACTACTTGCCTTCTACCCTTTACGGATTACACAAAAAACTGAACGCCTGTTCCGGACTTCAAGTCCTCCTCTCAGCATCCTCATGGCATTCCTTTCACTCACCGTCCTGACGCCTGCGTCTGAACTCCATGCAGTCTTCCATTCTACTTACAGATGTTCCGCTTAAAACGTATGAACCCCAAATATAGCAGCAATTGTAAGATTTTGTAGAATGGCACAGTAAAGCTTTACAGAGATGTTCACCGCCTTCTCGAATATACAGATACGCGCCGTGTCCTCAGATTATGTTACCAGTCGGTGTATTGTCGTCTTATTCGGTACTTCCCTGTCAGGTAATGCAATGCTGAATGATTTTCCAACGCCGACAAACAATTTCGATGCAAACTATTCTACTCATATAAGGCCTATAAATATGTCCCTTATAATCTCCAAATTTCTCTCGCCACTTCGGTGTTTCAGAGTTCCAAAAATTTAAAATCACGTAATTGCTGAATTGGTTACACCTGCCCACGTTCATGACGTCTGAGTATTTCAACCCGACAAGTAGGCTACTCAGTACCAACGCAAATGGGCACCGCCAAACGAACCCTAGGTAACAACACGTCACAAATTCTTCAGCGTAGATAAATACGGGTAATCTCGGTAAATCGTCCTCCACTCCTCACAAAGAACGAGAAGATATGCCAAGGTTTTTAAATGGACGTGCCCTGAGATTCTCGCTGACTCCATAAAATTCACGATACAGATTTACTGTAAGCTATTCGGAGCTGCGACAAAATTAAGTGCCTTTGAAATATCACGCTGGTCTAATCCGTATTTTGAATAAAGTAATTTCCTTTTAAAAGTAATCCCCTTTAACGTTATAATTTTATTCTAAGTATTGTTAACAGCAGTATATGCCCACACACCTGTGTATTTCCACCGGTTTAGCCACTACTTGGTGTAAATTCAAATACGTCTCCCTGGAAACTATTTTACCAAAGTGTGTGTAGATTATCCCACTTACACGTATAAATGTTTACCTTCTATTTGCCTAACATGTCCCATCTGAGCGTATTCCATTTTCTAGAACATTTCAATCCACGCGACCGACTTGCTCTGTTAGCTGTTATCAAACACAGCCAAATATGTTACTAATTCCATCCCTTTTAAGGTCACTGCTTCGTAACCACGTGACTGCGCTGCGTAAATTATAAAGCTGCTTGTTAGTTATGAACTATTCTCAAGCCAAAACCTCCTGGGGCTTCGTCAAATAATACGTGAGCCATACAACAAGCAGACAAACAAACTAACAAGTGTCCCAAATTAACGACCAACTTCTTTTGAGACATACAAAACACATGAGCCTATTAATTGCACTAAATAGTTTCCGAATACAGTGAACAATTATAGATGTACTACAAACGTTCTGAAAATCTTTAAATAATATGTTCGATTATATTTTTCAATGTTTTAGTAATATAAAAATTGCAAACTAATTTCGATAAATAGTGGTTTTTTGGTGGTAGTTACAGTAAAATACTTGATATAACTAAACATGCGAATATCCTGAGGATGGAAATAGTATGTTTGTCCGAAACGGTGACATCTATCGACGAGTCTACGCGGCGCTAAAACTCAAAAAAAAAAAACGACATCGTACTCACCGCCATGAAAACTTCAAACATCATAATGCTCAGTCAAGTCTTCTGGAGGTATTTCGTGGAAGGGGGCGGGGTTAGTGCGCATTATATTCTGGAAAATACGGTAAATCAATTCTGCATGTTTCAATGGAAGCTTATACGAAAATAAAAAGTGAGGGGAAAGTATGTTAAGTAATTCTCCGAAGAAAGAACAAAGTTAGGAACTGTCTTATAACTTTACACTTTAGAGTTAATGGTACGACAGTGAGGGAACCAAATTCCTGCAGCCCATATGTAGGTACCGGGAAAGTAAAAGCCGCTGACTTGTTAGATAATAACGAGATAAAAGCCATCACCCCTCACACTCCAATTCTGCACGCTACTGCGCAAGGCAATTTACTTACTCGCACTGCGAACATGAACCAGGAGGCACTGAAATGATACTCAGCGGCGTATTTTCCTCAGTCACTTCAAGAAGCTGCTATACAGAATGTCCCAAGACGTACACACATTACAATACGGAATAGTTCTCAACGTTCATCAGCTGCATGAGGACGTGGTATCAACAAGACGGGGCACTCCCACATTACCATCGTGATGTCAAGACCTATCTTGACATCACTTTTCCCGACCGATGGTTAGGTCACATAGGATCTGTTGAGTACCCCCATGATCAAAAGATTTGACCCCACTTGTGTATTTTTTGTTGTTGGGGGTGCTTGATGTAGGGATTAGCTCTATCTATTGGGCCCAACAGAGTAAGTACCTGAAGACGGAGATAGAGCCCCATCTCCGAAACGTCGTTTTCTATTTTATTATTTTACTAGACGAAGGAAAATATCCAAAGAACTTTTTAATTATATGTATTTCTTTATTTTCTTTATTTCACTCCCCGCATGTGTGTAGTATATATCTTCATGGGACACTTTTTATATGCAACTCAAGGGAGCAGGAACTTGACAAGTTGATGATTACTCGGCTTGTTCTACGGCAATGCGTATTATGTAACTCCTCTGAAGGTATTGTAAGTGGAACTGTTGAAAGCAGTCGACCTGACATAGTCTGTACGCCCATTATCAGTTACTTTCTGAACACAAATTGTTTGATTAATTTCTTATCGAAACAAATTTCATAACCGAGCGGGTTATCACAAAAGTAATCAGCTTGATTCGCATTCGGCAGGTACTAGGTTTAAATCCCAATCCGATCTTTGCTGCTAGGTGATGTTTACAACCAGCTGAAAAAAACTGCGGAGATATGGAATCAGAACAAATCAGGTGAAGACGTCAGGAAGACGATGACATTCTTGGCCATTGTTCCCTTCTAAGTTGTCAACAACCAATCACTGTATTTTATAGCTACGCATGACGTCATTGCTGAATACTGGTGTATTATCATTCAGCGCGCGTGACGAAACTTCGCAACAGGCTAAGAGGTCGAATTTTACTTCATCCAAAATACAAGCCTTATCACTTTCTTGTTTTATGTCTTTCGCCAGAATGTCTAAATGACTGCAGACTAATGTCCGACCGTCCACTCTGAACATTACTACACATGGAATTTAGAGCTATTCATACCACTGGTCCAACTCCATTAGATTCCCGATATGCTCTAATTACAAAGGCTTTACAAATACTATCCTGCGCACGGTTGAAATCCTTAGACGAGTCCGTAAAAAAAGAAGGAAAATCTAGCCTGAGTGTAATTCAACCCTTCTAACCCAATGTTTAGACGCTTTGCCATGTGGAACCACCGGGTTCAATAATTAGAACTCTTACAGTCAGTATCGTGGCTAAACTAATAGCTGTACGTCCGGGGTTCTATTCCTGGTAAAGGCAGATTCTTTTCTTCGCCACCGCGACCAGACGACTTCCGGGTCCACCCAACTTCCTTCCTGCCCGGAAGGGGGGGGGGGGGGGGTCCGCAGTCAGTAGAGAAACCAGAATGTGAAGCTGACCACTCCCCTAATCTAGTGGCGAGGTTAAGAACACGTGGAACAATGCCTCCACTCCCCCATACCTCTCCAAGACGACGTGCTTGGTTCAGTAAGAAGACAGTTTTGTATCAAAATGTTGCAAACCAAATGAATTTCTCATCCTGCTTCGTATTCCGGGGATCAGAGTTCAAACCTCGGCCTAGAGACCGATTACTCTGAGTTTTTACGGCTTTTATCAGTCTCCAGGTAAATCCCAGGATGATATTTAAATCAGGCTGCGGCCACTTCCATATTTTTTTATAATTCATTAAACACTGCCATTCGACGCTCTTTTGATCTGAGCTAACTGACAGGGATGTTGAACAAACTCCAGGGTTCGTGTCCTAACGAGGAAGTTCATATAGCTCCAAAACGAAGCACAAAAAAAAAAGAACGGCAGAAAGGCAAAATATGTTTTTCCAGATAGGGAATTACAGTAACTAAGATAACAAATCTGAAAACTGTCCTGGGTTCATAAATATTCAATCACGCGTGACCTTCGTGGCGACATATGAACCCACGACGATAGGCGTTACGACGCCGACACGAGATGTCATCTTTTGTGCAGAGGAGCGAAAGTATCCCACAAAACAAGAAGCCGACAAACCGACTAGTAGCGACACATTCTATCGGGACGCAGAAAAAACATCCCATATATGTATAGAAGACAAGCCTGAAGATGCCCTGCGACACAACATAATGGAATCAACGCTGAGCGAACTAACACCTACCTACGAGACGCCATACAACACAATACTCACAAACCGAGGAGCGTAGCGATGCCGACAAAAGATTACACATACAGCGTACATGAGCTTAATGAAGAAAACAAAACGCTGGAACATCGATGCCGAGCGTCGTGAAAGCATCTCGTCGCGACACCGACTCAACACTAAAACCAAGCCAAGGAAAGCCTTGGGAACCGACAAGCTGGGTAGCGCCAAACGTCATGACGCCGACATCAATGTTTTGCATAGAATAGCCTAGGGATGCAATTCGACAATACGCCGGAACACCGACGCTGACGTCCGACGACTCTGAATTCCAAACCAGGCCAAAATAAGCCTCGGGATGTCGTAAGGCACGATGTTAGCAAACCGACGCTTAGCAACGCGACGTCAGCTCTGAAACGAAAATGAAGACAGTAGACGCCTCGAGACACCATGTACAATGATTGTGACAAACCGGCGCCAAGCGTCAGGAGACGCCAAAAGACACCATGGTTAGCAAAAAGACAAACCACGATATCCTACTAGACACGTTGGAACACCGACGCATAGCATCGCGACGCCATTTATTCGCGACGTGCCCACAAGACGCCATATTTCGAACGGAGAAAACGGATTATACTCGACGTTTGAAAATAAACGAAAAACGTCGCGAAGCATATCATCGCGACGCTCAGATCATGTCAAATTTATCTGCTGGTGAGCCTCCGGAATTCATTTTCAAGTGCACTAGAAAACCGACGACGAGCGTCAAGAAGCCTCGAAAAGACGCCGTGTTTAGCAAAGGTGTTTTGAGATACATTTGAAAAAGTTCTAAAACGGACGCCAAATGCCGCGACAAAAAGATGCGTTTTACATAGGTAAGCCTCAAAATAAAATTGAGCACGAAGTTGGAAAAGCGACGTCTTGTGTAGGCGTCGCGACTATAGAAGCCTCGAAACGTCATACGACACAACTGTGGCAAATCGACGCCGAGCGTCACGACGAGTACAGAACAGTGAGAATACAGCAGAGAATCCTCGGAACACTGGCAAACCGATGCCGAGGGCAGCGACGAAACCTGTCACGGCGCCCTGTCAGATCGCCCTGGTCGCCACGGTGGCTCTCCACAATAGCACTGAGGATATTCTACAGCACTTCACTATCACGCACATCACAGATTATCAAGCGAGTGGGGCGGATATTACCGCTAGGCTTTACGGGGTTAATATGTCTCGACACCCCCCCCCCCCCATCCCAGAGTTTTGCCCATCTTCTGTACCCTATGGTTTATAATTTCAAATGTTCCACTGTAGCCTTTTCATTTCACTGTGGAAAGATGTTACATCGAGCAGCCGGGAGTTCTCTTTTGATCAGTATTTGTTCTGCTGACCCTTCCACAGTCACAGAAAAACGTGTATCTACCTGAAACACTCCACTACAAAGACGTAAATAAACAATCCTCCTTTCATTCTCTATGACAATTATCTGAGAAATAAGGGATGATTTTGGGCATGTCTGTGTTAAACTTTGAACTACTAAGCAAAGTCTTCGGTAACAGCGATATTCTTGGGGGGGGGGGGGGGAAGTCCCCCCATGTGCAGCTATATTATAGCACAGGATCCAGAAATCTTCATTTATAAAAGAAATCTTCTAGGTCGCATTATGTTAAGATGAAGAGCCATTCAGTGAGAAATATGGCAGTGAATATCTCACTCATGAATATACAGATTTACGGATATTTCTACAAATGTGGAGTACGCCGAAAATATGCTAGATAAAATGTACAGACACTGATAACATACAGACGCACATACTCTGACAGCACGTGTTTGTATTCGAGATAAGGGCTATCAAATACTAAATTATACTTGAGAAATGTGAGAAGGCTATTTGTGCTACGCTGTTGCCTATGCTGAAGGCATTTAATATTTTCCGTACTGACAGTAATTTAGAAAAATGAAATCTGGGGTTCTCATGGCGGTGCAGATATCGATGTAGCTTTGGGTTGTAACACCGTGTGGATTCGTACGTAGAAATAATAGTTTTGAAGAAACATACTGTCTCCATCTTCAGGTCTCCGAAATGTTCGTTTCTACCTATGAGTCCACACGGCGTCATAACCCAGAACAACATCGATAACTTTATAAAAGAAGAACTGTCACATTGAAACTTAAAATTTAAATTGTTGGGAAGCCAGAAACTTCTAGCTTAAATAATCAAGAGGCAGCATGATAATTTACTTTCGCTCATTATCAAATTCAGTTGTTGTCCAAAGGAAAAATATATTATAATTCCTACTGAGATAACAGTCGTTCATAGCACAGAAAGGGTCATGTACAGATACTACTAGGATAATCTTCGTAGACAATCAACATGTGCTGTCAGAACTTTAGTCTTTCATCTGAAGGGACAAAAACTGTATGGATACACAACATATATTCCTACAGATTTCTGACACAATTTCTGTGCATGTAGATAATTAAAAATGTAAAAGACGCTGACCAATGAATTTCCTCCCTTGAACTATATTACCTGGTGTTCTGTTTCATACAGCTCATAAAAAGTAGAGAATTGCTGCACACATTCTACTCTTACATTACAATGAAATGCAAACTAAATTCCGTAAGTAAGTATAAAAGTACAAATGACTCTCGCAAATGCTCTTTCGCTATTCGCACATCCGCGGTTCTATTTTAGAGTCACAGAATCATCAGTATCTGATCCGCGGCCACAGTAGAAGCTGCCGCGCAGGCAAACTTAACTGCGCGCGCAGTTTCACTAACTCCACCCACCATTTTTACTCCAGGGACTATAAATTAAGACCTCTCATGGTTTATCACTCAGATAACCCATGTTATACGTTCCCCGTTCTACGCGCCGATTATCAAGAACACAAACCCCGTGTATAACAACACTCACCTGCAGCTAACAAACCAACACTAACGCACAATGTCTGGCTTGAAAAGTTCACAAAGTTCCTGCTGCTACGCAATTCGAGGGTTTATAACTGCAACTGTCAACACAGAAATCAACACAAAAGCACTGAAGAAGTGGTGACGTTCCTGGCTTGTAGGCGACTGGCTTCTTAATGGGAACACGCTACAGTGGCTGTTGGATGTGCCCGGTAGTTGAAGAACAGCACGTTTTTTTCAGAGAGTGAAGGCAAGGTAGGATTCTGAGCTGAATATTATTCAAATGATACACCGTGTTATTACTTATAGGGCTAAACAGTAATTATGAGAACTTCATAATTATGAAGCGACAAAATGAGAAACAGACACGCTGAGAGGAAGGAAGCAATCAGTTGGAATTTCATCTCACAGATAAGCTTACAGGAAGTAATTATAATCGCACACCCTTCTAGAGCATAAAGATTACTCTTTGCATTTAACACCCCACTTCACCTCTCTTTCACCACAGATGAAAGCCGGAGAGACAAATACCAAATGGAGATAGTTATCTGCTACCTGCAAAGCCAGATGAGAATATCAAACGCTTCATTTTCACGCATATAAAACGGGCAGTTTTGGCTGGGTTTTAAATCCAGTATCAGAACTTAATACCTAAAATTTGTTTTTAAATTACTATGCTTAACTGCTGATTAACACTCCAATAGAAATATTAAGGGTATGGCAAAAAAAGTGTGAAGGGAATAAACAATAAGAGAGATCTCGAAGAACACCCAAACGGATCTTGTAGAACGGGCGCACCGGATTAAAATGGTCCGGGAAGAGGCACAATGCTGATCTGTAAACATGGTGATGAACTTGCTGGTTCCACAAAAGGAAGAAATTTATTGGCTAGATGAGTTACTCTAAAACTTAAAACAATACTTTACCATGGTCTGGCGTATCTACTTTTTGTAAGACGATATGTAGTCGGAGATTGTTGAGTATATGATGTAATCTTACGTTTTATATCGCAGATAGAGTATGAAATTTTCGTCGGACAGCATTACAAAATATCAATACTTTTGGTTCGCCAAGAAGAAGTTATACGACACGGCACACATTCGCTGCTGCTGTCTCTCTTTCCTCTCAGTCTGTTTCCACTTTCATCCATATCTCTCGTATTATTCTCCTGCCTGCTTCTAATCTTCCTTCTTCTGCTTCGTCCCTCTGTAGCCCGATTCAGGTCAAGGCCTCCTCTCGGTGGTTTTCCGAATCTTTGTTCAGATAATCGGTATAGTTATAATAGTAGTCCTTGTATGGCGGATCAGTCTACAGCACGGCGCAAGGATTTCCCAGAGTCGTGTTTTAATAAGTCCCTTTGCCGCATACGTCACGTGTTCTGAACTACTAACACAGAAGTACTGACCAAACAGATTAGATTAAGCCGTGTCCATATCTTTCAGCCGCGGATCTCTGGAATAAGCTCTGCCCCATAACTCGATCGATTAAAGAAATTTTCCCGTCTCTTTTGGAGTCCCAATTATGGAGCATTCATTTTGCCTGTTTCATCGTCTTTCATGCAACCAGCACTTTATTTCCACTACACTTCATATTAGAACTTGTAAGAACAAAATTGGTAGGGTGGAAATTAGCATCTTGAAGAAACACGGCAAGAAAAGAACGGAGAAAACTACACAACAAGGAGTTTCAAATTATGTATTCTTCGCCAAAAACTGTTAATTCAAGATTGTCTCTGTCCCCTAGTACCTGCTGTGAAGGCGTATTGGAGACGTGGAGGATGAAATACAGAAACACTAGGTTTGTGAGACATGAAACACACAATTCATAATCATTTTTATCGGGAACTTTGCATTCAAGTGACCACTTGTGACACAAGATTTGGCCTAAATGGATCTTACAAAAAGAGCCTTATCATGTTAAGTGGATATTACATGCATTAAGATAAAGAGTCTGTCGTCACGATGAAGAACCTTCATCGGGTTGACTAACACTCCTCAAGGAAACCCCCTGCATCATGAAACTGACCGAACACACGATAGGATACAATGCCGTGTTCTTTAAACACAGCAGTGACCCTGAAGCCCAGTTAACTACACGAAATTCCTTAACCGGCTGAAGAAGTCAAGTGACTCAGAAGACATCGCACAGTAGCTGTTTGTTTCTTTGTTTGTTTATTTATTTTTCTAATGAAGTTATTACTAAAATAGGTACGAAGCTTTGGTGACATCACTGCCCTGGGTGAGCAGACGGCTTAGTTGAGATGCAGGTCACATCGGGAATCTCCGCTCGTCTCATCCACTTGTCGGGATGCTACACTGGTCCAGTCCTCTTTGTCAGCTTCCCATTAGCCCCCCCGCCAAGCCTTTCTTCGTACCCAATCATGGGAAACGTTAACTGACAGGTTTTCCACTAGTAGTGTCGACCGCTCAGTTTCTCATCCATAAAACGTATTTTAACCTGTTAAACTCAATAACCTACGTAAGGGATGTAAATTGGTGGTTTTATCATTACTATTATTAAAGTAACTTTGCTTGGAAGAAAGCTGTTTGCAGAAGGCGACCACACGGCGGGTCTTTCTTGAAGGCCGATGTCTTCTGTTAGTAACACGTCTGTATACGCAATAAATTAACACAAAACTCAATGGAGAATATAAAATGGCACAAACGACGGATGTGTAAATTCTGCATAGTGTACTTTAAACTCGAAAACCCATTTTCATATTTGTAAATAAAATCTTCGCTTTTAACGATTTATTATACACTTGTAATTTTAACCGTCTGCTTTGAAAGTCGTCAGTAACTCTAGAGGTGCCCTCAGCGGGTGCTCCCCATATTTCGTTGTTCTCTCGGAGTAATAAGCGAATTCTTCCTTCTTTCCCGAACAGATTGTCCCCACAACGAAGACGCGTTTTCTTTCAGGTACAAACCAAAGTTTTTATCATTGTTTGCTTTACATGAACTTTGATCTTTGCAGCGTCGTTGTTGTATCTTGGTTTCAGTATTGACGGTCTGGATCTAATTCCGCGAATGGCAGTTAATGTCGGACGTTTCACATCGCATCCTCCATCACCGACTGGCTGTAACACAGCACCAATTGACGTTCAACGATCAATACACTCAATTGTAAATTCTGTATGCATCAGAATCCAGGGCAGAACAAGCACTTGCAGAGCGCACTAGTTCCAGATATTCTATTTCCGAATATTCTTCATAGGACTATTTGGCGTTTGTTGCTGGTGAATTTAAGATAAGACTACTCTTTTTTTCTACCATATCGTTTCTAATTCATGGCATTTGTCCCTGAGCCCAAACACCGCGTCATGAGGGCAAAACTCCATGAAAACTAGATCCGGGATCTAGGTGGTGATTATTATTGGTCACCTCCGTGCGTAAGGCATAGGCCTACTAATGCTAACGGGGTATTCAGACTTAAGAGAAAAAAAATAACATAATTCAGGAGAAACGTTAAACTCTATAATGAAGAGCGATTTAATTTGTAATTTTTACCAAATATTAAGCAAGATTTGAAGTTCTCAAAGCGGTGAGAACGAATATGGCTGTCTTCTGGACTGTAGCGTAGTTTAGTCTGATAGAAGTTTGCCAACGACTCATCGCCCTGATGACGAAAGCAGCAAGGACCTCTGAAATGTTGGTAAACTTCTACCAGACTACAATGCGCCACAACCCATAGGGACGGCGACCTTTTTACCGAATATTGTAGGTGTGATCAAATGAAACAGCATGAGGCCAGCAAAAGACGCAGGTCATGTGAGGCAAAGACGATACAAAGGTAGAGATCACTCGAAAAACCTAAGCAAAGACAAGAAGATAATATTACAATTAATCTTAAAGTAAGAAGATGGAACAGAACTCGGCTGAACTGAAGCAGCTTACGATTCCAATAACACACTTTGGCAGAACGGTGATAGATGATAACAGTTTCACAGCAAGAAATGTCCAGCTCACTTGCTTAAAGATACAAGAGCGTTTAAAGCATAAAGTATCTGTTCTTAACTTCTAGGTAGCGACCCAAGATTGGGTTACGTCTCAACAAAATCTGAATGTTAGGTGATAATTTGTTCGGCAATATATTGAAGGTAGGCGAGGGGACAAAGGGGCAAGCTAAACTTAGGCAATTCTGCAGGTCTTTGACTGCATCAGCTGACAAAATATGTTTGCCGAGTGGCGGGTACAAAGAGAGAAGAGTACTATTAAAACGGTAATTATTATGACAAAACATTCTCAATAATATTATTATAATCCAATGTTAATTATTATTGTCATTAATACTTTAGAGTGAACTTCACGTTTTCGTTTCGCAATAAATTACCCACCTATTTGTATGCAATGCAAATCATTAAAACTGAAGCTTGTGTTGTCAACAGTATAATTTGAATCGAGGTTAAATACTAACCCTCAGAAGCCGCTATTATGGGGGACAAACCACGTGCATAGAAAGAGTTTTGAGTGGGGCGCAGTATACAATTATTGGGCAGGAACACAGGAAGGAAGGAGAGATGTATACATAGCCATGAACCACAAGATAACAATAAACACAAGTTAAAAAGAGAAGAATGAAATGAAAGTGGAAGAAAGGCCAGTAGAGGTGATTCACGCGATAAGAAAAGGAGAGAAGAAGGTTTTAGGAAAAACAAGAGACATACGAAAACATTGGATATGCACCGCTGGTCAGCTACAGTCTTGGTCATAAGTATTCGTACTGCCTAACGTTTTCTGGTCCATCATCAAACAGTTTTACAATACTTATGAGCTATAAAAACAACAACAAAAAATTGCCTGTTAGTCGTGGATAGTATAGTAGGCAATTACAATACTTGTCAGCTGACACAAAACGAAACTATTGGCATTTAATGCAGTAAAAAGTAATAAAATCAGATTTAATAACACTACTCAGTAATTAAGGTAAACAAGATTGCAAGTTTGGAATGCAATCAACAATTTTAAATAAAATTCACAAAATAAAAACGCTCTTTTCCCCAAAAACACGTCTTAGAATCTTCACTTTAAAGCAAGTATCTTTTCCGCAGAGCCAATATTTTTTTGTTTTAACTTATACTTGGAGCTGAAAGTGACATTTTCGTTTAAAGGAGGCGAAACATACGCGTTTCACGTTCATCTCTCAGACCGAAAGACCTCGAATGATATTTAAAAATTTAAAGAGTTGCACATGCAATAGTATTATTTTTCATAAAATCATGAAAAGAAAACTAAACGTGTCATAAATTCACATAATTCAACGTCTTCGTGAGGTCGTTAATTTTACGTAAAAGCAAGAAGGCTGGTTATTCAGTATTAAGGGGAAACCTCAAACAAAACAACAAAACGCTCGTCTACGTTTGATACTACAACCAACAAGGTTAGCTTAGGCAGCGAAACGATTGAGAGATGTGCCGTTCGCATCTTGACGTATCTCGTAGTTCTTCCCAATTCCCCGGCTAATAACAACATATCAACTTTAAATATGCCACAGAGGCTTCCTCAACAATATCTTTAAAACAATCGACTGTAAATGACTTCTGCAGATGATACAGCGCTCTAAAAACTTGCAGGCTATGCTTTTTACTCTATTTGACGACCCTTTCTCAATATGTTTAATGTCATGTATACCTGCCTATCCTCCTATCTCCTCTTCGGTCTTTCAACTGGTTACTTTCCAAGACGTTTTATATATCTTAAAACTTGTATTTGGATCGATTGATTGATCGACTGATCGATCGCTTCTCCTGCGCGAACTACACGCACCAACATACACATAGCCAACTTCGAACACTCTTTTCTCAATATGCACAGATAGTAAAGTCACATGACATTCTCACACAACTCGTGTTACAGTGATCACGTGATGTTAGCCCAGACTGATGGTAGTTTTAAAAACATCAGTTGGTGTAACAAGAAAGTAAATTTCCATTCGGAGGTCGGATTAAATTTTGAACGGTTTAACCCTTCACAGTTCGATGGTTAACTACATGAACCAGAAAGTAATCAGCATTAATAAAAAGAAAGTCTCAAATGATGGTATTATTATATCCTAGTATGTTATCAATACCTCAAAATAACACGAATTTTACTTATTATGGCCAAATAGCCAGACCTCGTTCTGGATATAAGCTACAGACAAAAGAAGAACTACTCACTCACCCAATTTAAAGTAGCCTAATTGACATTTTGTTTTCAGTTCATGGGTTTCAGTTTAAACAGATTTTTCCTCTATTTAAGTAATAAGGGGAGTTCTAGGAACCTTGTACACTGATCAGGACTAGTTGCGAGACATGAATACATAGATCGCCAAAAGAACTAATTTCGTTCCAACGCTTACCACGTCACAACACGGAAAGCCGTTTCGACACAATTTCATTTTTGTGAAGTCACCACGTTTCCAGATGTTAATTGAGAGAATGTTCTAAAAACATATGCTAAAGTTGTCATTGTGTTTCACGTTATGAAGGTACGTATGGAGTGTAGGCAAACCTCCACGCATTCTCAGTCCGGGCACTCGACGGAAGTGGGTTCAGGCCGCTTTACCATCGGCAAAGCAGACGATGGTACGGACTGGATGAAAAGCTGGATGTACCGACCTAACGTACCAGCGGTGGTAAAATGTGAATTACGTTCCCTACTGGAAATAATCCGGCTCGTTGTCAGCCACTTTAATGATCACTGTGGCTCAATAATAAACTCTGCCCCTGGACTTCTAACACTACTACGCAATTAAGAGCCGAGAATCTTAAGTTAGGAATGCACAACAAACAAAACTAAGTTGGACTAGAGAAGAAATCAAAGAAGTTGTGGTGTTACGTGTACCAAATTGAGGCCAATATTAACATAGCCCTTATTTTATTTCAAATATATTTTTCCGAAGCTACCATATAATGACACTCAGAAACAGGGTCCGCGGACAGAAACCTAGTAACATGATGTCAAAATAACCATAATAATTTAATCCAGTTCTTTGTCATTAACGTGCTTATTCAACAGCCAAATGGTCAATAACACGAATAATAACAATAATATTCTTGTCCCGAGATATTTCAAATCTTCAACACGAGCAAATAAACACAATTTCATTCACAGCATTTCGAAAGAACATAACTTAATGACATACTGCAGTCGGGGCGAATCTGTGCGTTTTTCCTAAGTTACTAGTTTGTATGCAGAAGGAAAACAAACGCTTATACTATGCAAACTAAAAACATATCGGTACACAAAATGAAACAGCGAGCTACAAAGTACTGCCGCTGGGAAATATGACTATAGTGCCTACTCAGTTATATTGAGGTCATTCGTTGGTAAGGTCTATAGGCCAACATAAATGACTTGCATACCTCTTGGACACATGACGTGAACCAGAACAAGCAGCTACTGTGAATGCATGTGACTAACCCGTGCAGTGAAGAGACTGGCGCATATGTGCTAACGAGAAAGAGCGTGCAATATTCAGTGAGGAATACAATCTTTCTTCAACAGAACGTAAAACATGAAGAAAGGATACATTGTGGGTCTGTGTCTGACTTCCCATCCACACGAAGGTCCCTGGGCGTATTTAGAGGAAGAAGTTTTACAAAAATCAGTTTAATTTTGTATATCAAGTTATTGAACTCCTAAATACCTTCTCGGATTTTGATAATCTTTACAAAGAAACTACCAACGGAAAAAAAAACTAGTTTCTGTGTAACATTCAAATGTTAATTCAACCGTTTACTAGAATAACTAATTGAACTATAACATCTAAACCGGCACCAATTTCATTCGTTGCCTTTCTAAGAAGGATTTTTTCGATAAAACGTAATTTCAGATTATATAACACCGATGGACAATTTAATGCTTTGCTTCACATCACCGAGTTATCTCATTTAGAAATACTGGTTTAATGATGCTGGTAAAAAGTCAGTCCCTTGCTATATGTTCGAGTCGTTTTAGCTTTTCAAATTATATCCTTCCTACCTATTGCTGCCATGGAAACACAAAAAATACGGCACTTTTTTATAAATAAAACTCAGCATGAAAAGGATTAAGGATTCATTTTCATATTTCAACTATCCGAACTACAGAATTCTACGGAATAATAACGTTCACGTTTAGTTTTGTGCATCGAAATCACTTCATTTGCCATTACCAACAGATTAAAAAACAAGCTCACCAGAATAAAAAGTTACAAATGGTTGATCAGATATCTTCAGTACTTGTAAAACTCCCTACACGTTGCAAGAATTTGCAGAGAGAATGGAGAAGGTACAGCAACGTAGAATAACCTGGACATTTTAATGGCTGACCTTATTACTACCAGCGCCAAGACAACGAAACAACTAAGCAATTCATGAGGATTAGTGTCTCTTGTCAAACTACGAAATTACGAAGTTAATCAGCACAAAGAACAAGATCATCTTTAACCAGTCAATACTGGTAAGAAATATGATTAATTAACAACAATAACCAACTGTAATGTAACATGGCATCGAAATACGTAAGCGGACGATTAGACCCACGCATCGAAATCTCGAAAGCATGTGGGAAACAGTGGTACTAACTAAAAGAGCTGTAAGAGTTCTTCAGCAACAACACGTTTGTTTTGTTTGGATGTTAAAAGTTGCTTCTTAATTTAAAAAAGCAGCAAGTGTGTAAGAAGTCAGGAAATATATGCAGAGAGTTAACAATTCTGGTGCGTTTGCCAGAATGTGGCCACCAGCCTCTGCGAATATTTCCAGTGTCTTCAGAGTTGTCTGGGGTCAATTCTATTTGCGTGGGCGAGTGTCTGTCGCCTGTCTGTCTCGCTGGGTGATGAAATAAATGAGGACTCTCCAACTTGGTTGCGAGGCAGATTGGGGATTCCAACTTATCAGCAACAAAAAGGCGTACTTTTCTATTTCCAAACGGTTAGAATTTGCTTACGTTTCCGAACAAACGTCAGCCATTTATTTGCACAGATTATGATGTACAAAGTAGTTCGTTCTTTCGGCCGGTCACGTGTTCAAATCTCCGGTCAAAACTATACAAAAGTTATAATATTACAAAACAGCAGACAGTATACATAAACATTCTCGTGGCAATTAATGGCGAAAACGATCCGTTCTGTAGACCTGGGCCTACTACCTGTATTTCAGAGGAAATATCAAGCACGTGAAATTTGTAAAAACACCGCTAGAACAGTTGTTTAAAAACAAGATAATCGATAATCATACAGGTAAAAGTGTTCCGGTCCCTTACTCACCACGCCAAGAAACACTGAGGTGAAGGTTAAAGTCTGGCACTAATTGTGCAATTCTTACGAATTCAAACCAAAACACGAGCAAATCTAAGAGAAATAACAAATGGTCATTCAAAAATGGGAACAAACAGAAGTTCTAAAAAGAACATGCGACTTCACTTCTAATGCTAGCTTCTAGCAGGAATCATAAATTAATAACTACAAAACTTAGCAACCTATTTCTGTCCTTAATTTCCAAAGGAATATTCCCGCCATCTGAATGTTCCCATGCATAACTTAGAACTTCGAGCCGTTGTATTTATGATTCTTTTAACAATCCCACTATTCGTGTTAGGACACTGAGTAAGTACCACATCATATGCACAATCAACATTATATCCCCAATAAAAATTAGAGAAGTAAAAAGTCAGTTTTTACCCGACTCCCTTTATGTTATAAGGCGTGCTGTAGAGTTTATCAATGCTACCACAATTACGACGGTGTTTTTCCCTACTCTACGCCATTCGCCTTCGAATCAGCTGACGTATTTTCACGGTCCTTCAGACACGCAACTTCAAGGCATTCTTTTTAGAATATAAAACAATATGGCGGCAGCGAGAAATCTATACCCAAATTAGCTTTCTGGTTTGTCTTAAATTAATAACCAACTAGCGGAGCGAGGCATGTGAAATTCTGCTCGGAGATAGATCATACATGCCCACAAATTCTGTGGCATTTCCTTGTTGCGTCAGCAAATAAATTAGAGGGGCAATGCAAACGCGAGACTTTATATCTGACAAATTCAATATGGACGAAATGTTTATTTCTGGAAATCATGCACGAAAATTGCTCACTAAACTGTACACTTATTAATTTACGGTCTTTCTTCACCTCACCTTAGAATGACGTAAACATATCTGAATAAAAATAAGTTATTTCGAAAATTATTAATTTTTTTATTTCTTTCGTGCTGACAGTCGTAAGTAACCGGAGGAGGGGAAAAAGATTAACGTTCAGTAATCTCGCATTTTACCCTCCCGGTGTGTATATATGCTTCGTTTCGTTCTCAGAGCAAATAAGTATTGTTTGTTTAAAGATCACTGACTGACTGACTGACGTTTGTATCGGAGATGCAGTGTGTTTTCTTGAAAGTAGCAATCACATTTTAATTGCTATTCAACTAAGCTGTTTACTTAAAAATGTGTTAATGAACCAATTAGCATATCTCACCGTATGGATGTGAAAAGCGATGTATTTGAGCCCTAGTTCCATTCACAGCTGAATAGCATTTCTAGGAATATTTTTATGGTAAACACTATCATAAAAATGTGTTCGCTTGTCGTGGTGACTGTGCTGACAGAGAGGAAAGCTACTAGAAAATAAATCGTACTCCAAGCTACAATAATCTGCCTTTCTCCTCATGTCATTTTTCAAAGGCCAGTGAATCCAAAACCACGTTCCCTGCGAATACATTGTATCTAACAAGACAACTTTATCAAAGTCACAACTCCGAAAGCTGGCTGTGTAACTAACCATTTAAGCTGGAATCAAAATACATACAAAGGAAGAATTATGATGTATTCCGTTTTTAAATATTTTTCTAATAAGAAATGAGTGTTAGCCTGAGAACAAGTTTTCATTAAAAATAAAGGACGGAGGAAAACTAAGAAACGAAAGCAAGAAATAATATAAGATTTAAAATATTACAACATTATAACGAACAACAAACCTACGGGTGCAACTTTCTGTTGGAAACGAAAAGTAAATTCTTATGAACGTGTATCATCAGAAATTAAAGACAACACAACACAGACACGCCATAATTTGGCGATGCAACTTACACGTTCGCAACGAAATTAAAACTTTTTCATTCCAACTCCTATTAAGTGTCAATTGAAGCCTCAACGCGTCGGTCATACACACACCTCTGGAGCGGTAATAGATGGTTACAGAACTGACCGAGGGAAGCCGAAATAGCCCACTCGGAAAGAACGCCGCTCCAGCCAGCCCACACAAATCTCACACGAACTGTAATATGACGGCACAAGGCACTGGCTTCGTTAAGGAAGTATAAAATCGCCCTGGACTGGAAACAGTCTAATGTGCCAACGATGTCAGGCCTCTAACAACTTCCAGAGAAACAAAACCACCGAAAGCAACCTCCCGCCTTTTTTTAACTTTAGGACAGGAGAGAACCACGAGAAAACTTCAAAGGGTTCCAAAACTGCTTAAACACCCCTCAGTTAAACTGAATAACATCCTGTACGGTTATAAAATATCCCAACATTTAGCATAATCTCTAGTACGAAATTTCATCTTAATCCGTCAAGTTCTTCTGCAGATGAGCACGTTCATTCAACGCACAATCCTACATGGCGAGATAGATGGAGCTGAGTGCTCAGCATAAGTTCAGGCCGTTTTAACCCTGGGTTAAGGGCCTTCATCAGGTACGCGGTGACTACAGATGGCCGAGGAAGTTACACGTGCTGGTGAACAAAAATATCCTCGTTGAGATTTCAGATTCTCATAGGGACGAGTGTTTAGTCTGGTAGAAATAGGCTGACGTTTCAGAGATGTTTACTACCTCCATCATCACGGTGCAAAATCTCAAGAAATAGCCATCGTCAAAAAATGCTTGCCCCTGACAGGAAAAAATTCCAGTCGTCCTGTTACTTCATGGTTCGGCTCATTAAACGGATGGTCTCAATACGATTTGTTATCAAAACGCGACTTCACGTCATTACAAAACTTGTTAGTTGCACAGTGGAACGTCCTTCCGGACGAGTATAGCCTTACCTGGACTAGTTTGCCAGCTAAGCCCTCCTATAAACATCTTCCTGTAACAGAAGAAACATGTTTTATTAGCCTGGGTTACTAGTAATCCGTACACTTTGCAAAAAAGCTGCAATATTGCAGCTTTTACAAAACAAATCTATCTTATGCATCTGACTGTAATGGTAGGTGCTCTAAGCAACAGACAGAAAGAAAAACAAACAAACATTAAATTATGCATCCATAACAAATGCCACAAATGTCAGCAATCAACCATCTCCACCAGTGGACATAAAATGTTTTCCTCCTGGCGGGTTGCTTATTGAGGAATTTCCCATAAACCGTGCAGGCAACGTCTCTATCTATAAAGAAAAACAACAGGCACAGCGCACATTATGACAATTAATATGCATCAGTGGTATTAGGACAGTGATTTGTGACTAGCTGTGATAAGAGCGTACGGAAATTCTCAGCCGTCGGCTGGCTCACCGTACGTATACCCGACGTCACGTCCTTCGAGCGTAGTTTCTGCCATGACCTACTGTGGGGTCCACACATCTATAGGGTAAAGGAGGCCGGAACATGAATCAACCCACTCCTCAACCTACGCGCGTCTATCGTATGATCAATGGGCAATTGAGTAACTTAAAATTTGTTTGTCTTCGCCACTACCAACCGTGTAACGTGTTTTACAATTTTCCGTTTCCTCAACTTATTAGACTTTCTTATTCCTCGTGTTGTACTGAAGCGTCATTTTTTACGATACTTCGCCAAGAGCATAGTCTGAGGAGCCAATCCTCTTCTACCTTAAGATGTGTAGGGGTTGCAAACGGCTACCCTCCGCCCGCCCTACCTTCTCCCTGGATCTTGGCCCTGTTCCACACTACTCCTAAAGTAAGTCCCTGTAACTTCTGCGACCTGGGAAGTCTCATGCCGCATTACTAGCAGACCGAAAAACGTCGTGCTTGTTGTAATTTAACGTAAACTCCGCCAGTAACGCTTAAATCACCTGAACTGTTACAAGATAGCAACATTAATAACATAACATACTACAGATCGTGGAAAGCAGCAAGAACGTGTGAGAAATATTTGTACTAAAACCCACGCATGCGCACAAATTCATTTACCCAACGGGCTGATTACGTCACAGGTATTTACTTATTCTCATATACAGTACACAACATACACAGAATTTATTCTATATTTCTGAAAATGTACACCAAAACTCACCCACCCCTCGCATCAAAAGGCCATAATGAAACAACTCGTCCGGACTGAGAAGTATCGTTAAATGTTTCAGCAGTTCTTATGAAAAGAAATTCTGATGAAGTTGGAAGAATCATTCTCATATTAAGCCTGTCCTGTTACTACAAAACCACTGGTGCAGTGCCTGCCATTCTACAGTACGTTATCTAGGTCAAAGGTCGGCAATTACTCTCTTACAGCAGGCCATCTTGACTTCCCCTCTGACCATTACTTCGAAAGAAGGAAGCGAGGGGGGGGGGAATGGGGTTACACGACGAAATAAAATTAAAACATTCTGAAACCAAACGATTCCACTAAAGAAATTGTCTAGGGAAATCGATCTAACGTACACATTTCCAAGCAGTCTTTTGAATGGATTTTGAAGTTTGCGTGGCATTGAGTCCAAAGATGGCTGTCTTCTGGGTCGTAACGCCACGTAGTCTGACAGATACTTGATCCACTAATACGTTACTGCATAAAATTTTGCTTGCTGTGCTTAAAACAAATCACACTAAAGTAAACTCTGCATTCTCAATCAGTTCTAATAATACACAACTTGTAGCATAAAGTATCTATAATTTTAACTAGTGGGTTTATTACACACGAAATTAATTACGTCAGTTGGCAATACTGATGGTCCATGTGAACATGCTGCTGTACAAATTTTTGTCAAAATCCGTCCAGTCCGAGCAGATTACACGCGGGCAGACGGACGTCAGTCGGTAGACATGCACATGTTACTTCGTCTTCGAGGAACAGCAATCAAGTCTCCTTCAGCCCCATTCCACCGCAACTGCAAGCCGACAAACTTGCGCGACCTTGTACAGAATTTGATTCCGTCCTTCAGGAACTCCTAGAAGTATCACTATTTATAAAACGGGAGGTCATTCTAACTGGGATTCCTGGTCTTATGCCGCTTCGGCCAAACGCCGGCATAACATTTAACAATACGCAACGGCCTCCTTCTGCCATGTTTCTTCAAAAGTACCATCAACAAACACTGTCATTTGTCACTGGATGTTACGCAATACTTGGAAAGCAATCGTTAATTTTCCGAGAACCATAGTGGTCAGCTTGGAATGAAAAGTATCCAGCAACTTTCGAAAAGCTCAAAATATCGGTACTAAAGATCTTAAATAAATGCATAACAACATCTGAAACGATGATAATCAAAAACTAGAAAACTCTTTTCCGCTACAGAATCGCGCCCACTTAATTTAACATCCTGTTCCTGTAGATAATTTTTCTCTGGGGTGGAAGGATGTTTGACACCTGCACCACCGGTCACACACACAAAACTTTTGTTAAATTGGTTATATCGTTCAACATTAATTTGAAGTTTGCTCGCTCCCTGTAGTTGTTATGTATTACATGAATTTCAAGACCATCATTAATATTCACACTTAATCGAAATATGACGGCAGAGACACAAACTTTAAAGTGGATCACTATTTAAAATGCGTACCAAGAATGCGCCAGGGACACAGCAAATACAGCGACGGATAGTTTAAGTGTGTTCTGTTTGACAAAATCACTGCGAAGTATAGTACTGCGTGTTTTCAAACTCGATTCGGTGCTGTTTTCAGATTTGGATAAAGCACACGTTAACATAAGAGTCCATTAGCGTTTATTGTTTCACGATATAAGCCTTCAGAAAACCAAACACTCAATAAATTATTTCCATTAGTCTGCATGTGTTTGTAGCTACTAATCGATTTCGCCAAACATGATGCACAATTTCAAACACCAATAAATACCCTTAAACAATAAACCAGGTTATGCTGAAATGAAAGATAAAATGGAGATTTTTTATTCAGATAGGCACAATTACACACCTATCATTCGCTATCTCCGCACAGAAAATTTAGATATGAAAAGCAAACTAGAGATATAATTGCGTTCACATGTTTTTATCCATTTACGTTGTTGGCACACTATTCACAGAGATATAATAAATAACAAACACTCAAAAGGGTATGTAACCTAACAAAAGAAGTTCGGAAGTCATTCGTTTTGGAAAAATTAAATTCCTCTCAAGTCTGAAAGCAGGCCGTCACCAGTATTCCAGAATCTTTAGTGGAGACAACAAAGGGAATATTGATAAGGAAGACTATCCGGAGAAATATGTTGTTAAGGAGCATGGGAAAATACATGAAACGTCTGTAAATGGTCATGACTTTTTTAGGGCTGAAGCCGCCACCGCCACCCCCACTCACTCCGGGCCGGTCTACGGTCTACACAAAGAGCCGGCAGCAAGCCTCGCAGTCAGCCTGTGTACCTTGCCTTCCATCCAGCGTACAAAATGCACATTCACACCACATAGAGTGCACGTTCAGGTCAGCCGCAGAGGCAAACTTGGTCACACACACATGCAAGCACGTAATTCACGAAACACAGGAGTGATATAAATCATACACAAACACACAAAACCTAAAATATGACAACGTACCCTGGATCGTTGGGCACTTCCGCCGGTGATCCTCCAGCCACACTCTCCTGGGTTTGAGACTCCATTATGAACTGTATTTTGATCGTTTACTTCAAAACTACGACTAAAACTAAAGGAGAATAGTGAACCCGGTTAGGAACAGCGCCTCCCCCTTTCTAATAGCACGCTCGGACACACTACCAACACGATACTGAAGGATTGCAGCCGCTGAGTAGTGCGACAAAGCTAGCGCGGGAGGCAGGGGGCAAAGGCGGGCCTGAGAACCAACATAAAAGCTGCGCGCGCTGCCATGTTGATAGATGACCAAAACATCGACTGTGATTGGATGCAATCCGTGTACTTCTCGGTGCGGCGGTGACGTAAGATTACTGCATATTGCTCATGCGCGGGAACGCACTGAATACTACGAATAATATGTAAATAAAAGCCAAAGCTAACACGGAAATAAACACGGTGCATTGTATCTTGAAGTAAAGCAAGGAACACCCAGTGACATCTGTGAACAGTTCTTGATGACAATGTTATTCTTGACAACACTGCTTTCAAAGCACGTGTTCTCTCAAGTTATATTTATTTTTAAACATAATTATTATCACACAACTCTGATACTGGACCGCATCCAGCTCACATTTATTTCGTAAGTAGTTTTGACGTGTTTTCTAGCTTAAAGATGGCGTTAATTACTACGACCAGTTTCTAAACACGTACTTAGTTAGTCATGCTGCTATAGATGGCAGTAAGAACTACACTCTGACTGCCATCTTACAAACGTAGCCAATATTAAACGTGACCAAATACAGACCAACATACATTTCTTGTCCTACTAACTACGATCACTTCATACCATTACAGGTACCTCAGGCAATGCCCACCAAATGAATTCTCACACAATCTTACGCCACAGTAAAGCGGAGCTTCATTGCACAACAGTAAAAAACAAGATCCGAGATTACTATAGTGGTCAAGATGTTCATGTTGGTCTTCAGGGTTGTATTGCAGCCAAAAAAGATATCGTTTCTGACATCTGAATGGAAGTAGTTATATTCCTTCGGAAAAGAGATATTTACCTGCGAATCCACATACTGTACAAACACTAACATATTCCAAAAAAAATTTACACATACTCATAATGGTGGCACTCATGTTACATACATTTTATACAAAATGCACCATTCCCAACACGATCATCACACATCTACCAAATCCTTTCTGAAATAACATTTAACAACAAGTTTCTTTCACAGTTTACTCCATACAGTTGTTGTTTCTTGGCTCTACAACCCGGTTGTGGGTTTTTGCCGCAGTGTCATACAGTGCAAACTTTTAAATCTGAGATACTACCAGTTTCAAATCACTACCTGCAATATTATCTATAAAACAAAATATGTCTCCCCAATTTCTTTCCATCATCCCTGCCTGGTGATAGGGCTTACTAAGAAATCATATATGGATAAAGTTATCAACGTCCACCACATGTCACCCCCTAAGAAACCAAATATAATTTATTGCTTATAGTGATCAATTTATTTTACATTTACAAGCATAATATCATGTAGCACAAACACAATAAATAATAGATATATGATATCACTCTAATAATCCATGGTGAATGGTACTAATTACAAAGCTCAGCATCATATAACTCTTTCCAGCCATCTGAAATTTGTCTCCAGGTCCCTAAGCACCTTGTTCTCAAACACCCTCAAGCTTTATTGTTCCTTTAATATGAGATGCCAAGTTTCACACCCACATAAAACACGCAAAATTACAGTTGCTAATTTTAATCATTGTCCTGCGCCGTAGCCGCGCGGTCTGAGGCATCATACTTCAGACCAGTGATACAGAATGCGCACTGGTTCGAGTCTCGGGGAAAGAAATTTCTCATGAGATTTTCGACCAGTGTATGGAACTGGTGCCAACCCAGCATCGTGAGGAAATTGGGGAGCTACAATGAGTAGCGTAATCCGGTCATGAAAACTAGCAATGGCTGGGGGTTCATCGTGCTAACCACACGTCAACCTATATCTGGTTGAATGATCGTTCACCTCTGCATGTGAACGTGAGGCCAGCAGCCGGCTAGTCGGCTTTGGCTCTCCGTATTCGGTCCATGGCCTCCTCAATTCTCCTCTTCCTTTTTACGGTTCAAGGCTGTTAGCCTTGCGACCAACCCCCAACCTGCACCTTGTCGTGGTGGTGGGGCTTGAATACCTCAGTGACCCCAAGAGCTATGCTGGCGATAGCATAGCTACTGGTAGGGCCTCCCTAGCCAGATTGGTCGAGGGGAGAGGTCAGACTAAGATATCGGTACATTAGCTACACATAAATGTGAAACAAAGGATAGTTAACATTGCACTAACACCAGTTACATAAATAAATAATTAGCATAACACTATTAATTACACTTAATAAACAATTTATGCTTCATACAGAAGCAACATGTTCAACACTTACATACACGCCCTGATTATAACTGTTATGTTGTTAGGTTGCAACCTACAGTTCCACCAGTAACAGTGAAAGCATTACAAAAACTGTTACTTTTCACCACTTTCTTCTACATACACCTGCAATTTGTGGAAGCCTGTGTCCAGCGTTCTGATAGGTACAATGCTTGGATTCATCACCTCTGTTTCTTGTTCAACAGTTTCAATCCATGGAAAGTCCTGAAATAAAAAGAAAAGGTCTTGGAAATAACTTTACATCTAGGTGAGATTTGATGTTCTTGTGGTGACAAGTATGAAGATGGCTGTCTTCTGGATTGTTGTGCCGTGTGATCTGATAGAAGTCTGCCAACACATCAGAGCTGCTTGCTGCCTCCATCACCCAGATAAATGTGTTAACAAATTTTACAAACATTCTACAATATCAAATTTCATGAAAATTCATTTGGTTCTCAACTTGTATAGATGACTTAAATATTTATCTTATTATGCACTTAGCTCTGTTCATGATTGAACACAGCCACATATTTTTCAATTGCTTAATTAGGTAATAATCCAATGTACCTGATATCTGGGTTCCTCTGCTAAGGAAACTGACACTGCTTCTATGGTATGCAGTTGCACTCTGAATGTACTCTTACTTGGAAGAGGTTTCAAGTTACTTCCAGTCATAGCAAGTTTCAAGCAAAATCCTCGAAGAGCTTCTTCACCTTTAATGAAATATGGATCATCTCTACAAGAGAAAACAGTAACTATTATATTACATCCTCTTCCCCTCAAGCACCTACATGGCATATAGTAGACAACCTTTTTCTAATTATTATTATATTACATCCAAGATAATTGGCTTAGAGGCCACATGTAGATACCAGTGGCCTCTTCCATGTCCCACGGAAAAATACAATTGCTTTCGTAAGAATTCTTGCAACACAGAAGCAGTTTAAAAAATTAAACTGAAATGTTTCCTATCAAAGTCTTCTATCACATATTCACGCACAATTTAACTCACATATTTTGAGAGTTTATTACTGTGGGCAATGCCTCCAATTAGAGACTTACTGAACTTCATGTCCTGTGCCCACCTGGAAAATGAGGGAACATACCATTATGTACCTATAATTTAAACCATTCAGACCTATGGTTGGAAATTTTAATCCTGGGACAAGGTTTTGTCACTTTCTTCTTGTAGTTTAATGTAAATCTCACAATGTTGTAAAAGAAAACAGTTCAGGAAATATTTAAACAAGAAGTTTGAAGTTTTGTTAGAAAACATGGTTCAATAAACTTCCCACCTTGCAAAAACAGCCTCCCTACACAATTAGCCTAATGAATTTCCTATTTATTCTCAATGTATTATCATGGGCTTCCAAAATTTGGTGAGCTGCAATTCCCGATGCTCACAGATTTTTACATATGTCACTGTTGTGGAAAAAGAAAAGAAAAAATGCAAAAAATTTACACCGGATCCATTCAGTATTGAAGCCAAGATCTATTACAATAAGGACCAGCACTTTACCACCTCTAGACCACCAAGAACTCAAATTAATAAATTTATAATGACAGACTTATCCAATGACTGAATTGGTAACCCCCACTTCTTCACCTAAAAATAGAAACAGATCCAGTTTTGGAATACCAGACAATGGACAAAGGGTCATAGGTACAATCCCTGTCCACATCTGGGAGGCTTCACATCTGCCAGAACATAAACTTTAGTTGCATGTTATGGAGAATACCAGACAACCACCATGGTTCAGGGACCACATGCAAGGTCCCTCTGCCAGCTATCATCCTATTACTGTGATTAGCAAAATTTTTTCCATATAATATAACCCCAGATTACATTCCAGACTTTCCCTTAAAAACTTTCTGCAGGAATCTGACAAAACACCAAAACATTTTTCTTAATACTTACTGGTTTAATGTTCTGTTGAGATCCAGGATATCAAATATAAATCTCTCCACTGGTATCTGAGCTTCATCAAAAAATACAACAGTTACCTTTCTCACTTCATTCTTTGTTAGCAAATCTTTTATTGTTTTAAGACATTCTGTTATGTATTCATTTAGATAAGGGTGGGTAGACATCTGAACTGGAACTCCATATTTCTTTCTTCTGACAAATATACTTGTTGGATAAATGTTTCTTACATATAAGACATTGTGGATTGCAACTTCCAGAAACTCAATCAAAATGTCAGATGCTGTGACACACAAAGCAACAGTTAAACATATTGATAAAAAGTAATTAATCCACACATCACAAACTTCATGTCTTTTTTCACACTGCATGGAAGGAGGCATTATAGATGCATAAATAATCACCTCAGCATTTAAGTAATTTCTAACCAAAAACAATAGTCTGTGGAGCTATACCTCCACTCCCCCACATGTCTGCATGGTATGATGCTTAGTTATGCAGAAGGGACAACTTTACTTTCATTTCAGGATAAAAGTAAAGATGTCCCTATGTGCAACATTGTTTGTCATGAAGGCATTTAAGGAATTTGGAAGAAGAAAATGGACAATGTTCAGCATAATTAAAGCAAAGTGACATTTTCAGGAGTGCAGTAATCTGATTCTTCAACTGTTACCTTCATATTTGTTTATGGTGAAGTAGTTCATGGTAGGTAATGATTTAACCTCTAATGTGAGGCAATGTTAAGAGTTCTTGATATAAATTATATCAGTACATGATAATATGTGTGAATTAAATGTAGTGTACATGTGTATGAACTTTAAGTAACTTTAAACAACAATGTTCACAAATGTAAGGCCAGCCTTCCTTTTCCTGTTCCTAGTGATGGTTACATGAATTCCATCAACATAAATGGTAAATTACAAGCTTTTAATAATCACATACACATTACCGGATAACCGAAAGATATACTGTCATAGGTGAAACTTTCACATAACCTACAAACTTATATGGGCAGAGGTAATACAGATAATCCTGTGAACCCAAACCATTTCTTGCAATCTCACCGCAAAAAACGCGATGTGTATACCCATGTTAGGATCTACGTACCACATGAAATGACATAATTCTAACATCAAAGCAATAAGTAGAAAGAAGAAAAGTTGAGACAAATCTCTTTTTGTATGGGGAAATGCAAGTTCTACACACGTCAAAATTACTTAAAATTGTCAATATATATACCTCGCAGGAATGAGAACGTTATATTTTGTGGTCTCACACAAGCCAACATAACCTATCTTTACCTGCGTCTCCGCCATCTGTCCCTGACTCCATGCTGTGTGAACTCGTTTGAAATACTGCATATTTCACGTTTGAATCAATTTAATCTCGCGTTGATTTTCAATTTCAAACATTAAACTTCCCAACAAACATACCACAGATAACACGATCAGGTGGTACAATCTATCTGTGAACGGAGCTATTTCTGCAGTTGGTACTGTTCGTGTTATTTCGTAGTTCATTCTTGCCAACTCTGATAATAATTGCTTTGGCCTTGATTTTATTCAATGCGGACAGAATAAAGGAGTATTAAATATTGTAACATTTCAAACATAGTAAATACAGATCATACCAACAAGGTCTGAAAGTCACATTCAGAAAATACCAACAAACAACACTTTCAGAACATGTCTAAACTACTTAAACACATAAATTTCACTATTAACAATTCCTTGGAAACTGTATAGTATATGGATAAATAAATAAAATAGCACTATACCAGAAATATGTTTATTAGCAAATTACTGTACCCAGTAAATTACTATACACAGAAATTCCACTTGCCATTGTTTGCTATCTGTACATAAGGACATACACTTGAATGTTATTTTTTACATATGAAAATGTAAAATAAAAAAACTTCAAATATTTGGATATTGTAGTATACTCACAAAAAAGTTCCAGAAAATTGAATGAATTTCTTTATCATCTGAACAACTGTCAGATACTGAAGGAGGACTCTTCTCCATGGCATTAGAACTAGGTTTAAATAGCTTAAGATAGCACCCAGTGGTAAATATTTGTAAATAGTAATGAATCATAAACTTTCATAGCAGGAGTTTTATTGAGTAGCCAATTACCTATTGATTGTTTAGAGGAAGATCGTCAACCATAAAGTTTGTTATTTATAGATCACACTCTTGAGCAGAGTGTGACCACTTCAAACAGATGTATGTTCTTTATTATAGAGTGCAAATGTTGTCAGAGGCTTGTTCCTGAAGCTGCCTTTACCATGATTACATGTTTAATTTAATTTTAATTCAGAAGATGGCAGGACATCAAGCTGTGCTACTGTATATCAACAGTATGGAAAATTAGGTAATACAATCTCATCTGAGGTTATATTCACCACAGCAACCATGTTAAATTTATGCATACTAACATTTATTGTGGTTATGTATTATCAAAGACACATACCAGAAGACATGCACCTTCAAATCCACACATTGTCAGAGCTTTTTCTTGGTGTAATACTTGTTTGATCTACTATATGTCTCATCTGGCTGGAATATTGGCATGTAGTTCAGATGCAAAGAAGCCCTGAGCCTGTTGTATAGTACTATGGAACCAAGGTAAGCCACAATACCGCAAGGTGGGACTGATAGAGGGATCCGCGTCATCATGACTACCAACTCAATGATTGCTGCTACCATATAAGCCAGTAATGCTGGTATGTACCAACGAGACAGGCAACAACGTGGTGGCAAGTCAGCTCGGGTTGTCACCTTCTGAGCAAAGATCAGGAGGTCATCCACTGGAGTGTCATCTGTTATAAAGATAGGTAGGCCAGCAATACCTCCACCAGGACACGTAACCAGCAGCTTGTCCTTTGCACACAGATGGGCCCATGCTGCATTACCTATGAGCATTATCATGAAAACAGGGAGGGAGGTTGAAACATCAATCTACATAATTTAAATATTAAATGATATATATACACAAATTGTAGCAGGTATGGGGAAAACAAGAAATGCATTCAAGATTTTGGCTGAAACTGCAGAAGAAGAGACCACTAGAAAATATATGCAATGAAGGCAAGATTTTATCATCTGGTAATAGCGCATTCAAACTTAATATTACAAGGCTACTGGTTGGAGTTCTACTCTGAAGTTAACTGTGCACTAGCATGCTAAATCAATGCACTGCTAGCTGATTAATACATAAGTGGTGAAGCATGGCTGATAAGTTATAATGGAACTTTGAGACTTGCCAATATTTAAACCAGTTACCTATGAATACATGCCTAGAATATTAATTCTAAACCAACAAGTCCAGTATTCACAGAATTATCATGTGAGGTCACCTGGCTTACCCACATATGTCATCTGTTGTCTGCCACCAGACCCTCCAAATCGCACTAGAGAACTGTCCATTTTCTCAGAGAGGTGAATCAAACTCGGCACTAGATGAGGGTCCTGTTCACCGTATAGTAGTGTGGGGCGCAGCACTACTGTGTGAAGCTGTCCATGACCTGAAGCCAAGCCTCAAAATTAATATACCTTACAATTCTCTATTATTAACAATACCATCATGGAAGCCAAGAGACAGGTAGTTCACTGAGATTAGGTTATGGGCTGAACATTGAAGGTTCAATTTGTGACAGAGGCATCAATTTTTCTGTTTGCTGCCATATCCAGACTAGCTCTGGACCCCTTCCCATTCATATTCAAATGTAATGGTCTTTTTACCTGGGTGGCCTTGACATGAAGCTGACCAATCAACTCTGTTTAGTGGCAATGTAAAGACTGTGAGGAGTTATAACTTCACTCCTTTTATGTCTTCTTGGGGGCATGCTTATTGAAGTACAGGAACAAATTTACCATTCAACCTCCTACCCAATGGTGCTATGAGACTCCATCTCAGGCCTGGAGGATCTAGGTGGCCATTCACTTCCACCTAGTTCTGAGATTAAGAATATGTAAAGCCTTAATTCCAGAGAAATATCATAATGCAGATGGTTGTCACTCCTGATTTATTCTCTGAAGGTTCCAGGTTCAATTTTTGGCCAACTAGGGAGTTTTTTATTACTTTGATTAGTGGGCAATTGTTAGATAGGGGGTTGATCATTATTTTGTGAGACTGACTATGAGGACATAACCTCAAAGTAGGCCACAACTGCTTCTCCAAACAACCTTTCCAAGTATTTCAAGGAACTTTTTTCTCAGAGGAATTTATTTTACATGGAGATTTACATTTGAAAGACTTATCCTCAGTCTTTGAAGTCTTTAGTTGGATTCAGTTCAACAATACCAAAAAATTAAAATTAGAAGGAAATAATAACTGAGCTGTGCTCAGGCACAGAGACAACTTTACCTTCTGCTTATAGCCTTTCTCTACACATGGAAGAATTTCAAGCAAATCTATTGCAAGAACTTATTATTTATTTGAAGGAACAAGCTTGAAGCTTTGTGTTACCAGAACGTACCATTGGAAAGAGGTCTGCCATTAGCAGCCAGGACAATGTTCTCTGCGCCGAGCTTTGAGGCTGGATACCCAGGCAGAAGAAGCTTCCATCCCTTGTCGCAGCTGGGTGCGAGCGCCTTGCTCTCTGTTTGGTTGATGATCATTGCATGTATACCACCCATGTATGGAGTTAGTGTGACCTCTGAGGTGCTACAGAACACCAGTCGGGGTACCCCCATCTCCACACATAGTGACACCACATTACGTGTGCCTGAAGCAATGAATCAAGAAGAAAATCTATCCAGACGTACAGATAGCTAACTCGGATCATCAACCCTTTCCATGCTCAGATTTCTGGCAGGGAAATATGATTTCATTTTACATTGACATTGTAACTTACATACATTCCATGGATCCATAAGATAGTCAGATGACAGTAGGATGTGAAAAAAGTCGTGATAATAATACAATACATATTATAAAGTACAATTCATACTATTATGTAAATTTCACATAATACAAATAAAGGGTTCACCTAAAGTAATGATAAATTACAAATAAATCTACACATTACATACAGAAGATAAATTATCACTCATTTGTAAACAATAGAAATTCGTCAACAGATTAAAAGGAATGTGTAAATAAGTATCTTTTTACTGCTACATTAAACTGTCCTTTTTATTTACGACTTGATGGTAGACTGTTGAAAATTTTGATCCCTGCATAATATGCACTCTTCCAAAAACATGAAAGGTTGGCAACTGGTTTATGAAGCTGATTTTTATTCCTTGTAAAACAATTTCTTGGAATGCAGCATTTAATTAGGTTTAGATGCAAGAAAGGGTAGGTCAAGTTACTTTTCACTGATAATGTCACACACTAAAGAAATAAAGGAAAAGACTGATTTCAAAGTGACATATCTTGTTTATTATGTGGAAAATGTAAGACAGACATGTTGGGGCCCTAAACTACGTCAAGTTTCATAAAAGAGAATAAAACTAGCATGAACATCAGGCCTGCTTAAGCCAGGACAAAGTGGCTAACACCAATTCCCTGACTGGAGCTGCTAAAGATCCATTTTATGTTTGGTTCTCTGTGTTCCATTGTACGGATTACTATTGAACCTCGAAAGTATGATTTTTATGTTTTGTTTTTCGAAGTGTTAGTTGGACTGCACATAGTCATATTATTTTGTATTCTTACGACGTTTACGAATATCAGTTCAAAGATTTCAAAACACATATTCTAAAATTTATCACAAAATGCTTCCAAAATAGCACACGTGGCTAAATAAATAAAGTATTTTAAAAGATGGCTGTATTCAGGGTTGTTGCTTCGAATGTGATTGCTCTGATGCTGGGGGCATCAAGCATTTCTGAAACCTCGGTAAACGTCTACCAGACTGCACGACGCAACAACCTAGAAGATAGCCATCGACTTGTTTCAACAAAGACCAAATGCCACCTGAAAGAACCGACGTTGTGTAATCGTCAATTCAATAGGATCATCTGCATATAATGGGCTGACCTGTGACGTTGACACGATCCAGCGCCTCCTTATCAGGTGGGAAGCTGTAACTGACCAACGCAGCACAGTGAATTACGCAGTCCACACCTCGGAACGCCTCTCGCACAGCTTCCAAGTCCACGATGTCGCCAACGATCATCTTCATGAGTTTCTGCTCTTTGTGGTCTGGACATACATTCAAGTTTCAGCCATCAGAAGGATGTAACTGCTAAAGGCATGGTGACCAAACATATCGTTTACAACTAAACTCGTAGAATCGAGAAGTTATTCATCACTAATTTCACCGTCCTCTTCGCCTTAAATCAAACAATTGTTAAGATCAGCGGTGATTGAAATTCCATTTTGTATGTTTTTTTATTTAAAATATTGAATTTATTCAGTTGATCATGGAATTCCCTGATTTTACAAATAGGAAATTGTATTATTTATTCACAGAGCGACTCCATCCCATGTTCATATACCGATAATCATCTTAATTATCATCGTAATAGTACCATACACTACAGCAACATTAATTTTCGTTGAGTACAGCTGAATACAACTGTATTCGTATAGCCACGTCCGATTTCTATTAGATCCAGGCAATATGGAACCCCAGTTTCCTGCCTCAACATGATGCAGAAACCTAAAGGAAATTGTCAGAAGACATGGTAAACTATCCCACACTGTCATCAGTAGCGCTAGCAGACTGCATCTTAAGAAGGCAAGTCAAAGATACATTTGGGATTATTTCAAACAATGGACGAGACGTTAAAAGGTCCTATAACACAGTCTCATTATTTAAATTTATGTCTACCGATAAAGTAGAGTTCCATATTAACAGCAACGTTTACCAGGAGGAAATTTTTTATATTTTCTTACTCTTATTACATTTATGAAAAAGTGTTTTTTATATAATTATTTTATTGGCAGTGCCTGTTCGTTAAATAAATGTTCTAACCCTTGATGCGTCAGTTTTCAGATTTAATGTAACCGAAAAACCTCAAAAGATCCGAAAACAAAATGGGTTCCATAATACCACATTTTCCTCTAGTAGTTTATTACCCTGACACTTATGTCTAGGTCTTCCAAGTGGCCTCTTTCCTTGTGGGATTTGTGACCAAAATTTTGTATGCATCAAGATTCGATTTACTAGTTGGCTGTCACCTACCCAGATGATTCACGTATGGTTTTAGGTCCAGAATTCGAATCTCTCGCACCTTTGGGTCTTTCTCTTGTAGCAGCTTTACAATGTGTTGTCCAAGAAAGCCACTTCCACCTGCATAAAAATATGTTTACCAAGTAACACTTTCATAGACTACGAGTTTGCACTAAACGCATAAAATGGAAGGACGATAGGAACGTCACCTTCCCACATACAGCTGTCTGTCATGAATATTTCATCTGAAAAACTGCTGAAAGGATTTCAATTAAGTTTAGAAGTGGGGGTTACAACAAAAGTTTAGCGCCAGTTTAATTTTGGTTATTATCGGTGCAAATATAGCCTGTACCTTACAGGAAGCGCAAATCACAGATATTTATTATAGGTTCAGATCACCTAGTTCCAAATTCAGCACCATTTTCTCATTTCATTCGACGCTATATAACTTCTAAAGATTAAACAGCTTTGTTAAATAGGTAACTTAAGGATCTATCAATCACGGACTATCGACTGAAGTCCATGATGGAAATGTTGAAAATTCTTAACTATTCAGCATTCCTGATAATCTTCACTCCTCATTTTTACGCCATATAATCTCCGTAATTGAAACAGCATTAAGTTACTTAAGAATCGACCAGTCGAGATTACTTACCAGTGACCAGAATTACTTCTGAGCTGCTTTCTTCCGCCATGGATGCAAAGGTTTTGTTTACATCCAGTACTTTCTGGTGCTTGAAATGTATTGCTTATTTCTGTAAGGGGAGAAAGTGCACTAGTTAATAATAGCCCACAGCAATATTTCTATTTTCAGACAACCATATTTTGAAAACAAGAGCAAATTATTAGAAACTGAAATTCCGTTCTACTCTGGCCAGTTTGTCAACAGGTCACTTAGACACACAATAAAACAAGTTATGGTGCTCAGGGACATACGAGGTGCGATCGGAAAGTTTCAAGACTGTGTCAATAGAGGGCGAACCGGGTGTAGTACGAGCTTCTGCCGCTAGGGGGTGCGGCCTACATTCATAGTGAATCAGTGTGCCAGCCGGCATCATCGAATTAGCATTTGTTTCTTAGTTACGGGCGTTCTGGTAGTGCATTACACCGACCCTCCTGCGATTTCGGAATGGCGTGTGCATCAAATTTTGCCAAAGACTCGCCAAAACGGCTACGGAAACCTATGAAATGCTAAAGCAAGCATTTGGGGAGTCCGCAATGGGTCGTGCACAAACTTTTGTGTGGCATTCACGTTTCAAAAATGGCCGAACCTCTGTCGATGATGACGAGCGTTCTGGACGACCATCTTCGAGCACAACGCCCGAAAATGTTACGAAGATTCGGCAGGCCATTCACGAAGATCGACGTCGTACCATCAACGACTTGTGCGATATTGTTGGGATAGGCTATGGGACCTGTCAGCTGATTCTAAAGGAAGAACTCCACATGCGACGCATCGCAGCCAAGTTTGTGCCAAGGCTCCTGTCTGAGGACCAGAAGCAGAATCGACTTCTCGTTTGTCAGGAGCTCAAAGATCTTGCCGGATCGCCGGATTTAGCTCCGTGTGACTTCTTCCTCTTCCCAAAGATGAAAATTCAGCTAAAGGGAAGGAGATTTGAGACGATAGAAGAGATTCAGGCAGAATCGCAGATGGTGCTTGACGGGCTGACAAAGAAAGATTTCCAGGGATGCTTCCAGGCTTGGCAGCGGCGCTGAGATCGTTGTGTTCACTCCCAGGGGAACTACTTCGAGGGTGATGGATGAATTTAATACCTGAGATAAGCGCAGTCTAGAAACTTTCCGATCGCACCTCGTACACTAACCACTGAAACTGAGAAAATTACAAAACTATAAATTTAACAATTTTTGTTCTTTGTCCTATAGGCCTGTTATTCGAATAAGTACATTGACAAGTGTAAAATTGGCGGAGCATGTAGTTTGCATGACAAAAACAAACGTGCACCCCACATCTTAATTTTAGAAACGTCACATGAAGAGAATCAAACGGCTGCTGTTGTGTTCTTGATAATAACCCTCAGTAAAAAAAGCATTTCTTTACCAACTTCATCATCGGCCTGATGATGGACGTAGTAAATACCTCTAAACCGTCTCTCAATTTCTACGATAGAAAACTCCCAGAAGACTTCCCTTCAGATTTCCCGACCAAAATTTTTTACGAATTTCTCATCTCATCGTGCTACATTCCCATCTCACTCTTATCGATCTAATCATCATAATATCAGGAGATGAACTCAAATTATGAAACTACTTTCAAGTAATTTCTTGATCAAACTTTCCCAGATTCAAATAATTTAAACGCAACGTTCTTATACAACCACAGTATATATTCTGGCCTTCCAGTGAGAAATCAAGATTCACACTCATATATAACAACACGTACAATTAGTATATTAGTATATTTTAAACCTTAGGTTTCTTATGGGACACAATGATGAAATATTCAAAACTGAACCGTAACAAATATTTTGTGCATTTCCCACTGAGCAGCTATCAGATCAATAAAATAAGACCGCTTGTTCCATGGGGTTAATTGATCAGTAAATAGTTAGATTATCAGCGTAATAAATGTACGTACTTACCGCCTGAATCGACTGCCTAATTCACAAAACGGCAGCATCAAAGTTCGGTCTCCGTGCAGAGAATGAATGAAACAGATTAGAACGTGGTGTTGGAAATGATATTCTAATGTGATTATCCCTCTTTATATGTTATAAGAACATATATTCAACACGTGATATGATGCACGACTAAAAAGCAACGTCCATAGTTACTGCTTCTATTTAAATTTTCATTCGACAAATAAATAAAACTCATTTCAAATCATTCGCAGATAAAGCAGTGTTAACAGCTGTAGCAAACTTGCCAGTCATTTGGACGTGCACTTTTCACGAAACCTCGTACCAGCAGACATTAAATTTTAATGACCTAAGCAACTAACACTTCCTTAATAGAAGTGGAAGGTTCAACCGTATATATTTAACACGCCACCGGAGGCGATCTTGAGCCACGTGTTTCCTCCTACTATCCTTTTAGATCTTCCAAGCGACAGTTTTCAAGAGTTTCCTCAAATACAAGTCTACCGGGTGATTCAATGTCAGGGTTTGTTGTACAGTCCTAAACAAGTAAAAAAGAATGAAAATATGCTTACAAATTGACCTGGAAACGTCTGTTTTGAAATATACCCTCTTGAAGTTTATACGTCGCACGTGCTAATTCCCTGTAGAAATTTTTTGGCTAGTTTGGTACTTGCCTGTGTTGTGATTTGTTATGATTTCCGACGTCGGGAGTATGCTCATCTACAAGGAAGGAAATGCATGATCCAAGGTAATTTGTCAATCCGTTTGTATACGAATGTGCAGAACTTAGTTCCATGTAACAGCCTCCAAAACGAACTGCGCAAACTAGAAATGTGCATCTTACCCACGGTGAAGCGATCTAAGTTCAGTTGATGATGCTGACAGGGTTTCGAAATGCCTGACATTGAATAATTTTGTACATCAGCTATGAATTAGTACATTTACATTTATTTTATTATTTCCCTACTAAATAAACGATGTTTTCTTCATCTCTTACTTTGTGTAATACCCGTGTTCTTACAACGTCAAATGCTTCTAGTACAAATCGGAGACGTTATTCTGGTACACTGGGATGTTGCAACTGTAACTTATAGTACTTTACAGTGATTCAACTTCCACAGTCATATTAACGTACAGCGATGATCGTTACGTCGGAATCGCTTTGTCGCACAGCTGAGTAGCCTCATAACAATCTCTTTAAAAAAAATCCTGATTTTACAACCCTTGTAAGGAAGACAGCTGTCTGCAAGACCCAATAAATTTGCAACAATTTGAAAGGCCGTAAATCAAAATAGAGATGTTTCCGGTATTTATGTTTTGACTTGTCTATGGTCATACAATATCTTAAAATTTATGAAAGGTAATAATGAATTCGTCGGTACAAGGAATTTTTCCCCATTCCAGCAACACGTCCTTCCCAACGTAACCTCAATAATTTCATCAGAACTTTCTGACTGAGACAAACACATTCCAGTGGACCCAACTGATTAGGCTGTTCGCCTGATGACGGAGTCAGAGTCAGCTTCCGAAACGTCGTGCGGTTTTCTAAACTATGACGAAGGAAAATGTCCAGGAATAGGCATCAGTTCAATTTCTAATCTCAAAGCACGAGACTCGGTGAAACAGTTCACGACAAATGGTAAAATAGACCTACAGGGATAATAATTACAAACAGTAAATTAAAAATAGCCAAAGTTGAGAAACGCATGCCAAACATTCTTCGTCAGTTTTTCATTATACTTGTCAAAAATGGTTTACCGTAAAAATTATTTCATACTATAGAATACTCCATTAAGAGTCGTAAGTTGTATTCAAGACATTTTGATTGGATGTACCAGATATTTTTGTTGATATAGTTGAAGACGTGTTAATAAATTACTAATCTACGCTCCTAGTCTGTAAGCGCAACCAGTAATCATTCCGGACATACGAGGTGCGATCGGAAGGTTTCCAGACTGCGCGTATAAAAACCCGTACACTTATCTCAGGTATTAAATTCATCCATCACCCTCGAAGTAGTTCCCCTGGGAGTGAACACAACGATTTCCAGATTTCCAGGGATGCTTCCAGGCTTGGCAGCGGCGCTGGGATCGTTGTGTTCACTCCCAGGGGAACTACTTCGAGGGTGATAGATGAATTTAATACCTGAGATAAGTGTACGGGTTTTTATACGCGCAGTCTTGAAACTTTCCGATCGCACCTCGTATCTCTTGTCCATTTAATGTAAATTATTTGCGGTATATTTATAAATCTAAAGCCCGGAAAATTTGTTGTCATTACGCATCACTAAAGTTTCCAGGGTCTTCGAGGTCGAAACACTCGGCATCCTTCTTAGAACCTTGTACTATAAACCAGGATGCAGTTACTGAAGGTGAAGTGGTGTTTTGAAAACCAGTTAACAAGGACGTGATGACACAATTGTTAGTAATCTTGCAGCAAATCGTTCTATTTATACTTAGATTTTGCCATAAAACGCTTTTACAGTGTAACTTCCTTATGTTATAAGCCTTGACCTACTTATTCTCTTCCGCGCCAAATTCAGGTCGGTGTCGGATCTATTTGGAGCCGTAGGTTGGACATACTTGAACTACGTTATAGAAATTCTGTGTATCCTTCAAGGAAATTTGTTTGAAACCTTCGCAGAAGGATTCACCATAAACGCGTTCAAGGAAAAGGGCCAAAGAAAGAATATGAGGGGAGGGGACTATTGATTAGGCAACACTAATGGCATGACGTCACTGATGCCATGTTTAACACTACCAGGGTCAGAGGATGGGCATTCCCATATCCCCCTTCCATCCAACCTTGCTCCTTGAAGAATGACATGGACATTTCCCTCCTTATTCCTCTACTCTGATGGCTCGTTTCATCCTAGTCTGCCCTTCCTCTGACATCACATAAATTTCCCAATTCCTAGCACCATCATTTCAACCGTGAAGATGCTGAACGTACTTTTTTTCTGAAACAATGGTATTTATCCATGGGTCTACAATTTCATAACACAGACAGCAACATTAGGCTCCACTGTTTCAATCACCTGTGTTGCTGTACTGTTTACTGATCAAACAATTTTGACGTTCAAATACAACATCTAGCTAGTGAAATTATATATTAGATTTCTTAATAAGATTTTCTTCAGAAGAAATTCGGACGAATTTAAGTTTAACAACTTATGGAATGTATGAATATCATAACAATTGTGTTATTGTCAGGAAATTCCACCCACTGGTTGCTGGGATATGCCTACAATTTTTTGTAAAACTCCCCAATATCAAATTTCATGAGGATCTGTTCAAAAGTACTTGACTTATTACAAGCAATATGTGGATTGACATACACATGGCGATGCTAATACGTGCACTTTTTTTAAACATTTGCAAATAAACAATTAACATATCAGACCTAATTTTCAGGGACAAAAGGATCAATCACAAAAAGGGGAGGGGGGAAGAGTCTGTTAAAAATGTGGTATGTGACATTCTGAATTAACAAATCTCAAATTATTCAACAGCACTTTCCCACTTTCATTGGTTACAACCACAAAATGACAGGATGATTTTAATTGTTGACTTGGAATGGATGATGAAGAAAGCGGTCACCCTAATATTTGCTTGGAGAGACTGAAGAATACCAGGAAAACCCTCAGGATTACTGGTCTTTGGGCAAAATTTGAACTCAGGACCTCCCAACTTTAAGGGGTATTTTTGAAGCTTTAATACAAAACATATCACTTCACTGTTCATTTTTATTACTTTATGATTCTGTCATGCAAGATGATTATGGTCAAAAGTAAACTTACATCATCAGTAGAGTCCATTTATTTATTAAAAATTTAGTTCAATCAGCAGTTCCTTAAAACAGTGTTATAATCTTTAATAAGTGTATTTGCACATATAAAATAAATAAAAGCTATTATCCATTAAGCTACATATATACTTATGTATAAAAATACTGCATTTCTGAACCATCATCAAGCAAACGTCTTGAATGCTGCACTAATCTACAAAAATGTAACTCCAGTTTTATCTTCATAATAATTATGTTAGAACTGTTAATGAAAACCCCTTCCTTAATTATATGTCTGGTCCCATCAAGGCAATGTAACCCTTCGATAAGTATATTCATACACTTACATGCGGCCTAAACAGTGTGTGGATACAAGGAGGCCAATACATTTACAAACTTAAATTCTACAAGTACATTAACTCTTCATTTTAAGAATGTTCAATTAATGACTTTTCATGTTAGCACATCTAATTTATTAATGTCTGTATTTAGCATGCATAACACAATTTGAATATGTAACTTCACCAATGTTTTCTCTCTTAATTTTTGTTTCTTTTCTCCAGTCCTATAATTAATTAGAAAACCCTCATTAATTACTTTTTATTATAACCAATAAATGCATAAATACCTACGTATACAGTCAAATCCTGACTCGGTGCCCCTCTGTATACTGCCTCCTTCGTATCGTGTCCAAATAAGCCTCGGAACAAAGATCAGAAATTTCCTGTGTAATTTCAAAGGGAAACCCCTGGTAAAGCATCACCCCTGCTATCCACCATCCACCAACATCTGTGGCAATACAAATGTACTGTTCAGCATTATAATAATTTAATAACAGCTTCCAAAGAAATACTTTGCTTTCATAAAATGAAGAGTCAGTATACACTCACACACTTGCACAAGCAGTTGTCCCAAAATTCCATGTTTTGTGGAAAATCTTACAACTAGTGTCTGACAGTTATCAAAGAACATTACTAATCAAAGGGTTCGGAACAGGAGTACAATAGTATTGCTGTCATGCAGGACAAATCCATACACGTGCTCCTTCTGGAGTTTTTAAAATTCTGAAGAAAATATTTACCCACACAATTTAACTGGACGAGGATTGTACAATGAAAACCAACACTGATTAAAGCTCATTCTATAATAATGTAAAACAATGTTGCCAACTAAATTGAAATAAAATACACAGACATGTGGGTATGAAAGTTGGTCTTACACGAGATTTGAGGTTCTCACAGAGGTGAAGATGTCAATGGTAGTCTCTTGGATTGTGACACTGTGTTGGTGGTTACCAGTTTTTCTGAGAAAGGTATCACCTACATCACCACCCTGAAGATAGATGTAATATAATCCTTCAAAATGCTGACAACCACCTACAGTGTCATCATATCACAATTCAGATCACCATTAACAGGGTCTGATAAAGAACAAGAAATAAAGTGGACACAAGAGAGACAAATAATGCAGTAATAAATAAAATTATAAACTTAACCTCACAATTTTGACCTTGTGTAGAATGAGACATTTGTAAAAAACCCACTTTTGGGAGGTAATTTATTTTTGCTACCAGTACTGTTCGCCATTGCAAACAATGGCACATTTTCTCTTATAAAATTGTCTTCCCTGCAATCACCTGCCATCTCTTTGTTATTAACATTCCTGGATTTTGATAAATTTACATTTAATATCCTGCATAACAACAACCATTTGTAACTGGTGCATCAAAGAGACCACATTAGAAAACTTTAAATTCATAGTTTTATAATATACTATAAAATGTTATCTTCCAAATAAAACATAAAGAATATATGTATAACTTTATAACCCAATAACCATTTGCCATGTGTCAGACATAGGAACTCTCTTAACAGTTTTAAAATTATCCCGTGTTATAATAAATCCAGACAAGAAATTCAAATGTTTTTTTGACCTGAAGCTACCAAAAGGGTATAGGGGGAATAAAGGCTTGTATTTCATTAGATATTACCCATACCAACAAACATTCCAAATAAAAGTTTCAGATCTAAATTAAATAAACATGTTATTATGTGTGATAATCTATTTTATGATAAGCCATTTTTAATAAAACTGATAAAAGCTCAATTTGGCATAACATTTCTGTCCATAATGCTTTTTGTGTCAACTGTTCCATCCATAACAATGAATGGGTTGAAGTAAGAAGGCACAGTTTTGGTTTTGTGTTGTGATCTTGTAGGTTATAATATCATGTACAGTAGATTCCGGTTAACTGGGCCATTGGTTAATCAGGGGCAGTTGTTTACTTGTGACAAATTTTAAATAAAAATCCTTTTTAATTCTTTACGTGGAAATTTGCATAATTGGGGCAGCCGCTTCACTGCGCCAAAGTGTTCTAGTCCTGATGTGTCCCAATTAACCTGAACCCACTGTACTCTTGTAGGTAGAGGAAATATCACAATATTCACACATTCCTCTAAATCACTGATAACCACCTACAATCAAATACTCCTGAGTGATGAGTTATGTGAGAATGGTGCATTTCAGAGATTGTCAACCCTAATGATGGAGGTAGAGAAAGTCTCCAGAACAATGGATTACAATGCCATTTTCACATGGCTGATCACCCAAGAAGACTTCACTGTAGTCCCTACAAAAGCTTCAAATCTTACATAACCACCTACAAGACTACACAATGTCACAGCCATGAAGACTATAATCCACATTTTTACCACTACAAAAATCTCAAATCTCAATATTTTGATTCTTTCCCATATCTTTGTTTCTGTCTTTGTTTATATCAGATTACTGAATGAAGATCATATAGTTTTATCAAACTTAAGCATCTCTGAACAATCTAAAAGAAGTTCTTAAATTATTCCATGTACTGGATTAGCAGGGCTAATAATAATGTATAGCGTGGTCTAAAGTAAAAAAACACTCATTCTTCTGTCGTGTCAGATACTTCTATGAACACCGTGATCTACAAATTATTGTATGTAGAAAGATACCAGGGCAATTCATTTCATTTATGCACTGAAGTTTTTAGCTGTCTATGATCCTAGTCCCATTAAAGGTCACTTAACTAAACAATTTACAAAATATTTAGACAGGTTTAAAGACATCATGCATATTCAGTTCAGCACTATGCTTCTATGATTTCAAAAATACAAGACCAAAGTTAAACTAAGTTACAAAGATGTTGCTCAACATGACATTTTGAGTACTGCCTCAGTGATGGATCCAACAAAACATTTACGAATCTCAGTTAGCACTTCAGTACAAAGGAGCGTGCCCTGACAAACACTGACAAATTTGTCATTTGCCATGCGGGGACATTTCCGGCCTATGCTTCTTCATGATACACTCACATGCTTCATGTCCACGTGTTTGACTCCCTTTAACAACTTCTGATATAACAGATGACTTTTCAAGATGCCTGGTATAAACAACATGCTGTTAAGACAACCTCACCTTTATACTTTCATAATTTCTAACTACAAATAATGCCAGTTGGACACCCTTGCAAATTTGTAAGGTGCTAGTGACACAAACACTATTACTAGCACATTAGTGTTTGAGTCTGAAGTGTTATGAGGTGATCCACCAATATGCAAGTTTTGAAGATAACATTTTTCTTTGTGGAAAATAACATAATAACATGGTAGCTGCTCAAAATCTATATGAAGGCTTCTCTTTGCTGATGAATAATGAATGAATAATGATCATGTTGAGACCATAAATGTGCTAATACTTACACATTTGGTGCATTAACAATTCCAAATATGAACCACGATAGCTCAATCATTACAGCAAGTGGCTACAGGATGGACAATGGGAGTTAAATTCCTAATTAGGGCAGGGATTTTTCTCCTTTTCATTATGTCCAAACTGGCTCTGGGACTTACCCAACATCATATCCAGTGGTTACTTGTGACTCTTCCTCTGGGTTAAATCAGATAGAGTGTGATGCTGACCAACCACCTCCATCTTGTTAAGAATGTGTGACACTACACCTAAACTCTCTTATTCTTCATCTTTTTATTACTACAAATATAAGATGTCACAAAACTTTGATGTCAAACGAAGAAAATTTATTGTAGCCTAAATCCATACTTTAGAAAAACTAATGAGGGATGTATTATTTAACTGTAGAAATGTAAGCTTACTGATTTATAAATCTTCCCAGACTCACCATGTATATTGAAGAATCTGAAGTAAGGTATGAATCATACGTTCTTGCCGGAACTTCTTGTATAACTATCATTTTGATAGAAATTCTTGGAGAACAAATAATCTTGATTCTCTGATGTTACATAATGACCCTCACGCACTGGATGAAGATGCAAGATTAAAATTATTCTACTTTGCATGTAGTAATACCCAGTCACTTCTTCTCACATCCTTATCTATCCACTCTTCATTATCAACCCGTTATTTCTCGCTCATTGCTACATAATTTATCAACACACTGTTTTTAAATAGACCAACAAAGAAAGATATGACCTTTTACTGAAGAGCTATGATGATGCCTACAATGACAAAATTAATGTCTTCTTTGAATATCAATATAATAGAGTTTAACTCTGCATTTACTTTGAGACTAAAACTGTATGAAGTTGCAGTAATGAAGCAAAGTGATTCAGTAAGCATTTCATATCACATAAAGAAAGGTGTAATTGTGAATCAACAAAACAAAATATCAAAATTTAAGTAGCTAATAATTAAACAATACAAATATTGTATTAAACTGAAAACAAACATTGCCATATGTATTAAAAGTAAAAAAGTTACGAAGTCTAGCTTCTTGGAGATCTGAGGATATCATAAAAACACTTCATTTCTTCCGCAGTATTCATTTTGACCCTTTTATCTGTACCAATCCTTTGTTGTGACTAGAAGCCGAGCTCAGTTTCTTCTTAGTCCTGCAAGAGAAAAGTAAATAAATAACCAACTAATTTTCTGGCAGTAGAACCCAAGGTTGTAACATCACTAATAACAAAACACACTACTGGTTATGACCCCAACTGAACTTCATTTATTTTTCATCCCCACAACTTATCTCCTTAAGCTTCATGTTTACATTGTTCCCATCCAAACTACACGTTCATACTTCATAATATTACAATAATACAAAATTACCCATTTTCCTTTATCAGTCAGGCATCATGCCTTACGTGCAGTCCAGTTAGCTGTATGTTGCAAGAACATACTGTTAAGCCATTAAACCTCAGAATTACAGTCCAGGCAGCAGGGGTTTCAAACCCCATAATTCCATATGATGCGGGTAAATTTATTCCTCTTAGATTCAAATATTTCCCAAGTACTCTGTTTACAAATTCCTTCCCTTCAGATAAGAGATCATATTTCAAAAACATACAACCAGCATATCAGTTGTCAAAGTTGAATCAATATTAAAATTAATAAAATAACTTAATAGCAACTTCAGTGTTTGTCTTTTTGTTTAGTATCATTATGGCGATTAAACTGAGGATTCTAAAATAATAAAGTAGGCATATGGTAGCCACCCCACTTAATGGTACCTTGCACCTTGTCATGGTGGTGGGGCTTGAGTACCTCAGTGACCCCAAGAGCTACTGGTAGGGCCTACCTAGCTAGATTGGTCGAGAGGGAGAGGTCAGACTATGACAGGTACCCTGGTTCTCCAGGTTAGGGGTTGGTCGCAAGGCTAACAACCTTGCACCGTAAAAAGGTAGATGTTTCGAAACCTCGATCAAAGCCTTGGACAGACGGACCTAACGGAGGATCGAATGGAAGAGGAGAATTGAGGAGGCCATGGGCTGAATACGGACCGGAGAGCCATAGAAGAAGAAGATATGGCACCCACAGGTGAAAGGATAAATGCATACACAACTTTGTATGGAAAATTAAAGAGGAGGAGAACACTTGATGGTGCAGAGTGTACATACGGCAATATAAAAATGTATCTTACAGCCACAGCAGCAAGGATTTTATTTTGATTAGACTGGCCCAAGTTAAGACCCAATGCCAGGCTACTATTTCAGCCATGATGAACTTTAGTTAATCTGTCACCTGTACAAAAAAATATTCCCAGATAGCTAACTCACTAACCACCCCTTTCCCCCTCCTCTCTGATATACCTAATCCTATATAGCATAGTAAAAATTAACAGTGATATTTGAGGTTCTCAAAGTGGTGAAGATATCACTATTGTTCTTCAGGATCCTTAAGATGGAAGCAGCAATGTCTGTCCAAAAAGTTGGTAAACCCCTTCAAATCCATATTGCATAAAAACTCATAAGACCAACATCAACAAAATTATTTTTTTTCTATATAAAGGACATTTATTGCAACTGGTCTAACAGCATGACTATACAATGAATTTAAATGACATTGCAGAGGATTAACTAAATAACCATCTAATAAAGTACATCAATTAGTTAACTAATTACCTAACTGTATGGTAAAAATCTTCCACAGTAGTAATGCAGATGGCCAAGATATTTACTGTTATGAAAATCAAAAGCCTAACTTTGGACCCTGAACAAATTCACTACAGTTCACAGTTTCACAATTTATTTTCCAAACTCCATTTTAATTTTATCTTCCCATCTAAATCTCCCATATGATCTCTTTTCTTTAAGTTTTCTAACCAAACTTCTGTATGTATTCCTTCTCTAGCCAATGTGTGCTACATGTTCTGTCCACCTAAACTTTTCTTGATCCAATCATGTTATTACATATAAATGTCCTGAATCTTGTGGGCAATTCTCTGGCAGTCAGAATCTAATAAGGCAGATCAGAACACTCCAACATAATGAATCTACATAACACACATGTAGAAACTTAATATTGGTGACTCGCTTGTCACGAGCAGATGCATGGACAGTGCTGCTTCGCTGGTACATACACGACGCACGAAGCAGAAGACCGACCAATGGCGCCCATGGTCCCCATAGTACGGTGTTCATATACAATGGTCCTCTCACTCCTGTCACGCCCACTTGGCTCCACTGTTGTTGCACTCCCTCCTGTAAAAATTATACTTCTGATAAACCAATATGAATTCCTAGCATAAAATATTAAACAATGGCCACATCTGCCACATGTTTCATGTTCCAAATCTCTCCAAATGAAGATTTTTAGGAAACCTCTGTGTCTAAAATTGCACAATACATGATCTGAGCATGATTTTGGTCAATATATGACATATGTTCTGCAAATAGTTTTACCTCCCTGCTGATGAATACTTTCTTGAAGTACCTGTGTTACAAATTCAGTAATTTACTTATTCTTCACTGAACAATTTTATTTCTCCATCATCTTAAGATTTGAAAAACTTGTTTCCTGTTAAAAAATTGCTGATGCATGCTCTAACCAACATTGTGATATCTAAGCATATTTTCTGTGAATACTTGGTATAGCTTGTTATGACTGATTTTATATTCTAGCTACATACAAGAGACCACATTATACATTAAATCTTGTATAGCAACCAAACTGTTGGCATGGGAGACCAACATCAGTACTTTATTATACTAAAATATTATACAATGATATTTCCAATAATGCTACAAATAACTCTGTTTTATGTAAGATTTGAGGTTTTCACAGAGGTGAGTATGAAAATTTCTGTCTTCTGGGTTGTTGCGCTGTGTAGTATGGTAGATGAATATGAATATTCATCGCCCTGTTGATGGAGGCAGTATGACCTCTGAAACGTTGGTTAACATTGACCAGACTACACAGTACAACAACCCAGAAGACAGAAATCTTCAACTCTGATTTAGTATCCACATCAAGACAAATGTAATGACAGAAAAATAGTTATAAGTCAAAGAATTGGTTCAATTTAAAAAAGGGATGCATTTTCTCTTTGTCCCCAAATCAAAACCAGAACAGATTTAGATCCTACCCAGCCTTCACTCCAGTATGTAACAGGAAATCTTTCCTCAGAAGTAAAGTGGCCAAAGGGTGGAGCTAATCACACTCCTTCATTTAATGCCAATGAGCTTTACTTTCAGATTTCCTATATACTTTCCTGACGTGGTGCTTGGAAACAGGGGCAAATTTGTTGATTGTTGTCTTTTGGTTTGACTCCATGTGATCATTTAGGTGGTTAACTTTGTTTTTCAGGAGCATATTGCCTCGATGTAAGATTTGACGTTTTCACAGTGGTGAGTCTGAAGATTGCTTCAATCTTCAGGCTAAATTTTAGGTAATACATTCACTTACAAGACCACATCGAGTCACAAACCAAATAAAGAACAACAATGAACAGTGAAGACTGCTCACCTTGAGCTATGTGTCTGAGATCTGTATTGTCTCTCTTAGCTGTCGGCCTGCTGCTCCCCCTCTGGTACCGCTCATTATCTCTGGACCTTGAAGTGTGGAGCCTGCCTCCACTTGGGCTACCTGAGTCACCACCACTGCTCTTCCTTACCAAAGGAACCATTTTGTTAGTAGACCCAGGAAATCTGTAAGATATAACAACACACAGTGGAAAGATACATTTTTATAGTGTCAATCAGCATCCTATAAGATCAAATAAAGTGTTCATAATTTTTCTAAACACAGCTCATCATACAGATGTATAAATTTGACACAGAAAAATGGAAGGATGTATTCCAATTTGGAGAACTTTCAGTGCAGATCTCCAAATACCAAACTCCAGTAACATCTGCTCTGTAGTTTTGAAGGTAGAATGTAGTGTGTCAGAATGTGGACATAATTGCAAACACATGCAAAGAACTCGTGATATATATTTCATATAAAATTGAAACTTTAATTTAATTTTTTCATTTAATGAATATTTAACCCAGTGTGTGTAATAATGAGCCTGACTCATGGACAAAGTGACAGGCTAAGTAACTCCTCATGAGTCTAATTCATTTACCTTTTCAAGGTAGACTTACCCTTTTTGGCCATTTAAACAATTTTTTAAAGCCATGCAATATTCCACTTACAGATGGGCACTAAGAGTTAATGATATAAAATAAATATTATTTGTTTCACATTATACTTCTGTAATCAAGAATTTTTGCTTACCTTTCTTTGGGTTTGTTTATGTCCGCATCTCTCTTTCTTGACCGTGCTTTCGCTGACAGTGGTGGCTGAGAATCTGATGATACTATGCTTTTATTTAAGTTAGTTTTAGCTGGATCAGTCTTATTATTGCTGCTGTTATGGGTTCTAGTACGTCGTGGAACCATTGGCTTCCTGTTGCTACCCATCTCCACACCTGACGCAACATCTTCTGAGGAACTTGCGTAAGTCTGCAAGAGAAGTTCACGACTACTTGCACGCTGCAAGAGTCTTGCTGTCCGGCTACTAGACTTAATGGCTGTGCTAGATGTTGAACTACTTGCTACTTTGCTTCTATTACATTCACCAACACTGGATAAGCGTTCTTGTTTCAATAATGGTCTTGTCTGCACTCGAGAATTCTCTCTTGTGAAACTCTCCACTGAAGAAGTTGAAGATGTGGGACAAGGGCGTGTCTTTGTTAGACGCTGGCTTTTCCTAGCATTGATATTGCTTTTATGGGAATGTAATTCTGAAGTGCTGTTCCCTGTCTCTTGTTGCTTCTTAGAAGATGGGGCTTCTTTAATTGTTCCAAGACTGGCCGAAGGTCTTCGCACTTGACCACATCTATTTCCTCTTCTTCTCCTGCCATCTTTCATAATTTCATCATCAGGCTCATCACTGCTCGCTCTATATGATTCCTCATCTGTGTAGCCATTTACAGCTTGCAGGATCTGGTCTGCTGCCCTTGTCAACTCTTCCAGAATAGCAGATTCCGTTTCCACTGTATCAGTTATCAGATTCTGACTATTTGATTTTTTTGTTGGTTCTGCAGCCACCATTTTCAAGTTCTCATACACAGGTGTTGTAACCGTTTTCCTGCTCAATGCATCTGTTTGTGAACATACTATTTCACATGGGCTTGAAGACCTATCATGTTTCATGGATATGGAACTGGTTGACTTTACTCTGTTGGCTCTCTTCTCTCTTTCGTCACACTGAGTACCAACCTCTGTCTCCTTCTCACTTTCACAAATATACGTTCCTTCCAAATGCTTCAGCTTTTGTTTTTCTGTATAAAAGTTACATTCCTTCTTTGTTTCTTTCTCTCTGGCACTGAGTCTTTGCTTCTTCATATCTTCGCCACTAGTTCTCATGCTTCTGATAAGATCTGATGAGTTATTGGACCCTGATGGAACAGAAGCATGCAATTTCTTATTTTTCTGATCCTTTCGTAATGATTTGTTTCTTACAGGTGAAAGAGACATTCTATTGCTTGATATTCTGTCTGAAGAGACTGTAGGTTCTAACTCTTGCTTACTACTACATTTTGTGGATAATTCATGTTCATTATGATTGTGATAGAACATAAACTTGTCTTCAGTCTCTGGGTGGGGTACTCTCCTTTGTAACAAAGATAATGTCTGATCTGTACTGAAAGAGTCAGTGTTCTTTCCTGTTGGACTCCTTGGGTTTAAATTATTATAATTTCTTTCAATGGTTGTAAATTGTGAAGTATGTCTCTCTGGTTGAAAAGGAGATTCAACAAAGCTTGAAGATAATTCTTTTTGCTTTTGTGTAAATACTGATTTACTTGAATCTGAATTCACATCTTTCTGAGAAATCAGTGGTTTGTTGAAGGATTTGCCAGATGTTGCAGTAAAAGGAGTATTTACTCCAAAATCTGCAGAATGCTTAGACTCAGTTACATGTAAGTTTCCTCTATTAGTAGATGGCAAGCTTCGGAAGCTTGCTTCATACAAATCACAGTCTGGATTCCTAACATTGACTTTTGACAATGGTTCAGCGTTCTTTTCACCTTCATACCGCAGTGATATAGATGTGATTTTGGGATGACCTGAACGAGTGCTAACCAGCGTCTCTACAGCACAAAGACGACTTGAGTCACTGTAAGACTGCAACTTAGCTTCAGTGACAGACTTCTGGAAGGAAGGCTCTTTGCTGTTGTCAAGCTTAAATATAGGTGAAATGTCAGCATGATCTGAGAAACACAACAAAGGACTAAATCAATATAACAGACAATAAAGAATGATATCTATCTTTCTTTCTTTAACCCTTTGTCAAGCCCAGTAAAGCAATGCATGGTAAAAGTAAATGTCTCCTGTTCCACTAAAGATATTAAAATGTAATGTACAAAGAGCATTTTAATTAACTGATCTGATAACAGCACTGAGGTAAACAGTTTTGTTTTAACTTAAACTGAATAAATGCTAAAGATGCATAGTATAATATTAAGAAAACTAAAACAGAAAACAATTAGGAAATAACTTCATGGTGAAGGGTTTTCCTTGAAAATTTTGTATTTATTTTTCTGGTCAAGAAATTCCCTGCTTTTATGGTACTCACAAAAGCCCACAACTGACAATAATATCTTGAGTCTGTTCAATCCAGTCCACACTTCCAAAACCTATTTTGCTAAATTCTGTTTTAATCTTATACTTCTATCTACACCTACGTCTTTCAAGTGATCCCTTCCCTTGAGATTGTCTAACTAAAATTTTCTTTGCATCTAAATATCCCACTGTTATGACAAGCATGTAGTAATATGTAGTATGGTATTCAAAGTATAAAGCACATTTAAATTAATTTGTCTGTCCCACCAAGAGACTACAAATTTAACCTTCTGCTGCATGATTTAAATTAAATTATTCCCAACATTCTCGGAAGAGTTAATTTATGATTTAAATACCTTTATATTAATATAATGCATTTTAATATGTTAAGTACAGTAAATATTTAATATTGCTTCTTTAAATATGGCAAAAGGTGAAATGGTATAGCCAACTCACCAGGTCAGAAATACTTAAAGAGAACAGAAGTCAAACATATGCACTCTGACAGAAGTGGAAGTAGAATACAATGTTTCCTTTTGTAAGGTAAACATTATCAGCTTATTGCTGATGTTACTACACACAAAGGAAATACTATGCACAGGGCGAGCTGGGCTAAAAATTACATTTAACTCCTTTATATAAAGCTACTAAACACACTGCAATATTAAAGCATTAAATAATTTGTTTCAGTCTTTCAGTACCTTTGGAAATTATTTTTATGAGGAAAGAGGAAACTGTTTTTCACAGTCAAGTGCAATCATGTTAACCATTCAGTGATATGTATGGAGATGTTCACAATGAATTGTGGAAGAAAAGTTTCGTTGCATTGTAAAATACAGTGCATATTATTAATAGAACAGTTCCACCACAATGCAAAGCCCTATGTTTATTTGTTCATTATGAATGAAACAGTTCCACTGCAATGCAAAATGCACTTTGCATTATGAGTGGAACAGATCCATTGCATTATTAAACTCACTGTAGATTATGGGTGGAATGATTCCAACACAATGTAAAGTTTGCTGTATATTTATGCACAGAGCTGTACCATCAAATGCTAGAAATGTCTGAGATACAAATTGACTTTTATAAGTATAAAAATAATTAACTGAATGTATATGTATAGGGATTAATTACTTTACTCATTTACAAATGATGTTATCTGAATAAGTAGTGAATAATACACTGTCAATTTAATTTCCTTCACTGACAGTGGAAAGATTAAAACAGTGATAAATCATATTTTCCTCTTCCAATGCAGATTAATTAAAGTGCTTAAAACTATTTGTTACATCCTCCTAGACTTGCACAATATTATTTTGCTTGGTCATAGATTCACTAAGTCCATGATATGTCCTTTAATTGAATAAAGTACATGCTTATTTATTTAATTACTTATCTGTTTATACCACAGTAGATTGCTAAAAGAAGTTTCACTCGAGACTAGAATCTTTATCCATTAAATGTTTTTCTTATGTTACTGCACTCTGTAATATATAACATTTAAATGACACCCATAATTATTTAGAATCAGTTAAAATCAAGATTAATTTATTTTTTGTGGTTTACCATTTAAATTTCCAAGAAAGACATAATATTGCAACAAAAATACTACTTTTACTATGAAGGAAAAAAACCAACACAGTGAAATCCCTTTAAAGATGTTCTCCTGAGATTGCAAAAATGGCTAATTCAAGACAAAGGAGGAAGTGAAGATTGATGTTAGAGGAAAGAGATTGTGAGGACAAAGGATGCATGGAACTGGTTCAGAATAATCTTCAATGGTTGCCCTTGATATCTTCTGGCCATACTACTAAAGAATCAAAAGTGTGAAAACTGTACACTACTGGAAGATGATGGACATAAGAGATAAAAAAACACAGTGATTATAAGCAATTCATAAAGTGATAAAAAAAGGAATATGAAGGAAGGTAACTGGAATGTTGTATAAAAACAGGGAACCTTCTAAAAATGTTAAAACTCCAAAAATGAGAAGAAAGGTGTAAAAGTACAATTTGAGAAATAAATGCACTGTTTACTTTGTATATAAAATAATAACTCTCTGTTGAAGACTATAATAAGAATAAACACTTTTATGAGTTTTCACTGCGCATGTGAAATATTTAGGCACAGGGCCAATTTTAACCTCTTCAATGCTGACCTGAAGAGTATATTACATAAGTTCATGTTCTGGTCACTGAGATCATAACATGTGACTGAAGGAGAAAAGACATTAATCTTCCGAACAGATTTCATGTTTTGCCAATTCTTGCATGACACAGCCAGAGTCAGCATACCTCAACAGTAGTCTGAAACGTCCAACAACTGCAGTAACTGATTCTCTAAAGGTTTTGGTTGATTCAACACAGAAATATTGGATATTGTCCATTGGCTAAGGTATATCCGATTTAGACAGTGTTTTGCGAGTTAACTCAGCTCTCATTTTTGGGTAATTATTTATAATTATATTGACAGAACTTTGTTTATATTTTTATCATTAGCAGCAATGAGAGGGTATAACCTGGCACCTAATGTCTAGTGGTTATAAAACAACTTCAGAATTCTGAAGGTAATGGATTTCATCCCAACTACATAAAAAAATATGTCAGAAAATAATAACACTTCAAGACAGGAATACAGCCAACTTCTGAAATATCATGGAAACTGAAAATAATTCAGACAGTGAATATGTCCAACATAATTCTAGTGTACTGTTGTAACTAGCTGTAAATACTTCTAACACATAATCAGAGACAACAGAATATTTAACTATCCACACATAACCTGTTATAGCAGCAAAGATAGCATTTTATACTAACTGCAATAGAAATAAATTTTCCATTTATACATTCTCTATATTTAAACGCAACAGTAAGCACTGTCTGACATGACATGACATGAACAATAATGTTTCTGAAATGACATTACAATTATATATTTTTTGCTCACAATCAGCATTAAACACTCCAGTTCCTCAGCCAGCAGTGAAGAAATTAAAATAACATTCAAGAGGGCTGTACTTCATCAAATACCTTTGTGGCTGGTGTTAAACTTGTGGAAATGGTGTTGGATGTTGCGAAAGGCCCTCACCCTGCTCCAGCTGCCAGAAACCACGCTGCTTGAATCTTCATCTTGGTCCCTATCCTCTTCATCTCCACCACCACTCATGTAAGACCTAACTTCCTCATCTGCACGCTCACTGTCATCGCTCAACTCTGCGCTATAATACAGTTCTTTCAGAGCAGCTAGTTGGTTGGGTACCACCAATGTCTCTTCATTTCTCTCTTCTTTAGCTTGAGTGTTTATGAAAGTTCGCTTTACAAGTAATTTACCGTTTGTATTGGTCTCTGCAGTCTTCACAGACAAATCACTTATGTATCTATTTGTCAAATTCTGTGACTGAATATTTGTCTTCTTGGTCCTTGGAGCAGGAACAGGCACATCACTTTGTTTACAGATACCATTCCTGATTATTCTTTCATTTCCTTGCATATAGTGATTAGAACATTCTTCATTATTTCCTTCTGTTTCTTGAACTTGAGATGAATTATTGATTGTTTTCATAATAAGGGAAGGTGACCGCAAAGTTTCTGTTGATTTACCAGATTTTTCATTTCCTGATTTCTTCAGCATCTCCTTCTGAAGTAACTCTGTTTTGGCAACATAGTTATCTGAAGAAATTGGAGAAAGATCTATCAAAATTGTTGTGGTTTTCTTCACATTGCTGTTGTTGATGTCTTGTGTTCTGGAACAGTGCTTGGTTTTCATGCTGGAATCTAAGGATCCACGTTCACCTTCATTGCCTCCCTCACTTTTACAGATATGGACAACAAGCCCTTTATCTGAGGTTGTCTGACTCCTGACATCTGTAAGGGAGTATGGTGATAAAAGAAAGATCTCATCTTATAATAAAACAATTTACAATCTGAAAAATTGCGCACAATACAATCAGCCCTCCATTTACATTAAGCTATATTCCAGTGTAACAGTATGTTAAAATTGGTACAAAGATAATAAATGTTTGAGGGAAATGTTTCATTAAGTTCTGTTAAGGTCTACAACAGTGGTTGATTTGTTATAGTAATATTATGTTGGACATTCTTTAATTACTTAATTTCAGAATATTACTGGACAACACTTGGGGCTGCAGTTCACATAGTCCCATCTCTGGTGCACAGGAAACTTGTGAGCGTGAACATGATGGAAACATAACAATGTAAAAGTAAACAGGTACTGTGTACAAAAAGAAAACGTGTCTTAATTACATGAGTGTGTATAAAGATAAAGGGCTGATTGTATCAAACTATCAACAGAAAAGTTTCCATGCTTTACTTATGTAGAGCAATGCAAGGAAGTAAGTTTAAAGAAGCTGTATAAAGTTACTCAAGCATACTGTTGCATCATGCTAATAGGCTCCATGCTTTGTGGAAGAATAGGCATTCCACTTTCATTTTACAAATGTTACACATCACATGGCAGTCTCCCCAGTTTCATATTGTGATGAAGTAGTAAAATTTACCAGTGGGTAAGAGGAAATTTTTTCCTTCTTCAGAGCTCAGGAGATCAAATGTAATGTTAGAGGCTTTACATAAAAATTAAACAGATTGGTATGAATGGTGATTGGTCAGAACAGTGTAAACGTATTTTGTATGCAGTGATCATAAATTGTCACCCAGCCAAGCACTGGCCATAACCAATGTTAACTTCAACTCTAAAATAACAAGGCAGCAAATTCCTCTGAAAGACTGGGAATTTTTACCACTTCAGTAGGAGACAATGCCCAGAACACTGTACTATGTATATAGACCATCTTCAAAACATTACATTTCATATATTCAATACAGATTAAAAGTAATTAAATTAAAGAAAGTACTAAAGAAAATGATTAAATGTATTCTATAATCTATATTATATAACTGAATTATCATATCCTTATTAAGCAGCCATATTTTATTCAGCACTTTGTTTACTACAAAAGGGTGCCAGAACGCAGAGGTAACAAATGACAAAACAGACTTTTTAAAATCTTCCACAAGAAATTAACTAATGGATTTAAATTAAGAAAAAAAGTTTATCCTTATTTCAGTTTTCCTACTCCTTGATTTTTCAGCAAATATTTTTCATTCTTGTTGGCACATCATGCCATTGTATATGATAAGAAGAGATGTCCTGATTTAACTATGAGATAACTATATTCTCTTATGTGTATTATATAACCATGTTATATCTTTATTTCATATTCTGCACATGTCTTTTAATGTAAAAACAAGTTATTTGAACAAAAGTGGGAAGTAAATTCCAAAATTATTTACAAATTACAAGATGTCTGTAATAATCAATGATGTATTTTCATGGCTGTATATTTCAGCACTATGTTTGTAATTTAGTTCATACCTACTTGCTTTAAAACCGTTTTAAAATGTTTTAATATTTGCCTAATAGTCACTTTTATATAATTTACAAGCATTGTATTACAAGCAGCAAAGGTCATTTTGCAGCATGTAATACTATGATATACAATGTAATCAGTATTAGTATTTCCATTATAACTACCTCAAATGTACAATGCAAAACAAGAATTCAAGAAAAATTCTGATGTTAATCTTATGCCAAGACAGTGCCTGTAAAATATGACACAATCCCCATTCTTTGTTAACTCACCATATGTAATCATATTCCAACCCTATTTGACATTAAAGAATGTTATATTAATATGGTGTAAGTAACCCTTTAGCATATTGCTTGATTCAATCTACTCAAAATACCTATATAAAATTAACTAAAAACATTAAAAATAAATGACTAAAATATATCATCAAACTTTTATAGCAATATGCTATATCTACTGTCTGACAAGCAAACAGTTTCAACTTTCATCTAGACACTTCTCACAGTCATAAATAAAATAGCTAATACCATCTGAAATGACACATGTCCCACACATGTCAAAGTATGCTACTGCATTAAATAACCTAAAGGTAAATATAATAACCATGCAGATTTTTACAGATTTCTGCTGCTCTACCTCTGAATGCTATTGGTACAGCAAGAAACAAAGATAGTTGTCATGAAGAGAAATAAGATAGTATGACAGATTAATTATTTAGAACAGTTCAAGAAGCACAGCCCTCTGTAGTCTCGAGTGAACTCCTGTCACAAGACACAAGCTTACAGGATTATAAGCTTTGCATTCTTTCAGTTAAACATTACATTTCATTAATATGCATATACTATACAACCCAGCATAGATTTGATGATACATTACTAAAGTTAGGTTATGTTATTAGTTTTGCAGGCAATCTAAATGTATGCGTCTTTTTTCTCTTTTAATTAAAAGTTTGAGGATTATTTATTTTGACTAGGCTCTGTTCATGTTGTCTGAAATTTAAAATGTCAGTCTCAGACTAAAACCATATTATAATGCATTTTTTGTTGAATGTTGGACTTGGTTAAGCAGTGGGCTTCATTTAGCATATATTTATTTGAACATTTAATGATCACTAGCTATAATTTAAAATAACTAATTACTAGATCACTTGCAATTTATATTTTTAAATTATCAGATTCAGTCAAACACTATACCACAAAGTGATTTCCTGAATGTAAATCTCAGTCTGGCAGTAGACCTGAAGGGATTAATCAGTGGTAGTGTATAATTTAGTAATCACTTTCACAGATATCACAAAATTAACACCTCCTACTGGTGAATTTCTGCACTGAAATATTTCAATGCTGAGTTTATTCAGATAGCAAATTATTTATCTTGTTTATGTAGTTAAATGGCAATCAAAATTCTCATTTCAGAAGAACCACAAACAACCTGAAACTCCAAATAAATTAAGAGAAGAAGCCAGCAATTAATATTTGAGCAAATCACCTTGTTCATGAAAAGGAAAATGTTAACCTTCATCATACAAAAATTGAGGATTTAACAGCCCATACTATGAGGCTGCCTGCTGAACTTCAATTACAGTGTATAGAGACTTAGTGGAATCATATGGCCAGCTGAACTGAGTGTATGCCATGACACTTGACAAAAAAGGGTTAACGTGCAACTGGCATTGAACACACAATTTTTTGAGATATGTGATGATGCATCTTTGAATTAATGGTGAATATATCAGGCACTAAATATCTTAATTCTAAAGAAAGTACACAAATTTATTTTAGACATTAGAAGTAGAATTACCTACATTATTTACCAACTGACCAACCCAAATGTTTCTTACAAAATCAAATTCAGGAGAAAAACAAAGAGAGGTGACAAGCTAAGAAGAAGCTGATATAAACAAAAGCTGCCTTCTACAGAGTATAACTCAAAGTACTACTGAGAGTCAGTATTTAGTATCTAATTACATAGAGAAAGAAGATTAGAGCATATAATCTCTATCCTTGTGTAATGATAAAACATTGTATGATACAATACAGTAAAATTTTCTGTCAAATTTCAATAAATTCAGAGATGTTTGAAGTGTTAAACAACATCAAATTAAATGTACATCATGAGATTTTAAGGTCTCAGCTCTGAAGATGGAGGTAGTATATCCATCCTTAGCATTAGTATCTACCTGCAAGTTCATATGGTGTTAACTACCCAGAAGACCAACACTCATAAATAAACTTAATTTCTTACTCATGCATATGGTATGGAAAATTATGTAATTACGTATGTTACATCTTACAGCGCTAATTCAGTGAATGTTAGAAAAATACTGTACTTCAGAACTGGCACTTTTAAAGGGTTCTTTGTTATGCAGTCACAACACTGAATAAATTCTGAACATAAAAAGACCAGTATGATCCTAATGCTTCCAACATCTTTGTACATAACCAGATTCAAATCAGAAAATTACTGATCATTTTATTTTCTTTGCATATTGCATTTGCTTTAAGATGATAACAATATCACCAGACTCAATAAACTGGGCACTGATCTCAATACCACCTCCAAATATTAGGAGACAGGATGTTAATTTTAAAAAGTAAACCTTAAAATATGCATTGTCTTCACACAACAATGAAAGGTAACTTTGAATAACAAGCTCGCTGTAATTTTTCAGAGTATGATATGCTACAAAATTCAATAGGTTTTAATGTCATAATAAAAATTCAGGCATGTGTACAAAGCATCATTCAGCATGTATTAAGAGCAAGATGTATTCTATAATTACAACATTTAATACTTTTCTTTTGATTGACAATATATTTTGAACAGAATGGCTTTCAGGTTTACTTTTGGCTGAAAATGTGGCTTGCATGACAAAGCCATTACCAACACTCCAATAAATACTGTGTACCACAATGAAAATTATGATTATGTTAACCTGGTACACAATATTTGTTGAGCCCTGGTTATTATCTTTGTGCTCACAAGGGTCAATAATTTTCAGGTTAGAAACCTCTAAACTTGAAATGAAAGATGCTTCCTGCTTACCACATTGTTGCATAGCTTCCTGTTTTCGTTCTTCTCTGCGGAGCCAAATTGGTTTTGGGCGATTGTTTGTCTGGTACTTGGGAGATGTGGACTGCTTCTGCAGCCCATCAGACAATCTGTTCTCTAAGACTGTAGTTTCCCCAGCACCAAAGTTTACTCTGGTGGAGTATCCCCGGGTTTCTAAAGCAGCATGCTTCAAGTCTTCCACCTGACGGACTCTCTCTGCAACAGACCATGGAGGAGCCATGGAGATTTTCACTTCCATGCCACCCCCAATAGATTCTGGGGGCTGAGTTTTGGACACAAGTGGTGCTTCAAAGGCATCACCAGCAGAATTTCTCTGAAAAGCTGGTTGAAGGGTCTTGAGTGGTTTGTTGAGCTCTGTCCCCTCCCCAAAGCTTTGTGAGGATGGAAGCCTCTTATCCTGCAGTGTTGGTAATGAAGGGCAATCCTGCTGCTTCTGACCATCAAAAGTTGGGTTACGTAGTGTGACTGTTGACTTCCACACAGATGTAGAGGGCAATGATAATTCTTTGTTCTGTACAGGCTTAAGTCTCACACCCCATTTTGCCTCAGGATCTGCAGTTGACCTCTCAGACTTCTCACTTAAGCTTGACACCAATATATCTTCATCTGTCTCACCTAAGTGGAATGGATGTGGTTTTTTATTGTTTTTCAATATACTACGAGGCCTCACGTTACTTACAGAACCTGAAATAATGGAATTTGACTGCAAGAATATAGAATCAGTGCTGATGTCTTCATCATTACTATGGGCTCCCATTTCCACAGCATCCTGCCTCCCTGATGAAAGAATAGTGGCATTTGCCTGTGTGAAAATGTTATCTTCTTTATCTGCATCATCTTGAAAGACAGAAACAGAATTTAAAGCAGGCATAATCGGTTCTAGTTGATCTAAATTGCTTTTATTTTGATTTTGAGTGTCTGCACTGACAGCTATCTGGTAGGAAGTGTTGTTAGACTCATTTCCACCAAGTAGTTTCTTTTCATACAGTGAATCACCAAAGCGAATTTCTGGAAGGCTGGTCTTATTGGCATCTTGTACCTGATGAGTAACTAAAACTGCACCACCACTACTACTACTACGCCTTCTTCTCCTGATGTTATTTGGTGGAGGTTTCTCATCTGTTTCAACAATGTTAAAACGTCCTGGTTCTGCAGCAAAGTGGACCTCAGTCTTGCAGAACTCTACCTTCTTATGTTTCTTGCCTGCCAGATGATGCTGAAGCAAAAATTCATCACAGTCATCATTTTCATAGGTAAATGAAGCAGATTTAAAATCTCTGCCATCCTGAGGCATTCCTGCTGAAGCAGATATTTTATATTCAAGTTCATTTTGAAATGGCTTTAAATCTCCTTCATTAGAAAGATTCAAACAAGTGTTTTTTTCAATATCGGAAATGTTGGTGGGAATTGTTTTTAACTCATTTTCAAAATTAAAGTTTCCTTTTCTTTTTTCATACAAATTATAACTTTTGAGACCCTCTCTGACATATTTTGTTTCATCAACAGCAATGGAATGCCTCTTTATTTCAATGTCAGTTTGTCTGGATGCAGGAGACCAACCACTTCCTCCACTGTGCTTCAAAAGCAGCTCTCGCCTATCTGCAAGTGTCTTTCTGGGTTCATCTAAAAGGTTCTTTGGGGGAGAACTATTTCCACTTGTTAAGAAAGTTCCAGATTTCCTGCATCTGCTCTCTGCACTCAAATTTGTCTGTTCTGAAAGCTGATTGAAGTACAGTTTCCTGGCAGTTATACCACTTCTGTCAATGCTACTGAATGAATCATCAGATACAACTGGAATTGTTATAGTTATGGGCACTGATAGGCGATGCACACTTTTAGCACTTGTATTTGTATTCAAACTGTTCACTGCTCTGCTCTCACACCCACTTCTCCAGCTATTTGATATGGCAGTGGAACTAGTTTCTATCAAGTTGCTGCCTTTCATATGCAGTCCACTTCTATTGTCTTCATTATCACTTCCTAGAGTCACAACTGTCCTCCTTCCTTTATGAGAATTACTCTCATTTACTCTGTTATCTGCGTCTATAATTCTTCTGTCGTCACTATGTTGTTTTAGTTCGATGCTGTGATTTGCCTTTAAATTTCCAAGCGTAGTCTGGTCATTTGCTTCTTCCTTGTTAAATGGGGTCCATGATGAAGGAATTACTGTCTCAGAAGACCTACAGATGCCACTGTCAGTCGACGATTCCACTCTGCTTTTCTCTTTGAGTGCCACTGGTTCAGAACGATTATGAGCCTGTTGGTTATGGACTTGTTCAAAGCCGTATGATTTTCTTCGGTTGTACCACTCTTCAGAACGGTTTCCGCCACTACTGCTAGACCTATTCGATGCCCTAGACTCTAGGCTTCCGGTACCAGCGGTAGATTTACGTATATTGTTTTGGCTGTTTGCCATTGTTTCCATGCCATACACATACGATTTCACACAAGAAGTTGGAATTTCTTCTATTGACTGAAGATTCATTCCTGGGGCTGCCTTGTTGAAATCTTCAGTCACAATTCCATCATCACTATCTTCCACATCTTTTGTTTGGGAATTATTTGGGAGTCGAATGTCATCCAGCGGAGGTGAACCAAGGTGCCTCAGCCGGCCTCGAACTTCTTTCAAGGACTCTACAGTAACAAAAGAATGACGTTTGTGTGAAGAGCCTTTAGTAGAGTCAGCTTTCCTAGAAAATCCTTCAAGTTCGTATCCATTTGCTGATTTATTTGTCAGTGAATTAATGCTACATAATTGCCTATTATTTTCACTTAGCAAGGAAGAATTCCTTGCAGATTCAGTGTCATATTTAAATGTATTTTCAAAGGAACCAAAGCTAGTAGCATGATCATTCATAGTGTCCAATGACTTTCTGTCTTCTAACTCTTTGCAAATTTTACTCACATTCCCATTCGATACATCCGAACGGTTTCCTTTATTTGGCAACTGAAGTGATCGCCTTGCACCTAAAGTTCTGATCAGGTCTGTTGGTATTTCACGACCTTCAACTAGACTGTCTTTCTCATTGTAATCATTATTTTGGAGATCTTCAGTAGAACAACTCTTCTTTCTTGCTAAGATGGCATGAAAAAGTCCATTTGACATAATATCATCTGCTTTCCTCACTTTATCAAATGTGTTTAATGAATTCTGTCCGCCTGACTTACAACCGTATTTATTGCCATCAGCGCAGCCTCTTCTATTTATGTAGTCTGCTCTAAGCAACATATTATCATTCAGGGATGATGAGAGCATTTCAGAAGGAAGAGAATTTGATACCTTACTTTTAGCTTCTTCATGAATCTGCTGGCAGACCCTTGATACTTCTGAGAGGCGTTTGTCCACATCCTGTACCTCGGCATCAGGAGGAAAGTTTTCTTCAGAAATGCCACTCTCAACTTTGTTGATGATACTACGAGGTCTGGACGGTGGACGACGACTTCCGATAGACCCGCTGCGACCTACGCTGGCTTTCGTCCTCTGAGAACTTATATCTAGAGGATTTATAGGCAACTGTGGAGAAAGAAACATAAACAACATAATATTACAAAGATGATAGTAAAATCTGTCAAATACAGAACCTAAATGGAAACCTGCGTACAATATATCAGAAAATTTCTCCAGTTATGAGAATATACCCCCACTTAATGGTACCTGCACCTTGTCATGGTGGTGGGGCTCGAGTACCTCAGTGACCCCAAGAGCTACTGGTAGGGCCTCCCTAGCCAGATTGGTCGAGGGGGAGAGGTCAGACTAAGACAGGTACCCTGGTCCTCCAGGTTGGGGTTGGTCGCAAGGCTAACAACCTTGCACCTAAAAAGGAAGATGTTTCGAAACCTCAACCTCGGAAGATGGACCTAACAGAAGGACCGAATGGAAGAGGAGAATTGAGGAGGCCATAGACCGAATACGGACCGGAGAGACATAGAAGAAGAAGAAGATGAGAATATACATCCAGTGAAAAGCACATTTGGTGAGACTTTTAAACTGAAAAATGACAAGCATTTCCTTGATATATTCATATCGTGTTTTCAGTATAAACCTTATTTCTATTGTTACTGTCACTCCTAGATATTTAATTCTGAAACACTCAAATTAGGAACTTAATAATTTGTACAGGTATAATTGTTAGCACAATGAAATCATGAAGCTTGCTATAGGATGAACATGTAGCCTGAGTAGGAGAAACGAGTGCAAACAGAATTTTGGTTGGGAAACCTCATGGAAATTGGCAATTCTGAAGGCTCGATGCACACGAGCGAGTTATTTTGGCGAGCTCGCCGCGTCATTTTCTCGCGCGTTTTAGCAGTACATGTGAAGCAATGGAGCCACGCACGCTATGGCGGTGACGCGGCGAGCTATTTGCGCTCGCCAACCACTGCCGCTTCGCAGCGAGTTCGCCGATCGCCGCGAAGCAGCAGACTGTGTGAGAGCATTGCGCAGTGCACACGTGGTTCGCAACCCTCGCAACAGCTACCGCCTTCCAGTCATGGAGGAGGTATTGCAAGCCTCATCGCAGAATCTTTACTTTTGATGGATGCATCCAGTTTTGCTGCTAGCTCATCAAACGACTTTATACTCATACGAAAATAATTACGAAATTTACTTTCATCTTCTCTTAAATCTGTAAACACTGTCACGAACGCTCCTTTTAACAGCCGTGAACTAACCAACGGGTGTGTCCAATACTTCCTATTGCGTTTTTTAAGGACGTATTCATAAACGAAATAGGTAAAACTACACGTTTTCTTCAGTAAACATCCAATTTGGGTTGCCATCCAATCTAGTACTGGTGAGAGTTTTTCGGCGTGATCGCAGCGATGACGCTACGTGTGCAGTCACGGGTTTCCTCGCTGCGAGCACGAGCGGCATTTTCCCGCTCGTGTGCATCGAGCCTAAGAAGGATATTGGAGGATAACATTAAGATGGGCTGTGATATCCAAAGATGGATGGAGTTACTTTTTAATGTGTTTATATTAGCCATGCTGAACTTCAGATTCTACTACTGGAGAATCAATTAAGGTTTTTGCTTTTTAACAAGACAATGCATACCTGTATATTTTCAAAATCAGTGGGCACATTGGTGTCACTGTGCAAGGGCGCCCTCCAAGAGCAACTGCTGGAACTGGTGCTTGTCACGCTCTGGGTTCGTATCACCTGGAGTGAACCTCCAGGTACCTGAGCCTGGAACACTTCTAGTTGCTTTCTCTGTCGCTGGTGTACACTCCCATCCACCAGGTTGCGGGCACGGGAATCTACCACCTGCACAACAGTAGACAAACTTGTGATACAGAAATAGGAAACTTCATAAACATTACTTCAGGCCCTGAAGATGGAAGCAGAAAGTTCCTCCGAAACGTTATACCGATGTACGAAACTACATGGCATCATAACCCAGAAGACCACCACAGACATCTTCACCACAGTGAAGTCGTAAAATCTCATATAGCACAGAGTCTCCTAAACGCTGACTACTTAGTTACACAGCCTCTTATTTTAATTATTTATAGTGCCTTAAAACGTGAGTTTCATTCCTACTAACGATGTATATAGAAACATATTCTAAAAAATGCACTGTGATAAATTTCCTTCATAATATGTGCTGTCTTCTAACGGGGCTCTTCTACTGACCTGTATTTTCTATCTAGTTCTGAAATGCCCCAACCTAGCATTACCAGGTTCACAGTTCTTTAATTTCTCTCAGGTCGGATATATCAGGGGGAAAAAGCCTAATACCCTTCTTAGTATTATTATACTGTTACACTAACGCTCTTATAACGTATAGTTATATTATAATTCAGTTTACAATTTACAAGCGTCGACTAGCACATCTCATTTGTTCTCTGGCGGGTATCGATACTGCCAACCCAAATTCCAACACGTAGACAAACTATCTTACGGGCTACGTATGAGAAAGTTTGTTCATCTAATACTGAAGACATGTTTGCGACTTTGTAAAATACTAACAGTCTCCTTAAAAGGATATATACAGTTGTAGGAAGGCCTAAAGAGGCCAAAGTGTTGTGTGATAAATTCTGCTAGACAGAGCCTAAATTATCGTATGTCCTCGACTTCAAGACATCATCTTTTGTAAGATGCACCCTTAATGAAGTAATAGGTTCTCAGGGAGAAAAGACGTTATATCGATTCTTGGACGTCATCAAATGTAAGACGTACCCCGATTTCACAAATCTTAAAATGTTAAAAAAAACCTTAAAATAGAGAAAATACGATATTTTCACTGGCTGAACGGAGACGTAGGTCTATAAAAATACCACTGTTAACTGATAGACGTTTCAGAGGCCTTGCTGCCTCCATCATCAGGGACTCCGTTATCATGGCCCTGATGATGAAGGCAACAAGTATCTCCTAAACGTCTGTAAACTTGGGCAGTCTACACGGCGCTACAACACAGAAGACAGCCATCTCCATACTATTGCCAACCGATCAATCCAACAATAAAAATCAGTTCGCTTCCTGATAAAGTTTACTTCAAAGAGTCGAGTATTGTTAATCTTTCTCAAGAAGCATTCCGTTATTGTGGGTCTCAAAGGTTCATCACCGTCACACTAAAATATGTTATTGTACCTTGTCGTCAGTTACTTTACTCCAGTTCAATAGACAATAACTGCTCACAATTCTTTTACTGAAACCAGAAAACGTGTCTAGTTTTAACGATTGTCATTAACGGTATCTGATGAAAGCGATGAACTTGAGGAATCTCAGGACTGCATTGTTCCATTCAAGTATTCATTTTCCAGGAAAACAAATTGTCGTATACTGCATTTACATTCTACGAGTTTTTCCCCTGTGATTCGCAGTCCTGTGAAACAGGAAGCGATGACACACAATCACTTGCTTTGATACAATGTGGATCCTGGTTTTCTGTAGCAAATTGAAACCATTTTTCACATTATACCCTATGTAACGTTCTGTGAAACATTATTACCAGTCTGTAAGCCGCGGTGTCGATCTTACGTTAACGTACTGAACTTCGTTTCCACAAACGAGGCTCTGTTGACAGAGTATGACGGCAAAGGTAGGTACTGTATTATTTCCTGGTTCATAACAATCATCTTTTTTTAGAGACCTTCGTAACAGTCTTCTTCAGTTGGGCCCACATTCTATACTTTAAGGCTTCTGTCAGATATCATACTCTTCAATATGTCCTGGTACTGATACAAAACTCATGAGTTCTCATGAAGAGACTAAACAAAACCACGAAACACTTCAGCCATGACACCCGGGCTCCACTCCAAGATTAAAACCCGGGAATTTTGGGATAAAAATCATGAATTTTAACCACTACACCATGATGTTCCGTACGTAATCAGTCAACGAGTCACCCAGACAACCAGCCAGTTTATGAGTCAATCCCTCATTCAGCCAGTCAACCAACAAGAAAGTTCTACCAACATCGATATTTCGTGATATAATTTGGAACTGAAACCAGTCACAGAAATAAACAACAGCATAAATACGAGTACAGAGGTTTTTCTGTGCAATTTCATGCACAATAACGGAACATGAATCAGAATGATAGCGAGAATGAACAAGGTCTAGCACATCATTATTTTGAACTTAATATCGCAGAGGTCAACACATTTATTTCAGTTTTCAAAGCCAACAAAAGTGAGGAATGACTGTAGCTTATATCAGAGCTCGAAAATACCAGTAATTTAGATGTACGAAGGACACAGAACAAAGAAGTGACCTCCCAAGACCCTGTGCATATATTTCACACCCCCTGCATCCTCATATACCTACAGGCCCTATATTACGTTTAACAGCATAAGATCCACATAAATACAAAGCGAAACAGAACAGGTTATTCTCGCTCACAATTTTTTTGTTCACCGACGAAAAATGGTAACATAATAGTCAAAGAAAAAGGGGGAGATCGGTAAAGAAGTTATGACATCTGTTTTCCTGTGAACGTTTACATCTGGCTAGGTAACAGCAAAATTTTCCCTGTGCATAATTAAAGAATCGTGCCGTGAAGACGTATAGAGGGCACAGCGGTACAGCTCCGGGCATTCTTAACCTCGGTGGTACATTGTGGCGTTGTAAGCTTCACGCTCCGGCCGCTTTATCATAACGTGGTCATTTTGAACACTTACACTGGATTCGCTAATTCACTAAATGCTAGTGCCGACGTATGTAATGATTTAGTTTATTAAAATGTCTTTATTTCATTTAATACTTTTGTGGAAACACTTTTATAAATACTACGGAAAATATTTGGACCTATGATAATAGTAACAGACTTATGCCCTGAAAAGCAGAAATAGATTTTCGAGAGGTCGAGCTGAGATAACACACAGCTAAGAATATGAAAGTTTAATGAGTACAAATGGCGAGTATGCCGGATACAATAAATTAGTAGCTATCAGCTCTTTTTACAACCGGTACATATTAATTTATCGCGGAAATAATTACATACATCCAGTTAACATTCATGTAACAATAGAAGTTAGTTGACATTACAGGCCCGAATTACCCACAACAAAACTGCAGGCACTCTGCAAATATGGTTCATGTTTCTTGATCTTACTCTGTGTTTCCGCGTAAGGATAGCTATGGCTATGTGGGCAACAGCAACCGCTTTAAGGTGAATGACTCCAGGTCTATTGAAAGATGTGTTCATGTATGTTGTATCACGTTCTAACTTCTACGTATTAGAAATTCCTCCTAATGGCACGAAATCACATTATTGCATATGCAACTTCATTAAAAGAAGAGTAGAAAGAAATGTCAGGGCAATTTTTGGTTGATTAGTTATCAGCGGCGTTCAGAATTGAACACATTTTTATTACAGCCAGCCTACCTTCAGCACAGATGCCATGTTCCTGTTTGTACCCACTTCATAGACATCGTGAACGAATTCGGTCTACAGATTGTACGGAACTTTTATTCCACAGTGTGGTTCTTAGGCGACGGCAAATCTACAGACCCTCCACAGCAAGGTACCATTGAGCATTACAAGACTGCACGCTTGACACTTTCACCGTGATTTACTGCAGCCTGTGTTACATAAAGGCAAGATATCAATCATCACGTCAGCTCTCTAGCACAACTACAGGATTTGCAAAAGTGTTGACAATCTCACTGCGATCCGCTTTCTTAAACACTAACGTTGCATCGGTGCAAGCCAAAGGTATTCAAACATATTCTTCCATTATTTATTCATTTTTTCTCGTTCTTTCTCTAATTGTTTGAGAATATAATGACTTGTGGTAAGAAGACAGCTTAGATGATAAAAGGTGATAACAAAGATAATAGTTATATCGGGCCAACGATACATCGTTGTTGAGATATCGATTACTTTCCTCTCGCGGATGATTTCCGTTTTCTGCGGAGCGTTTAAGTGTTGTTATGGTCCAAGTACGAGACTAGTTCAACCAGGAGGCCAAATAATGTCTTGTCCTTTTCCTATTTCTTACTTGATAACGGAAGCAAAAGCCAACCTTTGAAACGTAATTTTGTAATTTAGACGATGAACTAAGTCCAAAAGAGCAATTTAAAGCACCAATGTCAGAAACTTTCAAATTTCGACAATGCGTAGAACTTTATCTCACTCACGTGCCGTCATGGAGCGGTGAATAATTATATCAGCAAAACAACATTTGTTGAAAGTGGGAAAGTACGATTCCGAGTTGTACCCGGAATTCCTTGTTAATTTCTTCTAACTTGGCACACAATTTCTTAAACATTTCATTACCACTGCTTGTATTTAAAAAAAAAACTCTTTGCAGTCGTAAAATATACAACATTATGAGCGAGTGAGTGCTTTAATACCCGTTTCTACGACTGACCAACCGGGTTCAAGGCATCTTGATGCCGGACCGGACAATACATGCGTTGACAGATGCTGGCTTGGGTCAATGGCTTGCCAGTTTGGGCTGTCCAGAGGCATCTGAAGCAATCCCCGTTACCTCACCTCGACAACAGACAGAAGAACCATGTGCTGCCAGCTGCTGGCAACCAGAAGCTACGTGAATGCACATGCTACAGGGCAGAGAGAGATTAGGCTTTAAAGCTACTTTAAATTATTAAATTCATTTACGGATTTCTTAACTACTGTGCAAGTTTTTAACTAACTCTGAAGTAACTGGTTAAGTAAGAGGTTCACTAATTGCCTAAGTATCATCACGAAGAAAATGGTTGATTGGCTGCCTGTTAGCCTGAGTATGATAGCCTAAGTAACTGGTCATTGAGTAAGTAATTCACGAATTTAATAAAACATTAACTAAGAAACTAAGTTATTAACTCACTAAGTAATTTATTTAAGTGTTTTAGACTGGTATATCTTAAAACCTTGCATACCGTGCAGTGTTATATAAATATACAAATTCATGCATATAAACAAAACTGTTTACACAACGTTCGTAAACAGTTATGTTTGTATGCATGAGTTTATATATTTACAGGTATATCTTGCTTTAATTTGGATGCACGACAACCATTCCCTCAGCAATAGCGTGGTCAATGCCTCGTGATTCATAGTGTCCAGTGTCGTTTTAGTTACCTTCGAACGTTATGTGTGTGTGGCTACAGTATGCTTACTGGAATTCGAAGAAACTTAAGCAATCTAACGACATTCGGTTCAAGAACTACCACGCTGCCTAACCAAGATTCAAACCGGTTTCTTCCAGAATACAAGTTAGACATGATGCTACTACGGTCTAATTAGCCAAGTCAAGATATGTAAAGAAACATTCCTATTTGTTGTAGGATTTGAAGTTTTCACGGTGATGCGATCTCAATATGATGGTGGTCTTCTGTGTTGTCACGCCACGTTGGCTGTATGCCCACATTCCAGACGAACATACTGCCGCCATCTTCTGGGCTGAAGTGTAAACTGTTTCTAAAGTGGCTGAGATAGCAATCAAGTAGGAACAGGCTTAAACCTAAACCGATATGACAAGAAACAGGAGTTACTGCAGCATCTTTAAATAATCAACGAAGCAACCAAACAAAATACACTTTAATGGTGGCAAAAGGAAACAAACAAACAAACAGAAGTACATCCTGCAATACAAATGACGTTTCAGTCACCGCGGCTACTCCAATCCAGTCCATCATGACATTTTCCCATGAACTTTGGGAGGTGCTGGCTTTAAAGCCACTACTGCCCGCTCGTGGGCGGATGTCTGAGTTACTGCTTCCCCCCCCCCCCTTTCACTCTTTAGGAATGTGGGGACACCAAGTTGCCCCAAAAGGAAACGAACTTCTGTCTTTTTTTAACCACCGTGTTTCTTTCATTCCGTTGAAAACAACTTCTGATCGAACATTTCACTGCTGAAACCTTTCTGATATTTTCAGACTCTCTCTTATCTGTAGCGTCGTTTTATTCCTGTACCATTTCCCTCCACTGGTAATTTTGTATGAGGGACAGACATGGACAAACAGGAAATGTACACAAAGTTTTGGTTGGAGAATTCAGAGAAGGAGGCAATTAAAAAAACAGAAGAGTGACAGAAAAATATTAAAATGTCTTTTGATTATAATATCTTTCGTGATTGTATGGTATGTTCCAGGCTGGATGCTGAATAGTAAAATGAGGTGCCTACGACTGACCAGCTGAATGTACTGCGTTCAAAATTGAATCATCATGTGTTTTATTCCACGATTTCCCGCCTACTGAAGAACTTGAAAAACTGTCGCGTGGGCATAATCAAGTTGTTTTAATCACCCAAGTTCCCTGCACGCCCAGTTTGCATTCTCACGGGAAAAACAGACGTGTGGAGGCGTCATTCTTCTTGTAAAAGAATTGTATTTTTTACCTTTAATATGGTGATTAAATTAAAGCCACTTGTAGTCTAGGAAATAAAAGCAGATCCTCGCATTGAATTGCTGGTACTTGAATTATTTTATTCCGCGAAATTTTACACATCAAGAATAATTCTCATTTAGGAATTACGTCTGAAATGATTTTGATTTAACAGTATTAATTTTTCCCTCTTTCTCCCACAACCACTTTCTCTCTTGTTCATCCCTCTTCTTGTTTCTTCTTTCTTCCTTCCTTCTATTCTTTCCTGTTTCTTTAATGTTCGAGTCTTTAGCTTCTACCAATATTTCCACATTTCGCCCTTCCTCTGTTTATTTATCAGTTTTCCTCTGTTTCCTTTATTTTTATAACAGCTGTCATTTGACAAGACACTAATTTCACATAATATGGAAGCACACATATTCCCTTGCTCTTTGTAACTCGCATTTGACACATCAAAAAAGAACTGCCACAATCTGTTCCAATTTACCACACGCCTGATGTGTCCTATGTGAACACATCACAAGAACAAGTTATATCCTGCCCAGAGACGAATTTTCTTGGAATTCTGTACTGGCTTTGTTTCGACGCCCTTCGGAGATTCGCCAGTGTAGACCAACTTTGGTGCCTCCATAATTAAGATTATCACCTATTAAATCTACAGATGCACATTTACTATAATGTTCAAGAACCAACAAAAGGCGTTCTGGAGGGCTGGGCTTGTTCTGATTGGACACCATCAACTGACTGACAAATTGTTGTGTTCAGAGCGCTGTTCCCTGAATCCAGTGCGCTTGATGGACTTACCGCATCAGATGATTCGGAGAACAATACGCAAATTGAAATAGTTTACCCAGAAAGCAGGTGGGCAAACTCGTTATGGGTACAATGAGCAATTTCGAGAGTGTAATACCATTATAAATCCTGTAACATTTGTTGGAAAATTAACAGAACGAAGCACGCAGCCTTCTTCATGCTAAATCATCACATTCAACAGAATTCGGAGGTTCTAAAATAAAAGGAAGAAAGGAAATCAACAACTAATATGTGTTAATGTATAGGGCGATCCTCTCGTTAGAAGCCTCAGGCGTTCAGCCATAAAACCAATATTTATGCACCGATGGTGGTCGAATGTTGTAGGTACGTAACTTAGTTCTTCTGAAACTGCTGAAAGTGTTCCTACACAACTGGACGCTGTGTTCCAAATTGGCGAATACAAATTACAATATGTCCGCAGGATGGCTGTAACCTCCTGGTAAATGTTTTAGGATCGTTAATGGCATAAGGCCTGTTCATGTAGAACTTTTCCTTGAGCAGGCCCATAGGAAAATATCTGGCAGGGTTTAATCTAGTGTCCTTGTCCGCCAGAAGTCTTTTGGGATAACCCGGTCTCCAACAAATTTTAAACATCTCGCTCCAATATGTGTAGACGCAGAGGGTGACCAAATCTGGAGCCTCTAGTGAGAGAGCCATTCTCTGTTATGACCAATCAATTAACTAAATACCAACCCACCCACCCACCCACTTATCTATCTACTAAACCAACTACCGAATGCCGTGGTTGAGAAGTTATCTTGTTTGCAATGGGAAGGACTTGGGTTGAATTCTCCGCCGTGATGTAAGCTTCTCTGCGATACATCGTTGGATCCCCAAGCCCCTTGTTACATGCCACAATATTATCTTAAAATGGTTCCCTTTCTTCTAGAATCTTCTGAACTCATGCTATGTAATATGCGCTGACAAGAAAGTGTAATTAAGCAAACTAAGAAATAAAGTCTAAGCCAGTATCTATGGGTTTTTGAAATTTGTCCATCGTCTAGCATTCTGAAAAGAACACGTTTTTTTGTAAGACGCGTATATTCATCAAGATAAAACGAATTAGTTTGATCTAAATTATTAACTTGACATACTTCTCGAAAGCGTTCATTATGCTATTTGTTTAAACTCCTCATGTTCATAGATGGCAAACTTTTAATAATATCCGTAGGACATGCCACGAATCTAAAATAATTGTGTCGCATACAGAAGCGTCCATTTTACCTTGCAAATACAACGGATAAGAAAGTTGCACCTCTGACTTTCGCTCACATTTTATTGTTACTGCCAATAACTAATCGAATTCAGGCACGTATATGAAATTTGATGTGGTGGGAGATATAAAACGAGATCAACTTCATTCTGCGTTCTGCCCGGTCAGTCTGTATGGACAGTCTCAAATCGAATCTCGAGAGGTACAGCACTGCTGCCACCAGGCGACCTGACAGTGAATTACGGTGCAATGACCAACATACTTCAACCACACTTAACAAAATCAGGGATGTCCAGCACTGGATCGAACTAACTCGCACAGTGGTAAAACACTTTTTAAATTACGCTGAATTAGCTAATAACGTTTTCTCAGCTGCGTAGATTATGTAACGTCAGAATGACTGTAAATAACAAATAGTAAAAAAAAAAATGTGTTAAATTTCGACCTGAGGAATGTTAGTTTTCGCCACACCTTTCTGTGTTATCTTGTGCGATGGTCTAACACACTGAACGGCGTCTCCTTCAGCATCTCAGAGACATTCATCGTCTATAGAACACGAAGATTCTTCACAGTTCTCGAAACAGTTAAATGCAGTCCACAACTTTACACCCGATTTCTGATCAATTTTAATATTATGATCCCATCTTAACCCATTTTTCTCTCAAGGCATCTTCCCTAAACATTTTTCACTCAAAATGATTTCAAATAGCCACTATTTACAAAGTGTGTGTTGGTACACAATATTTTATTTAAAATTCTGTGCTAGTACCCGGCTACTATTTGAAGCTCAGACAGGATACTATTTAAGATATCTGTGCTAGTAGGCTACAAGTTTGTCGTTTGAACCCAGAATACTATTTAAACTGCATATTTAAAACATTTAAGGTACACGCAACACGTCTACAACATCCTACTTCAACGTACATTGTTTATTGTGTAAATCTACTAAGTTTATTCGCGTGAGCCACATAATGTCTTAATATATATGTTACAAATTGTAAACCATCTACTAACGGGGATAAAATACTACGAAGATGCAAGTAAAAGATGCAAGGTTGGATACTCCTGACAGCGACAGACCTGGTTTACAATCAAGAGAGCTAATAAAACGAGGTTTGAGCACGAACTGGCAGGCAGGAGTCCACAGTGAGCTATGTCTGCCTTAATTAAAGTCGTGTCGAATTTAGCTACGTGGCTGAAAGATAAGTAAGAGTTGGAAAATGGACGACTCATCGCCGTTCTATCCCAAAACAAAAGCAACCTGCAAACTTTCCAAAATGCCTTTCGTGATTAAGTGAAATGCAGAAAGGCAGAAACGCCCTTCCACAATCCTATTTGACATTTGCATATTTTATTGGATGGTGCAAATCTGGCAATTTTCAGTCGTTTCTAGTTAAGCATTGATGTTAATCGGTGTAGTTTTTGCGCAGCAATTTCATGGGATGGAACAAGAGACCATATGTAGGGGAAAACACCTCCATAATACGAAACAGACTAGAATATTTCTTGATACACTATAATATAAACTCCAGGTCAAAATTCAACTACCTACGTCTTCTATAAGCGGAACATCTTGAAGCATAAACAATTTTTATTGCTACGATGGGACGCAACTCTGTCCCTGCAAAACTTCAGCCACAAAAGGACTCACTGTCCATCCCCCCCACCTCCACCCCCCGTTGATATATGAGTGGATATGAAGCATGCAAATCATTTTCTCACACAGGCTACCCTTCCAAGCCATCAATTACTGTATTAGTAAATTTCCCGTCAATAATGACGGTGAAATCTAAAGTATTAAACACACATAGTCATAAATACCATCCCTCAAGGTCCAAAATCCTAAAACAGCAAATGATCACATCTGCTTATTTTATGGACAGAAAACCCTGTAAAGTAGAATACACGCAGCGATTAAAGTACGGGCCAAAGACGCATCTACAGATGTCCTTCATCCAGCTGTTCACACATAACTGATCAGTTTGTTTAATTTAGAAATCTCGAATAGAATTTTGATCGTGTCGCTGTTTTAAGTGAAAAGGAGGTGAGAAAACATGACGTTTCGTAAGTCCATAATATTATCCAGGACAATCCTGGGTTACAGTTCACTGTCCCAGACATTGACCATCAAAGTTCTCCTTAAGTTCAAATGCCAAGGACGTTCTGACTGGTCTAAATAATAGAACGGCTTCTTGCAAGAACGAGTAATCTTAGAGATATCATTCTGCACTGCATTTTGTATTGTTCGTAGACTGTGGGAAATGGCTGGAAGAAGTTCTACCCGAGCGGAGTCGAAGTCGTCGGGTCGCGTCTGGCGCTGTGAATATTAGGTCATTCTTATTTTAACGACGTAACAGACTACGTAATAAAGAAGAGTGTCGTTTTAAATGATCAAATACCCGAAAAAGTATAAAAGTTACTTGTGTAGGTTATCGCAGGGAAAGAAACAATTGTATGATTTGAGGTTTTCACAGCGGTGAGATTTGAAGATTTCATCACGGCGATGAATCGCCCTGATGACGGAGGCAGTATGACCTCTGAAACGTTGGTTAACATCGACCAGACTACACAGCGCAACAACCCAGAAGACAGAAATATTCATACTCATCGCCCTGATGACGGAGGCAGTATGACCTCTGAAACGTTGGTTAACATCGACCAGACTACACAGCGCAACAACCCAGAAGACAGAAATATTCATACTCATCGCCCTGATGATGGAAGCAGTATGACCTCTGAAACGTTGGTTAACATCGACCAGACTACACAGCGCAACAACCCAGAAGACAGAAATCTTCATACTCATCGCCCTGATGATGGAGGCAGTATGACCTCTGAAACGTTGGTTAACATCGACCAGACTACACAGCGAAACAACCCAGAAGACATAAATCTTCATACTCATCGCCCTGATGACGGAGGCAGTATGACTCTGAAACGTTGGTTAACATCGACCAGACTACACAGCGAAACAACCCAGAAGACATAAATCTTCATACTCATCGCCCTGATGACGGAGGCAGTATGACCTCTGAAACGTTGGTTAACATCGACCAGACTACACAGCGCAACAACCCAGAAGACAGAAATATTCATACTCATCGCCCTGATGATGGAAGCAGTATGACCTCTGAAACGTTGGTTAACATCGACCAGACTACACAGCGCAACAACCCAGAAGACAGAAATCTTCATACTCATCGCCCTGATGATGGAGGCAGTATGACCTCTGAAACGTTGGTTAACATCGACCAGACTACACAGCGCAACAACCCAGAAGACAGAAATCTTCATACTCATCGCCCTGATGATGGAGGCAGTATGACCTCTGAAACGTTGGTAAACATCGACCAGACTACACAGCGCAACAACCCAGAAGACAGAAATCTTCATACTCATCGCCCTGATGATGGAAGCAGTATGACCTCTGAAACGTTGGTTAACATCGACCAGACTACACAGCGCAACAACCCAGAAGACAGAAATCTTCATACTAATCGCCCTGATGATGGAGGCAGTATGACCTCTGAAACGTTGGTTAACATCGACCAGACTACACAGCGCAACAACCCAGAAGACAGAAATCTTCATACTCATCGCCCTGATGATGGAGGCAGTATGACCTCTGAAACGTTGGTAAACATCGACCAGACTACACAGCGCAACAACCCAGAAGACAGAAATCTTCATACTCATCGCCCTGATGATGGAAGCAGTATGACCTCTGAAACGTTGGTTAACATCGACCAGACTACACAGCGCAACAACCCAGAAGACAGAAATCTTCATACTAATCGCCCTGATGATGGAGGCAGTATGACCTCTGAAACGTTGGTTAACATCGACCAGACTACACAGCGCAACAACCCAGAAGACAGAAATCTTCATACTCATCGCCCTGATGATGGAGGCAGTATGACCTCTGAAACGTTGGTAAACATCGACCAGACTACACAGCGCAACAACCCAGAAGACAGAAATCTTCATACTCATCGCCCTGATGATGGAAGCAGTATGACCTCTGAAACGTTGGTTAACATCGACCAGACTACACAGCGCAACAACCCAGAAGACAGAAATCTTCATATTCATCGCCCTGATGATGGAAGCAGTATGACCTCTGAAACGTTGGTAGACATCGACCAGACTACACAGCGCAACAACCCAGAAGACAGAAATCTTCATACTCTGATGACGGAGGCAGTATGACCTCTGAAACGTTGGTAAACATCAACCAGACTACACAGCGCAATAACCCAGAAGACAGAAATCTTCAAAGAAACAATTATGTTAACTAACTCATTAACTGGACCAAAGCCATCTCGAGAAGTGATTCTCGTTAGAAAGTCAAGACATTCTACGCCTTTTAGAAAACCCTCATCCTGTTGCCTCCATCATCGCCCTCATAATGGAGGCAGCAAGTACTTCTGAAACGTTGGTCAACGCCACAATCCAGGAGACAGCCATCTTAATACCAAATTCAATAACAAGTCTTTCTTCTGGTGAAGTTACTACACGTACATACGTACGGACAGACCACGAAGCACCGTTGCGAAACGCGAATAAAAGCGGAAGAAAACAGATTAAGCCGATAGCTAAAGCAGGTGTTACAGACTGACAATTCCAGTTTCTTTGCTGTGCTCAGTTCCAGCTACAAACTCGTTAATTTCTTGGTGGTTTGTTGTAAGAAACAGACCGAGGAGAGCAGAAAATACGAAACATTCATACAAATACTCTCTCTCGCTTTCAGCACAGGGTCTTTGTTGTTGAGCAGTGCTCAGCTAGTTTAAAATTTCCCAGTTATTTGTTCTTTGCACAATGCGTACAAAGTAAACGCATATAGATTACGTCATGTCCGGATGTTTCATCGCTAATACTACAGAATTAATGACATAATATGTATTATCTGTCTCTCCGGAAAGTTTAATTTTGGTCCATATCTCTCTGGCGTAAATTTACACAGATTTTTTTAAAAATGTATAGACATTATAAAAACGGTCCATGGTAGAAGACACTGCTGTGGTACATAACATAGGGTTGTGGTTCTCATTTCGATCTATAGATTTTACCTGAAATATTTTTCATTAAATAACTAAATACAAGAGGAAATAATTTCTGGCATTTTGACATTTGTATTTAAATCTGTGGTTAAAGGGAACAAGGCCGATTAGATATTCAAAATACAGAGTTTGCCAGCGCAGCTTAGAGGACGTACTGGCACAACTATCAGCAAAATGACGAAATTTTTGATAACGTTGCACAATTTCCGAATGCCACTTTTAAAGTCGATGGGGGTAGAGGACACATTTCTTGGCATTCCCATTCTCTTGATTTCGGCACATTTGATTTATGTGAGTGACTTAAGGGGAGAGCCCCAGGTATGCAAACGACAAAGTGTTCTACTAAAACAAGGAAAATGTATGACACTTCAGCTACAGTCATCCAAGATATGTTGAAACGCACATGGCAGTATCTGCAGAAAGGCAACATTTATTAACAGCTACAAATGATAACATATCAAAATAATACACCTAAAATAAATCAATTTGTACTATTATCAAAGCCATTATTTGTTCTGTTCTTCTCTCTTCCCGTATTGAATAAATATTTACAATAAATATTGAAATATTAACGTTTTCTACGTAATTTGCACTAAACAAATTGTAACTACCAGTTTCGTCGTCCTGTTTGTAATTTTAACATGGTTCTTCCATATAACGTGTTTTGCTTCACGAATGCGCCTATAGCACGCATAATAACGACCTTGCCTTCAATTACGCCAATATTTCTTAACCACCCAGTTATTAGTTATGCTACGAATTTCAGCAGTATCACTTCCTGCAATAGCACCGCTTTCCACTTGGAGCGCACACACACACAATTAACGTAATATATGGACAGACGGTCTATTAAATCCGAATAAGAAGTTACTTAACAGAATACTCAGCGTCTGTATTATGTTATTTAAATTCACCGTTTGCGATCCTTACTTTACATGCTAATTGTGATAATATCAAGAAGGTTGATATGAATGAGACATGTAGGTCGCATGGGGTACAAAAGGAAATTTAAATACGTGAAACTCGTACAATTGCTGCGAAAACTACAGGGCTGGTGGCAGCTTGAAGACGTTGAAGATAGGGAAATACGATGGGAAGATGTAAACTGGATTGAACTTGCTCACACTGAGATTTCGGATTCCTCAAATGCAGTAAATTTCGTGAATAACAATCACATAATCCTAGGAAAATCTCTTGTCAAAAAAGGCTATTTATTCAAAAAGATTATTCGTTAATAAGGCATTGCGCAAATATCAGAAGTCTTTGGAATACTTTCTAGATCTACCAAGAATATGTCTAGTAATATAAATCAAACAATTCTAAGCAGTATTTGCCACAGTCTAATATGCAATTTTTTCACCAAATACCTCCAAAAGAATGACTTGCACATTATCGTACAAACGCTAAAGTTTTCGATAATAGCTCGTAGAATAAAAAACATCACAGTATTTAAATTGCGAATATAATGGCCAATCGATCTTGTAGGAGATATTCGGATCGAATAAGTGTGTCTATATTAAAATAAACATGGTAGGCCTACTTTAAGCGTTACAATATTGTGCTTATGTAAATTACATTTAACATGAACGTACGTTTTCCTGCTCCTAGTACGTGGAAGACAGCGACAGAAGTTTAGAGATGCAACGCAGACATCTGTGGAACACAACTGAAGCCAATTTACTCGTATAAAATGAATTCTATTCCTTCTTCAACCAGAGAGTGGGGGATCAGACACAACTTTCACCTTCTCTACTGCCCTGGACTCCTCTCGGAGTCTTCTTAAGTGGTTTGGTCGAGTAATTATCATTGGAGATTTCCAGAGTTCTTGATCTAATTAGTAGAAAATCGCGTCACTTTCAATTGTAAGTGATACGATATAACGTTGGTAATATTACACTTCGCGCTCATCTTTCGCCATATTTATACTGAATATTTAAGTCTCATCTTCTTACATATTAACGCCAATACTTCATATTATTGTTAATGATTTATACATGACAATGAGACAGAGAAGGTGGGAATACGATCACTCAAAGACTTAGAAAGAGATAGAATTATAATATTAATATGAATGAGACATCAGGTTCTCACGGCGGTAAGTACGAAGATGGCTGCTTTATCGTTGTAGCGCCGTGTAGCATGGCAGAATTTTACCATCGGTTTAGAGGTCCTTGCTTCCTCCATCATCAGGGATCACTGCTCTGATTATGGATGTAGTAAGTACCACTGAAACGTCGGTAAACTTCTACCAGAATTTTCGGTGCAAGAAAACAGAAGACAGCCATCTTCATTAAGATGATCTTAGAGAAATATATTGTGAAGGTAAGATACTGACGGAATTGGCTAATGATCATGCCAAATGGTTGGCTGTGGTGTTGAACCTAACTACTCTAATGTCAAGAGAGTTAATTAATTATTACTGTGTTGAGAATATTTGGATGCAAAAAGAAGTAAGAAGAAGAAGGACAATTTTACACAATGTGGAGCTTCCTGATTAACATATCCTACCTGGTCTACTATTGTTAGGATTATTAAATCAAAGAAGATAAGATGGGTGGGAAGAGTAACACACAAGTGCGATGAGAAATGCATGTAAAATTGTAGTCAAAAAACCTCAAAACAAAACACAAATTAACTGTTGCCCACTGGGGCTTGACGCTCGGTACAATCATTAATATCAGAACTGTTAGAAACAGCAGTGCAATAAACGAATCGTCTTCTATGCAGACCTTGTACGAAACAATCAAATTGCGACCTCACCGTCTGTCATGAATCACGGTCTTAAATTCTACAAAAAATACAACGACCAAGAAGGCGGTGGGCATATTCCCACGTAGTACAACCCAGCACGCGCACGATTTAAAGCGAAAAAGCGGTGCGGACAGATGAAAGACTTCACTTCCTGAAAACACCATAGAATTGGGTAGTATCATGTCATTCCGTGAGGTATCTACATAAACAGAGCTTTAACACGAACTGGTTATTATTAAAACAGATGAAAAAGATTAAAACCAGACGCGTTTCGGTCTAAGAGGCCATCATCATCACTGAACAGTCCAGCAGCTACATCCGCTCAACCTTGGTGGCTTGGCCTTAAGTGTGAAGTTAAAATCAACATGTTGCAGTTGAAAAATAGAAACCGTGATCGACAATTACATAAATCTAAACATCCACTGGCTTACGTTTGCATATAAGCACTTACATCACCATTTTGAGATATTTTACTTGCTCGAAGCTCGAGTCACACTGAACTCGGAGGCTGGAGAAGTCCATCTACACACGTTGCTTTTCTTTAATCGCGATTAACTTATATATAGAAGGGTCTTAACTAAAAAGTAGTTTATAACGATATTATTTGCAAATATAAATGTCTGTAGTTCGGGGGTTGGTATGAATTTGTTAAACATAGACATACTAGTAACTAGGAACGTCATATGGAAGATCTCATTAAACATAAAGGAATTTACTTCCGTATGGTTGGCTACGTGAGGAATTGGGTAGCCACCTTCGTGTTTCAGACAGAGAGTATGTGTTATCACTGAAATGGTCTGTCTCCCACACGTTATCCCTTTACCGATACTAATTCTTTAAAGCACAGTGGCAACTATATGTACCACCTGTTTTAATAATCAATATCTATATCTTGTATTTAATAGTTTTGTATTATTCTCATCGTAAACAGGGTTTACTTCCTTCAACAGAATTAACTAGTAAATCTTTGTAATGGTGAAGTATCGTGTTTTCTTTGCGGTACGGACTGAATTATGAAATATTATTGAAGACAAGGCGAGGGACAAATGGGTTAAATGGATGCTACGGCTACCTTTGATACTTCAAACGCATTACCACCTAGTATCGAGAATTATTTAAAATTATAATTCTGATCCTGGTGTATTCTGTTATTACGATGGTCCCTACGTAATTGCATTTTGTGAGTTGGTCCTGTTAGTCAGCATTATTATTATTATTATTATTATTCAGTGTTCTGTCTGACGACAGGTCCATTGCTCTGCCCAAAACGAGCTCTCCAGTTTTCCCTATTCTCAGCTTCTCGTTTTAATTCCTAGAACTTCATCTTCTTTCCTTGTTTAAGATCGTCGGTTAGCTGTGTCAGTCTTCTTCCCAGTCAGCATGCGTACGGTTAAATTCATCATTAAAAGCAGTTTCTTTTAAGATCACGTATGCAGCAAGCAGCAAACTGGTCTGTCACGTTATCCTGCGTTCACTTGTATTCATTTAGATTGGGAGCTTTATTTTATCAATATAAACCACGACAGGTCCAATTCTATATTAAATGTGCACGAGAACTCAAAGTTATCTTTACAACTGTGTTTGTACATTTAAAGTTGTCCCTGTACCCGAGCACCATGACTAGAAGCAGTCATCAGATAGATATTAGCAATATTTAATTCTTCTCTCGGAAGGTCATTTCAAAAGAGTACGGTGAGGTCCGTGAGTTGGAATAATTGCCAACTGATAATCTATAGATTGTAGAGAGTACGAGCCACATGCGATTAGGCAGTACACACTGCCATTGTTCTCGTGTAAGCAGAGCGTTTCAACTCACCACTTACGTAATAGGTTTCCTCTATTATTTTTTCTTTCATTTTGAAAAATGACCTCGTTTCTCAGATAGTCAGAGGAATATCTTCCAGAAATTAACTTTGACTTCCGAAACATCTCATTTTTCAGATTCGTAAGTCCTAATAACGTATCTCGATAATTCTGAATTCAAGCGGTAAACTTACACACGATATAAACCAAGTTCACAATGTAGGGCCGTCCTTGAAGGGCTTGTAGTTAATCAGAGGTGGTGAGGAGTTTGTGCTTTTATGAGGTATATTTATTTCAATTAATTCAATAAACTATAGCTGATGTGTCAACTCCGTTCGAATCCCTCCTCGCTCTTTTTTTTTTTGGTCTCCCAAGTTCCCGTTTCTAGACGCTTATTTTGTTATAAATACCTGAATTGTTTTGTTTGATTTAATTTGTTACAGACTGTAGGAAATGAGGTCGACGTGGCCTCCAATGACATACCGTTCATGTCAAGTTTCATGGAAATCCGCCCAGTGACTGATTTGAAACACGTGGATAGACACGTTCACGTATAAATGCGTTTGCTTTACGCACCTTGCCGTACTGCTGGCTACTGGTGGAAGTGTTGGATGCCCAGTGTCCTGTCTCCACCCTAGCGTGCTCCAGCATACCAGTGACGCTGTCCACGCGCGACCATTCCTTCACGTTGTGCCGCTGAAAAGGCATGGACCCGCTGCCCCCAGATCTCGATGGAATCACCTCCATTTCTGCTCTGCTTCACTCAGCTGATGAAATTCCCACATCGACCATGTCATTGTTAGACGGTGACACCTGCCTGAAAAAACAAATTAAAATACCTCAAACGGAAGCAAAGAGCTAACCAAGGGCTGGAGATCGGGGTTTATTTCTCGGAAAGGAACAGTTTTTTTTTATTTTGCCATCACACAGCCTCTAGGAGTTAAATGGCCGGACCGTGAAGCTTCAACTCAGCCCGATGTGAAGGTCACAGAATGCGAAGAGCTTGCATATGATACGTCTTACGCTAACTGTCACGTCCTGTACTTTCTGGTGGAAAGGCACATATACAAGATACAGAGAATAGTTGTGACTGTGTAATAAGCTGTTGCGAACCGCCGACAAGAGGTGATCATCCAATCTGAAGAACTCAACGTGCGGAATAAACAACCCTCAGCGAAAAAAAGAATGTATATTACTTCGTGGCACGACCTAAGAACGTAAAATGCAAAGGATAATCACCACAACATAAATATTACATAAACAGAATGTGAAGATCTGAACTCAAACCAATTGTCAACAGTCGACAGCTTCCTTCCGAGTCCTTATCTACTAAACAATCATAACACAGTCGGATGATTATATAACATCTGCAGTTGAACAGCTTAGTTCAATATTCTGTGAGTTTATATTACAATTATCACATTATGGCAGTGGCGGCTCGTGAGTCTGAGCAACGGTAGTGCTGCGTAAGGGGAAAAAATCAGAACAGTATTTCAACACATAACAATACAAATAAATGAAAAGTAAATTTACATCAGGAGAAAACGTATACGTGATCGACGGTGTTTTAACAATTTGAAAGTTCGGAAGCGGGAGGCCATGATTTTTTACAACATTTTTCACTCAAAGACAATTTATAAACAGTAATTTGCCGTAACTATAATACACTTCCTTTGCTCATTAACATTATCAGAACAAAAAATGGTCAGCATACAGAATTATTGAACACTCATTAACAATAGCCACTCAACAGTTTGTGATACAGAAACTAGTCTAAAACACGTGGTACCGGGCAAGGGTGTTTACTATAAGCCGGCTGCGGGAACTGCAGCTCCGATACGCGCTGTACAAGCGAACTGCCCCTCACTCCACCGCCCGCAGCGCTCTATAAATTTGAACGGCTAGACGCGCTGAAAATCTAGCAGGCGGATGATAGCCCCGTTCTGCTTCCCACTCCTCAACCGTGGACTTACTATCAGTTCAGCCGATTAATGGATAATGACAACGTAAGGGGCAATATTAAAATAATGATATATAGGAAATAAAGTTTTACAAAAATTTTATACACAAATAATAAATTTTTCAATTTTTGAAAAATTATAGGGGTTGCTGCAGCTCTGCATGATGGTTATAATAAACTTTAAATTGTAATGTATATCGGGGCTGCATGTGGCACACTGGTCGCCTGTTTACCATCCCTGATAAGACGATTTAAGTGGTTAACTGGACTGGAACATTGGGAACAGAGCAGTCTACCACCACCACCACCACCACCACCAAGCGATCGGGATGTGCTCCACTGAATGCGAGAGCACCAGAAACAAACAGCTTCTTGCGATGATGAAAGTTAATTCCAAATTACGTTTACATTTTGTGTCCGTGGACTGGCACTAACATGGCTCAAGAGGTAAGTAGGACAGAAACAACAACTGCGGAAAATATCTTTAGTTTATGCTTCTTTCGTCAAATTACTGTTAGGAACTTTAAGACACGCGAAACCTTTCTTAAGATGGCTGTCTTCTGGGTTGTTGCGCCGTGTAGTCTGGTAGACGTTTACCGACGTTTCAGAGGTCCAAGCTGCCTCCATTATCAGGGCGATGATGGTCAGATAACTGGTCTAAATGTAGAAATAAAAATAGATCGAAGAGTAATAGAGTATCAAAGAGTGGACTGAATTAGCAAGCAAAGGAGAGAGGAGGGTCCAATGGTGTGAACAAGGTAATGAAGCGGAGAAGTTCTTGTCCAGCTAAATAAGCAAATTTTCAAGAAATATTCTGTTCCATGAAATGACCAGTATATATAACAATGCTCTCTTTTAGGCGCTGTTGAAGTCACACTATTATTATTATTTTTATTATTACGTAGAAATTAGAACCTACACACAAAAACAAAGCTTTAAACAATAACACCTAACCAGTACAGATTAATTATTAATACAATTTTGAAAAGGAAGAAGTGCCTTTGGCCTAATCGTGCACGTGCACAGTTCTAATATGTCAGTGGTTCCATGAAGAGCGCAATGGACGAAATACTGGGAATCGGGGCGTAACAAGAACCCACACGCCATTAGCTCACACACAAACACTCCCACACCCTGTCAGCCCTTTGTTGTTTTAATAGGGTTCCTTTTGTGCCAGTGAACTTCAAGCCAGAAAACACAAATATGCAAATGATTAGATAATAGTATGTTATATAGCCAAAATGCATGAAACTATTATGCCTAAAAACTGTAACGTCACAGGGGAGGTCTCTATAACCACGTTCCAAATAACAAATCCTGTGGCTGTCCGAGTTTCTTTCGAAATGTGACAAAGTTAGCCAAATTACAACAAATGAGACTGTGTTAAAATCCCATCTTTAAACCCAGATATTGACATACTCCGATTTACAAGTTCCTTGTTTGCCTGTTTTTGAGTCATCGACTAAACGTGTAACTGATGGGAGGTGGGGGAGGGGCGGTGTCTCGCCTAAGAATTGTCAATCGAATTTGACGTTCGTCAATACTGGATAGATATAACCCTACCTTACATGAAGCTCAAATCAGACCATCATATTCTCTCAAAATGACATTGTATAAAGAAACGACATGTAACTAAAAATGAAGACCTTGATGAGCTCTACAGCTTTGAGGATCTATAACTTTATGCATTATAATAGGCCTATTTGTAACGTCACATAAATTTATAATCTGTAACAATATATTTATTTGTATCTGCCATGGGCTATATGAACATAAGGTCAAAGCGGTATAGAAGAGGCCCCATTTGGAAAATATAAGTAAGCCCAAGTCCATTGATTGATTGATTAATTAATTGCCTGATTCTTGGTTTGTTAAACAAAATTTCAACTGCCTAGTTTATGTAATCTAATGGTGGGATGACTTGTTAATCATGAATCGAAAAAGACGTGGCTGGAAGCTGTCGTTGCATATTTTAAAATACAGTCTTGGATTAACATGAATGGGCTGAGGAAAAGCACAACAAATGCAGTCAAGATTCCACACCGAGAATTTAGCCCAGAGCCTCTCGAGTGAGAACTAGGAGTGTTCTCCACTCTTGTTTAAATAGAAAATACTGGATAGAGAATAAAATAGACATGCCATATGGGCCGACGCAAGGAAAGTAGCGGAACTGGCTGGCATGCTTTTGCCATTAACTAAACATCGTATGGGTGTCAGTGCAGGTGTTTTGCGGACCGCGGCTCAAGTATATCGCCTACATAATAACAACCTGGAGGCGTCTGGTTGGCCACCATTCTAAGAAAAGAGATGACATGTTCCCTCCATTATGGCCTTGTTTCACCAGTGAATGAGTAAACAAAGGACAATCGCGACTTCAACGACTAAACCGTTAAAAATTAGAGAAGAGACTTCAATGCGTGTATAAACAGATAACCGTTACATGTGAAGACACAGTGAACAGAAACTTTAACCGGGTCTCTAAGCACAGAGTTCGAAAGACGAAGTGGATGCACTTCTCTCACAGTTTGAATATAAATGAAACTGGCTGGTCCCTAAATCCTTTCAAGACACTGTTCCAGCTGCAGAAGATATATAATGTTGAATATGACGGAAAGAGATAACGGTGAACAGACGAGAATTTGAGACACGCGGTAGTGGCCAAGGATGGATGAGGAAAACCACAAAAACTATCAGTCCAGCCGAGATTCGAAGTGGGTAACGCCAGAACAGACATAAAGAGGTGCCCTAAGATGGAAGCACTTGCAACAGAATACTTCATTTTACATCAGTTATGGCTACGATAAATTTAATAAAATATATGACACAAAATAAGCGAACTGATAATGGTGGTTGGTACAACTTTGTTTTATAATGCAAGAACAAATCTAACCTTTGGGTAGCCTGATACACTAAGACAATACTTTATAGCAACACTTCCATCTAATGTGGCTTATTCGGAGCCTGGCTAGTGGAAAAGCCGGATCTGGATATTAAACTACGCCCATTAAAGCCATACAAGTTGGTTAAGAAGCACATTACTCTCTTAATTGTGTTACTACATTGTGTTTGAGTGAGGACAAAGGCATGTGGGAGACAACACGTACGATGCATTTTCAAAATGAAAATACAACCAAAAAGAGAGTCACAGCTCAATTCTAATTATCCGGAAATGTTTGTAGTGTTTTTAATGAATCCAGCTTGTAAACAAATATCTAAAACACGTGTCGTTCTCGTAATGAAATATGGACTACCGAATGGCGATATTTAGACATTAATATGGTTTCTCATCATTTTTAAATCTATCTGATGCATTTTACAATAAAATATTGCCTTCAAAAAAAAAAATATATTTGTGAAGAAATAGAAGTTTTGGATCTCGAAAGAAATAATCCGCAATAAATTTCAATAGGACTTTTCCACTACATATTTTTCCAACGATTCATCCGTAAGTGCAGCGAGTTCCTTGAAGACTTGAGTTGTACCGACTACGCATAACATATTCAGAACCAGGGAAGTTCCAAGTTCAAATTTACGCAATTTGATCGACCGAACGTAGAAAGATTTTCCTCCTTACAGTTACTGTTGCAATAGGATGAAACTATATATCTGTGAAACTGGGCCTTACCCGGATAATATATGCGCATGGGGCAATAGTGGAATGACACTGCAGGGTAAAACAAGATGACTAAGAGAAAAACCTGTCCCAGTGCCACTTTGTCCACATATCCCACATGTGCTGACATGGACGAGAACCTGGTCGTTCGGGGTGAAAAGCTGGCGACCAACTGGCGACCCTCTTCCTCCTTACTTATCAATAAGCAATTTCCTACTCAGCTGTGGCCTGTATGTAATACTGGCACGCCGCGATATACAGTAAAACCCACGCGTGTGGAGGAGACAGATTTGTACAGAAAAGTGCCAGCGCCTTCCGTCGAGTCAAGGTGGACCCCGTTCAGTCGAACAATGGATTTCGCAATCAACAGGTCTGTTGATTACGCCTCGACAAAATGCCCTAATAAGTCATCAGTATGTCTTGTTATCGGATACCGATTGATAATTAAGGATCCTCCTCATTCGTCCTCCTTGGTATTCATATTTTATTAACTACGTGTTCAAGTTTTTTTTATTAATCACTTTAGTAGTCTTATTATCTTCATCTTCTTCCTTCTCTGCAATATTCTTCTTCTTTCCTCCTATTCTCTTCATTTTCTCATTTTCTTCTCCAGTTAATATGTTATTCCCAAAATACGAGTCTTTAACGCAGTTTCGCAGGGTTTCTTTGTCATTCAGGAAAATAATTTTAACCATTCCAGAAACAATGTCGCGGGATACGTGATTATTCTATTAATTCCTCCACTCCTTCATTAATTTTTGTATGAACTACATTCCTCACTGTTACCCGACGTTTTTCACTTTTCTCACTTTTATGAACGGTATCTCTTATCACTTATGTCCGTTTATTAGCCCATCATTCCTCCTTGCGCCAGATGCCACATTGTCGGCTGCTCTTTGCTTGTCCTTCCTTTATGGATGACAGAACTAAATATTGTTATTACAATTCACACGTGATATCACTTCCTCGTCTTTTTCGTTTGCTATTCCATTCTTCCAAGCGCTGAATACAACACTGTATTCTAATACTCCAACTGATCATTCTTTAAGGATGATGTCACTTGATGTCTGTCTCTGCAATTATTGTGAGTAAGGAGTACTCTTTCTTTCTGTCTTTAAACTGTCTCTCTTTCCCTTTCCTTTGTACTCCAATGTACGAGTAACTCGAGGCACCGTCAGAAATAATATCACCAGATAAACAGCAGCCCACACAATGTAAGACTTGATCTCACAACTCTATCCTGCTCTACTCTCAAACTAGTTTGTAATCCCCCATAAGCACCTCTGGGCTAATAACGGTACGGACGCTGAATCACCGGATGTTTTATATATCGCCACATTTACTGGAAGGTGAACTCAGGTATCGACTCCGATCAACTATACAGAATGTCCCGTGATGTTGTACCAATGCTTCCTGAGGATATTCCCAGTCAGAAATGTCATATGAAAATACATCCGATCCTCAACGGTAACGGAGTTATAGACAGACATTACAGATTATATGAACGACACAAAACACGATTACGGATGTACTCCCAGCGAATGACGGGGCACCTCACACGTGATGGAGTACCCGAATGAGAAGTTCCCTCGCCGAATGGCCACTACGGTCACCGAACATCACTTCCATAGGTACATGAAAAACATGAACTACGATCATAACCTGATCACTGTTCTGCATTGATATCAATTAAAATATATTACTATCATCGCGATATGAACTCTCGCATTTGGAATAAAACAGGTAACATTAAGTTCATTTCCGGACATTCTGTTGTTAACTAATCTATAAACTACTCCGTGACCCAACAAATTATGCCTTGGACATCACTGAGTGTTCGGTGCAGAGATAAATACTAATCGACAAGTATTTTACAGTCGGGAAAGAAGCAAGCTACACTCCCCACATAAAATTACTTTCTCACGGATCACTGCACTAATTAGCATGCGCTGAATCACGCCTAACCTGGTCCCTCTTATTGCGATCTGAGACAGATCTGGCGGAAGCATGAATAATATAATGATGAGTGGATATTAGCTGCTCCTTTAATCCGTTCAGACACACACTTGGACCATGTAGACTGTTTAAACAATAAAACTTTTTTTTTCCACTTATTCTCAGACATTTAAAATGCTGTTTCTTTATTCCAGTGCTATCTTCCAGCGGAAGTAACTGTCCGAGGTAAGACTGGGGCCTGCCCCTCTATTCATACCACTCTCGTGACGATCATGACTGTTCTTCAACACGAAGTTCAGCTTTTATTCTGATGCACCTTTCTATCCTTAACTTCCAGTGATGTCAATGAGAGAACAGAGATGCACTGCCATTTATGTTCTCGAAATAAGAGTTGGCAGGCGCAGAGAGTCCCAATGAAGGACGGTCGAAGATGATTCACATAAACGAGGAAGGCTCCGCTTTCTTTTATAATTTGTAGTGTTTGTTATCCAGGGGTCCACAAGTTGACTAAATTTTACTTTTTTATATTGTATTGCTGCAAGTTTTAAGCTTCTTTCGTCCCTTTTTTATTGCCACACTGGAGTCAAAACATGATGAAAAACGACACCTTCTGTCTACATTCCAGTTATTCTGTATTCTGTTTAATTAGAATGTATGAGATAATTTTGGGGAGGGGGTTCACAGGACCAAATATGTAGGAAGGGGGTCCGCGGCACCAAATATGCTCAGGAACGCTGATTTACTGGACTTGCTCACTGCACTGACCACCGAACTGAACTGCTGAACTGACAAGAATTCCTGAACAAGACACTGGCAACTCAATGCCAAGCGTCGCGATGCCTATCGTCCCAACGCCGCTACAAGTTTCCGAACAAGCAAAGATTAATCTCGGGACGCCAGACAACATGACACAGACATCCCAACGCCGACAGTGCAAGGCAGTTAAAATTTATTTCTCGTTCTCTAACTCAGTCTAACCTAAACTAACCTGACCTAGTAGGATTTGAACGATTTATCTCGTGTAAAACACCGAAAATTTTAACGCTCTTGTTCCTAACTGGGAATTCGGGATCGAAACTGAAATAATTCTTCATTGTATCAAGTCTTGGCAGAGCAGCAACTTTTGTCCTCCTATCAGTCCCATGTACCAAGAACAGAGTAGAAAGCCGACAATCAAGAAAACAGATCGTGAGTGAAATATGCGAATTGATAATCGTATCAATTCAACTTTCGATGGTAGTAGTCAGTCGATCGATAGAGTGGGACAGAAGTTATTATAACACACTGCCGCCCGCTAGCCTAAATAAGTTTTTTTCTCCTGTTCTCCATATGCACTCGTGATTAATACGTGTAGGCTGTGTGGTATTACATAAATTTAATCGGGGATAGAGAATGAGGTTAGAGGGACAAGAAGAATGGGAAAACTGAAAAATCCACACAAAATTTTAATGTAAAAACTGGAGGCAAGAGAACATTTGGGGGACCTAAGGATGGACAGAAATATACAAAAATATATCTTAAATAAGTTCCAGAAGTATGAACTGTATTCAACTGGCTCAGGAAAAGGTCCAATGGCGGGCTTCTTTTAACACGGTAATGAACCTTCAGGTTCCATAAAAGTAAGAAATTTCTTGGCTAGCTAAATAACTATAAATTCTTAGTGAGATTTTGTGTTCTCACGGATGCGAGTATGAAAATGACAGTCTTCTGAATTGTTGGCTATGTTGTTTGACAGACATTTACAGACGTTTCAGAAGTGTTTGATGCCTCCATTACCAGGGCGATCATAGCCTTGATGGAGGCAGCAAGCACATCTGAAACGTCGACACATTTCTACCAGACTACACGGCGCAACAAACCAGAAGATTACGTTTTTCAACTAGCTCTTTATGTCAGACTATGTACCATGGACTTCGGTCCAATTACTTTAGTATAAGACATCCAAGAAAATACACTCCACTGTGGTAGGCCTATTAGCTACGTATGAAATTATAAGGTAACTTATCACCAAACACCCAAACACTTTGCTTCTGATCAGTTACGTATTCACTCCGCAATAACATGGCGACATGCTCTGTAGTCAGCAAAGCCTCTTACTCAATGAACAGTAGAGTCTTCCCCTGGGGGCACAGCGGTTGGAGGTGAAGGTAATCATTCAAATCTATAAACATTTATTGTCAAGGCCCAGAATTCTTGGAGCTTTACCTTCAAGCTTCCTTCACGTCTTCTTGGCGTGGCGCCTAAGATGCAGAAAAACTTAACTTTTACTTCCTACATTTAACAATGGTTCATCAGTTACTGCAATCAAACTACCTATCGTACTATGAATCATCTGGCAAAATTCCCCGCTTTTATGAAACACAGTGACTCGTCATAATTATAGGAAACTTTGACACTGATCTGGTCCTGCGACAGTTCGGTTCTGTTAATGACCTCACAACGTATTTTCTGGTGTAGAGGCATGCCACCGAACATCTGTGATCACAATTTCATTTTAGGCATCTAGGCTCTAAGGAAACGGTAAGATCCGATCTCAATAGTAGTTAGAATTTTCCGTGTCTAAACTGCTCCTCGTCTCAACGTAAGCATAATTTAAATTTCATACTTTCATTCACGCATAAGCGACAATAATATTACATTTTTATTCGATATGATTAATATTTAAAAATAAAGTAAAAAAATAAAGCTGTCCCACTAGACGCCATATAGGCGCTTGTGGGAAGTGGTGGTATAGCTCCTACTCATTCTTAATCTCGGTACTAAAGTGGGGTGAGTGGTCAGCATCACGCCCCGGCCGCGATTTACCCCCAGGAAAGGACCCCGGTACCCATTGGATAGTGGGCTGGGTGGGCCCCAGAGCCGGTCTAGACGCAGAGGCTACAGGGAAAAAAACAATCCTCTGCCCCCGTCGGGGATCGAACCCAAATGAAATAAAATTAAAACAGTAAAATGTTTGCGAAGATTTCAGGTTCTCACTACGAGTATAAAGATGGCTGTCTTCTGGGATGTTGCGCAGTTTAGTCTGATAGATATGAAGCGACGTTTCAGAGCTTACTGTCCCCATAATCAAGATCATCATTCTGATGACGAATGCTTTACACGGTGCAGCATCCCATAAAAATATTTCTTTCTATGAAGCGTAATATTTCTAGTGATGATTAAAAACAGAACATTTACGTATACAGAAACTGAACATACCAAGGTCAACGTGTCATTCAAAATTGTAAAGAAAGTATTTGGAAAAGTGTGCGTATCCACTGGATTACTTTGTTCTTGTTTTGTACAGGAAAGGCCTTGATACCTGTGAATACTTGCAATTAGTTTAAACAGTACGCAGACGTCGTCACTAATTACTCGTGACATTACCTGCACGCCACGCCAGGCAAAGCTTACAATAAATATCCTTCAATTTGGTCACCGTTGGGAATAGACCTTCACGCCATAACAGTTCAATAGCGTTTTAACGGTGACCTAATAGCCAGTTTAATCCCTTCGTCACTTACCCTTTAATTGTTTCCAAAGAGGCGGAAGTGATTGTAAGAATTCCTGACTGGGCGAATTCAAATGGGAGTTAATACGTTCTTAATTATTAAACTTACCTAATATGTACTTCTTAAATTAAATCTTAAAAGAATCTGACACGAACGTGTTATAAGGTCTACTAGTACAAAGGACAATGATGACCGGTTCCCTAAGCGACCTTAACATTTTATTAGAAGTAGCAGAGGAATCACATTAAGGTCAAAGAAAATGCGACTTGTCTCCATTTGAATTATAAACTTTAAACTACATAAAACTATAAATTTACCTCTCGTTTTATATTAACATGAAACTTTCTTTTTACTCTGGGGGAAGTGCAAAGATAATGGAGTTAAGAAATTGTTGATAATCTAACAGTAATGAAGTTAACAAAGAACTACTGAAAATTACATAAGAAAGGACTTCAAAAGTTTGTGCCTTCATTCAGTGTAATTAAGATGAGTGGGTATGACATACAGCAAGCACAGGGAAAACAAGATGGTCATATAAACTTTTGATCGGAAAAGCTGAATGGAAGACAACCTGGAAGACACTGGTGTAGGTGGAAGGATAATATTAAATGGATTTTTAAACAGGGCGTGATTTTGTGGAATGGACTAAACTTATTCAGGACGAGGTCCAAATTGCGGAGTACTGTGTCCACGGTCGTGGATCTTCAGTTCCCATAAATAGATAATTTCTTGACCAATTATCAGCTTATTAAGAAGGATCTGGCACCATGAAGTCAATCATCTGCATCAAAATTTTGTCAAAACGTGAAGAATTGAGTCAGATCTATCTTATTATATATTAGCCCTGTAGAAATGCATTTATTTATACACATAACTACATTTGATAACATTTTCTTTCTTTTTTTCAGCACTTTCCTCTCCATCTCTCCCTTCCTCTCTTTGTTTCTCCTTCTTTTGAAGTAAAATTTGTCCATGACAGGGACGAGGTAACATGTATAAAGACTCCATTTATCTTTCTGTTTACACGTGAACATGAATGTGACGTCATTTTGTTCCTTACATGTTACTTCGTGTATAATTAATGACGTTTCTCTACGCTGTTCCTCAAATGGCGTTCAAGTGTACGGCACGCTTTACAAGGCAACAACGTGAATATGTGGGGTTCGAGTCTAGTTTGGGACATTTTCTGACAACCTGCTAGTCCACATCCAGCACTGCCTGACAGCGCCAAATTCGTCCCGTGGCGAAATTTTGCTTTAATTATGTGTTAATATATTCGAACTGCATTAAGACAAAAAAGTGTGGTACAGTCATAAAGAGAAATACGCGTTAATTGTTTTCCGACGTTTGTTATCTCGCTTTATAACATTAAAAAACAATGACTAAAAAGGGTGACATAAGACAGGTATAATAATTAAAACATTTCCATAACAATAAATTTGACCTTAATGTTGAGGTCATTATGTTCCGAGTCCACTGCATACCATCAGTGTTTATACTTGGCAAAGATGTTCCTCACTACCTATAAATAAATTCCGTAACAGTGCCAGTGTCTTCGTCGAAAAAATTATCACCTGGTCAAATTCTATGCTTCATGCGATCCCAAAGGTTTATCACAGTGTTCACAAAAGCCCTAAACTGGTCTTTAAAAACTGCCTTACAAACTTAATCGTTTTCTAAGATATAAACAAAAGTCAGGATCCTGGACTAGTATCCTAGTCCTAACAGAGATATCCGCCTAGCACTGCTCTTACTTCACGTTATCACGGCCGCCATTTTGGTATTATTTATGGCAGAAAATTGTAAGCACAAAGGTGGGGGTGGCATGATATTCATACCAACTTTCATAATTATTTCTCAAATATTACCCAGGATATTAAAAAGAGACATCCAGATGGGAGTGGACGAACCAATTAGCCCATCTCCCGTCATAAAATAAGGAAAAGGGAGCTAAAAACGTAAACGGGATGAGCAAGCCTGGCATTCGGAGCAAATTTTGCGGGCAAACATCACGGTGAACCCTCCACCAAGACGCGACTCGGTCTGCAGGATGTCGGTGGCAAGTACAAGCTGCCGTCTCAAGGCCTCGCCTTCTACGGCGATCGGAAGGGCACCAAGATGAATGAAGAAACGAACAAAGGTAAAAAGAGGTGAAATGTAAAAGAAAGGATCAAGGATGAATGACATTGCGAACGAGGTTTTCTGCTTGACAGAAGACGAAAAGGCGAAAGGTTACTTGGTACCATCTCACAAATTACAAAATACAGGAAGAACAACATCGCATGGTCAAGCTGGATTAACGACACTACTGAAGACACACAATGTTCAACAGCTCATCTATTACTGTTAGGGCAGTCCCTTATAGGAAGCTGTAATGCAGATCGGAAAAGGAGAAAAAGTGAAATTTGATGTGTTCAGGCTGCGAGGATGGTGACGCTGTTCTTCTGGGTTTTAGCGCCGTGCAAACTCGTCGGTAGACGCAAAAGTTTCAGAGAGACATACTTCAGGGCTGAAGAAAGAGACAACCGACAGCGCCAAAATCCAGAAGAACAACATCGTAAAATATAAACAGAGTTTCGGTGGTGAAAAACTCTTGTATCGTGCTGTTTGGATGATATGAAACTGGCTAAAGACAGGGTTAATTTGCTGGTTTCGATACTAGCGACGTTGACAATCTGGGTTATGCTGCCACAGTAGATTAGTTCGTTGGTTAGCTTAAACTGCAGAGGCTATATAGTGGAATAAGTTAGGAAAATCACTTATGGTGTGTGTGTTTATATGTTGGAAAACAGACGTTATGCTTGATAAATACGCTGCAGAATATATTTCTTAAAGCAGCGTGGTCGCCACACCCGGCCCGAGACCGCTTGTATGCAGGTCCGCAAAACCATTTGTTAATCTATTACTAGGTATTACAAGATCACATATCTTCTTTACTCCAAAGGATTTGAAAAATAAATCGAGATTCTTCTCTCGTCTGTTGCCTAAGTACAAGTGCCATACATGCTATCTACTTTAAATACCCTGCCGTGAGATAAATGTTTTCAATGTAAAACGACACAAGTTGTTGCAGAAGCAATTTCAAAATAATATGCAGTTCCACAGTAGAAGTTTTTTGAGCATATATTGTGTTAATTTTTCATTTCTGAAAAAGTGTTGTTAAAAACGACAAGATGTGGCTATTAGATTTTTTTAAAAAAAATTGTGCCACGAGGGGTTCCTTGATGCTATGGACTAACGAGAAAAATATTCTTGGCCCAAGGGCCAAGGGAAGAAAAACGTTGGACCACTCTGTCTTGAAGATTCTTATTACGTCCTCACTTATGCACGTTACACCCTGTTTTCAAGAACGCGGGTCTCCAGAACGAGTCAGAGCGTTACAACCATCACATCTACAGAAGAAGCTATAAAGATTAGACATGCAGTCGGTGGGAAACTAATATCATTACCAAAACTGAGGTTAAACTAGAAAACTATTAAAAGTAGTAGTCTGACTAATTTAATGAACTGAAAGTCAAAAATAACAACTGTAACCAGTTGACTTTCGACGCTTTTATCTGAATAGCCAACCAAACTATGGAACTCATAATGCATGCGTGATTAAAGACACAACAAGCAGATTATAAAGGACAGAAACGTGTCTGTTTTATATTTGGGAGGCATAGAAATATGTCGAAGTCTGCATTCGGTTGATGGGCGACGAAAAACTAGTGGCTACATGCGTTAACACTGCACTCACAGGCCACGCAACGTCCGTTGCCTTCGCCAGAGTTCATCAACATCGCAGCTATCCTGACGAGTAGGTGGACAAACCAAAATCACACAGCGCATTTATCATTCGCTTCCATCAAATCGTGAGAGCTTCGGGCATATTTAAATTATCATCCCGCAAATATCTAGGAAATGCAACGACAGTATATATACATATATAATAAGTACATCATATTAATTTGATTATAATTGCAATAATCATTTCAGGGACCTTCCTTTAAACATGAAAAGTGTTGCGGCCTTCAGAAAAATAATTTATTTCGGGGACCTGGTATTTGTGGCCAACAAAAACGCAGCGGAGTTTAAAAAGTGATACGTAAAATAGCGTGAAGTATAAGTAATTGAAGTAACTGAAGATTTTAGAGCAAAAATGTTTGCAGATGCAAAACGATGTGTGTTGTCTAATTTAAAGGAAGTTTAATATTTTTCAGATTTATAAAGTGAAGTTATTCAGATTTGTTGTAAATTTGTGTCTGTCGCGTCTTTAATTACATTGTTGTAATTAGGACAATAAATCGCACTGTTACAATCGCAATGTCACAACAATTATTTTGGGTCATACTGTTCAAACAACCTTGGATACCAATGTTGCGTTTGATATCATTGATGCATTTCTTATTCCGTTAACTGTCCTGATGACGTCAGCACCAATGACGTAAAGCGCAACTTCGGAATTTTAGTGTACTGCAAACAACACGCATTTCTAAACTTATATTATTATTATTATTATTATTACGAACGTCATGCTGTGTGTTGTTAATCAGAATCAAAGATAGGAGATGAGATTTGCAGCATTGCAGATTTCAGTTTTCAGTTTTCCCTAATGAAACTCCACAGTAAATACCAATTGGCTTTGGCTTGACCAATGGAAAACTTTTACTTGAGCGTGTCGTTCTACTTCGCGACAGGAAGGTCATGGATTCGAATCTTGATTCTTAGTAGCATAATAGTTACAGGATAATAACTTAAAATAAAAAGAGTTCTTGTTACATAGTCCTAAGGCATTATTCAATCATTCTACAACATGTCTAGTTGTCATCATTCACTATTATACACTTTCGGTCAAAAAGTGTCTTTAAATTACTCATGAAACAACCAGAGGGAAAATATTTTAAATATATATGATTCACAGACTTTTTGCTCAGTCTGTACTGTTCTGGCATTTCATTCGAGGTAAGGTAAACGAAAGTTGCCTACATCTGACAGCTGGACTCCGGGGAAATCAAATCTATGCCTCTCGAGTAGTTAAGACATGTTCTGTCATTACAAGAACCACGACTCTCTCTCTCTCTCTCCACAATTTGCATACCAGTACTCAGTTTAAGCTACTTTTACACGAAGTACTTAAAATGGCAGCGTAACGGGTTGTTTTGTCTGACCGTTTGTCTAAATACTAACATTTTTCAATTACATTTATTTTGCGGTCTGCATCAAAATGTCGCGCGAATTTAATTTTAAACATGATCAATAATCGATTCCCAGCAGAGGCACGGTTTCTCGACGCCGTAACGTTCAGGTGGGCTCAGGGGCGACGTAGCCCACTGTCCGAGTATTACAGCGGTTCTTTTCCCTGGGGTCAAAACGGCCGAAACGTGAAGATATCCATTCTCCTCCATCTAACACTAAAACTAAAAATGTCTAAGCCTATTATTCATTTGTACGTTTATCGGTGTAGATAATACATACGCCAAGATGGAAGCCAGTGGTTTCGACTGCTAAGGCTGCAGTGAAAACATGATGTATACTTAACCTTGTTTAATATGCCTTAAAGTTTGTGTCTCGCTTTATGACAACACGACCAATGCCCATGGAAGCTCCGCGATTTTAGGTGGAATTACTCACGTATCATTATGAAACACGCTAACAAATCGCGTAAACACAGCATAAATATTAAACTGTCTGACCAAAGACACAATCGTTAAAATGTGTAATTGCTATGAAGGATTAAAAATGTTGAATTCCTATATCCTTCGAGCCCAACTGCAAGGAACACAGAAAAGCATTCTCTATGAGAGTCGTTTAAGAAAAGTATGAAAAAAAGAGAGAGAGAGAAACAAAAATAAGCGAACATGCATACAAAGGAAGGAAAACAGAAAGAGAGAAACAAAAGAGGATGGATGTATAGCGACAGGGAAAGAAATAAAAAAGTTCTGAGTTTCGCATTCGACAACTTATGAACTCATTTTTATTTTATTTTATTTTATTTTATTTTGAGAACTCCAGTCGAGCAACCAATGCTTTGTTGTCGAAGCAAGTCAAAGCAGCTGACTATGTAGTGTTCGGTCCCCACTCCCATCCAGGGCGAAGCATGACGCGGGGAAAAAGCGACAGTCTTTCAGAGAAGGCTACTGCCTTACCGGCGGGTCACGCGACCTTCGGCTACGTGGTAGAAACAATGGTAATCTGTCTTACTGACATAAGTTGTGCGTCTGGTTCCGGACAACCCACCTCTCCGCAAAACAATTAACATGGCTGACACTTTGAACTTCAACACTGCGGCTAACATCGTCTGGACAGCAAGCCGTGCTGTGAGGAACAGAGTTTGGTCATGATCAATCAGATCGACGTGTAAAAAGTTGCATGAAGTGCAATGAACGATTAGATCGATCCTCTGTACACTGTCGATCGGCCATTTTAAATTACTCCACGAAACTGCCCCTCCCCTCCAAGTGGTAAAGGTGATAATGAAACAATGTCAGCGATGGCTCGGAATGCAAACGTCATTCATATCATCTATCGAATTTCGATTATAATTCGTATTGGGGGTCTACACTAACAGTGAGATCCCATTTTTCGCGAAGCTCAAGTCTAACCTGATCATCTTGCAACTTTTATTTTAAATATTCTTCGCACATTTAGCGTACAGTATAAGGGAGAATCTATGTAATAAATGCCGGTATGAGGCCGTGACAGGCTACTGGAAATATGACGCAGAAGGCCGCTGCTACTGATTACGTTTTCACAGCCACGATGAGTCAATAAATTTAAATTTACTAAACATTCTCCCTCCAATCAATAAAATAGGTGTGTCCTTGCCATATTTGGAGTTGCAGTCTTCTAGAGCAGTGGTATTCAACCTGGGACACGCGTACCCCCGGGGGTACGCGAAGACATCTTAGGGGGTACGTGAAATTTAAAAAAAAAATATTTTATGATAAACACTGAATAATCAGTAATGTAATTTATTTAATTTATTTTAGGTGTAGATTATATACTATGCATAACTTGAATTATACACCAACAACTTTGGGGGTACAAAGTTGAAAAGAATTATATCTGGGGGTATGCAAACAAAAAAAAGGTTGAATACTATTCTAGAGGACCCTGCATAAATGACAATCGGCTACGTTAGCTACGTTTTTTCAGGGTCCAAGTAAAGTAATGTTATATATTTACTACTGTGACAGAGTGCAATGCCCACAACAATCCTACGGTAAATATGGACCACCGAGAAAAACCTCAAACTTGAAATACTGTACATATCAGTTGAGTCTGTGGACCTATAGCTTCGGAATTTGACGGAGCGCCGTAAAATAACCGAGTGGCCAATGACCACATAATAGCCCACATACTCGTCAGATGATGCGGACTTCGTTATGATCGTAATGCCTGGCTTTCTGCGTTAGAAGTCACTTAATGTTACGGTTCTTGTGGGTGGACACGAAATCAGCTCAAGGTCGTTAAGAACTGCAACAGGTAAATGACTCGATGCTAGCCTCGCCTCCTGTACCGTCAGCAACGCATACAATGCATTGGGCTTCATCAGTGGCGGACCGAGCCCCTGCTTCACCGAGTTACATACGTCGTGGTGAAGAACCTTCCCTGCTCAGTTGGTAATTAATCATATGGTCATATAATCCCCTGATTTTACAGAACCCAAAAGTTCATTACCTCATTCACAAAGTCCGCTATTAAACGACAGAAAAATGTAGCCATTTATATTTGAACGTTTAAATTCTACATTTGGTGTCGATGTGGTCTTCTGAGTGGTAGTATCCTGAAGATGGAAACAGTATGTTCTCTTGTCGATGTTTGCCTCCTACCCAGAAGACCAACATCGACGTCATCACCGATGTGAGAGCCTCAAATTTTCACATTCGGGGTTTTAATTGACAAGCCTCCCATGCAGGGGATATCGACAGTTACTCTAACAGAGGAAAACGACCGAAGTGTGAAGCTGACCACTCCCTGAGCAGGACTTAATAGCGCAGTGATCAGACAAAGTGACAATTTTACTTATCCTATGAGTCGCCACTGAGTCGCGTCCAAATCTATTGGCTCGAAAAGTCGTCGCCATATAGACAGAGATAACAAATCCGACGATGACCTTCCACGCCAACAATGAAAAACCGAAGGAAGAATGAGTGGGTCGATAGTGGGTGATTTACTTAAGACAGACGTTCCTTCGTAATCAGTCATTGGTACAGTCCGACTTTCCAATCGTGGCACTTGATTGCGCATGAGGGGAATATGACAGAAATGGAGGGGGGGGGGGTTGTGTTACGGGTGGAGAATGGAGCGAGACAGATGGTAACCTATTGCAACTAAAGAACGTGTAACCCGCACACCAGTGTAAACCTGTAACGCCAAGCGCTGTATTAATGTATGCAAGCAACGTCAGGACGTTTCGAAAAAAAATTGCAATATAGCAGTTCCGATAAAACAAAACAGGAGGCCCTGAAAAATTCTGCATGTTTGTGACATCTGTTAGCCCTATCCGATATCAACCAAACCCCCAGAAATCTAACCATAAGTACTGACCAAATTGGATTGTACCAGAGCTATCAGGACCTGTCTCTTTGTTTTAATGGCAGAGAAAGGCTGGATCCTTTACTTTCGGCTGCAAAAAAATTTACACTGGTAGCTTTAATAATTTCGATGTTGTGCATAAGATAAAAGGTTTAAAAACACTGATTCAACCCAGACGATTCCCTTAACCACTGAGAAATAAGCCTAAAAAATCCCCATATCAATTCCAGGTGGACATCTGACTTAATCTGCAACACGACACGGATGTGTCAGTTAAGAGGTTAAAATAACCCTGTTACTGGCTGCATTATTTGTGGAGTTCATTACGTATGCACAGTCTATATGAGATTAATCACGTAGTTAAAGCATAAAATAGGTGTGCAATATAAAAAGCAATTTCAAAATTCCAAGAAAACTTGGGCGAAATGAAATGCACCTTTCTAATGAAAGTTTTGCGGTAATCTCAAATAGGGAAGTGTTTTTTCTACTTAAGCCTGTAAAAATAATCGGAAAATTAACTAATGCTTCAATAACCATAATACAATTAGGGCACAGTACTACATCGGCATTTGCTTAGAAGAACTTGGGAGAATGAGACAAATTACCGGCAATCCAGCTGATATTCGAACCCAGAAATTCCGGAATACAAGAGACACAGTACAGAACCATTAGATGGTCCTCACTGGAATGGTTCCTGTTTTCAAAGAACAAAGGATGATATAGAATTTACTAATGGAGGTCACAGAGACCTTCCAGGGTCTGCAGGTGGGAGGGGCCTTGTGACCATACTTACACCGCATTATCACCCATGGTCTCTGTCTGTTTCTTCAGCGTTAGTATACCAGGGCGGTGTAAATTAGCAGATGTTCACGAGGACATGGTTGTCACTGTTACTATTTAATTTGTGTTCAGAAATGAGCGCATAATCGGGAGGTCGCTTTCGTCACTCTATCCGCGTGTTTCTTCTCCGTAACTATACAACATATAAGCAGATTAAAGAAAACAATTGTTTACCCAACTTAAGAGACTAATCAGTAACTAATTTCCAGAAATTCATCCTACCGAATGTTGCAGCAGTGGCTGGCATTCCTGCTTCGAATTCTGCGAGTCCTGAGTTCAAATCTCGATCCGGACACGGCTGTTCTCACAGATATATTTCGCGGTTTTCCTAAGTACCTGGAGACAAATGCTGGTATAGTGCCTCAAAGTAGGACACGACCGCTTCCTTCCACACACAAATAGAACTTGACATGAGAGTCGAGTTTTACAGACAATATAGCCGGCCCCCGAGTAAAATTCAAACCGAAATCCTTCAAAAGCAAGGCACGTCTCAATCAACTCCGTACGTTCCTTTGAAACAAGCAATTACCGACTGCTAAAAAATGCCGTGGACAATGAAGTTATTTAAGCCAGGCAGTGTCGAAGATAAATCAGTCGTCGACTTCTTTAGAAGCTGCTCCAGGTAAAATCACATTACATTTTTTCCTAATTCTAGACGATCAGAAGGCAATAAGGACATCTGAAACGTCGGTAAGCTTCTACCAGATTAGACGGCGTAACAACCCAGAAGATAGCCATCTTCATACTCGCAGCCATAAGAACCTGAAATCTCACAAGTTCTGATTTTCGTCCTCTGTTCAACGTATGGCAATGTCTGTGGTGTGAGGTGAGAAATCCGTACACTCTCTTAGACAGGCTTTGATGATCCAGTGTTGTAACCGAAAGCATGGTCTTTGAAGGCTGTACAGAACGTTCTTACCACGCACCCAAAGGTTAATTTTTTACATCACCAAAGATATTTTGATGAGTCAACAACGGCGTGCAGAATCTATTGCAATGCGGTATTTAAAAATGTACACCAAGTATTCTCATAAAGTCAAGAAACTTTCTGCAAATAAAGTTCACATTTTCTTAATCTTACACAGTGGCCAGACGTACGGTATTAACGGGATTATCAATTTCTTTCATGCCTGTGTATTTAAATGTGTGTTAACTGACGTTTTAGAAATATAAATCGCAGTTCAAGCTTCCTTCAGGAAGCAATTTTGATTTCTTCACAGGGCCATTATTGTATCACCAACCACCAAGAAAATTTTTGTGTTATTAAAACTTCACTTTTCCTCGTTTTAGCATGGAATTGCCACGAGGTGCCGAGTAGTGCCAGACAAAAATTGGCAACTATTTCACGATAACCTGGCACAGCTTCCAACGTCGATGTTGGTCTTCTGGGCTGTAACGCCGTATGGACTTCAAGGTAAATACTAACGTTTCAGAAGAACACACTGTCTCAATCCTCAGGGCACTTCAGCACCAATATACATATATAAAATAAATTAAATGCAGTTTAAACTAATTTCTTCTCATCTTTGTTATCTGTACCATGGCGTATTATAAATTAAATTAAATAAATTAAAGTAGTTCACCAGGACCCTCCACGGAAACAACTTTCGGGAACCACTGCAAAATACAGCAATGCTTACTGCATTAAAAACGATAAGTTACATTGGAAAGTGCTGTCAGCTGTGCTATTTGAGGCCGGCCAGTCACATGAGTTGGTCCCAAGAATAACATTCACGTAATAAATATGATTTTCTGTGACGTTACTTACTACGAAAGTAAAAGGAATATGAGAAATAAAAACGTGCATTTGTATATATAACTCTATAACACAATCGCGTCTCACAGTAGCTACCTTCATACCTTTACGGTTTTAAACGTTTGTTCGTGTTAACTTTGTTATTAAAACAAAAACAGTAGGTAAACTGCAAATAGAAACATTCTGCAAGAAAAGCCTATGATATATACTAAATCAATAATTCCAGAGACAAAGAGAGGTTTAAAAAGGATTACAAGTAAAATAATTTGCAGAAATTTAAAATAATGCCCAATATATACTTTAAATTACACAAAATACTGGTTTAACTGGTATGAGTCACGGAAAAGAGGTGATAAGAAAGAAAACAGACGTGGCAGGAACGAATTTAGGACTCGTAAGTGGATAGTCAAATGCCAAACATTGAAGAGCACGACAAACGTGAGGTCGGTAATACAGAAGAGATTACTACATGAAGGAAGAGATTTAGAAGCCAAGTAGACGACAAACGTAGAGATAACTGGCAGAAGACAGTTATAAACACAGTCGAAATATGAGGGGAAGACTTTAAAATGAGAATTTTAAGGCGTAAAGGTACCTAATCTGTAAAGACAATACGAACGGGCTTAAAAACCTGGTCACCGAAAGTCAGGAATGGTGAAAATAACAGAGTTGCTAGGGGTAAGGAATTTCTTTACATGCGTGTGACATATGGCTAATTCTTAATGCCTTCATAAAATTAGATTTTGCCAAACAAAATTGTGGCGTAAATTCTAGATAAACATGATTATCGGAAAGAAGCTAATACTCACGTGGGTTACAGCATAAGTTGGCCACGGCTCTCAGCTACGTCGTGTCAGTAACCTTCTCTTTTTTTAGTTGATTTCAAGAAGAGTTTAGTATCTGTCACTGTTAATGCACTGTTACACTTTCAACACTCCAAACCATTCAAATAAGCTGACATTAGTTCGTAACTAGTTCGCAGCTGCCACGATCGTTTATCGGTGTTGCTTAATAAGTCCTCCTACGTTTGCCACATGATGTAAAAGTGTTAACTTTTCATTAAATATGCTGATTTTAAATTACGATATTTCACAGTTAATTTTTTGTTGTTGTTGAACTCTTGAGCATAAATTTTCAATCACATCATTGTCTCATATTGCAACAAGATATAGTCTCTCAAAGTCCAAATAACTGCAAATGTTTTATACGAATTTTAATACGATTCTTTGAAAAGCCTTGTATAATTTCATAATTCATGGTAGGTGATACTAGGTAAGAGAAACACAAATTCTTCGCACCGCCCAATCAGTTTCGTAGGTCAAATGTATTCAATACATCAAGTTATTTAGAACTAGCAACTGTTCTTGAGTATGGAGATATCTTGCATCCCTTGCACAGGACCCAAAACGTCATGGCTTTCAACCACAGAGTCCAGTCACCAACTGGCAGGCAGGCAGCAAGCAGCCGGCAGATAGGTTGGAGTCTGCTACGACTAGATGTGGTTGGGCAACATTGCGACCAACCTACCCGTATCCTGCCTGATCTACCCCCTCTCCTCATCGTCCGCCTACCTTCACAGTCCAGCAACCTAAAAAGGGAAAAGAGACAATAACACAAGACACCGGTAAATAGCCCCTTCGTGTCACAGAAGAAGTTCGATGATGATGAGAAGGCCGGTCAGTGATTTCTATCGACACAAGAGGCCAATATCTCTCCAAAGTTCATGGCTCTGTATTCACAGCAAGTTCCTACACCGAACCATATGGCCGAAGGATCATGAGTACTAAGTCCGATACACGTTAGAGAACCAATTCCACTTAAAAAAACGTCGCTGTTGTAGGGTATAAAATAAAAGGCAAATATTTAGTACGTAATCGGAGATAATAATTAACAGAACCAGAACCAAAGGTTCAACACCGCCAACATTTAAACGCTCCACTGAACGCGATCTTAAGCCAGCTTCATCCATCTTTCATCTTCGCACTCTAAAGATGATCATCGTATCTACGGCTCGTATATCAAGCGGGGGCTTCCCTGAAGATTCCCCATCTGAATTAGACATACATAATCTTCCTTCACATATCTACGCCATCAATGTATCTCAGTTTTCACTACCCTAACAATGAATTCAGATATTAACTGAACTAATACGTCTAATAATGCCAGGTCTGCTATTAGGTGTGTACCTCCCAGCCTCACAACGTATTCCTCAAATATACTTTCAGCTTTTTGTAAGTCTTCGAAGTGGAAGGTTTCCAAGAGTCCCACAGAGTCGACGATCCAAGCTACACGTCCAGCCAATAGTAGTATCCTTCATGTCACCGTCGTTAACAAAACCAAACGACCTACATAAATTACGAAATTCCTGATTACGTAATTTATGTTCATTTGTAAAAAAAACAGTAAATATTTTAAATTATACATTCGTTATACCGGCTGTAAATAGTTAACAGATGCGGCCATTACGTGAAACAAAGGAAGAAATACATTCGACAAAAAATGAAGTTCGATTATTTAATTAATTTTTTCATTAAAAGAGATGCAAAGACCACGCACGCACAGAATGGGTACAGACAGGTGGTAATTAAAACAGAGGGTTTTGCAGTTGTTACGCTACCTAATCCGTGAATATAATAAATAAGACAATACAGCAACTAGCAAATACCGTTTTGTGGAAGGAAAACTGTTGGAAAAACAATAAATACCGATCAGTTATTTTTGAGGATGTAAGAGGACGACACTTTTCTTAACAATATGATTTTGTACTTACACTCACTCGGTTACTAAACTGATCCACGTAACTAAATGGTACAAAGATAACTTTAGACACACAGTGCGTGTCCTACATTTAAAAAAATCAGAGTTAACATGTAACAAAACAACATGGAAATACACTAATATGAACAAGGAAGCTTTCGTTTCTTTGTTTGTTACTAGAAACCTCATGGACTGCATATGGCGCATTCTGGGCAACGGCACTTGATGAAAGTGAGCGGTCAATTTCAGGTTCTGGTCGTTTTACGGAGGAAAGAGACCTTGGAAACATATGCCGGTCTGAACACGGTGACTTGCAGACAAACTTGCCCGTCAGAAATCGGATCCCGTAGCAAGCCACTGACTGAGCTAGCCCAGTTTACGGAAGGGAAGTGACCGTGGCCTACTAAAAAGTGGTATCCCGTTATGTTCCTGAAGAGACTGGAGATAACCACGAAACCCTGGTGTTAGGATAACCTGTCGAGCGTCCTGAAAACGATGATAGTCATTTCCAGTTGAGTTGGATAATATTAAAAAATAAATAAGTCGTGAGAGTATGAAACAGACAAAATTCACTGGGGGGGGGGGGGGTTCCATAACTGGAAATATCATACAGCTGAGCTACTAGGTGCTCAAGAAATTAATTCTGTGAATGATTACTCAAAAATAGAAAATAATGTGGCAGGCATTAATGGATTAACAGGATAATTAAAACATGGCATAGTAATCAATAGCTAAAAGAATCACCTGCTTTTATATAACCCAACGGTAACCCATTCACAAAACGCTGCAATCTCAGAACCCATTTTAATATTATCTACACTTACATAATTTCTCAAGTAGTGGTTTTAAAGAAGGAATTAAGAGGGTTCTCAAACAAATGTCTTTTTAATTCTTTTGCCCCCTCCATCTTACCTACTGTCTCACTCACCACCTTAAAATTTCACTACCCTAAATGTGCAACTTTGACATTTTAATAAATTCCTAATTTTGTAATATCCTGAACTGCTCACTTAATTTCTCTCAGCTACAAAAATGTTCCAGAAATTATTTATTCTCAAGGTTTCACAAAATCTCAAATTCAATTTACAGAATAAATAAAACTGTTCATATTCTATAAAACAATTTATTTCAGAATAATGCCTATATCAGGGGTATTCAACTTTTACCACACCTGTGGAAACATTCGCCCTTTGTTGTTAACTCACAGGCTGCAAGGTTATAAATGAGGTCATTGTATCGAAAAGTGAATGCAGTTATCTGCTAATCTTTCAAAATGAGGTCTATTTTATTTTGTTACAATTCACATGCACCTCCAAGTGTCTGTCAGTAATCCTAGTTCTTGCTTTGCCTTTCTTCATTAAGCCAAACAGTTGCTCATGGCAATAGTTACTGCCACATACTGACCAAACTTCTTCAATCTTTGAGGGGGTACTTGCCTGAAGGAATTAAGGAAAGTCACTAAAAATCTCGGAATAACTGGACTTGGGAACGGATTTTACCCCAGGATCGCTACTATATAAAGCGGCAGTGATGATCATTCAGCTATTGAGTGTGTAAGGTTGCTTATCCACAAGATAACAACAACTGATATTTCATGGGTACCGAGATGGCATAAGGACTGGTTATGAGAGGGGAAAAAAACAACAGACAGTTCACAGGTATGTGAGACTGTCGATTTAGAGTTGTATTCAAATAAACACACGCATATTTGATGTATCATGTGAAGATCACATTCATATCATTGATTTACAGTGAATCTTTATTTGTGCTTACTTTCAGATTACTTGAAGCGGATCTCTATCAATCTGAGACACGACCACCTCAACATTTCCCCCAGACAGGTCCATGGACAGCTTCTCAGCAAACACTTTGAGGAAACCTCGCTCTGTGTTGCTGTGATCACAAAGGATTACATGGGTTCCTCTGTGTACAGCATCCAGAATATCATGATGCTGCATCTCGCCTGTCAGATAAAGATCGGCTTTCGCGCCCCTCAAGACTGATGATCCAGATCCAGCACAAAGGGCGACAGTAGAGACAGGAGATTCTGTAACAAAATCAGCTGAGAAACACAGCACTAAAAACAATGCAATAACAGGTATGAAGAATGTTCGCAACATTTTCGGAAAGAAATAAACCATTCGACAGACCTCAACATAGATGGGAGGATAGTATTAAAATTGATCTTAGAAACATTTGGTATTATGGACTGGATTAAACTGGTTCTGTTCCAAAAGCAACTTTGGAGATAAAACTTTATGTTCGCAAAGCAGAGAACACTGTGACCAGCTGAGTAACTAGCAGCTACTTAAAGAAGCAAAAATAGGCTGAACTACAGACCAATTCATGGTGCTAGTAATTACATAAGGCAGTGGACTCAATATATGGAGATAATGACAGATGAAAAATCATTAAACTTGCCTAAAACTATAAAACACAATGACACAAAGATGTTGGTAGACCAAAGAAGAGATGGTCTGACCCAATGAAATGGAGCCACCATACATTGAACTACTCATTAATACATGAAGACAGTAACACAAATGTCTGAACATCTGAAAATAATGACAGACGACAAAGTCCTTAAATTTTCTGAAACTGCGAACCACGATCAGGGAAGAAGGAAAGAAAGGGAAAAAAACGTGATTAGGAAAAGAGGATGTAAACAGAGCAAGCTAAACTAGGTAGGTAGCTGAACATTTACATACTCAATTAAATGGTACTCTGCCTGTCGTTGGGGCTACATTTAAATCACAGCAATAATAGCCACATGCTCCTTTCAAAATTTCTCAGAGACATGGTACGATTGTTTGGACAGAGCGGTCTACCACATTTCAGAGACCATGTCAGTCTTCAAGGGACTAAGTTATACAGACAGCAACACTACTATGCACTAAATATTTCATGAAAAATGTTCATGTACAGACTAAAAGAGCACTTCTTACCCATGTGTTTATGTCTTGCCAATGCCAGCCTAATTTTCAGTAAATTAAGACGCTTCTTCACAAGCTCCACTACTGTCATCACTGGCAAAGGTATCTTCAGGTAACATAATCGACCCATACCAGCACCACGAGGTGAAACCTGTAATGACAACATTAACAATAAGATTTGACTCTCTGAAGAAAAAGATCAACTCCATAGTATTTAAAGATTAAGTCCATACCCCCAAAAAAGAATATTAACACTTGATCATTCCAAAGATCAACTAGTTGTCGCTGTTTAGGAATATAATATCCGTTCACTCTGAGAAGGATTTGAAACAAATAAATATATTATGTGGCAAAATGCATAGTCACTGATTATTAAAGCAGTTGGTAGATACAGTTAGCACTAGACTTTCATGGGTTAATATTAGAAATACTAACACAAGCATATCTACAACTTATTTATATTTCTGCACTAGAGTCTGAAGTCTGTTAAAAATATTAACGTTAGTCTATAAATAAACAATTCTCTGGTAACAGAAATCTAGATAAAACACAACTCTCTCAAAGCTCAACAACGAACACTATCCTCATCCAGCTTAAATCCTCACAATACACTACAATAACACTTCACTGTATTCAGGCACCATAAAATTTTAATATCTTATAAACCTCGGATTTGCACACCAGAGATACAAGAACTGGAACATATACTAATTAGGTAGAAAGGACTTACACCTTCATATTTTAAAACTCTGAAATGCTCTTTCCCTGTCTTATGAACACTACTGTGGAAGATATCAGCCAAAAGTGGCACAGATGATTTGGAACAGGAGATAGTCAGTTTCATTTCCCCACATGATACAGAACTAGAACAAAGAAATTCATTATAATAATTACATAATGGTTGAACGTACATGCCAGTTGACCAGACGCACTTGATCCAACACCTCTCAAATAAGCAAATTTTACAATATCTACATATAAAATCTTTCATTTCTTTAGTGCAAACACAAATGTTTTGTTGATAAATCTAATAAGAAACAGAGGGATACTTCACTTTTCCTTGCATTTCAATATCCACTTCAGACTATATTTATTAACACTTCTATCCCCCTAGACACTAATCCGATACAAAACCACATTTAATGATGAACTACAAGTTCAATACTGACACATCACCAACCAGTTCCTCTTGAGCGCCTCTGGTGTTCCTTTCCACATCTTTCTTTATTTGATCCAAAGCTGATTCTGTAAAACCAGTGATTTCCACTTGATAAAGTTTTGATCCAATATCAGCTGAATCACTCTGAATCAGAGGTCTCACTGATTCCGTTTCTGTAAATCATCAAAAACCAACAGTCTCGCTAAGATACAAAATAAAAACAATTTTGAAATATTACACTTTGGAATATGTTCAATACATTTCTATTACCTTCTCACTTTAAAGAATGAATATGGATTGATAATGACTGAGAACAAAATTATGATGATAATATTTGGACCAAAGACGTAAGTAATGCATGGATGGGAAAAATTACATAATGAAGAGCTTTGTAATTTTTATTAGGCCAATATAACTACCACTGATTAAGTGAAGGATGACTTAAGTAGAACAAGTGGCATGTATGGAGGAAATAAGAAATACACACAAAATTTTTGCCAGGAAACTGCAGGGTAAGTAACTACTTGGAGGTCCTATGCAGAGGCGAGGATAATATTAAAACAAGTCTTGGAGAAATAGGGTGTGAATCAAATTCAACTGCCTCATAAGAGCCAATGGCAAGCTTTTGTGAACACAGTAATGAAACTTCCATAAAAGCAGGGACTTCTTCAGCAGTTGAGTAAATATTAATTACTCAATAAAGACAATGTGAAATGGATTTTGTTAGGGAAAGTCTTGAAAAAAGGCAAGGCTGTCATTTTCTTTCCTGACACTGCTATATGCTATTCATTAAGACATACCAAATCCATTTGCGAGCCAATCATTTACTCCACCAGAAACAGCATCAAAACTTGTATGAGGAGAATACACTGCAATTCTGTTCTCAAGACAAGTAGCAATTATACGCTCCTGAAATTCAAAGAGTGAGGACCATATAAATGCCAATAAAAGTATAATTATTAAACCAAACACAGTAAATATACAGATGAAGAAATTTGAGCATCTCTTAAACTACAGCATTGGTACAACAATTCCTCAAATTCCAGCAAATAATGCTCACAATTCATTTATTACTAAAACTGCAAAAGCATTCAAATGACGCCACTGGTATACAAGGAAAAGGCTAAAACTGCCCTTTTGCCTAAGCATCACTCCAAGAAGACACTGGTGGAATACATTTTATACCTAGTCATCATCTGCACACACTGACCATCTAATCCCAAGAGAAACACACACCAGGACATACTCGATGATAGGTTAGGACTCCAAAATTCTGGGCATAACAGTAATACTAATTTATTCTTTATTTGTTCTTTAATCTATTGTATGTATTTATCTTTTCAGTTTACACAATATTCAGAACTCTTGTAAGAACAGAGTACACAACTATTATTTTATTTTCAATATAAAAATTATCTTGTAATATTTCATTTATCAAACAAGATATATTTTCATTATTATTATTATTATCATCATCCCTACTGTAATTGGTGTATCTGTTCCTGTCATCATAGCTTTACTGTGTTATGATAAATTTTGTACACTGTATAATATCTAAACTAGGAATCCAGATAACTTGGTCAATTAAATTATCTAATGCCAGGTATACAAATTTGTGTATCTCTCTCTGTACGGACATCCTTCACATACCTTCATTTTGCTAAGTATAGAAACAGAGGAGGGTGTCGGTTTATCAATGATATGCAAAGGTACAGAGTGAGGTGTGACGAGGGAGCAGAAGAAACATGTGAAGTGCAAAAAAAACAAGAGGAGGAAAATGAGTAAAGGATATATAGGTGTCACACAGGCTTAAATCTTACCTTCCATGTTCTTCCAGTGATGGACTTCAGCAGTGCAAAAATGGGAGGATGGTAAGAGATGATAAGATCAGTACATAAATTGACAGCTTCTTCCATCACATCTTCCGTCAGGTCATTGGTGAGAAGAATCTTTCTCACATTCTTCTTGGTGACTGGCTCAACCAAAAGCCCAACGTTATCCCACGATTCAGCCAATGATTTTGGAGCAAAATTATCTAATTTTGCAATCACATCATTCAGTGAAAGGCCATAACTATCTGCATTTGCCATCACTGAATATTCACGTGTCACATAAAAGTCAAGTTTCTGATTATCCTTTGGAAGCTGATTAGTGACAAACTTTAATGCTTTTGAGTTCTGAATGTTCCTGCATGGATATGAACAATTATACTTGTTGTACCAGGCATTTATCAGACATTTTAATGGGACAGAACATGTCTGTTGTAACTTATTTCCAGATAAAAAAGACAAAATCATCTGCCAATTCAATGACTCTATAGTGACCGAAGTTCTTTGTACTCTATCACAGCACCTGGAAAGAAAAATAATAAATGCTGATATGATAAACATAAAGCACTTCACCAATAAATATAACATGTCTTGTTTGGTTAGAAAGTTGTCTCGCTGAGAGCATGATGGTATAACACTTTAATACAGGCCACAACTGATACATTTGCAATTCACTGCAGAAAATCATGCTTCCACTGAACTCAAAGAAATAGGCTCCATATTTCTTAGATCTAAGGCTAAGTCTCTCATCCACTTAAGAAAAGAGATAAAATTACAGTTGTGTGTATTTTACTCTTTCAGTGCTTAGGCAGAATACACTGAGAAGGTTGGTGTAGGTGCAATGCTTTGGATTTGTATTTACGAATACTCAGTCTCAATCTCAGCCAGGTTACTATTCATTCTGGTTTTCTTCAGTCTCTCTCCAAGTGAAGTCATGACTGCCTCATTCTGAACTCTTAAGTTAATTACAATTTTACTAATTTGACTCTGCAATTCAAACACTGCAATCAAGATACCTAATATATTACAGAGAATATGAGAAGAGAATAGTTACAAACTAAATTGTAACATCCATTCCCATATGTAATTTGCTGTTTACCTAAAAACACTGTTATCATTTCTAAACATTTGAACTATGTCATGTTTTTATGCTCACTCTAATAACAGTTCTACCTAAACTTCATTTTAAAGACAACTGTCATGTCAATGGCTGCATGAAAGTCAACACAAACTCTGTGCTGGTGAATGTGACTATTGCAATGATGACAAATGAAAGCAAAATGGACAGAGAAAATAGTAAGGACTTGAAGATACAGGAACAGTAGAAAAGGTATGCAGATCAGAAAACAAAAGTATTTATTTGATTATTCTAAGATCTATGCTTTTAAGGAATGCAACTTTAATATTGCTATAATTCTGAAGTAACTGAGCGTTAGGCCACCATTAAAAAAAAGAACCAACAATTATCACAACATTCATCATGAATGGATAAACCCAAAGAATGTCTACACTAATGTAAAAATGTAAAAGAAAAAATAAGAAATAAACCTATAATAAAGAGATACAATATATTTTGACATCACATATGCACACTTTGTAGTTAATATACATCATCCTTGAATAAATGTCATAAATTAATCAAATCTAACAATGTTTTTGAAATTTAAAAATGGCTATTCTTTATATTTAGTCTGTGAACTGCCAAATTTTCACTTCAGCATCATCACTTGTTGACGCGAGAAGTCCCGGAACAGCTGGATTCCACATGACGGAATTCACATCCTGAGTATGAGCCCCGTGACAGGCATGGTACAATACAAAACTTGGTTCATTAGGATCAGAATCTTCCACTTCCTTAAAAATTCTAATGATATCATCACCACAAGCAGTTGCAATTAGTCCTGTATTATGACACCAGGATATGTCATACACAGTACGACTGTGGTAACCAGAAAGTGTACACACACATTTCCAAACAGGTTCATTGCCAGGTGTCATAATTCCTTCAGTATTGCCAGGAAGATACTGCTGCCATATCTTCACAGTATGATCGTCACTGCAACTTGCAAGGCGAGTTCCAGTACTATCAAAAGCCAAACTCCAAACAGTTGATTCATGAGAAACTAATGTTGCAATACAAATCCAATCATTATCTGACACATCTTCTTTAAAAAATTTTATAGTATTATCGTAACTAGCAGAAGCAAGAATATCAAGATGTGGATGCCACACCACTTTCTTTACATCTTGTGTGTGAGCATTCAACACAGCAGCACATTCATACTCATCATCATCTGCAACCTCCCACACCCAGACACTTTTATCTCTGCTACAAGTTGCTAACAAATGTCCTGATTTTGCCCACGCAACACTTTTAACCTCATTTTCATGGCCTTCCAATGTGGCATTACATTCAAACTGCCCACTTTTCTTATCCCAGACTGCAGTTGTTGCATCAAAGCTTGCAGAGGCCAAGTAATTTCCACAAGGAGACCATGCTACCTCTCGAATTGTTCTCTGATGGCCATCAGCTAGAATAGTCTTGTTGGCCCATTTTGAACCTTCCCTACCCCAGATACGTATGGTTTTGTCCTCGCCACAAGATGCTAATGTGTTACCCTGCGGGTGCCAACATACATCCCAAACACGACCTTCGTGACCTAACAGAGTTTGTATCAATTCCAGCTTTCCCATTGTACCTGAAAACAAAACACTCTTCAAGTACACATGAACACAAGGTAATCATCTGTATAAATATTGTATCATACTGAATACTAAAACAGATTGAAATAGTCAGCAAAACTAAATTTTTGGAGAATATGTCTGAGACTGGAAATAGAAATATAGTGATAAGGTCATGCCTTTGAAAGCATAAGAAATTAATGTTGAACAACTTATCACTTGAGGACATCACAGATTTGATGATAGTAAAAGAAAAGAAAAGGAAAAATGTGCATACAGATTCATGTGAAGCACTTATGAAAGGATGCAGAATGGAGGATGAACCATCCCAACCCATCAGAGAAAAATAAATGGATATGATTATAATGTTTTAAGATTGACAAGGTGAATAATAAGCAAAATGAAGTAGTGAAAGAATGGACATAAAAATAAAATATTGTTAGAGTTCAGAAAATGAACATTAGTCACAAGGAAAACTTTAACATTTTATCCATATTATCATTCAACAGTGAAAATAAAACTCACCAGACATTTCACATTAGATGTCAGAAATAAAGGTAACGTTGTCTCTGGTGCTTAACTAAGCATCATACCATGCAGATGTATGGAGTAGAAGTATAGGTCCATACATTTCTTAACCCAAAATGCTTTACCTCGAACAAAAAAATACTGGTACTGACTAGATAGGAGACTGAGTAAGCCCAAAAATCAGTCTGGATGTTGCAGTGGAGAGAAAGATCCTCCATTGTTGGGAATTGAAGCCAGATGTCCATCCCATAGCCTAGTCACTATACTGACTGAGCGATCAACTTCCAGATGGAGGGAAATGATTAAGATAAATTCAAAGGGAAGCTCCATATTTATCACTAATGTGGAGTGTGGTACATGTTCACTTCTTATTGTAACATACCATCATCTGCAAAGTCTATTTTATATAAAACAAGAAAAAGATGAAAGATTATGAACTCTGATGGTGTAATGGGAAGCAATTTAAACTGATGTACAGAATTGTATACTTTAGTTCATGATTTTGAACAGTTAGCAAAACTTGTAATATGAACCATGAAACATGGAATGCCTAGCAGTCTGAATACCCGAGTAATATCGTCAGTTACTGTGCCTCTATGTGATTATAAAATAAACGTACAAACTATAACCTCAAAATACAAACCAAAATCCTTTGCACGAAGGACAAGATGCCTAACGGGATACCCTCTCATCAGCAGCAACAGACACTAGTTTGAATAGTCAATGCTTCTGCCGCAACAAAACCCCGTTAGCGTAAACAAATTCCCGTTTTAATTATAAGGCTTTTTTTGACATTCCCAGCAATTCGATTCGTACGCAAGAATGGTGTTACATATCAAGGAACGATATCTTGCGCTTGCGCAGGAGCTTTTTGGTTGGTTGGTTAACCTCAAAATAGTTACGTCATTAAAAGTAGTATAACAATTATACAAAACCTAGTACCGGTCATAGAGAGTATTCCTTCTCTTTGACACGTACAAAAATAGAAAACACATGGAGGGCTGAATATAGAATACTAGTCAAAAGTTGCAAATTTCAGTGCTAGGTACAGGAAGACATAACGTTAAACATTAAAAGGTATACAGCAATAAATTTCTATGAATTCAGTAAATGTAATTTCTCTTGTTCCATACATTCAGAGTTTCATCTATATTACCCGATTTTGTAGCGTACCACACCTTACTTCCAAACGCACAAGTTCAAGAATATCTTTAAACAAAGAACCAATTCAGTTTTCGATTATCAATCCAAGCATATAATCACAATGTGTTACATGAAAAACATTATATTACATAAATGATATACGTTTTACATACCATTAACCTGGCTAAAGACGGTATGAAAACATAAAATAATCAGAGATAACAAAACACTGACGCCTAGATGTGTAACTCCAACGCTATTGTACGACAAAGTAGTACCGTTCGTACTGTGCTGCGACCTGCAATCGATTCACAAGTAAACACAACGGCGACGTGACAGTAGCCCAGTCGGTAATAGGTTAACTATTCTTCAATTTTCTACATAATTTCTCCCTCCACCACAAAGACTATTCATATACCATGAATAATTTTTAAACCCTGCTATCGTAAGTAATCCATCTGTCAGGGTAAGAATGATGATGTGTATAATAATATTCACACAACTTTTATTGGTCATTTGAAGGTTTTCCATCAACATGAGATTTCCTTAAACAATGACGTAATTATAATAAGAAATTCATCCATACTAATCCATAATCCCCTTAATTAAATGTACTAAACCATTAAGTAATCTGATTTTCATTAGGAATGAGGTCAGGTGAGGTTTGAAAACTGCTAGCGAAAAACATGTTTTGATTATAGATATTTGTATTCAACTTTAAAATTAGTCTTCTTCACACATATGCGTGGATCTACAGAAAACAAAAACATTCCTTGGAGATTGTACATTGTAGGTTGTGTTGGAATCCCTTACTTTGAGGATCTATTTCGCTGTGATTAAACGTGACTTGTGATAAATTCTCAATTCTTTTGAAAAATGCTCGTTGCAGTCGGTTTTTCACGGGTAGTCAAACTGCTGTCAGATTATCTAATTTATTTTTGTCCAGGACATTATACTTTATATCTAGCTCTTGTTTTAACTTTTCATTCAGATGCCCCACAAACCTAACCTAACCCAACCCAACTCAACCAAAACGGGGTATTTTGAGTCAGCAAAACTGTGTCCCGAGCACGAATTTCATGAATATTGAATGGATGGTCGGAAATTAGTGACCTTCCACTGCGAATGAATTTTTTCGACCCCACAGGATTCCTACTGAAAGAACAATTTTCATATTTAATCTAAAACGCCCCGACCTTGTCCTGCCTCACAGTGTTACCAACCTTTACAGTCACCTCGATCAGGATGTGGTAAGCATAATCATAATCATGTAACAATATTTATGACTCGGGAAGGAAACAGTTTCCCATTATTGTTTCAGGAAATGTCATTAACGTATCATACGAACGGATGTAAACTACAGGAAGAGACGTTTCACACTCCGTTGACTGCATCAAACAAAGACCGAATGCTAAGAAACTGAGTCAGCGTTTAACGTCAATATTGGTCTAAGAACTATATGACTGTAACGTTAAAGGAATACGCGGTTCAAATCTCGATCAAATTATCTGTTATCCTTAGATTTCTCGTGTGAATTCTTTAGTCTCTCCAGACGAATGCCGTGAGAGCAACCTATTTTGAAATAGGCCACTACCGTCTCTTATAATTTTTAATCGCGACATCATTCATATTTTTTAGAGCTACACAATTAATTACACAAATCCTTAATTTTTGCCACAATAAATGGTTCAAGAATTATCATAATTTCCAAATAGATCTCTACGACCCAATTTTACTCGAAATGAAGATAAAATGCTATTTTTAAAACAGTTCTATCAGATAATTTTCATTATAGTTAATTCTATTGCAATTTGATAGACACACGTTTCAGAAGACACATTGTACCTCACTATGAAATGTTATAATGAATGAGCGTAATTAAAATTATGACTTAGCTCGTTTTTGTACTACACATAGAACACGTCCGGGAGTTTCTCGCCACACTTGGCACGCTAATCGTAATGGAATATAAATGCTGCCACGACGAACTTTGAAGCAATCACAGAAGTTACGACCATGGAACTGTTCAACACCGCATTGCTCGTTGCTTTGATGACAGCTATCAGGCCAACAGAAGGTAAGACAACCTGGCTAATTGTTCGAGTGACTGGCTTTTATTTCGAAATGTCTGATGTGCATAACGGTTGTCGGATATAAAATCAAATTCTGAAGTGTTTCAACAAAGTGAAGTTAAATTTGGAACAACAAAAGTCTGGTAGAAGTTCACCGTCATTTGAGAGGTCCTTTCTGCCTCCACCATCTGGGCGATGGCAGTAAGCACCTCTGAAACGTCGAAAACATCTACCAGACTTCTCGGCGCAACAACTCAGAAGATATCCACCTTCGTACTCGACGCCTTCAGAACCTCACAGTCGAATTTACTCACAGACACGTAGCCTACCTTTAATGAGGCGTATGGGTCAGACTGTAGGTTCGATCTTGGGGGTTTCAGGGAAGTGATAAGAGCATGCTTCCTTCCACATACTTTCCAATTCATTATTCACTATCATCCTCTCTTTCGATCCTGTATAAGCTGAGCTAATGAAATATTAAAGTCAATCTTGGACTTCTGGGCCTTGTGAACCTATAGATATATACCAGCATTTTGGAGGAAGGAACATACTGCCTCTATCTCCAACTTTCTGCTTTTGCTACTGACATAGGAACGTGTTTCAGTTTATCCCAGTATGGGAAGTTAAATTTATGATGAATGTAAAGCAGAGGTTATTAGTTAAGGACGTCAGATGAACTGAACTTAAGAATTTTACACGTGAATTCCTGTTTCCACAGGGGAAGATGACTGTCCCAGGATTATCAGCAGATCTGGCTGGGGCGCAAGACCCTCAAAGCACGTGGAATACATGAAAATTCCTGTAGAGTACGCAATCATCCACCACACGGTAACTCCAAAATGTAATTCCATGGCTGAGTGTGTGGAGAAAGTGTCCAGCATACACTCATTTCACGTTAACACAAATGGCTGGGATGATATTGGTTTTTCGTAAGTTAATTTTATCTAAGAACTTTTTTTTTCCCCGTTTTTGTTTCGCAGATGATATTATCTTCAGAAATTTAGAGTTACTCACACGGTCACAATTGTTTTTGCGAACAGTATCTTCATCCTTTTCAATTACGTCGATTTATGGTTTTGCCTACGTCTTCCAAATAGTAAGTTACTTTGAGGGTTTTTGGCCAAAAATGCTGCATGATTGTCTATAGTGCTTATCTGTTCGTCCCCTGCTTAAGTTTCGAACACCAATATGATATGCGTTATCCGACTGACCGATTTTCACGAAACTCCCATGTCATTAGAAACCTCAAGCTTTTCTCCTTTACAAATGTTCACGAATTAATCACGCTTTGATTTCGCTACTAACAAAACCGAAGTGATTCCCCTTCTGCACCGAAGAATTCCATTTTCCAGCACATAGTTCCTTCTTACACGGAATTAACACAAGGTTTTACCTGACTGTGCGAAATGTGTGCCCTTATTCATAGAAAGACAAATGCACGAATGATGATGACGCTTGCAACAAATTTCTCGCAGCTGGCCACCTTGGACCTCAGGAATGACGTCATATTTAAACACGTTTCTCAAGCGGATGTGGTGACGTTAATCGCATACAAAAACAAACAACAAAAACAAGACAAGATAAGACGTTACACAGCATCGGATTCGCGGTTTACTTACAATAAACGTTGAATGAGGATAGCAATGTCGTAGGTCTGTCAGGAATGTTTCAATTTCCAAACTACTGAGAAGACTTTGATCAAATGTTGACAAAAACAAAAACGTAAGGGGCAAAAAGTAACAGGACAGCCCACTGCCACAGGCCTCCTGCAAATCCGGAGGATTTCAAACGACCGGACCCCCTTGATAACATAATGCCTCGACGACTCACCTACTGTTATGAAGTCACTGCCCACTGCTCGTACTGAGAAGGTTGACACAGAGGTAGTTGGCCTGCATACCTGATTTGAGTAGCTACAAGACGTAAACGGTTCGAATCTGGGTCGCAAAACCGATTATACTGAGTATATTGTTTTCCACGGTGGTCTAGCGGTTAGAACGCTGGCCTTGTAATCCTGGGGTCTCGGGTTCGATTCCCGGCGGTGCCCGAATTTATAACTTGTGTTGGGCAAGGCCGTGGTCTAGGCAACACGGAGTTTTCCTCCGGGGACTTCCCCGGTTTCTCTGTGGCATCCCAATAATTACTCCATTCACACACAGAAGAAGGCAATGGCAAACCACTTCTGGATCATCTGCCAAGAACGTATATGAACAGGTCCCAGTCCGAGAAAAGGATGGAAGGATCCTGTTCATATGGACCTGTCGTCAGACAGAACACTAATAATAAAAATAAAAATAATATTGTTTTATGCAGACTTGCTGAGTGACTTTCGGCGTTGCATTTTCAAACGCACAGTACACAGGCCTAGTTCTAGCCATTTTATCTTAACATTCAATGCTAAATAACTTCTACAGTTGATACAGCACTACTGGCTTTGAGACTAATTCGATCAGGGAGCCAGGCAGATTACGTCTTGTCCTCCTTCGATATGAAGCTGGAAGTAAAACCAATCAACGTCAACGCTGGGGTTTTAATAACACCTAGACGACGGATGAAGTCCCTTCCCCATAAAAACAATTTAACACAATTTCTATTGGCTCAGGATTTATTGGGCTTGGAAAACACGGTATTAAATATCCGCACTTCCCACAGGCAAGAATTTTTCCTGCAGCAATTTTTGTACCGATATTATTATTTCTGCACAGGTTCCTGGTAGGTGGGGATGGTAACGTTTATGAAGGCCGCGGGTGGCACCAAGTTGGGGCCCACACCTATGGCTTCAACAAAAAGAGTGTCGGCATTGCACTGATAGGGGAATTCAGTGGTAAGTAGCTCATACAGTTCCCTGTAAACATTGTAGTTCTGCTATAACAACGTTCTGTTAACTGTTTCGTATTTGGTACGCTGTCATTTAACCAAGAAAATAGGCTCAAGGCCTACAGAAGAAACCTCACAATCCCCAACAGAAAACGAAATAAAATTAGCCTGTGTGTGTGCACTTCAATTTCATTAGGCCAAATGGGTTCTATAAATTATGCCTAATTGTTCTTGATGTTCATTTGTTTCACCTGCATCGCTAATGCCTATTAATGCCTACATAAACAAAAACAGCGGATGGAACCACAGAACACGTTTCCTTCCACCTCGTTAAACAGGCGACGGCATACAGAAACGTCTCGAATATACTGAAGATCCTAACGACATCTAGGCTGTATTTTGAGTTTGTCTCTACGAGTAGGATATGCGGTTTTGACAAAAAATATAAAAAGTTTGACTATAGGTTTAGTTTACATAAAGTGGAAGTTATATCCGAGTGATGTGGGTCAAATGAATGTCACTGTCGTGAGGTTGGCACTCCTGCTTCCTATTCGAGAGGTCTGCGGCTCAAATTTCGGTCCGGAAATTAGGTATCCTGAGTGAGGTTACTCAGCCCCTTCAGGCAAATGCCGGGATAGTAAGTTACCTTACATTAGGCCACAACCGTTTCCTTCCATATCCTTTCTAATTCATTATTCACTAATCATCCTGTCACTTGGCTCTATATGGTCTGAGCTATTGACAGCGTCGTTTAATAAAACTCAGATAGGAAACAACAACTTTCAGTGTATAAATATCAATACGCAGTTGTTTCGAAATCTGCCTAGTGGTTTCGGAAATGAAATACAAAACTGAAGGACAGATGGGGGCCTCCAAATTGTGCGTTCGTTTGTACGGAAATCTTCCTTTGCCGTTGCCTAATTTTTTTGTGGGGGAAGGGGGGGGGGAGAAACTGAAACAAACTTATTCCCTAAATACGATTCAGTTCAACAAAGAAAGCTTAGCAGTCATATGAATTGCACCCAAAGGAAAACTTCATGTAATTATGACATGACGTATTCACGTACGAAGGTTTTGAAGGCAGAAACGACGTAATATATTCTGTAGGCCCATCACTGTACGTATAGGCCTACGTTATGATTACTGATACCAGGATATTTCTAAGTTTTTAAAATTAAATTGGATAACAGAGTAGATTCACGAAATCAGAACTGAATGTGTTACAAAGTCGATTTTCTTCACAGACTCGTTGCCTCCCCGAGTGCAGTTGGACGCATTGAAGCGTCTGTTGAAGTGCGGTGTCAAGGAGGGGGAACTGGCGGAACATTACAAGTTGCTTGGGGGTCGCCAAATCTCGGCCACGAAGAGCCCCGGGCTTGCTCTCTACCAGGAGATCCAGACCTGGCCCGACTGGGTCGAAAATCCATGAGACAACCACGGATAGTTCAAATATCATGTATTTTATTAAGTTAACGCAGAACCAGAGGACGAACTACTCAAACGCTTACAAAAGTGTGAAAAATGACGAACAAGAATTACGAAGTTCACCTAAATAAAAATTAGGTCTTAAATACCAGTTCCCACTTGAAAGAAAACTGTCTATAGTCCATACGGAATGTTTTTGTTCAGTCTCTCCAGGCTAATGCACGGATATTACGGTAAACCTTACAGAATTTCCCATCTTATTTGACGGTTAAAACCTCTGTAGTACAGACGTCATCACATGTAGTAATTAACCAATGAAACTACTTCTCACAAATATAACACATTATGGGCCTAATATGAATCTTCTCGGTCTTTCATATTCTTCATGATTTTTGTCGTACTTAAAGTGAACACACGTTACAGGCTTCGTGCCTTTGACATCCTGTGCTAATGCAAGGCAGCACGTGTCTGCGTGCGTGACCTAGATCCACATGTACATTTCATTCCTGCCCACCTTTCCTATCTATCTGCTCTCCTGCTCCTAACTGCTCTACTTTGGCATACTAAGCAAATCACATCAGTCTCATCATGTTCTTTCACTAATCATATAGTGTGTCTGACGTGTGGTTCTGTGATACAAATTGATGATCGATACGTAAGAACAATACGTAATTATGCTAGCTCTTTCTAAGTTTTCTTCTCCTACTACAGCATTAACAGGGATCTGACTAATTCCGTTTTTCGTCTTTCATCGTCTTGCTTCAGTCACTGCCTCTGTGGCTGATATGTTTCCCTACGAACACACGAACATGAAATGCTGGTTTGTTTTTACTTCCGGAAATGGCCGTCATTTTCTTTCTGCCAAATTTAAGATGCATCTGACAAGCTATCTTTAGTTCCTTATTTCCTACGACTATGATGATTTCAGTTTCATTTGTTATGCGACAGATAAGCATCGCTCGTAAATTCTGATCGGATTTTTGTTCAAATGTAAGTGATGAGCGTTGAGGAATATAAAGGGGATTATTATTACACGTTCGGTTTTCATTCTGTCTCTACACTACCTCCTTACAATTCATGCCGCTCCAGTAACGGGAAGACATAATTTTGAGAGAAATGACTGACGGGTGTTAGTTGGTGGTTCGTATGACAGACAGGTCTAGCTGAAAGGGAAAGAAGGGTGAATTACGTATGTGCAGTTTACAATAGGCTTAATAATAATCTATCTATATAAACTGATAATAGCAGCCAGTCGCAGAAAAAGTCATTTTGTGTTTTCAAACAAGATCTTTCGTCCATGTTTAACTCTTTTTTATAACCGACGCCTGTGTTCATTCTAAAATAAGGAAAGAATCTTAAAAAGCAGGCACATTATTGGCCTATGTATAATTTGATTTCAAAAATTAAGGTTTATCATAATAAACCCATATAGATCAACTGTCAAGGGTTCCTTACACGAAATACGCGTTGTCACATATAAATGGGGCACTGGAGGAAATGAACAATGAAACACAACCCACAATAACCTCTTTGCAATTTAACATCTTGTCTTGAACAATTATAATCGATTTCGTCCTATCTCTCAGCACATCAATGCTAGGCTGTGTGAGGACGGATGAGAAATAATTGCTTACGTGATTGGTGGATACATCAGACGGCCACTCCTCCATGTTGCGAAGGCGTGCTCCAGCTACTACGCTTGACGAACGCAACTGCATTCCTCCTCGCACTACCTATGATCCTGATATGTACATATGTGTCCGGTGCAGACAAACCAGCTTTCTGCTCGATCAACAGCTCTGAAATTAGATTATATGGCATTGTAATAATACTTTTGATTAGGTCAGTACTTCTGAATTTTGTACAGAAGGATAAATATCAGTCATTATGCGGCCAGCTATTCACTATACTTTTTTTTAAAGATTCTTTCCTTGAACGTTGCAAAATGGCAGCCATGTAAATTTTTTTTGGTGGGAGCTGAAAATGTACGTAGTTTCTTAAATGTATATTTCTTTCATTTTCCCAGACTTCCAATGCAGACACAGATGATGATGGCTACACTTATTTGTTTCACAAAATAAAATTAATCCGTCGAAATTTTTTAAAAAATATGGAGAATAGCAGATATCGCCCAAGAACATTATTGATTCTCTCTGTGTTTATAAAATTAATTTCACTCACGCAAAGCGCGAAACTTGAGTTTTGAGGTTATTGTACCTGGTTTCATGTGATCCGGTATAGACAATGTGTTTCTGCACTGATTTTATTATTCAACACGTGGTACTGCTGCTTACGGATATGAAAAGATGTGATCAACGCGCAGGCCAGAGAGACATTGAAGTCAGTCCAGTAGCACACCCACTTGGAAGGATCTTTCACAGACAATAGAACTGCTAGAGTTAACATTCTGTGACATTTAGGTCATCTGTGAGTAAGACTGACACAATGAGATTCGTGGTGGAGTGGCGCTGTAGGAAGTCTTTCTCCTGTTAATCATTAATCCTCCAATGATCCATCTTTTAGTATAACCATTTCATGAGGTGTACTATTTTGTGGCCTTGACCAAGGCCAGGCAGGGTTTGAGGAGTCCCAGTTTTAATTCTGACTGCTACTGCGCAACACTGTGAGACCTGAAGAATACCATCTGGATGTAATGCCCTGGTTTGCCATAATCCTTCTAACCCCCACACAACCCATGCCACAATGCATAAAATCTGTGGACTCTCACCCAAAGAGAAGAGCACAGTTTGAGGATTGTGAGAACAGAGCGCTGAGTGAAATATCTGGACCAAAGAGAGAGGATGATGGAAAATGTTACATAATGATGAGCTTCAGAATTCACCAAACATTATTAGGGTATTCAAATCAAGGATGAGATAGGCCAAATAAATGGAGGAAATGAGAAATACATACCAAATTGTAGTCAGAAAAGCTGAAGTTAACATACCACTTGGGGTGACCTAGAAACTGATGGAATATTAAAATAAACATTAAAAACAGCATTTTGCCTGGATTAAAGGAGCTCAAGATAGAACCCAATGATGGGTTTATGCAAATATAATAATAAACCATCACACTCCATAAAAGGCTAGGAATTTTCTGACTAGCTGAGCCACTACAAGTTTACCAAGAAATATTCTTCTCCATAAAATTAGTAAGAGCACTTCATGATGTGCTGTGTTAATTAAAAATATGATCATGTAGATTGTATGTGGGTTCTTCGAACCAAACCACAGTAAAGTCTGTCCATCCTGTTCACATCTCATGTTTGAAACTGCTACATACATTTCTGTGGAATTTTATATTGAAGAGATAACATCAAAAAGTATCCGACAAATCTGATTCTGGTTCAACGAAGTACAGATGAAACTTTACAAATTTTTCTCCAAAATGGTCTGTTCAATCAACTTTATTTGAAACATTTTTTTACAATGTAGATAATTAATACAGAAGAAAAAAAATTCTAACTCTATGAAGAGTCATATATGTAGTGTGATCAACTTTGTCACGATGAATTTATATCTGCAATAAAAAAAGAATATAAATTCATAAAGAATGCATGAGCAAAATGTATACTTCAGTAACAGCACATTCTTCCATTTTTGTTAATTATTTGTGACTCTTCTCTGATCCAGTAACTTGAAAAATAAATAATTTATTTACAGATAAGGAATTTTTAATCAACGGGAATGTGTGAAAACATGAACAGAAAATAGCGGCCATATTCAAACTCTTGGCGCTTCATTGACACACATCATTTAACAGTCTTGTAGATTCCTTCACAGTTCACAGGAAGCAGAACTAATTAATCCACTGTTAAATTCTGAAGTACATCTGAAACAATGCGGAGTACCTGGATTTCCAGGATTCTGCAAGACTCAATTAATACAATGAATTCACATCACAGTCAACCCTTAATGACTGCAATAGGCCTCAGTTTGATACATTTCTTGCTAATTCCAGCAGCATGGCAGGTGTCAACGACATCGGTAACATTTTTGTATGATTCTGGAGCTTCCTCCATGACCAGTTTCGGAGAAGCAACACGAATTGATATTCCCATTTCCTCCAGTTTATTTAACACATCTTGGTAATCAATATTTCGTCTCGACTTTGCTCTTGAAAGCGCCCGGCCCTGAAAGACGAGCAGCATAGTTATTTTACCGTGCTGGAAACAAAACTGAGCTGATCTGAAATATTACAGACAACAACACATCAAACTATCCGATTACACTTACAGCACCATGACAAGTTGAACCAAAGGTTTCCTGCATTCCTTGTTCTGTGCCCGTAAGGACATAGCTGCAAGTTCCCATTGTTCCACCAATCAGAACAGGTTGTCCTGTCAGCTGGTAGTCCACAGGAATGAGAGGGTGATGAGGTGGGAAAGCACGAGTAGATCCCTGAATAATTAACGAAACTGGTCATAATATATCCACACACACACACACACACATTCTTCTTCTTTATTACGCCATCTCCTTTACAGGAGGTTGGCGACACATTACGAACATTATCCTTCCATACTTTTCTCGGACTGGGACCTGTTCAAATATGTTTTTTAGGCAGGTGATACAGAAGTGGTTTGCCATTGCCTTCTTCTGTGTGTATGGAGTGCCACGGAGAAACTGGGGAAGCCCTGGAGGAAAAGTCAGTGTTGCCTAGACCATGGCCTTGCCCAACACAAGTTATAAATTTGGGCACCGCCGGGAATCCAAACCGGGAACCCAGGATTACAAGGCCAGCGTTCTGACCGCTAGACCACCGAGGCGGTCCACACACATTACACAAATAAAATACATGTTAATCTGGGGTAATTCTCAAATGCATTACCCTGGATTTAGTTCAGTTTGTAATTTAGAGACTTTCTGTACACAGACTAGAAGAAACACTACAGAAATAACAAGCTTAGTTGTAATGGTAATTCAAAAAGTCATCTCACCTTTCTGTGGACCAAGAGTGTTTTCTGTTTTCCATCAACTATATGCTCCTCAATTTTTGCAATATTGTGTGATACATCATATATAACATGCATATCCAAGTCATCTGGAGTTAAGTGGAACTGTTTTGCAAATGCCTGGAAAAACAATGCAGTACAAAGTGAAAAGAAGTTTAAAGAAACACTATATTTTTTAATGTACAATGAAAATACAATTTATAACTTAAGACTGTGCTAATATCTTTAATTTATAATCCTCACTATGTCCAGAAGACCAAAATTTAAATATGATTTAAAAAATAAATTTAATGTTAAAATACGATACAAAACAATGAATTTTAAGTAACATTCACATGTTCTTTGCACAAAATGAACAGAAGACCTATCTGTCTGCACATTTTGTCTCTGGGAACTTACTGATTGGAATTTGATGACATCTGGTACTAAAGGTCTAAAATCAAAGATGGATAAAATTAACAAGCCTAAACCAGGAAAACCCATCTCTTACTTAGTTCAACTCCAAAATCCTAAAAATTATTTTATTACGTTTGCACATTGCCTTCCTTATATTATAACTTGTTATGCATTGATCAGCATCTTAGATTCTAGTCGCGGTTGTTTCCAAACTGTACGAGCTTCAAGGTGATATTCACTCATCACATAACTGAATTTTTGTTAATTTGTGACTTGATAACAAAGCATTGTCAAAAAGAATGGAAGTCAAAGAAAGCAAATTCAGTACATTAAAATACTAATGTGGCACATAACAGTAGGAAAACCTGTGGCTTTCTTAAGTTCAAGGTTACAAAATGTCAGCACAAAAACATGCATTTGCATAAAATACCTCAATAGTCACCCTTGACCCTAGACCAAAAAAAAAAAAAAATCAACCAATAGATCGAGTCCTTATGAAACATCCGTGAACATATTAACCAATATGGGCTGATTAGCCTGTCAGACTACATGGAAGGGAGAAAGACATTTAAAGCAAAAACCACTGGAACTTGTAGCCAGCATAATATTTATGTGAAATAAGAACTAATGCATGTTTCAAAAATGACTCCTGTAATTACCCTGAGAACACAAGCTTCCCTGTCTGACTAGTCTCCATGTGGCCAATAATCAAAGTCAGCAGCAGACAAGATAAAATGACCAAAATCAAAGGATTGAAAAATGATGCAGCCAATGCAGAAAGAAAATATGCAACCAGACCCATTTAAATAACCAACAACACAATCAACAAATATAAAAATTGGTTTCAGCAAATAACGTGGATCACTACAACTGCAACATGCGCATTTGAGTTGGAAGAGTTTAAAGTTTAGTCAGAAAGACATGCAAAACCGCTTAGAATACATTTGAAAAAGAATCCGTACAACATCTTAGCACACCTTTCTGCTCCTGCTTTGGAGTATAACAAGTACAAAAAGTATGGTCACACAAATGCATGCCATCAGTACCTGTCTACTGAGAAAGGTCATTGAGCTTCGATTAACCCACGCGAAGTTTGCAGCAGCTGCCATGGATTTCAGATAGTCCTGGCCCTCAGGGGACTTTATGCGAGCACAAGCTAGCTGTCTGTCATTTGTTTCTATGTTATCACGTTTCATGGCTTTTTCCATCTGGACTAAGGCATCTGAAACATATAAATTTAACCTTTATTAACCGCCCATCTACGTATAATGGTAGTATACCACTACAGTGTTAATTCTTCAGTTAAAGTCCATTGGCAGTCACATTGTTCAGGGTTTCAAATCCCCTGTTCCCATATGATAAACATAATTTGAAAAAAGAATATTAATAACTGAATTTTGATGTCTTATAAAATATATTATAATGCCATGTTCCTTAAGTATATAGAGCACAAAACAATTTATAAGGTGAAAAGAACATACTGCTGTAATAAAGTGGTTCTTAGAAAGTTTTAAAGTTAAAACTGAATATATTCAAACATGAAATACCTGTAGCAACTTGATGTCCAAATCCTCGGCTACCAGAATGAATCATGACACAAACCTGCCCTTTCATTTCAATGCCCATCTTGCTAGCTGCCCATTTATCATAGATTTCATCTACAACTTGTATTTCAGCGTAATGGTTTCCTGCTCCTAATGTTCCTAGCTGTGGTAGGCCTCGCTTTTTGGCTCGCATGCTCACTTTGGATGAGTCGGCATTCAGCATTCGTCCATACTCTTCACAGTGTTCTTTGTCTTCTGCCCAAATGTATCCTGAACATAGTTGTACCATACATCGTTTAGTACAAGCCAATCTGAACGTATTCTGTAACATTTCACAGCTATAAAATCAGCCAATGTCTTACAGCTGATAATACATGCTAGTGGGTTGATCAGGCAGTTAACACACAAGAAAAAACCATCCCTTTTAACGCTGGATAAAATTAAAGAAATTCAGTTTACAAACCAAACATTCTGGTTCACAACTGACCTTCTCGGAGAGACCAGTCCATTCCCATTTCAAGAGCTTCTTCTAGATCTCTGGAATTCATGGGGATGATTCCTTTGGATCCAACTCCCACTGGGATGTGATCAAACATGCTCTGTGCTAACTGCTCCTGGTTACAGAATAACAAAGTTCCCAATCAGCAATCCCAAAACTCTGCACCAAGTACATTACGAAAAAGCCTGAGACACAAATGAAATCTCTGCATTAATTTCTATTACAGGCTTGAAACGGGAATAGAATTTGTGCGTGAAATCCAATAAAGAGCACACGCACAGGTTTTAGAGATAATTGGAATACATGTCTGAAGTCCAACAAGGTGCACTGTGCATACACAGACATGAAAGAAAAAAAGAAATGTGTGTGTGAAGTCCAATAACATACTCACCTTTACAGGAAGCACATCCTTCTCTTGAAGATTTGTCCTTAAAAGTCGTACCCCACAGTTGATATCAAATCCTACTCCCCCAGGTGAAACCACGGATTTAGGATCATCCATGTCAAAGGCTGCCATATTCCCTAATGTGAAAGGAAAACATAATTCATTAATATAATCTAACCTTAATTAACTCTATGGAATGGTATCTCCCTTGAGAAATGTATAATTACTGATTGTCAAGAAGATCCCTGCTTTCACAGAACTTCCTACAGATATATCACCACAATTATGAAAGTCTACAACAGGACAATATCTTGAGCCATTTCAGTCTAGCTCACAATATATTTCTCCATGGCACAAAATTATCCTCCCATTCATGTACAGGCTTCCAAAGCAGCCTCTTCCTTTGTGACTTCCCAGATAAAGGTCATCTAGATATGATTTGAGATTCTCACAGATATGAGTACAAAGATGGCTGTCTTTTGGATTGTAGTGCTTTGTATTCTGCTAGAAGTTTACCAACATTTCAGAGGTCCTTGCTGCTTCCACCATCAGCACATGCACAACCAAAACATTGGTAAACTTCTACTGGTCTACATGGCATCACAACCCATAATACTGCCATCAAATGACATTAAATTGTCTCTTGATTTTCCTCCACATGTGGTGCATATCCACCCAACCCAATATTTCATGATTAAATCATTCTAATCACAGCAAAGAACACAAATTAAGAAGCTCCTCCTTATACAGTTATTTCCATTCTTCTCTTCCTTCATCCATTTTGGTATTTATCGAATTTCATAAAGAAATCTCTGTCAGGATAGATCATCTTCCAACATAATTTGAACTGGGGAATTTACAAATTTGAAGCAGAAGTGCAGGTTAAAGTTAAATATGTGACAAAACTACAATGGGTTGGCCACATACAAAATAATAAGTTTCACTGTATGGTGAAAATAAAACATGTACACCTACCAATAGCAAACCCATAGCCTGAATGTATATCAGGAAGTCCTACAGAACGTCCCACAATGCCTGGCAATGCAGCAACGTTCGCTATCTGCTTCACACCTGGAAGGAACCCTCCCATCATGCCTGGGCGACAAGCATTTCTTAACTCGTCCAACATTAGTTTCTCAAGATGGTTGTTTACATAAAACACACCTTCCACCTGAAAAATGGTTTTTTCGTAAAAAAAATATTTGCATATGTCACAAACATATGTATAACAAATAGGAATAGGATATGTTTTACTATTGTTAGGTTAAGGACGACGATTAATAACGTTACATGACATGGCTAATAGCCATTTTAGTTACACACACTAAATATATCAAACATTTTTTTAAATATTAAATACACGCAACTGAACATAACGTATAAGAAATAAATTTATAATAATGCCACTTCACAAAATAAAAAAATTGCACAGGTGAAAACGAAAACCACATTCTGAAATTTCCATCTGCTCATTACAAGAGTCTTCTAGATTTCGTGACATTAAGTGTTATTTAGTTGTTCCTAATATGTCCGCAATTACAGAATTATTACACTTCAAATAAGTTAAGTAATTGTAATTAAGAAGCCGGTTTACTGATATAGCTGTCAACTTACATTCATGTTTGGTTGAAATCCCTTCATAATCCTCCAGCAGTATGGATTTATTTTTTCCAAATACTTGAGCTCTTCATTATACTGACGGACAACCATTTTAATCAAATAACTCAACAAATTGCCCGTAGAAAAATTACAAATCCCACTTTTCTCTCTCGCTTTAAAAACAGTAACCTTATGCAATGAAACACATCAAATAAGACTACTTCCTGTTTATTGCGCTTTCTGCTGACAGATGGCAGCACTAAATATATTTCTACAACATGTCAGCCTCTACCTCCTCTACTAACCTAATACCCGGATAAGATCGCGGTATGGCCGACTCGCCTCCTTCGCAAGTTTCACGATTCCCTCCTGCCAGGCAGGGGGCGTTCGTTCTCTCGTATTCATTGCAGGCGAGGAAATCGATGCAAGAGTGGAAACCTTCTGTTTGCGGTGTTTCCATGTAATTCATGAGTTCTATACACACTGACAAAGAATTCTGCTTATTTCTTAGGCACTCACTCATTGGAAATGAAGTATCCTGTCTTTAAAATATTCGTAATAAATAAAATTGTGGTGTGTATTTACTTTTCCAGACACTGTTAGTAGAAGTGAGGTGCTTTTTATAATTAAATCAAAAGGGGCTAGCAAACCTCGTCTCCATTCAGTGCCAATAGTAGGAATGCGTGGATCTATAGCTCAACTCCCTCCATATACCAAATGGTACTTTACCAGGTATAAATTTACCTTATCTTTCATTTTCATTGAGAATATACGAAGAAAATAAGGGGGGGGGGGGAATCTGGAAAGAATCTGGACAGTCAGTCGAAGTGCGGCGTGTTTTCAAAATGGACAACCACTCTTTCAGAAATGTTACAACTGAGTGATCCCTCAAACACAAACAGCTTGTAAAATATAACAAATTAACTTACATAATTCGTGGGACTGGACGCAAGAGAAAGATAGGTTTCAATACATACAATTTATTTATATATTGCTATTTATTCTCTCTGCATTTTCATTTCTTTCCACACAAATGTCTGTATAGGAGACGCTTGTTTAGGCAAGACTGTGATAAAATGTTACAAAAATTCGGATTATAAACATCTAGCACATGGTTAGTTTTTTTAGGCGTCTGGATTTATTTCAACACCGAATATTCCAAAGAGAACAACGAGTTTCGGAAAATGGATGTTTCCATCTGAAAAAAGGAGGTGGTTAAAACGTACTTAGCGGGGCCCACTCCCTAACTTTTCGCCTGACGACGAAAACAGATACAGTTTCCGGTATGTTGTTTTCTGATCGGATTACTGGGCCATAGAAACGATGCGGAAATACGTGCTACATAGTCAGCATCCTTTACAATTGATCTTGCTTATGGTTTCAAACAGAACTGTAAATAAAGTGAGGAACAAGAGAACAGGTACAACTTGTATTCTGCCTGAACTGTTTCTAGGCTGAACTGTTGCCATGGTTGATGAAGGACTCTTGCTGAAATATGAAGGCATTCTTCCTTCGCGAGGCGATCGTGGCGTTGGATACGTTACACTTCTGCACAGTTCAGCTTCGTCTGGATCTCTGTTGTTGGAAATACAGACTTTTTCCGCCTCGACCAACTCACCAAAATCATTGAAAGAAATATTACATCTAGTTGCACAGAAGTTATTCCGACTGTAATTTGGCAAACTACGATGAAGCACACCAAGAATACACGTGCAAGGGAAATGATTATCTCTGATTTCTGCCGTCTCCATTATACCACTTATCCTATTCAAAGGTCCTTCAATCTGAATATTATGGACTGTGTTGTTTGTAAAGATGAGTTTTGTATCGTTGCCAAGCTTTGTAATCTCCATAACTCCTGTTGGAAGAAATTTGAATATGTTGTTACGAATGTTAATTGTATGTGCCATCATGTTTATTCCATTGTTAGGCAGACTATTCCCAAAGGCCGACTCTGAGATCAATATAAGATCTGATGAAATTTTAATAGCGTTAGGTGATATTTTATCCAAAGCAGACTTATCAACGCTGAAATTATTTGCTGTAAGAACGATGCCATTTGATTCAACGTTGTTGATCTGTAACAAAAGACAAAATTCTGTCGTTAAGTGCATAAATATAAGATATAAATTTTATTCAAGATACAAAACTTGTTAATTCATAATCATGGGCTAATATCATCATCAGCATAACATTTTTAAAGAGTTAGGCCATTTGTTGACCTGTTTCTGCTTAGTCATCGCCCTGATGATGGAGGCAGCGAGCACCTCTGAAACGACTGAATTCTTACCGTGCTGTTCTTGATGAAGACCTGGGAGTCGGGATGTCTGAGATCTACGTTCACGGCGTCTTTCTCGATGAGATGAACCACGACATCAGAAATTTCCAGGCTGTGCAGTCCCTTGATGTCGAAGAGAGCATGTGAACGCAGCTGATGCACAGTAGCTCCACGGATTTTGATATTCTCCAAGTCGTGGGCACCCATAAAGGCCCGCTCGCCAAAATCTAGTTCTCGAATGTTCTGTAGGCTGAGGTTGACGAGTTTCTGGAAGACGCCGGACTGAAACTCGACTTTTCCTACTTTTTCAACGTGTAGACTTTCCAGTTGCCCCAAATCTTTAAATGCGTTCGTCGTAAAGATGATGGATTCATCGCAGTCTGATACATAGAATTCACGGACCTTACGGAACTTCCAGCCGAAGTCGGCATCGGTGAAGCTGAAACCCTGTGTTCAGTACAAGAAGTTCAGTCAAGTTGCGATAAATGTCGCTATAACATCTGATTAAGTAACTAAGCCGAATGAAGTAACCAGCTAATAAGATATTCATTGTCAAAAATTAAGGTCAAGCCATGTTTTAAATCAATGAAATCATACCAAAATCGTGATAAATATAGTTATAATATTTTATTAAGCAACTGGCTTTAATTAATCAACTAAATTATAATTATTATAATTCATTGCCATCCGTGAAGATAAAATTTTGTTTCGAATAAAGGGAACTTCATCCAAAACACGATCAACTTCGTTAGCCGAGCTAAATTAAGAAACTAATATTCTGGTGCAGGTAAATAATTTTTAAGGAAATCGAAGACTGAGAAATAACTTTTCGAGAGACATTTCGCCCCAGTTCACAATTAAAATCGTTCAAAAGATCCAGTTTAATTCCATCGTCCGAACTAGCCTACATCTTCGTTTCAAAATATTATTTTTGAAAAAATTATTTTAAATTAATTATTCGGTTTTGTCCGTCTAATCACAATTATATTTAAAATTTACAAATAAGATAATTAAAATATCATTTTATGTTCCACATCGAATAATCGATTCGCTTCAAAACAGTACATTTCGCTCCAATATGTGAAAATAATCTGGATATGAACATCACCAAAAAGCTACACAACAGAAATTGTAATTGAGTTTTATGTTTGTTGATATAATTTTACACCTGAAGATGGTTCGATGAAACCGAAACATGTTGTAAAAATGTTCCAAATGTAAATCGATTATTCGATGTGGAACATAAAATGATATTTTAATTATCTTATTTGTAAATTTTAAATATAATTGTGATTAGACGGACAAAACCGAATAATTAATTTAATATTTGATTCACAATATGACGCAATTATACTATCTTATGAAAGTTTATTTTACCAAATATTAGTTTATTTCATACGCAGTACAAGTCCAGTCAATCTAATCGTTTCTAATGCAATAAGTCTAACAATAAAATACATAACTGATTATCTAATTCATTTATCGGTAGACTACTGCAGGAACCTCAAAGATTCAACTTTCGAGGAATACACGCTTTTCAGCGGTGAAAAGTGGCACGGATGAGCGCTAGTATATACTATATTTTCATAATTAAATATCCGTCAGTTTTTCACAATTTTTAAACAATACTAAGTCATCACTAGGCGAGTATTTCATAAATAAGTTTTTACAGGTTTTGAAGCATTATAATTTTTTTAAACCGACACACAGAACAAATAAATATGGAATTAACACGGAACCAAGCCTCGTCCACAGAAGGAAAGTATTTTTATATTTTGTAAAGATTTCAGTAAAACGCTTTGTATAATATCTAACAATTAATGTATCATATTTGTTCACATAATTACCTTTCTTACTGCGTTGCATTTGCATTCAATGGTAGTAACATCTCTATAACGAGGAGAACAATCACACGCACCATTGTCACAGATAGACGATGTTTGTCCATTTCCAAACGTCACTCCCATCACGATTAACAGCAGAATGAGTGAGCTGTACGTCTCTTGTTTCAAACCCATTATTACCAGTAGGCGAACCGCTATTCAGAATGACAGACGCTGTGCTCGCCAGGGAGTTATATCAAAGCTTTGGACTTCCGACTGCTTGCTCATAGACCAAACCCCATCCTGTCTCGTCATTTCACTGTCTGATAGTTACAATAAAATGATACATGATGTAAAGAAAGGAATGTGTTAAATAATTTTATGGTCTTCTTCGAATTGTTCGTAATTTCTCAGCGCAAAAAGGTTTTGAGAAGGATGAGGAAGTGTTGAGGAGGATATTTGGGCCTAGGAGAGAAGACGATGGTACATGGAGAAAACTGCATAATGACGAACTTAAAAATCTATACTCCTCCCCCAGTATTGTCAGGGTAATTAAGTCAAGAAGAATGAGATGGGCGGGACATGTAGCGCGCATGGATGGGACAAGAGGTGTGCACCGGGTATTGGTTGGGAAGCCTGAGGGAAAGATACCGCTGGGGAGACCTAGACATAGATGGGAGGATAATCTCAGGCGGGATCTATGGTAGATAGGAGTTGAAGGAGACTGGATTTTGTTGGCCCAGGACAGGGTCCGGTGGAGGGCTTTGGTTAGTTCGGTGATGAACCTTCAGAGTTCCTAAACCATCTAGTTAGTTAGTTAATAGAGGCTTGCCATTGGAATTTTATCCTGAGGAAGCACAAAGCGATTTGTACATTCACAATCTATTTGATATACCCATTTTAATATCAACTTTCCTTCTATACCCAGCTACAGAAAGTTCTCGCTTCCCTAGTAGAATTTCGACCAAATTATGTATGCCTTAAGCGTTACCACTACTTCAATATCCTGCATTTAATCTCCTTAAGTATGTTGTGCGATAAGAAACTTCAAAATGACAAGTCATTTTGAAGTAACAGGAATAATTGAGAATTTTCTTGGTTTGTTTTCTTGTCGTTAAAGTCATTAAATCCAAATAATTGTGATAACCTGGGCGGCCCAGGACTATGAAACTCGGCAGTGCCGTTTATGCAAAATATAATATCGGTTCTTGGAAATACACTGACAAATGTACGGCAATCCATTACTGTGCTCGTCCGTGGAACGCAAGCCGCAACTTCCTGTCAGGGAGGCAGTTATCTTCCTCCTTTTTCAGACACGGAAATCCCAGATGTGACGGAAACGTTACACGGTCATCTTTGGTATCTGCATTTGAAGAAACCCGTCTAAATTGTTACAAGGTTTAAACGGAAATGATCTCCTTAGACAACTTGTGAATAGCAGCGATGGCTGGACTGTACATTTAAGTTTCTGTGTTTATCCGAATAAAATGAGCATTTTCTCCCTTCAGTTTAACTTCTACAAATCTGAATGTACTATATATTTGAAAAGACACACTGTAATTTCCGAATGTATTATACCTCAATTTCTTTAAGTTTCACTTAAAGAATATGGCCGTATGTTTGTATTCGATCAAATACGGTACTCAGCTGACATTTATGAACGAAAATTATTTTAATGTGTAAACAGAATTTGGATTTGCATAATACTAATTGCCTGCAGACTGATGGTCTCAATTGAATCTACGAAAATCTTCGGAATCCACCCGGGAACCTGAGGTTTCGCGGAACACGGTTTGGAAATGACTGACAGAATTATGACAGACACTAATAGACCCAATAAGTGTTTCTGAGTCGCCTGTACTTTCATGAGGCAATCCTTCTTGCAGCTAAGCACGTGGCAGTCTTTGTTGGACATCATATCCCACTTTCTCTTGTTTTGTCTCTGTGTGTTTATCTTTCGATTTCTAACACATTATAGCGGTTTCGTAATGAATTTATTCACAAAGAACATAAATACGAATTCAGTGAATTATTTGTTCAGCAAAGTCCAACAACGTAGAAAGCCGATTTAGTAGAGTTCCAGGTTTTGCACTAGATGCTGACATCAAGCATGGTATCAATTTAGGCATGTTCTGGCCCAAAATGTGTCGCTCCTGCATGCGTACATAGGCACACCAAGGTCACCAGTCCCTGTAATTATGCTAATTGACCGACACTTCAGTGGTGCTTACTGCCACCCTCGTATACGATTGTAGGATTATACAGAATTATATTCAACACGATATTTTGCTTTACTCTGAAATCCGCTGTGATTAATAAGGTGTGTAAGGTGTGGACAATGAATGATTATGTACTAGTTTATGTTTAGTCAACATGTATTTTTCACACATATGAACACATAGAATAAGTGAAGGAGCCAAGTATTTTTTTAACTTTTAGGACATCATAACTTAGGAACAGGTTTTCAGGTTTTATAATTGATTCTTCTTCAAGGATTAGCCTCATAGTCGTTGAATATAATTAAACATTTCGGAAGCTCCATCATTAATTATTCAGAAATAAGCTAGTAATTTTAAGAGACGTGAACTTGACCTTTTTTTTTGGACGAATCACAACGTTTCATTACAATTAAGCCTCAACTCATTTTTCTTACTACTGGTCCAGACACATTTCACTGCCTCCGAGTCCTCCCCACAAAAGTTAAGGTTATAAAAGCGGTGATTTTTTGAACGTTGCAATTTAATTCAAACACTATGCAGATTGCCGAAAACAAGAAAATTTTGACCGGAGATGCTGGGGCAAATCAGACCAAACGCGGCAATTTTATAGGCCTGGAAATAGTTTACATGTAAATCATATTTTAAAATATGGCACTCTTGAGTACAGTTACTTTGCCCGAATTATAAAACTGTTGGACTCAGCCCAGAACTGGACCGGAATGTGTTTCCGAGTGTCTATGTCCAACTGAGAAACGAGTTTAAGATATATTTTAAAATATGACAAGCGTAAATTTATTTATTTATTAATTTATTTATTTTTAAATTCGAGCGGAAGGTGAGTTCAATGAATGTCGGGCTGAGTTCGACAGAGAACACTCGCGGTTTGAAAATCTGGGACAAAGTTGCGCTGTAAACTAACACAATACTACAGAAAATAGCATCACTGTACATCGGCGTATTTAGTGAGATTCAGTCATCAGTTATTGGTAACAAGACCAAGATATTGCTGGGTACAAACTGACAGCGACGACTTGTAACTTGGGGAATTCATCAGATTGTTTGAATGAACACTGATATATAAATTAAAATATCAAATAACAATCAATAAATAATTCAAACAAACAACGACGATAATTACAAAGAGTATGATTGGAAAGATGTTCTCTTTAGAGTACGCTGGAATTCTACAGCACGCGGAGGTCCCGTCAGCAGGTTGCTACGTGGATAACTGTGGACCTGTTTCATTCTTACTCGAAAGGAGTAACAAAGGAAAGTCTATCCAAGGTCACAGCGAGTCAACAATCACCTAGGTCCCATTGTTGCAACGTGCTCCATCCCGCAATCACTTTATTGGACAAGATTCCACGATCTCCTTCAAATGCAATTGATTATTAATGTTACATTTTGTAACTCTGCATATCATAAGACGCTAATTCCCCCCTCGGACTTCTGTAAAAGCTCACAAGTCGCCACTGAAATTTGCACGAAGTTGTAAGGCCCTTTTGTCGATAATTTCGATTGATGACGTCAGATATTTGTTCTCAGATGGCCTGAATGTTTGCAAGCGAAACAGAATTGTCTATTGAAAGCGTATTTGAGGTTTCGTTTCGGCAACGAAGATTTATCTATCGCTTCTGCTCAGTGCAGTGGCTTGTGGTAGCTCAGTAGCAGCGACACCTGTCAGCTGGGCACTGCGAGGGATACACTACGCACTTATCCAGGCAGTACACATCCGCTCCAGCGCGACCCTCCAGCTCACCGATCGCGTCGCACACTTCCCTGCAATCAGAATAAATGCAGCAACGTCTACAGAACTCTAAGTGACAATTTGCCGATGTCAGAGTTGCAATTTTTGTATTCTTAAACCTTTACTCTGGCATCGGGTAATTATCTTTCTTCGTCACAACACTCGGGCGTTTTAGTCCATGCAGGTATCTGTCTGCGTTTCTTGATGTCTCGTTATCTCTCGCAATAAAGGAGCACGGGACATCATAAGAAGCATAAGGAGGAGAGGCTGAGAAGCTGCAACGGTGGTAATGGGAAAGAATTATATGAATGGGAGTGACGATATATCCTAAAATCGCGGTAGTAACCTTGACCCTTCTATTTAAGATGAGTGAAAAATATATCCCGCCATCTGTCAACAGTTTGTATTGCCTTATATACTGAAAACGTACTTTTTGTGAAAGAAAATCAAAATGAACTTAAATTTGGAACCACATATTTTGCATCGGAAACATTTTTATGGCGTCTTCTACCACTTTACTCTTTCAGGTGGGAGCGAGGATTCCATTTGTTATGAATTAGTACAGGATATTAAATTAATAAAAACAACTACAGATATTTGAGGTTAAGGGCGGTGTAAATAAGCATTGTGGTCTTCTGGGTTATGACGCTGTATAGTCATGTTACCAACTTTTCAGAGCGAATATCCCTGTAGATGGAGAAAATATCGAGAGCATCATGCCAGATGGGCTTAACAATGTTACTGATTTACAGGATACTGAATCTTAACGCTTTTTTCGTTTGACAAATAAACATTATTATATTTCATACGCCCAAATGTAACTGTCTGTATCTCTGCGTAGAGCGTCCATTACGCCCTTCTAACATGACAACACATCCCACAATTTTATGTTGTAAGAACAAATATCGCAGATTATTCAAATATGTTGATACGCCCTTTTGGCATGATGCCCTCGACATGTTTATCTAAATATGCTGGTAATAATTTATTAAAATACATGACGTCATAACCCAGAAGACCACAGTCCTCAACTTTTTCTAGGTTGAGGTTTGAGGTTCTCACGGAGGTGAGAACCAAGATGGCTGTCTTCTGAGTTGCGGCGTGTAGTCTGGTAGAAGTTTACCGAAGTTTCAGAGGTACTTGATACCTCCATCACAATCAGATGACAGCCATCTTAATTTTGCAGGTTTTCGAAACCAAGAAACGAATGAGTACTTACGGGCACTGACAGATCATAGGCGAGCAATTCGGCGGATATCTGAGGCAGTTTGTCTGACACCAATTCTCTATGCCTGGGAGCCGTTTGTATAAAGGAGTCGGCAGACATACCTGCTGCCTGGAATAAACCTTGTCATGAGCACATTTTCACTTTGGGAGAACATTACAACAAAATCCATTCAGCTGTTTCGAGGTGCAAGAACGTAATTTATAAGCTTTTTTGGCCCAGCCAAAAATTAACAGTTTTAAGCCAACAAAAGATCTGCGAAATACATTAAAATATGAACAGCAAATTTACCTTCGGTTCGAATCGGTTCAATTCAAATAAATTAAGATTATATTCCTCAATATTTTTGTTGTTTATTTATTGTATGATACACGATACGTCATGAAAAAAAAATTGAATCACGTAGAATCTGAAAATTCCAATTTATATATTAAAATATTTGTGCCAATATGAAACTATGAACCAACACGTGTTAAGCTGATATTTAAACTATAAACACTCTGAGCCAAGAGACTGGAATCCCAAGATACTTTTTTACAAATTGTGAGGCTCACCTGATTATAAGTGGTGACACAAGGATCGGTGACCGGAAGTCCCGGTAATAAAGCAGAAACGGGTTATCCTGCTGGCCAATAAAAATTGGCGGAAGTCCTGCTGTACTCGTCACTATTGTGACGTCAGCACAGTTCCGGAAAGTCTCGGGCCGACCGCAACCGAGACCTTCCGTACCATTGACACACGTACCCCACATGTTCCCTGGGAAACAGAAATACAGGCGGAGTTTGTATCTGTCGACATGTTTCATCTCCTCAGTGATTCAACAGATTTCGAAGAAATGTGGCACGAAGGTTATTAATGCGAAATGTGGTCTGTCACGATCAGAGCAGAACACTTAGACAGTGTTGACGAGAAGCTGCGGTAGAATAAAAATGGGGGGAAATATAAAATTTGTAGGCTAATATTCACTAAAAAGTGTCAAGGTGATTAAATTATAGGCGAGGCCTGGAGCGGATCCTCCTCAAGATTTATACAAAATATGAAAATCCGGCAACGTGTAACATTACTATTACTGACGCCAAGCTATATATTTATTAAAGAGTGTATTTTATATTTGTTCTGGGACTGCAGTGAAATTTTATATACTTTGATATGCTTTGTATTTGTCTTACTTCTTAGGCGTTTCATCGTCACACCTTAAGGAAATAATCCCTATTAGCACCGAGAATCATACGAAACCCATAATACAAATTGTAGCGTTGCTGATTGTTAAAGCAGACGGTACATAATTACCGCTAGACTCTAAAATTTTAAAAGGCTACAAATGAACGTCTACGTCCAAGTTCCGAGTATTTCTTGGTAATCTCAATCTGGACGAGTCACAAAATCCCCAAGATTTTATTACAAGACTACGACACTGTTCTCTATACTGAGCCAGATGGGTTCACATTTCTTAAAGACCCATCTACTTCTAGTCTCCAAGTGCAGCATAAACCCGAAATAAATGTCACCGACATCCGATCAGTGCTTTCGGACACTCGGGTTGACATTTGGACGTGATGCTAATGCTGTGCATAATTAGTAACGTGACCGCTGGTTGAGCTGAACCAGTTCATTGAACGGCTGACCTTAAACGCTAAACCGGATCGTTTTATTAATAGAAATGGAGAAGTAAACTGCAATAAACTGAATTCCTAGTGGACATTGTGTAAATAAATCAGCGACTATCTGGCTAAACAAGTCGTTGGAGCACGGTAAATATCTGTCGTCCTCCCTGAATTTTACTGGAGAAAGACTGGCTACGGTGCAGCTTTTGTGGAATTGTTTACAAATATGTAAAGGTTCTGAATTTTCTGCATATTGCTTTATCAGCACTGTAATAAATTAGTCACAATCCGTGCCTTTTTGTATTCCTTCATACAGCTCTCCTTCTTTCTCCACTCTAATTCACCACTATTTGCCTAACTACATCTCCTCTTCAATTTTTATTTATTTATACGTCTTATTTCTCTATTCTCTTTCTCTTTATTCCTTCCTTTCTTTCATACTTTCCTTCTTACTTATTCTCCGAGACATTTCACCACTAGATACTTCGAGATCCTAATCTGAATAGCGATATTAAGTCCTCAAGGGGCCGAATATGTTTACCGCATTCCGAGATGTTGCACAAAATAGTCTGTTAGAAGATTATCGACATCTCGGAGGCGCTGGCCCTGATGATGGAGGCTGCAAGCACCTCTGAAACGTCGCTTTCCGGCTTTAAATTTGCTTCCACTTTACTAACTCGCACGATCGCCACGGTAAAAGGTTTGTGAGGGTAGCAATGTCCCAAATGGCATGATGTCCAGGGTTACATTCATGAAATCCTGTCAATTAATACGTATATTATTATGTGCACCACAAAGTTTCAGAAAAGTAAATATGCACACTCCTCAACTAAAGCCAGGCAACTGACTCGCATGGCTAAGACAATTAAATTGCTGTCCTGCAAGGTTGCGGGCAGGGCATATGACACTACGTAATGCCACGCCCAAAAGCTATTGCTTCTTGTAAACATGTCCATATGGCAGGAAGAAACACTTCAGCTGATGGCGGCGTAGCAGATGGCATGTGTATGTCATTTCTCAATGAATACTGTTAATGATAATGAAAATTTGCTATTAATTTGTAAAAATCGCGTGAGGAAGGATTTTTTGGTTATTGGGTTCAACGGAGAAAGCTGTTCTTGGTCCGAGGGAAGGCAAATGTTCTTTCACCATGACTTAGACTCGCTTGGATCTAAATTTTACATCTGCCTCTTTGTTTTGCTGGTATCCTTCTTACAATTTTAGTGTTTTATAGAATACTTACCAGTGTAGTAAGTCCATTGGATTACACACTGTGTACATGTAATGTAAGGTGGTAGGCGGACTTTATACTGGAAAACTTCCTTCTTCTTGGACTCCAGAGGAATGTGGAACGCCACTTCCCTGGAGCCCGACACATACAGCGGGAACCTACAGCAGAATACCAAACAAGATTCTATTCTTAAATTGACACACGAGAGGTTACCGTCGGAAAAAATTAAGTGGCTAGAAAACTAAATTATTAATTAAGTAACCTAACTGTACTACTATTTCTCCAACACCCTATATCTGTGTTGAGTGCCAAGTAAGTCGGCTGTGGGGAAGAAAACTAAAATTCAACGACTAAGAACATTCTTAGAAGAGTTTCTAAAAATTCAACACTAGAGTGAAATATTTATGACGTTCCTACCCATATTGATGTTTATTGTAGTAAACATATAAAATTTAATCAGCATATTGTTACCAGTGGCGGAGCGTGACTTTTTCAAAAACGTTAGCTAAATCTCGTGGCGAAGGGGGAGAGGTTAATGAAAATTTTGGCCAACCGAGTATAAACATTATACTTCAACTTTCATCATTCAAGGAATAAGTCACAACACGGCACACGCGAGAAATGTGATGCAGCGCACTACGTCAACAGCCAGCACGCAAGGAAGTAGCGTGTTAGCAGCCGAGGTCTGGCTAACAGCTTGGAAAGTCACGTAGTCCATCCACCCCTGCAGCTTACACTGTATCACGTCTCTTCTAATTGCCCCCGGGGGACGCAAGCCTGAACGAAAGCAACACATCTAATTTTTTATTTTGATAAATGTTAGCCGGGCTAACGTAGCTAACATGAACGCTCCTACCCTGTACACAGAAGCGAGCAATGAGGTCGCTATTAGTCGCCGCCTCCATACGCAGAAGAATCGTGACTAGTCTCGAACAGAGACTTAAACAAGTTGGCAGCAGGACCGCATGTCGCATAATCTGAAACTGTGATTCACAGTGATTCGTTAGAAGAAAGAATGAGACATGGGTGGACAGACTGATCGATAGATCGAAATATATGGTTAGGTTGCGTATTTATTTATCAAAGCGTTGTCAACTTTAATAGTTATGTAAAAATGGATTAAAAATGACACGACAGTTTACAATTTATGTGATAGAATGATTTTGAATGAAGCAGTCGTGACCTATTTCACAATGTTTTACCAGCATTTAACTGAAGGAACTGATCAAACCAAACTAAGCCTCAGGAAGACCGGTCTCTTGGTCGACAAACGAACCGGAAATAGTAGAGCCATCACTACATCGAGAATATATTTGCTCACTTATTAGATTAGTTGGCGATTCTTTTCAAAAGTAATGCATAATAGTAGTCGATGATTGGTAAATATTACCGTTGTCATGGTCTGTTTTAAGATACTGTAACGATATTTGCCTGTGGGTACCCAGAAGTACCACGATAAACAGTGAAGTTAGTTTTCCGATCGAGATTCGAAACTGTGACTTCCCGAGTGCAAAACGGCAGCTATACATCCATCAGACCACATGTAGGAGTGATGGACAGATAAGAACTTTGTCTTTAGGATGATATGCTAGACGTGTTGCAAATTCGCGTCGAAAGAACAACACCACTAGACAGAAAAAAAGGGGAATTTCATTTGTTACAGATTGGCGAAATAACTGGTACGCTATGGAGTTTGTAGGCCAGATTTACTAATTTTGGACTTAGGTCCTTTTCGCAATGACAAACCTGTTTATATGGCACTAGTCGTAACCAGAACTGATATCTGGAACAAGGTCAAATTTTACATTGTTAAAAGTCAAGGATACTTGCCACGAAATTTGTTAAGATTATAATCGCTACATTAAAGTACATATCGCCTCCACAAATAGTCTTATACATAATGTATTACCTAAATAAAATTGACACACAATGTAGAACAATTAATTATAACTTTCTAAGTTCAATTTCCCCCCAGCACAACGGGGAATGATTTCATTTGTGTCTTCACACATTTTCCCTTTTCTGCCTTTTCCTTACAGCCTTTGTACCTTAATCTCCTTTAGACTACTTCAGAAAGCTGCCTAATGGTAACAACACTTGTTAAATAGAACCTTTTGCCATCTAGCGTTGGTTATGTATGAACACAAAGTCACTCTTAAATCGTATCTTGTTACTGGCTGGCTGTAGCTGGCTAAGGATGCATTTTATCTGATCGGTTCTGTACTGCTTCAGGATATGGAATGTCACTGAACCATGGAAGGCAGAAGACCTTTTATTTTTCGTTTATCAAAAATGTTAGCCGGACTAACACGGCTAACAGGTTAATATGAAAGCTCCGCCCCTGGTAATAAAAGAATATTACGAAGAACTAGGTACAACAAATTGAAAAAAGAATATATTTCGAAAATATATGTATTCCAGTTTGGAATTCCTTAATTAAATGAAGGCACATATTCAGAACACACTGATGATTTTTTTTTTCAGTTTTTAAGTAAACCCGGTATGCAACTACAAGTGTATCTAACGTAGACATCTCTGTCTTTGATCTCTATTAACTATGAAATTGAAACTGACTACAGCAGTTTGCATACAGAAATACTTTAAGTAAGCTTATGTTTTTTTTGAAACAGAGAAATGTATGCAAAACAGCGAAAGACCCCAAAGCCGTTCTTCCCGCCAGAAGTACCAACCTTTCGAAGCAGCTTTGTGTTGCCTCGTATCTAGGATTATTGTTAGGGCACAGGAACATTTCGAAGCGACCCCAGTGATTTGCAGTGAGTTCTACTTCGACGTCAATCTCCTGAAATAAGAAAGCAAATTTGTAACCCTTCCTATGCTAAGTATTTCGTTAGAAAGCGCTTTTAAAAGCTTCCATGTTCACAACAATTTTCATCGTTCAAAATTTCTAAATACATATATTCAACTAACGAGATACATTACCTATCGGTAATATTCATTATGATTTATAATATTACACTTCAAAACCAATCAGGGCAGAAAGGTTTGGTTAAAAAGCGGTATACGCTAAAGAGGCGCTAATTATACTATAAGCTGTCATACTTCTCATGTTTATTCACTCACCTGACCGGAGGTATAATGGCGGCTGATAATTCCCTTCGCAAACTGACCCCCAGCCTCGTGAGGACGTGGCTCTGTGAGGTGCCAGGGGTCTCCACATACCCCACAGCGGCCTTGGTTTTGTTCCCACTGCACTGAGGACACACCATAAAGAGATCAGCTACCGAAACGTCCGGATTCCCGAAAACTACCAATATATAATAGTCACTAGACACATCGCATATAGCTTACATAAAATTCCAATGCTACTCGCGAGTTAATAGCTTAAAAGCTTTCGGTGTGAATTTATTGTTTGAAATTATTAACTGAATGGTCTCACGCTATATTTGAGCGGTTAAAGTTAAATATTTGTGGTTTTTCATCAGTGGAAAGGATATGTTACAACGAAAATTATACTCACAAAATATTGTTATTAGTAAATAAAACCAGGGTGTAATGGTGTAAAGGATTCACTTATTCCTGCGTTTGTACTCGGTACAATCAAAACACTTACGTAAAATTAAATTAAATATTTAATACATGTACTTAAAAATATCACAAAAATTCTCTATAATGTTTTTATTTTATTTTCAGCGAGTAAACTATTTGAACTTCCATGCAATAGATTTTCATAGCCGCAGAATTCGATAACGCTATCTTAATTGATGGGTTTTCCACAGCCGTCAGAGGACAGCACCGATGTTATGTCACATCAGAACATATACCATTTGAAGCAACAGCATCAAGGGACTCCGACCCCCCTACTTTCAACTTTATTTGTAACAAAATTCTTGACAAAAAACTGTTACAACTCCTTAAATTATGAAGAAATCGTGATATTTCCGAAAATCTGTTAAAAATATTTATGCCAGATATTAGGTTTTCACGGCGGTGAGAATAATGATATTCTTCTGGGTTTTGGCGCCGTGTAGACTCGTCGGTAAATGCCACGACGCCAATACCCAGAACATCATCAAGTTTACGCTAGTTCGGGTAACATTAGCGATTTACGCGGTTGATGCATGATTTCTTGTGATCACCTACTTGTAATTAGGGAAAGCAAATTAACTCACCCGCGTGGCCTCCACAAAACAGTTCGTTGTCATTGTAGTTCACCGGGTTTGGATACCCGAATCTCCACATGCTGTTCCGGGCCGGAGGGTTCATCAGGCGACCGTGTCCACTGACCCCGGCCAAATGCAGAGCCTGCATTAAAAACCCAATAAGTGACCTTCGAGGTTCTCAGTGCGTCGATTAGAAATATGGCTGTCTGTGTGTTTCGCTGTTCAATTTTCTGTTTTCCAGCTGAATAAGTAACAATAATTCACGAAACATAACTATACCATGAAGTTAGGTTAGCATATGTTCAGTGACCCTTTTTGCAAGGGAGTAGCTCGGAAATGTCTTCACACTATGCTGACTATTTTCAGCACACGGACGTGATGGTATTTACATACCAGTGCCAGTTTCTGGTTTGAAATAAAAATTTATAATGGTTATATATATATATATATATAATAGATTAGCGGAATGCGGATAGACGGTGCAGCTCGTAAAAACAGTCACAGTGTTTCGACGAGCAAACACAGAAGATGTCAGTTACAGTCCTGCTTCTTTAATTTGACAATGTTGGTAATGGAGCTATCGACAGCGCCGTTCCGACACACTAAAATGGGTTGACACATTAATAGTGCATTCTCTCTGAAATGTAAAATAAGTATTACCTGAACTTATTCTTGCCTTCATTACAGTATTAACCCTACGCTTTACAAACGGAAACAGCTCAGTCAGTGAAGCAGACGCTTAGGGCTTGGTCCAGACAAGAGTTCTTGTGTTCGACCGGCCCAAAACCTACGAGAAGTTCCGGGCGGCCATTACGACCGGAATCACAATTTGTTCTTAATTTCCAGTATTAAGCGATTATTTGATTTACTGACTAACTAACAAACATTCTTGTGCAGAAATTCCTTACATTTTATGGAAACCGAAAGTTCATTACCGCGTTCACAAAAGCCAGCCAACTGTCCATATCCTGAGCCAGGTGATTTCAATTGACGTCCTCTCGCACTGTTTTACTCTTATCCATTTTATAACTTCCCTCTCATCTAAATTTATGTCTTCCTAATGGTATCTTTCCTTCGGGGTTTCCAATAAAATTTTTGCGAGCTTTATGGTCTCTATATATTTCTACATGTCAATCCCATCTCATCCTGTTTGATTTCATCATCTTAACATTATTTGAAGAGTACCTATCATAAATCTTCTCATTATGGAGTTTTCTCCAAATCTCCTGTCAATTCCTATCAGATCCCTGTTCTCAAGTCTTCGTAGACTGAGATTATGTTGTTGTTGTAATTATTAATTCGTTCAGAAGTAACATGGCTTCTGCCAAACTTCGTCCTTCACACACGTGTTCCGGCTCACTTGTCCACAATGACAGCGTCTTGTCAGATATTGATGTAGCTAACCAAGGTCTCCCTATGCCGTTTTGTTTGTCGGGGTACAGGGAATAATCTGTTCTTCAAGAGTGGGTATGGCGCAGTCTGATAGCAATCTGTAACATTCCAGAACGTTGTCATTCGTGTTACTACAAACTGGAATTTACGTTCCTAGACAACATTAATTTCGAGACTTGTTCTGTTAGAAATATACGCATGTAACAACAATAATTAAATGATTAGGCGTTCTTCGACGTTTCGGGGAACCTGGCAGTTTCCATATTCAGGTAAATTCAGCGACATCCTGTAAAACAGGCAAATCAGCCCAGTATCCAAAATCTGATTAAACCCAAAACTTCCCAAACCGAAAATACGTCAATAAAACTGGAAATGATATATCTCTCTATATTCATTGCTACTGGACCGTTTAATTACTTTTCAAACAATATTTATTTCCAAATAAAAATATCAAACTTAGATAAAATAAAATTAAAATAAAATATTTAAGCCCTAAGTAAACAATGCTGGTCTAACTTCCTTCGAAATAAACTTAACACCTGAAACTCAGGTTTAAATTCAATTCTCTGTTTTCTGGACGTACCGCAATGTTTTAGACCATTACAGATAATATGTTGAAACTTCTATCCAATTACGAAACCTCTAGGCTACAATACTATTTCTGCCACAAATAAATTAGCACTATTTCGCTTAAAAAGGAGAATAAAAAGGTCTTAACAAACGTAATTTTGGATGCGAAGAATGCAATCTGTTCTTTGTTAATGACAAATTAATGTTTCAGCTCTTTGCGTCGTGGTCGGGCCGTCCTATCTGACGGCACGAATTTCACCTCCCCCCCCCCCCTCAAGCAGGTTAATGACCCCGAAGCTGAAATTTTTCGCTAAACAAACACTCAACACAGTTTATTACTAAAGCAGTATTAAGGGCTGATGGAATGCATACTGGTTTCAGATAAAAGTAAAAGGAAGGCTGTCATTAGCTTGAAGAGAGACTGAACCACGCGTGGTTTGTTTCTGATGGGACTGCTTTGGCAGCATTTGCAACGAGGCGTTAGGTAGGCGTGTCAAACGTGCGTGTTGAGACTGTACTTATGATTACAAAGTCAGATATATTATTAAAACAGAGTTACTAACTCACACGGGAAAAGCAATTATTACTCTACCTACTAACAGAACCAGAAGATTCAACATTGCTAATACCACAATCCGCCATTGAAAACGAGACTCTGTATAAATTTGCAGGTATGATCTAACTTCATAAAAGGTTCACATTACTAATTGCAATCAATAATAGTAAAATTATATATGTGTTTCGCGTGATACCATATTGGAAATTCACTTTCTATAAAAATCGGATTTAGCAAACGTCTACGCACTATTTCGGGATGATATGTTAGGTAGCGTTGATCTGTATTCCACCTACTAATGTTTCTGAAACTGCTTACTTCCATCATCAGGGACTGGCATAACAATAATTTCGACTTTTAGTAGTCCGTCTCAAATATGTAATAATTTCTTCGATCGTATCGTTTCTTTCTGGTTATTCTTTATTATAATCTACTTAGCTGCTCTTCTAGTTCAGAATATATTAACTTTTCGAAGGTTATTTTTGGGAGATTTTGTCCGTTTAAGCTAGATGTTTAAAAATCAGATTAACTCGAATATTGTCAATGTTTCCTGGCATTTCTAAAAAATCCATTTACTTACTTGTATAGTTTAATAATGTGTTAAAATAGATAAAGTTACCGAAACATGATAGAGTCACCCAGCAAAGAAGATATTGGTAGCTCCAAAACACTGTCTCTACCTATTTCATTACATATATTTTACTGATAAAATAAATAAGTTCAATTAAGCTCCTTTACGAACGGTCTCACAGAAAACTGTCTCAGTTCAGCGGTGTGCATTTCGAACTTTGCAGGACGTTCAACAAACAAGCAGTATAGACATAAAACATACATAATCTAGTTGTTATCATAAATATATATAATCAATGTGTATAATTAAGCCGACAATAGAATAATGAAGGTCAAGTTGCTTCTGTTTCTTACGCGACGATGTTAGAACCACGAGGTATTAAAAACAGATGAAAAACAAAATAGGAGGTTGGGCGCGGCTACCTGGACAAGGCCGGCACGAGGAACCACTTGTGGTCCAGCAACCGATCTGCACTGAAGAGTTCAAGCCACAAAGGGCTAATTTCATGAAGCTAAAACTAAAAATATTAATATGTACAAACGCCCAGACTCTGAAATTGTGACAAAGAAATAATGTAAAGTCACTTATTGACGTTAGTCCATATAAAATATTTTCGAATTCAACTATATAATTCAAACTGGAATGTTTATATTTTATAAATCTGTGCTATGCGAGGTTTTGTACGCACAATTTGTGCAAGGTGCAATGAACATGGACACTGTATCCGCCATTAAATAAATATTAGGTCTAGCCCATCAAATCCTGTATGTCTTAGCACCATGCAACGTACACTAAAAACTTTCAAGATATGGGAAATATAACTACATTCGAAATGCTGCTCATATATCTACAACGCCAAAATTTGAAAAATTTCCTTAACGATTTCCGCTACAGCACTTAAAATTCTATGTATGAAAAATGAAATAATAGCTTCTGTTAAATTTTGTAGTAACCACCCACTGCACTTAATCCCAGTTTCTATTTTCCATTAATAATTAGAAACATCAATCTGACTGCCTTAACTCAGTTTTCGAAGTGTGAAAATATAATGGTGTGTGTCCCTATGTTCTTTTAAAAACGCTTACATCCTATGTGTTTATTAAAGAAATACAGAAACGCTTGCTTCGAATTAAATATTTATCAATTTACCGACTGTCTTTAAAACCGAATAATTCTAATCCCGGACAGTCTATGCTCTCTAAGTGAATTATCTCGTGTGTAGAATGAAAGAGATCAATGTCCACAACAAACAACTTTACGTTACTGCAGAAACAAGATATCGGTTAAATTGACATATTTATTTGAAAGAAGTTATAAATTACATTTTATTGTAGCCTGTAGGTGTGTTTTAGAACGTCCTTGTGATTTTGTTAGTGTTTCGAGAAACGAAATATCCATTCATGTGTGACGCACAGTGGAGCAGAAGCCAGTTAATCCAATTAGTGCAGACAGGCCATCGTTATTCGTTAAAATGCCACCGCACTTCATAAACCATTTATTTATTCATTTATTCTGTGGTATGATTTCTGTATACATCTCTGTATCTCTGCATCTCTAATGGCTCCACCCTACTGTTAAAAAGATTTTATTCTTGTAACAAGAAACTTACCCTAGTGTATTCCCACTTACATTATATTAAATTTGTTTTTACACTTAATCTAGTTTTACATAAATATTCTCCTACTTTCCCTAATTGTATAACATTAGTATAAAATGGCTGTCTTTTGGGATGTTGCGCCGTGTAGTCTCGTATAAATTTACCGACTTTTCAGAGGTGCTTGTTGTCTCCAACCTTCCTAACTCATCACCCTGATGACGGAGGCAGCAAGCACCTCTGAAACGTAGTTAGTTGCTTCTAAAATGCATTTAAACATTAATTTTAGCCGAACATGTTCGTCCAGCGCTAAGGCTGTAGAATTGTAAACGGGGTGCAGATTCAGTAAGCAAGAGTAGCTGATGTACGACCCTAGATTCGATCGGTAACCTCTCGAATACGAAACAGATGTACCGGTACACAATTGGAACATGTTCGGTAGAAATTTAACTCTGTCCGTGTTATGCACAAGATATGTCGCTTGAAAACATTGAACATTCTGGTCAGAATTTATCTCGTGTTTGAAAAGACTAGTAAAAGCGAGCTCCTGTTATTTTTTCAAAACCTGAATCTAAATATCTGTAGCTTCTGAAGCAATACAGATCATATTGTCTATTACTCACAAGAAAAGATTCGTCTTGGCACTGACGACGAGAGTTTTGGGAAGAAAATGTGAACCTTTTCAACAATATAAGGATTTAACTCTGCATAATGTAGCGTTTTAACAAATACGTTTTAACTTATAATTTCTAGCCACAGATTCATCGCCATCGGACTTCTGAATGCGTTCGCCCTGTCAAGGTCAAACAAAGCTTTCCTCCTGAGTTACAAACAGGAAAATACAGTCGACTAACAAAACAAGGTTCCTCTAACCACAAAACAACATAAAATGGTTTACCACTCACCTCGACAAGAAGCAGCCAAGTGCCTAGTAACGTCCCTCGACGCAAAGAATCCGAGGACGTCGCCATATTCCTTCAGCGGCCTCCTGCTAAAACAGTAGAAATACGAATCGAAAAATGAACGAATACTACTAGATTTTCACTTTGAATTACCGCTACTCAGACAAATTACATCTTCAGTGTTTGAATACGTTCTTCCAAAACGTCGGGAACCACGTACAAGACATCATTGCGTCATAAACTTGAAAACGGGGGCATCTTTTCAAACGGAGAGTTTATTGAAGATTTCTATCTTCTGGGTTGTTGCGCTGTGTAGACTGGTCGATGTTAACAACCCAAAGACAGAAATCTTCATACTTACCGCTGTGAAAACCTCAAATCTTACGGAAAGTTTATTATTGGTGCGGTTTATTTAACGGCGCTGTCAGAAGCCTGTAGCGTTGTATGATAGAATGAATGATAAATAATAACTTAGAAGGGATATGGAAGGATGCGGTCGTGGCATAATTTAAAGTATTAATTTAAATTCTTAGCCAGGATAAGTGGTGACGGAGTCGGTATATGAACTTCAGACCGTCCGAATAAAAAGCAAGATTGCTATCCACGCGACCGCGACGTTTGTTACGGACAGTTCTACCAACATCTCCTCCCTGTTTGTCATCTATTAGTAACTTCCGAACCAACTGATGGAGTTTTAAAAATATATGTACAAAGATGATACCAGACACCATCATCTGTGTGCTTTATTAACTTCCTATCGTCAATAATATTGTGTTTGGGTGTGTTGGTAGTGACACCCTGAAATTTGTGTGGTAATAGATTTTGGAGAAATATAGGTATAAAAGTTCTATTAAGGTAAACTAATTGTTTTGTAAAGTTGTAAGAACAACATGGCGACCGGATAAAATTTACATTTAGCTTCTAGTTTTATGGTCATAAACAAAGAACCACTGGATGTAGAAAATGTCTAGAAACTGATCACAAACATGTCTACAAATTCAGTGTGGACCATTTATTTTATTATGTTAACAACTGTACATCTCCACGGAGCGGTTGTTTTGGGGAACTTTAACGAAGTCGGAATCTGTATTATCACGAATCATACACAGAAATGATTTTCTACACTAATTATCATTAATATAATTAGTTATTAATTTGCAGTCCTTGTTGACCTCACCATACACACTGGAGTGTCTGAAGAATTTTTACTCTGATATCACGTAAGTTTGTAATAAATTTCGCTCTTTAAAAGTGTACGAAACTGCTTTCAAGACGAGATCCTTAACTTCTCCATTCCTGTCATCACACTTTCATAGCACAGATTGAAAGCATCGTGCCAAATTGGTAATTTAATACGATGAAAATCTCTCAGAGTATGGGAGGTCCTCAGTAATTCTTGTCTGGTTACTTGCTGAGAGCAAAAACGAACTGAGACCCACACAAGTTAGGCCTATTTCTTTGTAGGATAAGAGTGTTAGCATGCTTCTATACGGACACTATAGATCGCTCTTATAATCAGAAATATTCAGCTGCGGTTAATAACAATGGGGCTAGTGTAACTTGTTTCTTACCGAAAGGGAGATGTGGTTCTATTAACCTCCTTCCAGGTTAATGATCATTTTCTAATACTCTTTCAACGTGATTAAATATTTACCGACATGTATATCTAATTCGCATATAGTATACAGCAATTTCTTATTTTACTTTTCAGGTGGTAACTACATTCATTTCAGATCCAAACCGTCAGAAATATACGTTTTTTGTAGTGACTTTTTTCTGAAAAAATCTACGAAAATAGAAATCATTCAATTTAATTCTCGTAATTAGCAGAGGAATACTTGAGAAGATCGTATTCGATCAACTAGTCAGGAAGTTTTATTACAGTGTACGCAATTGCGTGAACTGGTACTTACCCTGAATCAGAATATTGAATCTGCACCCCCACAAACTATTTATCTCATACAGTTTCAATATTATCATTACATCTACGCCTCTTTTCTCTTCAGATTTTCAAACTAAAACTGTGTATGTATTTCTCATTTCACTTATTCTACTCGACTTTGTAATCCTAACAATATTTGAACATTAATGAGGTCCTAGTTTTGTTATTCTTTTACCCTCCTGTTTGTTCGCAAACACAGTCAACACAGCTTCTCAATTAGGCTGTTAAAACTTTCAAGATTATGAGAGATATAATACAATGTACACAAACATTTTCATAATATTATTTTAATCCAAAAATGCTCCTTGTCACCTCATCCTGAATCTAGTCCCTTCACCTTCCAAAACAATAAAGTTGTTTTCGATGATTGTCAGATATTATCTTTCACCAGAGGAAATGGCATGCAGTTAATTGCGAGTTTTCGAAAACAAAACTTCAAGAAAAATATTAGGATCCAAGAGGGAAGAATTAAGAAAGGAAAAATATGGAACTCCATGCTAATGGATTTCCTGGTCTGTGCGGTGCTGAACAGAAGTCACTGATATTCTCTAAAACCCAAATACGGCGCTGACATTTTTAACTAACGACGATAGCAGCGCTTTAGCGGATAAAACATGACACGTGACCATAAAACGTGATGTGTTTTTGTACATTTATCAAGTTACTAATTGTTGTGGCTGACTGGTGCAAACGTCTCGTTTCTTTTTAAGAATCCTGCATCTTTCACGGACTGGGGAAATTCTTCGTTAAAGACAGGTTTTCTTCCAAACAGGTTGTCCGTAGTATGTAAATTATACCTATGCCATTGCATTAAAATGCCTGAGTTTTCTGACGAAACGTTGGCCTTATATACATGTATTCCGTTCACACAATAAAGTAGCTGACCTTGCAGTCTGATACCGCTAGAATCTGGTCATGTGTGAGCATGTGGCAAAGAGATTTATGTGCACCGAAATGAAGACAAGGTACTAAAAGTAACATTGTTTATCAAGTTACTGTCAGCAGTTAACTTTATGTTCGAAACGTCGGTAAGTACAAAAGCTCACACGGCCGAAGTATTTAATAAAACTAACGGATAATTTTGTTTAATTTTAACAACGTTAACAAATTTATCTTAGTAATATCAGGAGATGCATTGTAATTTGAATGAGATGTAACCTAAATTTTAAGTATCCTTCCTTCAAATCCACGGGTTCTATTTACAATTTTTCGCAAGGAACCTTGTAGCTCTGCTTTAACGATGGGTTGTAACATTTTTATACCTGTTGAAATACCAAGTTGTATTTGTAATGAGAATAAACATCTGTGGGTGCAGTGGTAGACCCAGTCCACAATTTTACAGCACGTATTTACACTTTTTATAAAGATCACGCATGGTATTAAACTTGGTTCGAGAAGGCCTGAGATTTAATGTGAGAAAAAGTTTAATACAAGTTTCTATAACTTACAAATGACACCATTATACTTACCACCTGATTTAACAGCTTTGTAGCTAGCCTACGAATTTTAGTGTTTTCAGTTTAAAGTTTAACACATTAAGCATTCTTCAATCGTCAATAGACGTACTATACGTTCATTAGCATAACGATAGGTCCTGAGTCATGATCGACGTCACAGATGATTAAATTTTTTTACTGTTTGCCTCTGCTAAGAGCTCCGAAGGCCACGTCATTGAACCGAGAGCCCAGGTTTTCTTCAGTGCTTTAAAATCCAGCGAAGTGGGCAACTGACTAAACAAGTAAGTAATATTAATGCTGTATTTCTGTGTTTTGGCGTCGTGTGGATTCGTCGGGATCTACCGACGGGTATACATGGCGCCAAAACTCAGAAGAACAGCGTATATCCTCACCGTTGCTAGAAAGACAGACGAATCTTAGGTTAGGTTATGTTAGGATGAAAGATACGTGAAAGTGATTCAACATCGTGCCAGACTTTCTCATTAGCAGTGTATAACCTTTCGGTTCTGCTACGATAAAGTTTATTTACTAATAGTTTATTTAAGGACGCTTTTTCAGTAACTCAGACTATATAGCGTCGATTAAGAGGATGATCGTGAATAATGAATTGGAAAGGATGTGAAAGGAAGCGGCCGTAACCTAATCTAAGATACTATACCGGCATTTACCTGGAGAAAGTGAGGAAAACCTCGAAAATTTCAGTCCGGACAGCCGGTCTCCGGACTGAGATTTGAACCCGGGATCTCACGAAAACGAAACACACGACAACGACTTTCGATACGATAAAGTTAGTCGGTTTGTTACTTGCTTCGCTACCATTTAATGATTTTAACTTTAGCCTCGAGTATGAAAATACTGTATTGAAATTAAAGTGTCAAAGGTCAGAACATTACCCTTTCTTAATTATTAACTGTCTGTTTCTATACGCAAATGTGTGAGACAGAACCATACGAACAGAAGGAATACTTATTAAAAACTTCTCAAGGCTAGATTTCACCTTACATTTCTCCAGTCTACCGCACAAGTAAGTTACTTGTTTCATAATGTCCGTGACTTTGTATTACAGAACTATTATTCATTCCTCTAGCACATGACTCTTCTTGCATAGGTAGGCTAGGAACCTGCCCTACAGGTTAACATATGCAGATGTCTTAGCATATTTGACTCGCTATCATCACAAATTACAAAATATATCAAACACGAATCTGTTCCTTGTCACGGTTTCGCTTCGACGCGACAGAAAATACGTGCATGCAACATTTTACTGGAGGCACCTCGTTCGAAGTGGTCACTTAAAATACCACCTGTCTTTCCTTTATCACGTCTCCTCACAGTGAGGAATATACATCGAATTATGGGAGAATGGTGAAGATGAATAAGGAACGATGTGGAAGGAAACGGTTTAATCTCAAAGCACTTTCCCAGAAATTGCTTAGTAGAATTGAAAAAACTCACGAAAAAGCCTAGTTCTGATAGTCGGTCTCTCTACCGCGAATCGAAACCCAGACCTCCCGAATACAAAGCAATGTCAGCAATGAAATATTGTGAGTAGCGTGGTACACGTGACACCGCATGATATGACCACATGACCTTGAACACATGGGACATTAGCACCCGGCAAAAAAGGTCAGTGCCCCCAAATGACATGTAAACCACTTAACACTGCGTTTACTGTCTCTTGCAGCAGCAGAAGGATCGTCATCGAGCAAAAACCAATAAATCGTGCTTTGTTTTCAAATGACACTAGCACGCTCATTAAGACGTCAACTGGCGTCCGACTGACGCAACGTAACGTAAGCTACGTAGGTTCTCGCTTATCTTCAAGTCACGTTAAAGCTGGAAGTGAAACATGTATTTTCTTAGCTTGCAGACCAATTCACTTTCGTTTTACTTAAATGCATAGGGACAATTTGTTTAGGACATAAGTGGCTTTGCTTCATTGCCAGAATCAAAAGTAAGATATCTTGTATAGGATTTAGGACGACGTGTGGTCAGTTTAGAAACATGAAACTGTTCACTGCAGACAGCGATCAAGTAATTTATCTCAATAGTGGTCTCAAAGAAAGAGGGGTAATTAAATAGATAAAAAAACATTGTTACATAAACACTTTTATTATGCTCGTTAGGTTTAATGTAAAATCAAGCCCTATATTTTATTGTAAATACCTTGAAAGAATTCTTGCGAAAATCTTTACAATCAAGAAATCAGATGTTCGGAATAAATACCACATGCATTAATGCTCCCGTGTCACAGTGAAAGTTATTTTGTCACATTCGGCCAAGGGAGATTTAGGAAAGGTGTGAGAATCGACGAGAAAAATTGGGCAGGAAATACGAACATAATATCGGTAATATCTGCATTTTACCTTAACAAGATAGCATTAGACTGACAAATGTTAAGAAAAAGTGGAAACAAATCTGGCAGAGAAGAACACGAGATGTTTTTTTGGTAATATCGAATCAGTCGTAAACAGGTGACTTGATTAGGTTCGTGGCTCGTGTTGAAACAGTGTTCTCCTGTCATTACAGGTAATAATACGCTTGAGTAGAGGGAGAATCAGCAATGCCTTACTCTTTTAATGAACAGTTAGTGATACATCGTGACCAAACAGCGTGCTACGACTTGGAAAGAAATAACTGAAGCAAGAGAAGACAGAGAGAAAAACAAAGATACGAAGTAATGAAGGGCAAATAAAAGAAAAGGGCGAATGAATGTGTTAGCGTGTAATGATGATGATGATGATGACAACGACAACAGCAGCAACAATAATAATAAGCTAGATTTCTGTCTTCTGGGTTGTTGCGCTGTGTAGTCTGGTCGATGTTTACCAACGTTTCAGAGGTCATAATCGCCCTGATGACGGAGGCAGTATGACCTCTGAAACGTTTGTAAACATCGACCAGACTACACAGCGCAACAACTCAGAAGACAGAAATCTTCATACTCACCGCTGTGAAAACCTCTAATCTTACAATAATAAGCTAGCTTAGCGCTAGTCTCTGGAGCTCCTAATAAGCAAAACTGTACTTGACTTGTGGGCGGTAAATCTGACCGGACATGACGGCTTACGAAATGGCCTTACACATGTTTCCACCCCGAAGGCCAGCAACTCAGAAATCTAAACCGAGCCCAAAGATCAAGTAAACGAAAATAAGTATAAAAAACATCACAGTAAATTTTAACTGCAGAGTTATCACAAAATGAACATCTACAGACCAAACCTTTGTTTCTCTCTCACTTGATTAAGAAATTACAGAAGCCGGTCATTAAACCACTAATTTTATTCAGTCGAAGTCTGTCAAAACATCCAAAATGTATCTTTAAATCATATTTTAATATTATCCTCCCATCTGAGTTTGAGTTTACATAAGTAGCCTCTCCCTTCAAGTTCAGATCACTCTCTCCCTTGCAAGCTAAAAATCCGATAAATCTTATGTTCCTCTGTCCTATTTAATACGGTTAAAATATTGCGGATAGATTAAAAGAAATAACAAAACTTCGCATTATGCGATTTCCTTTATCTTGGTTACTTGTTTAGATTTCGGGGTTTTTCTCATCTCGATGAGTATGAAGATGACTGTCTTCTCGGATGTTGCGCCTTGTAGTCTGACGGAAGACAACCTGCATTTCAGCGGGGCTTGCTACTTCCGTCATCAGGGCACGACTCAACATCCCAAAAGACGGGCATCCGCTACTTTCTTAAATGAAAAATTGATTTAGAAAGATGTGTAACCATGCTATTTGTTTTACACAAATTATAAATACTAACTGAAACATTTACTTAAAGAAAGAGATGTCCTAACTTGGAATGTGATTTAACTTCAGATATCTGAGCGGCACAGATCTAAGGGAATCAGATCCAGAAATAAGTATTATTCGTGAAAGCTATGAACCACGGTCGCTTAGATCTCAGTTACTTTTATCGACTCAAAAATATTTTCTGGTAGATTACCTACTATGAAAACCTTGCAGATATCCTCTTAAATCACTGTGTCTAACCTGTGTGGACTTAACAGAAGGCCTAAACAGTGTAAACATAATCCACGTTACAGAAGTTTAAGAGTTTTATGAACGATAACCGGAAATTTTATTATTAACCATGACTTCAAAATAATATACCGAGACGTAGAATCACGACATTGTCTTTTAAGTATCTTTTTATGTCTCACGTGTTTAGTCTTTGTTTTCTTGTCACGGATTCCTTTCTATCTCGCTCTATTTTTTATACTTTTTTCTTTCCCGCAAATTCGCGGTAGTTATGAGACGTATAATGCTATGTCAAAGTCTTGTCATTATCAGGGCCATTATGCCCCGCCCTAACCATGACACCAGGCAAATAAGCATCTTGGCAAGAAAAGCTATGAGAAACGATGCAGATTAAACGAGACATTATCCGTCGTTGGCCATGCTTCGCGTCTTATGAGAAGAATTTAAAGATAAATGACCCAGTAGAATTAGAAAAAAATAGTACAAAAAGGATGTAGCTTTAAACAAAAGAGGAAACATCTTTCATTTTTTAATATTCGTTCGGGGTAACAACGCAAGTGTTTTTCCAAATAAATATAAATTAAGCAATTTAATTTATTTGTGAGCGTGATTTCAGTACACGCTTACATAAATCAGTTTTATATGTATCCACAACTTTATAAAATTATAAATTTACAAACATATTACCGAGGATGAATTAAATTAAAATCTAAGCCCATCAGTTGGAACGTTTCTAAGCCAGATTAATCCGTTTCCCATCCAAATAATTACAACCTCTTGTCTCCTTCTTGGTCTTCAAAGTTCCCCATTCCAAGAAGCTTCTTTATCAAAATTCTATGAGTATTCCTAGCTTCTTCTGTCCTAACCACATTTCCAGCAAACTCCAGCATCCTAAATTTTATCATATTAATAGATGCTGAAGGAAAGCTAACTAAGGTAAATGGGCATATTTCAAATGAAAATTGTAGACCTTGAAGAAATATTACGTTATGTATCCGGTATGGACATTTCTACGAAGAGGTGGGTTTTTTTAAATTACGAAGGTGAAACTGGGTTAAATGTAAAAGAGATAAAAATTAAATCCTCAAAATTTTTGATGCAGATCACTATACCAAATAGAAATTAAGTCCTTCGAGTTATATCGGAAATAGAAAACATGAAAAGACATAGACCATCTACGCATTATGATTTTGATCTCTGCTCTGTTCAAGAAGCACATAGAAATTAATATGTCCTTTTTGCAGTGAAAAATAAAGTTTAAAAGTGTCACTTAAAGAGTACTGAAAAATGAACCGCGTTAAATTAGGTTTTCTTCAGAATTTTCTGCACAGACATATGGAAAAATAATGACGTCACTATTGGTTCAACGAAGTTAGGCAAGCAGTGGTGAGACTGTCCTAGAAATCGGCGTGCTTCGAGCGACCTTGCTATAATTGATATACTGAATTATTTAATCCTGTTTCATCAATATATAATGAGACGTCCATTTCCAAACGTTTGACATTTCAATACAGACGCCTTCAACACCTTGGTAATTAAAAATATGGCGTAACCAGTCCATGCGCCGAACTCAAACCACGCCACAGATTACAGATAGATAGCATCTGCAGTTACAGTACTTTGGCTGCTGTATGTAGCATACATAACTAAACCATGGACGTGGGGCAAGTTACCAGCTGGGGACCCGCATCTTACAAACCGAACTGAAAGCAAAAATAGAGAATCTGTAAGGAAGAAAGGCTAGAAGAAAGCATTCTCCAAGCTGAAGATGGTTGTCTGTCTTGTTGCGCTGTTTAGTCTGGTAGAAGTTTACCGACGTGCACTCATCGCCCTGATGGTGGAGGCAGCAAGGACCTCTGACTCGTCGATAAACACCTACCAGACTACATGGCGTGACAACCCAGAAGACAGCCATCTTCAGACTCGTCCCATTCGTGCATAACAAGCGAGGTGCGCTACACAGACTGAGAACTTTTCCATAACGTATCTGCATTTTATCACACGACTTAAATAACTAAGATAATCAATTATGCAAAAAGCACAATTATTCTTAAAAATACAAATTTTGCAACCAATACAAGAATTTGAGTGCTTTGCAAATGGCTTCCAAACGTCTTAAGATCTCCGTGCTTTTCCCACATACATCAATTACGTGTCTAATGGAAATCAGAACAAATATTCACTTATCGTTTTCATCAAAGGAGTGTTAAAATTCCAATTAATTGGAACCAGTTTAGTCTTGTCGCCTATCAGTATCAATTAATCTTCTCTAAAAATTTATGTACATCTTTCTGGTTGTTTTCAATTTTCCACACACTCGACAGACAAGCGCATTAGTTTCCGCCCACAGCCAATTTGTCTGTCCTTCCTTATTGCCAATTACAATCCGGGTGCCGTAACATCTTCCGTCTTGCGAGTAAGATTTGTTGCGGCATGTGTAGATGCATCTTCAACGATTGTTATCAATAACTTCGGGAAAATATTGACAGACAAAGTTATTCAAAATTTCATTAAAATCATTTTACTAGTTCTGGAGACGAACCACGTGAAAGTAGAGTGGCACTGTTTCAGAATTCACTTAATTCAAAGAAAATGCGCGTGACTGCTTCTGGGACGTTGCGCCGAGCGATAGAAGCTGCAAAACATCCGAAGCGTCGGTAAACTTCTACTAGACTACAAGGCGCAACATCCCAGGGACAGTCATCTTCATACAAGCCGCCGTGAGAACCTGAAATTTCAACGCGTATAAATTAGTTTTGCCAACTATACATTCCAAAATCTACAGATAAAATCAAGAAATCCGAAAAGAAATTAATTAAATTTATTTAAATTAATTTTTAATTTTAGAAGTCAGATGTTATAAAATCACCGTATTGATTAAAGTCTGGAGTCTCGGGTTCGATTCCCGGCGGTGCCCGAATTTATAACTTGTGTTGGGCAAGGCCGTGGTCTAGGCAACACGGAGGTTTCCTCCGGGGGCTTCCCCGGTTTCTCCGTGGCATCCCAACAATTACTCCATTCACACACAGAAGAAGGCAATGGCAAACCACTTCTGGATCATCTGCCAAGAACGTATATGAACAGGTCCCAGTCCGAGAAGAGAAAAGGATGGAAGGATCCTGTTCATATGGACCTGTCGTCAGACAGAACACTAAATAAATAAAATAAAATAAGATAATTATGTAAATAACAGTGCTTTACAAATGTCAGTTGAGTTTGATGATACCTGAATTCAGTAATGGGATATTCAGCCTATGATTGGTATAAAAAATTGTATTACCAATTAAAATTAATGTTTTATTATTTTAATTACGTAAATTCTTAACTTACGTTTAAGGTTCAATATAATCTGCGTATTATTTGTAATATGTTAGTATGTAAATCAAAATGGGCATGAAACTAGAGAAAGATTTTAATCATAGATAATTAGGCCTTAAATATCCGTATATGTTCTGGATATTCAGGTATTGGAAAATCTACTAGTTAAAATTCAGAGCTTCAGGCGATAACCAACATGTTATGCACATTAGCACACACATGGGACGGTAGCCTACCACAGTTCGACAAAGAGATCGTCCATCCCGAATCAATTTTTCGCACACTTCCTCGGTCCTTGAAGGCACATATTTTCTTAAACTAAGTCACTGTCCGTTTATTTCCATGTTATTTCACATTAATCACTGATAACAATCTCGACATTTCTTGTTAGGCGTTATAGGTCTGTAGTCTAACCAGACAGTTGACAAAGAGTCGTTAAATAAAACATGAACTGTTATTATATACACGATCAATGATTAGTTCGAAGCTGCGGGAAAACAGATAGGTCGCGTGTTACTTTATGACATTCCAGCATCACATTACTGAGTGAGTTAAAGATGATAAGGACAAAGTCCATTCAGGATAGCCGTTCCCAGCCCCAAGATTCGAACTTGACAACTCTGAATCCGTTGAATCTTTGTCTAAGGATATTTTACCTCGACGATAAATAGTCTGAGCTACGGAAGGCGTAGTTAAACTGCAAATGAGCAAAAATATAAACAGTATGATGGCTGTTTTCTGGGTTGTTACGTCGTGTAGTTTCGTAGAACTTTACCGGTTCTTTAAAGGTGCTTGCTGCCTTCATCATAAAGGCAATGAGCCAATAAACTTCCACAAAACATTCAATATATACCAGACTTCGATGTGCATCCCAGAAGACAGCCATCTTTATACTCATCGAGATGAGAACCTGAAATCTCATCTAGCTGAACATCTTAAGGACTCTGTTCCGTGGAGTTAGTCATTATAATGATTTTGGGATATATTTCTAAATCCAGAATAAGGAGCAAGAATATTTATCATCATTCTGTGACGTAAGGTGGCATTCCTGCATACCAGACGCTATACGGATGTACCGAAATGTAGTAGGAAATTATACATTTAAATCATTATGGTTAAATTATCATTTCTTTTACGTACCTTTGCACTGAAATGTCGTTTATGCAAAAACGTAAATCGTTCATCACAAAGGAGCGATCCTGGGCACCCAGCGTTTCGTATGCATGTGCCAAAGGAGGTATTCGCGAAAGAAAACGTTTCCACGCAAAAAGGGCTTAAAATTTGGTTCTTATTACGAGTAAATTAAGAGATATGATGGTGCACCTCGCCAGATTATGTTTCACATCCAACAAATTATTAGGGAACATGAATAAACATGACTTTGTTGTGTAGCGCAATTTGCAATCCGACAAAACACGCACGGAAAGCAAAACTAAATTAAAATATCCTAACACACATACACACGCATACAAACCATAACTTTATCCCTGACCTTTTCCAGAGGAGGTGGAGGAGGAGAAGAAGAAGAAAGATACAAGGCACGACTGACAAATTACCTTGCTGGACCAGTTGGTTTTCGCCTGCGGCAGAAGCAAGCGCTTGCTGATTTAGGGTGGAAAAGGGGTGAAGACTGGAATTTAAATGAACTTCCTTCCTTCATTTTGTAACTTCTTGTTTCTAATGCTTGAAATGACATTCATTCACCCGGAATTCCTTTATTCTACAGTGCACTAAAGGCTGTTCGTAAAAGGAAACAATCAATAATAGTTTGGAAGAGTTGTTTCATTTCGTTCTAAACACTTGTAACAGATTGGTGCAGAATTTGGAAGGAGAAAATTGTTAGGGGTTGGAAGAAAAATATTAAAGTGTATTTCAGGGAAATGGAGTCCGCATTGGCCACGCGGTCTGAGGCGTGGGCCTTGTGCCCCTTGGTCGCTGGGACCGTGGGTTCGAATCCCACTCAAGCCATGGATGTTTGTCCGCGTTTTTCTGTGTTGTGCTGTCCTGTGTACAGGTAGAAGCCTTGCGACGGGCCGATCCCTCGTCCAAGGAGTCCTACCGAATGTCTATAGATCAAGCCAACTGAAAAGTTGGGACCCGGGCACTTGAAGAACGCGTCGTTTCCAGTATCCCAGTATTTCAGGGAAACAGATTGTAAAGATATCACATGGACAGACAGATAGGTGATAGATAAACTGGCTCGGGATCGTGTTTAGTAACGAGTCTTATTATTATCATAAAAGTGTTCAGTACTGTGGTTCTGATAATACAGAGTTACGGAGTGAGCAATTTGCATAATAATTTTCTCATTTGACTCTGCCAGGAGGATGACAACAGAGAGTAAACTAACTCAGGTTTTTTCTAAACCCCTTCACTTTACATTTACTTTTTAATAGCATCTGAGAACTGAGGTTCACAAAGCGGTGAAAATGTTGATTATGGTCTTCCAGGTAGTGAGTCCATGTAGTCTTGTAAGTCATTACTAACGTTTCAGAGGGACACAATGCCTCCAAACGCTGGTAGTCACCTACAATGCCACATGACGTCAGAGCCCAAATGACCACAATCAACATTTTAACAGAATCTTCCCATCTACTCCTTGGTCTCGTCACTTGAAGTTCTATAGCAAAATGTTAGTATTTATCATTTACCTCCAAGCCTGTTACATATCTGGATATCGTTTTAGAAATAATTTTGACCCTTTGAAGCAGAAAACACAACCCTCCACAATTAAAAAGACTAACTTTAACTTGTTAATGCCGTTTAAGGAAATAATCGCTGTTTAAACTGAGTATTATAGAAAAAAACTATAAATACACTTTGTGGAAATAATGCAGAATTACTGATCAAAAAACAGATGTAAAATATAGTAACCACTGAGCTTTTTGTGGTCAACACTATTAGGTAATGATATGCAAATTTACAAATTCCACATTGGTTACGCAGTCTAAGAAGGAAGCCTCTAACCGTATGGCAGTAATAATTCACTCATCCATCAGACTAGCTTCAACAGCAGCCAATTTTGATCGCTATACACCTACTCCATTGATCTCTTGGTGTAATCTCTACGCGAGCGATCGCCCAAGGACGCACCCAGATTATAGATACCTGCACGCGTCTAAAGGCATAATTTAGACGTGTTTAGGTTTCCAGTAAGTACGGTAATCATAATAACGCTCCGCCTATAACCTTTAAATGAAAATTCTGTACATGAGTGCAACCAAAGCTATTTTATTGTTCGGTTGATTAGATTATGCAAAAAAAAGTGAAAGACGGATATCAACTGACGAATATGTGAAGAGGCGTGCATACCTGTATGGAGAAAACAGATGGAAACTGCCGCTGAATACAAAATGGCAATTGAGTCAATGTTTTGAAACAGACTCTTCAGCTGTTACGAGGCGTGCATATTTTAACCAATCAATCTTAAAAAAGTGACTTTTGTGCACGTACTGTCCATCTTAATGCGAGTGATACCTGTCTTTCATTTACAGAAATAACACAACAAACCGTATAAAAGGACAGAGAAAATTACCAAATGAAGAACTTCATAAATTTAACCTTCGCCCAGTATTGTTATGGTGTGACGTGTAACACGAACAGGGAATACAAGAAATACATAGAAGATTTTATTAGAAAAACTCCAAGACCTAGAATACCTAAACATAGATGGAAAGATAATACTAATAGGGATTTTGCAGAATAGTAATATGGTGTTAACTGTATTCAGCTGGCTCAGGAGAGAATCTAATGACAGGCTTTAGTAAACACGGTAATAAACCTTGGGGTTCCATAAAAGCGAGTAATTTCTTTAACATCTGAGGAACTTACAAACTCTGGAAAATACAGTTATTTAAATACGTTCTTGAAGAGAGTTTTCTTGTAGCCGCCAATGTGAGGTCAACACAGCATTTTAGCCTATCGGCATTTTCCGGGGTTAAAACAGTCAGAACTTTAACACTCACCCATATTATATACCGAGGTCTGTCCCTTGCACCACGTTATGAAGACGGGACCAAAGTAAAAGATTAACTTCACGCTCCAGCCAGCTTCATCCTCCAAGATAACCTTCCCCTCACCCCGCCATGGGCTTACTCATTGGAGACACTACACTCTACTCCTTTCTTACATCATTGTTGTAACTATAACTGATACAGAATTGTAACTGTGTGCCAGATATAAATGGCAGCTTACTGCTTGTTGTGGAAGACATCTGATGTAGTACCAGCGACCTACAGGTCCAAAGTACAGGGTTTTATAAGTACGAATAATTTTACTTAAGAAGGAGAAAATAATATTTTAATTCCAACTGACTACATCATATTACCTGCAAGAGATAAGGATGGAAATAAATATAAAGCAAATCTTACAGTGGTAATTCCACTCCGATCTCAGCATTTTTAAGGGACCGTTATCGACTAAAAGTACGAAGATGATTGTCTTCTGGGTTGTAAGGCAGTGCAAACCTCAAATCCTACTTAAATTACAAAATTGTGGGAGCAATTTATGATACAACCTTATGACATCGACAGAGCGCTACATATTTTTAAAGAACTTAAACGAGGTGCAGGCTAAAAAACCTCACCGATCCCATAGAATCGCCCCGTAACCTTAAATCAGGAGTCTCTAAGTTGACTTAACAGAGGGACAGAGTTGTTACATAGCCGCTTTCCAAGATATTTCCTCACATAAAAGTTTAACCTCACGAAGCAAGGAACTATGTAAAAAGTAAATTTAAACCGTCGTTTAAATAAGTAATTCCTCGAATCACTTTAAAAGTACTTGACCCTGTTGCCATATAGCAATATTTTGTGACATGTTCAACTTTCCTTTTTAAACCTGAATTATGACCTTTCCAGAAGACCATAGGCACGACCTCGGTATTTTAATAAAATTTATAACGTTTGCAACTATTAATATGGAAAACCAAACGAACCAACTTACATGAACTTTAAGTATATTTCTTATTGTATTTGCACAGTAAATTATTACCCTCAGAATAGCACAGAAGATCCGTATTTTAATTTTTACTGTTCACTATGCCTAGAGGTAATAAAATCAAGGAGAGGCGTGGAGAACATGAGAAGCACACACAACATTTTAGACGGAAAATGGCAAACTTAGAGATCTACGCGAAGATTAAGAAAATATTTAAATGGAACTGACAGGAGTAAGATGTTAAGAAATAGATTAAACTGGCTCAAGATAGGACCCAATGAAGGTATTTTGTGAATAAGGTACTGAAAAATTTGATGCCATAAAAGTAGGCAATTTCTCGACCAGATAAGCAAGTATAAACTTTTCAAGAAAACCGCTACGTCATGAGTTAGTGTTAAATGTCTGATACTGTGGACAGTCTGCATGTTTCATCTGCCACGCGCTCGTCCTTTGTGTCTGCTGGCGTGCGTCAGATTCTCCACGCGACTGTCCAAGTCGGTCGCATGCGTTCGTACGCTGCTCGCATAAACTGGGAGCATAAACACCTTGCAGGTACCAACTGTTACTTAACTGTGAATAAAGAACATAACGGCGCATGCCGTGGAGAACCTAATTATATGACAAACAAAGCTCAACCTCTCTGCATCCATGATTAAGGAAAGGCTGTTTCGTCTTATGGACTGTTATTTTCAGACATCGCAACCCGCAAGAAGTCAAATTTTCAATTTGTTTTCCCACACTGGGTTACAATGTACTTACTTTTCTTTTCTAAATTTAAAGTAATATGTATTTCCTGCCATGTACAATATTATCGTACGATGTATCCCAATAGTAAATTTAATCAGAATTCGTGGATTACGTTCGGCGATGAAACATGCAGACGGATGGACGTAAACGTACCCAACAAAATGGATTCGCAGCGCAAGGAAATCATAAGAACAGAGGCAAATAAAAAAGGCGAGAGAGAATTAAGTAATGAGAGAGAAAGAGTTAAATATGGAAAGAATGTAAGAAAGAAGGGAAGATGGAAGTGGACTTGAAAAGTCACCAATTATTTTTGTATCTCTTTTTGAACTCTGCTTTGGTGTCTCCACTCCTCTTTTTATAAATTTTGTACTCTTTCTGTAATGAGTCACTGTCTTGGAACATACAAATTCCTTTGGCGTGCGAAACTCCTGACAAGCAACGAGCGGAGAGGTGCCTCAAGACAAGTAACAACATTTCTTGGTCGTTCGTTTCTTCCGACAATTAACACCTGAAAATGCCAAGGCGTTGCTTGGCACCGCACATCACGGATATGTTGTATCCACCCTAGGCGATGTAACATTTTCCGACAACTAATCTCTGTGGTTTTCCGTAAGGGTTTTCCACCGATACGATTTGTAGAAAATATATTGTAACGAATTAATTCGAAATGAGACTTTGATAAATTATTTATCTGTTTATAAAATAGCACAGTCGTGTCAGTAAACCGTTCTTTAGGTCTGTATCACATATAAATATAATTATATAAAAATGGTAAAATACCAAATTTTATGTTTCATTTATCCAGAAACAATTTCTGCCATCATTTTTTTAATTTGGCTGTGTTGTGGGACCTTGCACCGTGAAGACTGGTAGACATTGACAGACTTCTTAGAAGAGCTTACTGTCTTCATCATCGGGGCTGTATTTGTCTCGTCGATCCAGCCAGGCACCCAGATCGATAGATGATCACAACGTGATTCTCGAAAAGAACAAATCTTTGTCGATTGTGTTTGAGTAGTTTAACACTGATCTCAGAGGGAATTGTCAATGTTTCGTAGAAACGCTGGAAACCACATACAAGTACACAGGAGATCACAACTCAGAATATCACAATCGACTACAATTTTCTAAATGCTTTAGACCTATAATAAATAAAATTAAAAGCATATTTAATTTTCGAATCCGTGAAGTTTAATACATTTACAATTTGATTTTGAAAACAACAAATTTGTATCTGGAGTAAATTAAATTAGACTAATAATGATTTCATTTTAGAGAGGAAAACTTTAGGAAAATATATTTTGTTCCAACCTGAAGTCAACACATGGCATAAAATGGTTTGGATGTTGCGTAACTCGCTGCTTTTGTAATGTTATCTGCACCCATCTCTAAGAGTAACCCAGGGTCATTCGTGAAATATCAAGGCTGTAACACATTATTCAAAATCTTGTGCTGAAACGATTGCAGTATAAATGAAACAACTTATAATGCATTAAGTAATACTCGATTTCTTTCGGTAAAGTTCACTTGTAAGCTCGGAATGGGAACCGGGTTTAAGAATTTACATTAATTCTACGTTTACGTTAGAAGACGGAAGAGATGTATTGTAGTGAAGCTAAAAAAATAATGATGACAATTTTGAAAAGAAATAAAATATGCGTATTAACTACTTGAATTCGCTATAGAAATAATTAATCACTTGACCGCATGTTGTCAGATACGACACATCGGCCTGCAATCTCTTTGAAATACTGCATCACCCTGACCCACAACATTCTTAGATATTTCATCTGAGTTAAGTAATAATTCATTCTTCCACGTGCAGAATCATAACCGAAAAACAATTTTCGATGGCAATTAACAAACAACCTAACCAACTCACGAAAGAATTTCGTGACACAGACGCGTCCGTATGAAGCTAATTGCAACCTACACTCAAATAGTTGCGAAATTTCCCGCCTTCTTTCCCTATCCTGAGCCATGTGAATCCAATCCACGCCCTCCAACACTATATTTATATTCGGCATGTCGATCTACAGATATTTCTATTTGCCTATATACCTGTCGATGTATCGAACTGATTTTTCGATAAATACTTATTTTCAAAATGTTGACCTATCGATATTTTATTCTATCGGCATATCAAACCATCGATCTAGTGTCGGACGACATGAATGCTGTGAATGAACTGAGAAGGTCGAGGGAGGAAACGATCATGGTTTATTTTATGGTAGGCGTATATATATTATTATTTGATTAATACGACTGAATAAACCTAAGTAAAGTATTTGGAAAAGCCAGTATACTTATTGTGATGTAACACCAGGTCACACATTTAATTACAGTGCTACCACCTATCCAGAAATTATATTATTTTTGGTTTATTGAACTATATTTTCACAAATGTTATATGGTGCTAAGTAAGAGATTTATTATGAATCCAAGAATAGAAAAATATGCGTTAAGGAAGTAATCGTGAATATTTTTTAGTAATATTTGAGCATTTTAGTGAAGAGTGTAAAAATGGGCATACCACTGTGGATGGTAGTTGGCTTCCGGAGCGAGTATCGAAATCAAGACTTTGAAAACAAGTAGTAGTGATAACAACAAAAACTTTGGTCAAAAATGTAGGTGATAGGAATTGTGTCTCTCACCCATTGTCGCTGGGCGCTAGATAGGTTTTAAACTCACATACATAAAGTAGCGAATATAAATATTCAGTGCACAGAGGTTCTGTTCGGATTGACACCGCGGGGCTTGTCACTTTCAACGGGCAATTTAAATTAGAATATTAGTCACACAAGCCTCTACCTATCACAGAGGGCGTGATAATGATTTATCGTTGTTCACTACGCAAACTTAATTAAAATTACATAAGATATCAAATAACACAGACCAGAACAGGTTGTTTCTGTAGTTTATATTCAGGACCTAAACAAGGGCATGTAATATCAGAAATATATATGGCATTTTAGTCTCAAGGAAGGAGAACAGTTGGAAGATCTAGCAGTAAATGTCAGGATATTATTAAATGTATTAAGATTTCTGTCTTTTTGGTTGTTGCGCTGTGTAGTCTGGTAGAAGTTTACCGATGAATCGCCCTAATGACGGTGGCAGTATGACCTCTGAAACGTTGGTAAACATCGACCAGACTACACAGCGCAACAACCCAGAAGACAGAAATCTTCATACTCATCGCCCTGATGATGGAGGCAGTATGACCTCTGAAACGTTGGTAAACATCGACCAGACTACACGGCGCAACAACCCAGAAGACGGAAATCTTCATACTCATCGCCCTGATGATGGAGGCAGCATGACCTCTGAAACGTTGGTAAACATCGACCAGACTACACAGCGCAAAAACCCAGAAGACAGAAATCTTCATACTCATCGCCCTGATGACGGAGGCAGTATGACATTTGTGTGCTCTGACACAAGCCGGAGGACATCTTAGCTCTTCAGGAAACCTTTAAAAATTAACGTTCTTCATCTCAAAGGCTAAGCACCGGGACACGTGTATCGATCTGCTTTGTCGGTTTACTTTCTGTAAGGCTCATGTTTACGATCGTCAGCCTTAGGATAATTACTCGAGTGTTTTGGCAGCCAAATTGACAGACAGCAAAGGTGGGAAACCTGAGCATGAATCCAAGTCACGATCTTGTGTAATTATATTACCGAATCGCATTCATAATGGTCCAGGTATTCCACGTGATGTCATAACCCGAGGCAAATTAAAACACACCCTAAATACGCGTTAAACTCAGTCAAACCACGGATATAAGAACGCTTTTTCGGTGTTCTCTGCGTTTTAGAGTAAGGAAATATCACCTGATAGGTCCCTACAAGTCTGTCTGCATCGCGTTTTTCATCACATTGATAAAATAACGGCATTGAATCGCATTCTTGTAACTAAACCTTAAATATCACTGGAGCCTTCCATACCATTGTTTCATTTGGTTATCCTGTTGACGTTATGGCCCTTCACGTGATGAAAAAACTTTGAAATTGAAATGTACTCCAAAAAGTACACTTATCTTATCTCGTTAAAAACAGCGTCATGATTGTCAATCGACCAAAGTCACTTGGTACGAAATTAGAAAACACTGATTTTTATCTAATTACAATAAGAGTTGGATTATATTCTGAATTCATAATTACGATAGTTTTAATAGGTTGTTTCTCCAGTTATTTCATGTAAATTCAACCACGCAGGAAATGTAGGATGGTTAAGAAAGATAAATTGGAAACGATTAGAAATAAATCGGTTCTGTGATATTACTCTCCCACAATGTTCTTGGGAATACTTGAAAGAAACTACAAAAAATCTACCGAAATATGGCTCAAACCGGGATTTCACAAACGCGAAGCATGATCGCTAATCAGTAGAATAAGTAATGCGATATAGTGGATGGCACTCCTGCTTCGCATCTGGAAGGTCTTTGGTGCGAATTTTGATCGGAAAACCAGCTAGATTGTTTTCGTCATTTTAATCTGTCCGTCTGGCTAGTTCTCCAACATTTCCAATTAACTGTTCAAAATTACCCTCCCATTCGATTCGATATATATATATATATATAAACTTTTTTAAATGTTTGCTATTCAGAAAACATTAAGAAGAATTACATAACATACAGCCCTGAAGATGGAGAAAGTATGTCCTTCCGATGCGTTTGTATCCACGCAAAAGAACGCACGGAATTATAACCCACAAGATCAGTATCGGCATCTTTCCTGCCAAAAAATCCTGAGACCTCAACGTCAGCTTTACTTAAGTCACTGACAGCTTAACTGTCTACAAACATCAGAGTCCTCAATGGAATTTCCCGTGTTTATGTAATTCTGATAGCTCGTTACCGTATTCACAACAGTCCGTCTTACAGAATCTCCTAAGACAGATAAAACCAGTCCAAATCGTTAGAATTTATTTCTTAAAAAATCGCTTAATATTAACCTCAAATCTACGTCTAGGTCTAACAAGTAGACTCTTTCCTTCAGGTTTCCTAATTACTATGCACAGGCCACACCGAATTTTCGCATACGTGCTACATATACCACCCATCTAATCTTCCTTTATTTTATCATCCTAATGAAATTCGGTGAAATGTAGGAATTATTAATTTCATCGTTATGCAATTTTCTCCATTCGCTTGTTGTTTTCTCTCTCTTAAGTACAGTAATCTCCTCAGCACTCTGCTCTCGGACACCTTCAATCCATTTTTTTCCAAAACGAGAATGACCACGTGACAGAACGACATACAATGACAGATAAATTAAAGTTCGTCGTCCTGAAGTTCAGTTTTGGCTCGTCATAGTCCACTACGAGTAAAAGCTTTATTTTACATGAAGCTTATAAGTTTTTTAATGGTTTGTCATGCAAGCAACTATTACATAACCTATAATATAAATATTATTAACATCTATACATTTACGTATAACGTCTTTCAACATGTCGTGCATTATCGAAATACAAAGAAAAGATTTTGCTATTCTGTGCACCCTGATAAGCGCAGCAACAAACATGAAACTGAAGTCCTCCATTCTGCTTTTGTTTTCTGTCGGCAGAATGTTGCGCCAATCTTTAAATTACCTCAGTGTAGCCATAAGGTAAATTCACTTGTTGCTTAAGAAGACATATTCAGTCACGTTTCTCAGAGTCAATTGCCTGCACTTAACAAGTTCCATCTTCCCGCGGTAGACACAAGGCTCCTAGTCTAACGAACTCTCAACTCACTTGGCATAATAAAAGCCAGCAGCAATCTAGACTCAAATGCTGTAAAGGTGAGACAAGGAGACATTATTATCACACCTTAGATCGCCGATTCAAATCACAAAGAACCATGACAACTGATGATATAACAAATCTGTATTTAATTACAAAGTATACGGATAAATACCGTTCATTTATTAAATTGCCTGTCTGTCAAGGTCCAATTACCTTAATGAAATTACGTACCTGAAAATAGCTATATCACTTACATAATCGTTTATCAATAGGTATCCTTTATACAAGTTTGTGTTTGTAAACAAACTGCACTAGCTTTCTCAAATTCATTGCCGAAGTTACCAATGTAACTTTCGTTAATGTGTTTTCTTTCAAACATCTCCTCCTTCCTATCTTTATTCTTCATCTTCATCTGTTCTTCTTTTATCTATCCATTACTGTTATTCTTCTCCTTATATTATTCTTCTCCTCTCTTCTTCCTACACTCGTTCTCATACCTCAGTCTTCTCCAAACGAATGTCTTTAAACAAAAGATTGTCTCTGCTCCAGATTCCAATGTGTTCATTATTCATGAATGTCTTTCGACGCCTATAAACCCTGCAGTTGAAACAGCATCCTAATATTACCTAGGAATCACTAACAATTCCTTAGAACAAGAAGTCGCACGTGCTGGCAGTATTAGAATTTATTTGTCATGATTTATTGTGAATGATACAGACTTAACAAAATTTACACCTTCATACTCACGTTTATAAGTCAAGGGCGTTAACCGAGTTCAAACACAAAGGAAACATTAAATACGCGTTTGTGGTTTATAAAACCAGAAGCTGTGGCTTCCATGAAACGTATATGAAAAGAACGAAGTTCCCCAAAAGCCGCGTGTTGCTGCAACAAAGGGCAGTACACGTCCGTTTTCACGATGGAAATGAACAAACGATAAAACAAAAGTCTATAATTACTGGTTTGTCAAAACAAAAGCCACGCTCACTGATGAATCAAGATTCAAAGCAGTTACCACGCCTATTTCCTGTTCGAGAGGTCCCGAGTTCCATTCTTAGCCCCCAGACCAACTTCTTCAGATTCGCCCTCTCGTCTATTACGATTCTATAAATTACAAAACTAAACATGAAGGTTTTTGATGATGGTGTACTGTTAAAACAACGAAGTCTCTGGACATTATGCATCGTCTTAATTATTGTTATGTATGCGACATTTCGGAGACTGTGCTCTGTCTCAGTTCTCATGTATTGCAAGGCCTACGTACAGAAAAGCAGCGAAAATACATAAGTGCCCCCAGGCGGTGTTCAAACCCGTGATCTCAGCTTTACCGTCGGGCGTAAGACAGTACGAGCTGGAGGCTAAGCGGGCGGGTGAACTACAAACAGACTGCATTTGACTCCGAGATTTCAAGAAATGTTGCAGAACTAGCCTAAGGGCAGTTTGACTAAATCGATTAACTATCTTTAATCGTAGTACATTATTTGAAGACAATTATTTTATTGATTAGTATTAAACCATTCGTAACTCTACTACAGTTTAAAACTGTCCAAAAATTGAAATAACGCTGTTCATAAATAAATCAAGTCAACCATAGAAAACGAAAAATATATTTTGGCAGTGAAATCAAGATTTGTTAAAGATGTAAATGCTTTATTTTATTTCTATTGTTTATTACAAATGGGCCGAATAAAAGTAATAAAATGTAACAATTAATTGAAATCATATTGAAACTTACATAAAGCTCGTATAATTGCACAAAATGTTAGGTGCAGACTGCAAAACAACTACTGCTGGAATTTTATAAGTAAGTTAAATAAACAATATATCCACTTATAAATTATGCCAATTGAAAAAGACTGGTAATACTTCGTCGTGGAACGGTATTCATAATTGGTAATTAACATTTTAGAGCAACATTTAAGTTCTGTCTTTCACAAATCGAATACTTGAGAAAATACTTGAAACCGAAATCAACTAAACAGATTGAAATTGATAATTCAATAAGCATTACGAAAACGCGAAGACCCATTTTCATGAATTCAAATGCAGTATGTAGTGCCTCGAACCTGAGAAATAAAAACTAAATCATGGAACAAAAGAAACCTAACAAACCTTTTGAAAGGAAGTCTATTTTGACCACTTTCCATAAACTTAAATTTCCTCACTCCATCCTGTACATAAATAAACAAACAGGAGATCATAGAGAACTCAACAGATCTTTTAAATTACAGAAAACGTTACTTGTAATGCAACAAAGTGTTGTTCATATGTGGAAAATTGGAGGTCAAATTTCATAAATATGAAAAATATGGCAAATCGAACCATATTCAAGAAATTTACCACAAAGACAATTCCAGTAAGTAGCAAATTAAATAAAATGGGAAATGTATTGTGACGTCATGAAAGTCAGATGCACTGCATTAACTATCACTTTCACAAATACAAAACGTCTATTAGAGCATCGACTGTAAACAAGCAATAAATCACAGGCAGCGTAATAAGTTAAATGCATAATGGAATAGGATAATGTATTGTTATAGCAGATCCGCGGTAGCTAACTTAACAGAAAGAAAAATGCAGAAATACCGATGAAAGGAAATTCATTGTCACTTAAAACGGATAGAGCACTCGAGTGACAGTCGATTATCGGATGTAACCTACACATCTGATACGCGAGCTCGTACCTGAAGTTGGGGTAGTGTGGTGGTAACGGTAGCACACCAGCAGCGTCCGCAGAGAACACCAACATTCGACCACCTCTTGGCGAGTACTGTTGGGATGGTCAGTCTACCGCTCGTGCGACGCGACACGACACGAGCAGAAGCTGCCGTACTGCAGACGTGTCCCTCCGGCGCACGGCGTAGCGAGATCAAGTCCTTACAGCCCGCGGTCAAGACTGAGGTCTCTTCTGCGCAAACGCCTGTCTCGCCCATTTTTTGGGCTCATGACCACACCCTGCGATACCGATATCAGGTCAGCATCCTCACGATGACCATCAGCACTACGGTGGCGGAGGTCTGAATAGTTCAAATCAAGTTTAGTTTCCGGGCTTGACTCTCGGTTAAGTCACGCCACGAAAATGTTACCCAGCCACGAACGACTGATTGATTGTTGGATTCGTAAAGATAACGTAAGAATGACTGATAGTACCCAAGCACAGTAATGCGAAAGCGAATATGAGGCAAGGCGGTGATTTTACGCGCATGTAGACTTAATTTTCCACGACTTGAGTAGTGTAAAGTTTAATACGAATTATATGCCTTCCATTTTGTTAGAAGGCGAGGTGCGATTTGCATTCTGAGACCGAGTTTATAGCCGTCTGGTAATGACGAAGAAAGGTGGAAAAATAAAGAAAACGGAGATAAATCGAAAATAATGAACAAAACAAAAATGAGGCAAAGGAAAGAAACATGGAAAGGAAATAAACACAGCGGCAGGGACACAAGAACGAAGGCAGCAAAAGGAAAAGAAGGGAAAAAACGGAAAGGGACGAACAAAAGGAAAAATAATGGTACAGGAATGGGTACAAACAGGGAGGAAGAAGAGATAAGATAAAAGGGAGGAAGAATAGAAAGACAAGAAAATAAAGATAGGAGGAAGGACGGAATGAAAATGAGAATAAATAATAAAAGAAAGAAGTGAAAAAGAATACATGTGATAAAATATCACAGTGTATCCATGAAGACGAAATGTATTGTGACTAATCTATTTCCCTCAGCTTTGTATAAATGGTTCTATACATCCGTTTTGCGTGAAACTATTTTTTAGTAATTGCTTATTTACAAGCAGACAGTGGAAATCCCATGGCTGCGATACCTTCAGCCTTCCACAAAAAGTTGTGATGAATAACATCACTTTACACGATGACTTGTTTGACTAATGGATAACTCATCAGGATCGTCTCCTTAAAACTACATCTGCGTTGTTTTCAGTGGTCTCTGGGTTGTAGCCTACCGATTTCACAATATAACAAGCGCAGGCACTTTCACTGCATGGGTTTCTGATCGTAATAACATCACCAGGTTGTCACTAACAAAGTGATTAAGTAACTAAATATATTACAAAGTTACAGAGTCACAGCAACTGACTAACTAATTAACCATCTAAACAACTTGTTAACTAACAGATTCTAGAATCTAACACTAGGCATTTATTCTAATGCAAGAACGTAAATTGAAAGTTTTCGGCAAAATTACCCATCTGAATAAAATGTTAAATTATGTTGTACACATGCAGTGACTGTCCTTTGGATTGTTCTGCTATGTAGTCAGGTAGAATTTCACTGACTTTTCTGAGGTACTTACTGTCTCCATCATCAAGGTGATAGTCATAATCGCCCTTATGATGGAGGCAGCAAGCACCTCTGAAACGTCGGTAAACGTGTTCCCAAAAGACAGCCATCTCTATTGTCACGTCGCGAGAACGTACATCTCGAATATATTTATCACCGTCCCTTAAGAGTTCAGCAAGGGAGTCATCTGTGTACTTTCGTCTTCCGAGAAGTCTGAGGTAGCATCGTACTTGATTTGGACGTCGGTTAGTTTGTGTCGACTCTGCATTCACGTTCGCCTTTTTAATAACGTGTCATTTTGCACGCCTCTTGTAGGTCTATGGTGGTTAAAGTGTTCGTTAAGTGTAAACAACAATGTAGTAACTCAAGAAACCACACTGCATTTCGAATAGAAAATTTCCTGTCATTATTTTGTAGCAAAGAAAGGGTCATTCTTATGGAACGAGTAGTTTAAATTGGCGTGTGGCTGATACAGATGTCGCCATGTGTTTCTCTGGTCAAGAATGTGACATTTTGAATCTACATTCTTCCATTTAAGTACTGAATATAAAGATGATAGGTCAAGAAACAAGTCCTGTTAGAGATTCAGGTAACTGCATAGCAGTGGAGCAGCTTCCTTCTTGAGAAGCCGATAGCATACTCAGTCAGCCAAGAACTTCCGCCTTTTATGGAACAAAAAGGTTAACGTCCTCTTCACAAAGCCCCCTGTTGATCTCTGTCCTGAACCAAACTGATTAAATACCTCCAAGTCCATTTTCCAAATATCTATTTTAATATTATCCTCCCACCTACGCTGAAGTTTTCCGAGTAACTCTTCCCTTCATGCTTTTCAGCCAAAATTTTCTGCGAATTTCTCGTCTCCCCTATGTGTGCTACATGCCCCGCCTATTTAGTCCTCCTTGAACTGATAATTCTGTAATTAATATCTGGAGAAAGGTCCAACTTGTGAAGCTTCTCATTTAGAAATTTTCTCCAGCCTCCTTTTAGCTTCATCTCTCGTAGGTCGAAATATCACTTCAGCATTCTGTTCTCAAGCCAAATTTTCATATCCGCAAAAAACAAAACGTAATTATAGATTAATATACTGTAATCATGTTTATATAGCAGATTATTCAATAACTTAGTTTATTTATGGTGGATTCTCGTAAGTCCACCACAGACTCATATCTTTAACACCATCACATAATCACATATTTCTAACAAATTGGGGGAGGGGAGAGTTGGGTTTAAGGCGGGGAAAGAATATTTCAGGTCCGTAAACCCACATTCTGCTTACGTGACGTCATATCCACTATTCTCTGCTATCATAATATTTCACCCCGTGGACAACAGAGACCTTCCTAGTGGCTTCAGAAACACGGCGTGGGAGACAATATTCACGGTGAGTCATCAACATTTTCGAGTGGTTATATCGAAAGACTTGTTCTGATGAACAAACAAACTGCCTGCATTTTAAGATGAATTAACAACTGACAATGCGATCTGTAAGTCTGCTGCACTATAGAAGCTGCATAAATTGAATTAGCCGATGCGGGCTGACTGCATATTTCTCAACAAATATGACGATCCAAGCCAGGAATAGAAACGAATCGTGCAGAAAGGACTAAATTCCGGACTATTAGAGAGAGAAAGAGGAATTCAGAAATAAGCAAAGGAACAAACAAAGAGAAAAAATTTGGAGAAAAAATATCAGAAAATACATCTGCCGCTTTTTAATTTTTTCAGTTGTATTTGTAAACATAAATGGCGAATTTGTAATTTATCATATCAGTTTAAAGAACAAGACAACATTTTAAAACATGGCAGATATTACACTTCACATATTCCTCAGTAATTCTGCTAATTCATTTGTTCACTACAAACCCAGAGGGTTTCCCCGTACATCATCTACCTCACACTTTACGATCCATACATCTAATTATTATCAGCAAGTATAAACATGTTTATATACTGTGTAAAACGTAACACCTTCATATGGGATTAAAATCGAAAATACATAACAGTCTCTGAATATAACAATTAAAAATTACACAAGAACCATATTAAACAATTTAAGTTCTCGAAAAATTATTTTTGGCAGAGGGAAAGATAAAGCCGTCCATGGTTCTAAACTAAGAGCCACAACATACATATGGGACAGCGAACACTAGATGAAAATGGGTGATCATTAGTAAAATTCTCTAGAGTAAAATTCCATGAGAACTCTTTGAGCGGTCCTTGCTTTCTGTCTCCATCATCACGGCGACAAGTGCCTGATAATGGAGGCAATAAGCAGCTCTGAAACGTCGATCAGTTGTTACGAGACTACACAGCACAGCATCGCAGAAGACGGTCACCTTTGTACTCAGTTAAATCTCACAACACTGCATTAGTTAGTTAATAATCAGACGGCAAATAAGTCAATAATTTTGTCTGTCAATGTATTTACTTCGTTGATTAGTCGGTTAAGTTGCCAAATAGCTTATTAGCTACTTATATTTAAGTAAAGTAGAGACAGAGTACACATTAGAGCCGACAACTTACGTTTATGTCATCATTTGTTTACATTAGTAGGGTTCATTAGCCCGAGATCTTAAGAAAACGCTGTGGGCACTTAAGTAATCAGACGTGTCTGGGATGAAATTCACAAGCGATGCCTAGCACTTCATAAATTCTGTCTTCTAAACCTCGAGTTATGCCTTCGCAAATGAATTATTGTTGAAAACCTTGACAGTACGCTTTGTTTTCTTTCCTAAGTTATATTGCTGTATGAAATAACGAAGAGATAATAATTTTAGAACCCACGAAGATTAATAGCCGCACCTCTTAATGTGAATGTAGTCAATTTATCTTTACTTCTGAAAAAGTACTTTATGTTTCTGTTTGCTTAGTCTGCAAATTATCCGTACAGGAAACGAGTTTCGAAGTCTTACTGAGTAATGCAAAATTTTAGCAAGTCTTTAAGTAATCTAACACATTTTTGGCGCAATATTGTAGACAGCGATGTTGTTTCGTTAAATAAAGGAGACGGTTCATGCTAATTATTTCAGAATAGAAACAGGAGACATAAGGAATTTAAAACAGCATAGCTGACCACCATAATCCACTAACAGGTCTTTCGACTGTGACATTCACATGACGTTACTGCTATACCAGTCCCCTTTAGCAGATAACATTTAAGAGACTGTTCTGATGTCAACTGTGACCTTATTGGTTGTGATTCCAAAAAGTGGTTACCGATGTTTCGGAAGAACGTATTACCTCCATTTTCAAGGCTGAAATGTAAGATTAACATGGAGTCACAACACAGACAATCACAACCAACAACTTAACCGCCGTAAGAACCTCAAATATCAGATATTTGGAAAATACCTAAAGGAAAATATTTAGAAAAGAAAACATTATCTCTGTGAAGTGTGTTGATTTATTCTGGGCCTCTGTAATGCTTCGGCCTTTGACCTCTCGGATGACATACAACTTGCAGCATAAAGATTCATTTTCTTTATTAACACCTTCATGATGCAAAACGAAAAATACAGTGAGAAATTTGGTGTTAGCTATTACTTTGACGTGTCGGAAATGAATGACCAAGTTGTTGGTCGGGATGAAGCTTGGTAGCGAGGCTTCAGGGCGAACCGGTTCTGATTATTACATTATTTATAAATGATCGATATGAATTGATTACTTGGTACAGCAGCTAAGTCACGTTCAAACTCAGCTACGAAGTAAATTAGTTCATTTCGAGTTCGCATTCCATTAACTGTCTCTACGATAGAGACAGTTTCTTCAGAACCAGATAGACGCTTATCTGGTCGAGAAACGTCCGTGTTTCCATGGAACATGAAGGTTTATAACATTGTTAACTGCAGAGTGCAACTGACCCTAACCTGAGTAAGATTAATCTAGTAAATAACCTCACATCTTAAGTCTCTAAGATCCATTTTAATATTATCCTCCCGTAACCCTGAATTCTCCTAAACAAGCCTTTTATTCCTAGTCCATGACTACCTTTGATGATATAAGCTCCTCAAGAAGGACTCTGCTCAGTGGATTTAGTTGAATTTGTGACGAAGTAGGCTCCTGTTTTTGGGATACGCCCTCTGGAAACAATTGACGTTAGGTGATGCGTTACCATTGTATGGAAATTAGAGCAAGGCTCACTAATGCCTCTGTCACCATTACTAGCGCGCATGTTAGTTGTGAAGATCAAGGCTGATGTAATATCTTTGGAAAGCAAAACCTGTATTCGTATCTTATAATCGGAAATTTTCGTTCTGCTGCAACGTACTGGCTATATATATATAAGCGAAAATGTTTTATGTAAGACCATGAACTTTGAGGTTCTCACGGCGCTGAATATGCCCATGGTGTTATTCTGGATCGTGAAGCCATTTTGACGTCGGTAGTCACGTGCAAGTCCACACGACGTTCCAACCAACAAAATCACAATGGACATATTTATAAATAACATTAAAAAGAAAGAATACATAAACATGGATATAAACAAATAAAATCTTCCCGTTCTTTTGCGCTAGAGTCAGAGATTTGCTAAATCTTAATTTGAAGCAGTAAAACTATTAAAATAAGAATCAAACGATTCTCAAACATTTTGTGATAATGACAACTTCACTATACCAAAAGAATGTTGGACAGTCTTTAATGTCTCAGATACATTTTATACTGTCTTAGAAAACGTTTCAGGAACTGACTGCATTTCTGAATCCAGTTAACTGGTTGTCATTACACTGACAGATATGAATGGTATAGTTATTAAATTAATTTGATAGTAAACTAGTGAAGTAGATAACTACTGGATTAATTAAAAGGTCAGTTAGTCAGTCAGTTACATAATTAGCTAGTTATAAGAAAATCAGTTATTTACATTGCTTGATTAGATTGCGATTAGTCATTAACAGTAAGAAAGATAGTTTTTCAGGTAGTTAGTCAAACAGTTTATTCAAATTATCACTTAAAGAAGCCAAATATTAACAGCCTGATTCTTCAGCTTGCTTAATTATTTTGACAGATCTCATGGCGTAATGTTCATTATTAAGCATCTGCATATTTGTTCTGCAAGATGAATATTTGCTAGCAGTGGGGGAGGGGGTCAAGGATACTGGGTTCCAGGATCTGCAGAATGTCATGGCACGAATTTTGGCCTTGTATTAGGTTCGAACATCTCGTAACAGCTAGCCCTGAAGACAGCCAATCCGTTAGATTCTGACGCATTCAAATTTAAACCACGAAAAGCCACGATCATATGCTCTACAGACTATCAATGCTCACGATTCATTTATTAAAACAAATATACACATTAGTTTGGAGGGCGGAAGGAAACAAATTACAAAATGCATAAATTGCAATTTATTATACCTCATCCATCCTGGGTCAAAACATTTTATCCAACGCTCCGATTTTATAACGTTGAGTGATTTTGATATTCCACCCCCCTGGTTTGCCCCACCCCGCCTGATTTCACCCTTAAAATGCTATTCTCATCCCCGATATCAATTTTACATGTATGACCAATGTTCCTGAAAATATTCTCGAAGCAACATAATCTCGAAACTGTAATAGGCGTCAATCAAATGAAAGATAATGACGTCACGGGAGACGTAAGAGTGTCATCAGACCACTTTCAAATAACGTACAATGCAATTTTGCCAATTTCTCGAAGTGTGACACGCGTGAAGAATGGTTAATAAAACACGTCCTTGCAGTAGACAACCTGGAGATAACGGTATGTGGAAGTAAGGTGGAGCACCAAGGTTCCACCATGTCAACAGCAGCTTCGGCCTTGAATCAGTGTCCACAAGGTCAAGTTCCGCATGCTCGTATGTCCTTTATTTCGATTTTACTTCTGCAGTGTTAATGTAATCAACCATAGTACAGTCAAAGATCTGGATGTGCTTACGTCTTCGTTGTAACGTATAGCGGAATAATGAAGACATTGAAGATGGATGTCTTCTTGTATGTTGTGTCGTCTGGTAGAATTTTACAGACGTTAAACAAATGGTTTCTAAAAGCGAGGATTGGCTTGAGATATGGGTCCGGCCACAATTTTATTTTGTCAAACTGGTTCGCATATCTCAAACCTCTTCGAGCATGGCTTACTCATCGTACTAAGAATCTCTGAAACGCCGGTAAACTCCTACACATACTACAAGGCGCAACGTCCCGGAAGACGAGTCATTTTCATACTCGCTGCCATCGCAACCTAAAATCTAACATTGTTTTGCTTGCAGTCCTGAGTACGAAATCATCCCCAATTAAACGCAATACCAGCTCACAGCGATTTGGCACAGAACAGATACGAAGTGCACGTATTCTTCAAGCTTGTTCTTTTCGACTGTGTATACTACATTTGCCATATTACAGACGTAAATATAATGATGCAAAGATAATAACATTACAGATATCACACTGCAGAGTAACAAATTATTCTCATTGTATTAAGTTATTGACCAAATAACTAATGTTTCAAATACATATTGCAAATCGTAACGAAATATACAGTTCTGGTATATTTTATACTAGCTAACGTTGATCCCATAAAGCCCTACTGATCTGACTATCCTGATGAACTGCGCTCAACACTAACTAACTAGATGGCTTAACGAACTCGAAGGTTTATCGCCGAATTAACCAAAGCCCTCCACTGGACCCTGTCCTGGGCCAACAAAATCCAGTCTCCTTCAACTCCTATCTCCCATAGATCCCGCCTGACATTATCCTCCCATCTACGTCCAGGTCTTCCCAGCGGTCTCTTCCCCTCAGGCTTCCCGACCAACACCCGGTGCACACCTCTTGTCCCATCCATGTGCGCTACATGCCCCGCCCATCTCATTCTTCTCGACACGCTGTTCCTTATTTTTACAACTTCCCAATCCTAACTTACTTCACGTCTCTTGTGCAAAAACATTTTCCTGGGTACTCTGTTTTCAAAAACACTTAAATTCTATATTTTTCTTCTAGATAAACGTGGCCAAACCAGTGGTCCGTGGACCACATCCAGTCCGAGACCACTTTTAAGTATGCCTGCGAAATTATTTATTATTGCTACTTGTTATTACAAGCACGTTTATTTTCTTTATTTTGAAAAATTAGAAAAAGTCGTGATTCTTATCTCGTCTCCTGTTTTTCGTACATGCTGACTTAAAAACCCTACCGTAAAATGCAGATTTTCCAGATAGAAACTTACTAGATAAACGCTGTTGCAAGAGTAAATTTAAAATAATATAGTAAGTACCGCTAATTTCAATAAAATTTATATCTGAAAATATATCATGGAATTTTTTATTTTTGAATAGGCATTATTAAAGAAAAAGAAATTGCTTCTAATAGTTTTCAAAGATACCCATAGAAGACGGCTATGAAATGATTATCACATAAAGACACCTCTTTAATATTTGGAAGGTAAAAGTTTTTACTGAACAAATAAATAAGCTTGCCAGTCTCTGATCACTTTGTGATTGACTGAGTTTCGATTTCTGGCAGGACTAGCAACTTAACTGAACCACCACATCCAGACGGGCTCTCCGGGTCTCTTTATCTGAAAATAAACTGGCCAGAGCGTAAATGTAGGTAAACACATCAACTTTAGATTCCTAGAATGCATGGGACTTTACCTCTATTTCCGGTATTAGTGTTTAGGAGGTGTTGCTGAGATAAAGAGAGAAACTTTATCTATTTTCTGCCTTCGCTAAATTGTCTACTTAACTGCGCTTTCGAGTAAAATTGTAAAATTCTCTGTCATGGGTTATATGAAGACTTTCAAGGAAGACAGCTTTTACGGCGAATACATTTTTAAAACAGATTTTATCTTGGAAATCACCAAATTCTCTTCTGTACTAAAATAAGTTATTTACAACGTCGCGGTGAGTGCTAAATTTTCAAAACTCTTCCCTCTAAGCGATGATACAAGAATTATCCTGGGTGAATCACAATAAAAAATGATGTTCACTTTCATCTAAATCTAATGGGATAATGATATGTTGTTGATACATGAACCCAGTCATTATGGGAGACCAATAGGTTCGTGCTGTTAAAACCATCATCTTATTTACTTGTCACAAATGAATATTTCATTTTCATTTCTTACGTCCACAGATTATGTCAGCTGACAGGCAGAAACGTATCCAAACCTGTCCGCATATGTTTATAACGAGTTTACGGCTGTGATCGGTAAAACGGGACCCGAGGCATAAATTCAAGAACTAAAAAATAATAATATTACTAAATAATTTAAATGTTGCCAAGTTTGATCGATATAAACAAGGTTGGGATAGGAGCATAAACATATACTACTTGGTGGTTTTTACATATTTTTAAACGTAATTCAAAATGCAAATAGGGCCTAATATTAATAATTTTGTTTGCATTATCATTATAATTAATATTATTATTAAATGCAATTATTAGATTAGATTTTGGCATGGACAAGAATTAACTTTGTTATTTGGTCATTAACCCTTTGAAATCAAAACTCGTCTTAAAAATATTTAAGAATTCAATTCTTACCTGAAATAAAACACACTTCTCCATTACAAAGTTCAGTTGGCTAATGCTCTTTGAGGGAAATGAATGCTGTTTTCTGTGAGATTATGTGGAGCCGATAAATACACTCCGTGGGTAAAATGCAGAATTATTGACTGTTAATGAAGGTGGTACATATAACTACCACTGGGTTATAATAGGTTAAGATGAAGGTAGAAAATGATTTGAGAGACGAACCACACACCTTGCACTCCGCTCGACTAAGACCTAGGAGTATGTTGGCAGTACGCGTACGTTGGTGCGCTGTGTAGCTCACGGCCTGGCGAATCGTCATCCAAGCAGTGTCAGCAAATGTCTAAAAGGATTTATAGTTCTTCTGTTTCACAGATTAGGCCTCTGTGCCTGTTCCAATTCAGAATTGCTTCTGAAGCTATTAACCAGTTTAGACTTTTGGCAGTACTCCTTTGACATGTCGTTAACCCGACGCAAGGTCTCTACCTACGCAGAACAGCGCGGCGCAACACAACACAGAAAAATAGCATAGGCCTACATCTGTGCCTCGAGTGGGACTCGAACCCACGATCCCATTGTACGAGTGAAATGGTAGTTGTAGAAGTTAATTATGAATTCGGAACAGCCAGAGGGCCTAATCTTTGCATTTGAAGTTCAGGTCATTCAAAAACTATAGAAGTGATGCGATTAATAAAACTGCTTTCGCTGCTACCAGCAGAATTAACGGAATAAAACAGCACAATTCAGTAAAGAAAGAAATGGAGAAGTATTTTCGAAAACTATTGTATTAAATACTTGAAAGCACTCTTTTGGCTCTTAGTCGCTCAGGAAGAAACACAAAGTTATTACAATGCTCACAAGAGCTCGCCACTGGACACTATACTGTCCAGACACATTTTAATATTATCCTCCCTTCTAAAGGAAATATTGAAACTTCATGGCAATTTATTAATAATTGTTACTGACTTATTATTATAGACAGGTTCATATATCTGTCTTAAGAAATTTTAATAATTTGTGTAATTTTTCTCGGTTTTAAAAAAACCATCGATTGTAAGACGCGCTGTTGATTTAGGAATTTAATAGGTTTTCAGGAAGAAAAAGATGCTATACTGATTGCAAGACACGATCAAATGTAAGACGAGCACCGATTTCATAAAATTTTAAAATGTGAAAAAAGTGCGTCTTAAAATCGAGTAAATACCATAATTTAAAACTTTGTACTGTTCTTAAGGCGTTTCAAGCAAAATTATACAACCCAGCCAGTTGAATCCAGAGACTGGGTAAAAAAATGTCAAAATCTCAAAGCAATTTTGGTATGTGCATGTCATCTGATTTCACCACAGACGCTGAGAATTATCTTCACGAACAAATATAAATAAAAATGTGTTATATGGTCCAACACACGTCTCGTCATAAACCCCGAAAAGGGCTCAGTTCCAAGACTGATTGGATTTGTCATTTACTTCATTGCACAGATTGCTAGTGATTCTTACTAACCCAGCTGACATTTGGCTTGAAAATCAAATCTTAAGACTCTTTCCGCAGTTAGAAATTTCACTATGAATCAACCTATACAGGTTCCCAAATGAAATTAATCTCCTTTGCTGTTAAAATTGACAGCCCGTGCATTTGCTTACGACAGAACCACCAAGAAGCAAAACGCTTTCGAAACGTGATTACAGGTCTGTAGACCTGTGATTAGCAAATGGAAACTCCCCTTGAAGTGCTCAGGGTAATGGAGACTATCTTGTGTCTTGGAATCGGGCAAAACTCCTTTATAATACCCATAAATAACAAACACCTTGCGCAGTTAGTGTTCAGCGGAGTTTGTGGGAAAGAGATGATGCCATACTTGAACATTGCCATAAAAATTAAGCGTTGTCACTACCGGCCCGAAACTCGAGAATCCACTTCATAACGATCCAGCAATTTCGTTATAATTCACAACACAGTATTGCGTTTATCTCTTCCAGACCCATTTAATCAGGAATAAATAAATTTATAACTAATAACGCATAACACATTGCCTCCTATCCAATGGATCCCGTGGATAAAGCGGCCGAAGGCTTATCATGTACCTCGAGGTTAACACATGGAGCTATACCTCCAGCCCCCCATACGCCTATATAGTGTTATGCTTATTTAAGAACCAGGGAAAACTTTACAAAATTGTACACCTAGACACTTCTCAACGCTATAAATTCCGCTGCTTGTTTCAAGTGTCACCAACTAACCCACTGACTGCCTCACTTCATATAACACAGTCCTTAACGAGCTAACCGCTCAGCTAGACAAGAAATTCCCTGCCTCTTTGCAGAACTCAAGAATTCATTACTGTATTCACAAAAGGCTGCAAATCTGAAACCTCGTGGAACAGTTTCTAACATGAAGGTCTACACAGTGTGGAGTTATTCTTCCTTATTACGCCGTCTCCTTTACAGGAGGTTGGCGACATATTATGAACACGATCCTTCCATCCTTTTCTCGGACTGGGACATGTTCATATGTTTTTAGGCAGGTGATACAGAAGTGGTTTGCCATTGCCTTCTTCTGTGTGTATGGAGTAATTGTTAATGTTTGTTAAAGTTATAAATTCGGGCACCGCCGGGAATCGAACCTGGGACCCCAGGATTACAAGGCCAGTGTTCTAACCGCGGAGTTATTAGAACCCTGAAAAATCCTCAAATTTCCATACCACCCCTTGTCATCTGTCTGCTACTACTTATTAAATATAACTGCAGCCATTATTCCATTTTTCATTCTACTCCATGCACAACCTGAAAAAATGCCAGCACCATACTTCCACATAGAAACTGTCATTAGCTGCAAAATTTCAGGTTTGTCCATTAAATGTCATCTGGATGTGGAGAATTGTTCCCCCCCTTCAATTTAAGGTTTGGGTCTAGATGACGTGGAATGTCTATTCAGTCTTGAACACAGTGTAGGAGTACGCATGTAATTATAACACAGACAGATCCTCGTGTGGGTATAATGCCATACCTGATATCAACCGAATTACAAGGTTGTGCACGCTTAGAGTATTGCGCATTAGTGGGATTTAACTTGGCATCTGTTCAAGTTAATGACGGCAGATTGAAGGGGGGTCATTAGTTGAATTTAGATTCATCTAAAATCACGGTGCACTGTCGCCTTTGAACAATTTATTGTTACAGAGAAATTCCTTGTCTTCAACAAACCCAAACATCCATCATGTATTCACAGTAGCTCAATAATTATACTACACGAAACACTTCAGTCCAATCAACATCTCCAAATTCTGTTTCTGTAAGATCTGACATAATATCATCCCTCCATCTATTTCTAAGGATTAGAAGACTTGGATTTTGCAGATTATATGTTTATTATCACGAAGCTATGAAGAAATGCAAATAAAAATTTCTGATCTGAATGAAACAGGAAAAAGATATGGCCTAAAAATCTTTTTCTTCTTCTTCTATGTCTCTCCGGTCCGTATTCGGCCCATGGCCTCCTCAATTCTCCTCTTCCATTCGATCCTCCGTTAGGTCCATCTGTCCAAGGCTTTGATCGAGGTTTCGAAACATCTTCCTTTTTACGGTGCAAGGTTGTCAGCCTTGTGACCAACCCCCAACCTGGAGGACCAGGGTACCTGTCTTAGTCTGACTTCTCCCCCTCGACCAATCTGGCTAGGGAGGCCCTACCAGTAGCTCTTGGGGTCACTGAGGTACTCAAGCCCCACCATCTCGACAAGGTAAAAACTAAAGAATTGAGATTAAAAAATAAAAAAGTGGAACAGTTTTGTTATCTTGGCAGCACTGTGTCCAATAGAGGTGGAATAGACGAAGACATTGTAAACAGAATTAAAAAGGCAAAAGGAGCTTTTACCAAGTTGAAATCTGTTTGGAAATCTAACTCATTCTCTCTAAATACCAAATTGAGAATTTTTAATACTAACGTAAAATCTGTCCTATTATATGGCATGAGACCTGGAAAGTCACTAAAGAACTAAAGCAAAAATTACAAAGTTATATCAACAGATGTCTAAGGTTTCTTCTAAAAATTAGATGGCCAGAAAATATTTCAAATGAAAAATTGTGTAGAATTACCCATCAGATGAAAATACAACAACAGATCTAGGAAAGGAAATGGAAGTGGCTGGGTCACGCGCTTAGGAAAGAGGACGAGGGCATTTCAAAGCAAGCGTTGGACTGGAACCCCCAAGGAGCATGGAAAAGAGGAAGACTGAGGATTACAAAGCGGAGATCTATTGAAAAGGAAGCAAGATCACTGGGGAAAAGTTGGAAGGAAATAAAGGCACTCGCCAACAACCGAGTGAGGTGGAGGAGCTTTATATCAGCCCTATGTTCCCAAGAGGAATAAAAGGAATTAACTATTTCTAAGTCTCTAATGTATTCACTTCTTTGAGGTTTTCCAATAAAAAGTCTAGAGGCCCACGCAGTCATCTACCGGTTTGTCACATAAATTACACGCATCACCATTTCATCTGTTCTAAGTAGCACCTTTATTTTGTGATGTATGTCCATCCATTAACACAAACTGGTATCAACTAAACTCAGTATGGTAAATCGACAATAAATTTTATCAAGACACTTTAATTTTAGTTTAGTTTGATTTTATTGGGCATGCCTTCCTTGAGCGTCAACTTGTCGGCGTCACCCTACGCCAGCAGAGAGACCGCCATCTTCACTCTGTTGACATCAGACGGATGTCAGGCGTTAGGGACCCATTACGGCATGTGGCGAAGCGGAAGCACCGCTGGGCAGGCCACGTCGTGAGGCGAAACGATGGAAGACGGAGTACTGCCACTGTGATGTGGTACCCACAAGAAAGGAAGCGTCCGTGGGCTGGCCCCCTGCTCGTTGGGCAGACTCTCTTGCCGTCGATTATAACATCAGGAATTTACGTGGCCATACCACCAAACACTGATCCACCCGAGCACGGGATAGAGAGGAATGGAGGAGATGCTGGGACCCGCGCAAATCGAGCTGAAGAATGGGTCATTTAAGTGCTAGGTTAATTGATTAAAGAACACTATACAATGAGACAATGAATTAACTTTTATGTCTCTTGTAAATTATATTGATCAGGTTTGATGATCCGCAATATATGGGACTTCTAAAAAAGAGTAATGTCATGTACAGGTTTAATACACTTACATTCATTCTAAGGTTCACATTATTTACGGGTCTAAATTTTTGTCATATTACCTGATAGAAAATTATTTGAATAAACACTATAAATGCTTGCATGAAACTTATTGGTAAAATAATAAAACATGAGCCACCAAAACAGTCGACAAACTTCCTGCTATTTAGTTACTGTTTATAATCACTAGATATGCACACTTCCCCACTCTTGTTTATACAGTACACGACTGTAATCTTGAGTCTTGCAAGGAATGCAGGAAGTCCTAAGCGTTAAAGGCAGAGGCTACCTTTCCTCCTTCCTCCTTCACCATACTTCCTCACCCCGCAAGTCTCAAGATTACAGTTGCAGCTTGTAACTATGCCTTTTAGTATCTTCTTTGGATTCGTCAGTATTCTTTAGACCAAAAAACTTTCACGAACATTAAACTTAATAACCCTGACCTAAATGAAAACAATGTACTTAAACATGTTTATTTTTTTACGATTATTCTTCTCAAATAACTGTAATTTTATTTGGTGACTACAAAGTACTTTTCTTAATATTGGGAAACCTACATTCCATTAAAATTTACTGAAAGAATAAAGAAACCATTCTGTTTAATACTGACTTATACAAATTTAATTACTATTAAAAAGGCTGACATTATAAGACTGATACTGCCTTCAAAGACATACGAAGTTACAGAATCTATATAAATGATAAGAGATAGAGCATACGTGACACCCAGTAAAGCTTTTCTAGACTTTTCAAATGATTAGGATATGCAACAGCACAGTCATTAATTTTCATCTTGTACTAAAACATTTATTCCTATAATAATATAATGGAATATCTTAATGGTATAACTACAGGCATATATCCATGGCTATAATGAAAAAGAAGCCAGAGGAGACGTTAGAAAATATCAAAATTTTATGTCATATTACCTTTGATAGCGCAGAAGAACCTATTGTATATCTCCTTGTAATTGTAAGATAATAACTATTTGGAATATTTCCATCAGTCAGTTCGGATGCCAGACCTTGGAAACATGGCTAATGATTTACCACGATGCATTCCAAACACGCTTCATTGCAAGATAAAATCTGAAACAGAGAAATTCAACGCTTAATCCTTTTTTTTTCACTCTGGACAATCTAAATCCTCACTCAGGATAGCCAATAATCTGACCAAGACTCCAAACAAGTACTTCATAAATGCAAGTCCACAAGGTTGCCACTACATTAACCTGTTCAGCAGCAATCTTTATTTATTTATTCACATGTATTCATACATGACGTAGACCTTGAAAGGTTCTAAAAAAAAGTTGTGCTTTATTAACATAAAATATTTTACATAAATAATTACATTATGAAGCTCTGCGTTTGATTGAAATCTTTCCACGACTCAACTGCGAAGTGTAAATCCGTACTTTGGTACCATCCACCGTTTTCTTAACCCAAATCTGTGAACATAAAAGAGCAGGCAAAATTAACATTTCTAAATGGCAACTATGAGCCGGGATAGCTCAGTCAGTATAGTGACTGGCTACGGGCTGGACGACCAGGGTTCGATCCCCCGACAGGATTTTTCCTCTAGCGTCTGCATCCAGACCGGCTCTGGGGCCCACCCAGCCTCCTATCCAATGGGTACCGGGGTCCTTTCCCGGGGGAAAAGCCGGTCGGGGAGCGCTGCTGACCACTCACCCCCATCTAGTGCTGAGGTCAAGAAAGAGTAGGAGCTATACCTCCACTCCACCAATGCGCCTACATGGTGTTAGTGGGACACTAAAAAAATGGCAACTACAGTGTTTTGAAACACCAAGTTTCTAAATAAATATTAGTATCATACAACCTTAAAGAACCAACAACCATGTGAAAAGTTGATATGTTCTACAGTATTAAAAATTATTTTCTTATTATCAACAGCATAACATGTCATGTGAGAAACATGAATGTTGAATTGTGAAGGATTAAAAGCAGATGTGGACTATTTAAAGGTTTCCATGGCGGTGAGTCTGAAGATTGCTGTCTTCTGGGTTGTTGCACAATGTAGTCTGGTAGAAGTTAATTAACGTCTCAGAGGTCCTTGCTGCCTCCATCATCTGGGCGATGAATAAGCTGTGCGAGTGGAAAGCGCCAGAGTTATAGGGGCCTGACAGTTAAGGAGTGTCCTAATCCTAATCAGTGGGGACTGGTGTCAGAATAAGGCGAGGGTGTGGGAACCAATAGGAGAGCTTGGGCATATAACAGCATCTGCGAAGGAAAGAGAGAGAGAGGTTTCAGAATAAAAAAAAACCTTTTGAGGGAGCACTGGCCAAGACCAGACATGTCCTGAAAAGGGCAGAGTAGTGGTTGGATGCCTGGGCAGGACTAGCAACGTTCTGTGAGATGTTTCAGGAGCCCTTGAAAAGTGTGAATCATGGGGATTCCATGACCAACTAAGGCAAAGTCCATCCTCCCTGTTGATGTTGTTGGAATGTAATTAAATTTTGATGACCTCCCTCATCATCCGATCCATATATCCGGATTTTGTGGACAGGATAGAGGTATCCTGCAGTTGGATGCGGCGACCCAGGTTGAAGCCGTGCTCGGCCACGGAGGATTTACCAGGTTGCTCCAGCAGGATGTGGTGCTAGTGCTCCTTGACCCTAGTCTCAATAGAATGGCCAGTGTGCCCAATGCAGACTTTGCAGCACTCACAGGGAACACTGTGACATGCCCACACACTCCTATTGGTTCCCGTACCCTTGCCTGATTCAGAAACCAGTCTCCACTGGTGAGGATTAGGCTACTCCTTAAATGTCCAGTCCCTATAACTCTGGCCCTTTCCACTCGCACGGCTTATTCATCGCCCTGATGACGGAGGCAGTATGACCTCTGAAACGTTGGTAAACATCTACCAGACTACACAGCGAAACAACCCAGAAGACATAAATCTTCATACTCATCGCCCTGATGACGGAGGCAGTATGACCTCTGAAACGTTGGTAAACATCTACCAGACTACATGGCGCAACAAACCAGAAGACAGCAATCTTTATTTAAAGGTATTGTTCTAGAAGTTGCATGTAATCTGAGATTGTGCAGAGGGGTACGTCTACAACATTATTCCAACATCATTTGTCTTACAGAGTTCTGGTCATAATTTTGTGGCCTTATATGGTTTAATCCATTATACTTACAGCCTCTGTGCCAATGGCAGAAATAATGGCTGAGAAACGAGGAAGATCTTTTCCTTCTACGTACACTGGCTGCCCTCGATGATACCTGAAATAAATTAAACCAACAAAAATAACTTTCTCTAACATTTATGTCATTACCTGATATGAAACCCTTCAATGGCTTTATATAATGTATAAGAAAATGAAAAAAACACATAAGTACATATAACACACAGGGTTGTGCCACAGCTCAGACAGTTAGTAGCCACTTTCTCACCACAGAAGCCCGGATTTGTGCCCAGGGCAGTCCATGTGGGATTTGTGGTAGACAAAGTGGCACTGAGACAGGTTTTTCATTTTCCCCTGTCAATATCATTCCATACTCACTCATGTATCATCTTGGGGCTGGACAATCGGCCTGTTGCTTGCTGAAATTCTGTAGAGACATAGTCTCCTCCCTTCGCAACAATAACAATAACACGAACTGTCACAAACCTAAGTCGAGCACTGATACTTAACCTTTTCCAGGCTAAATATTTCATCAGAAAAATGTTTTTTGACGTAAATATGTCTATACAGAAGGGTCATTCGGCAAAAAAGTGAAAGGAAAACGTGTAAGATCCATATCACTAATGTGTGGATATCAGGAAACTTAAACACTAAGCACCTTTGTAAATCAGAACTCAAATTTGTAGTTAACTTTAACAAATAAATCACCATAACAACAAGGCATCTTATCAGCAGAAAGACAAAGATCAGTTACAAAACGAACCAATAAATAACTAATATCACATGCAACAAAAATTCTCACAACTGCTTATAAAATTGTTCCATACCATTTTCGTTCATACAGCAACTTTCCGTCCTCGATTCTAGTGTCAGGAAGAGAATTATCAGGCAGTGAAAGTCCCAATGATGACAAACCAGAAGAAGGAACAAGTGCTGTAAATATTATTATTTCTAATTAATATTAATATCTTTCCCTTTACTGTGAGTATACCAATCTGAACACAAACTGCCATTAAAATATATAATATAATTCAGGTCTATACACAAACTTTATTTACAGATGTTAAAATTTAAAATTTGCGCTATTCATCGTTACTACGATGTTACAATACTGCGCCTTCATTTACTACATGTTTCGATGTGTAGCATCATCTTCAGGTTTTTCCTGCCATGTTTATACATATCGCAGTTCATGTGGCATTTGTACGTAAGAACAACCTAGATGACATCAGGACAGGAAGGTTTATCAAAATAACTGCCTTAAATTAAACGTAAAGCTCTACATACTTAGACCTCAACTGCAGACTGAGATCAGCGGTCAGCTTCATGCTACAGCTGTTTTATACCCAAAAGAAACAACTCTGTAGTGCCCATAGGAGGCTCAGTGGGCCCCAGTACTATTCTGCACGCTGCGACACATAGAAAAACCTCTGTCCTTGCCAGAGGTTGCCCAGCCTACAGAGAGTCATCTTACTGGCATTCCATACTAAGACTCTATCATGAATTTAAGTTTTATAGCAGTTTAGCTTTTCTCTTCATGGAGGAAATTTTAGTAATATGATTTAAGATGTACCAGGTTTTCTAATGGGACCAAGCAACTTCCCCCGGCTAATGATTTTCAAGTCTCCTTCAATATCCTTCTCGTCCAGAAGGTAGTTAAGTTGTGCTGGTGGTGGTTTGCGTCGCTTCTCTGGAATTGGAACTGGGTCATTTGGACGTCGCCGGAGCTTCCGCGTCATGACAGGTTTCACCTGCAATAGGAGTTAGTTGCCTGCTAATGTAATGAATCACTAATCATTTCACAGTCATCAGACAGATCTCATGTTTGGGTAAGTGCATCTCCTGTAGTATGCCTCATGAGATTTTCCATCTGCAATGACATGTATTTAAAAGACAATTAGAACAGCAGATCTGAGATGTTTTGGCTACACCTTGATCTACTAGTTCAGACATACCAATAAATAATGCAAAGTTTTCCCCAAAAACATCACTGCGTGTAGTTATAAGTATCATACTTATTTAATTTTATTGCATAACTTGCAGCAGACACAGGAAATCTGGATTTTGAGTACCACTTCTTACCTACAAGTTGTGAGACAAAGTGATACAAGTAAGAAAGGTCAACACATACCATCTTTTTCAATATTCTGAAAAACCTGACCATGAAACTGCTGACAACATTTATGCACTTCATATATTTTAAGTTTTATTATTTACTGTGTGAAACAACATATTTAACGCTTATAATTCTAGAGTACAGGATTTAAACCTATATATTATTTGGCTGTCAGCCAAATTATAATTGTGAAGTTAAGAGTTTAGCAGCTGAGACACTGAGACACATGACACATGGTCTAAAATAATTAAACTGAATAAAAAATTTTATCGAACTACTCGTTAATATTCATCATGGGATGACTATGAGTTTTATTTAGTAATCTTATCTCTTCTAATCCTACCTCCATTGAATCCCCTGTCAGTTCCATGGTGTGACGTTCAGCCTCTATGAGTTTACGTTTTTCTTCCATATCTGATATTAAAGTTTCTCGGAGCTCTATTTTCTTTTCTTCAAATTCTTTTACAGCAGCTTTCTTCTCAATTACATAGTCCCTTTCAACACATTCTATCAAATAATCCTTATGGATAACATTAAGATGCAACCTGGAAATAAAAAAAATAATCTATATTTGGAAAGTTTAGATGATAGTGATCAAAATTTGGTTTCAAAAATTATTAGCAATTAATATGAATATACAAATTAGTAGAGTGTGGTTTATAGTAAACTAATATGAGTAGTGCTTCACAATAAAAACTATCAAGCCAGTCGCATGATCACTGCTCCAGAAGCAGCACATCACATTCTTGAAAATTGACCGACAGTTGGCCTAAAACATTAGAAAAGTGAAAGAAGACGTTATCAAGTATTTGAAGTACCAACTCCAACAAGGTAAACTGATACTCATTCGATATATTATGATTACGAAAACTATTATGAAAACTGACTTTATGATCGATTTTAAGACAAAGATTTGTAAGGGTGGGGCTGGAAGTAAAAAGTTGACTGAACAAGAACTGTTGGCGCTGTAAACTTGACCAACCCCCCCGAAGGGGGTTGGTCAAGTGTTTTAACCCCCATTCGGGGGGGGGGGGGAGTTTAGTTCCTTACTCAAGGGTTAAAACACTTGAATGAGACACTAAAGATTTTAAAACGCAACCAATCCCACCGAAGGGGGGGTTGGTTTAGTTTCTTACACAAGGTTGGTTGCGTTTTACAAACTTGACCAACTCCCCCGAGGCGCTCCGAAAGCAGCGCTCGGCTCTAGTAAAATTAAAATGTGGCACTGGTTCAGACAGTTTCAACAAAGTATAACAAGCATTCAAAGTATCACTATAAAAACCACTCAAGCAATAATTACTAGCAGGGGGTTAATTTTTAAAGAATGTTTAAAACATATGTCTCGGCTTACCTTTCTTTGTAAGCAGCATCAAGAATCTTCAATTTACGATTGTACTCAGGATGTGTACCATCCTTTAGTTGCTGAAGCTGCTTTTTCAGACTGGCTAGTTTGTCCTGATACATTCTGTATACAAAACATAACCATATAAGGATCATAAACTAGGAGTAAGTAAAATCATATTCATGAAACATAACCGCACTCACTGTTCTTTAATTTCCGTGTATTCTTCGGACTTCCCCATATCTGTTTCACTTGCTTCTTCAGTATCTGAAAAATTTAAGACTTCCATTTACTTCAGTTCTATGAGGACAGAGCTTCACCAGGAAAATTACAGAAGGATAAATGGAATTAAAGTAGTGTGAAAAAAGAAGACTGGCTATTATGATTATATTTCAACCCAACCTTTGATTCATGATTCCTTATTCTGGTCAGAATTCCCATAGTTCAAGAACTTCAAAATACCAATTTACCAAACACCATAGCTGAATGATTACCACCCCTGCTTCCCAGTGATAGTGACCTGGGAAATACACCAATGCATTCCTGGCGACAGTGACATGAGAGGTTTGGATTCAAACCTCAGCAGACAAAGTATGTATAATAGAGTTTCTTTATGATTTCCTTCCATCTGTATATACACTGTGATAGTGATTTAAAATAAGCCATAATCACTTTCTTCCACATCCCTTCCAATTCACAATTATCCTAATTTGTGGTGTGACATTTTACTTAAGTTGTGACATATAATAACCTATTGGTTAAAACTGTTTATTTCAAACTCATGCTAAATCTACTGTTAAGGGCCAGCTTTAGAATTTTAGCAAAAGTATCCACTGACTGAGCTGGTCACAGCAGCTGTATGGTCTGGGACATGGGACTTGATTGTTTGGTCACTGAGATTGTGGGTTAAAATATTCCTCAAGGCATGGATGTTTGTCCTTGTATTTCTGTGTTGTGTGGTGCCTATGTAGGCACAGGCTATGCAACAAGCTGATCACTCATACAAATAGTGCTACCACACATCTCCCTCAATTTACCTCAACCAAAAATTCTCAGCTACTATAAATACATGTAACAGTACGTATGATTTCTTGTGAAATTATTCTTGTGGTAATACTGTAGTTGACTATCATAGCAATGCAATGTATTAGAAACGAGTATTATATTTGTGCAACGATATGTTCTACGTACTTGGCTTGGGCCTATAAAGGATCTATGGAATGTAAATAAATTCTATTCCAAACAGCTTAAGAAACCTCACGCATGTTAGGCGGCCAAGGTCCTTCAAGGTCTGTAGATGTCACTGAGTAAGTACCAACTGCCTGAACATGCATTTTCTCTTCCATGTAGCTAATGTGCATGCATCTCCCTTTCTAGACTTTCCTTTAGTGGCAGCAACTTGATAGGACTATAACTTTATTGTAGTGTCACAATTTAACAATCCCTAGCCCTGCCTATGTAATGTAGCATATCCCAAATTGTATAGAAAAAAGACAGTGCTATTATCAGAAATTCATTTTAACAAATATGGAACATCACACCTCTGACAATGGAAAACACATCCTGGCTCTTTTTAAACAAAAACATCTGCCAAATATTTAATTATCCAAATAAAATTGTCTGTATCTGTTAAGATAAGAGTGCAATAAATAAGAGCATTACTGAGTGTACTTCAGTTGGAACATATGATAGGGACAATAAAATTTAAAAAACACGTAACATTTTCGAAGCACTTCTTACAGAGCCTAACAACAGTGACGATACTAGATGCCATAAAATCGAATAAATTAAAGTTATACGTAAAATAAATCATGTACCTTCATCACTTTCTTCTTGTTCATCATTTTCGCGATCTTCGTCCAAGTCTTCGTCGTTGATTTCATCGTCAAAGTCATACTCGTCATGTAAATACGCCGATGAAAATGGAGATCCATGATGGGATGACATTGTCAATTTTTCCCCACTATGTTTATTTTTTTCGGAATACGAACAAAATATTTTATCGGCCTAGACACATCTTTCAAACTTCATACGAAAGCACGCACGAATACCAGTACAGAACGGTAGCTCCGATCGCATATAATACTAACATAGGCAGCGATCAGGATGAATAAAGGTTATAAGTGGTCAACTGAGATCCACAGATAAGCCTAATCTATGATACAAAGCCAAGTGGAAGAAATCAGCAGGCCATAACCTGGGAAGCAATATGGCGTGCAACAATTGTTTGTTTATGTTTATATGGGCTGTTTAATGTTTTAGGTTATGAGGACATATGCAAGGACCTTACAGAATGAAGAAGGAAAAAACTGCCGACAAATCAAGACCATTTAAATTATAAGTATTATTTACAGGATACGTTTATATATATAAAACTATTATTAAAGTACTGTTAAGTCGATTGTGGTGTAATGAAGTAGTTTTCTACCCTATAAAAGGAAGTGATTACATTCCTACGAAACGTTTATAACCATCTACAAGACTATATGGCATCACAGCTCGAAATTCTGTATTCAATATTTTCACCTCCGTGAGAACTCCAAATCTCAGAATGTGAGGTTAGATTCCCTGTGTTTGGTTATGTACTCATTGTATTTATGGCCTTCTTCTAATGTGCGAAACTCAGTTTTACACCCACACAAAACATATAAAATTATAGTTTTGTGTATTTTAAAATTTGTATATAGTCGGAATGACGAAAGATTGTTAACTGAATGGTAACAAGGATATCCCAGAATGAATTTGCTATTAAATTCTGCACAGATGAAAGTTTGATTCGTTAGTTCCAAAAATCTGAAAATTGCCACATTTTTTACTTTACACACTATACTTGTCACCTCAAATCTCACAAAGCTTTATTTACCTTCAGTCTGCCTAAAAATATTTACAGTTGCAAGCAACAGAAGTTGTGTAAACTAGAATTAAATAATATGATAATTTATGCTGGGAACTCCTTTCTATAGTCTGTTCTTAAGATGTGCTGTGTTACAAGTGCTATGATTTGTGGAGCAGTGTACAAAATCTCAGGGGAAAAAATGTAGGTGGAAGTTCATATATTTTCATCTTTTAAGAAAACTACTAGTATGTTAAGGTGAGGAAGTCTCTGCTTTCAAGCATTCTAACTTCATTCTGTTATGACTGTTTACAGCCCATCAGATTGTCAGCCTGACAGGAATTAACATTCAGAGACAAAGTATAATTGTAAGTATTATTCTTACAGATTAATGTATTTTGTGACAAATGTTATATATATTTATCTGCCAACCTTCTCTTACAGGGCTTTGTAGAGTTAACAATTGTTCCCCTCCGAGATACCTTGAGGAACATCAAGCTTAATGCCAAACAATGTCGCATTTACCGGGTTATAATAAATGATGCATTTGAGGCACCTTTCCAATATTTTGATCCATTTTTGGACATATGCCAGGGTGACACTAAGCAGTAAGTACTGTCACATGTTTACATTTTTCATTGTATGCTTGCATCTTAAATTTTGTGTGCTTTCACTGATTTCAGGTGGTGGTATTTAAAAACAATGAAAAGGTGTACTCAAGTTCAGAATAATTCACATTTTCAAAACATGTTATTTAGGAATTACCATACCACATCAGCCTCGATGTTCATTTCTTGCAGATACAAATTATTATAGTAGAGATAAATATATTGTTGCATAGTAAATAAGAACAGAATTACCACTCTCCATAGTTATAAATGAAATCACTGTTTCAAGTAAAAATTTTAGATTTTAAAGAAGTCTGTATTATATAATGTACCAGTGTTGTATTAGCTGTTAAGCTTATTTTTACTGTCATCACCATCATAAAACATATCACATTGCATATAATGATGTGGTTATTTGTATTTATTTTAATATTATGTATAAAAATAAGGACCCCTTATTTGCACCTTTTCCCAGGTGGCCTTATCTCATGAAAGCTCCATAAAAATTCCAAATAAATATAAATTAGAGTTAAAGTGAGAAGTTGCAATTTTGGTTGCAGGAGATCTCTGGATGCCTTCTCCACAGCACATTTAGCTGCTGCTCTGCAGACTGATCCTGATAATAATGCAGGGGAGCTTGTTATCAGTATTCCTCCAGAGGCAAGCCACTTAGTTGGAGAAGGAAGGGCCCTTCGACTCGGGATTGAATTCTCTTCAGAGCAACCTCAGGGAGGAGTGCACTTTGTTATCCCTAATTGTGAAGGGACATTATCTGAGGTGTGAATTACATAAAATTGTTCGCATACAAAATAAAATGTCTTAATTTATAATACAATATATTTTTTTTCCTAATAAGATATTAACCCCTTATTGTATGAACTTTGCCTCTGCTGGCCATTTAAATCTACAATGATGCTAATTTATAATGGCAGATATCTGAGAAATTCATTATATTTTGTAAATGTCAGACTGGGGAGCATATTTCCAAAGAACGTCATTATCACTTAATGTTTTAAGAATTTCTCAAAACATGATTTACATCGATTAATATTTCATATGTATTAATTTATTCAGAGAGAACATTTTTAAAGAAGTTAATGCTTCTACCAATCCCCGATGGGGGCAGAGGATTTTTCCTCTAGTCTCTGCATCCAGACTAGCTCTGGGGCCAACCCAGCCTCCTATACAACAGGTACTGGGGTCTTTTCCTGGGAGTAAAGCACAGTTTGGGCATGATGCTGACCACTCACCCCTATCTAGTGCCAAAGTTAAGAATGAGTAGGATTTACCCCCATCCCCCCACCCAAAGCACCTACATGGCATAAAGTAGGACAGCTTTACTTCACTTTACTTGTAATGCTTTTACAAGATCTACATGGATTAAAATTTACTGATTAATATTTCAGAGAGGAGCACATATGTTTACATATGGACATGAGAATTCATCAAGGTTGTGGTTTCCATGTGTAGATAGCTTTGCTGAACCATGTACTTGGAGGTTAGAGTTTACAGTGGATGAAAACATGACTGCTGTCTCATGTGGTGACCTTATTGAGGTTGGATACACTCCTGACATGCGCCGTAAGACTTATCATTACCTACTGAACACACCAACATCTGCTCCAAACATTGCATTGGCAGTAGGGTAAGTGATAGTTATCTGAGTAAACATATATTAGTATCAATTGTGACATTGCAACTGGAGTGCTGTGCTCCCTTATAGGGGAGTGAAGACTCTAAAAAGTGATAGTGGAACCACGGTTCCGGAGAATTTGACGTAAATACGTCTTTAAGGAAAGGAAGTTTATATATTGGCTTTATTCTAAGTATTTTTTCTTTATACATGCTTTACATTTGAGATAAGTTTGATTAAGACATTGCTTAATCAACTTGAATTAGTTACGCTTAAAATGGGTCTGTGGTAGATGAATGTAATGTAAAGTAATGTATTTTAATGTAATGTAACGTTTCCTATGTAACAACAATGCCGAGTAAACAGATGATGTTTCCTACGTAATAACGAAAGCGGATTGTTGACGGCTGTAATGTAACACAACAATGCCGAGTAAACAGATGACATTTCCTAGGTAACATAACAATGAAGTTACACTTTTTTGTAACACATTTTTGCCGAATGACCCTTCCTCATAGACATATTTACATCAAAAACTGATACATTTTTCTGCCACATTTGCCGATTGTTTCCCTCTTTCATATTCAAACACCAAGCAAATTGGTGTAGTAGCAATGGTCATTCTGCGTGCATAACTCTTTCAATGTCAACATGAGTATGACTATTCACACTGTCCACACTTTGTCTGTGCAGCTTACATTTACATGACATTGCACTTCTAATGCTTTTGTTTACATTGCATACATGTTATATAACAGTATAACCTGCAAAAATGTCTCTTTATATTGTATGCTGCCTTTACACTTTTAATAGTGATTTTATTTCTCTCATGTCAGTGCAGACAGCATTATAACTTGGAAAGTGTTATGTTCCATTTGTTACCAAGCAGTTTGATGTAGAAGAAAGATCAAGACTTGTATGCAAGAGGTACTCACTTTGAATTATGGCTGGGTTAACAGCTGCCTTGATATTTTTCATAGTTCCTTCAATCTCTATGTGAATTCTCACATAATTCCTTTGGAAGATTCCAAAATATTATCTACTCTTTCATATTCCCATCCTGTTCAACACATATAACCTCAGAATTTGATATATTATTATTCAGTGTTCTGTCTGACGACAGGTCCATTGCTCTGCCCAAAAAGAGCTCTCCAGTTTTCCCTATTCTCAGCCTCTCGTTTTAACTCCTGAAACTTCATCTTCTTTCCTCGTTTCAGATCGTCGGTTAGCTGTATCAGTCTTAATTTGATATAGTAAAATTAAATAAGTCGAGTTCAACATATTGATGTATCTATATTTATGATGATGATGTTTTTACAGGCCATTTGAAATCTTTGTGGACCCATACATGCATGAAGTAACTCTCTTCTGTCTGCCACAACTCATGCCTCTTTTAAAAGTGTCAGCACGATATATGCACGAGGCATTTGAATTTTATGAAGAGACGCTGGCTAATCGATACCCATATAGCTGCTATAAGCAAGTATTTGTGGATGAAGCTGATCAAGATATTTCTGCATATGCCACCATGAGTATCGTAAGGTATAAATCATTGTTGTGCCCTTTTAAGGTTATGTTTGGAATAACAGTTGCATTGTTATAAAAGAGTTGGACAGTTGATTTCAAGCAGAGAATTTCTCTCTCCATCAAGTCCATCTGGACTCCCATACAGTGATTACTTGACATTTTTTCTGTGGGAGTAGAATAGTCAAGATGACTTCTCACTTCCATCCATCATACAACAAGCCTTGATGACAAAGTGTTTAAGCAGAGATACAGCTGTAACTTAGTACTGTTATTTTATATTCTTCTGTGTTTTATTTGTCATACTTCATTCAGACCAATTGGAAATCAATCACACAATCTCTGAATTCCAGATATTTTTGTCCAAGGGGCTTGTGTGGCATAAAAAAGTAGCAGAGAATCTATGTGTGATGTTCACTGCCAATCACTTTATCACTATCATAATTTTCTTAATTAAAAGTTCTGTCTGTATTAAGAGTCTTTTATACAAATTGCACAAATGACCCATCGTATAAAATATTATATTACATTACATGTCATAAAATATGTATCTCATTACAATGAGCAACTTTTATTTAAAATATTTTTTACTTTGTGAATATTTAATGAAACAGAGCACATCATTTCTGACTATGGAGTTTGGTACTAGTTGTATGATTTGCTTTGCAACATTAGATTTTTGTGTAGTAAATTAACATAAAGCTAATCAAGTTTACAAAATACAAAATGCGAAGAATGCATTTGGAAAGTATGGACACTGGTACTGTAAACTTGAATTCAGTTCTCCATGATATGTGACGTGCACATGGTTCTAGCAGGTCGCCAACTTGCCTTTTGTCACGTAGCTTTTTTTGTCATAAAAACAAAACAAAACAAAAAATGTAAAATATAAATATTTTAGTGACATTTGTTACACAATATATGTACTGTTTTTATACATATATATGAATATTGTACAAACCATATACTGACTGTGATATAAACTACATAAATTTAAAACACAATGTACTAACTAAATCATAAATTAATGATCTTGGCCATTAATAGTGAAAAGGTTACATTGAAAATTTCTGTCACTGATCTGAATATGTTGAATTTTAACGGTACTGTTTGATTTTCTGGGTACTGGGTATTTTTATGCATATTGTAGTCTGTACACTGACTCTTGTTACAATGGACTTCACGAACTGCCAGCATTTGTGCACAAATGTAAATAAGTAATGCAACTCCTTCAAATCATGTCACTGATTGTCTGTGTAGCATTCGATTATTTGCATGTTTCAGCACAAACCTGCTGCATTCCATGGCCATAATTGATCAAACATACGTGACAAGAAAAGCTATGGCTCAGGCCATTGCTGAGCAGTTCTTTGGTTGTTTCATCTCTATGCAGAATTGGTCTGATACTTGGCTACCCAAGGGTATTTCTACATACCTGAGCAGCCTGTATGCCAAGAAATGTTTTGGAAACAATGAATACAGGGAGTGGATACAGACAGTAAGTAAAGTGCTATTATTTACCAATGTGGTTTAAGGAATGTGCACACACTCTCAATGTTTAAATTTCAGGCCTTGCCTTAACTGTTGCCTGGCTGGATTTGAAAAAAAAAACCCTGAACCTTCTTATGTTAGGTCTTCTCAAATACCAAATAAATCCAGACCAGAAGGGTCATTGTTTTTAAGTGACACAGAAATGTAGGGTATATTAATGATGAGACCCATATTTTTCACATTTTTTATTAAGACGAAACTTTTATAAATCATGTAGAAGGGAGAATTTAGTGAAATAACAGAAACATGATATCTCTTTCTGTGTTGATGGTGTCAATCTTCAGGTGTTTCTACCAATGAGTTAAGACTAAACTATTAAATGAACAACTGATACAAGAAAATTACTGACCGTGGTTATGAATATACTGAAAATGTAGGGATCCAAAAACCACACACTTCTAATAAGTTTTGTAATATTAATTACATGATTCTGCTGCAGGAATTGCAAGAGGTGGTACGGTATGAAGAACAGTTTGGTGGAATTGTTCTGGATCCCAGCCAAGCCCCTGCCCCTGTGCCTTCATCTACAGCATCTCCAGCTGCACCACCACGACCCCCTGATCCCGGTTTCTATTTTCCAGTCCGCAACCTACATACAATGTCACCCAAGTACTTAGAAGTGTTAAGGAAGAAAGCACATCTTGTCATGCGCATGTTGGAGCATCGTATTGGACAGGAACTCCTGTTGCAGGTAAACAAGCATTAAAGGAAGTTTCCATTGGAATGGTGCATTTTAAAACTGAAGGATTAGACCAAGGTGTTGGCTAAATGTTGCCTACAGTCCAGAATTAGTCCCATAAAAGATTTCATTCTGCCTGTAGCAATATTCATATATTACTAATAGTTCAACCCTCTATTAATCTTACTTCCCTTTACACAGCATTTCCCAAGTGGGATCTTCCCCCCCCCCCCCCCCCCCCATGCCGCAGTGAAGTTACTATGGCCTGCCACAATCATTTAGAAATTACTATTGCTCTCATAGACCTAGCATTGCAATACAGAGTAGAATATGCAGGTTATCTAGGTACAAACAAGTTGAGGATGTCGCCAATATGTTTTGAAATAAGTCTTTGTATCTATAAATCTTATCTCCAATCAGAGGGGTAAATTTGTTATTACATCCAGAAATGATTATACATAACTCAATTTACCCCTTCTATACAAATGAAGTTATCAAAATGCATGCAGTTTTACATGCATATGGAAGAAGATTCTGTCATGAGACAAACCATCCTGGTGGAATCATCATCAGATGATGATGGTAATTAGTATTTTCACTTGAAACTGCTCTGCAAAGCCATGTTAGCTCAGTAATGTGACAGGCTACAAACCAGATAACTGCAGTTTAATTCCCAGCATAATGATATAATTTTTAGGTTTTATTTGTTTCTAGGTGTTCAATAAGCAACTTTCTCTGGCATCAAATGCAGTTCAGGAAAAGATTGGCAGTGGTTTGTGGAGTCATATGTTGATCAGCACAAATGTCTTTGCTAAGGCTATTTTCACTGTAACTGGCAAGGACATGGCTGTATTTATTGATCAGTGGGTGCGCACAGGGGGTCATGCCAAGTTTCATCTCAGCTTTGTGTTCAACAGGAAAAGGTACACATTAGAGATAATGTTACTTTAACAAAGGACTGTTTAGTTTATTAGATAAGTGGTGACTAAACCTTTCTCACACAAGGGTCAATTTAAAAAGCCACATACAGGCCACATGCCATTGATAAAAAAATATTCAATGCATTTTTATCATATAATTTCAGTTAAAAAGTGTTAGGATTAATACAAGTAAAACATATGATATAATTATTCCTACAACAGTTTCTCTACTAATGATTTATGCACAGTCAAAGAAAATGAGGATGAAGGGATATAAAGCCCCATTATATCATATTTGATTTCATAAAGCTTGGTAGTGACCTATGAATATACTAACTCTGTGATGACAGAACCCAAAAGCTCAACACAGGTAATGTTTCACAAATATAAAAAACATCTTGAAAAATTAATGTTTTGGTATGCATGAAAATATTTTTATGAATAATAAAAAGCATTTCTTGAACTTATCTTTTCTCTTAATTTTGTCATGAATTACATCCAGCTATTAATTTACATTCTTCTACTTTGCTGTCATGCACCTGATTACATTCCTACCTTTGAGTCAGTGACTGATGACAGTTATGTATGTAAGTGTAAGAAAAGTGTTCATTATGTCAAAAATATCTGATCTCTTTACAGGAACACTGTGGAGTTAGAGATTCGTCAAGATGCGACACAGCAGCGAGGGATCAGGAAGTATGTGGGTCCACTTCTTGTTACCATTCAGGAATTGGATGGAACTTTTAGTCATACTTTACAGGTGGAAGGCACCGTCGCCAAAGCTGACATCACCTGCCATTCTAAAAGTCGCCGTAACAAAAAGAAGAAGATTCCACTCTGTACAGGAGAAGAAGTGGACATGGACCTTAGTGCCATGGAGTTAGTGACAAATTTTTCTCTGTTTGATAATGGCCTATAAACAATAATGGTTATGTTTTTCATATGCGAGGATAATTATGTGATGTAAATTATTCATATATCAAGGTAAAATCTATGAAGTCCCTTTTATGTCTACAAACCCTCAGTGAACAGCTTGTACCCAAACACACACAAATACCATACAAGGCCTGACAAATAACTAAACAAATTCTATAAAAAAATAAAGACACTAACCTTTAGTGAATGTTGTCACATTCGAAGAACTTGCCATGTATCTTATACACCCATTCTAACATCTCTGTCATGACTGAAACCATTCTGTGAAAGTAGCTTTCATTACTGTAAACAGCACCAGGGCATTGCTTATTCACTTTACATCAAAGATGGAGATGGCCAGATTCTTCGAAAAGTCAACAAACGAGACCACCACAACACATTGTTGTCTCCTGAGAATGAAAACAAAAGTATATCTGAGTCTAATTCAGAAGAAAAAAGTATATTTATTTTAAAAGGTGACACCAACTGTAAGTATGGTTTCAATTTAAAATTTGCTGCGCTCAGTAGAACCTCAATGTAACAGAAGATTGCTTTTAAGGTACTTATATTGATCACACAGCAAACCAAACCACAGGCATAATTTTAATCCATTATTTTTAATTTTTAAAAATGGCATATAATTTTACATTGGACCAGAATGTGATTTTGGGAATGCTGGAGTCTGACAAGAGACATGCAATAGTTAATATATTAGAAACAAAAATCCAAAAGGAATATTTTAACATTCTGGATTTGAAGGTAATGTGCCTAGACATTTGACCTGTCTTGTCACAGTGTACTTTATGGTGCTATTCTAATTCTACATTTTTAATAAATGCTGTTGCTAACAGTGCTGATTCACCAGTACTGTGGCTACGTTTGGACCCTGACATGACTCTCCTCCGCTCAACGTTCATTGAACAGCCAGATTACCAATGGCAGTACCAACTGCGCCATGAGCGAGATGTAACTGCACAGATGGAAGCCATTTCTGCTCTTGAACGGTACCCAACACCTGCATCTAGATTGGCACTTACAGACACAATTGAGAATGAACAAGCATACTACAAAGTGCGCTGCCGTGCTGCCCACTGTCTGACTAAGGTGCGTGTATACTGCCAACATACCGGAGACATTACAGATGATATGAAAACTTAATCTTTGTTACATTATTTTGTCTGTCAACTTGTATCAGTGACAGGATGCAATTGACTGAGTTATTGTTTATTCCCTTCCCTCCCCCAAGTTCTGTATCTGCAAAAAATGTAGTAAATTGATTCTCAGGTTATTTGATAATGTTGTTACAACTGCAATAGGTTATGTACAGTCAAATGATCATGACTGGGTAGTAGATAAGGATTTTGATGAATGTGGATAGGGCTAAAACATAATATGTAGGGTGATTAAATATAAGAAGTGTATATAGTCTGGTGGTGGATTTTAGGAGCAGTTAGGCTCCATAAAAGCAGGAAATTTCTTGACAAGATGAATAGTAATCAGCTGCTCCAAAAGATTACCTACCATGGAGTTACTAATATATTTGTAGAACATATAATCACTGGTTTTGTTTTTCACTTTTTGCAGGTTGCAAATGCAATGGTTGCAAATTGGGCTGGACCTCCTGCTATGCTTGCAATTTTCCGAAAATTGTTTGGATCCTTCTCCTGTCCACATATTGTGAGGCAGAATAACTTCACAAACCTACAACATTATTTTCTTCAAAAGGCAAGCTTTATCTCTATAGTCCTAGACATTGCTTTTTACTTTTAATGAAAAATTACTTTTAATTCCGTCAAGTCTACAGAACCACAAAAATCACCCCCCCCCCCCACACACACACACACATGTATATAAGAACACTTATGGCAAAAGAATCCTGTGAAACAATTTACAGAACTGAGCAAACCTGGGGGATTCAGGAAAACTCACATTTGTGTAAAATGATCAACCCTTATTTTTCAGACTATTCCAGTGGCAATGGCTGGGTTAAGGAACACACATGGAATCTGTCCACCGGAGGTGATAAGATTCTTATTGGACCTCTTCAAGTACAATGATAACAGCAAGAATCGTTATTCTGATAACTACTATCGGGCCTCATTAGTAGAAGCCCTGGGGGCCACAGTAACCCCTGTAATCTCTGTGGTACAGCAAGGGTATGTGGCTGGCTGACCTTATGTGTGTAGCCACTCATACTAAAATAAATTTATGTTAATGAACTTCAGAAGATTGTATTTAGTGCTGAATTTTCCGTCTCACTGTCCTTCTCTGGAAATTATATTATTTAAATAGAAACCTGATCTGCTACTTAAACCACACCATTTGATCAAGAGTTTATAGTTCGGTGGTCTGTGCAATCGCCCAATTACTATCTGAGACCCATCTGTTATTTACGATTGTGGCTAAGACGCAGCTACCGACTTTTGAGATTTGGGCCCTATTTGAGTTTCTTTACTAGTGCCTAACTACTGTTGAGACAAATCACAATTTACAAATTCTGTGCTAACACCCAAGTACTGTTAACAGTTTCTGTCCTGTTATCCATCTACTATTAGAGATCCAGCCACAATTTACAATTTCAATGCTAGTATTCTACTACTATTGTAATCACAGTATTTAATCAAACATTCATGGAACTCATCAAAAGATTGATGAAAACTAATTTTGTTATATAGGACTGCAATCACAGCTGAATCTGTGTCCTCTGATACAAAGCTGGTGCTGGAGGAAATAACCCGGTGCTTGAATCTAGAAAAGTTGCTTCCATGTTACAAGTTTACAGTATCAGTTGCCTGTCTCAAGGCAATACGCAAGTTGCAGAAGTTTGGCCATTTGCCAAGCAACCCTTCCCTGTTCCGCAGTTATGCTGAATATGGACAGTTTATTGGTACGTAATAGGCATGCTACTTTAAAGAATAGAAGAGACATGGATAATGGGAAGACAACAGCATGCAGTTTTTCTTGTAATTGTTATTCAACTGAGTTTGGACAGTGGTACAAATAGAAAGAAAACTACTGAAATATCTTCAAGAAACAGTTTATAAAGATTATGAACTAGACTGAATGTCCCTGCTTAGTCTGAATTATCTGAAACAATTTTCGGTACTTGTGGGTTATCGGGACACATCGCCTTAAAACTAGGTTAGGTTAGGTTAATGTGTGTGGACAGCAATAAATAACTGAATAAACTAACAGATAACACCAACCCTAACCTAACCTAACCTATCTTTAAAGCTGTGTGTCCCGATAACCCACAAGTACCCAATTTTCTTCGTCAAACCTCATGTATTTCTCATAAAATGAGCTATGTTGATAAAGTTAATAAAAGTACATTTGAGTGTAAATTAAGTCAGTGGGCACATTTTTCTTATTTATTATTTTCAGGTTTTTGGCTTATAAAATTTTTTCCTGTTCAAAGGGTTAAGAGAATTTGGCAAAATTCAGAAATTAATGCGATCAAATGGAAGTTAACTTTCATTCTCTTTTCGTACAGACGTGCGATTGGCTGCTTTGGAGGCTCTGGTGGACTTTACAAAAGTAGATGGACGATGGCCAGATATGGAATTTCTGTTGGACCTGGCAGAGAATGACCCAGAGCCTTCAGTACGTCACCAATTAATACGGATGTTGGTGGAAAACCCTCCATTTGAACGTTCACATAAACATAGACTGGACAAGGAGGAACTTGTTGAGAGGCTTTGGAACTTGATCAAGTTAGTAAAACACTACAAGAGGTGGCCAGCTATTTATATTCAGGGGTAAGTGGCGGTGTTTCAATGGAACCACAGGCCAGAGGGATTCACAAGAAAACATCAAGAGAAGTCCAAGAAAAATCCTTTTGTTCAGAAAGTTTTGAATAGCTGTCAGTTATTCTTACTGATCTAACATACTTTATGGATATAAAAAAACTGGAGGTCATGAATTTGATTTTCGCTGTCCTCATTGATGAGATTTTAGTTTCTCCAGGCAAATGCTAGTATCACAATCTTAAGATAGGCCATTATTGCTTTTTCCCACATCACTTGAATCTACTGTCTCGTGACATAAAACCCATGTAGTAGAGAAAATGTATTTAAATAAATAAACTAACATAAGTAAAACTTTTCACAAAAGAGAATATAGGGGTAAACTTATAATAAAACAGACAGACTCGAACAATATGGTGCACAAAGACTCGATTTCATTCTTTTTATTTCTGTCTCAATATCCATGCAAGTTATACCCAGTTATCAAGACCTTGGCAGCTAAAATGCCTTTTAATAAAAACCAAGCATGACCACAAGAAATCAGTCACTTCATATCCTATTACCTATCCTCATTGCTTCTTAAGATGGAATGTTGTGATGCATGTTTTGACACCCTGAAATTTCAGCAGCCATACCACTAGTTTAAAATTAATTTCAATGCGCTCTTTCCAGCTGTATGCTGTCACACGATTCCCGCCTGCGATGTAATTTTGTCGATCTATACTACGTTCTCTATGGTACACGCAGACCATTATGCCTTCCAATTCCTGAATTAGCAGCCATCCTCAACATTAAACACGAACGACATGCAAGTCCAATGCAAGACAAAGAGGTAATACAGCTATCTACATTTCCAACTGAAATTGGTATGTAATCTAAAATACATAATCTCACCCAGCTCTATAGTTTTCATTTGGAGTACGTTTTATATGGTGCTAATGAATACTTAACAAAATCTGATCTCCAGTAATCATCCTTGGGCATGTTTGTGTTGATCCTCTCTTGTTGACAGAAGCAAAAAACTAAAAATGTATGAACTAATATTAATACCTGTTAATTATTCATGGAGCATTCTGTATCATCAAGATAGTTACTCATTTCAGCCTACAACAGGAAACTTTGGATGGTAAGACCAAAGGAGATTCGTGAATAAAAGGAATATAAAGCTGGCCAAAACTGCAATCAATTTTTGTAGGTGAAACCTGTTCTTCCTCTGATACCTTTTGTGAGTGCTTCAAGCGATACAGAGCCTGCACATGTCACAAGTGGTGCGAAGCGCAAGGTGGGATCTCCTCTGCGAGAGACAGAAGTTCTGACTGACGACAACCACCTCGGCTTGGTCACAGTTGAAATTGTTGCAGGAGATGAGGGCAGTAAAATTAATGTCAAGGTATGAAGCACTATCTCACAGCTTATAAATTTCCATTAACATACCTATCATAAAAGGTTATTTAATATATTATAGGATTAACACAAATATTTTCATACATAATTTTGACTTCACACACCATTCCGAATTCCACATGATCATCTACAATTATCAAATATAGTCCCATTTGCATGGTCATCACATTATTTTGTATTTCAGACACAAAAGACTGCATATTGCAGAAACCCAATTATGATATTAAAGAGAAATAGCCAATCAGAAGTAAAATCTTTGTATTAACAATATAATGGAAAAATTTCTTACTTTCAATCTCCATGTAAATTTCACATGCAACATTGATGTACACAGCCAGCTGCAATAAGGATGTGAGACACAGATTGGACAGGCCTGATATAGTACGAAGTCTGTCCTATGGAGATGATGTAAAAACTGAGAGTTGCTGCACTGTCATACAGAGTGTCCCATTTAACTTAGAACCATGGCAACTTGCTGCTGCTGCTGCTGCAGCAGCAGCAAGCGAACTGACAGGAAATGATTTAATCATAACACAGAACATGGCCTTTGCATACTTGTACTGGGTTCTACATTATATAGGATTCCCATTTTCAAACAAAAGATCTCTAGGACTGATGATGCAAGATTAATATCAGCTGAGATGTATTCAGTTTTTACTATCAAAGAAATGAAATAATGACCAAATTACAAGTTTACCAGTAACTGATATTAGGAAAAAAAGTTAATCTGCTAGAAGTTGTAAAATTCTAGCTAAAAAGTTGAAAAGATTTTCTGAATGACCTCACAGGCCTACAAGACCAAATGAGAATGATACATTATTTAAAAATATGGTATACAAATTTTCAGGAGCCTTCATTGAATGGTGGCAATCTTGCTCCTGCCTCAAAAGTCTGTGTACTGGAATCATTAAAGGTAAGAATTTGAAGAATATGGCATTATGCTTGTGCTAGCACTCAGCTGACACAATTTGAATGAATTTCAGCAAAGGTCATGGTAAAGTATGTGTCCAATGTAAAAAGCAAATTCAGTGTTCAAACATATATGGTAATGGAGAGTGGGACTACTGATGTTAGTAAACATTACCAAAATTCAACCTACATACCTTTTCCATCAACATCACTTGAATGTTCATTCAGTTTGTCCGTGGAAGTGGTTCTGTGCCATCCTTATATATTTCTTCATTGCTTGAAGTTTCAAAGCCTCAGAAACCATCATGTGATCAGATGATGATGGGTTGAATGTTCTCCAGGATCTCATCTGCTTTCCAGGTTTCTTCTTCAATTTTCTTTAAGTGTTGCACACAAATGATCCATTTATCTAGTCACACTAGCAGAGCCTCCTTCAATAAACCATTCTATATATTTTATTTGAAGTCCTTGTTATTTATATATGCTGCTTCACCTGAGCTCATGAAAGTTAATATCAATCTTTTAAAACAAGGTAGAACAAGATTACTGTTCATGACTGTCTATACAGAGTTCACTTTCAAAGTAAAATTCATGAACTTTTTGCCTCATCCACCATCAGAATAACTGAATTTCCAGTTTAACACCTTTCTTCTTGCGTGGAGTAAGCAATGAACCCTGATTTGCTTCTTTTTCAATTTTAAAAGCAGAGACCTTAAAGGTACTTGTTTCACAAACAACCGAAATCACGTTTTGTTCAGGATCATTTTTTCATTGCTTTCAGTATCTGGGAACATTTTCTCCACACACAGCTTTAGCCATTATATTACAGTATCACACAATGACAGCCTGTAATTATGTAACTAAAACTATAAATTGTGAATATAAACAAAAAAATTAACATACTGTAATCAATTTTTAAAACTGAATTTGTTCAAATGTGATACTTATATTGTCTAGGAGGAGCCAGGAAACTTGTCGGTGACAGCTGCAGCAACACCCATAACTGCAAACCCAGTGTTACCAACTGTGGTGCCTGTCACCTTGGCAGGCAACCCTGTTCCACCAATACTGCCCCCAGGAATGAATCTGGGTCCTCCCCATCCAGAAGGACAGGTTAAGTCGGAGTACTTCTCAGACAATTCACAATCACTGCCTGGTATACTAGGCATGCCTGGCCCAGTCGGGTTTGAACCAGGAATGTTTCGTGCCAAAGAAAGTGATGGTGAAAGTGGGCATTCAAAACATCACAGAACAGATTCCATGTCTAAGGTAATCACAGTCAGTGACACTAGGAAGAAATATATTACATTAATGCGAATACAAATTTTTAGACTCTCTCAACTGAAAGATATTTTGCAGTTAAATGAAATATGGAGTTTCTTGTGATGTTTAATATTTATAATTGTTCGTTATCAGGACGTTTTCCATCATCTGTTCTTTTAAAATCATGACGTTTCGGAGGCTGGTTCTGTCTCCGTCTTCAGAGACAGAGACTAGCTCTATCTAAGGGACCCAACAGAGTAGGTACCTCTCACCTGAAGACGGAGACAGAACCAGTCTCCGAAATGTCATGATTTTAAAAGAACAGATGATGGAAAAAGTCCTGATAACGAACAATTTTGAGTGTAAACTACTGTTGTCAAAACCCTTTAGAATTGAATTTAATATTTATGTATTTGCACATGGGCATGTTTCCAAAGAAGACTTAATCCAGATAGCAGTGATTCTAAAGTGATGCTTTCTGACTGACTCTATGGCGCAACAACCCGAAGCTGAGCCTTGGCCTCCTCCCAAGTGGGAGGTTTCTTTTTCTTTTGAAGTGTGCATGTATGAGTAGTAAGTGACAAGCCCAGTGCCTCTGCACAATTTCTACTCAATCCTCATTTGGCTGCTAGAGCCATCGAGTAGTGAATCAGGAGACACTTGGGTGAGAAACAGCCACTGAATTTTGCTTACAAAACATCTCGTTCATGCTCGTACGGTTCTTTACATGCCATAAACCTACAACATGGGACCACCAGCTTTACTTACACTCCAAAGGATGTTGTGCTAAAGATTTTTATCATCCTGAAAAATCCATCAACCTTGGGTCCAGTGGCTAGCACGGTAACCACTAGTCCACCGAGGGCGACAAAGTGGTGCTTTCACAGCACAAAATTATGTACTTGGATGTTTTGTGTACCAGCATTAATTGAAGGCAAATTCACAAAAATACAATATCATAAACTTTTAGCAAATAATGGGCCAAGTTAAAACAACAGAAAAATTCTCAAGGAAAAGAAATGAAATTTTATACTGAGGTCTGCATATTCTGAATTTTTCATTTATATTAGTTATTATCAAATGACAGAGGATGAACACGAACAGTGAGTAGGCGAGGATTTGGAAGTAAGTCATACCCTCTTTGGAAATACTGTCCTCGTATTCACCTCAAGAAACTGAATAAGACCATGAGAAACTCAGGAAAGCTTGCAACTACACACCAATTTAAATTGGGTTTCTTTCTTTTACTTTCTAAGGGAATTGCTTCCCCACAGATAAAGTTGATAAATATTATTTCAAGGCAATAGTAATGTTTTAAATTAATTTTATAAGCAAAATTATTTGAGTGCAAGTGCATATGAACTTTGTCAACTATAAGCCTACTTTTTACCATGTCTTTATTTCATACTGATACATTTTTCTTCTTTCAGCTTAAAAAGAAGAAAAAGGATAAGAAGAAACACAAACACAAGCACAAACATAGGCGTGACCACAAGCACGGGAAAGAAAAAGATAAGGACAAGGATAAAGATAAAAGAGATTTAAGTAAATTGAAAATTAAGGAAGAGACACTAAGCTCTGGTAGTTCAAGCCCTAGTCCCAGCGCGTCTGTCTCCCACGAGTTCTCCTTCTGACTGAAATTGTGTAAAGTTCTGTGTAATCACTGACTAAATAGGGTCACTTTTGTGCTACAAGGTACAGAATTGAAGGTTTAATAAACTTGTATCAATAACTGAAGTTGTTCTTACATACTTTTTCTCTGGTAAGCACAGTGGTCCTCCCCACACATTTTTAAGCACCTAAACTCATATCAGGTGAATGAAATATTAAGATCATGGTAACCACAGTGCTTGGTAGACAAATGACATAAAAAAATGTAAAAATAGAGCTGAATTTTATATCTGAATGATATTAATCATGCATATGTAATAATAGTTCTGCGCCATAGCCGCGCGGTCTGAGGCATCATGCTTCGGACCGGCGATATGGAATGCGCGCTGGTTCGAGTCTCGGGGGAGGAGAAATTTTCTCATGAGCTTTCGACCAGTGTATGGGACCGGTGCCAACCCAGCATCGTGAGGAAATTGGGGAGCTACAATGGGTAGCGTAATCCGGTCAGGAAAGCTAGCAATTGCTGGGGGTTTGTCGTGCTGACCACACGTCACCCTATATCTGGTTGGATGATCGTTCACCTCTGCTTAGGCATGTGAACGTGAGGCCGGCAGTCAGTCAAGCTAGTCGGCTTTGGCTCTCTGGAGCTGTTACTCCACGGATTTTAATTTAATATGTAATAATACATATTTGGAGTTTGTAACATACAAACTTTTTATGTACATAAAGAATACACTGTACCTGCACCTTGTCGTGGTGGTGGGGCTTGAGTACCTCAGTGACCCCAAGAGCTACTGGTAGGGCCTCCCTAGCCAGATTGGTCGAGGGGGAGAGGTCAGACTAAGACAGGTACCCTGGTCCTCCAGGTTGGGGGTTGGTCGCAAGGCTGACAACCTTGCACCGTAAAAAGGAAGATGTTTTGAAACCTCGATCAAAGCCTTGGGCAGAGGAGAATTGAGGCCATGGACCGAATACGGACCGGAGAGCCATAGAAGAAGAAGAAGAAGAAGATATTGCTAATATCCAAAGTTATCCTTTTTAATGGCATTTCAAAAACAAATTTCAGTAAGCACCAATTATTAGTTTTGTCATGTCTGTCCACAAGGAACAACCAAACTATAGGCAAACGTAGATGAAACTCTGTGTGGTATAGAAAGCTGCCTGTTTCTTCAACAAAACTAACAAAATATAAAGTGCTTAAAACTAATACATGTTCAGGTTACATACTAATTATAACAATGAGATCGCCAGGTTTCTTTACTTACCTTTAAGATATTAGATTACTGAGTCCATGATGATGACCACCAGTGATAACAATGATTGTGCTTGCCCTCTTCCTCTGCCACACTTTTTCTTCCTGTATGTACACATTTTAAACTGAAAACAAAGCAACCAAATGCCAGGGTTGCAAATAGAAAACTTGAAATCCGTGGTTGGTGAGCGACTGCTGTTTTAACTTTGTGCAAACATTGATGTCTTCTAATGGCGATCACCCCGAGAGAACGGAGTTAGTTTCCAGTGTTTCAGAGACTGTCTCTGCCTCCATCTTCAGAGCTGAGTGTAATGAGAGATGTGACTAAGCAATGTATTTAAACATGGCTCCTGGAGCCTGATATTTGTTTTAAACAGGGACTGTGAAAATATGAGGGGGGGGGGGGGGGGGACTTCCAACAATCAGCACAAAAAAAAACACACACACACACACAATGGGACATATAAGCCACATTTTATAAAATTAAGGAAACATAAGAGACCAAGACCTTTCACACAATTTATTTGAATTAACGACTCTCTTAACTAGTCTTACCTAGAACACAAACAGTATCCATTCACACAATCATAGTACATCACATTTACTGTATATGCAGCAACTACATTCTAATGGAATTCTTCAACTTTTTACTCAGAATACCGATTAAAAAAGTTTCGTTACCAGTGTTCATGGAAAAGTGCATGAGTTTTCACTGTTCAGGTACTTGAAAGAATGCACTTTCTCCACATCCTGTTCAGAATAATAGCATACAAAAATCTGTAACATTAACTGAAATGGAGTTCAACAGGACGATAAACAATGTCCAACGTAGAAATAAGAACAAAACTGTTCCTGCATTACACGTGTCTTTCATCTTTGGAATCAACTTACAAAACTGTCATTCACTTCTAGTGGCTTTACATGGAGATCATGGGCACATCAAAGAGATCACAAATGCCTTCACCATCTCCCAAATTGAAGAAGTAATCTTTCTCGCTTGGAGGAGGGCTCAATCTGACCAGAGGACCATAGACTGAAACAGAAGATGAAATATGTGAGGACTTCAGGCTCTAATGGCACAGAGCATGAAGATGACAGCCTTTTGGGATATTGCTCCAGTTTTATAGATATAGATTGGCATTTCAGAAGTGCTTAGTGGCTCATCACCCTGATGATAAGGGCAATAAGCACCTCTGAAATATAAGTCTACTTCTACGAGACTATTTTATTACATATTATAATATTTTTCAGTATGATAAATATTTAATGTAGTAGAAAGAAAAGATGGTGTCTGACTACATTACTGATGCAGTCAGACACCATCTTTTCTTTCTACTGCATTAAATATTCATCATACTGAAAAATATTTCAACTAAAAATTTTAAATTTTATATTAGGTACCAATTTGTTGTATGATAAGCCATTATTTACAAAACCTAAAGTTCAACATGGCTTCATGTTAAGCAGGACTTTATACTGGACCAATATAAACAAAATTTGCATTTGCATGGCAACTTTTAGTATAGACCCCAAATATAAAATTATGTAACCAGTTCAGGTTTCAAAGATGAAATATGCAGATGGTTAGACAATCTTGTGTGTTTATTTTATAACACTCTGTGAAAATAACACACAACCCCCTTACACCTTAGCTAAAAGCTGAAGCATACGGCAAGGCCAATTACCCAACAACTCATTAGCCTTCATCAGGCAATTCTAGCCATATTATTTTACCTCTTCACTGGCAACTAAGAAACTGCTCAGTACAAATGTCCCTGGCAGTGAAAAGCCTGAGATAACATATTGCAATTACTTATCTTATATTTTGGTGACAATCATGACTAATTCATGTTTTTATGTTACACAAACTGAAATAAATTTCCTTAAATTGGGAGACACAAGTGGAAGTAGAGTTGCTCTCTGTCTAAACACTACACCATGCAGGTACGGAGGTAAAGCTCCACACATCCCAGATCTCAGCGTTGACCGAGGTGAGAGGTCAGGTGGAGTGCTTCTCTGGTGACTACCACTTCTTTCAATATCCAATTTGCATATCTTTCCACTTTGATATCCAAAGAATAATTATACAGAAATACACTCAAAGGATACTACTGTTTCACGGTACTCACCAACACCTGACAAATACGGCACATGTAGCACTGGAAAAAAGGGGGGTCCATCCATTTGGTATCACAAGAGGCTAGTGAAGGTTCAGATTCCAGATTACAAGTACAAGTTAGTCATCTCATCCTCAACAGCATCAATGGAAAGGGTTGTGGCGTAGGATGAGCCAGACAGATTCTGCCTATAGGTAGGATGATTAAATGGTGTAAGGCTGTAGAACCTGGAACAGCTGGTAAGAGGGTAGAATAACCTGTGCAGGTAGAGTAAGACTGTTGGCTACACAGCCAGATGAAGTGAACCTGGAGGTAGCAGGGCCCCCAAGAGTGAAACTGGAACTAAAGGCTACAGAGCACCACAATAATCTTGTCAGGGATGAATTTAGCTCGTTTACCAACTTTGGACACAGACTGACTGATTCTTCCACTGTTTAATACTGCTGTTATCAAATATAGATTATGAAGTATCAAAAGGCAAGTAAGAGTGATTGTAAGATGGTAGGTAGGGATTTGGAAGAGTCAAAGCCAATTAGCATAAGCTATACCAGCATTTACCTAGAAGAACCGAGAAAAGGAATGAAAAACCTCAGTCTGGATAGATGACTCTTAAAAGAGATTCAATAAAGTAACAAAATACAGAACAAACTCCATGAAAGAGGGTAACTTTTGAGAACCCTATAGCTGCTATCCAAATGTGTATGTATACAAAATGTCTAAAAATACTTTGGTTTCTGCACCTGTAACTAGACAAAATGCATACAGGGCACAAAGACCAACAAATAGTTTTCTACTTATCACATAAAGACTTTTGCTTGTGACATCGGCACATTTCTTGATCCCTCATGACAAAATATACAAAATTTACAGAATTTTTATCACTGTAAAATAACACCCTTATGGCTCAAAGAAGAGAGAGAGAGGTTTAATGTCACAGCACAGATCAACTTTAAGTTACCTACTTTCTGCTGAAATAAGTTCTTCCATCAGTTCTCCATCTACCTCTGACATGGGAACATCTGAAACATAAAATACATGCATTAAGAAAAATGCAATTTCGAAGACCTCTGAACAGCTGGACAGACCAAATATATATTCTGAAGTTGCGACATGTCAAAAGTTCTAAACCACAACAAAGATAGGTGTTTAATAATTAACCTGTGCTTCCTGCAGACACAATATCACTGAGGATGATGTCAGGTTCCAATAACGCAGGGTTGCATTCTATTTCCGCTTCGGGATCAATTCGTGGCTGTTTTGGTGGTCTTCCTGGACCACGTCGTCGCTTCAAGCTGGAACTTGAAGGACTCATTGGGCGTGTGGTTTCAATCTAAAAATGTTATTTTGTCATAAAAATGTTGAAACATGAGTGAAATTCAACAGTTAATGAGTATATTTTCCATTATAACATGCATAAATCTTCATTTTTGAGCAACGAAAGGCTTACTTACTTGAGCCGTCTGCCGTGTCGGTATTCGAGGTGACAATGAGCCAGGTTTCTGTGGCGAGTTGTTCCGTGACCTGGTGGAACGAGTTGCAGGAGGACTGGGAGCTGCAACAGCTGAAACCTTTTCAGTGTCTTCTGATTCTACGTCCAATTCTTCGGTTTCATCCTGGAGCAAACCAAAGCATTCCTTCATAATTCACATGTATTAACCTATCCTGTACTACTAATACAAGTAAAAGGTCAACATTTCTTGGAGCTTAAGTGTCATGCCATGAATGCATATGGAGAGTGAAGGTAAAGCTCCACATATTCATAATCTTGGCACCAAATATAAGTCAGTGGTCAGCATTGTACACTAGTTGTTTTACCCCAAGGAGCTCCCAGTGCCCTCTAACAAGGAGCACTGCGGGCCACAAAGCCAGTACGGACAGGAAGGCGAGAAAAAGAAAGTTCTGCCTTGCCAGGAATTAGAGTTATTCATTCAGGATATAAATCAGTACTACTGACAATCATTTTCCCCACATAATGCACATCTCATTTCAAGAAGAAACACTAGAAGAGCCATTTACATGCAATAATACCAAAGACATTAAATACCTTGACACTGGACTCTAAAACAGACTTTGGGGGTGGAACTTCTATTGCCACAGGGCTGGTGCAATCAATGTCCTTGTTAACTAACAGAACATATATTGGACCAACTGATGACTTGAGATGGATCTGATAATTCTTCTTGTTGCTGCTATTCTGAAAAGAAATTCCAAGCAACATGGAAGTTTTCACAGAATACTGGCTTATTTATTTTATAAAACTGAATTAGATGCTGAGGTTATGTAGCATCAAATGTCATATGATAGGGTGTGAATGAGCCATCAGCAGGGATGTGAGATACAGCAATCTTGGCCTGTTTTAATGTCTTTTTCACATATGGCCCAAGTTCGTGGCTGCCAGAAGCTTGTAATTCAAAGTAATAAGGTATGCAATATGTTATTTCTGTTCCAAAAGTATCTACTACCTGTGGACCCTTCCCAAGCACCCATACTACAATAACAACCAAGTTTTCAAATGTTCTTCTAACTTTATAGCTGTATATAAGAAATTAAGAGGGGAAAAAAATCAAGTAACAAAATAAGAGTAAAATAATTACTAACACCACTACCACTTTGTTTTCAGCAAGGCCAATACGACCAGTTGTAACGACTCGGCTTGTAGGTTTATAAATTAAACTTCATTGCAGAGACAGATATGATTCAGCTTGTATGGTTTCATAAATCATATTTCACAGCAGACATACATTTCACAAGAGGCCAAAATTATAAATTTGGTAGTGTTGACAGATCAGAAACGGGTCATTAATATTCATATGTGAAAACAAGTTATGTACCAAACTTGCCTTGAGAACTGGTGCTTAAATGACTTATTAATTGTTTGCCCATGGCCTGCACTTATAAAATTAAGCAAGAGACTTACAAATATGACTGTACGTGCTTTATCATGATTCTTGATAAAATGCATGTTTAAAAAACTAACTGTGATTGATCTGGCAACTTCATTAAAACCAACCAAACTATATGAAAAACTATAAATCCATCCTAATTTCCTAACTATGGAGTAGAGTCCTGATAAGCTGATCTTTACTTCAGTTAGTCATGAAATTTCCTACCTGATAAAACCAGGTTCATTACCATGTTGACAACAGCCCACCACAGGCCCCATTCCTGAGTCAGATGAATCTAATCCATATCTTTCCAACCCATTTCTGTAAGATCCATTAATTAATATTATCATCCTATCTCTGCCTAGGTCTTCTGAATGTTCTTTTTTCCCCCTACAGCCTTTCCTACTGAAAAACATGTCATATAAATGTGTAGAATATATTTACAATCTTCTTTCTGTCAGGAAAATGTGATATTAAATCTGACAATCATAATGAATTGGAAGGAACGTTTCCCTTCTTACATTATGTATTATTGTTAATTTGTGCCATCTGCATTAACACAACATAAAACCCATCACAACTGGTCCAGACTGAATTACAAACTCACATGATCAACCAAGGGAACCTCCAATTCTGTTCCACTGGGAGCTTGGATTGCAAGCATTGTGTCTTCCTTGAAACACCTACAGATGTCTTCGTGTGTTATATATGCCAGGTGACAGTTTTCAACATCATCCGTAATGTTACAAATACTCTGCTGCATCCACTGTAAAAAATGTACGCCATCAAAATTAACTCCATCGAGTTTTCCTCGAGTAGTTGACATTTAACTAGCAAATCGGTTAGTGTAGTGACTCTTTGAGGTGGATAACCAGGATCTGATTCTCAGCTGAAACAGCATTCACCTACTGCCAAGACATAGACTGCAAGGAACTTGACCAAATACTTGTATGTACTATAATGGCAAAGTACCTGGCACTGAACCCCAGGTTTATTAACTACACTATTTCTACTATATAGGTTACATACCTTTGCATGAGGTGAGATCATAAATGGAAAGTAGATAAGTGGTTGTGGCCTTTTGCCTGAAGTGATTAAAATCCAGTACCTTCAAAAAATCTAATTTACATGTAAAAAATAGGATAGGGGAGCTTAATAGAGGCTAGAGCTCAGAACTAATAAAGTTTTCTTCATTTTCCCCATTTAATCAACTTAAATAACTTAAATGTGCCAACAGCTTCCTTGTTGCCATCTTCTCTTTATATTAAAAATGCCCAAAAGATAACTAGTTCAAGCATGTAAAATTTGTTGTTGCTTTATTCTGTCAGAAATTAAACACTTAACACCCCTCGTTCTCCAATTGAGTAAGATCAAGAATTAGTAAACAAGATCATACAGTGTATCCAGATTTCTCTTGACACAATTAGCAAACGAAAATCTGGCCCAAAAAAAGTAATTTACCAAACCAACTACTTCATAGGGAAATGTTCTTTGTTATAACAAACTGAAATTTTGAATACTAAAATATAATTTGGTTCATAATAAAAGTAATAAACATTTCAAAATAAAAGCATAATTTATGTATCTCCTACATATTATATATTTACTGCAGTACCAACCAGTTCTACATCAGGCGTTAGGGACAGATGTTACTTCACCTCATCATCATAACCATCCCAGCTAAGACAGTAAAAGAAACCACATTAATTTTATTTATAAATCAGACCTGTTTGTGCATATCTAGCTTCTGCTCATGTTCATCCAGCCTCGATATCTCCTTCCTCAGTACTGCTAAACGATCTGCCATCTCCTGAGTGTTGCATCCTGGTCCAGCACCCCTTCAAAATCATACAGATAAAATACTATTAAATTATAGATTGAAATGGGGGGGGGGGGGTAATAAACTTCAAAACTCCTGGTAGAGGCACATAAATAAAAAGGGTGTTGTCTCTCCCTCTCTGTAACGCATTTCTTGTTCCATTTTAAAAGTCTAGCAAAATAAGAGCCAAATACTTTAGCTTTTAACTTGTATAAATTTAGGATCACAAGCAAAACATTACCAGTGCAGTTTCCTATTAATAATAACTGACACAAGGCAGTTTTCAGATTTTGTAAAACTTTGTTGTAAAATTGAGTTCAGAATCATTTTGTTTTCCCATCTGCTATTAACCAACTTCTCAATCTGTTGCCCTAAGCTTGGCTGGAAGTCTATACAAGCAGGAGTGACACAGACAGTAATATTGACAGCGAGAATGAATGCTGGGAGGGTGGAACTGGGCAGTGGCACACTACAAGCAATGCACATCAACAAATTCTTTCTTGTTATATTTTAGAAGTGCATAAACATCTTGCGACCATACATATATTAAACTGCTGTAAATAAATACTGAAGTTTTCAATAAAACACAGTATGCAGTATAAAAGTTAATCATGTCTTTGTAAAAATTTAAATATATATATTCCAAATTATAACATAACTGGATTAAAATAGGGCTCTATGATTTCAGAATGGGACAAGACAGGTTTAAAGAAATACAGTGGGAGGGTGCACACTGAATTTATCATGTTCTGGATAAGAGCTAGCGGCAGAGCTCCTGTTGACAAAGTAACGAACATCCAGCTCCCATATAAAGTGGGGATTTTTTAAATAACTTTGCAACTATTGGCTTATCAGGAAAAACACTGTTACAGTAGATAAAAAATAACTAGCTGTGAAACATCACAGTAAGAAGAGAAGAGAAGAGAAGATGGAAAGTACAAAAGGCAGCCAAACATCAAAGAGTCTGAATGAGCAAGATGGTATGATTAGAAACACAGTTTTCCTTTTTAATTTCAACAAAATTGGTTACATCTTAATGTACTGACTTTTACATTACACTGAATTTTGTGGTTCAAAGGAACTCTAAAACACTAGTAATACAATCACATGCCTTAACCCGCAGGAGCTACTTCTACAGTCTTAATGTTATAATTTCACATGACAGTATAAGGAACGATTGAGCTATTTCTGCATGTGCTGTCACTTTGCAGCCTTTCTCTCCCTATCACACAAGTATGTGTATCAGTCAACACACTTCAGAGTTATTTTTCACCCACTGTACACATGGTGCGTAAAAGTTCAAAATATGCATGAAAAATGAGATGCAGATTAAATTTGAGGAATTCTTGCTACCATTCAGTTCTAAATCTTTCAACTTACGTCTACCAAACAACTAAATATTAAAATTAGAACCTTAAGACAAAAGCGTAAATGAGAGGACATAAAAATAATCAAACTGTAGTATGAGGATGTCAATTCACCTGGTTGCAGATAACCTCTTGTCAACCTTCACATTCTAAAAGGCAGGAAATATCTAAATCAGACTGCCATCAAGAATCTACTTTGTTAAGATATCTTTATAAACGGTTCTGTTCCTTGTGTAATATGTACTTACTTCCATTGTATACTGTTTTTGCTTTTCTTCTCAATGAGACCAATGCCTTCCAAAACATTGGTTATGTCATATATTCTTCTCTTCTGCCTCACAGCTAGTATATCGGCAGCCTTAAACAAAAATTAAATACATTCGCCTCTAGAACAATTAAACTTAATACGATATGGGAAACCGGACCAGAAATATTATACAATGACCGTTAGCCCATGTGAACATTCAAAGGCATACGGTATTCCTGACAGCTCCATACTACTAGTACAAAGTATTACTTTCACACACACGAAAATATTTACATACTACTTTCAAATCCAGTACACCATCTCGGGCTTTTTGCAAGAGAGAAACAAAACGCGTTGTTAACAACCCCAAGGACTTTTCGAATCTACTTTGTTGATTGTCGGCCATCTTCATAAACCGTTGTCAAATTGTAAACGTACCGGAAGGGAATAATCGCTACATATGATCCATGCTACATTTGCCATGGTTCACATAGAACAGGTCGGCTAGGTAAATTTCACATAGGATTAGTAGGAATATTTATGATACATGACCTTTTATTCCTTGCATTGGGTTGAGACTATGTATCTGTTGAAATTGACCACTAATAGGTCCACTGTCCGTCCCCAGATAATAAATGTGCGAATATGGAGCAGTAGTGGAATTATTTTGATGGAAAAAATCGAATTACTTGCAGAAAAACCTGTCCCAATGCCACTTTATCCACCACAAATCCACACATGAACTGACACAGGCATGAATCCAGGCCTCTGGAGTGAGAAGCCAGTAACTACCTGAACTATGGCATGGTTAATATCCATTACCATATACAATTTTATTTGCCTGTCCATCTTGGTTCATTATGTGCAACAAAGTTCAAAACATGAAGAGGGATAAGAAAGATTGCTTTGTATGTACACAAAAATTACCATTGCAAATTTTCATATCCTTTTATTTTACAGTCCCTAATGTTTTTAAGAAGCCTTCACTAATATCCCCCCATGCATATACCCACATCTCCAAGTAATCTCTTCCTGTAGGTTTTTGACCAAAATTTTTGTATGCATTCCTTCTTTCCCAGTATATGGTACATATCTCATTCATCTCATTCTTCAATTAATCAGCCTTAAATATTATAAGATTTCCAATAAACTTTTATAGGAATTAACCTTATTTATGTTGAACAACATATCACTTTTAATGTAAACAGATTATAAAATTTCTTTATAAAGCAAATTAAAAGTGACATCGTCACTGTGACTGAAGCCATATACTTGTCAAATGGCCCAACACAAAAATTAATGCCTGACTTCAGGCTCTTGACTGATGTCAAATGTAGAATTTGCCAGACCCCACCGCAGCCTCATTTGCACGACCCGTCACCAGAGTCATCATCTTCAGAACATAATTTGTTTTTCCATCATAAAATTAGCACAGATGTGCCATCAGTACCATGCCATTTACTGCAAGTTCCATAAAAACCACCCTGCGATTCAAACTGTAAGACCCCCCCCCCCCCCCACACACACACACACACACACACAGACATGACAATACCAACAGAACCATTTTCCTTATAAAATAAGAGAAACAGGCCAAGATTTTATGAGGACCAGGATGAAACTGAACTATGAATGTTTTTGTTAAATTCTTTATTCATGAAAGTACCATGTACTTGATTACAAAACATACCAAAATAAGTGTATTAAGAAATGAAAATTCACTTTTACTATTAATTATTATTAAGATTTGCATTTGGTTCAAATGTAGGTTTTTGACCAAAATTTTTGTATGCATTCCTTCTTTCCCAGTATATGGTACATATCTCATTCATCTCATTCTTCAATTAATCAGCCTTAAATATTATAAGATTTCCAATAAACTTTTATAGGAATTAACCTTATTTATGTTGAACAACATATCACTTTTAATGTAAACAGATTATAAAATTTCTTTATAAAGCAAATTAAAAGTGACATCGTCACTGTGACTGAAGCCATATACTTGTCAAATGGCCCAACACAAAAATTAATGCCTGACTTCAGGCTCTTGACTGATGTCAAATGTAGAATTTGCCAGACCCCACCGCAGCCTCATTTGCACGACCCGTCACCAGAGTCATCATCTTCAGAACATAATTTGTTTTTCCATCATAAAATTAGCACAGATGTGCCATCAGTACCATGCCATTTACTGCAAGTTCCATAAAAACCACCCTGCGATTCAAACTGTAAGACCCCCCCCCCCACACACACACACACACACACAGACATGACAATACCAACAGAACCATTTTCCTTATAAAATAAGAGAAACAGGCCAAGATTTTATGAGGACCAGGATGAAACTGAACTATGAATGTTTTTGTTAAATTCTTTATTCATGAAAGTACCATGTACTTGATTACAAAACATACCAAAATAAGTGTATTAAGAAATGAAAATTCACTTTTACTATTAATTATTATTAAGATTTGCATTTGGTTCAAATGTAAATCTAAGTAACATACTACATTAGCGCATGCCTTAACGGAGCAGTATACGTAAACTTTATTTAAATCATTAGTAGCACTTATATGTAACTAAAACATAGCTTAAATTAATTAAAGGGAAGGCAGTAATACATTACAGAATTCTGATGAAAAGTATGACTAACAAGTATTGTACAGTTGTCATGCAGTATGGTAGGGTTAAAAAAATGAAGTTTTTAACCTCATTTGTAGGTTATTTTTTAAATAAAAACAGAAGTGGCATATGAAAAAGAACATGCATTGAAATCTGAGTCTTGATCAGTTCAAGCTACATCTGCGACAACATTCTTCTCATACTGGTTACCACTTTTATATAAAATTTAAATTTTTCTGATTAAAATAATATTAATTTAAGATGGCTGTCTTCTGGGATGTTGCACTGTGTAGTTTGGTAGATATTTACTGATGTTTCAGAGGAGATTACCATCACCATCATCAGGGTCAGACTATAGGGTGCAACATTCCAGAAAACAGCCATCTTCATACACATTGCTGTCATAACCTTAAATTTCACATTGTCAACCATGATCTTGCAAAGTTCTTATATTTTATTATGGCGAAGTGTTTTACAAAGACTTCTTATAACTATTTTTTAAAAACAATAATAACTTTTTGGAAACTGCTAGAATATCTGTGTTGGTTTGTCTCTATACTGAGCAGCATTTATGGAGGTCAGGATCATCCCTTCGAGGGTATAAACGAAGTATTTAATCAGCTAATAAATTCTCACAGCTAATGATAGTATCAGTTAAAATAAATTTTATTTTGAGTCCTAAAATTCTCATTTTGTGCAGACACGAAGTATTGCATGGTGCGTTTTTTTTAATATAATAAATGTTTAAGAATCTTATTTTATTCTCTTATAGTAAATTGTTAAAAATCCACAAATGGAAGCCTGTAAAGCAAGGCACATATTCTACTTATTTCATTTGGAATTTTATAGCAGTCATATCTTCTGAAAAGGAAGTGTGAGAAGTACGAAAATTCTCAGGGAAATTTTCGGACAACTGTGTTGTTGTAACCCTGATATCACGGACTTTTAAAACACTACGTAAGAAAAAATAGCATGCATCATCATAATCTATTCTATTATCAGAATTTCAGATGAATGAAGTTGATTCAGCTGTTGCATTTCATTTTGTGGGCCACATATTCAGCCACAGCAAAGAAAATGGAACACTTCTATAATATTTGAGTCTTTCACAGCAAACTGTGTGCAATGTGAAGTCTTCTGTGACGTAGTAATATAGAAAACTGCCATCTTCAGGGAAGAAGTAACAGCTTTTGTTCCACGTCACATCCATAAAATCCTACATGGTAGTGGAGGTAAAACAGGACATGATCTTAAACTCTACGCATGACAAAGGTGAATGTCTAGCTTCACGCTCCGGAAGCGTTAACCTCAGAGGCTGAACCTCCGGTGCTCACTGGATACGAATCAATAGGGTCCTCAGAAACGTCGGACGTTTTGACAAATCCAGAAGACACTAAACGGTAAACAGTTGTCTCTCGCAACAATAGTAGCACTGGTGTGAATATTTTGTAATTAACTGAAGTACGAAATCAAAAATCATCTTCCATAATTTAGTCTCATTATCAGCGCTTTGAAAGCTTAAGTACTGGTGATACTTTACGGGAAGTTTTTCCAGGCTTTGCCTCTTAATTATAAGCCACGATACCCTACATACTACATACTCGTATTTTCTTACGTATATTTTATATTATCTTTCTCACATTTCGACATGTTTCACTTATGTTTGGCACAAACTTGTCGTTAAAGCTAAGGGCTAATGTGGTCTTCCTTTGTCAGGAATTCACTAAATTATTGATCTAAATTCACGGAATAGGCACAGATGAATTACTATTTCTAGGTAAAGTACGTGAATATGCTAATGTTGAAGATATTTCTTCAATTGGCGAAGTTAATGACAGCCCACTAGAAAGGTCTAGAAAGGATGGAGTTTGGCATATACATAACTTTGTTAAAATTAGTGATTCTGGCTACTGCGTGAGGCGATGGGAATTTTACATCCATCATGACAATTACTGAGTCATATTATACTTACATACGTCCTTGCTACGCAATCAGTTATTTAGAACCATTTCCGAAGTTTGCAGAACGAATTACTATATCTGTTCAACAGCAAGCAAGCCTTTTGCTTCTGAACACCTGCAAGATAATTCAACAGCTGAGATTTAACGAATAATAATTTGTTGCCTGAAAATCACTAACACGAGACGAAGATTTGTCATATTTCAGCCAAAACACGCGAAGGTCATGAGAAAATTTTCAGGCACCATAAATCCCACACTTACTTGCATAAAACTGCCCGAATCCCCGATTACATAAATGCAGACACACTTCTAACATTCTTTTGTTACTAATACTTAGGCAATTCACCGCAAAACATATTTGGAATTAATATGGGTTATGACGGGGAGGTTTAGACGTGTTTATATTCAAATAAATGTCCACGAGAAATAGGCCTAGGGCGAAACAGCCTGCCGGGTTCATTTTCTGGGCGCCTTCACTTCTATAACCACACCTCCTCCACCGTTGCGCATCGAATACGGATTTGAATTGTGACTTAAATCTCCACCCCGCAGCCGGCTCTTAGTCACGGTTTTTGTTTCGCTGGACTCGATCGTCTCTGTTGACAGCCCTCGTTTTGTCGGGATCGTCTTCTTAGAGAAGCTCTGAACAGTGTTTGTAACACTGGGCCTTATGGGGTCATCGGATTTTGACGTGATACGAACAGTTTCCGAGTAATCGTCATTTCCGATACTGCCTCTTCTCACTATGGACGTCGTCGTACCGCTGTTAGTTTCTTTGAAAGGCGGGGTGTGGGTCAGGGTGCTGGTGTAGCCAGGTTTTGGAGATACGACACGATCAACGCCATTGATTATAGGAGGTCGATATGGCGATGACAAAGCTCGGACTCCTCTAATGGAATCATTTTCAGGAGTAGCATTTGTACTGGAAGAACGGAATGAACTGCTATAGTCGAGGATTCTGTTTGAAGATGCTTTGTTTGAAATTCCGTTTCTAAAAGGTGTGTTGTTATATGGTCGCCCTCCGGGACTTGGAGACAATGGTCTGACATCAGGATCTTCATCCCCATGAAGAGTTTTATACAGTTCTGGTGCTCTGTCCATCAAACCCTTCAAGAATAGCTTCTTTTTTGTATCTTGAGTCGAGGTGCTATTACTTACGTGCCCATTACTTATCAAGTTACTTGTACTTTTAGAAAACCTGTGGCTTTCCCGACTTCCGTCAAGATCGGTATCGTCTTTATCCTGACCGATGGATTCAGAAAGATCTCGCTGACTGCGATTTATGCTGGCCAAGATTCCAGGGCTCTTTAGTGGTGGTGGAGACTCATCTAAACGATGCAGATGTGGATTTGACTTATAGACGCTGGTCACATCTCGACCCCTGGGCCCCAGAAATAACGAGGATGATTCTGTGTTGCCTGGTTCTCCAGCGTGAACGTTAAAACTCTTGCTGCGTGTGAGGTTTGAGCGGTAGGTCCGGGCGGGTTTTGCAGGTCCTGTGGACGAAGACATACCTATCCCATTGGTCACTGGTTTATTAATTCCTATAGATGACGTAGGAGGGGTCACGTTGTTGATTATAGAGACATTGATCATGCTGTTGGAGTGAGGTTGGTGTGATTTGTTTACTCGATTCAGGCGACTGGATTCCCAGTGGTGAGAGTCGTTTGAGGCGCTGTTCCGTTGAATGTACGTCTGTTTTTTGACTCTCTCGTCATAAAGTTTCCGCGGTAAAGTCTGCGCACCTCGACTCAAACTCGGGTCTCCATTAGGGCTGTATGAACCACCACCTGCCAGTCGACTCGTCGATTTGCTTAGACGTCCCAATGTGTTGCTGCTAGCTTTGGTTCTGAAAATAAAAACGTAAAATTTAGAGGATTAAAATGTGCAATTCAGGGCATTGACGGTCATGAAGTAAATCTATTTATAACGTGTGTTGTCGTGAACTATAAAATGGCACATAAATGAATGGCGTTTATCGTCATGCGGTCTTCAATATTAGTGTCTATCGTCATTTATCTGCTGCTTTAGCTCATGTCTCGTCTGTCGTCATAAAGCGCATATTACGTACCACACAATTTGCTATCAGAGCATTTAATGCAGGGATTTAGATACCTTTGCATAACTTGGGGTCACTTTCACCTTTGCTTATCGATTCGAGGGTCGCAAAATTATAAATGAGGACAATTTATTGAAATGCCACGGCAGATTATTAAAAATGCTACTAATTTATACCTACTACCAAATCAGGTTCATATATTTCTCAACAGCTTACTTGAATGTAATTAGTCGTAACTTAGATGTTTAATACAGCTTTTACTTGAGCAATCTTTGAATGTCAGATTTTTTTGTCTGTTGCTGAGATTCAATTCATTTCTTCGAAGTATTTATAAGTGAAGTGTGTCCTAGTTCTAGATTTGTCGTTCTTCATTAAGTGAAAAGTTGCTCACAGCAATAATTACTGCCATATGCTGGCGTTATTAACAAGACACGTTTTCTGATATCAGGTAACTATTTATCAGAGTGAAACAGTATTACAAAAAATGTGCACGGGTCATATAAAACACATAAGTATACTGAAATCTCTTTACATGCATTTGTTACATTTTCAGAATTTATTTCTATAAGAGCTATTGCATTCAGCGTTAACAGATGCGACCTTTTGTATATACTGCCAACACATCAAACAATTAAACACATTTTATAGTCATTACTAAATTGAAATCAAATTTGAAACTAATCTTATCTACGACAGCTGCTATTCCTCGACTTCAGACGTAATAGTTATAAAACCGTGACTCGGTCGCAGAGCCTCGTTTTGTGAAAACAAGTTGAATTAAGTGATTATTAAATTGGCATGATGACAAAGGATGGACATTATTCTTAAGTTCATTATTTTCTAAGAAGCAAGGGGGGAAAGTCGGTCGCAGAAAGTGAGATGTCAGTTTCAAAAAGTTTTAAGAGACGACTCGATATTGAGTTACACGAAATGCGATAGATCAACAGATTTCTGCCATATTGATAAGGCTGTCTTTTGGAGCGTATCCAAAACCCCCGCTAATAATGAAAGTTGCTGGCATACTTTGAGCAACGATGTAGCCCGAAATGGCCTAGCTGTTGGCTTGGCAGCAGGAAACTGATTGTGATTACAAACAATTCGGAACACAGAATAATCTGATTTTTAAAACACAGACAGACAAAACGAAAAATCCAGATTCATAGGTGAAAATATAAAATTCGTAAGACGAGATACAACGTATACATGGAAAAGTCACAAAAGGATACAAGATATGTGAAATGAACTGAAGATCGGTCCAATGCAGCTTAGACTTAACGCTACAGAAATAAATTAATCTAACAAACTGCACAGAGGCGTAACTTCGAAGTACAAATAATTGAAACAAAGGACCAGGAAGACACCGCAGAACTGAAGACCGAACCAGTAAACATCTTGACTGCTTCTTGTCGCTCATGACAACAGCGATAATTGTACTTAGAAAATGGGTCTACTGATAACTTAAGACCTGATACCCCGATTTGAAGACGAAAGAATTATCACATTCCATTCTCCCCCCGCCCCAAATAAAAATTTGTGGTTGATAAATCAATTATTGTTGTTCAGCTGTTACCAAGCACTGGATTAAAATGAATAACACTCTGAAAGTTTGACATTGTAAATATTTATTATGTTTCGCTTGTTTATTAATACTTATTACTTATTGATTAAGTAATTTGTAGATTATAGTACATTATTTTAATCTGTACTTTTTTGTGTTTGATTGTAATTTACCTTGTCTGGCTGTTATCAAGCAAGTAAATTAACTTAATTTAATTATGTTACTGCTGTTATTATAGTCTTCTTTGAAGATATTACTAACTGGAAAACTGAGGCCCAGACAGGAATCCTCTGGGTCCTCCATTGCGCAGTTCTTGTTATTATTAAACTTGGAAGACCCTAATAGAAGACTGAGGCCTGAACGGGTTAAATTATGACCCAATATTTTTATTTTTGGCAGTGGCGGTGACGATTCTAGTGGGATGGAAGCAGAGAGAATAAAAAATGGTTACTGAAGCAAAGGTAACGACATCTTGTAACTTGCGTTGGCTTCAGACCAATGTCGAATCCCACCCACTTCAGAGACACGGAGTCCATAACCTACGCGTGAGCATAGTTTGATGCAGGGAACTGACAGGTGGGCTTACGTCACAAGAAGTTACCTGCCTTGAATGTCATTATGACAACAATTAGAGGGCAAATAGCAACGTCATGACTCATAATTCTTAGTCAACGTTTCAGATGTTTGTTGAAACTGAAATTGCATCAATATTTGTACGAGTTCTGTTCTTCGTGGACTTGGAAATAAATAGGCAGATCACAACGTTGAGCCTAAATATGACGTGATAAACATTTGCAAACCGACGTGCGTTCCTGCTGTGCTGTCTTGCACACCTTATTAGGAGATGAAGGTCACACACATAACACAAGTCTCGGCCATTTTGCAACCTGTGCTCGCCTACGTATAGCTTCTCTTTAAAACATTTTGTATTGCAATAGTACAACCTGTAGAACTGTGGTCACCAAAGGATGATTAAGTTATTTATCCTGTCAGTTTTACAAGAAAGACAAAATATTTTACAATAAAGCAATAACTTTAACTTAATTAAAATTATTCTAACCTACGCAAGCTCTAAACATGCCACTATGTTTACTGGGTCTAACATAAACATCTTAATCGTCCTTTAAAATTTTTTATTACATGCGAAATCTAATATTTAGCCTTGGACTTGGTCTTAAAACGTGGCCTTGGTGTTTATATATTACAGATAAATAATTATTGTTGCGAATGGATTAAGGGCATGAAACAAAAACTGTCATTGTGTTAAAATCGTTAAAATCATTGAAACTTACACAGATACTACTTTAAATAACTTCAAATTAAGTTAAACATGTACAGTACATTTCAGTCACGTGTTAGAACAATGATTGGGAGACTTCAGATTTCGCTTTGTCCTCGTCTCCTCATACCGAAGAAAAGAATTCTGTACAAACTTGGTATTTAGAGTCCCTGCTGTAATGTTTTTATTAAATCAGACTGCTAAAATTGATAAATAATAGTTACAGCTTTATATGTGAAAATACATTATATATTAAATTAAAACAGTCACACAAAAAATGTAACCAGTAAATATATGAATATTTCATGTTGTGTAGGGCCTATAATAACAGACTTTCTGAATATAAGGCATATTTTCGACAATTTCATGCACTTTTTTAAACGATTCTCATGTGTATATGCTTAAATTTGTTCCAAATTGGAAAACACACAACTACGACATATGATTACGATCCAACAATATATAAGCAACATTTAAGAGTATAATGTAGTCATATTTTAACATTTTTGAATACGAACTTAATCTAGGGACGTAATTTACTCTATCAATTGATGTAATAATTATAGTTTGTGTAACAAATCAGAAGCCAGAAGATGAACTGATGGTTCCAAATATGTCGCCCAGTACAGAGAAGTGAAATGGGTGTAGTTTAACTTCTTCTTCTGTGGATACGGTCACTGTTTAATTTTATTCTTATTATAAAAACCAAAACATGACGCTTAATAATATTTCATTATAGGCCCGTCTAGGAGAGCAAGGGCAGGCAACTAGGGCATAACTTAATTTAAATGTCAGTCCAGATGGCGTTTAAGGAGGCGAGGTATCAGACTGTCGACGCTACCAACACTTTCACGCACTGTACAGCGTTTTCACAAACGAGACTGTGGTGACCGACTCATGTTCTACATCAGGTGAGAAGGAAATGCGATTAACCAAGTCGAAGAAACTTATTCATGAGAAAATAATCATTATGTGTGGCTGGTGCAGAGAACAAATGACTAACTAAGAGAAACAGACACATCTGGTGTGACGAAAAACCCATTACGAACATTTTAGTCAATCTGTAACGAGTCTAATTTTGATTTGTTTGTATAGCGAAATACTGGCTTCAAACTCTTTGACTACGACATTCTAGTTCGACTAGGTTGAAACAAATTATTTTTCAATCATATACCTGTTCATGTCTTCTTCTTCCCCCGGGTGACTACCTCTGCGATGTCCATTCTGTTTCTGATGCCTTCTGCTAGATTTGACGGGAGTGACGCCATCGTACTCTCTTTCGCGTCCGTAAATACTGCCTCCGAAAGGATCTTCCCCCAGGTAGAACCTCTGCACCACAGGTGACGTGCCTCGCCGATGGTAGTCCATGCCCGCTGCCTGTCGCCCTGTCCTCGTGCTACGCTCCCGTCTCTCGGTCTCGCCTCGAACAGTTCTGGCAGTTCTTGGTGGAGCGACCGGTTGACTTTCCCCGCCTTCGGGTTCCCCGCCGCCTCGCTCGACCTCGTTCGGCGACTCGCCTCCACGCCGTCCCACTCGCGACGACTTCCCAGGTCCCACCACGGAAGGAATGTTGTTGTCAATGACGTGGTACTGCTGATAGGTGGAGCTCGTGTGTTGGTGATGCGGAGACGGCGAACGCGATGATCTCTTGCTGTGGCGTTTGTTTTTCCTTTCGGAACTCGAAGATCGGAACTTGCCGACGAGTTTTCGGAACGATTCGCCTATGATTGACGTGGCGCTCTGTCCGGGGGACTTAGTTCGTTGGCGGTTGGAAGGGGGTGGGATGTCGGCTGCAAACCGCGTACGCTGATACAACTTCTTGTTCGGAGGAGGGCTACCTCGTGTCTCCGGCGGTTGTTCCAGAGGGGGGGACGGGGACGGGGAAGGAGACGGCGAGTTCCTGTTTGTGTGCTGCACTGGAGACGGCGGGTAGTCCGGGGGTGGCTCCGTTTCTTGGTTGTGTTCGTGCTGGTGGAACGGGTCATCTCTTTCGTACCGGTGGCTGTGCTGCTCCTGTAACATCACACTCGTTTCGACAATTGTAAATCGGGCACAAGTATCACTTTGTGCTAAATTATTTTAACAGATGTGCAAAAATTATGGGATTATAACTTAGCTTTTATGTATAAAATACAAATATTATTTGCAAAGCTCTCCGTGTTCATTACTGCTTAGTTAAAAGACAACAATTTCGAGCCACGCAACAAATAAACTCACATTCATACACACTAGCCGCTACAATTCATTATGACTAACTCATTGGCAATATGACCAGAGAGAGTTCATCGCCGACGTCTTTATCTGATATCCATGCTAATGTTATCCTAACACCAGATAAGCCTCCGGATGACACTGAACACATACATGGAACCCAACCCATTTAGGACAACCGACGCCAGGCGTCGCGAAGCCCTAACACCGCGACACCCTTGATTGACGCCATATTTGCTACAAACAGACCTCCAGATGACATTGAAGCACAAAATTACAACTGACGCCGAGCGTCGCGACGCCGACCTTCACGACAACATCAAAAGGCGCCAGAAATGTGACTCAAATACTTCGGATATCATTCGGAGCAACATCAGAAAATAGACGCCAGGCGTCGCGACGCCGAGCATTGCGACGCCTTCAAAATGACGCCAAAGTTACACCAGATAAGCCTCCGGATGGTACTGAACACTTAACTACGAAACCGACGCTGAGCGTCTAGACGCCTTCCGTCGTTACCCAAAACCGACGCCAAATTCCGGTCTATATCCTTGGTATAAAGATGGGCTCAATACCATAACATCGACGCCTAGCGTAACGACGCCTTCGAAGAAAGAATAGTCGCCGCAGAAGACGCTCCGGTTGCAAATGGAACCCACAACATAATCTAACGTATACAAACCTAACCTAACCTAACCTAACCTAACCTAACCTAACCTAACCTAACCTAACCTAACCTAACCTAACCTAACCCAACGTAACGTAACCTAACCTAACCCGAGCTAAACTGTTGTTAACTCTCTTTTACTCTCTTCAGCTCCCCTCCCTTCTCCTAGACTCTCATCTATTCTCTGATCCCGTTTCTCACTTTCTTCCTCTCAGTTCTCTGTCACTTTTCCACGGCTGTTTTCTTCTCGTACTACTCTCTTCGCGGCTTCTTTCATATCTACTCCCCTCGTTACCTTATCTCAAGTTTTACACCGAAACAACAGAGCGTCGCGTACCGAAGTTAGAACTCGTAACGCCCGACGACGCTTTTCTGACACCGTTCCCAATCATTTTATATGGAATTTAGTCACCTTCCAGACGTCCATTCATTGGATCGCGAAGAAATCCGTCGCGACGCTCAGCGTAGGTTTTATAATTCCAGTCCTATGTCATCCGGTGACTTCCTGTATGTTAGGCGCCTCTCGAGGACAACGTAAATCATGGCGCATCGGATAGAAGCGTGAAGACGCCAGGCGTCGATTCCATAATATCAACACGATCGTCATACTGTCTTCACGGCGCCATCTCAACGGGCTGGATATGACTTAAACTTTTCAATAACTCTGCGTCGTATTTTAGACAACCGACGCCAGGCGTCGCGAAGCCCTAACACCGCGACGCCCTTGATTGACGCCATATTTGCTGCAAACAGACCTCCAGATGACATTGAAGCACAACATTACAACCGACGCCGAGCGTCGCGACGTCGACCTTCACGACATCAAAAGGCGCCAGGAATGCGGCTAAAATATTTCGGATATCATTCGGAGCAACACCAGAAAATAGACGCCAGGCGTCGCGACGCCGAGCATTGCGACGCCTTTAAAATGACGCCACAGTTACACCAGATAAGCCTCCGGATGACACTGAACACACCTAGTAACCCAACCCAATTAGGACAACCGACGCCAGGCGTCGCGAAACCCTAACACCGCGACGCCCTCGAATGACGCCATATTTGCTGCAAACAGATCTCCAGATAACATTGAAGCACAAAATTACAACCGACGCCGAGCGTCGCGACGCCAGTCGTCACGACATCAAAATACGTTAGGAATGTGACTCAAATACTTCGGATATCATTCGGAGCAACATCAGAAAATAGACGCCTGGCGTCGCGACGCCGAGAATTGAGGTGCCTTCAAAATTACGCCACAATCACACCAGATAAGCCTCCGAATGACACTGAACACTTAAATAGGAACCCGGCGCCGAGCGTCGAGACGCTTCCGTCGTTACCCCAAAAACGATGCTAAATTCCGGTCTATATCCTTGGTATAAAGGTGGGCTCAATACCATAAGAGGACGCCTAGCGTTGCGACGCTTTCGAAGGACGAATAGTCGCCGCAGAAGACGCTCCGGTTGCAAGTGGAACCCACAACATAACGTATACAAACCTAACCCAACCTAACCTAATGTCTCCCATTCGAGTCAAATACCCTTACATAAGACACTCGTTTTAATTATAGTTGAATCAAACCATTATTTCCTTCCTGGTATAATTTTATCCGGCAAACGAGTTAAAATTATAGGACAAACCTGGAAGCAAATACGAGACTGATGGGCCTGGTACAGAGACAGAAACAATGAATCGCCCTGATGATGGAGGCAATATGGCCTCTGAAACGTTGGTAAACATCTACCAGACTACACAGCGCAACAACTCAGACGACAGAAATCTTCGTACAAAATAGATGTTTGGACCTCATACTTAACCGTTTGATTTCAGTCCACGCATTTACTTTCCATTCCTCTAGGATCAAGTTGACTGTTGCAGTGAAGCTATTAATTAGCCTAAGAACCAATAAAACTTAGTTAAAGCACACTCACGTTTTCGGGAACGACATGGCGCCTCCTGTATGGCGGTTGTGGCGATTGTCCTCTGTCATCGTCATCATGAGAGGGAGTAGCTGCTCTTCCGTTAAGCGCGAATTCCGTTCTCGGATTTGTTTTCTGGAGGTAAGGAGATGGCGCCCTGTCCATGCTTGGGTATCCATTAGGAGATTCTCTTATCACTTCCGGCCGACTGCTACCATTATAACTCTGATATGGAGATGATCTGTCTGACGTTTTCTGCAGATATGGAGAACGCCTTCCGTTATTCTGTTTATAATGCGACGAAGCCTTGCGTTCCATTGTTAAGAAATTGCTACTCTCGTGAGCTGATGTCCTGTTGCTGCTGTGTTGTATCGATGACTGAAATGGCGAGGATTTGTCAGATATGTGATTTGTGATTAGGTGCGGTGATACTCTGTCAAGATTGTTATTGCTACTATGTGGTGAAATTATTTCTCCTCTGGTATTTTGATTGAAAGTGTGATTTGGACCGGAGGGGAGCACCTGAACGCGGTCAGGGCGGTGGGGTGTGGCAGGTGAAAACGTTGTTCTGCTTTCTTTGACGTCGCTGCGACGCTCAGACCATTCCGTTACTCCCTGGAAGAATCCGCTCGCAGGAGCCGTGTCTGGTGATACAAATACCCTGGAAGATGTGTTGACTGTGGTTGTGTAAGTATTTGGTGGCGTGGAAGACACTGGAGTCGCCACTCTGGTCGTTACATTCCTGCTGCTGTTGATAGGACGCGACATCATCGTGACGTTGATGTAACTGGTGCTCCCGCCCGGTTGTCCCGAGGGAAGGTCATCGTCGTCAAGCGAATCTTTAGAAGAACGGGAATCACTCCCAAAATGATGCTCCAACCATTTGGAAGTCTCGACTTTTCTCGTTTCTTCTTCTTGATCGAAGTCCAAAGGTTTCTTTGTCAGGGCGTCTTTACGGTCCATTGGAAGTGGGGCAGCACCCAGATTTCCAGATGAAGGGATTCCTCTCGTGTGGTGAGGCTTCGCCCCTTGTCTCCGCATTCTCCTGATTCTTGTAGATAAACTGTCCCATTCCTGATGATCCGCCACGTCTGGAGGATCCCCGTGACGTTCTGCCTCTGTGTTTTCTGCGACGTATTTCATCTCTTCGCCGATTTTGACGCCGTCAGCAATGTATTCGACTAGGTCCTGGTCCTTGGTTTTGGCAAAGCGATGAGAGCTCTCTCGTCGGGTTTCTTCCTCTTCGCTGTGGCCACCCTTTTCGTCATCGGGCTCCTCTTTGTCTCGAATCTCCTCGTGCTCAGTGGTTCGCCGTGTTTCAGTCACCAGGCGTCCGTCTTCATGCAGCTGACTCAGCTCATCGGTGTCCTCCGTATCAACGACCTTGTGACTCTTGCTAGACTGGTGAACAACTTTAGGAGTCGTTCTCACGAGTTCTTTGGTCTCGTCGTGTTGAGGATTTGTAGACAGAAGTGCTTCCCGTACGTCCAGTTGATTCTGGACGGCTGTCTGGTACGCCTGCAACAAGAAGCTCGGCGTAAACACCAACAGCATTAAATAACTTACTTCATGTACAGCTACCTGAATGTCTGTCCAACAGACTGAACGAATGTCTCATTAACTATCTTTAAAAACGGCTAATTAATCAAGTGACCACAAGTATTTGCTACAAAATTCATCCTGATATTTTTTTTTCAGTCGTATAGATAAACAAGTATGTTGTAGAAATTGAGGATGGTTTTAAGTAGTAAATTGGAAGGGATGTGTAAGAAAGTGGTCGTAGCCTATTTTAAGATAGTATCCAGCATATGTATGGAAGGACTGAGGAAAGCCATAAAATATTATAACAGATGGCCCCGCTATGTCGGAAATCGAAACCAGAAACTCCGGGATACAGAGCATCTAACACTACACATATTCGGTCAATTCAGCTTCCCAAGCTACTGGAAGAAAGAAAGGAAACATGTGAATATTACTTTATTTTAAGTCATCATTATCCTATGGTATACAACCAATAAATTTGTGAATTACGGTCATTCAAAATTATTGTAACAGACAAAACCGTCGGAACCTTTCCTGATTAGACAGGAATATATGATAAAAAGAGTTAGAATTTAATCCTACATTTTGGTTTTGATGGTAAGGTCAATTAATACTCATCCAAATTATCGGACGCAACAACCAGGATAGCAAAGAACGTAAAATGAAATAACTCTGAAACTGAAATTGAATTCCGAAAATACAATGTGAAAAGTGTGTTAGCAAAAGTTATCTGCTTGAATATTTATAGTTTACTGTTCACACAGTTTTGTCTGGTACTATGCTTCCTAGTATTTATCTAAGAAGAAAATTTCTTGGCATAGCCTGAGTGTGGGAAATCATATTTAGTACTCGAGGAAATACATGCATAATATTGAAAGCGCGTGATGCACAGATACATACGTATACACACAAGTTGCATTAGCGTGAATTTCCATCCTGTGACATGGATCATATATGCATGCATATGCAGGACATGTACTAATCAACATTTACTTTTATGTAAATTCGCTGTCCAAGTTTTGTTTCCCAATAACGGCATGCATTATTTCCTGCCTGTATTGTTGCGTGTGCCTGCTCCATCCTCTAAACCTGTTTGCAACTGCTGTTGTCACTACCCTGTCGTATAGGCAACATCTCCGACACACGAGTAAAGCGTGTGGTTTGAACGCGCTTCAATTAGTCGAGAAAACACACCTTTATATAAAATAAAAAATGTTTAAATATATTCATGATAGAACGTTGGCCACCCACCATCGACTTCTAATTCTCCTTCTGAAATTTTCCAGTTTTGATTTTCCTCCTCCTTCGATGTCGGAGCGGTTGCTGAGTGGAACCCACAATCTCTCTGAGAGCGACTTCGAATAAATAATTATTGCCCCTGCGTGAAATTCCTCAGTCATCGGTCTAGGTTTTTCCAAGTAACTTTGTCCTTCATCTTCTTCCTTTAATATTTCTTAGTAACAGATCTTGCCAGGATTTCCTATTTCCGCGAGCTTGTCCCATGTACCGCTAACACTTCCTTCTACAGAACGTCGCGGTTGAAAGGTTACCACGCCTCCTTCGAATTCCGAAGGTCCCGCATTAAAGTCTCAGACCGGACATCGGCTATTCTGGCAGAGGATTTTAATAGTTTTCCTCAGTCCCTACAACCAAATATCGTGACAGTATCTTCAATTACGCTACTTCCTTCCACATCCCGCCCATACTACGCTACACTACAGTTTTAGGTGCTGTCATCGTCGTTAAATAAACCAAAAGTAGAATAAAATCTCGTCTTTTTTACGAATTGTTCTAATAATGTCAGGCGAAGAGTTAGACAAACTCTTTTTCTCCTTCAGTAAATTTTAGAATTGCCGTGCACCGCTTAAATGGAGGATCTGTCAGCAAAATGTCGCCAGAGTTTCAAAATATTTATAGCAATGCATATTGTCACGATTTTATGTTTCACTTGTGAAATCGTGATGGGAAGATTTATATTCTGTACGAGCTGCAAAAATTCAAAGAAAGAATTTCCATCTGAAGTATAATCATTATGATACACACGGTAGTCAGAATTTGAAGCAGGAATGTCGTAATAGTAAAAGCAGCGAGTGGCTTCGCCATCGCCACTAAACGGAATGGACAAATTTCATAACACGCAAAGTTTCCACACTGTCACCTTGTAAACAAAATGGGCTTAGTAGGAAGGTCATTCAAATAATCTTTCTTTTCATGCAGCAGACAATAACGTCTTGGAAAATGGCCGTTTCGAAGACACCAAAGGATACGGGACAACATAAAGATGGATCTTAGAGAAACAAATAGTAAAGATGAGAGTTTTAAATAACTGATTGGAACAACAACGGCCTCTGGTATCGGTGACATTTAACTTTCGGGTTCTGCTACTTGAGAGCTAATTAGTCGGTGCGTATGACTGGAAAAACAAAGATTCGATTTGTAAACAGCCAGACATTAATGGGAACGGAGATAACAACGTAACAGCGAACTTTATAAAGTAAAGACCTACTTTTCACCTGCTTCTGCTGGATTTTTTTTATATGTCACGATGGTTACGGACGATTATTCTGCAGATATGTGGAAGTTATTGTAGCCTGTTTTAAAGTATTATGCCGGCATTTTCCCAGCTAGTAAGGAAACTGACTTAAAACCTCAACCAGGACAATAGATCCAAGGATGGAATTCGAATTCGAAAAGTGTTTTTTCCAAAATAAGTAGGCTTATCAGACAACTTATCACTGAGCTACGTATTTCGATTGCTTTCTCTCAGTGTGCTAAACGACGCTCTATCAACTTAATGGAGTATATGAAGATATACAAATGAGAAAGTTAATATGAATGACGAATCTGATGAATTAAAAAACACGTTAAGTAGTCGTAGCCCACTGTAAGGGACTAATAAGTAATATCCCTGAATATTACCAATGTACGGGTCCACGATCGAATAGGAACAGCCAGATATTTTGCAGGTTAGTACCTATCATGGTGTTGGAATTAAAGAAACTGGGATTGGCAGCGGACGTAGCACGCAACAAGAAAACAAAATGCATCCTGCATATTATTTGGAGAATTTCGTCAAAAGAGATTACTTACAAAAGGAATATCCAGGCTTATTTGAGAAAGCAATATCAGAAATTTCGGTATCTTAAACGTTGGGTTCTATAAGTGGCGTAGAATTTTGTTAAATTTTCGTGTTTGGCTCGTCCATTAGTTGGGCTGTGATAAAGGCGAGCAAGAATAATTTGTTCACCCCCATCAAAATTACTTATGTTGCAATTTCGTTCAATCACGACTAACAGAAATCAATTCTGTAAAATAAAAGTTGTTGCAGGTTTTGGTGTGTAAGATATGGCGAGAGAAGTGTGAAGTATTTGTGCAGCCATTCTGGCGGGATGAAAGTGAGGGCGCTGTAAACGTGACTTGCAACTTCCACTGTTCCCACAGAACTGGAAGGACTTCATCAAGATTTCCGACTGTCTGGTCCCCTTCGCTCACAATTCTAAACAAGGCTGTGACAACGTCCGATTCATTACTCGGAGTTATTTTGTTGGACGTTGGCCGCTGTCTGAGGTAGCCTGCCCGTCGTCAGCCAAGTAGCTAAGGGGTACGCTCGCAGCGAGAGCCTGGCTGGCTGGAGCTGGCTAACGATGCATTTTATCCGATCGATTCTGCTGTGTTACATTCTTACTTTCTTGGTTAAGTGGTACTCCACTGAACCACGAAATTAAGACAGAAGCCGGGTTGACACCTCCAACACAAAGGCTTCGCCCCTGGTAGGAGTATAAATGCGCCAGATCTAATTATATTCGATCTACGAATAAAATTAACTATGTAGCATGCCCTAATGTCCTGAAGAAATCATATTAAATTTAAATACATTGAAGATAATTTTGAAGAAAACACTGATAGGTCTATAGAAGAGAGAAAATTATAGAATGGTTGATGACACAAGATGAAGCTCACTGATTATGCAGTTTCCTGGAAGTTTTCGACGTCCATGTGCAACTCCGATAGATGAATCAAGAAATGCATAGCCTACACGGTTTTCCTGGGGAAACCTTGAAAGTGATAATGTAAAAGACTGGCGTTATAGGAGGATAATGTGGAAATAACTTATCGAAATCCATAAGAGGCTTGGGAGATAAAGAATTCACAGACAGAGGAATTGCCCCTCTGTTATATTTATAACACCTTCCACAGAATGACACGGCTGAGTGGCTTCATAGTTTGGAAGTCCCGGGTCAGAATGTCGGTCCAGAGACCCCTTACTTCAGTGTCTAACCACGCCAGAGGTGGTACAGTAACTTAAAATAGGCCACGATCATTGTCTTCAACTGCCTTTATAATAAATTATGTATGATCATTCTAAGTCTTGACATTACATAAATGTTCCTGGCAAAATATGTCGTTAAATATCCGAAGAGCCAACGAAAATCACATAAATAAAGGTATAAAATCACTACAAATGAAAGTTAACTTGTAGATTACTCTCTTGTGGGTTGTTGGGCCTTGCAGTCTGGTGAAGCTTCAGAGATGCTTACTGCCTCCATCATGACCTCTGGAAATTTTGTAAACTTCTACCCGACTACACGGCATTACAGTCCAAAAGACAACAAACTACGTGCTCGCCGACGTGAGAACAACAAATATCAACACGTGAATTTGGCTTCAGTTCTGAAAGTTGCTAGCAGTCTGTCCACGGATTGGTATCACAGGCGGAGAAGGTGGCAGCAAATGGGGCCTCGCCCGCGAGCACCGTTGGGGAACAGGCCTCTGGATCACGAATTCTCAACGGGCCAGGTCACGACCACGGATTCCAGCCGCCAACAGCATGCATGGGAAGATCTCTCCCCCAAGAATAGAAAGGAGTACCTCGCTCAGGAGTACGCAGAGCTCTCAAACGCGTTCTTTGTTATTTTACATAAGCAGTTTTCTGGTAATACACCTCAAAGATTTAATACTTTAGCTATTTTAGACACAATTTTGCAGTATTTACAATTTTACAAAAGTGAAAAAATACAGCAGCTGGACTTGGGCAAAGAGAGACGGGAAATAGAAACTACGGGAATGGAAATAATAAATTGAAAGAAATTACCACATACGAAAGTGGGAAGAGACAAATACACCAAAGATACATAATTAGCAAAGGCATATGACCAAATAATATATATAATAAATTGTCAGTTTTTATTAAATCGATTTCGGCCCAACCTGGAATACACGAATACAGCATATGTTGTTCCATAAATATGTCCTTAAGACCTCTGCACAGACTGTAATTGTATGATTGCCTAAGTTGCAGCCAAATGATTAACAACGCTGCTTCGTTCTCGGGAAGTAGTGGGTTCAAATCTAGGCCCAGATACCGGCTATACTGACTGAGGTTCTTCGTAGTATTCCTCAGTCTCTCCAGGCAACTTTTGGGATAGTACCTTAAAATTGGGCAGGACCATTTACTCCCACATCCTTTCCAATTCATTACCCATTTATTATTTCACCATTCAACGCTGTAGAAATTAAGTTACTGACAGCACCATTGAATACATATAAATAAATACTTCATTACCAAAAGAACAAATAGCATTCAATAACATATCGTTAAAGTATGGTATATGCCACCATAACGTGCAATTTCAAACACCGATGACGTTACATTTTGTAAAGTAAAACATGTACGTAGGTCTATTGGAACACAAAACTTCTGTTCGTCAAGGTTATTATGTTCTTTGCCTCCTTTTGTTTTTGTAACACTGTCAGAAATAAAAAAAATGCCGGTACTATTTTAGCTCGGAGAAAAGGCAACAAACAAGACAGCAGCAGTCGTCTTAGCAGCTCGCTTTATAAGGAATGTGGCCTTGTCCACAACTCGTCCGGCCCCGTCGCGGTGGAGGAACTGCTATGATGCCCACATGGACAGCTCCAGCTGTCGCGAGATACAGAATGACAACAGTGACAGTAATAAAACCGATGCTGATTGAGATTTGAGGCCCTCTTGGTTGTTGCAACGTGTACTCTGGTAGTTTACCGACGTTTCAGAGGTCCTTGCTGCCTCCATCATCAGGACCAGACTCTACACGGCACAACAGCCCAGAAGATTGCCATCTTCAAACTCACCGCCGTGAAAACCTCAAATCCTTCATACAAATGGAACAGATTTTACTCTCCTACGTGATGAAGAGATTAGACTCTGGCTTCAGAAACGTCGTAATTTCATCCAAAAACAGACCGAACGGAAAAATCCAGATTTTCTGACAATACTTTGTTGTTTGTTACTCTACATCCATTTGCGGTAGAATTTTCCAGAAACATGTTGACGACGCAAAACTGTGATGTGTTTGAAAATAAAAATTATACCAGCGTTTAATGAGTCGGGTATTTGTCGAATCAATTGAGCGGTGACGTGCATATGATCTGTTTAACCTTTTGCCTCAATATTCGGAATTTGTTATGGTTGCTAGCTGAGTCCTTTATCGGCGCGAGTAGGTCAAGGTGCAAAGTACTGACCGCCAGAGGCCAGTCATGACCCTACCTGCCGACTTGGGAGACTTTCTTTAATGAACCTGACCTTCTTACACCTCCAACGTCACATTAAACTCTTTCTCCTGACCAGCAATTCAAATCTAAAGCAAGAATTCAGGTTTTCACGGCGGCGAATATGAAGATGGCTGTCTCCTCGAATATTGCGCCGTGCACCCTCGTATGTGACCGACTGCCTCCATCATCAGAACGACACGCCTTGATACAAGACCAATCAATCGCCAGAAAGCCACTGAAATTTTGAGTTGTGTTAAATTTTGTAAAGGACTTCCTTCCACGCATCAGTGGGAAGAAGACCGAAACGCTGTTAACTGTTGGCACAGTTCACAACTTTCGCCTGGCTTCACAGTTACAATCGTGTCTTACCTAATATTACGTAACTATCTTCAAGACTAAGTAGCGGACAGCTTAATAAATTCGTCGATGCCATGATAAAGCTCTAAAAGTTCGGGAGACAAAAATCAATTTTCGGAACGTTCTCAGAAATATTGTTTATTAATTTTAAAAATATATAACTGTGACTGTACAATGTTCACATAAACTTAAGGCGGTAGTGACAGTTTTTTTAAATTACAGGTAATATAAAATATAGGTTGTAGAGTAGTTATCGTACGCCCATCGTAATCCATTTACCTCAGCACTGGAGAAGTGTACAGTATTTTCCTTGACCAACCCAAACCTATTCAACTGATCAAGCTGTATTTGATTCTTCGAAACTATTTTCGTTTCATTTGATAACATTAATAAGCATTTGTTTCCGTATTCCCAGTCCCTGTTATTCTCTGGAATGTTGTTCGATAGTTGTCCTTGATATTCCCCCCACCTAAAGTTGGCAAACCCTCCTACACTCTCGCTGTTCTACCATGTGTAACAATACATATTCATTAAATACCAGAAGTTCGATTGATCGTAACACCCTCCAGGGCTGAAGCGGCTTGGACAGGAAACAGCAGAGGTGTCGGGTACAACGGCGTTGTATACAGATCAGCTGGGCAACAAATTCATTATGACTACGCAACCTAAAACGTATTATAATACTGTATTTTGTTATCACTGGCCATTCAATACACAGGGGCGAGAATTGAGGTGGCTGTCTTCTGGGTTGTTGCGCCGTGTAGTCTGGTAGATGTTTACCGACGTTTCAGAGGTTCTTCCTGCCTCCGTAGCCAGAAGACAGCCATATTTAGTACAACTAACTGTTAAAATCATAACTCGATAGCGCCATTATTATCCGCAACGTTCTTTCCAAGGGCCGATGTAGCGTCGTGATTTCACAGTTAAAACGATCGCCCAAAAAAGGATTAATTCACATTTCTTTTCCATTATGTAAGAACCGCTATTCTGAATTAGAATGAATCATCATCATCGTCCCTGAACTCATTAATAAGATAGAGAGTTTTCTTTGAAAGAGGTGTCTATCATTCTTAGTGCAATTTAATCTGGTAAAACTGTAGACCATTGTTCGTTCACTTCTCGCTCTCCTATTCCCTGACATTCGTTCGTTGACACTGGGTATGCCCGAAAGGCTTCCTCTCAACCTATCTCGACATTTGCCGACACAAAAGAACAACAGTAATTGGTTCAAATTGCTGCTCTTAAAATACAGCCTTGACCAAAATAATAACAAGAACTTGTTTCTCAAATTCATTCATTGTATTTTACATAAGTCACTTATCCGTATGTTAATTTATTACAGATACAAACCCATTTCTGCAAAGCCAATGACCAGCACAGATTTTATAATACGCCGATAATTAAGCATTTTTTCTCTTTGATGGTAGTTTTTACCCCGAAGATAAAAGCGATACGTTTCTCCTAAACGTTGTCAACCACCTACAAGACAAAACGGGGCCAAAACTCAGAATACAATGATCGTCATCTTTATCCACGCCGTAAGCATCTCAAATCGCTAACACTTTTTATTGAACTTTGTTAAACGGAAGTGGAGATTTATGCGAAAGGATAGAAGAGTAGAATAAGGGGGTAAAAGATATAAGACAAGAAGAGAAAGAACAGAAAATGAGGACTAAGAAACGTGAAATAAAGAACAAGATATGGAGAAGAATAATTCCATCTCCAAAGAGCTATTTATGAGCAACAGTTTCTTAACATTGCCTGCGGCTTGTAGTCCAATTGCAGTGTAGAGAGTCTTCTCTTCTTGAAGAAGTTCTGAAGAGTTTGCGCGATATTGGGTTGAACTAAGGTCAGAATGCATTGCTTTCACTTTCTCTCAACCCCGATTTTAACATATTCGAGATGAACGCATCTTCAGGAAGATGTTACTGTATGAAATATCACGTCTGCACGGCTCGTAACTAGTGTCGATACAGGCTTATCGCTTCAGTACGCTTCATATTGGGGAAGCCGAAGGACTGAAGGGTTCACACAAGATTCTTATGGAAACTAATTCAAACAAACTTAATCCAATTTCAAACAACTTAACAAATCCATCCTTACCTTATGTAACCCAACCAAAATTTCGTCATACGATACGACGCTGGTAAACCGACGTCTACCGTCATTACCGAATAAAGCGAAGGAGAGCATCGGGACGCTGACGAACCCAATAAATCCAAGGAAGGTTACATAAAACTGAGGGCCGAGTTGCGCCGAAAAGAATTTTACCTTCTTATCTGAGCAGTTCCGTGTTGTAATGCTCATTTCCCGGCTCAATGCTGCAGCAGACAGAAGTACGCGTATTGATTACACAGTTACGATTTACTGATCGCTGGAAATTTTGAGAAAACAATGGGAAGAAGGCTTGTATTTACGAAGAAGCTTGTGGAAGCAAGAATGTGAGTTTCAGAAGAATAAATCAATATTTAAGATGCCAAATCACTGCGCATCTGAGCTGGGCCCCATCCGAGGTGGAAAGCCGAAATGAAGAACACTATGAAAATGTGGAAGGAGCTGGAAATATTAATTCTTCAGTAAGTTGTGAATCAGTTTATCTCAGTCTAAGCCAAAATGTATGCGGAAGCAGAATACAATTGTTAGTGCCTACTCTTGGCCACCAGGCTGTCTAAAAGTGCGCGTTGATCTAATTCCATTCACATTATTTTCCTCTTCATGTGAATTTAAATTACGAACTCATGCGACATTATGAGCTTATAGAATGTAAGAAAACGCTTCATGTAGGCCTACACAACTTATGTTCATTCATTAAAACTTACTGTTCATGGCTATAAATGTTTTAATTGCGAACTCTTACCCGCCATTCCCATATTCCTTTCATAATTAGATTAATTTCCGGTGCAACTAACCTCAGGACGAAGAATGTACCCAGATTCTATTCAAATTCATATAGAAGTAATGGTCAAAATTCTGACAAATATCTTTAAAACTAATTAATGTAGATGCTGGATAATAATTTTTCCTACATTATTCAACGATATGCATAATAAACTTTTGGGAAAGTAAATTGATAAGAACTTATCAAATATTCCCGCAGTAACATTGTGAGCACTCTGCTCATTAATTTATATTCACTTCTGCCATTAGATCAAATTTTCTTCATTCTACTTTACGTGCTTAAATAGTTATAGCTGACAACACAAAGATGTTAGTACTGTTTAACCATGTAACCGTAATTCTCTAATAAATTTATTATAGTGTTTGGCCTTGCATAGAAACATTAGGTTGATTTTCAACTTTCACATAACATAAGTATATAGGCCAAGGTGCAAACGAATCTCTTGTCAAACAAATAAGTTAACTCACCCAGCACTGGAACACATTCTGGTCTGAATTAGACTGAAAGGTCTATTAATTATGCAAATCTTTATGGTGCACACTGGTCCCATATACTATGTTGGTTAACAGCCGTGATATGTCAGTAAATTAGTTCGATCCGGAATGAACGATAATAGGAGTTCGAATCCCGGAAAGTGCTTTGACTCTCCGCCATAAATTCCAAACATGCATCAGGATAATATTAAGAAATATTTTATATAAATGTTAAAATGACCGGATTTAACCGGCTCAGGACAGGGCCTGAAGGTTGGTTTAGTGAATATAGGGTTGAATCTTGGAGCTCAATAAACAGAGGTAAATCATTGATCGACTGAATGTCTATTAAGTGCTCAAGTATCACAATGCATCCTGTAGCCTAGTTATTAAAACAACTTGCTGGCATGGCGAGTGTTCAGTTGGTTTGTTTGTTTGTTTATGGAAGGGCATTTAAAGACGACAGACTGTTGGCATTCCCATTTTAGGAGTCATATAGCGTTCAATAAGAAGCGAAAACGAAGAGCTAGCGAGTGCTTCCACATTATACATCGACGAAAAAGAAATAAGAAATCCACTGCCGACTTGAACGAGGTACTTCCACCACAAAACTCACATGCAATACTACTGAGCTACATTATTTCCATTGTACAACAGAAGAATTGGCCTTCACAGTATTTAAAACTACTAATGCAAGTATCTGTATTTACGTCGCCACACAACTTTCACGTATCAAGTGGGATTTTAGTTTCTCACGATGAGTATAAAGATGGCTGCCTTCTAGCGTGTAGCACCGTGCGGTCTGTTAGAAGGTTTCCGACGTTTCGGAAGTGCTTGTTGCCTCCTTCAACAGGGCAGTAACCCATCGTTGAAAATTACACATCGAAATATCTCAGAAGACAGTCATTTTCACGCTCGCCGCCATGAGGATCTGATATATCACCTAGTAAGCAGGAATTATAAATGAGGCTGTTGTACAATGTTTCAAGATACTAACCACAAAGTCGCCTGGAAAGCCACGCGAAAACTCAGATTAGTTGGAAGCTCTTACAAGATTCCAATCGATATCGTTAAAATACAAATGTAAGGCATTACACTGATCAACACGTAAAATGTTATGAAAACGAAACTAACCAATCTTGACTAATTTTAGGCTGCTGAACACGAAAATCACATTAAAATTTGTCGATTGGCTCCTGTTTTCGAATTACGGTTGGGGTCTCATATTAGCTATTTTCTCTACATTTTATCAGTTATAGTACCACCACGCTCTTAAAACGTGATCATCAACAGTCAACCCGCTCTGCATTACGTGATAAGTTGTTGCCGCCTCAAATGCACCATCAACTCTTGCAGTATTCCTAGAATCCGACCAGGTACTGGGTAATTTATTAACAGTTAACGGTTGTCTGTGTCGAAATAAAGACTGCGATAAATTCTATCAAACAGAAGGTGAACTCACTGACTTCTTCCGGAAAACTGGGGTGCAACATGTAATTTAAGATGCATTTCTTTCACTCACACCTGGATTTCTTTCCGTCAAACTATGGTGCCGTCAGCTACGAACATGGTGAGCGCTTCTATCAAGACATCTCAGCGATGGAGCAAAGATACAAAATCAAATGGAGTGCCGCCATGTTAGCCGATTATTGTTGGATGGTGAAAACGGATGCTCCAGTAGCCAAATACAAGCGAAAGGCGAAAAGGCGCCATGTTTGACAAAGGTATGTTATTTGTTACATCTTACTGCCATATAACTAAAAAATATCTTGTATAAATATAACAAACTATTTTTTTTCGAAAACAAGAGCCAATCCGCCAATTTAAGTACTATTTCCGTGTTTAGCACCCCAAAATCTGTAAAGTAAACTTACTTTCATGCCCATAACAAGAAATGACCCGAAATTCGTTGAACAACCTGCCTGATGTGTCTGTCGTGGAATGTTTAGGATGTAATCATGGTATATACGAACAGACGGACACAGACACAAAGATGGCTGTATTCAGCGCCGTGAAAACCTCAAATCCTACTACGGACAGACACACACTCAGCACGATAACAGGATATAGACAGCAGGTTGGACCAGAAACATAAAAATGTAGCAAAGGCCACACGGGCCTGTTCTCATTCAAACTTCAGTCACTAACTGGTACAAAGGCTAGTGTGATCAAGTTCAAATGACGGAGCACATTTTGTGGCGAGTTCCAGACGTAAGATTGGTTGAATAAATGAGACACATTCCTATAATTCTTTAGAATATAAAGAGTTGGCCATCTCTACGACGAAACAATACAAAACCAGAGAAATCCTAAATCTCTATTAAACGTAAACCAGCCTGTATCGATTTTTTTAGCCCTGATAATACAGTGTGATGATTAATGCAAAATTATCTACATTCTTACTCGAAACACATCCCGAAGTGGTGAATATTTATAGAAATGCGACTTCTTAACTTTGTAATATTAGTAGTGTGACACTTTTTTGTAATAATACTATTGTCTGCAAAACATATTAATATCAAAACCGATAACATATGTGGAAAAATTTAAACCAAACTGGAACACGCCTTTCTAATCATGTCTTATGATTTCTGGGGATTCGTCTTAATGCATGCGGATATTAGAATGGATACACCCTTCATCTCCTTAAGGTAAAAGCAAGCGAGGCACGGACAAGTAAACCAGCCAGCGGGCTGTCGGACCAAAACTCGTATTTCTGGTCATGACTCAGTGTAGAAGCTCGCATTATTCTTATTTTAGTTGCCACGGCAAGTATGGAAATTCATTCCGCTGTCTAGATTACCAATTACACATAAAAATGTACACTTCAAACTTATGACTGAAGCGTTTTCACCGCACGTCTAGACGATTCTGAGGCTACATTTAATTAATTAACTAGCCGACTGACTGTACTGATTGACCGACTAAAACTCCTAATACGCAGCTCTCCCTGAGAAGTTAATAATTACTACTCAGTCGACGAGGGGTTAGCTTCACGCTTCGGCTCTGTTTACCGAGTTTGCATTGGACAAATAATGGGTGACGTCCACATCTTCTCTGGACGTGGTGATAAACAAAAAATATCCCTGTTTACGCAATAATCTAACCGCATTCGAAGCAATTTTGATTATAGTACATAGGCTTGAAATTTAGAAAAATAACCTAGGATTTTATCAATTTTCTATTGGCAGACTTTGTTGATATCGCCTGGCTAAACTTTCTTGCCGTTAAAATCACAAATTACAATATGTTTTAATTACCACGTCAACCTATATATTTTCGAAGTGCCATGGAACACTATGCTGACGAACTATAATAAGGCTGTAACACTCGGCGAATTTGATAAATAATAAAGAATAAATGCCATTCACGCTAATTTCGGATAAATAAACATACTACGGAGTGTTAATTTCTGACGTGTGGCGTGAAAGAACCGTCAATATTATCTTCTAATTTCTTGTTTCTGGATTTGTATGCCAAAATTATTACTTGAAGACTTCAAATTACATTTCTGTAGGGTTTTTTCATTCCTTTGGCACTTCGAATCATTCTAGAAAACTGAAATACAAACAGAACTGGCGAAGAATTAAAATAGTATAAACTTCCTTGCTTTTCTTTAAATATTACATCCTCAAACTCTTCACGAAAAGGAAAATACGAGGAGAATTTGTGGGTCATATTTTGGAATATTTTCTGGTTTAATCTACAATTCAGAGTGGGCTGAAATTCATCAGATACCGAAGAACGCAGGTTTACTTTTCATCTTGAAGATTTAAATATTCAGATTCTCATCATTAGGCAATGAATATTTTAAGTGGCAGAACAGTGAGTAAAGTTGTCATTTGTTAACGCAGAAAACAAAATTAGCTTTCTAAGAGAGGCAATTTCCAGGACCAGCAAGACAGATAAACAAATCACTGACAGCAAGTTTTACGACATTAATTCTCTAATCCGTTAGCCCCAGATATTTGCTAAGCTTTTATAGCGACGAATGAGAAATACCATAACGCAGTCTTGTCTCCTCTATTAACAAACCAAGGATGTGCCATGAGGTGGTGACAATAACCAACTGATCATGGCTTTTTTTGTTTCTATAAAAATGTACACCGATGGCGAGAGAGATGACACAGGCACAATTTGTACACCGGCGACATTCGCTTGTTTGCTGAGGCGGAAGAGATATTTCTTGACGAATGATCTGACATTTGAAGCCAAAGAAATCCACGCTGCACAGATGTTATCTCGCGATGCATTAGTTTCCCGTTGTCAGGTTTGGTTCCAGATGGCGACACATATTATGCAAACTCTGGAGACCTTACGCATATTGCAACGAAAGCTGATAGTTTGTTTCCGTTTGGAGTACTTTGATGTCCAATTGTTGATATACTATTCTGCATACCTTCGTCTTGATGTTTGTTTACTGCTAGTACAAACAGGCTATATTTCCGACAAACATAATCTTAATATAACGTCGATATTAAACTGCGTAGATGCAATAATGTTTCTTTTCTTTCATATGGTTAAATTCAAGAACCGGGACAACTCAGTCACTAAATCATCGCCTCTTCGAGCCTGACAACCGCAGTTTCATTCCTGGCAGGAGAAAAACCATCCATACGTTGCCATAATCAGATTTTTCTGGACACTTCTGTGTCACTCTGTAGTGAGATGAGGGCCCTGGAATGTCCAATTCCATAGGCAAATTTGTCCCAAATAGGAATAGAATATATAGCCGCTAAATGTAATGATTACCACCATCATAACAATAATAATAATTCATACAAATAAATATAAAATGCGTTAGCGCCCTATACTTGTGTTCAGGAGAAACCTGGTACAAATCTTGACCGCGTCACTCCCTGCATAGGGATTCATCACTGTCACCCACTTGAAAATAATATCATAAATCATAATAAAGTCTTTCAAAGTATTTACATACCATTCATTATTTTCCAATTCTGCCTGATACTATATAATCTCTCCCACCCTGAAAACGGAGGTAATACGTCCCTCCAAACACTGGTAACCACTTCAAAATCTACTGTTATCATAATCCAGAGGAACACATCTTATGTTATGACGCTGCAGCATCGTTAAATACCCCAAGAATAAATCATTTACAATTCAAAGGTGTGTGATCTACTACCATACAAATGTCACAAGACCCATATTGCCTCACACGAGTGTGTCAAAGGTCTCAACAGGACCCCCAACTAGACATCTTTTTCTAGCGGAATGAAACTTGTTTCGGAATGTGTTGTGGTAGGACACTGCAACTTTCTAAAGCGCCTAGATGCTGCACAAGCTTACAGGCATTTAGATTATTATATAATGAAGTGCCATATGGACTTGTTGACACACTTCAGAACAAGCAACCTGCATGTCAGCGTTTCCTGCTCCACTGATGGTAAGTCTCAGCTCCACAGAATGTTCAAAAAGCCAGCAACGTACGTCATCGCTTTATCAAACGTCTTATAATGAATACGTTATTAGGTGGAAGGAAGGAATCTCACCGGAGATTCTAAGTCAACTTTTTGGCATTTGATCCAGGAAACTAGCTAGCACAGTGGTAACAATTTGTGGAGATACCGTGTTCGAATTCCATCATCAGACCGCCAATCCCAGTTAAGATTTTTCGTAACTGTCCTCAGAACCACCATAAAGCTTCCTGGATACTACTTCAAAGTTGGTACGACCGCTTCCTCTCACTTCATTCTGGATTTCACAAGCGTTCTATTATACCTCATTCGAACCTACAGAACCTCAGTGAACATCGTAGCAATGTAACTAAAAAATCCAGTCTTCGCCAACTTCAAATAACGTCGCCGGTAGCATGTTCCTTCGTATTCGACAGGTCTCGAAATCAGTTCTAGAATTTTTGATACTTTTTCTGTGATTTGACAGAATCTTAAAAATGAATCGATAGGTTCATTCCATATCCTTATCAATTTACTGTTCACAAGTAATCTTCCCTTTCGACGGTATACGCAATTCGGGAAGCGTTTAATTATCTGAGCCAATTTTATTATTTAACAATTTAAAAACTGGAAAGAATTAACACTAGTGACGTCATCTGTTACGCAGATGAATAAACTTATCAGAATACGCTTTTCTGGAAGATTTTTGCGTTATGTAGTCTGGCATAAGTTTGCCGACGTTTCAGAAGTTTTGCTTTCTCTATCCTAGGGCGATGAGTTTTCACCCAGATGATCTGAGGTTCTCATGACGCGCCATAAAAACCTCAAATCGATTAATTACTTTAACATAGCAAAACGAAACATTTGGCAAATAAGTATAGGGTTTTATTCATAGTGGAATAAATTTTTCCTTTCTTATTTTTCCAGTTTTATCGTTGTAAATGGTTCGTTACATATTGACCGATATACAGCATAAAACTGACCTTAAGTGCTCTAAAATCATGCAACTGGTAAAGGATGTCGTATTGCAATATTACTACTCCTTCATATCCAGTCCTCATGCACTTAAGCAACACACGACATCCATGAACTACTTTTAAACATATTTCAGGTTGCCAGTAAATATATTGGCAAACATTCATTTTAATGTGGGACTATTTTATATTCAATTTTGTTAAACAAATTACAAAAAAAAAAAAAAAAAAAATCGTGAGCTTCATATGAGAAAGTCCGAAGCTGTACTAACGCCTTGTATAAATGGCTTTTGTCTCTGCTTTCTTCAGTTCTATACTTATATTTATTAAACACAATAATGATATTCTTGCCATGGTTATTATTATTACCCTTTTTCTAAAAATATTTACAAAATCTTGGTTGAAGAATGTGGTAAGACCTATGCGAAATTTGGTATGGACTCTAGGTAATTTGGTGTTATTCTACTTCCATGCTTCTTAATTTGCTACAATCAATAATATTATTATGGCAACCTGTGGACTTGTGACGTGTAAGCAATACGAGTCGCTAAATATTTTGAATACGATGTCTAAACAATACGAGTATTTAAGAAATCAGTCCGTACCGCAAATAAAACAGAACGCTTGACCATTTCAAAGATCAAATGATTAATGCTGTTTAAGGAAATAATCCCTGTTTAGGCTGAGAATCATACGGAACCCATAAATACAAAGTGCACACTTACTGATTGTTAAGGAAGGTTTAAGATGTTATTCCTGAAATTGTATGTTGTAACATGTCTCCAAAAATATAAAACCTTCGAAAGCAATGTTTCGTGTAGTATAAAATAACATTAGGCAATAACTAACAAACTATTTGTGCTAGAATCAAGATGTTCGGTATGGAGGACGATCATCGATTTTGTATGAAGGTTTTTCCTTTCATCTTAAAAATTTCAAACATGGCGATGCAGCAAAAGGATGTGGCCATGTGTTACAATTTACATGCAGCAGGGAAGAGAAATGCCCTAACATTCATTATTGTAATTTCATAATTTCTGCTTCCCTCATATGTATTATGTACTCTAAATAAATTTAGGTCTGCAAGTTATTACTAGAACACGTTGTTAAGATACGTTCCCCATTACCAAAATGACTCATTCAAATCCTTCACGCATTAAAACCCCGGCCCATGATCAATTTGTACAGCACAGAAATCAATGCCAGTCAATGGAAGGACTTTATTCGTAAATAATTGATGTAGGCCAGCGACTGTGAAATTAACTGACACGCATTCCACAAGCGATAGGCCAGTCAGTTTTATTTATTCTTGTTTTATTTAGCAACGATTTTAACATTAAATTATAATATTAATTATTAATAAGTTGGAAGCAGGCTGTTGTGATTTCCAACTGCTATGGAAACAAGACCCCCAAAAGATTTAACGACATGATAAAAATACATCGCGAAATTGTCCTTATTAAGAGTATCAAGTGAAAACCGAGTTATGCCATTAAACCACAACACTTTCAGTTTAGTAACATAAGGAAAACTGATTTTCGTGCATTGCTGCAATATATAATAATTGTTACGACTAATGACAAATGAGATTTAGCGAGTTATTTTTTTACCATAACATTTCATAATTCTTATTACTACTCCTATTCAACTACAGTTGAACCAGCTTAAAATGTTATCTCACTGACTCCTATATTACTTCAAGGCATTCCAATAACTGATAACCCCTCTTATTAGAGCATACACAAATTTCTGAAGAAGATAATGACCGAGATTATTTAATAAGTACAGAAAGCGGGGAAAGGTGAGTCAAGATAAAAAATTAAGGACCACTTGCGTCTGTCAGAAGGAGTGTGTAGTTCAGAACGCATTCCTTCGGGTACACTGCAGGAAATGCGTTGCGTCAGGTTCAATGGGTTCTGATAACAGTCATCAACGGAAAAGCTTCTTCGATTCATTGCCTGCAGTTCTTACAGGCCATAATTCTGTGAACAGCCAACGTTTCTGATCGTCGAAGTAGGTGATCAGGTACTCGGTGGGGGAGGGGGGAGGTTACTGCCGTGTAATTATGTAAGGCAGTGGACTGATGAAGAGAACGGCAGTGGGTGGATAGATGGAAGCAGAATGTTTCCTAAAAATCATCACTGGGTTCTCTGAACTCTTTCCTTCTTTCCTGGGCTGTCAATACTCCGGGGCAAGGGCAGACAATTTTTCGAAGCCCGGGTTGTAAACCACTTCGCGAATCCTTACATAAAAGGCAACCATTCAAAACCAGTGCAATGTGACTGGTTAACTGTTATTTAACTTCACGATTCTATTTCAGCTGCCAGGATATGTATCGTCGATTGATACTGAAAGACGGAAACTTATGGAAAACGTAGTTCAGGATATTCTATCTCAACCGAGATTCGAGTTGCGTCAATCTCAATTAATTCATAACAACAACAAAAGCAGTCTCAGTAAATGTGCTTAGCTTTGCAACAATATATTCATCGCCCTGATGACGGAGGCAGTATGACCTCTGAAACGTTGGTAAACATCTACCAGACTACACAGCGCAACAACCCAGAAGACAGAAATCTTCATACTCATCGCCCTGATGACGGAGGCAGTATGACCTCTGAAACGTTGGTAAACATTTACCAGACTACACAGCGCAACAACCCAGAAGACATAAATCTTCTTCTCACTATTGTTTTAAAAAAATTCGAGACAACAGATGATATTCATATTACCTTATCCCCGTCCGTCTGTACACCATGTAATAACATCGGTCCGGATTAATGGATTTTAATAAAAATTTAGTAATTTGCTCAAATAAACTTAAGAACACAAAATACATCGGTGAATATGACGATGATGGTGGTGGTGATGATGATGATGTGGGTTGTAACGCCGTGTAGAATCGCTAGGTAGATACCAAAGTTTCGGATAAACGTACAGGACTTCATGTTTCCTCGGAACTCTGGATAAATCCAGTAGTCCACGCGTCGTCACAACCAAAACATCGCAATTTTCAGGAAAAAACCCTCAAATCATACATTAGTTAACATAGTTTGTTCTCTACCAAGATACAAAACGGGACCCTCTCAAATACAAGTAACGTCATAACCGAGTCAAACCTGTTCTATACTTAGTCTTCTAGATGTAATGACCACCGCCATATGCTAAGTTAGACTCCATGAATATAACATTACCAGACACGTCCAATTGCTAACCATATTCATTAACAGTTCTCAAAGATGCAAATCTCATCAACCGTTAACCTCGGCACACAACAAAGAGACACATTTAATAAATGAGAGACCTAGCTTTCCTCTTAGACTCCGGCAGTCTTAATTGATCATGCTTCGGAAATCATGTGGAGAGGAAGGCCATTTAGTCTTGCAGCAAGCAAACCGTAACAAAGGCCTCTTAAACAATCCACGAAAAATGTAACGGAATTTTGCCTTGTACATGCATACAAAACACCTGCACTTTGAGACACATGCGGGCCGTTTTTATATAACAATAATTAAATTTACCTACATATTTATTCTTAAAATCATATGATAATAATAAGAGGTCGCTTGTAAGGCTATTGGCCAATCACAGCGGTTAAACTTTTGGCATACTGTGATTTTTAGGGGCGTTTGAGTCCTGAAGAAGGTCTATTAAAACCTTTCCGTCCGTCTGTCTGTGCGCATGAAATAACTCGTGGACTGCTGAAATTACCTTTATGGAATGTAAAACTGGTTTCTTTCATTAAAATTTGTCGGCAGACTCCAGTCTTGGTTCAAACCGAACTACAATGACGGACACTGTACGTGAAGATCTACATGCGTTTCTGTGCTCAGAAGTTATTGGGTGTGGAATCTCCAGGATACTTTTTTTACATTGATTACAACTGTTACCTTGGTTAAAGGTCAAAGATCAAGGATCAAATCATGACGAAATTTTCAGAATTGTTACACCATCCTTACATGTTCTAACTTATTATATTTGTGACTATTAAACAACTTTACAATACGGTGACCACGTAAATCTGTCACTACTTTCGAGATATGCAGTCACTAGACTAATCATTGCAAGTATTCTAACCTTCCAATTCACATAACCTGTCACCGAATTTCTTTTTTGTTTGCCTAACAGTCCAAATACTGACCACTGTAGCTTAATTAATGTAAACGGGTCACCGTATTAAAAAGACGTATGTAAACTATCTTGGCTTATTTGTATTGGATACTCACCAACTGAAATATTCCCCGGAAGGCTTGCGGAAATGTTTACATCCGATTGAAATTAATGACAAAATACTTAAGATTAAGTCCGTAAAAATCCGGAATCAAAATACTGCAAAATTAAGACGAATGTTAGGGACTTACAGAGATGCTGAAATCTGAGACACATTTGCACTGTTTAAACAAATAAAAATAATCTAATTACTATGCCCATTTAACTAACAGAAAGGACATTCATTGTCATGCACATCACAACACTTTCCCATTCACCTACCGAAATTGTTACGGCGACCTACGCAAATACACGCAACCACCCGCCAACTCCACATGACAGGACTTACTGAACGTAGGCACTAGCAATGCACCGGCTCTTGCACTGACAGGTTGCCTCACTGCTCGCCAGAGGCTGAATTCGACTTTGGAGCTGTGGTCGCACCACTTTGCTGCCTAATCTCTATATTTACAATCTCCAAAGTCGCAGGGTAATACAGGCATACCTCGTTTTATTGCGCTTCGCAGATATTGCGTTTTTTTAAAAATTGAAAGTTTGTGGCAACCCTGCGTCGAGCAAGTCTATCGGAGCGATTTTTCCAACATCACGTACTCACTTCGCGTCTGTGTCACATTTTGGTAACTCTCGCATTGTTTTTTAGACATAATGCTATTGCACACTTAAAAGCCTACAGTATAGTGTAAAAATAATTTTTATATGCACTGGGAAACAAAAACAATTCGTGTGACTCGCTTTATTGCGGTGTTCTGACACCGAACCCGCAATATCTTCGAGGTATGCCTGTAGTTGCAAGTGGCAGGAGTTGCTATTGGCCTGTATCGAATGATCTAAACTGTCAATTCGCACTGTAAACGCATGAGATATTTGATTTCAAAAGTGTAAGGCATTATTACTGAGAAAAAATATAACTTTAAAAATTATACGGTAATAGAAAATGTGATAAACACTTCCAGACAGTCTTTCTTGGGAAGCTGACAGTAACTCAGCTAGTCAAGGAATGCCTCGTCGTTTATGGAACACAAATGTAGTTACATTACCGTGTTTACAAACAATAATAAAAGTTTATTTACGACCAGTACATATATCCGATTTACGACATGCTCAAATTAGAAGCAGTGGTTTAAAAATTATTAGGCCTATGTTTGCATCTCCTTCATGAATCTGCTCTCGCCAGTTCCGGTTTTAATTTTCGTAACAACTGTATGAACAATAGAAATAATGACTAAACAAGAAAAAGCAAAAATTGCCCATACATAAATAAAAAAAACTAAAAACTACATAAACATTGCCACTCATATGAGACAGAACATTTGGATAAAATACAAAAATAAAGGATCCCTGAAACTAAATACACAAGGCATGGAGGCAGCAGGTACCTCTGAAACGTCGGTAACCTTCTATCACACTACACGGCGCAACATCCCAAAATAAATTCATCTTCAACTAGTTTTCCAGTTTCCTCCAGGTGTGCTACATGTCGTGATCATCTCATCGCTTTTTATTTAATTATCCCAAAAGTGTAAGCTAAAGAGTACAGACCGCAAACTTCCTCGTGTCATTCCACATTCCCTCGAGTCCAACCATTTACATCGGTACTTTGAGCTCTGAAGTGTGATTGTGTAGTACAACAGATCACGGTGAAGGGAAGTGGCTCGGGAGCCGGTCAGACAACCTCCCTCCTTCCCTCCCTTCCTCCCTCCTCATTCTTTTCGATTCGGTTCGTTCGTTTAATGGCACCGCATCCATCTTTCTCTCCACATCGTGCATTCATTTGATATAAAGCATTCCGGTAGATTTCATCTTGGACTACCATTAATTCCATCATCTGCACATTTTCGTGTGGCCCATCACGCCACCAGCTCTCTCCTACTCGATCCCTCGTGTTAACACCGCCAGCGCCAGTGGACCTAACGCTGCACCAGCTCAGTCCATTTCATATTCATAAAACCTGTTTTCTTGTGATCTACATATTGTAATATTATCCACCAATCCCTCAAAGAATGTCGCAGTTGCGCGATTAGCATTTCTGCTTCATATTCACTGCACTCCGGGTTCGAACCTCAACCCGAAGACCTTTATCCTTACTGACATGTTCCTACTTTCCCTTCATTCCTCTAGACAAATTCTGGAATAACTTAAAACAGGACTTCCACACCGCTTCCATTTCATCCCACCATCTGACGCTGCACGATCAATGAATTTAAAAACAAATCTCGCTCTACCAAATGGTGGAATTCCAAGAAGTTTCTCTAAAAGACTTCTTTTCTTATTTTTCTCCTACATGAAGTTGCACATGAAGCCCATGTACGTATTTATATAACACTAAAATTTCAATACACTTCCCCCAAAATATGTAGATAATATTAAAATTATTTTTCTTAATAAAACATAAAAGGTCAGAAAATGAAAGATTCGATGTAAAACTCCTCGAACCATATGAGCTGTGACTTCTTGCAATAATCTGTATTCTTTGTTAACCCATTTTTGAAAAAACCACCACAACAAAAATTAAATCTGACACGCTGTCCTATCTAACCCCAATAATATCCTGAAAAGGGTTTCTCGCTGTGTAAAACTTCACTTCCACGAAATTCATCGCTCTTTGCACCTAGTTTCTATGCAGTTTTAATGAACACTGTATTTTAAACAGATCGACTGCCATTTGCAACCCGACCACTGATTGTAATTTCTCCGCTAGGTTCTAACCAAGACTCAAAATTACTGTGCCAGTATCTGGCTACCATTTCATAGCAAATTACTATATGTGCCTGGACATTTACTTGTACGTTCTTTTATTATTTTTCATATAAGTTTTAAAGAAATAAATAGTTTTGCTTTATAAAAATAATTTATGACGCGGAGTTCCTGAATGCAAGCTCCTCCACCACTTGTTCAACATGACTCAGCTGTGGCCTTAACAATTCCTCTGTGCAGATCTGTGTTGCTACCTTCATTCAGCTGTCTTCTTCCTAAATGCATCTATCTTCCTTTCACCATACAATGTTCCGCGTAACCAAGATGGCCTTAAGATACATCAGCATTACCGAAGAAGCATGCCACAGTAGCTTCACTCCCATGCGTATTTATTTAATCGTTAATCATTTGAAGCCCGAAGCTTGTTTAAATAATATTTGGTAATTCAGTTTTGACTTCAAGGAAACCACAATGCGTCTCGATTACAAAAATCAATTGGTTTTTGATGTTTACTTAAATAGTTGCTATTTATTGCAAGGATAATATCAAACCCATAAACACACTCAATGGACAAAATGCAATTATCTGAGCATTAAAGAAAGTGATACATATAGGTACCACTGTACTTAAAATTGTTAACTCGATACTCAAGATACATTAACATGTAATACGAAGCCAAAGTAAAATACAATCTGTGGTGAGGTCAGTATTAGAGTGGGTAAGATACCGTGACATGAGCCCACTTTCACTTCGGCTACCAACAAATACCTTGTTTACTGGTCAACAGCGCTGAATGAGGTTTGAGGTGTTCACGGCGGTGGAACACGATTGCCATCTTCTGGTTTACATCTTAGTTTTGTTGGTAGTTAACGAAATTTCCGAAGAATATATGTCCTCCATCTTCAGGATAGAAGTGGTACGCTAAGATACAAGCCAATCGTTCCTTCGAAACGTTGATAACCACCTACAAGAACACACGGGCCTAACTCGTAAGACGATAAAACCTAAGAGATCTGCGGACACGTTCGCGTCCGAACAGAATGTGGGCTCAGAAGAGATTGCTCTAAAGTTGTAAAAGTTTGGGTTTTGTGGATTGCTTAAAGATTGAATTTTCCTTTTTAATTTTTCATCTCTCTCTTCCTTTTATGTTTCTTCATTACTTCTCTCTACCCCTTTATTTCCTTCTTTCTCTCTCCCTCTCTCGATCGTTTCTTTATTCTTCTTTCGTTTCTGTTTGTGACATCTTTCTTTGTTTATTATTCTTTTATTTGTCTTTCTTCTCAGTCAATTTCCCTTTCTGCCTTCCTTTATTAACTTCCATTCTTTCTCATTGTTTCCTTGCTTTCTTTCACTTTAGTATAACACGCTGCATACAAAATATCCTAGTTCTTTACCTGCGCTTTAAACAAAGATGCACAGTTTCGTTCAGCTGCATCACACATCGTCCCTTTGAAGATCTAAGGAGGCTCGCTTAGTGATCCTCATTATTTTTCAGCTTTCCTCTGCACAGAACAGTTGGGCGTGGTTTCATATCTTCGTCAGTTATGCATCTTCTGCAGTTTCTCCGTTCTTTGACGGAACTCACTGGTTCAGCCTCTGAACTTCTCTGGCATCTTCTTGCTTAAAGTCTTGGGTGTGGTAAGTTTGAATCAAGTGTTTGGTTAACAAAGCAAAGTTGGAGGTCCAGTGTCACGCCAACGCAATATTGTACCAACAAAGAAATAGCTAATATTAACATTTTTCTCATAAATCACTTTAGGCTATAAATAAAATTGATGAACAACTCCTTTCTTTCGTATCTCCTTTGTTCATGCCATAGAACAGATGCCTTTCCTTCGTTACATGTACAATACAAACCATAAACAACTTAGGGGATGTACGCGTGGCGTAACAATTCTGGCACATTAGTCAGAATTTCACCTTTGAAATTCTAAAATAGTGCTAGTGGTATTGCACTAGACCGGGTGGCTGGATATTCCACAGGAAACCAGAGTAACCATGGAAACCATAATAAAAATAACAAAAGTGGCCTAGGGATATCCCGATTCTGCACGCAAAAACGCATGAGCTGACATAGGTCTTCGTATGAAGTGTCCGTTGATGTTGTTTCCGATTTTAACCAGAACTTAAAGACGTAGAATTTTTTTTGTAAAACTTCCCATTATAAGATGTAATGAAAATTCCTTCAGAGGTTCTCTTGTTAAATGTGGATAGAGGGACAGACAAAAGCTAACAAACGCATTCTTGTACTTTTTAGTTACGAGCAGAATTAATCTTTGTAACTGAAACAGACAAGATGCTAGTGACGATGACTTGAAAAGAATGTGGAAGCAAGAGGTCGTGACCTACTGATGGTAGCTACATGAGACCTCAGTCAGGTTAACCTGTCTCAGGACCACGATCATAATTCTGGATCTCCCGAATTGGGATCGGGACATTCGATACAGGGAAATTCTAGTACCTTGACGGGAAATAGGATAGTATTATTAAGTCAGAAATTCGGAAGATTTTAGCGAATTGAAATGTACTGAACTGAATCAGAATACATCCTAAAATAATAAACTAGCTCAAGAGGTTATAATGACGTTATAAACCGCACAGTTATAAACTATTACTTTTTTCAGATTTGAGACTTTCGCAACTTCAGAGGATCCAGTCACATCACAACCCTGAAGATGGGGACAGAGTTTGTTCCCGAAAAGTCGGTTTACTACGGTAACCAGTTAACGCGGCTGATTGCCCGAGAAGATTTTATTGATACTACTTTTTTGTATCAATGGCCAGTGTCGTGAGTTCAGAGCACTTGAAATATTAACCACAGACGCGGTCTGCTTCACTATGATCTTGTCTGCAGTCACATAGAGGACGGAGAAGCAGCTTCTAAAAATGCAAATGGAGCCAAATGACATAGGAGCGAATGTTAAGAGGTGTTAGTGCCTATGAAGCAACAACTGTGAGAGAGAGCACAGCATTTGAAATTCAAATGAGAATCCCTTTACTTTTGTAATGCTGTTTAAAAGTGTTGTAATCTAAAGAGGAGAGAAAAATTATGGTGCTTGAGTACGTATAATCGGAAGACCGCTCAAAGCCTAAATAGGAAAGCAAATTGTCCAGCACACTGCAAGTCTGTAAAGGACATTGCTCATTATACCCAAACTTCAGAGTAAACCATTTCTACCTAAATAATTCTAATATTATTTTTTGTAGTAGTAGTAGTAGTTGGCTGTCATCATCGAAACCTGTTCAATACTTAAAGATAGCTGTCTTCTCGGATGTTGCGCCTTGATGATGGAAGCAGTAAACACCTCAACATCAGGCGATTTCTACTAAACAACACGGCGCAACTTCCCAGAAGTCACATTTATACTCGTCGACGTGAGAACCTGAAGTCTGAACTGTACAACAATTGTTAGTGTTAAATAAACCCGACGATGGGCCAAAATATTTATTGGCGAAAATGACCGAGTCTACTCTCCAATGGATTTAGGAGGCTTTAGAGTAGCAGGCAGCTTTATAAAGCTGTTTGTCGCCCTGCCGTTCACAAACGTAACTTCTGCCGATAAAGCGGCTTCTGAGTTTTGAGATCTTCAGTAATTGTTAAAGTTTTACGTGTGATAAGTCACCGACCTCTCGCTTAAAAATCCAAACTGGAGGATCAGGGGCTACTTTTTTCCCGGACCCTACCGTTTAATCTGTCCGGATTGGATAACCCTGCCAGCCAAGATCTCAGGGTCACTGAGAAACTCAAGCCTCCCCACCACTTCAAAGTAAACGGTGGTAGCCCATAAGGGATGAAGCCCTGCATAATGAGTGGAACTTTATCTCTTCTCTGTTAGTCTTTCTTTCTTTCTCTCACCCTCTTTTACCCGTAGGTGTCGAGGTTTTTATTTATTTGATTGATCTATTTGGACAAAGGTAGGACTCCTTGGATGAGTGATCAGCCCAACGCAAGGTCTCTACCTATACAAACACGAAAAGACGCGGACAAACATCCATGCCTTGAGTGGGACTCGAACCCACGGTCCCAACGGCCAGGAGCACGAGATCCCTGCCTCAGACCGCGTGGCCACTGCGGCCGGCCTGTTAGTCTTCTGTGTGTTAATTAGAAACATTTTACATTTCGCGAATATTTAACGAAATGCTGTCTGCGCAATGTATTCCTTGTGTTCAGTGGCTTGCAAAATTGGAGCAGCTCTACATCTTTCCACCCTTATTCACTATCAGAAACATCCATTCCCCTGCACTCTAGCCAAATGTTCAACTACGTACATGGGAGACTATGATCGATGCAACTAAGGAGGAAAGGCCATGTCTTCCACGAACATTCGTCTGACTTGTCAGTTACTGTCAATTCCAGACTGCTTCGACGTGACTTCCATTACCAAGCAGTTCTGTCTGCTGTGCTGACCACCTTACCGACTTCTCTCGCTGCCCCGTGTGAACACGATGTTTCAGCCAGCTACACCCCAAAATGCTCTGTATTTCAATCATCGAACGAGAGTCGCTGGAAAATCGTCAGAGGACGATTACCAGAGGCTTTCATGGTCTAGTCGTACGGTCTACGTATGTGCTGAGTGCAATCCACTACATGTTGAATGTCTAGAACTCTGCTGTCCGTACATGGAAACAGTCATTCTTATCTTGCTGGACTTCAATTATCTTTGATTTCTCATTGAGAAATAATAAATCCGATCGTGATCCACGTTTGCGCAGTTGATGTTATTTTCACACTGTTTATGTATACCGACAAGGCAGGTTTAACATAAACCCAAACAATGATAAATACCAGATACAGTTACACACATTTCAGATATGCTGATATGAAGTGTTGGCACTTTTCTTGTGTAATTACGAAATCTGGTAAAACCAAGTGCGCACAGCTTATTGCATTTTATGTGACGTAATTCTGATTTCCAGTACGGCAACTTCTCTGACACATACGTAAGACAGGTAGTCTAACCTTAGATTTCACAGGGTTTTAGCTCTGATAAAAGAACGAGTTTCTATTCAGCTGATAAAGGAATTACGTGCTTTTAAGCAATTCGCAACTTCATCATGTTCACAAAATCTTATCGTAAACTTTCCTGAGCCAGCTTAATCCAATTGACAAATCTAAAACTGGACGAAAATAGTTAGTTTAGAAGGAAAAAAAGGATATTTTTTTATTTGGGACCATCTGGACTTGAACACAAGATTACTTAAGATGTCAGAGCGGGCTACAAAATACTCAGCGCTACTGTAAAGTGTGAAAGAATAAAGCATCGTGTTTAGAAGTAATCCGTAATCCCTCACTTTCTGTTTTACTGGTTCCAAAAAGCTTCGTCATACCCGCAAATATCTGCAACTGTAAAGGTGACATGCACAGTAAAAGCCGCGCTTACCTCATCGGTAAGATCGCCCAAGTGCTGGATGTCCTCTGTCTCAACACGTTCTTCTCGCTTCTCCCTGCTCTTCACTTTGCGTTCCTTCACTTCCTTAACATTCTTCCCAGGTCCAGGTATTGCGACCCAGTCCGGTCCTGGAGGGTCATCTCCTGTCGTTCGATGCTGCAACAGACCAACCTCATGCAAAGACACTGATTTATCCATGCTTATCTTTACAACTACGTAAACACAGTCGATTCCCGATTATCCAGGTTAATTGGGAAATAATTTTCCCGCGCAATCGAACCCCCAAATAATCCAAAAAAGTAAAATAAAAACACGAAAATGTATGAAATTCGTAATTTTATCTAAAATTATAAAGACTTGTTAATAACAGAAAGCATTTTATATAAAATGCAATACAGTAAATAACAAATACTTTCTTAAAAAATATTCCAGTGGATAGTAATAACATTATATCGTTGTAAACTTCGGGTTTTAGCAACAACTGATTTATGTTAATACGTTAAATAATATGTCATTGTCGTATTTATCATCCGAACGGTGCAACCAAAATTAATTTAAATTTTATCTTCGCAGAAAGTGTTTATAACTAAAAATGCGGAGAGATTAAGTTCAATGGGATTCAAAACTGTCAATGTGTGAACTGATATTAAAAAATATACTCATATTTGGGCATATAAATTACTTATTAATCAAAGCCCAGAAGCATTGAAGGAAATACCATGACCTCTTATCCTAGGGCAAAAGTTTTGTGATGTTTCTAAACCAATGTTTAATTGTATAATCTCTCTGCCTCTTTCCACTTCCAAATATTTTGCACCTTCTGATTTTCCCACAGTCGCACAAAAGCAGACACCCCTTGGCCCCAGCCACCTGGTGCAGAAGTCTCTACATGAGGTCCTGGTAGACCACCTGGCCTCCAGAAGGCCATCGAGTTGTTACAACAAGAGTGATGATCATCTCCACACTTTGAAGACCACCTGGTCCCAGATAGGCCACCCAGTCCGTGCCACAAAACACGAGGGTCATTGCGCCTTATCGACAGCACTTCCATCAGTCATGCAAATAACTTCTGGGGCACTTGTCTCAAGTACTTTTTAACCGTTTAAGTAACAGTGGTTACTGTAAGTACCACCTTATTTAATATTCAGCACCTCTGCGTTTTGTTCAGAGTCTACATATGAGTTTCGTATTATTCTCAGAATAAACAGCTTTGGCCAATTGAGAAAAATATAAACATGATACAAAATTTTATCTGAAAAATTTGTAAAAAAACATTTAGAAGACTGAAGCGCAACTGAGAAGATAAGCTGAAACAAATCTTCAGGAAAGTGGTATGAGGAGAGCGAACTGCTTTGAAGCTGCTGAACCAAGTGTCGATTATGAATCCTTGTATTCAAGAACAAGGAATTATTTTATCAGCAAAGAACGCTCAAAGAAACTGACTCTGTCTTCATTCATTTGTTCTTCCGTATATGACATTTCTTTTTCTTCCCTTCCTTCTCCCCCTTTTGTTTTCTTCCAGTATTTATTCCTCTTATCTGAAACTTTGACGTCTCATGTGCATTCATATGCATGCCTAGAGTCTGTATTGTTCAACTGCAATGTTAAGTGTTGGCTATGGTCGAGGAGTTTGCCACAAAATTACGAGCTAGTAGAAAAGAACGCATGTGGTCTCGATGGCCGCGGGCGAACATGGCGGCCGATGACCTACTCGTGCCAACAAGCCTGGGGCTTCTCGCGCCACATTCTGCCATTCTCTTCTGATTCGAGCATCTGTGTGTTTGTTTTCATTTTGTATACGAAGGGGCAATGAACCCCATATGAGCACGTCCGCGGTTCAGCGAATTACACGTGGGACCAAAACTAAGAAACGAAAGGTCTCTACTTGGATCCCCTGACTACAACCAGGACCTCGATAATCGGAGCACTACATTACACAGAACTTAAAGGTTTGTGGTTGCTAGCTGGTCAATAAATAAACTGTTGTGGTGGGGACAGAAGGTTCATCATCATTTAACAAAAACTCGCCGTCGGATGCATTTCAGAGCTCGCTAAATCAAGTCAGCAAATCCACACATGGTGTTCTCTAATATCCGTTTTAGCATTACCCGCCTGTAAAAGCCTAGGTCTCTCAAATGGTATATTCCGCTGTGAATGTCGTACTAGTACCAACATTTTGTAAGATATTTCTAATTTCCTCCACGTGTCTTATATGTCCCGACTATCTAGTGATTGTTGATAATTTGATGACTACAAAGAATCGCATTCGACATTATTTAGATTTCTCAAGGTCTCTGTTTACATCTTTGTATTAAACATTTGAACTACTGTTATTTATTAGTGTCATATATGATCTTTCGACGATAATTTAAAGAAAATGAAATCATAGTTGATTTTTAAAAAGCGTATTTGATCAACATTTTTCAAGAAACGCCTGTTTTAAACCAAAAACGTTATTTTACGCTGAAGAAGGATATTTGTAGTATGCTTACTTACACCTTTAAACAGAAAATTTTTCACGTTTTATTTTCTATTTTAGTTAATTCTATCTTTAAGGAAACGTTAATTGTAAATATATATATTAACATGCCAATTCTAAGGGTAACACATTGAAGGTCTCTGGTATTGCATCAATGAGACCATGTTGAAACATCGAAAGTGGAACTTTATAATCTGTCGTCGGATTATTTGTTCGAAATTTATTAATTAAAGACTCGTACAGCACATATTAAGCTTCAGGGTAGCTTATGGTTTCAGGAACCAGCCTGTAAACTGACATATTCAAAATAAAAAATCGAACCAACCTCTGTCTGCTTGTGCTCCTGGGTCTCTGTGTCTTCCGTCGTGTTTGTGGTGACGATGGGCCCCGAATCTCCGACAACCTTCCCATCTTCCAACACCACTTGTCGCTTGACCCTCGTCTCTATCTGCCGCGTCGTAGTCAATTCTGTCTTCTTCTTTGTAACCCATTCTTCTACAACGACAGAAAAGAAGCAGCTTAACTTCTTTAGCTTAAGAACATACTCCATTAAATGTAGAAACAAGTCTTTAAGTTCAATGTCCTTAAATTCCTATACAAATAAACGCTTAAATTCAACATCCTTGGGTTAAAATGTTCTTCTGTCACTACAGAAACAAGTCTGTAACATAAAAGTCTTTAACTTGGAAAATTCTCGTCTGTCGCCATAAATGCGTGCTTGGAACCTTAACACAGATACATTTAAAATACTGTTTTATATAAACATAAATAAACCTGCAAATTAAATATAATAACTCAGAAACTATCTACTACATTACGGAATCAAGTCCCCAGGTTAAAAATGTTTAAATTATAAAGAGTTTTATGTAAAAATAAAAATAAGCCTCTAAAATCAACATGTTTAAATTCAAAACGTTACTTGTAACAACATGTAGGTCTGTAAACAAACAAATTTATGACAAACTCGCATTCTGTAACCGCAGAAACAGTTCTATGGAAACGTGCCTACTGAACTTCTAAATTTTATTTTTATTTCTTTAAAAAGAAGCTAAATTTTTTACTTAAAATCTTTCTTCTGCAAACACACACACACACAAAACATCTTTAACATAAACACCTTTATGTAAGTAAATAAACAAGTATGTAATTCAAATATTTCAACTTAAAAAATTAATTCTGTAGAATAAGTGTCTTCTTGAGAAACATTCTTTTGTAATTATACATACACCTCTTTTCAGCTTAAAGCATTAGTTCTACTCTGAAATTATAGAAACGAAATGTGTTCATTAAAAACAATTACGTGACTGCAGAAAAATATATTCAAGAGTCTATAATTCCAGAAGCAAGAAGTAACTCAAATACATGTGACATGTGATCTCGTGGTTTGTCTTTCTGTGCTATATATCTCGTGAATTAAAGGCAGAATGCTTTAAGAAAATAAGAAACACTGGCATGGACTGTACTTTCAGTAGTTTTACATACAGCATACAATTTAGGAAGCCATCTCCTTGTTTCTACTCATTCTCTTGCATTATTCATAAAGCTCTTTCTTACTAGGCTCTGTTCAAGCAACAACATGTTGAATATTTGCACCGTTACGTTATGTCCATATTGGATTTCCATGACGCTATTACAGAGACATATTGTTAAGATTACCTTGACGTTAAGTACAACGCGTTATATGAAGAGGTCTCAATTGCTACTTCTGTGTTATAGAACTTTTTAAAGTTACAAACCCTACAGGTCTTTGTAACGGCGACGTTCTAAATGTGTATTAGAGAGGTGTTAGGTTCGAATATGCGCGTGATTACTGGCGTGCATAATGTATTATCCCAGTACTTGCCTCGAACGACTACGGAAGACCACGGACAATCACAGACAGGTTAGACGGTCTCCGGACCGATTTCTCAGGAATATAATTTTATATTTGTATTAAAAACAATTATTATATTTATGCTATGACATGTTCTATATCCCTGGCTTAGACCTATAAAGAATCTATGGAATGAAAATAAATTATATTCTATTGTATTCAATGCAGGAATGCTAACCACTCAATGGTGATATTTGGTAGTAAAGTGGGACGAATGTGGGAAGGTACAGAAAAAGGATAAAGACCAGAAAGGGAGGATAATGAAGACCGGAGAAAGATAAGACAAAAATACGAAGAACGCGGACGAGAAATAGGAAAGACGGAGAAGAAGGTAGAAGAGTATTAGGTGATAAATGAGGAAGCGGGAGAAAATACGATGGACAGGTTGACGAGAAAAGGAAAAGTAACACGAAGCAGAACGGAAGGATGACGTGGTAGACAAAGAGAAGTGTTAGAGAACGAATAAGATGATTAAGTGCTGCAGAACACCAGGTTGCTGTCAAATTAGTTTGCAGACGACCTCTAAATTAGATTCTGTGCGTCCCACGCACTTGCGTCGCCCCGAGGAACGGCCAAATTTAATTAAAGGACCAAGAGAACATCGGGCGGCCACTGGACCATGGAGCGCTCTGCGTGATGGCCGCGGTCCACTGGAAATGTCTGTTGTAGGCCAAACGCTTCTCTTTATAAACGACTCTTTTGTGATCTGGAACTAACTTGTTAAGGGGACGATGTTGTTTTCTCTTCAAGTTTACTTTATTTTGTTGAGCGATCATATAAGCAAAATCAGAGATTCGATGTTTTGAAACAAGAACGCCATGTTCTGTGCCAACCACCTAGTGCATTGTCGTAGCTGAGCAATCTCTAGGGAAAAATACGTTTTGCAGAATCTTCCCCATCAGGACCGTATCTTCAGCAAGTTAAATCTAGTTAAGGCCTACGTCTTCACAACTTATTTCTTCAACAGTTACTTCAAAGTTATCAGCTTACAACATGCACCAAGGCCTCCCTTTGCATTTTTCCCCACAAATTTTCCAAACAAATTGCTGTGCAAATTTCTTGTTTTCGTTCATGTGTTCTACATGCAACGTGTATCGTATCCCCCTTCGTAAAAACAAATTTTAAGATGGCTGTCTTCTGGGATGATGCTCCGTGTAGTAAGGTAAAAATTTATCGACATTTCAGAGGTACTTGCTGCCTCCATCTTCAGGGCGATAGCCCATCTTTACTAAAGTAACAAAGAATGGGAAAATGCAATCCACATCGAAACACACCGAATTTCCACATACGGTCTTTACGCTTAGACATTATGAATGATTTTGGCTATATGTGCGTGTGTGACAAGATAGCGATAGGATTCAGCGAAAATTTAAAGTCTTGCAGTAATCGTTCTGACAGCAACCTTCCTCTGGCTCTGTTAGCAGTTAATTACTATGTGTTCAGTGGACTGTGTACGTAGGCCTAAGTGTAAATGGCGAATCCAACAAAATAGAATTCCAAGTGTCAGCTATATCCGGCTGCAATCATTACGCTTACGCAATACCTTGAACAATTCAATGTAGGTCACGAGTTGGCATTCTATCTCTTGCGTAGATGGTCGGCCATTCGATCGAAGATCCCGCTCGCATGGTTTGCAACAGTAAATACTTGTTCGTTTTTGTTGTTATTATTATTGTTGTTGTTGTTGATGATGATGTTTTTGCTCTAATATTTGCGTAGTAAATTATTATCTACATATTTTGTGTTAAATTTATTGGATATAACCTCAAAGTTTAGCACCGACGCCATTATTCTAATTGTAAACTTAGCCTACAAACAATATTTCATGCATAATCTTATCTTCATACCAGATTTTACATACCTAGGCCTAACGGACAATTCGTTAGGCCTACAGCTGTCAAAACTGAAAGATAAAATGTTCTCTGTTGTCATGTTTTACGTTCTATAAAGAACAAGAACTCGATAAAAATGTCATATTTTCAGTGACTTATTGCTGTACATTATTTTATATCAAGTGACTGTAATGTCGATTCCAACTCTAAAGTTCGCGAATCCGCCTAATTTTTGTTATTACCAGTTGTAGAGTATTTAAAAGTAAAAGGTTGGGGCAGCCTTCATGGGTACAACGTTCATGCCAATTTGCAACAAAATTCGTCCAGCGGTTCTGAAGTTGAAAATGGTGACAGGGAAACGGACGGACGGACATACACAGATATGCACTTAGTATATTAAAGTCGTGCTAAGAAAGTCTTTACTTTAGCCATAAAGAAAAAGAGCTGACACAGTGCACAATGCCTTAATTATGGACTGGCTATTGCATTCCTAATCTAGGACCAGATACTGGAGTAGGTTATGACGTGCCGCGAGACTAGGCGTGGCCACTAACGTGACCACCAACAGGTAGCAGGCACTTGTTCTGTTACGTCAGCACAACTACGTCTCATGTCAAAGTTTGTCTTTCCATCAGCAAATTGTTTACTGAAGTGTTTATATGCTGCTTGTAAATTATGAGATCGGTTGGAAACCAAGTAGGAGGTGAAGTTTTCATGGCGGTGAGTCCGAAGATGGCTGTCTTCTGGGTTGTAGCGCCATATGGTCTGGTAAATGTTTACCACCGTTTCAGGGGAATTTGCTGCCTTGATCATCAGGGCAATGATAGAAGCAGCAAGGACTTCTAAAACGTCGATTCACAACACCAAACCAAGCTACGAAATACCTCTAGAAACGATATGACAAAATGTTGACAAACCGAAGAGCAGTGTCGCGACGCCAACCGTCCAGACGCTGGAATTATACATTATACTTAGCGTACACTGGCCTAGGGATGCGAATTGCTACGATTTATAAATCTAATCACTCCAAGAAAAGCCTTAAGATGACACAAGGCACGATTATGGATAAATGACTTGTAACGTTTGGCGGCGAATCATACAGTTTCAGCTGTTAAACGGTAAGTGACAGTTACGTTCAACTTTATCGGTGAACGTACTGTATAATGACTGATAGCATATCGACGTGCTAAGCTGTCCTGTGACGTGCTGAATTTAAATTAAATTGAATGCATTAGGCCTTCCATCCTTGCCATAGTCAGTAAGGTCTATTACCAGCATTGCACAGCATGAAAAGTACTTTTCATCTCTCTGTTCGGTATTTCAAAATCCACTTTCTGTGTTAGCCTCACAGCGAAAGGGCAAAATGTTATACAAAAGGAAGCGAGATTAATGACATCCTGGCTGCATCCGCTTAGAAGCACAGCGGATGAGACAGCGAATTACGAAATTTAACGGCGGGCAATTCTGTGTGCAGTCTGTTGCAGTTTAAACGCGCTAGATATTCACACGCTGCAGTTATGTAAAGAAGGTAAAGTGGGACTCCTGTCGTCATAGTACGACGCGTTCTCGTCCTGCGGGTGGAGGAGATGGTTTCACGAAACACCAAACACCGGTATATCGATATACAGTGGAACCTCGACATACCTCGCCCGGTTATATCGCCGATTTGAATACCACGGCTTTGATCATATACCCCAATACGATTACATGTTTCACGCCGTTCACTTGTAACGCGGGTACTGAAGCTGTCCCCAGACATACGCCAAATACGAGGATTCGCTGTACTAACTTTTCAAAAAGGGCTCACCGATCAAGCTTGGACAGTGTATAATAGGTCGATAGGTCGTTCTCGAAGTTGGGGGATAGGCTTAGGACCTATAACTTCACGCTGCAAAAGACCAGCACATTAAAAAATACTACACAGGGTCCCAGAAAGTTGGCATTTGTGAAAACGGTACTGAATCTTTGGGTTCCATAAAAGTCTAGAAATTTTTTACTAGCTTAACATCTAGTAGTTTTTTCAAGATAGAGAGTACTCCATGGAATCTGTCACACGACTACTTTGATTAAATCATACAGTTTAGCTTTCAACACGTCGTCACAATATGGGATGTTTCTTTCCAATAGCCAGGCTTTCATTTCGTCCTTCTTTCATTAAGACGTCGGTGGTTTGTCTGTCTGAGTGTTTGATACGAGGCGTTATCAATGACCAGAAAGGAGACTGCAAAGAAGAGATGGTATGCTGTTAACACATCACAGTCATGTAACCGTCCCTCCGCTTTGCCTTGTCACTCCACGGAAGTTGCCATGGGTTCAAACCCTGTAGCGTGCCCGGTTTGCTTGCGGTTACAACTTGAGATATATTTTTAGGTAGGTGAAAGGATATAAAGGAATATTTGGTGCGGGTTTTGTCGGAGAGCAAGGGTCTCGTATACGGGGAAGCCGATGGTTGAAGCGGCGTTTGCACAAAGGAAGCGAAACCTCTTGTCTTGGGCAACTGATAAACGACACTGAGATGTTCTTGGAGAAGTACACTTTTATTGCCACTTGAGACACACAGACGTGTATGTATCCAATTACACATAATGTAAGGCAGCGCGATGATTCGGCTGTTTGTCTTTATATGTTAAATTTTTAGGTTCAAGTAGAACGTGTCTGCCCGAATGGAGAACAAAACGTAAGCAGCCCAACAGTACAAGTGCAAGATTAAGAAGACCCCCCTCAACCTGTAGTTGTTCTAAATTTTGAATCGAACACGGCGATCCGATTCGTTCCCCCAAAAGTCACCCCATGACGTCAGAAACGCGCCGAAGAGCCATATTCAAATTTTATTTGTCCGTCGCCCCACAGCTACTGTTCTATGGCAACAATCATTCCTTATCTTGAAAGGCTGAAGTTCTCGCCTCGTGAACAAGTTTTAAGAGTGCGAGAGCTTTTTGGAAGTCATGTCGCCGCTAGACGGAAAGTCTGGAAGGAACGACTGATTGTCGCCTCTCTCTTCCAATTTGATACATTAAACAATGCCAAAATTTACGAAATTAATCAAATTTCGATAAAGTAAGGCGTGTCTAATTACCATCTAATCACGCCTTCTTCGTTTTTTATTTATAAACCAGATTAATGCGCCAAAGCCTAGTTTATCTTTTCATCTCAAGGTTCAGCCCGTTCGGGAATCGAACTACAAACCTGGACTGGCACAGTCACAAGACAACAATTATCAGGCGTCTCTTACTAGCGCAGTTATTTATTTGGAGTCAACTCTTAACCAACATGTCTGACAACCTACTGGCAGAATACAGCGTGTTTTCTGAGAGTCTGCTTGCGTCTTTGGACGTAACATGCATTTTAACACCAATTTGCCTCCCAGCGCGTGTCGGAAGCCGGAATCCCCGTCGAGCGACACGCAGAATGTGCAGTTGTGTCATGGTAGCTGGTCCTGGCCTTGTCTGTGTTCTACTGTGACTGAGAAGTAGATCTATCACGCCCAAATATGGTTAAGTGTTTGAAAAGGAAAACGAATTGATAATTACTTCTGCAACTAATGCGTCCCATTAACTTTAATTAGGAAGACTTTCAAAACAAACAAGGAAGTGGAGAAGTTAACTAAATTGAAATGTCGATTACGATGACTGCTCGTTTTGAATCACACACAACTCTAATCCCAATCCCGAGGCTGTGGATTCAAATCCCGCTGAAGACATTGTTTTCCGCATTTTTCGGTATCGTTAAGATAGATAGCCTAAACCGCCATTCACTGCATTAATATGTATTTAAAAACTTATGTAATACAGGTGACTTCAACTACAATCGGTACACATCCATTTACGATATATCATCTCAGTCAACGCTGCATAATATTTGAAACAGCATCGTTAAATACTTTAATAACGAAGGAATCACCATAGATAAAGCTTTGGAGATAGGCCGTCATGACCTATTTCGAGACACTGTTAAAACAATAATCTGAAGAGGCTGAATAAAACCACGAAAATGTAAGTCAGAACAGTCATTAACACGGTCGAGATAAGAATCGAATACAGATCTAGAACAAAACTGCTACACTGATCTAGGAAGAAAACACTTAAGTGGAAATTAGTGAAACACATTGCGAGTGCAGAGGGTGGACGGAAAATAGCTGAAGATCGTGCCCAAATGCGGGCTTTTATAACAGCGGTGTGGAACATTTTTTCCACTACTACAATGGGGCTAGGTAAATATTTAATTAAAACTATTACTTAAAAACGACATACAAATAAAAAACGTTTCAGGAATTTTACTCCAAATATATGTGACGGCGAACTTCTCGTGATATACAATTATTTTAGGTATTTTCACTAAAAATATGGGTCACTAATGAGCGTTCCTTAGCTTTTGGACGGACGGTAGTTGCGAAAATATTTAATAAGCAGTCGTGGACTTCCAAAAAGGGGTGGGCCACAACTTGGGGGCTGGGCATGGGATAAGAACCCCTATCCGTTGAATGAAACTACCGTTACGACATGTGCAATATGGCTCAGACTTGAGATGGGTATTACGAAAGTGAGGAGGATGAAATGGGCGTGGTAAGTAGCTCGTGCGAGTTTGATTAGAAATTCACACAAAATTTTAATGAGAAAAACTGAGGGTAAGTGACCGCTTGACATGCAAATGATAAGTTAATGTAGAAATGCACCATGTGGATTTTAAAAAAAATATATTGTGATTATGTGGAGGGCTTTTGTGGACACAGTAAGATATCTTCGGGCGCCCTAAACGTGGGGGAATTCTTTGACTATCTGAGCGACAATTAATTTCTCAAGAAAAATTTAATTAATTCATTGAGTTACTTCATTACTTGTGAACTTACAGGCGAGTACCAACGTTTCGGAGGAACATAATGCCTCCATCTACAAACAAGAAGATCAACACTTTCACCGCCCCGAGAAACTCAGATCTCATACAAAAGCACGTAAAACGCCAGTCAGGGGAGCGTGCTTCAGGGTCGATGCAGGAGGGAAAGACCTAAATGAAAGCCACTCGATCACTACGTCGTTTTTTTAAGAATGTACAAGAAACAGGCGCACTTCAGATCAAATCGTACAAGTTTCAATTCATGACTTTGCAGTTTGTAGCGGAGAATCCCGGATTCCGACTGCGATGCGAAAGACTTATGTTAAAGTTTTTCTACTTTCTGAACTTCCTGTCGGAAGATCTATGTTATCTACTGTCAATTACTTTACTGCTTTTATTTCGTAATTCTCTCGCTTTATTTCTGTTATATAAAAGAAACTTTTCAAATATATTGCAGACTTCTGCGCCCTGGTACTACGTGTATTTAGGTTTGTAGATTACTTATCATTTATTTTGTGTGTGAGTGAAACTTGGTCTCTCCCTTTATGGAAAAAACCATTGATTAAGGCTGTTTTAAATAAATGCTAAGGATAATATTTGCATTAAAAGTAGAATAAGTAATTTTCGGTAAAGTCAACTAATACGCCATTGGACACTTCCCTCAATATTGCATTGAAAAACAGGTGAAGGAGGATGTCCTACACGGGACACGCAGTCCGAATGGCGAAATATGAAACCCATACAAAATGTTATTTCAAAACGTTAAGAGAAAAGACCGCTTGGAAGATAGAGGCCCAAGTGGTAGGTTAATTAAGGAAACAAACTGCTAATTGTAACCTCGATTTACTTTACTGATGAGATGGAAATAAAATGATGAGTTTTGTTTGTAAATTGCAGGCAGTATTCACGTTGCATCGCACACAGAAGGGACGAGAGAGGAAGAAAGAAAGAATCAGCATGAATGCAGTGGACCTGCCCTGTCAATGTTAATGTTACATACAAATGTGTTTAAACCAGTGTACTCAGTCGTAACGCAGAATACTGAGATATTAAACAACTGCCAAAATTATAAATAGTTAAACATTTTAGAGCCCAATGGTAACTATATATATCAAATGCTTTAAAAATCAGTAAATGCGCATTTTGTATTCGCCTGTCTTGTACATTTTTAAATAATTTACTTAAACAGCAATAATAAACTGACCTTTGCAATGGTAAAGTGTTGTGTTTTCTTTGCGGTACGAACTGAGTTCCTAAATATTATTTAGACGAATTTCGGCTTCAAAGGGTTAAATGCACACCTAACAAAATGGTCTGTCACTGCAACTTCCCTGCGCGTCACTATAAATATCGTGTAATTCTAAGCTGTAAAACATACGCCACCATATAGCAAAATCTGCAGAGCAGTTTCCATTATCAGGGACAGAGTTGGTTCCCGAAACGTCGGTTTACTACGGTAACCAGTTAACGCGGCTGATTGCCCGAGAAGATTTTATTGAGTTTCCATTAGGTTAGTATACAGGATACAGTAAGTCATGGTAATGCCATGTTACCGCAAGGAAGTCAGAGAAAACTATCAAATATCACAACCGGTTCCTACACCCTGACATAATCAGGCTCTCACCTTTAGAGCTGTACTTAACAGAACCAGCACAGCACAGTCATGCAATGCAAACAACTGATCTTCGTGGTTCTTACAAGATTTAAAGCAACTTGCAGCACCCTGTAACATGCATTACTCAAACGTATTCTTTGCTGTTGCAAGTTTTTATACTTCATTGATACTACGGAGCGTGACAGCAGAGTTCTAAGCACTCCCAACTTCCATTCGCGGAGTCCAGGGTTCAAATATAGACCCCGATATTGACTAACCTGACATAAAATGCTCAGATATTAACTTCTACCATGTGATCGGTTAACTACTGTAGTTATTTTGCTAGTTGGTTAGTTACGTAGTCGGCAGTATGTGAAGTTTAACATAGGGAATTTTATTCGTAACCTAGTCAGTCAGTTGAACAATCAGTTATCTGGGTATAATACTGCAATAATAAAAAAAATCAACACGATTAGTAATTTACTGTCTTTCTATGAGGTTTAAGAAATGATTTTGGTCATCTTCAATGTTGGGTGGATGCTACATTCTGAACTTCACAGTAGAAAAGACGCAATTTCACATGTAGTCAAGGGCGTGACGTAATCACAATGCTGCTATTTGACCCACGGTGCTTTGTGCTCTACATATCCTGTTAATTAACGTGAATGGCTTTCATTTTGTTTAAAAACCTAACAATGAAACAGTCTGGCGCTAGGATCCTGTCTCAACCGAGAGTTGAAATCAATGATTTTTCATATACTTGGCGTTTGTTAAATTAACACTTATATACACGCTTTCAAAAGCATCAAAATACTAAATCACTGAATATGTTCCACACGCGGCGAGAAAGCGACTTTCTTCTAGCCATGTTTTAAAATTTAACGAACCGAAATTACATTCCGGTAGCATAAACCGGAGATTCCACGTCGCTAACACCAAAACCCACTAGTTGCATTAACCTCGCAGCTTAACATCCAATTTTCTTAAGATCCATGTCGGCATAATTTCAAGTGACTGTTAAGCTAAAGGTTTCTCGATAAAAATGCTGTATATTTTACTAGTCTCTCGCCTATGATCTAGGCTAAATAACGTGGGGGCGTAGTAATTGGTAATCCTATTTTGTAATCGGGACAAGTCTAGTACAAATTACGAACCGAAACCTCCTTAAAGTTTCGTTTCCCCAGATACTGGAGACTTCATTCAAATAAGTCACAACCGCCTCCTACACATAATGTATTATCACCTTTACATCTCCTTCGACGCATTCGAAACAGCACCGTGATATGTCTATTATAACCTGTACAGTAAAAACAGCCCCATAAACAGCCTAAGACTCAATCTGATTGCTCATTATAAATATGAAAACCACATCTTGCACTAAGTCCTGAGCCAGTTCAACTCAGTCAACATTCTCTTAAAGTGTCTTTATAAAAATGGTAAAATACCTTCAACACTTCTACTTCTAGATCTTTCAGGTGACACTTTCCTGCCAAAATGTACGTATTTCTTGAAACGCGATATTCAGTATCGACCGCTCACTGAGTACTCACTTGTTTACGTGATGAAATATCTTAGTGTCTAAACGAGTTGTTATCATGTTTATTGTGAATGCTTTAAATATCACACAATTCTGTGAAAGACGTCAGTTTCAACCTCGATTTTGCGGAGATAACAAAAAGTACTTTCATAACGCCTTGAGAGACCGTGTGAACGATACTTCAGCTCCAAGTTGGAAGCACAAAACTTGTATCATTGTCTCATGAGTACAAACAAAATATCACGTATATAATGTCAGTCATATTCATACCATACCACACTGCTGAAATTAACATATCAATTTTCAAACAGTTTGTTTCACTTACTGAACCACATACTTCATTTTGTATCGTACAGAGTGGACAGTTTATTGCTTGATGAAAATTTTCCATTATAACTTCAGTATAATAAATTAACAGTTGTCACTAACCTTCAGAGAATTATTAGTTATCGAAACAGTAGAGGGTTATATAATAAAACTAACCTAAAACGCAACCTGTAAAGCAAGGAAATCTGTCTTTAACAGAAATTTCTCTTAATGCCGAGGATTTTAAATAAAACATAATGAAAAACAATTTTCTTTGGACTTAAATAGCATAAGGAAGAAACGTACATTACATACAAGAAGTTATCTAAAAATTTACTAGAATATGTATACTTCCTGTTTATATAATTTTTATGCAATGAACATTGTGGAATTCACACATGACGTAACATTTCTTTCGCAAATGGGAAAGAACTAAACCCAATCGTCCACAAAACGTGTACATAATAATTTAACGTACTAAAAACATGTTCTGCTCCACAGCATTGCAGTACACATATATGCAACACGAATTCTTGACTTTTAATTTCGATTATAAAAACACGATTACACGTTTCTGTGTCGCACATATTACGTAATACAATGTAAGCATAAATAAGCATCTCAAGAACTTGTCTTCAACGGAAAATATTCAGGATCCATGATATTTTGTAATAATGCATTTTGATGAGAAAAATTCTTGCCTTACCTTCTTTTGTAGTAGCGAAGGTGTTGTCAGGGTCCACCTGTGAAGAACAAGAGGATATTAAAGATATTGTGGTACTAGCGCCATTAACAACAGGCGATACGTCATTGTTTATCACACAGGAACTATGCGGAGACAGAATTAATATCACAACCATTCAGCTACAGGCGTCCACTGTCACAACCAAAAACTGCAGTTTATGAGGTCACACTTCACATCTATATCAGTTCAAGAAGCTCTTATACATTATCTTATAAAGTTCAAAGCACGTCCAAAGCCTTTCAGGTATGTGTAAAATATATATACCACCTGCTTTAATATTAATCCACTATTTCTCCCCTGGGAATTTCCTCTTGAGATTCCTTCGTTTTCAGAATTAACACTGATGGTTTCAGTAAACAACACAGAAAGGTTAATCTTCTCAACAAAGATGCTGTGTGTATTTATGACAGTAGAAGCCAAACTTTTAAATGTTATTTACATCAGCTTCGAACTTAAGCAATTCGGGTTCATTTGCTTGCTTTCCTAATTCCAGAAACGCGTAGCTTTAGACATTGTAAGATTTTAAATACGTAATTTATAAATAAACATCCAATTAAATGAAAACATTATTCTTACTATTACGAACACATAAACACGAATATCACACTCGGTTCACTTCAAAGAAGATAGCTTCCCCGCAGACAGCTGTAAAACCATTAAATTACGCGGTATGCATGAAGAATCTGGAGGCAGATTTCAGTAGTGGGTCACAAAAACTCCTCAGCAGTCCGGTTCGCTGTGAAATGAAATACAATTGTCTTACTGCCTCCCCCTGCTGTGATAATATGAGAGAAGATTACTAAAGAATGGAGCGACTGTGGCGAAATCTACCGGCGAGTTCCGCTCCCTGACTTTTTTCCTCTCATTCCTCATTCTAACGTAACGTACGGTTTGCAAACGTACATGCATCTCCCTGGTGCACAAAAGCTGTGAAATCAAAGAGACGTCCTCACCAGTTGGTGTGGAACATGCTGTCTCCTGATAAGAAATGTGTTTATATACTCTTTTCGTAAAATGCATAATATAAAAGCACAAATCGGAGGTTTACCTCTCGGTCCGCATTTATGATCTTCGAAACTATTTGGGCCTCAAAATTATGTGCCGAATGTCTACACCAAACGTTATTGGAGGAATGTCATTCAGATTCATACAATACAACATCTACTTTGCATGTAGCTAATATCGAATCTTATTCACTATATCTAAATATTGGTAATGTACATGATTATTTTATTGACTTTATTGAGATTATTGAGATCTGCACATCACAAGCTTGTTTGAATAACATTAGATACGTTACCAATAAATAACTAACTACGTGGTGCAGGAAATTCTTTTAAAAATCGATCGTATACTCGGCTTATCAAAGGAAAGCCCATTTTCCTCATGGAACCCGAAAGTTCATCACCATGTCCACAAAAGCTTGCCACTGAACACTCTTATGAGCTAGTTTCATCAAGTTCGCTCCATCGATTCCTGTCTCCCAAAGGCCCATCTAACGTTATCCACCCACCTAAGTCCAGGTCTTCCCAATGGTCTCCTCCCTTCAGACCTCCTAACCAATACATCCTCCCCCATGTCCCGCCGACCTCATCCTCCTCGATTTAATCAACCTGACAATATCAGGTAAGAAGTACAGGCAGTGAAGGTCATCATGCAATTTTCTCCATGATCCATCTTCCTCCCTTTTAGGTCCAAATATCCTCCTCAACACTCTGTTCTATGTTCCTCCCTCAAACTGAGAGACCAAGTTTCGCACCCATACAGCACAACCGGCAGAATTACACTTTTGTTTATTTTAATCTTTATATTTTTTATATGAGACGGGAGGACAAAAGATTCTGGGGGTTTTCATGGTTTATCTCAGTCCCTATGATGTAAGCCTAAAAGGCAAACGCTAACTTAAAATTGGAGTAAAGGCACGTAGGTTTGTTTCTTCGGCGTTCAAGCTGGTTCTCGGGCCCATCCGCCACACTGTTCAATGAATACCAAGACCTTGTTTCCTGGTGACAATATCGCCCGAGTCTGAAACTGGTCGTTCGCCTCTGTTTCGTGTCGAGGTTAAGAATGAGCTTAGCTTTACCGCCATTACAGGCCTTCGTAGTGTGACGCTTTCACACAGACGCTACTTTGCCTCTTTACTTTTGAACAGTCTAGCCAAACCCAAAATAAAACCTGAGTCTGGATAGCTGTTAACCCAGCCAGGACTCAAACCAGATACCTCCGAATGGAAGTCTACAGCGTTACCGCTCTATGTTGCGGGGAGCAATGGTCCGGACTGGCTACCTTGAAAGATCCTGCAATGTCCTTGAGATTATAAAACACGGCCCGGACAGATTACTCAGACGCCATATGATCCTTTAAGTTGGCTTTAGTCAAAGAGATTTATTTACCTTTCAAATTGCTTCGTAATGTTTTGATGTTCGTGCATAAAGAAGCTTACATAACTTAGAGAGACCAAAATGTGAAAATAAAACACGAATTTGCGCGAAGATCATACAAAGACGATGAAATTATGCTAAGGATAGAATATTTAAACCTGGTAATAGAGGCAGCAAGAACCTCTGAAACGATGGTAAACATCTGCCAGACTACAAAGCATCACAACCCAGAAGACAACCATCTTCACCTATATTTAGTAATACACAAATCATTAATCAGTTTCTATTCAGAATTCACAATTTAAGAAAATGTTACATCGACTTCATAACGTTTCATCAAATCGTTCGTCACTGATTCGTATTTCAACGGGATGAGTAATCAGTAAGACTTAATAATCTATGATCTGAAGCTTTCACGGCGACTAAGCATAATTAATTCTTCTCGGGCTACCAGCCGTGTAAGGTTGCTTAATGAAGAAAACACCATTGTTTATTTCTTCATTAAGCCACCTTAGCCCGAGAAGAATTAATTATATGCAAAACTTAAGTTTACAGCTATTTAAATAAACTTATTCTTGAAAATTCCTACTAAGGCCTTAAACTCAAAATGAATACATGCTATATTTTCAATATATATTCTAACTCAGGGGTGGTCAACCCAAATGATCTTTCGGGCCACTTTGGAAATGCATCATAACTCCGCGGGCCACATATAAAATTATATATCCCCATATTAGATTTAGATACACTATAGACACTGTAAACTCATGAATAAAACAGGCAATATCTGTCATATATTCGCAAGAATATTATTTTAAAATCAAAGTTAATTTTTTCTCATAATTTCGACAGATAATTTTTGAATATATGGATGCACAAATAATGTATTTTTTTAATACATTGGTTTTCACTACTTTGGCCATTATAAAATAAATATATTTTGTAAAAGTGTGATGAATCTCGCGGGCCGGAAAAATGTTCAAGGCGGGCCGCGGGTTGGCCACCCCTGTTCTAACTAAATCTACGGAATGGAATCCTTCTTGAGAAGCTGGACTGTACACCCAGCTACTCAATGAATTCCCGCAATGGAACCCAAAAGACTATTAGCGTGATCACAAGAGCCCTCACTGATCACTATCCTAAGCCAGATCAGTGTAATCAAAGAACTAAGAGCCAATGTGTTTGAATGGGATTCTTGTAATGCAAGATGCATCTCTAGCGATCTCGGGAGTATCACACATGCACTCTCTCTTTCTTCCACAGAATTAACAACCAAGCTCTGAGCTCATGCAAAGAGCAACATCCCATTCAAGTATGTACCAACAGGTTTAACTGTTTTCTTTTTCTGATTCTCAAGGTTTTTCGTCGTTATTTTTATCGTGAGCGCAGAAGCAGCAAAACAACTTTTTTATCTCTCAAAGTAGGAAAGTGCCTCGACCACAAAGCATTCAATATGCAGTTCTTATTATCCCAGTTGGATTAATCTGTATGTTATTTTACGACGTTTTTCAGGTTTAGACACCCTTCAAGGCTTAAGACTCCCATATGCTAATCCGAACGTCGGCGGATCTATTTTCCCCAAGTTTTTAGATTTTGCTGCTTCAACCCAGTCCTTAGGAATAAAATTGTCAGAAGCGTATTTTTAACTATATATATGACAACCCATCCAAGCTAAGAACACATGTCCAACTAAAAGACGAACAGGTGAACAGCGGCTGTAGAGAAAAGTAACGTTAATGGAATTGCATAATTAAAGGAAGAAAATAAAAGTTTACAATTGCCGCCACTTGACGGAGCTAGTGATCATCCGCGTGTTCTGTAATAATTTAAAAAATATCCGCCAGATGGCAGTATATTCCGTTAGTTTACGTGAAACAATAAAAATAATTAATTAGTATATCATTAGCCATCGGCCATGCTTACAACAGCGTATAATGGAAAGTCCACGTTAAACACGTCAATTTCTCGAGACTCCTATTCGGTACCATTATTTTATAGTGATTTACTGTGTTCATTAATGAGATAGACATTTTATGACGTGGGGGTGTCAGACACTTTCAGAACAAAGAGATGGAATCAGTTCCGCTTGCATGTGGCCAAGGGAGGGGTCAAATAGCCAGACAGGTGAATAGAACATTATACTATTCCCAACGATGGCCACGTCATTAAGTCGCAGTCGATGGATTGGTGTATTTCAGTCTGCTGCAGCCTCTGGACTCTGTTCTTTATTGAAGGTAGTCGGTTTTTTCGAGGTTAATTACAGAGAGAGATTCGTGGGCTAAACTGACTTGTAATCATTCGAGGTTCTCGCGGTAGTCTGGTAGAAGTTTACCAACGTTTCAGAGTTGCTTGCTGTCTCTATCATCAGGGCAAATATTGTCATCTTCATTAAGACAACAGCTTCTGAATTGTTTGATAACAAATATTCCCTGAATTCATTCGTGAATGCAACTTTGATTTGAGATATAGGCCCTATTAACAATAAACAATATTCCATCTACAACTTTCCAACCGGTCTCCTTCAATAAAAACAGCTTATTATAAAAACAAAACATTTCACTCCTTTCTTGAAGACTATCACGACCTAATACCCATACAACCTTGACACCAAGATGGCTGCCACATAGTTGTCACATCGTTACAATCACAACAGTGAAAATGTTAGGTTATGTAATGATATTGTACCTACCAAATGCCGAGGTAGATCGGTTAACACCCCCGCTTTGCATTCATAGTGCCTCTGGTTCAAATCTCGGCCCGGGGACCGGCTATCCTGATTAAGGGTTTTCGTGGTTTTATTCCCGTCCCTCGAAACAAATGGAAGGACCATATTAAATTAGGCCATAACCAATTCTTTCCAGGTCATTTTTCACTGATATCCCATAGTTCGGCTATGTAGTTTATATTTGTCAGCGTCATTAAATGCACCATAAATGAGATAAATATGTATTAGGTCTACTTACAACGTCAAGTGTCACGTTGACGGGCGGACCTGCTTCGTAGTGTCGGGTTGAGAGGACACTGTTACCGACCAATGGGTTCCCCACGACATCTGTCGTCATCCTTGACACATTACAAGCGCTTCCTTCACACCTGCAACAAATACCCACAACTACATGATAAATCAAATGGTACACGTGGGAATTGTGCAATGCGTGCAGTATTTCGGTCGGAAGCCTCGATTGAAAAGTACGCTTCGAAATCTAAACGTTGTCCTACGCTGTGTCGTACTTTACGAGGCTTTCTTGTAGAGAGTCGCATGGAAAAATGGTTGTGAATAATGAACGGATGGAAATACGGGAGATGGTCATGGTGTATTTTAATACATTATCCTGCCGTTTACCTGAAGGTACTTGAAGGAAAATTGAAGATCTGAGTCAGAACAGGCGGTCTGCACAACCGAGAATAAACCCGGGATTTCCCTATTACGAGACACAGACGCTAATCACTCAAACGTGGCATTCCATGCGAGAGAAATATATAAATGCATCTGACAGACGAGTATGTGCGATATCAAGCACTATTATGACAAGACCCAATAACGTTCTTTATAAATATGGCGATGAAACTTGTGATATCTTACAACCATCGAAATCACTGAAGGTGGCTGTCTTCTTCAAACTCACCGCCGTTAAAACCTCAAATCCTACACGAAATCACTGTCAGCGTTTCAATAAAGACCTAATTTCCGGTATCGCCCACGTAAATTTACCTAATGTTCGCAGTCCATGGTACTGTTTTTAACTATTTTCTCGTAAAGCGTATCACTTATGCCTACACATAACCATGTGTTACGTAGGCGTTAAAGCTATAGTTTACAGTCGGGCGTAACACTCATTGTGCGCCAAGGTGTTTTAAGTTGCGGGGAAATGCACACTCCATAAACGAAAACTCACGGTAGACAAGAATTTAATCAGTTAACAATAAAATTCGTCACGCGTCCACAGAGGTGAGCGAGATATTGTTCGTTTATGGTTGACTTGTCAGGGTACGTTTAACGAATCCTTCTCATGACCATAAAAGAGTTAGCAACCGTCAGTGGGGGCAGTTACAGGCAATGCTAGCAGCATTATGGCCATTTGGAAATTTTCCAAATGTTTCGATGTTAGTGTTTATGACTATCACATGTTGCATCATGCCCCTGACGCGGCCATATTGGTCTGTTTGGCTTGCAGGTTGCGTAGCGTTCCAAATAAGGCAACGCATATCTGTATCAAGTACAAACGTACCTGCGTAAGTAAGTGTGGGTATGCACTGAACTTGCGTGGGAACGAATTTCTGGTTTGTAAATTTAGTTTTGTTTTATAAAACTCGAGATTTGTATGTGGAAACTTCCTTCAACTGACCAGGTTAAAATTATTAATTTTCTTTGTTTAAGACATAATCCTAATTACGCAGAAATTAGAGGGAGTGAACGGGGCAGCATGTAGGGCAAAAACTTGTTAGGGCGGAGCTTTAAGTGCCAAAAAAGTAAATAACACATGAGGCACACTTTGTTGTATAAACCGTTTCGTTTTCTAAACAGTCTTTGTGCGAGTTTGCACAAAATACATAAGGCAAAGCACAGTCAGGGAGGTTGCCGTCCGTATGTTCCATTTTCAATATTATACGATTTTCGATTACGTTTAGGACGAATTTTCATTTTTTTAAGATCTGGTTTAATCTGAATTATGCTTCGTATCTATATAAAACAATCCCTAATACATATTAAACTAAATTCAATACCGATCTTACTAAATTATTGTAATAAATCATTGCACAAAAGTATATAAAATTCAGACTGCATTAAAGTTATATTTTCTTAATATTTGACTAAGCACAAGGGAAAATAATGGTTCAACTCTGTTCAAACTGATTAGTTTCTGAGCATGAGATTAATTAATGCAATGTCGTCCCTGCGCTTAATTAAGCACCACATCACCAAGACATGAGAAACTGGAGGTATAGCTCCACACATTCTCAACCTTGGAACTAGATAAATGTGAATAGTCCGCTTCACAAGCTGGCCGCTTTATCCCAGAGGTAAGATTCCCCGGTACCCATAGGTCAGGAGGCTGGGTGGACCCCAGAGCAAGTCTGAACGTAGTGCTTCAGTCAGAAATCGAACACTGGTCCTTTAGCCTGTATTCTATCCACTATACTGACTGAACTGTACTAACTGTAACAGAAGGTTTATATCTCCTATAAATAAATACCGAGGACAATGAGATATGCTAAATAGCAAAGAACTCATTTGGAAAATATCCTTCCTAGCTTTCTTCTTGCTGTAAATACACCATAAACCTTTGTTGTCATTCTGATCGACTTCATTACACCAAGAAGCAGAAATAAGTTACCTTGCCTTCTTCATATATGGGCAAATTCTGTCCAGTCTGCATTGATCAAGCCTCTCTCTTGCTGAGTGTTTTAGTCATGACTGAATTGCAAACTTTCACATAAAACTTCACTCGTGCTTCAGCGCATAACGATTCTAGAACTCAGTGCATGCGTCTGTAACATTCTTCACATGTGAAAATTCGGTCTGAGCTTGAATCTGACCAATACCGAGACGGCAGTGTGCTTAGGCAGAAGAATAAATTTGAGCTTCACACATAACGTACTAATCTAATTTTCTACAAGGTTTGTATGCTTAATAAAAGCATTTTATGCTTTTCACATGTCTGCTATCGTCCTTATTGGCATGGAACTATTTTGGAAGTAAATGGTCAAAGCAAATTGTGTCGGATGAATTTCGTGGTGTTATACAGTCCCAACCATGTTTTCTTTGACGCTATAGAACTCAAGTAATTGATATAACATCGTCAAATAGCCTAAAGATGAACCAAGTGCCTTCTGCGTGTCCGGTTTATCCAAATTTCATTTTTTAATCGCTTAACAGCTCGATCTACGAAATTATAGGTCTTGCACTTAGGCACTGGATTTTTTTTCTTTTATATCAAGACCCAGAACAGCTCGAGACCCTCGCCAGTCTCCTACACGGTAGGGGGGCTCTTTCCTGGAGGGGACAGCTAAGCTCTGCGTCACCATCATTATTACCTCCAACAATACTTGGTGAACGGCATAAACCACGAAATTTTTAGATGTGTAATCTTATGCTGCCAGGAAAAACAATCTTGACGACTCTCCTGCCTTGCAACAACCTTCAAGGGTCAAAGTGATCAAGTGATGGTGCACACCTTGCTGACGACACACAGTCCTTGACACGCCCACTCGCTGGATTTCCTACCGTCCTGCGTGTTTCTCTTACATCAAGAATGACTTACTGTCGCTTCAACATTGCAAGCTTCGAGCCCTTCGTCTTACCAGAGGTCCGTTCCCTTTTTAAGTACTTCCTCTGCGAGTGAGAGCTCACATCCCCACTCCACTTTCCATCTCTCATTCATCCGTTTATCATCTACCTTCCACACTTCCAAACGCCTTCTTCCACCAACCATCTTCACAAGATAGACGAACGGACACTGCTTACTTGCCTGCCGTGGAGCAGCGGCTAGCATTTCTGTTTCGTATTCTAAAAGTTCGTGGTTCGAATTTAGATCTGGAGGCCAGGTGACTTAGTTTCTTCAAAATCATCGTCAGTCTGGCCTGGAAAATGCTGTGATAGTACCTTAAAATAGCCTACAGCCGATTTTATTACGTCCTCGCCAGGGTATATCGTATTCTTTGAACACTTAAATGGCGCGATCTGTAGCACTATACACAAGTGTGCGTGGGAACACATCTTGTCCTCATGTTCCTACACTTCGCCGTTCCAAAGCCTCGCCAAATTCCTGACACGCCTACTCCAAACGCAGGCACGAGAACACTATTGTGGGTTACCTATGCTATGGGCAACATGACAAACCTTCATTTTAAACTTATAAGGATCTCTTCCCAATTCCATTGTTTCCTAGTTAAGATAATGAACAGACTTGTCTTCACAGTAACAATAGCTGTCTGCTAAGCCATAAAGTCACGTACATCGCCCTGACGATAGAGACAGTAAGTACTTCTGAAACTTCGGTCACTTTATTCGAATCCCGTGTATGAACGGAATATCTTGACAAACAGGGTATAACTGAATATAATTCAATCATAGAGCTACTTGTCATTTAATGATTTGTTTGGTTGGTAATAATTTGTAATGACAGTGCTAAGTGTGTTTGAGAAAACCTCCATACTCAATACAATCTTAATCTGTGTTCTGTCATCTGTCAAGTCATGTGTGGCCTTTAAAAATACAAATCGAACTGTCTTAATAAACTTATAGATCTTGTTAACATACTTAAGTTTTATTTTAAAATTTTTTCTTTTGGTCATGGTTAGTAACTACTTAAAACAATAAATTATTTCTCTGCGCGATGTGGTATTATGGCGTGATTGATTACCTTTGCAAGAATATATGTGTATGAAATAAATTAACATCATAGCCAATAAGTTATAACAATTGCAAAGAATGCCTTACGTAACTACTGCAGATTTGAGTAAACATTTCCATTTTGTAATGAATTTCCTTGAATTGGACACCTGACGAGTCTACATCTTAAGTGCAATTTCCGTAGCAAGTTAGGTTAAAACTAAATGTGAATAATGATACGCGGACATATTCATTGCATTTAACATTAAATATTCTGGGTCCGTAGAGCGTATTACTACACAAATATAATCGTATTAAAGGCATATAAAATGACTTATCTCTAGTTTAGATTCCAGTTGAAAGACCTACATTATTCGTCAGTACTATGTCGTCCTTCAATTGCAACCTCGTTTTATCCACCTCAGTCACTAGGCTTTCATTTCGAAACAGCGTCATTTACATTTCACAACAACATAAAAGACAACCTAACCAATTTCTTCGACCGATCTAAAAGAAACTAAAATCCAGATCTGACAGTGCTGTTCTTCTAAGCAAGATATTTCGCGTATAATACGGAAAGGATCACGGAATTTGAAGCATTTCGAAACTACGATTTGAGGGCTCAGTCGGAAAACAGAAAAATTCTCCTTTTCTTACGATCATGATATTTGGCACTTTGTCAATAATAGCTATAAATGACTGATTCTTTGGTTATTTAACGATGTTTTTTACAGACTAGACACGGAAGCGTAGCGCTTACGACATACTTAATTGCAATATTCACACGAGGTCTGAAGTATTACGCAATTCGGCCGTCTCGTGTTTACGGAAGTTCGACTGGTAAACCCCTTTCGGGGCCGCGGGAACAAATGTCGATCATCAGTGCGTGACGTCACAATGAGCGGTCACCGATACGGTAATTTGAATCTAATGTCATCCAGAAAATCGGCCGTTTATAATTTAAATTTTTCAGAGAGCACCCCGTTTTAAATTAGGAGGCAAACGTGTTGTCTTTGGAAAAGAATCATTATAAACACTTACATAACAATATTTTGTAATACGTAAATTACATAAAGTTAATTCAATACAGTGAACGGAAAAGAAGAACTGGGAAGAATCACTTAAAAACGATCATTTGTTGACGCGCCTTGATTGAAATCCATTTGAGTTTTTCAGTGCTCGGAATTAAAATACTAACTAGTCCTGTCCCCTGTAGCGAAATATCTATGCTAGATAAATTGTATTGTGATACTTATTTACTCACATATATAAGAACAGAAAATTAAAGTCACATCCTTGACAGCAGATCCAAAATCGCGCCTTTTATATGCGTACAACAACAACAACAATAACAACAAAGGAAAATATTTACAGGGGTTGGTTGCGCTCGCAGATTAGTTGAGACCTAACGAAAGAATATTCGGTGCTGTTTGTTCGTTTGTGTTCACTCATTAAGTCCGCGCGTTACTTAACACGCAAATTACGAATTACACCGACATCACGTCAAAACTCATCACTTCCCGTATACTTTTATCCATTAACAAATAAACCAAAACACTTTTCTGTGTCCTTTACTTAATTATAACACTGTTTCTCGTGCATGTTTGTGGTATTGCACAATTTATATTTTTAAAAGCAATAAATAGCTTCAACTGTTGAGATACGTCAAGATTACAGAATTGAATTTATTGTTATTGCAAAGGCGCTCATTTGTAACACGCTTCAGGCTTTTAATACGTCAGCTACTTACTATTCTGTAACAGAACGCAGAGATTCATCACCACTAACACCAAAACACACCACTGGAAACAATCGTGGCCCAGCTTAACTCTGCACCAGTCATCAAGGCAATAAGCAACCCTGGAACGACGGTAAACTTCTACCAGACTACACGGCGCTACAACCCAGAAGACAGCAAGCAGTCTTCAGCCTAACGTATGAGTGCTCTAAGAATCTCTGCTTCTTCTCTCTTTCTTTTTAGGCTTAATGAGTCGAATGAAGCATCAACATTTTAAAACTCTAGTAAGAATTCTTGTAAATAAACAAACTTGCCAACTTGTTTAGCGTAGGTTGGGTTGCCTATGGAGAGCGGGTACATAAAGAGTAGGCCTCCTTCTGAAGGTCGAACGCGTGCTGCAATGGTCTCTGATGACCTTCTTTGTCCTTACACTTCCCCACCTACGTCTCTTTCTGCTTCAGGTGTATTAACACAGAATTCAATTGCGCAATTACTTTAGTATCTTAAACTGACTGTCCATAAACTTTATTATCGTATTTCGATTGTAAGGAGCATCCTTGATTTCGTAATAGGTTTTCAGGGAAAAAGACGCTATATCGATTCTTAGACGCAACTTGATTTCAGAAATGTTAAAATGTGAAAAAGTGTGTCTTAAAATCGAGAAGACATAGTCATTGTAAATCACTACTCAATCGACTTTATTATACATGAAACTGTTTTAGCAAAGTATGGAGCCTTCCCGTCGCTGCGAGAGTGAGTCTATAAGGCAAATTCCCGTTAATAAAGCAATGTGTCGGTATGAATTGCTATGGTAACTATGATGATGACGCAGTGCGGCTTGGCGCCTTGCAGGCGCAGGCAACCTGTCAGCTCGTTTCACGTAACTCACAGAGAGTCATTACACAGTTTAATGATATTAAAATCTTTACTTCCAGAGACGCCAGACCTTTCTGTTTCTTAGTCATGCAGCGGTTCTGTTACCAAGGCTGGCAAATTAATATTATAGAAGTATTGCTGTGAACATGACAAGAAATATAAGAATCCTAATTTACGTAACGACACTTTTACTATGTCACTGATTATGTGGCTGGACTGTGGACAATTAATTGGAAAGAATATGGAAACACGAGGTCGTTACCTGTTTTTAATTCTATCCCACAGATGATTTCCACATCAGTTCTTTGCAATTTTTCATAGTATATCAGTGACCTTGATGTTCATTTATTGCAGAAACAAATTCTCAGAAAGAGAATCTCACTGCAGATAGCATACTACTTATTAACAATTTTCGTTTTCTTGTATTTATTTAAATACAGACCACGTGGAAAGAGTTTCAATTAAATGCTTAATTAGATATATGTTATATTACGAAAAAGAATATTATGTGCCGTTTATGAGGTCAATTATAAATTTAAATTTGAGGTCAATGTTTTAAAGAGTTTCAATGCACCAATAAGAGCCAATTTTTTAAAAAGGCAGACAATAAAAATTTTCATCTAAATCAGTAATTTCGTATATAAACACGCTTTGACCAATGGACACGAATTCCAAATGATACTTCATAAATTTCGAGCAAAGACTGAATAAAATAAGGGCATACTGAAGCATTTCCTAATTTGTCTATAAATGTCAGTGGACCCTCCTGACCTGCGGACTAAACACGACCCACTGGAAGCCGGCGCCCGCTCTCCGGCTTGTCTTGCACTCGCCAGATGCACTCAGCGAATGGCTGGGTTCCTCCACTCCTTGTCCATATAAGGGTACGGCCCGAAACACAGTCGGCAGGCTGCGGCGTCGCCAATGACCACAGATTTCACGCTTGTTACCCCCTCCTCTCACGATGACTTCGTATCTTCATCTCTACTCATTATGAAGAATCCTTTTGTGTGGTCATTGCGTAAACAGCACAAAAAAGTGCCATCTGTAAGAAAAGTATATCTCCAAAACCGCTCAACATATTTCAATTAAATTTGGTATTACTCTTCTACATTATAACTGTTGATGATTAAATTTAATTCTGGGTTAAAATCAGCCCGAAATATTATCCATTTTCATGAAGATAAAATCAATCCTTGATAATTATAACAAAACTAACTCAATGCAACAGACTCCTTGTTGAGAAGCTAATAGTCGCAAGATTCCAAAAATGTGTATTTCAAGTAATATATAGATTTCGTAAGACCTAGCACTTTTAATTCAAACACCTTTTTAATGCAATGAGTATTCAGCGAAACAAATGGAAAAGTCAATATAATCTTCTCGGGTAATCAGCCGCGTTAACTGGTTACCGTAGTAAACCAACGTTTCGGGAACAAACTCTGTCCCCATCTTCAGGGTTCTGATGTGACTGGATTCTCGGAAGTCGCCTGTGTGACTGCCTGCTCGGGACCAGTTCCGAAATTTTCAGTTTTGTATAGACCACTTTGGGCTTACAGGATGCAGAGGATAATATTAAAACGTAGATAAGTGAACTCCCGACCATGAAAATAGATTTTGGATTTCTTTCCCACGAGAAAACATTCTACACGGCGTGGCATGTAAACCAACGTTTAAGTTTGAAGGTGCCTAGTTTCTCGTTGTGTGCCTTTAATATCCTCCCTACTTGTATTCTTTCTTTATTTATCGTTGACATGTCAACATTTTTCTGACTCTGATTCGACCAAAAGAGCATTGTTGTGTCAATGTCAACCTTAAAAATTAGTGCACGACAGGTTAGGACTGATTGCCCGAGAAGATTTTATTGATTGTACTCGCAGCGAAAGTCTCAAATCCTATAAATGGAAAAGTGTTTCCTGTTTGCTTAATGTGAAATGAACCTATGTAACACAATTAGCTTCTAGCAACAACTGCGTCTCTTCAGTACTATCAATATCGTGGAGAGATGGCGTTCGATAAAAAGGCCTTTGCGAGCGTCACTGCAGTCAGACTTATTATGCGCCCACATCTCTCAAAATCCGGACAAGAAACCGTACATTTAAATGGCGATTGTCCTGATTACAGAGGCAGCCAGCACCTTTGAAACGTGTGTAAAATTATAAGAACTACACCCGGCAACTTCCCAGAAGACAGCCATCTTCATACTCGCCCCCGCGAGAAACTGAAATTTCGCCTAACATTCACGTTGTGCGTCTCTACTACATTTTGTACACCCTGTTCAAAGTCCTAGATTAAACTAATTAATATTTAAGAGACTTTCTAAAGGTCTGTGTCAACGTCTGATTCATGACTCCACAATTATGCTAAACACTGTCAACTGTCTTAAGGTTTAATGAGTCTACAGCTAGCGTACCTAGTACTTATAGTGATTGCTTGCCATTATACTTCCATTCTTTTTTATATTAGTAGCAACAATGAGGATCGAATTTGGGACGCTTTTGAATATAGTCTTTAAGCTAACCAATCAAATAGACGTGTTTGAAATTCTATTCTTCTATATTAAATAAAAATAATTCCCAATATGAGGCACTATTTTACACAAGGGCAACATATTGTCAACTGACTCATACTTAAAACTTTTGACTTTTCATTAATTATGTTATTATTATCCGATTAATTCTTTGGTATTTTACTTATCCAACGTTTTAATTTTTAAATTACATATTACTGACGACGTGTTTAACCTAAGATTGGTCATGGGGATCGTTTAAGTAAATACGTAGATAAAAATAATAACAATTTGATAAAAATAATCAGAGATAAAAATTCATTTTTACAGAGTATAAAGAGTATGTGATGATTTCAGATCGACACGTGGCGACTTGTGAGATAAAGGTTAAAGGCACTGAATTAAATGTTTTCAATTACGGGGTAGAGATCTACCACCAATAGCGTTATTTGCAATTAAAGAAAACAAAAAGCCACTCTGGCTGTCAAACTAATGGTAAAGCATGTTCTAGCGTATTAGCTTCAGACGTACTGAACATTTTCTCTTTACATTCTGTGCTACAGTTCACAAACACATAAATGGTGATTATATGTGTGTAATTATCACGAACGAAATTTTAACTACAATTCAAAGAGCTTAGTGTCTCCACTAATTTCTTGTGGTCGGGAAACTCGTTTATTTAATGCGTAGTTGTTTCTCTTTTAATATTTCTCGACAAAAAATTCTTTCACGAAAAGGCAAATTTGTTGGAATTATGGGCCTTTCCTTGTCCATTTGTCCATCCATGCTGTACATGACCTCGTAGGTTTATACTTTTCCTCTTATATCCTCCTTAAGATATTCTAAGAAGCTTTATTATTCAATTCTCCCAAAGAGGACTGAGAGATCTCGTCAAAGTTACATGTTAATGAAGTGGACATGAGTCATCGCGAACCTAATGAAAGAGCTCGTCATGGTCACGCTGCTTTCATTTAGAAGATGCCGAGTTGCATAAATCACTACTATCAACATCCACTGAATAATAACTCCACCACATCCTTCAACAGTTCATAAGTGCTTAGCTGTTGAACAATCTTCTTGCTTGTACAAAACACAAAAATTCATAATTTTTTCCACAAAACCCCGCCATTGCGACCTTCTCTGAACCATCTCACTGTAGTTTATCCTTCCACAATCGCGTCTCTTTCCATATTTAATATTATCCTTGGTCTATCAAGTTGTCCATTACTTCCTTTATGAAGTTCTCGCCGCGGCGGGTATGAAGATGGCCGCCTTCTGGGTTGTTACGCTGTTTAGTATGGTGGATACTTGCCGACGTTTCAGAGGTGATCCTACCTCCATTATTTGTGCGATAAGTAAGCCGCGCAACAACCCAGAAGATGGTCATCTTCTTTTCTTCATTTATTTAACGATTTTCTGTAAATCACATAATCTATACGGCGCCGACATAAGTGATAATTAAGATAAGAACAGTTACGAATGATACTGTAGAAAGCTGCATCTGTTTTAAGGTTCTCCAGCACTTTCCTTAAATGTTTGATTAAAACTACAAAAAAATTCAAATTAACCGGCCTCCAGCTTGAGATTTCCAACTGTGGAATTCCCTACTACAGAGTACGAGTAAAATTCATATGAGCACAACACGACTTTGATCCTTATGAAGAAACCAGGACAATTCGGAGTGACTGTGGGCTGACGGCCGCATTTCGAGTCCTGGTAATAACAGTAACTATATATCTTTGCCGCCACGTTTATACCGAGCCTAGGGTATAACAAGTTTCCTGTCTAGTAAGTATCAGAACCTCCTTCTGCAGGGTAAATTATTATAGTCTAACGCTGAGATCTAGAATGCGTGGGGATTTACCTCAACGCCTCCATACGCGTTTGTATCGTGGTTCTTTGACACAAGAGCAGTTTTTAATCAAAAATAAACATCTTGAAAGAAAATTCGTAACACCACAAGTCAATTACTTGCGAAGAATTATTGTAAAAATGGCTGGTGGTAGCGTTTGTAAGCCGATGACACATTCTTCCATGACAAAACTTTTTTATTACACGCACCTTCAAAATGTAGGTTACAGAATGACACGTTTCTTATTTCCATTTTTATCGTCGTTTACTGCTCCTTTATCGCCATTACCGCCACATTACTTCACATGTGTGTCCCTGGACTAAAAAGCGCAAGGATCACGATTAGCGTTTCAATTTACTCAAACTTTCCAGCAATGTTCCTTATTGTCCTTAGATGCGCCTTTGGCACTCACGCGCTGAGAACAAACACACACCTAAGGACATGGCCTTTCATGTGCCGCCATTTCAAGTTGTTCCAGCTTTTGTTCACTTTACCTACTAAGTTCACGGCAAACGCCTCTCTACCCTAGAAATGTATTAAATGTTTTTTCCTTGCTATCATCACTCCCCAGTTCTCAAATACATTTTGAAAATTCACTAGCAACTTTATCTGTTCTTCGCCTCTGTCGAGGGAAAGTTCTAAGTGCTTGAAGAGACAGTTTCCAAAGAAATGCAAATAGTACGTATCCTGTCACCAGAATGTACGACAAGAACGTAACATAATGACAGCTGCTAAATCAATTAAGAATGTTGTGAAGTTTTAATATTTGATAATAATAATAATTCAATTCTTTATATTAATATAATAATAATAAAAACAAATCGTAATTATATTCGAGATAAAATTAAGAGCACGTTAAGTTCCAGAAGTGTTTGCTATCATTCAGTACATGTTTTCAATTTCGTACAAATCTAAAATCTTTAAGTTTAAAATAGACAGAATCGTACTTTTACCTCTTGTTCTATAAACATGTGAAACTTCTTCTTTTACATTGCATAGAGCACGGTGTGTGAGGAAAAAGTGCTTAGAATAATACTCAACACTGTGAAACAGGAAGTAAGAGAAACACGGAAAAATACAATAAATACAATAAGAATAAGATGCAGTAAGCACAACGTATTGGGAAATTAATATCAATTTTGTTTGGAGAACTTCAAGAACCTAGACATATATGGGAGGATAACATAAAATTAATTTAAAAAAAAAATTGGTGGGAAGTTATGAGCTGGATTCAACTGACTCAGTATAAAAGAAAAAGCTAAGATTCTGTGAACACAGAAAAAACCTTCCGGTTACATAACAGCAGGGCATTTCTTCACCAGCTGAGTAACTACCAACTTTTAAATGATGGCCAAGGCTGTCGTTGGACATGATCCTGAGCCAGTTTAAACAGGCTTCCTTACCTGCAACCAATTTCCCCAAGATCCATACTCTCATCTGCTTCTTGTTCTTCCTAACTGACCACTTTCACAGAGATTTGCCTCGCAATCTTCGATATAGCATTCGTTAAGATCTTATTCTACGCTATGTAGTCTGGGCTACTGGAAAAACGTCGTTAAACTATACCATGGATATCATTAAAGTAACCTCGGGAGGGACCTGAATTTCTCATCATGGCCGACAGCCATGATATTATATTACCAGTAACCGAAAATCCGAAATCGAAATAGAACAAAATACTGATATGTCAGTGTAAAAAACACTGCTCGCTAACAGGGTTCCGATGAAGGAAGGAGTTGAATAACTTTGTGCGCGTGTTTTGTACACTCCCAGCCGCCTATCTAATTGATAAAGCAATCAGTACGCTGTACTTGATGGGTTTTCGTTTAGTAAATAAAGAAATGATGCTAGCGGATGCCTGCTAAGGGCGGACTGGCTTTGCCTCCACACGACCTGCCTGGCACGCCCTGTGTGTGGGCTGAATATGCTTCAGTCGGAGGACACTTGCCAACAAGAAGGCGGGACATCTGCAACGTGGACGTTAAATTTATTTGTATTAAACCCTGACGAATCAAGAGCACTTTTCCTGTAATGTCCAAGTAGAAAATTTCCAGGAAATTAGAACTTAACTTTCAACATTAGAAGTATCTACGCCACTGAAATCAGTACTCGGCAATTTCAATTAAATCTACATTTTTGAAATCCAAGATTCATTATAATTTTACCCTCAGTCCGTCAATAGATTTACTATAAATAATAATTTCCAAAAGATTTACCCACAAAAATTATGCATCGCCTATGCGACTTCCGAGGTATCCAGTCACATCAGAACCCTGATGATGGGGACAGAGTTGGTTCCCGAAACGTCGGTTTACTACGGTAACCAGTCAACGCAGCTGATTGCCCGAGAAGATTTTATACATTCTAAAGTAGTTTTGAACATAATTCAGAGTCAGGCTTTTGTGCTGAAGATGTCGAACAACTGAATAAAGATCCTGTTCTCAAGGAATGTGATATGGAAGTTGGTTTCGGGTGAATATGCGACAGTGCCATTTGACTAGTCGGGAAATTACACTGAGAAGCGCAAGGAGTATGACGCTAAATGCTTCTTTAAAAACGAGCGGATGTGAACGATTGCAACACCCGTGTTGCGTGTTCGAAGAAATGGACGTGCGACAACGTTACGTACCTGGCCTTACGTCATACTCGTGCGGAGTGAGCAGTCCCTTCTTCTGTCTAGAGCGACGAGATGCTGCAGTCAGAATGTAACCTTGGAACCACAAAAACTAACCTGTTCATATTTGCTTTACTCACAAATGTGTTTGCATGGTCCAGGGGTTTGTAATCCATGTTCAGTCTGTTTCTAACCAACAAACTCTCTGGTACTAGCCTAAAACGCGATGGTTCAGCACCTCTTGAACCTTGCCAGTCGATGCCATCCAGACCCAGTTCCATGCATATTCCATAACAACAGCCCATTTCTCCAAGATGTACCTACATGAAGATTTCTGTCTTCTGGGTTGTTGCGCTGTGTAGTCTGGTCGATGTTTACCAACGTTTCAGAGGTCATACTGCCCCCTGATGACGGAGGTTGGTAAACATCTACCAGATTACACAGCGCAACAACCCAGAAGACAGAAATCTTCATACTCACCGCTGTAAAAACCTCAAATCTTACATGGACCTACATGTTTTCCTCCAAATTTATTCTCGGGCTTCCAAGCAGCTTAATTCCAAACGGTTTCCTCAATAAAATTCTGTATGCATTCGCATTCTCCCCCATTTGAGTTAACATACAAAGTCCATATAACCTCCCAATCCAACAAAACACACCAGGACGCTACACTGCATACTTACAAATACCATCGCCATAACAACACCACGTGCCAGAGTTTAAAGCCACATGATTTTGACTACTTAAATACAGTGATCGTGGGTTCGGACCCAATCTATACAGGTATGTCGGTGTTTGTGATGTGTTGTCCTGTATAAGTCCATGCCTTACAATGGGCTAAACAAAAAGAACGGACAGAGACACAGACACAAAGAGAAAAAGAAAACACAGAGAAACACAAAAATGACCGTATGAAACACGCATCCAGAGAGAGATGGGGAGAGAGAGAGACATGGGTAGGTGTAGGTCTGATAACTATACTCAAATATATGTAATATGAGCATCGAGTAGTTTCTTGCTGTAATGGAGACTGGAATGAAGTAATAGGTGGGTTTTGACACTAAATTCCCCTTTACAACATGGCGTTGGCAGAAAGCACTGTTAGGGCAGAAGCCGTCGTGATGACCGCGACACTGTTTCAGACCCTGAGCGGCTCCGTATTTGGTTTGAGAATGAGTCTACTGAGGTCACACTCTTTTAGGTCAGGACTTGTCTCCGGCCCTGTACAACGAGCACCAGTAGATCTCTCTCATTCGCTTGTGAAGAACCAGAACAAGGTCGGCAAAGCAGGCGGGTTCACTTTGATATCTGACGGCCATTGTCACGAAAACAACACGTTGATCGGATAAAATGTAACTACGTAATACAAAGTATTCATGTTTCTACATTGGTTTGTTCTTCTCTTAATGTATTTGTTGACGTTGTACGAACTAAATGCATTTTATAAAACAATAAGAGAATGAGGGGTGTATAAGGGGGCGGGCGAAGCTAAGGCACTATAGCAGAATGAAGGGACTGAGAAAAATACAGAAACCTTCAGCCAGGTTAGCCAGATTCCTTAATTCCAGGATGCATCTATGTAAGAGTGAATAATATTAATAAAAGATAAATCTACATTAACCCTTTGAAGTCAAAGGTCATCTAACTAATGTTTAATAGTTCAGTCCGCATCGCAACACAATTCTTCACCATTACAAAGATCAGTTGATTAATAAAAAAATCATTTGCCTTCTAATCTTCTCTTTCAAGAGATTTCCTCGATAAAATATTGCATAAAATTTGCATGGATTATCTGTCCCTTTTTAATGGCTGTCAGTTGAAAGGAAGCTGGTTGGCCACTCGAAATGTCTTCTGTTTCCTACTACGGGTACAAATGTCGTGATTTCCTGAACTTGAGTACAATTGTTTGTCATTCACAATACACCTTGCATTGAGGGATGTACGATTGTAACTTCTTCCAGGTTGCGAACTTCTATGTATTGTGTCACAACGTCCTTGCCGACTTGTTGGGAACTACAACGCCATTATCTATTTTTCCATCGGCATATTACAATGGACAGCATGCCTTTCTTCGTTTCCCATACGACGTATGGCGATACAAGAAGTTCAGAGAAAAACTTATGACCATTAATTTTAGGTAAATAATTTATGTGTTCAGCGAATAACACAATTTACAAACGGTTAATTATACGAATTAGTTACATGACTTTCCTGCTCATAATTTACACTAGTGTAAATTTAAACTACTGATATTTGTCAGATAGAGATTCAATGTTTAGCGCCATATTAAAACGTATCCTTATTATCCACCTATAATCTAAACTTCACATGCCTAGCTTCAATTGTTCTTAGTCATCGTTATAAAACAGCAAAATGCAGAATTTCCCTTATGGTCATGTTGTTCTATATTGCACAGACAAATTGAAGTAAAACATATGCTCAAAATATTTCTTCGTAACAAAATATACATATATTATTAAAATATACCAGTTCTATTTCAGGCACTTTTTATGTGATAAATATTTAACAGAATACAAGAGAAATAAATTTTGATTAGTTGTGGACAGCTTTGCAACATTACACTTATATCTGAAATTATGTAAGACCGACAATTTCCGACACGGGAATTACAGTCACAATACTGAAGAAAGATTACGATAGCGAAATGAAAAATACGTTATTGGAACATCACTAATGAAAATGCTGGTAACTGAGCTAAGTTTTGTTGAAAGATATTGAAAGACAATATTAATCATTATATATCCAGATTTAATTTGTTGTTAAGTCATACGAATGGTGACAGGTTATAGTGACCGAAAGGTAAAATAGCTCTGTCAACGACGTCAGAGACATATCATGAATTAAATCAGTAAGAGAACACATTTTACGGTATGAAGAAAAAACACATTCTAATTGTTACAATATTTGTTACAACTAATAACATAAAGACCGAGATATCATAGTAAAATTACAAAGAAATCATTTTAAAAATTCATGTAGAAGAATTCTGTGTATGCCTTGGCATAACTTGTTGATTACTATAGTGTACCGGAAATATTTCACGTGGCTGTACACTGATATAGAAGAGAATTCCTTCAGGGAACTTCCACGTGATACAAGACCACGGAGGACAACCTCACGCTCAACAGTACAAGCGGTAGTCCTGCATACGAACCAGCATATGTGTACAGTCTCCCTGGCTTAGCCCGTCTTCCTATTAACATTCCTTGTCCCTGTTGTACATCACTATCCTACCTGACCTTCTGCTTTTGATATGTAACTTTAAAGCCAATTTAGAGGGTTGTTTCAATAGAGAGCGTATTGTAAAGAATGCACTGACATTTCGAAGTGCAGATGAGTTAAATACCTGGCTAAATTTCCAAAGCGTAGAAACTAGGATCATATTTTATGGTACTACCTTAATCCAATCAGCATTTAGTGGCACCATAATTATGCCGAATTCGTGTTTCCAACCAATTTTTAGTTTTCTTTATTACGCTATTAAATTTTTAACAAGTGACTACTGGTACAGCGGTTGCTAGAACCAGCTAATCCACATACTTCCTGTTATGGAAAAAGGGCAATACAGAGCATTGTTGACAGACGTCTGAAATTTGTCGTTGTTATAAATTAATTTAACAAACGTTATAACTCCTCAGGTATTTCCTTAAATTCGTTCTTAACATTATCCTTAACTTCTACCAGACTACGCTGCGCAATAACCCAGAAGACAGCTATCTTCAGAATCACCGCCGTGGAAACCTCAAATCCTACTACGAAAGTCACTGGCCAACATATACTCCTGAAGGAAGTATCCTCCAGTACCTAACAGACGTGTCGTGAGATCCAGAGCCGATCTACAGGTAGATCTTGTGTCAAACAAAATAATAATCCGTTCATCTGTCAGCCGTTGATCCTAATCGCTTATCTCGTAGTTAGTTATTCATACGTTTAGGTGTTTAGCACTGCATCAAAAAGTTCTTTTATTATCATCGATGTATTTTTTCAAGATATCTTCACTATGGAAGCAGATATTTTTCAAGAAAACTTTCTCACAGCACACCTGACCACTTTCTCAAACATCGGGAGTTACGTCACCGATTAGTTGTCAACGTACGAGTCGCAATTTCTTACCCACGAATGGCTATAGAAATCATCAGTACTTCGGTGTCCATATAAGTGATAATGAGAAGAGAAACGGAAAAATGGAGACAATTGCATAACGAAGAGCTCTGCTGTTAGTCCTTTCACCTGTGTAATTAAAGTAATCAAATCAAGGAGACTGAAATGGAACTGCAGTTGAGAATGTATGGGCGAACAAAAGAGACTGCAAACTCATAGTAAAACACTAAACAGACTAAGACTTTTGTTTGTAATTTTCCACGTATTTTCCTGGAAGGACTAAGAGTACAACAACAAGGTTGTACTGGTAAAGCCCTAGATGGTTTGAATCCCGTCCGGGCACAACACTGATGATTTAACGTGTTTGTGGTTCCCTCTTGTCTCTCTAGAAGAGTAAAAGGATACTTCCCCCCAAAAGGCGATAACCGGCTCCTTTTAAATCCTTACCTAAGCACTATTTTCTGTAATAGTTTCATCTCATTTCACACTCTAGGTTATAAAACGTGCTGCTAAAACAATTTCGTTAAATAACATAAAAATCCCGATGAAGGCCACAAACCGTCAGCTAGATGCTGTTCTGCGGGGTTTGGAACCCGATACTTTCCACATCTATGTCAGACGCTCTATGGATGATGGAAACAGCACGCAGTCATGCCAGAATTCGAAATATCTTTTGCGCCAGTTTCAGTTGGAACATAAAAGTCAGTTCAGCGCCACTCTTTAGTTTAATAAAAAAGACAAGCCATCAATAAAATCTTCTCGGGCAATCAGCCGCTTTAACTGGTTCCCGAAACGTCGGTTTACTACGGTAAACAGATTTTATTGATTGTATTCGCCGCGAAAGTCTCAAATCCTATAAGGTAAGCCATGTCTGCATTATATTTTCCCAAATAATAACTGCCAGATAAATTAATCCGTTTACATTAAATCTGTATAAATCTTATGCCAATGAAAATCATCTCATGGTACATATTTCTTCGCTCACTAATATCAAAATTACCAAACCTTTATGGCGCTGTGGATTATAAGTGTGCCTAACATAATACAGACATCCTGATAAAAAGTCGTGCATAAGTAGTCAACGCATATTAATCTGTTATAATAAATTACCTGTCGTTTTCAGACGCAAAGCCTTTTGTTACTTTTTATGGCACTTGTAGATGTAATTAAAATCTGAAACTGAGCACACATGTAAATGCCCTTATAGGTCTGAATCTGGTGTCTGAACAGGTGTTTGACTTTTGGCGTACTATTACCAGCCATTAAGAGACAATTAACACTTTGGTTGATATCGTATGTGCCCGAATTAACTGCGCACCTTTTAGTCAAAAATAACTGCAAAAAAAATCGACTGCGCATTCTATTCGCGCATTTTTAATTCTGCTTGTCATTCATTTTACTGAAAGGAACATGTCGTCATCTCTTTAAATGCGTTATTTTCTTTGTTTTGCGACATTAGTTAAAATACAATAATTGACGAGTTTGGATTGAATGTATCTATTTTAAAGTTAAGGATGTTCTATGTGTAGACCAGAAATCATGCAGAAGGACTTTTAATGAATACCGGTGTACGGTTGTTAAATGCTTAGTATATCGATGTTTGGTTAGTGCAGGATTCAGCGGCGATTTCCTGTGAAGCTAATAATAGTAAACTGTAGTATCTCATAAAAGCATTAAATTGCTTAACTTTTAAGAACCAGGCACTTGGCATATTTGGTATTTCGAAATTATTCAATAAATGTTTTTTTCATTAATTTTAGCTTTCAAAATTTGTATGCATATTATATTCCGTAGCGTATTAAATTTTGATAAATACGGCAAATAAACATGTGAATTACTACTTACTAGGAATGTTGATCTCCAAGATCTCGAATTAAAATCGATAATGTCCCCTGCAGTAACACACGGTCACAAATGACAATACTTGTTCCGTAACAACTTCAGAATTATACGAGCACTTCTCTTGGTTACCGTATAGAGAACACTGTTAACAGGTGTTAAATCACACTGTGACAGACAACCAAGTGCCTGTCCGACGCGCCCGTGCTAGCCAGAGACTACCAGTAAGGCCACTGGCACGACGAAGACTTGTTCTCTCTCGTAGGCGAGAGAGACTGCCTGGAATGGTTCTAGAAGACACCTTCCTGCCCACTGTAACAGCGCTAGAATCTCGTCGCTGAATACTTCAGCGCCCTTATTCAAGCTGCCTGTGGCATATCGAGCGACACGGTGTAGTGGCTGTTGTTTGGTTATTTAACATCGATGAATCAATAATATTTGAGTCTGGATAGTTCATTATGGGCTGGACAACGTGGGTTAGATACACGTTTCTAAGAACGAAAGGAGTTTTTCTCCGCTCTACATCCGTTCCTAACCAGTCCAATGGATTATCGCCCTGATGACGGAGGCAGTAAGTACCTCTGAAACGGCAGTCAATGTCTACCACACTACACGGCAGAACATCCAAGAAGACAGCCATCTTCTTTCTAATATAAAAGCCAATCACATTCAGTCCCATCCATTTCTTATTCTCAAAACTCACTTTCTCAAAATCTATTTTAATACTATTCTGTCATTTTCTTCTTGGTATTTTGTGGCAGCTTTCCAAACGCTGTCTTCATTGATATTCTGATTCCTTCATCCGAGTTACGAGTATAAATAAAAATTGTGTTGCCAATTGAGATCTTATCACTTCATAATGTTCAATGTATTCAGTAACAAGAACATATGACGTCATAAAGACCTACATGCTAACTCCAACACGCAGTGCATTGTGTTTCAGATTTCTTATTCAAGGTAAAGCAATCCTCATTGTTTCTGCTACGTCATAACATATCATCATCTGAAGATAACGGAATCAACCCTTGTCGATGTGCAATATAAAAATTTCGTCTGTCTTCTTCCCATTGTCAAAACATCTTAGGAGACAAACCACTGGAAGCAGAAATGAACTTGAAAATTAATTATATTAGGCGTACATAAAGAGAAACATCGTAATTTGTATTTATATAGATCGCTTAATTAGGTTAATTAAATCAAGCAACTTAAGAAAGCCGGAAACCGTAGCTCAGCTTATATGAAGTTGAATAAAACTAGAGAAAGTCGGCGATGGAACTCCTAAGTAAAGAACGTCAAATCTGTTACGTCATTTTACGAATAACTGTCACGTTACGTGTTCGCGTTCATTAGTACACAACACGAGCTTCGACCTACCTGGATCTCTTTTTCTCTGGCTGTTTACCGGGATAGTAAGAGAAGGTCCATTGTCATCACGTTACTGTGCATCCTCAGGTTAAAGTGAAGACGGCCTCCGGATATGGAAGATAGCTGCGAATATGTTTAATAAGCAGTAGAAATCAACAGATAGCGGGTGACCCTTCGGCTTGGTAGCTGGGTGTCGGGCGCTAAAGAGTCTTATGTTATAAATGATCATTAGGAGCCTCAGATTTGGATGATTCTTTGTAACGACCTAAGAACAAGATACCGCCTCACTTCCATTCTTCACAGATTCTAATTGAATCGCCCCAAGATTGGAGACAGATCACCAATTATGAAGCCGAAACAACTTTCATGTACTGTCCCAGTAGTAATGTGGAGAGACAGAAAATTTATGACAAATCTCAGTCAGAAGTGCCGGCATCCGGACAGAAACTGGCATTGAGAACCTTCTCCTTGGGTCCATGCTACTCAACATAATCCGTTATGCATGCAGTTTCTTCCAGAAATGTTACAGATCTATATTAAAGTAATATACATTTAACATAGTCTTTGGGAAATTCAGTCCTTAATTAATACGTTAGAAAGGAAGGGTGCAACTCCAACATACGCGATTCTTGTAGTTAGTCTAAGCTACTATTTGATAACCGTATTCAGTCATAAAATGTACCATTTTGAGCCCACTTTTATCATAAACTTGCATTATATTTTTTTTAATTTTGTTCACAATAGGTTTATGAAACTGGAGACAGCGCCTGCATCTTTCATGCAACATTCCTCTTAATAAAATTTGAGGTCCCAACCGTAATGAAGATGTCGATGTTGATGTCTTACGTTTTAAAGGCGTATGATCTTGTAGGCATATACTAAAGTCTCGGAGGAACATATTTCTTTCACCTTCAGGCATTGATGAAGGCAGTATGTTCATCCAAAACGTTATATTATGACCTATTATAAGTCTACACAGCGGTACAACCCAGAAGACGAATATTAAAGTGTTCAACACCGTAAGAACCTCAATTGGTTCGTCAAAATCGTTGGCACTTTCTGCAGAAACCATAAAAAGCAAGCCACTATGGCCTCCGACTGTATTTAGCAATAGCATCCCTCTCATTCACGGTGAAACTCAGATCTCAACTCCTCTTGGTTAGTTGCCAAAGCGACCGGTTGGTCTAGGAGTGGTCCCAACTTGCCTTACTTGGCGTTGGACCCATGACGCACGTAATATTGTTACGAGTATAAAGTCAGGCAAGCAATTCATTTCATCTTATTAGATGACTAGGGATTTCAACAGCCATCCGTGTGGTAACACAACAAATCTACGAACTTCTGACCCACAGCAGTGCACGTTTCTTATCCTGACATTACTTAGAAATCTCTCTCTAATGAATGAAATATGGCCTTTCCTAAAGCAGGCCCCCCCCCGTTATATAAAAACGTATAACCTACGTTCATTCATAATTCGAACCGTGTCTAGTTATTCTGAAGCTGTAAACTACAAAAACCCGGTGTTAGGTGGACAAGGTGTTTTGCGTACACAACTCAGATTAACAGATTATTAAATTCGACGCGTACATTCATCCCTCGCTGTCATTAAGCATTTGTGCGATACATGTGAGCAATCAGACGTATTTATCTCCTAACAGTAAATCCACCTAAGACACATTAGTTACAACGTAAAATTCAGTTTACACAACAAACGATGTATTACAGTGTCGTGGTAAGAAAAAAACGCATAGTGCGAGATTAAACAGAAAATAAGAGAAAAGGAAACAGGAAAAAACAACGTATACATGAAACGAAGAAACATGCCAGCAACGATCGTGTTTTATAAATGTAGGCCTATATTCACGAAGTTCGCTTTAATATGTGATAGAATGCTATCATACCTACAGCGAACATCTTCACCGAAATTACCTCAAAAACAACAGCTCAGCAAGCAAACACAGTCCAGTTAATAGCTCGAAGAAACAGAAGCTGCTGATATTCACTATTCGTAACCCAGTCAACATCTGTTAAACCCTGCTCTAACGCCTTGCACTATAGGAAACTTCTCTGTCATAGGTGTAACGCTATTGCTCTAAACACAGTTCTGCAGGGGAAGACCGCGTTTATCACTTCGAGAATATAATTCACCCTGCGACGAATCACCAAGCAATGGATGAATGAAGATCAAACTCCACGAATCCTATACTTCGACACAAAGTGTCACGTTCAGGTTGTTTTGCCTTCGAATTCTGGTCGTCCGGCTGCAGCGAGCCATTTTACAGACTGAGCTATGCAGCTGCACGTAAAACCTTTGGAGTCCTTAGAGTATGTCAAACAATATCTTTCTTGATATTTGTTTGGCGCTTATGTGAAGACCTGCACACGATAACGAACGTGAAAGTTAGCATGACTGCAGAAACCGATGACAAATCAGATATGTCAGTGAAGTGCAACGTGTTGGTATTCATTGCTAACATACGAATCGACTGTGGTAAAACACGTTAATATTCCTGTGTAAACATCTGTAATGCTCGGGTACAAGACGAAAACATACAAAACTACTTTCCCGTTATTTTATACGGGGCTTCATGATGTGTTACACTGAGGAAAGACCATATATTTTAACGTGCTTGAGAACAAAGTGCTGGAGGGGGAATTTGCATACAAGGAAGAGAATACAGTAGTAAAATGGAACAATACGCACAATAAGGAGTTCCATAATTTGTTCAGTTTACGTAATAATGACAGTATAAAACAAAGACCACTAAACGAACTGGACACGTAGCACGAACGAGAGAAGTAAGACATCCATACAAAGCGTTATTGCAAAAACCTCAAGATAAGAGACTACTTGAGAGATTTATGCGTACATGTACGGATAATATTAAAACTGATAATCAAGAAAAATGTGTGAAGATGTGGACTGGGTTCACTAACACTGGATAGGATCCACTGGTGACTTGTCTGAACACAGTGACGAATCTTCGGTTCTCATAAAGCGAAAAATTGATTAGCCAGCTAATCAACTTAAATTACTCAACAAAGATCCTGCACCTTTCGGTTACTTAATCGTGTCCAGCCCGTAAGAACAACATGCAAGGCAGATTTATGTGTAATTACATAACAGGAACAAAAACATAAGACACGAAGCACTTCAACCGTCTTAAGTAGTAATAGCATAAAAAACTGGCCGGCCTCGAACAGATTTGTTGCCACATCTTGCAATTCTCGTAGTTGCTTGACAAACACACGTTTTCGAGCTGAAACTTCCGATGTAAGAAAGAGATCTATCTACTGGTTTACGGTCTAAAATGGACTTCAAATTAAAACAAGTCTGATAGACAGCAAAGCGTATCTAATGCATTGACGTTTTAAAATACGGAGATAAAATTCACGTGAAACAATTTCATTTGGGAATTGTTTATAACTTTCAACAAATATGACTTACTCTGTTGTGGGGTCTAATTGTCTTCGGGTGAAATGAAAGGGTGCCTGTTCTGATGAATCTCTTAAATGAAGCCAGTCACTATCATTAGGCAATGGAGCACGTCAGCTCGTTTACATTTCCAGGATACGTGCGCCCCTTTCCAGAAGGATTATATCACGGGATACACTTATACATAATATATAAAACAGCCACGTCGTCTACAGTTATATTTATTCTGTACGAGACCAGGAAATATCACAGCGTTCTGCTAAGTATCTTGCGCAGTTGTATTGCCCATGCAGATACTGGATGTTACAGACTGAGGCTTTGTTTATAATCGAGGTTATCAACTTCATAGAGGTCTTATAAATTTGTATGCAGAACTCTTCACCCATTTTATAATCGCGTCCTAATGACACTGATGTTGCACAAGGTACAGTTACTTTGCATTCAATATATAAAGAACACTCAGTCTTAAATATAAATGCCCTTTGTTTATTAATAACAACAAATGACAGTCATGGTCCACAGAGTTTGGAATTACAAAACCATAAAAATTGGTGAATTGCGTCTCTTCGTGTAAAGCATTCTTAATCTTCTTGTAATACAGGAGTCATGCCAACAACAAATAACCTATTCCAAGTGTAAATACCGTACACATGATTGCGTTGTTGTTCTGGGCTTTGGCGCCATGTAGACTCGTTGGTAGACGACGACGTTTCTGAGAAACATATTGCTTCCATCTTCAAGGCTGAAGTGGCGATGCTGGGAAATGGGTGGATTTACGTAAGGTTAAATAAAGAAAATATTTAAGGAGTGGGCCAATCAGGAATGAGAAAGAAAAATTTCCAGGCCAATAAAGAGTCACCAAGTATCGCCAATTCAGGCCTGAACATGTAGAAAGTATGTTTCTCCGAAACGTTGACATGTACCGACAAGTCTAAATGGCACCAAAACTCGGGTCGTCGTCGTCATCATCAACATCACAACCTCATATCTCACAAATGGTACACATACTTTAGACTGATTCTATAAAGGAAAAAGGGCTTAGAGTTATCCGCTTAGCAACAGAACACTCACCTTCCTGTGTTGACAACACCGTTACACCGACAAGGCTCAAAGAAGAACATTTTATCATCAGGATGATCTAGTACATATTTTATTTACGTAGCTTCTGTATCAAGCATTCTGCTTTGGTATTTACGTAACGCATGTAATTTTTGGCTGCTAATAGCCTAAACGCCGAAACACGTCGTTGAAAATTAAAGTACAAGTGCACTGTAAAAGGAGCATAATACTAATATAAAATATATGCGCTCGATTCAATGAAACGCCTCGAAAGTTGGAAAATCTGTTGATACGAAATCTTGTATTTTAATTTCATACGCCAAATTTCATCTGGACTGATTCGGGTAACTAACTGCACTCAGGCAAAAAATGCATAATGGTACGTAAAATTATAAAGTAACATGCTTATTCCATCTATCGCATGTTTCCACTTCCTCTTCCTGAGATAAGATACATACATCAAAGGTAAATATTTGGTAATAGGTCATCGACCAAATTCTATCACATCCATCAGGCTTTCGGGCCGAATGCGCTGTCTCTGCTGCATTTCCGTCTCCCTTCAAATTCACGAGAGTGTGGTCACTGTGTAGAAAGCATGACCATTGGTCCAGGTGATGATTAGTTCCTCTTCTTACGGGCAGACCTGAGCTGCGGCCCGCAGTCTTTGTGACGAGACAGTCTCCGAAGTTTTACGATGATCAGTAAAAAGTTAATTAAGTTGATGCCGTATGTGCTGACGCAGACCACGCAGAAATCGTACAATATAAAGTAGAGAATGTAAGCCAGGTAGACGGACAGAAGGTTGGACACGGCTGCAAGAACGAGCATCAGCTTAGTGGCCCACACATTGCACACGAAATCTGTTCATGGAAACAATTATAGTCATCATCATCATTATTCAGGTAGATGCGTCATTGCTGTAAATTACACACGCTGATGTTTTAATATTTTTAGTAAAAACAGTGTCGCCTTTTAGGATATTTTAATGATAAGAAAAAGTGTTACATTATCATATATAGGCCTTTTTATTTGTCCTTTGTTCTTGTTTAATGTGTTTGCCTTCTCATAGGTCGTTTGCTTTTGCCAGACACACTAATAAAGGAATTGACTTAAATTATTATTTACGTGATATTTTACGACCACAATTTTGTTTGCATTCCTCTTCCGCTTGGTATAAATGCTATAATAGCTGACGAAAGTGCATTCTTCATTATGCAATTTTCTCCGTCTTTATATCTGTAATATTTATAGAAAGATAAGACACTAACTAGAAAACTGGCAAGACATTATTAAAAGGTCTAGAAGATCGCGTGACCTCAGCTATTATAAAAAAAACATAATCTTGTGTTTCATACCCCGAGAGTTATCGTAAATGTGTTACTGTGTTTCACTGATAGTGGATACAGTGTGCACATTACTAGTAATGCTTCTTTCATGCCTCTTGGTATATTTATAACGGTATATCTGGTCAGAGGGAATAACTAACAGCTCTTTAATAGTTTTTGAAGCACAAGATTTATCTTCAGACGGTTTCCTTCTGCCTGATGGCCATTTAAAAAATAACCTCGAGGAATAAGTGCACCACGCGTAATTCATCTTTGCACGCTCTCCGATAAGCCGTTATCATTATTGAACGTCGATCTGTGGCTTAAGTAAACACTTCATTGTGACCTTGAGACTTGAACTTCGCCACACAGAATGAAATACGCGCATGTGTGCATTTATTAATCGTCTATTTAGGACACTTTATCAACTGCTGGATTTACGGAGGGCCGAAAGAGATTATAACTGTACATGATAATGCAGGAGGCTCGGAAGTGAGCGATCACGGGCTGGGATGAGCAATGGACGGAGTCCCTGCGTCAGAGGAAGTTTTTCTATATCAGCACATCCAGAATGGGTGCAGAGGGTCCTAGCATGCCGGGAGCTCATTTCCCACAAGGCGGCAGAAGTGTGAACGTGATCATGCACTCCGTCCAGAGCATGTAACATACCGGAACGTTTAGGTTGAAACCCCCCAAAGGAAGAAATGGACTAATATAGGATAATATTAAAATAGATTTCGCTAAAAAGGCTTTCAAATAAATTATATTAAACTACTTCAGAGACGGGTAAAATGGTGCCTTTTGTCGTGTTTACGGTGAAAATTCACGCTTCATGACATCAGGTCATTATTTGACGAACCAAATTATTATTAACTGTTTAAAACAATTCCCTGTGCCAAGAAGTCAGATAACTGGTTATGTTGTGAAATTCAATAGGTAGCCGTCTCCGGAACGAGTTTCGAACAGGGGACCTCCCGAAAACAAAGCAAGCGTTGAAAACCAACTCACTGTTAAAACGAGACTGGGGTCTGTCTGCCCACGACACGAAGCAACATTAAGATTTTTTTCACAAAACATGTTGACAGAGCAGAACTGCCACAGTGGGCGGGGGAACGGCGGAGGCTGAGTGAAAATCAAGTTCGTAAATTATTCCATTAAGCAGTTTCCAGTCAACATCACAAGAGAAGCAAATATCACGGCCTACTTGCAGCAAATTAGAACGCATCTCATATGAGTTTGTTCATAGTTCACGATCTTGAAACTGCTCGAGTGGTTAACATTTCTGCTTCGTATTCGGGAGACCCTGGGTTCAAATCTCATCCCAGAGACCGGCTATCCTGACTGGGTTTTTCTCAGTCCCTCCAGGCAAATTCCGGGATATTACCTTAAATTAGGCCACGACCGCTTCCTTCCACATACTTTCCAATTCATTGTTCACTACCATCCTCTCTGAGCTACTGGAAAAGCGTCCTTAAATAAATTACAAATAAACAGATCCTTGAAGTTGAATCCGCCGAGTAGTTTAGAGATTAAAGAAGCTCACGGATGGAAAAGACGCAAGGATGGACGAACGTGGTCTCATTATACTAGTTAATAATCACTGGTATATAAAGTTTTACCTCTACAGCGACTTGTCCGGTTTTATAATCCAGAAATTACTGCGCTCTTCCCTTTTCTAACATTTCAAAAGAATAGAGTGCCTCCATCTTCGGGGCTGAAGACCATCTACATCCCGATAGTCCTACTTGGAATCTAACCCCGGTCGTTCAGTACACGACAAGTCACTTTTCCATGTATATAATCACCATCGGCAGAATCATTATCATCACAGACATATACAAAGTCGACTCAACTGAACGGGTATACTCGTAAATGTAACTATCCACACAGAAAGTAATCAATCCAAATACGCACCTAAACTACGAATAAAATTAAATAAACCGAAATTTAATAATAAAATTTCTACACATTAAGTGGAATATAAGCCAAGATTCGGTCGTCACAAAGTTATATGTAGAATGTACCTCGTGGTAGTGTTTATACTTACTTAGCCCGATCAACACACAATAAAACAACATTCCTCCGAGACTGTTCGGCTGATTCAGTATAGAGTCTTCGCCAAAAATGTGTCGTGCAATCCCAAATCCTTTCCCATACCTAAAATGCAACCAAAAATTCAATTAGTAATATATTTACATGAGGGAAGCTCCATTCGGTTCAAAATAAGATCGATTTATTGCCATAATGTTGTCATTCAATGGCGTCAACATGTTCGGTAATATAAATATGCGAAACAACTCGAAATTTATAAGAATGAATAAACTGAAATCCAAATTCAAAGGTGTTAGTGTAAAACGTAAGACCTATAAGACCTAAAAGTTCAAGAAACACAAAACGAATCCAAACTAACAACCAAAACCAAACTAAAGTAACCCAACCTACAGAAAACTAATCATAGCTGAAATAACGTAACATAATATAACCACACGGAACCTAAACCATGCCAACATAACCGAACTAAAAATAAATAAATAAAATAAAATCATACCTCGCCTGACCAAATCCTATTCTACCCAATCTAACCTACCCTAAAATCACTTGACTGAACCAAACAGAACTAAATAGGTCAGCATAGCTTCGACTCAAATTGCTACAACTGGATGGCAGGTAACAGGAAGGTCCCTTACTTTTACAAAAACACTTCCAAGTTCCTTGGCTCTATACTCAGTTGATAATATATTTTTACTTACGATGACATGAACGCTTTGGAACAGCTCATGTGTTCACTGATGTCACACATTGCAACATAACTTTCGTCATGCTCCTTGGTCGTTTCCACAACATAAGCGTAATAGGATAACCCCATTCCAAAGAAACACGTTAGATGTATTCCTTTATTTATATCAAACGACATCTCCAAAGAAACAACTGAAGGAACGTAGTTCGTGGAATAACTCCAAAATGCTGTCTGCAGCACGTACTCCCACTTGTCGGCAGCCGATAGAACGAACAGCTGATCACTGGCGGCCTTCAACTCGATACAGCAATTGGTTCCTATTACACTTACAAGGTGGTAGCACAATACAGTGTGGAGCACATAGTTGGATTAGTTTCACATAGACAGCGGAATATGTACGACATTGATCAGTTTTAATAACGTACTGGATGTTTTAATTTACATCTAGCTCACTGATTTACAAATTATGAGAAAGAGTTACAGGGGAGAGGAGTTCGAAACGATTTTATCCAACCAATGAGAAGCATAATCGAGGGAAAACAAGATGTTCGGGAAAGAAAACTTACACAGATCACCGACGTTCAGCACCTCAAAGTACCTAGATATAACGTCAAATGTCAACCCTTCGTTATGTTTACATTTTAAATTAGACGGCCCCAAGTCCAACTAGACCTCCTGGTACTCAACCTGGTTAATTAAGTTCATTCAAGTTAGATTCAAGGCACTTACCCGATCGGAATCCTGGACGTATTTATTGTGCCACCCTCATTCGAGCCCTGTTCATCGTAACCTCTTAGATTTTAACATCCCAAGAATATTAATTGACCTGCATAAATTACGTCAGACATATCAAACAGCATTATACTAAGGCCCGGTTAAAGAAAGACGTGACTTTTCTGAGGGCCATCACACGTGTGAATAAAATCATAACCGCCGACATTTAACAATTCCTAGTTTGCTTCAGACATGTTTTCGTCCCTCTATTTTCCCACGAGCACACAGAAATGTGAATTTAAACTGAAACGTCAGCTAAATTTACCAGATTACATGGCGGAACAACACCGAAGATAGCCATCAACCCGTTTTTTCTCATGTCAGTGAGAAATGTTCTCATCCACTTACAACAGATGCCAAATTACGCAATAACTAAGTTTTCAAATAGGACATCTGAAGATATCACATTCTGAATTGAGAAGAAAAGGGCGTTTTCCGAACTTAGATGTGCTATTAATTTAGTTGAGAATATCATTTAGGCGTGTTATAGCCTTTCCCAAGTTCGATTAAGGATATAAAGCTTATTTATGCAAAATAACTTTCACTAGGTACACCCATCATAAAAATACCAAAGCAAATCACTGATGCTAATTCTTACCTTTTCTGATGATGAGGTCAGCATGTAAAAGATAAAAAGGATCATGTGAAGATGGACAAGAAACAAATCTAGTGTACGGACATAATGTGGATAGTGCAATAAGGCTTACTGCTTCATGGAATGTAAGAAGCAATATACTTTACAAAATATTTTCAGGTTCAATATTAATTCACAAAAAATCCTAAGTATGTCTACAGGACTACATTCTAAGGGTATTCTTTATTTTCTCAAATGTAAGATCCTATTTTGGAAGATACATGTTTATTACCATTTTTCTTCGAAGGCCTTGTTCAAAGATTAGCTAAACATGTGGTGACCTTACTATGACTTCAAAAACGGTCTCTGAAGGTAACAGATGCTTCCTACAAATCAATAAACTCATGGGATTAATCACTGCCAGATTAAAAAGTTTTTACTGTATCTCAATACTGGCGAAGCAGTAAGCCTGAAGAAGAAACAAGATATATCCATGAGCAATGAAAGAATACAGGATTTCATTTGATTATTAGGGTTTATAAAATTAAATACATCACATAGTACTTTTGAAACATCCTTTTTGTTTCTACTTTTAGAAACGCTATACATCATTTGACCCCTTTACAAAGGATCACATTAAAATTGCCTCACTTGAAACCGCTGAGTTCATTATGATTCCGCTATGAATGAAAAAATATGTAACAAAGATAAGGAATAAAAAGAAAAATTTACAACAGATCAAAATTATCTACAAGTGTTTTCAAATATGAAAAAAGGTACAAGTATTTTTACATCAATACTAAGTCTTTTTTACAAGCATCTTCCATTGTGAGTAGTACAACTCTGACTTCTTTGCTGTTGCTATAAAATGAGAATGTTGCATTGCTGGAAGAATACAAGATTATATTCAACAGTATCAGGAGGTTCTTAGTATCCAAGTTAACTATACAGGTTACTGTTCCTATTCTCAAACTTGAAACAACTTTGCAAAAGAAAGAAAACGGTGAAATGAAAAAAAAACAACAAAGGAACACTATAAGCATCACTGTAACACATGACCAGTCTTAGGAATTTAATGCACATGTTTATACAGAATGATTCTTGACACATTTACTACTACATCTGACTAGCAGTTATATAAAATATCCTGTCAGTAACTTCAGCATCCAACCAGTGACTGGTTAAGTGTGTGTGTGTAAATAACTACATTGTTTTATTAAATGTGCATATGAGCAGTGCTCCATGCAATGAGTGGATGTGGGAAGGTCAAGTGGCAGATCATTTCTCTGTAGAATGTATCTTGTCTATGAATTACGCAACATACAAAATCTTCCGAGATTTTGTTATAATGCGAACTTGCAACAAATCTTGCAAAATTTACTACCTTTTATAAGATTACGCATACACACATCTAGTAAGAAACCTTTTTAACCGCTTTGGTCCTGTGAAAAACAAAGTCATCTTACTTGTTCCCAACAGACATTACTATTACTTGTAGTCTTCTGTGATGTGACATTAGTACCCTCATACAAATCCACATGGAAAACCACCGATGACATCTCCACCACTGCATGAAACTCAAATCTCATGTAATACATATTAATGTTACACTGTCTAAAACCATAAATATTGTCTAAATATTTAAGCACCAAGCAAATGACAGGGTAAACAATAATATACAAAACTGGCCACTTCAGAAGGCTGTTTTTCAACCTTGACATTTTGTGACATGCAATGCAACAAAACAGTGGAAATGCTGTTAAATCTTCCCCATCACACTTAAATACTAAACCATAGCATATAAAGGACCTAAACTAGCCTAACAGTGTATACACACAGTGAATATAAATGCAGTGGTGATAGGTAAATAGAAACTGTTTTTCAGGCTCTCACATATGCCCACACATATGTAATGCCGAGTACAAATGAATATGATTCCTTTGTTTAGAAGTAATAGTTGCATCAAATACAATTTATTAATTTTAAAAATGGGGCTACAAGAAAGGTGGCAAGGTGATGCAAGGGAAGATATACAAAATAGAATGGGAAAACAGTGGATACAGATAGACAAGAAGTGCTTCTAAGTGGATAGGGAAGAATGAAGGTTTCTATCCTGCTGGAAATGCCATTGGATGATAATGTTATATAGTACAATGTCCTGGCCATCAAATGTTGGAATTGGTGCTTCCTGCATTCACACAGGTGCTGATAAATGTTAAGCAGAACAGTCTTTAATGAATCTGACATGATGTCAAATCTGAGACCTTTGGCACTGACATATTCCAGTTTTGATAGCATTTTCTCCCTAAGTCAGCAATAAGTTTAATGGCCCTCTTTAACCCTTTACATGCTATGCAAAGATGTATAGAAGCACCAACACTTCTCTGAATTTATGCATCCCATTATATCTGAACAAGCTATCTGTGGTTTACCAACAACAGAAATTATGTATCAGGGTGGAAATATGTATAAACAGAAAAGAAGTTCCCTTAAATAAAGCCCAGCATGGAAAGGGTCAAAGGCCTTATTTAAGAATCACTCTGTATTATTATGTGTTTTCTACAACTGTTCACATGTACTGGAAGTCTCTTCCACTTGAAACTGCAATAAACGTTTTGATGATATAGGCACTAATTCTGTCTGGTACATTTTTAAATACACAATTTCAAGGAATTACATATACAGATGGTCATTCTAAGGAACAGTGAGCTGCTGTGCAAGCCGGTTTTAGCTATTATAAACTCATAGAGATTGTACAGCAATCTTTAACCAAAATATACAAATACAGATTAATATACCAGCCCCATATAAAATCAATTCAGATGACCAAAGCTACAGGCTATAAATCATGACTTACAAATAATGATCAAGAATATGTTAACATAAATAAACATTCTCCCATTTTCTCCCCCACCTAATACCAAATACAGAATCTGATGGTGCATAAAATTGTGTCAGGTACTTGTGTAAAGTTATTTTACTAGAAATTAGCACTACAAATTTTGGCATTCAATGTGATGATACTTAGTTTTTCAGGTGTATGAGCATGGAAGAACAAATGCATTCTGAAGCAAAAGCAAACACCTAACCAGCCACATTACATTTATGATACAGCACTCAGGATTCCACATTCCATGGCCCTCCCTGTTGGTCACTATACACACACACATTAATATAAATTCTTGGACAGTCCGAGACCAGGTTCATTTAACATCAAGAACAGAATATAAAACACAAAAAAATATGACCTTCATGTTATAGGGGCTGGAGAATTACTCTGTATCTGTAGCCCAACACACACAATGAATTACCCCAATCTACCTTAAAACCTTGTTAATTTTTTCAAAGTATCTGAAAGAACACATAAAAGATGGTATTACTTCCTTACGTCTCATTAATTTTCCTAAAGATATTCTCTTACCCCTCTTATTCACTTACTAATCAAAATTTTGAACAAATCCAATCAGGTCCTTTTCTTGTTGCTTCTTGAAAAACAAATGCAATGCAGGTTACAAGCATATGTGAAATTCTTAAGCGGGGAATATGGACTATTGGTAATTAAACATAAGTTGCAGACAGACCAGAAGTTAGACTGTCTTTGGATTGCAGAGCACTTAATGTGGATATTACAAAGAAAAACACTAAAATAAATCAAAGCAATACAAGTGGAAGATGTATACTCCAATGTAGAATACTCAAAAGTTTTTCTCTACACACCTTTCTCCTCCTTGAACCTCATTAAATATTCCCATTTTGAAAACGGTTTCAAATTAAAATTATGAATCTCAATAAGATACATATTTTGTGGTATGTACTCTTCTTTTGAATGATGAGCGATTTTTCTGAAATCTTAAGGAGTCTGATTTGAGCTTCATATGGAGCAATATTAAGCTCACCTTATAATAAGTGGAAGTGTAGAAAGCCTTACACAATTCAATCACATGCTCACTTTACGCATTAAATGCGCCAAAATCATATCTAACAGTTATCCAATTCTAATGAACCACTTTTTAGTTGCTTACATAACAGACACTAGTGAATGCATGTTTCACAAAAAGCAACTTCAATTTACACTTCTGTGTTAAGCACAATTTTCCTGGAATGCACCTATTACATAAATTGGGTATATGAGTGTCTTATCAAGAGAACATAAATGGAGGTACCTTCACCTTGGGAGTTAAACAAGTGTAAATGAGTCTGAAATCTCTAAGATTATATCACAGGTAAAGATTAAAAAGGAAATGGAGCCAGAAAAATAAATAAAATAGCTACACACATACACACACTATGAAAACCACACAAAAGTAAAATCTTCACTAAAAATTTTGTAGAAAGAGGAAATAAAGAAGCATCTACTGCAAATCAGAGATATTTTTTATATCTATGGTGTGTCTGTCATGCTGTGAAGTCAAGTGTTTCTCCCCAAAGGTAAAAAGTTCAAACTTGGTCCACATCACTTCCTTTGCAATGTAATTGGGGTCTCTGTCTTCACCACCATGCCCAGACCAGCTCTGGGGCTCACCTAGACCTCCATCAAATAGATGTCAGGGTCTTATTTCCAGGGGCCAAGGTAAAGCTGTTCACCTCCATCAAAGTTAAGACTGTAGAGAGTTTTACCTCCACTCTCTTACACATGATCTTGCTGTGGCACTTAGGGGTAAGGACTACTTTATTTTAGACTTTCACTTCAATAAATATAATACATTCCTTTAACGATTAGGATCTGCACCTTGAGATCCACAATAACATTATTTACATGGCAACAAGTCACTTAAAACATTTCTGAGGACTAGATACTACCAATTCCATTGCTATCTTTATATTTTGACATTTCAATGTAACTGACTTCCAAAAAATTTCCAATTCATTATTGGCAATTCAGATATAAAAACATGCTAAAGAAATTAAATTTAGAGAAAGAACATTATGAAAAGGCAATGAAACCTTTAAACTGTTGAGGAAGGTTATCTTATGCTTCATCTCAGTACGTGTAATGAAACAAAACATTACTAGTTTGCACTTCATTCCACAATGTAAGATCATAGAAAAAGAATTATTCTAATAGTGACATTTTATTATAAAATTTAAAAACAGCCAAGTATGATAACAACAGAGTGTGAATTATAAGAACAGGTTCACTGTTCACTGTTTGCCTTGAAACATACCTTTTTTGTAAAAAGATAACTAATTCTTTAAAAGATAATAATGACAATGAAATCAGAATAAATTATTCACAGCAATAAAATAAAATTATACTATTCACTTTACATAACATAACAAGCTTTAAAAGATGGGTAAAATATGGTTATGACTTTTACTCATAGTTGAATCTTTCAAACTGTACAGTTCATATCGCAGACATGCTGGCACCTAAGAAAACCATCAAAAGACCCAGAATCAGTTGCAAAAACTGTTCCACTGCACTTAGAACTTATGCCAAAGGGTTATACCTAGAACAGTGTAAACTTTATTTGCTTTGACCAAGTGCATTTGGTATTACCACGGGAAGAGATACAGCTGGTATCTACAGAATGTTTTATACCAAGCAACTTGAAGTAATATGTATTGCTTGGCTCCTTGGTTCTAAGGTTATGTTGAAATAGTTCCTTCTTTGAAATCCTATTAAAGCAGCACCATGTCTTGTCCCATGTCATAACTGAGCAGGTTTTCATGGCACTAATGCTTTATACTTGAATTTCAGAAATGCCAAGTTTTAATTCGTGGTTTTGTGTGAAGCCATGAAAACCAAAATCAGGAAAATATAAACCTTATAACTCTGAATATGAAGCAGGAGTGATAACCAATCAGTTGTGACATTCAGTATAAATATTTATATGATATGTTAAAACCAGTGTGTTCATATAAAAAGAAAAGTATTTATCTATGAAGTATAATCCTTGTAAAGCCTACAATGCATGTCAGTGCTGAGCAATTTTAAAAATTTGTTGCAGTTACCCGCAGTAGTCCTAGAGGGGTATCTACTGAAAACTTTATAACCACTCCACAACAGCCACAGTTTTCCTGAAACTCAATAATACCAAATGCATTTAGTTAAACAAATGTAGTTACAAGAAGAATGCATTGAAAGACATTTGTATCATGCAAAGCTGCATTAGAAAAGGTATCATAAGAGTGGAAAACTCACCACCCAGATAAAGACTCCATAAGATGCAACAGGATTTTTGGCCATTCACAGAGACAATTTCAGTTCATACGAACTGAAGTCAAGAAAGCACTGTGTGTGTGTGTGTGTGTGTGTGTTGGCAAATTTCTTCTGAACCTGTGAAGGGACCTACCCAATGTGTGTACAATTAATTCTTGTCTGCGAAACTTTTCAGGAATATTCTATTTATCCAAATACTGCATGCAGCACATTTTTCTAAAATTCTTGAATCAAAAACCAGATGCACAGATGCTTTGATTTGGGCAGAGAAAAGTAAACAAAGCCTGAGGAAAATTAATATATCACATACTACACGTAATGAGACTGTCATGCGTGATTTTATGCCTAAATTATCCAACAGCATACTGGTTGGTTGTCTGTAAAGGTACAATTATACATAGTATTTGTCAATATTCAAAAACTATTACACTTTAAACAAACCTTACATAAAAACATTTCCTCTGAGTCTGAAAGATTGGGGTAATACACTGAAGTGTATAAATGCCTTCACTTGAAAATTACATTGAAAACAGCACAACAAATTAAAATTTACAATGAACACTTCATAAGAAGTATTTTTGAGCTTCATGCAGGCCTATTCTGAAGGAAGGACAATGCATAATAAAAGTCATAATACACTGTTTATGAGAACACTGAGTAACACAGAACATAAAGAACAACCTAATATCAGGTTACGGTAAATAATGGGGCTATTTCGAACTGCCTTTGGACCAAGAAGTATTGGAAGAAAAATTCCATTACTAAAAATTGCTAATACCAATTGTTTGCACTTACTGAACATTACCAGAAGATAGAGAAAACAACATTATTAATAAGAAACGTGGACAACATATTTCAAACTCTGACTGGTGGTCCAAACTTGAGTTGAACTCAATTTTCTCATACCCAGTTGTACATACAGTGAATTAACATGTACTAGGGGCACAAACACTTGCAATTTTGTGAAAATATAGATTCTACTATATTGATTTGCCAATGGTTTAAACTTATAATATGTATGAAAGGGTAAGATCGATGTAGGGCCAAATTATTAATATTAAATTTATTTGCAGGCCATATGTAACAAATATTAAAGTAACATGGGTGGTAAATAATTTAAGACAATTTTACGGCTGCAGCAACCACTGTCCAAGAACCCATCCATTGATTTTGTATATTTTACATCATGTGAAAGAAGCATTCAAAAGCAAGTGAATTCAATCAAAATTCATGTAAATTGTTTTATAAATGTCTGTCCCTGAAACTAGCCAAATGATTTATACCAGCAAAAATTACTTCCAAAAGATAAATTAATAGTATTTTAATATCAAATTTAATTAATTCTCTCATTCCAAGTGTGGCAGTTTGAAACAACCTAGAGAGGGAACAAATCTATTTGGCTGGACAGTCAGAGATCTGCAATGTAAGCATCTGGACCACAGCCACTTAAATGCTCCTCTTCCTTCAAACTTTTAGTTGAACATCTCATGTTATTATGGCCATAGCAGGACATCACAACAGATGGTAGCACCTATTAAAGCAACTAATAAATTATTTCACAGTTTATTTATTTTATAGAGACTCAAAGTGAAGTTGAAGCTTAATGCTATATCTGTAGGAATGAATACTTTTTAAAATTGCTTGTTATTTCATTCTGAAAGACAGTTTACATTAAAAAAAAGGATTTTTTCACGCAAAAATATGACAGATTGCTCATTCAATGTAAAAAAGCATTCCACTCATTTTATGTATAAAAAATGGCTGGGTCTAATATGCCATAATTCAGCTTCTTTCTCATTTGGTGTGGTTAGTTGAGAGACTCTCAACAAACAATTGTCAAACCAATTTCACATTTTGGCCAGAAGTGCACATACACAATGTACTGAACTACAGGAGCAGAACTCAGGTCCACTGTTGGTATTTAAATTACATTCTCTCTTTTTGTAATAAAATAAATTAGCACACAGACAGACAGACAGAGTTTCCTTCTTGCAAGTCAAACAACACACAATGACTCAGTTAGCTTAATCACAAGACCAGACATAGCAAACAGCAGGAAGCAGAACTGAGAAAATGGCCGTCAATGTGCAGGGAAGAGATCGAAAACTGGCCAGTCACAACTCCCTGGTTCCTCTCTGGTCTTGTGAGGCTGCAAATGGGAACACATTCACACAGGGCAAGAGTGGCTATCATCGCGATTGTGAAGACTCCTCCTTCTTGTGCAAGTCCACCACTTGAGTGCCATCCAGCTGCCTGGTTGAAGGAGGCGTTGGGCACGCCAGTTTGTGTCCTACAGGCCCCGGTCCAGGTCCAGGTCCAGGTCCTGCCCGATGATGGAGATGATGGTTGTTCTGCATTGCTCCAGAGGGACTAGGGGCCTTTCCCCGTAAATGGGGTCCTGGGTGTGGTGGGTAGGGTTGAAATAACTTAGCATGCTCCTCTTCTTCAGCCCTGAATGCAGCAGCCATCAATGGATTGAAACGTAGCTGTTGAAGTGGGTCAAACCTGTATGCATTATCTCTGAAAGGATCTGCTCCTGGCCATGTAGAACCAGGACCAGTGGCAAAGTGTGGTGGTATTGGTGGACCACCCAACACTGGTGGAACCACCCTGGACCGGTCCAACAATGCTGGTGGGGGGGGAATTCCATGAGAGTGACGGGACAAATAGTGATGGGGATGGTAGCGAGCGTCAGTTGCCGCTCCGGGCCGACTTAACAAGACCACTTCGTCTTCCTTGCCAGTCCGAGGTTCTTCCTTTACTCTCACCCCATCACCATCTGGTGTAGTTCCATTGCGAATGGGTGACCTGTCCCGAGATATAATTTTGTTGCTGTTTTCAACACGCTGCTGGTGAAGAAGACGTTCCCGCTCTAATTCCCGTCTTTCCAGCTCTCTCCTCTCCTTTTCCCTTCTTTCCCTTTCCCTCTCACGTTCCCTTTCCCTCTCCCTTTCACGCTCACGTTCCCTCTCACGCTCTGCCTCCAACTTACGCTGTTTCTCTTCTCTCTCACGTTCTCGCCGTTCTCTCTCACGCTGCTCCTCCCGTTCTCTACGACAACGTTCCCTCTCTCGTTCCCTCTCCCGCTCCCTCTCACATCTCTCTCTTTCACGTTCCTCAAGTTCCCTCCTCTCCAGTGGATTTGGTTCTGGTTTCAGACCCCATGGACTTGCAGCCGATGTTGGGAAACCGCCCGCGGTCCGTTGTAGTCTAAAATAAAAATATTTAAATGCATAAAAAATAGCACAGAATACTTTCAGATTACAACAGATTTACTTCTGGTGTCACTCACCGGCTCCAGGGATCATGAACAGGCCCAAGGGTTGGCAGGGGAGGAAGGTCTCGTGGTGGTGGAAACACTGATGTTCCAAGACCAGGAAAAGCAGAGTTTGGACCACCAAAACTTGCAGGATAGCGTCCAAATGGAGACACTCCACCACCTGAAACACAAGAGACCATAACAATGGGAGTCACCTGCCAAACATCAAGACATTACTTTCATACACATCCTACTTACCAAGATGACTGGCAGGCGGGTTGAGAAAGTTGCTTGGGTGAGGTGCTGTATCAAACGGTGGTCCTCTGTGTCCTGACAGAGAAGTTGCAAATGAAGGTAGGTCATGAGGACGGGGTGGAGCAGCCAAGCCACTAGGAAACAGATGGTTCGGTGGCCTAAGCAGTTCAGCCTTTCCAGCTCCAGCTTTTGCCTCTTGTTGCTGCTTCTGCTGGTGGTGATAGATTTCCCAAGCAATGCGCACGTGCATTGCATTCCAACGACCTGACTTCTGTAATCAAAGAGTTAACATGCCTATATAGTTATTCTTTTAATCATAAACTATGTAACATAATATTCACTTGTTTTATAGTGCACAAATAATAAATCCACTAACAAATTATATAAATTACTAAAATCAATGCATAATAATGCAAAGACAGCAAGAATTCAGCAATTGTGATGAAATACATTTTCATTGTAATCTATTATTTGAAGAATCACATATAATCTTCTTGGCACTGTACAGTGTCCAAATAATAACTATTAAAAATACAGAGGAACTTGTTGACTTCTTCATTAGTGCTAAAATGAAACAAAAGAAATGCCACATGCCTTTATTCTTTTCAATGGTACAATGTTATTCACAGTGTGTCCACAGGATTGAAAACACATGCTAAAGATGGAGAAATATGAGCAACACTGAAGCAGGTGCAGCAAAACTTAAAAAAGAATGGCAGAATTTAACTGTAAATTTATAGCTAGATAGAGTAACAGAAACACAGTAGCTCAAAATTACTCCAAATGTTAAAAAATATAAAAAGTCTCTGAAACCAATGTTAATATAAACAAGAACATGGACCTTCACTGAAAATGTGGAAAGCAAGTTATAAGTTATACAAATAAGTTTTGAGAAGCAACAAAAGGTGAGGGGAAAAGAGAAACCAAGATTAGAAAAAATAATATTAATTCTTGGAATTCACGCGATATTATGTCTACAGCTAGAAGGAAAACTGAATACATCTGAGATGGAACTATAGAACATTGCAGTGATTTTTAATTCACTGTTTCAAAGAAACATCCTACTTTAAGTCAGAGAACATATGTGTTTTGTGAAGCACCTTTAACATTTCTTACACAATGATTTCTTCTAGTACTCTGGAGTTGCCACTTACATTATTTCCTACCTATTTTGAATTGCATGCATTTATGAGCAACCAGTTCCTAAAACAAATGTTACTTTAATGTTATAAGAAACATCAAATGGACTTGCTCTGCTGTGACACAATCAGGTATAAAACTTTAAACATTTATTGTGTTATAGGAGCCTCTATAGGGCTGGGGCACTGAAATCAGTGTGTAGGGAATTAGGGAATTATAAGTTAGACTTAGTGGCAGTGCAGGAAGTGCGATGGGAGGGGGAGGGCACGATCCCAGTGGACAATTTTACATTTTTCTATGGAAAGGGGAATGACAATCATCAGCTAGGGACGGGTTTTTTTGTTCATAGCAGAATTAGGGCAGCAGTTAAGAGAGTAGAATTTGTTAGTGACAGGTTGTCTTACGTAATTTTGGAAGGACGTTGGTGCGACATCATTGTCCTTAATGTTCATGCCCCAACTGAAGACAAAAGCGATGATATCAAGGATAGCTTTTATGAAGAATTGGAATCAGTATTTGATACATTTGGCAAGTATCACATGAAAATTCTGCTAGGAGATTTCAATGCAAAAATTGGGAGGGAGGATGTCTTCAAACCCACAATAGGCAGCGAGAGTCTCCATGCACTTAGTAATGATAATGGCGTCAGAGCAGTGACCTTCGCTACGTCAAAAGATTTAATTGTAAAAAGTACAAAATTTCCACACCGTGATGTTCATAAATACACTTGGACTTCCCCAGATGGCAGAACACACAATCAAATAGATCATGTTTTAGTAGATAAGAGAAGGCAGACAAATGTAATTGATGTGAGATCATTCAGAGGAGCAGATTGCGACACTGATCATTATCTGGTGGTAGCAAAAGTGAGGGAGCGGCTTTCAGTAAGTAGACGAACTAAACAAAATTTTGACACAGAAAGATTTGATTTGAAAAAATTAAGTGAGGGAGAGGCAAAGGAACAATATCAAGTTGAAATTTCGAATAGGTTTCAAATTTTAGAGACAAATGAGGATAATGAAAGTGTGGACATCAACAGGGAGTGGGAAAATGTCAGAAACTGCATCAAAATTTCAGCAAAAGAGAAACTAGGATACTACAGGAGAAAGCAAAATAAACCGTGGTTTGATGAAGAATGTTCAAAATTAATAGATCGAAGGAAGCAAACAAAATTTCAATGGTTGCAGAACCCAAACAAAACAAATGCGGATAATCTATGTAACGTGAGACGTGAGGCTAGTAGAACCTTTAGGACTAAGAAAAGGGAATACCTGAAGGGCAAAATTGCTGAACTTGAGACAAATAATAAGGAAAAAAACATCAGAGACCTGTACAGAGGCATTAATAACTTTAAGAAAGGATATCAACCCCAGACTAATTTGGTAAAGGATGATAGTGGCAATTTGCTTGCAGATCCAATAAAAATTGTGAATAGGTGGAAAAATTTCTTTAGCGAGCTCTTAAATGTTCATAATACTGGTGATATTAGACAGATTAAAATGCATACAGCTGAACTGTTGGTGCCAGAACCTAGCTTAGATGAAGTGGAACTAGCCATTGGGAAGTTGAAAAGTTATAAATCTCCAGGAATTGATCAGATTCCGGCCGAATTAATTAAAGCAGGTGGCAAAGGGTTGCATATGAGGATCCATAAGCTTATTCAGTTAATTTGGGATAAGGAAGAGATGCCACATCAATGGAAGGAATCCATAATTATTCCTATTTATAAGAAGGGGGACAAGACTGAGTGTGGTAATTACCGAGGAATATCGCTGCTATCAACCTCATACAAAATTCTATCCAACATTCTTTTGGCAAGATTAACCCCATATGCGAATGAAACTATTGGGGATCATCAGTGTGGGTTCAGACGAAACAGATCAACGATTGATCAGATCTTTTGCATTCGTCAGATACTAGAGAAAAAATGGGAGTTCGGTGGGACTGTACATCAGTTATTTATAGATTTCAAAAAAGCCTATGACTCTGTGAAGAGAGAAGTGCTATATAATATTCTTATTGAATTTGGTATACCAAAGAAGCTAGTGGGTCTAATAAAAATGTGCTTAAATGAAACCTGCAGCAAAATTCGAGTAGGTAAATATGTATCTGAGACATTCCTCATCAAGAACGGTCTAAAACAAGGAGATGCTTTGTCTCCCTTGCTCTTTAACTTTGCGCTAGAATACGCCATCAGGAAGGTCCAAGGTAGGCAGGAGGGTTTGCAATTGAACGGGACACATCAGCTATTGGCATATGCTGATGATGTTAATTTATTGGGGGACGATATAAATACAATAAAGAGGAACGCAGAAGTTTTACTAGAGGCTGGTAGACAAGTGGGGCTGGAAGTAAATTCAGAAAAAACTAAGTACATGTTAGTATCTCGTCATCAGAAGACAGGCGGGCAAAATTATCTTAGGGTAGCTAATAAATCCTTTGAAAGGGTTACAAAGTTCAAATATTTGGGAACAACAATAACAAATCAAAATGATACTTGTGAGGAAGTTAGGAGGAGACTAAATTCCGGAAATGCTTGCTACTTCTCAGTCCAAAATATTTTGTCTTCCCGTCTGATTTCTAAGAACCTGAAAATTAAAGTATACAAAACAATAATCTTGCCTGTTGTTTTGTATGGGTGCGAAACATGGTCTCTCACTCAGAGGGAGGAACACAGATTGCAGGTGTTTGAGAATCGGGTGTTGAGGAGGATATTTGGGCCTAAGAGGGAAGACGATGGGGCGTGGAGAAAACTGCACAATGACGAGCTTAAAAATCTGTACTGCTCCCCCAGTATTGTGAGGGTGATTAAGTCGAGAAGAGTGAGATGGGCGGGACATGTAGCGCGCATGGATGGGACAAGAGGTGTGCACCGGGTACTGGTTGGGAAACCTGAAGGGAAGAGACCGCTGGGGAGACCTAGACGTAGATGGGAGGATAATCTCAGGCGGGATCTATCCGAGATAGGAGTTGAAGGAAACTGGATTTTGTTGGCCCAGGACAGGGTCCGGTGGAGGGCTTTGGTTAATTCGGTGATGAACCTTCGGGTTCGGTAAGCCATCTAGTTAGTTAGTTAGTTATAACAAAAGTTCAAAGCGGCATTCATTATTATGTTACACACTCTGTTCCAACACAAAAAATGGCACAGGACTTCAGAGATGAAGGAGAAAATGTATTAGTCAGGGAAGAAATAATTTGGCAGGAGGACTTTGTCCACGCAGGCTGCAATTTACTTTGTGAGTGAAATGCCGTTACAATAAACCACGGACAACCTCAACCCTGACTTGCTCTAGTAAAGCCATATTGTACGGAACATTAAATAAAAACATGTAACAAATTTTGTAAACTGTCAAACAAAAATTCTTCTTTTCAATATTCTTATCAGACATGTTAACACATTTTTAACTGTTTAAGAATGTGGAGTTAGGTATCAAAATCTGACCTATTCTCACTATGCAGCTTCATGATCAATCAAGCATTATGACATCAACTACAAGATGCATATCTTGTCCAAACAGATTCTTAAGTATAATCTTATGGCAGTGCTAAAGACAGTTATTCATAATACAATATGAACTCTGAACAACATTCCAAAATAATCCACATTTTATGCTATAACTGATGCAATTAATTTATTAGTATGAGTATAATGTAATATTCATTGTGGCTAATGAATGCATTTACATTATACTCAATCTTCCTGACCTGAACCCGCACAAGGAATTGTTAATGATGCTGTATCAATTGTAGATACTATGTTGGGTAAAATGCAAGAGAGGATCACTATGGAAAGGACTGGGCAGGAAGCAGATGTGACCTATTTCATGGCACTGTCCCAAAATACTGCCACACAAATGGTTTGAATAGCACCTATGGCAAGAACTTCATCACCAAAATTACTAGGATTAGATGATACTGAAGGGAGGCAGATTCAAAATTATGATATTATTAAAATGATAAGAAATGTGCCCCAAAAGAGCTCTCTTCAAAATTAAAATTTGTGAAACTAAATATAATTACCATGTGCACTAAGTGCAGCTGGATAAAAACAATTTTGTTACTTAAACATTTGTTGCATCGAGAATTCACTGTTCAAGGTCTTCAAATTTCAACTTATACATTCCTTAACAGGACTAAAAAACATGTTAGAATATAACTTCCCATCATAAATATTATATAGTAAAATAAACATTAATTAGGTTCAAAATGGAGCCAGGTAGAAGACACCTACCACTGGTTTAGGTTTCGAGGGGTCACCCATCTGCTGTGGAAAAACAAAGAAAACAAAGCGTTACTCAATGGATAAAGCTAAAAGCCAATAAATAAAGTGATAATCAAGCATTATTTCTGGTGTGCCAGTAGTAAACACATATAAAATAAAACTATGGGTCAGCAGTTGCAGTGCATAAATAAAAGAATAAGTCACATAGTTTGTAGCTCAGCCATGCAAACATTAACACAACAAAGAACCTTTAACAGTTCATCAAATACAGCAAAATGTCATTAACCAAGGTAATTTAAAAGATGTAAAGTTTTCACAGCTACCAAATGTAATAAAAATTAAGTCTTCTTGGGCTATGCAACACAGTAAAGGTATTAAAATCATGATTTTATATTCCTAAAATTAATGCACAACCCAACAATTTAGAACAAAACATCAAACTCCTGCTTCAACTGAAAGAATGAAGGAAATCAAGGATTTATCTTCAACATACATTAGACAACATTTTCCCCATCTTTTCAGTTAAAATAATTTCACATTTGGAAAGTTATTGTGTCCAAAATTAATTGCCCCAATAATCAACAAAGTGTCATGAAACTAAAAATGACAAATGTCTCATAATTCTAACACAAAACAGTAGCAAATTTCACACTTACATTCACCGCAATTATTGTACAAGATTATACCTTTGGTGTAAATGTGGGGAGATGACTGGGTGGAGCAAAGGGAGTAGAACCCCCTAGACTAGGATGTAATAAACCTGGAGAAAATCCAGGGTAGCTTGTGAGTCCAAGATTCTGCCTGTAAAATGGAGAATCCACACCACCTAATTTCGGGATTTCCTTAAACTGAAAGTGAAACATACAACACCATTAAATCACAATCACAAGAGATGCTATTAAACATCTGCATCTAAAATTATTACTTTGATTCTTTAAAGCAGTATTTCCTACATCAATTCACAACCTAACTCAGTCATGGAGATCCCAAGTAGGTTATGACAAATCACCAGAAAAATTGTCACACATTTCTGGCCAATTTATGACAGCAGGAATAAAACACTGGGAATGGCTGCTTTAAAAGGTATGTTCCATTTCATAATTCAATTGCTCGGCAGTCTGCTGTTTGAAGTATAGTATTATGCAACACAGGAAATATATCTGTGCCTATATAAAAAAATTGGTTCTCAGTTACGGAACATAATACAATTTTCTTCCTTGTGGAAAAACTAGAACATGTTAAGAGATACTAATAAAGAACGAAAACTACGGCACCTAATAGATATTCTGTGCATACCATCTCCAATTTTTTATTTCGTTATCACAACCATTCACACTGAACAAATTGTGTGTGTGTGTGTACATTTCAGCAACTTAATTTTCATTTCCATTCAGATGCAATAAACTTTAGAAGTATAATGTACACTTCTGACTTACACAGCTGAATATATACTGCATTCCAATGTTTTTCCCTAACAATATTCAGCATTTTGTTAAATTGTTTTTCTTAATGGACTTTACCATTGTAAAGGTATTATTTTTTTGGAAGTTGGTTCTACTTCTATTGTCCAGTGAAAGAACAGAATACCTACCACATTTGCAATAAATAAACAAGAACTTCACAACCTGCACTGAATTAGTGGCCGAGTATAAACAAACATTTTAAATGGCTGCACGGGTTGTTAGTCAGACATTCCCAGTAACTGGAAGCCTTCAGAAGTATTTGCCCATGGCAATCACTTACCAGAGGTGTGGGAAAGAGGGAAGGTGCTGGAGGGGGTGGCAGTATTGGCGCTGTATGTTGGTGTACATGTGTATGCTGATGTTGATGGTGATGCATCTCAGTGCGCAGGTATGGTGGCGGCCCTACATTTAATGTACGATCCTGCGATGCCAGAAACCTGCTGTCTAACTCCCGACGCAACATGTCTGCCTGGTCTGCAATCAGCATCATTACATTACAACCCTCTAATTTCACATTAACATTCTAATGGGCACTCCACTAACATTTAATGAATTACAGAAACAGACACACACTTGCATCACATATTCTTTGCTATTTAATTACAATACAGGATAGTACAAACAATAAACCTGTTGCCAGTACAACAGAAGTAATATTATATCAATGAGAGATGGCAAAAGGTGGTACCTAACTTAAAGACAAAGCATAATTTCACATGGGGCAAACAAATATATTCACATATGAAATTTTAAATACACTTACTACATGGTTATAGAAACTGCCCTTGATAATAAATCAAGTACCAGATAAGGGAGTTGCAATGCATATTACCTGTCTGTCATGTCACTGAGGGGTACAATGTAAATGTCCTGTGTGCCATGTAAAACACAGGCTTCACAGAAAGAGAACCCCATCTTTTTCTACTCGAGATATAAATTGTAGGGCATGTATTAGTATGTACATTTCTTTTACTTACTTGACTGGAAGAGTGACTCTGCTGAGAAGGGGTTAGGGTTGGCAGCTGGTGGCAGGCTCAAAGGACTGGCTGTTGCAGCAGAGGGTGGAAGTGGAGGTGCAAACATTGGTGGAGGAAATGGATGTGTTGTGGGATGCAGTGGATGAGTGGCTGGAAGTGGCACAGGAGGGGGCGTTGGTCGTGGCACCGATGCTGCAGGTGACAGTTGCTGCCCACTTGAACTGAAAAAATACAGAAACAGAAGAATGATCAGCCAGTCACAAACGAACCTTTCGTACTAGGATGTGCATACAAAATAACTTAGAATATCTATCTATAATTATGAGCTCACAACATACCAGTCATTCATATTTCCTGCAATGACATGATATATGAATATATTCTATGGGTTGTGATACCCAAATACCACTACTGATGACATCTTCACTACTGTGAGAACCTGAAATCTCAGATGTTAAAAAGACTTGTATGACAAGAGTGGAAATACTCCAATTTGGGGTACACCTATTTTCCAAATATCTTCTCTGCAATTGTGCACCTCTGATTTTCATAGCAGACAGAAATCACACTCAGCTATTCAACAGTAGATCTGTACCACATATAGGTAAAATTTCTTCATTTTTCTATATCTTTAAATATACATTATATGAAACTGTCCCAAATTAGAGTTATAGATCTTAATGAGATCTACATTTTATGTTTTTTGTATCATATACTGCTTTCAGGAAATGTGATATTCAAGTTCATGGCCAAATTATGGTCACCAATGTCACTGTACAGCGCAAACACCAGATTTAAGTGAATTCTGATGGACGTGGACATAAAACATTAACATAACCTCTCCATTATGCATTCATTTCATACACTTGAGCAAAGTATGTATGACAGAGCACAGGTTTTCAACAGAAAATATTTGCCTTTTCATGCGTTGCAAATTAAAATTGTACAAACCTGCCCCATGATGGTGTTTTGGAGAACGCGAGACTAGAAGACACAACAGCTGGAGCTGGCGCTTGGGATGAACTGAAGGGAGACGAGTTACTCGTGATTACGCAACTACTAGACAATGTTGCCACACTCACAGGGGTGATACTGCTTCGGCTTAGGCTACTTACGTTACTGCTGCAAATATACCACAAACAAAAGTGTCAAAACACCACATCGAGGTTACCTGCAATAATGTATTTGCTCATAAAATGAATATTGATTATGAGGATTTTCACTGTAATTAATACAAACTGATAATGGTGATACAGTGAAACCTGCCTGTAGCACAGTCTCAAGGAACCTGAACATTCTTTCACTTCCTAAAGCTCAATATGTCTTTTAATTCACAACTATTACATTTTATCCTTTCAAAGTTCCACACCTTCCACCTTGTTTTCATATATAATCATCTAAATCAACGCCTAATTAAAAACCTTTACACACCATAACTATACTCAAACATGTTTTCAGTGTAACACGTGCATGCAGGCGTGCACACGCTCACACACAAACACACAGCAAATTGTAACTGCAAACCATGCTCCTCACAGTTATTATTATTAGTATTATGATGTATTGATGTTGTTTTTGTAATGTATTATTATTATTACTTAATTTCAATGTAAAATAAAGATAGTACAGTAAAGTGTATAAAGTGCAGCTGGGGCATGACACTGACCACTCGCCCCCATCTAGTGCTGAGGTTAAGAATGTACATTAGCTATACTTCCTCTCCCCCAAGCAGCTACGTGGAGTATAGTGGGACAGCTTAATTTACAGTACATGCATATAAACACTGTGTTTCATAACTTATTCTTTCCATTTACATTTCAATGTGCTTTTCACCTCAACCTTGCAGACCATTACCTAGCACGGACAGCTCTTCTCCCCAAACCTCAAGGTTTCAATGTATTTATTATCACACTGTAAAGTCAGTATCACTGGTCCTCTGAATCTTACTACTTTATAACATTCAAAAATCCATACATAATCAGTTAAACTTCTGAAATTAAAGTGGTTTGATTTCTTTCATTTCAATTATTTCTGAAACATTACGCTTACATAAATACTTCAAAGCAAGCAAATGCAAACTACAGTATTTTGACACTGTCAATTCTAACAAGAGCTGGTGTCCCTACCTATAACTGTCCCTTTCTCTGTTTGGACTGTGGCCCCTTGGTGAATGACTCCGACCAACTACAGGTGTTGTCACAATGTCTCTGTGGCTTGTTGTTGTGGTTGTCACAACTACAGCTGTTGCTGTTGTCACTGTTGGTGCTGTCGTTGTGGTGGCAATAGGTGCTGAAGCTGTGGAAGAATGCAAAGTGTTTCTTAACCACTATTTTGCCATTCTAAAACCATGTCAGAATATAGCAGAGCATGATATTCAAGTAAAGAAAATCAGATACTTGTTATGCTGATATCATAACCCTATTTATTTATGTATTTATTTATTTATTTATTTGACAATGTTGGCTGTAATTAGCTCAGACTATAAAGTGTTGATTGGCTGCAATGCTGAATTTGATTCTCTTACACTTGGTTGTAATGTTCTGTCCAACTCTTTCAAGTTTCTGAGAGATACCAGCATGGATAATTGGATGACAGCCGAAAGCTTTTCAGATATTCTAGAATGGGTGTTTCAAAGTTGTACATACAAACAAGACAAATGTATGCACATGCACTCATATCCACACACACATACATGCACATAACTACAGAGAAAGAAATCAACCATTCCAGATAATGCAGTAAAAGGAAATGAACCATCAGCGAAACCAAGTCGTCAAGATGAGATTTGAAGGCAGTGAAGATTTTGCAGTTGGTCATCTGGGTTGTAATATTGTGTGGATTTATAGATAGATATCAACGTTTTTGAGGAGCATACTGTCTCCATCTTCAGGGATGAGGTGCAGCCTTGAAGATGGAGACAAGAAACCTATAAGCTGAAGAGAAGCAGAAAATAACAAGGAGATGAAAGTACTGAAAGTAAAATCATAACTGTGCCATCTCTTAGCATGTGTATGAATTGCATGCAAGAGAAAACCAGCCCCTAAGCATTGGTCGGATCAGATTACAACTCGGCAGGCTTAGTAGAATCTGCGCAGTGGCCCCACTGGTTAAAAAGTGGGGAGGAAAAGGTTAATAAGCAAACAAAATCTCCATCTCACCTACAGTTGTAACAGAAAACCACATTATAAATCTGCATCAGTTCATTATGTCCTCACCTGCAGTGGCGGGTGTTGTCACCGAGGGAATGGTTGAAGATCCACCAGAATGCTGTGGCTGCTTGGCAACGATAGGGCACGGTGATCTTGCAGACCTCTGCAAAATTCCAATGCATATGTAAGAACAGCAGGATACCATGTTGCATTAAGATCACAGAAAAAAATCTGAGCCATTTTTCACTGTGCGCCACGAGACCAGTGCCACCAATTATTTAAATTACCTTCAAGCTTTGGCAGCACTGCATAATCATGATGTATCCTAACACTGGTAAACTTCTACTAGACAACACGGTGCTAGAACCCAGAAGACAGCCATCTTCATACTTGCTGCTACAAGAACCTCAAATCCTACTCCCAATTTCTATTTGGAAGACGCAGAGGTTAAACCTTAAATGGCTGTTATGATAACTGGAGACTTTTGGTGTTTCCTTCGTCACTTCAGGCACATGCTGGGGGACTTGAAATATGCCACAACGTAAGACAAAGTTTGTGTGTGATGGAAATTTGATATTAATAAACACAACAGGACACAGAGGAAATATGATTAATGGGTTACAAACTGTTTGATTACAGACATGAGTCATTCCACACCCTCTGGAACTTATATATAACAGACTAAATAAATAAATTATATAATATACAATACAATATGACACCAATCACATCACCATGTAAAATCAGAGCATTCCAATCCACGTTAAATAACATATGAAGCTGCTAGTGTTGTCAAATAACAAAATCAGGCTTTAAAAATAGGTTAGGTTGGGTTAGGTTAATGTGTGTGGATAAATGACATATACTTGAAAGTTATTATATTTTATTTCAATAAATGACAACCTAACCTAAAAGTAAAGTAAAGTTTGTCCCACTATACGCCTTGTAGGCGTTTGGGGTGAGTGGAGGTATAGCTCCTCTCTTTCTTGACCTCGGCACTAGATGGGGGTGAGTGGTCAGCATCACGCCCCGGCCGGCTTTACCCCCGGGAAAGGACCCCGGTACCCATTGTAGAGGAGGCTCGGTGGGCCCCAGAGCCGGTCTGGACGCAGAGGCTAAAGGAAAAAAATCCTCTGCCCCCGTCGGGGATCGAACCCCGGTCGTCTAACCCGTAGCTAGTCACTATACTGACTGAGCTATCCCGGCTCGGCAACCTAACCTAACCTATTTTTAAAGTGATGTGTCCCGATAACAAACAAGTACCCAAAATCAATAAGCCAGTCTACTAATCAGCAGCACAGCAATCAATAACAACATTTATTTAAAACATTGTGAGGAAATCATTTTGAGAAAGAATCTCTTCTAATACCACTGATATATTTTGTGTCATTAACAAAAGGTTGGGTATTTATTAATGATTTCTTTTACTAATGTAATCAAAAACATCTGAGCAAGTCTTTCTACGTCTAACAGGAGCAATTTCAAAATCAGAGCAATCATACCACAAGACTGGGGTGGGGGGTGGGGGTGTTGAGAGAGAGGAAAAACATACTCTCGTGCATAATTATCAGCTTTCGTAAGTTTGGAAGTAGGTTTATTTTCAGACAGCAACCTCATCCTTCTTAACAATGGATGCCGCTAATTATGGCCAAGTATTCTATATACTTTATCTCATCTTAGGAGCACATGATTAAAATTAATTACTTAGAACAAGCTCTTGCTTTTTTCCCCTTCCCCTCAAAGACAGTACTTTCTTCTTTCAAGTTTAGCGAGTAGTGTACTTGCTATTTGCCTTCGTAAATAATATAAAATCTTCACTAATTGGACTGAATGGGCAAAATGAACTTTTATTTAATGGCAAGTTACAAAGGCCATTTATTATAATAATGCTGGGATAAAAGTGGATGAGGGCTTAAGCACAGCCTTTGTGAGAGCCTGCATTTATATCTGTTCAAGTCCAATTACTGTACAAAATTGAACAGTTCCACACTCTACAGTTAAAAACACTCAATTATGACCATGTGCAGGGAAAACTTTTTACTTGTAGGAAAACTGGTGTAAAAAATTAGGAATGAAATTCAAGTAGGATACTCCCGGGGTGGAAAAACAGGAGTAGGATTACCAACAATAAAGTGAATATCGATTAAACAGAGCAAAACCAAGAAATCTGAGCAGATTACAATAATCGGAGCTGGGATTAAAGTTGTAAAATTATGTTATACAGACCAGATAATATTAAAAATTAATGGAATACATTATTAGTAAAATCTGAAGTTGCCCCGTCTCCAGGCATTATAAAGTGTGTAGGTAAAAGCTCCACATTCTTAACTTCAGCAACAGATCACGTTGAGTGGTGAGCTTCATACTCTTGCCACTGTGTCAATGCAGAAGAGCCCCTGGTAGCCATTAGACAGAAGGGTGAGCATGCCCCAAAGAACAATCCTTGTCTCACGGGAATCACACCCTAGTCCAGTCCAGTACTTTACAGATTGAACCTTCCTGGCTCCTCAGTAACAAGGAACACAAGTAGGGGATTCCTTGGGCTGGAGGATTCAAAGTGGAGGTACTGCTACCTGCACCTCCATTTTTAGTTTGAAAATGTAATTAGTTTCCAAAGCAACGCCAAAAGCTTCTTCTAATCACATGGCCTTAAAACCCAAAAACCTGTACCGAACAGATCCCTGTAAAAACCCAAAATCTCTTTTCAAACTCTGTTTACTTCTTCAGTTTCCGTCCATTTTGTCCTTCTCTGTGCGCACAAACAAGCGCTATATTTTAGTCTAATAAACAATCTTCCTTTGAAAAGCTAATAGGTGCTTAAGCAGTCAAGAAATTCCCTCATATCATGGCACATGCACGTTCATTACAGATTTAACAAACACCCTGGGTCCTTCGCATGCCAGTTAATTCCTGTCACCTCCTCTACATGCAACTTCCTTGAGAATCTATTTTAATATTATCCTTCCAAGTACAACTAGGTCTTCCTTCAAGACCTCCTGACCGAAATGTTGTAAGCAATTTATTTTCACCCTCTCAACCCTGACCACACTGTTCTCCGAAGGGTGTGAACACTCCGAAGCATACCAGACCGATTCTCTCGAACTCTGATAAAGGTCAGCAAATCCAACTGCATGGCTCATGGCAACCAGATTACCACCATTAAACCTGTCAGGCTGGTCCGGTCTGCTTCGGTGTGTTCGCGCCCTTGCACATTACGTACCGTGTCATTGCGTGGGGAAGGCAGTGGTGAGGCCGCTGCTTGAGGAAGATACGGACTGTGCTGCAGAGTTGCGGAATAGGGCGCGTACAGGGGCGGGTAAGCGGGGTGAGGATGCGGATGGGAATTTGAATAAGCATTTAGAGGCAGGGGTGCATAGCTGTTAGGGGCAGGCTGAGCTGGAGTTGCCACGGCTGGACTGTTGGTCCGGCTGTTGGTATTGGCGCTGTTGGTACTACTGTTCAGGCAGTGTTGCTGTGGCGCTGCTGTCGGTGGTGGCTGGACCTGTGGCTGTGGTTGCGGAGGAAGTGACAAAGGCAGTGGCAGAGGAACGAGGGGCGGAGGGGGGACTGGCGATGAAGACTGAACCAGTGATTGCGCGGATACAACGCGTGGTACTGGTCCGTTTGATACCACACTCGGTTGCGATGAGTGTGAAGGCGACGAGGGTGGGTTCGAGATGGCCGTGGGATTGTGTGGTTGAGGTGGCGGTGGTGGAGGAGTAGGGACGCGTGGGGGCGGAGGGCTGGGGGCAGGACTGGTCGCGCCACTGCCCCCACCAGGCGATCCCGTTCCGTTGTTGATAGGAGGAGGTGGGTTGCCCGGTAACTCGTCTGAAAAGGAAAAACACAAAAATTAACAAGTGGGATGTTTCTGCCGCGTGACTGGATTCACGATTCAAGGATCGGTCGAGGGTGAACGCGAGTTACTCATCCGTCCCCGACAACTTGTTGCCTAGACAGAGATCAGCAAGAAGTAAAGCGACAATGGGTTTATGATAGAGGCAGTGCAGAAGACGGGCTGGAAATGTGGCGGCTACGCACGTGTGTCTTAGGTTTGTGGTACATTTTCGAGGCACTACATCGACGCAATAGCAACGATTTCATCATCAGAAAAATCTCATTCTCCGTTATGAAGCAAAACTTACCAAACGTTAAGTCTTCGAAAGTTCGAAGCTAAGTTATTTAGAGCACTTGAAATTGATAACATCTTTAACATTTCTGATCCAGCCACTTGATCTGATTCCACCGACGACGACTGAAGATATGCAGCAATGACTCGTTCATTTCAGGAATTTACCTTGAATGCTGACGAAAAACTCGCAAGAAAATTACGTCAGAAGCCGAAGAACGGCAAGCAAGTACAAACTTTCTGGTTGATTTACTCCACGAACGTCGACGCTATGCCTTCCACTGCTGCCAACTTGTCACTCCTCCCCCGACATTGTTAATAGTAGTACACTTTCGAAACAGTGGGATCCCATGAGGTTAGCTCCATCCATACGAAGTGGCAGAGATAGAAATTCGACCAACACCACGACGACAAATACGGTCCCACATGAGCTTGTTCTATTACCTTTACACACACGCGAACTTCTGCTTCATGAATACATACAACAAGCCAGTTACAGACATATAAGTCATTGCCTGTACGTAGTCTAATCCAGACGTGAGTTCGCAACTTCCCAAGGCAACTTCTGAGTCAAATCATTTTGTACCCTGGGGCTTTGTTATTAATAAAATAACTTACATGTTCCTTCATCAGCGGATCAAACCGCCATTACTTAGTTCAATCTGTCCTAGAAAGCAAGTCTTTCTTGCCTCATTCTAAATTGTTTAAAATGTTAATAGGAAAATCAGGCCTATTTTATCATGTGTAAGTGTAAAAACTAAATTATAAACGGCTTTGTTTTGGTTCACTGAGGCTAGTATTTAAAATCTGACGAAGAGTTTCAAACAGTAGCCTACTTGTACAAAGCAAATTTTACGACCACGTGTTAGAGACTACATTTTAAGTGGTGAGAAGATTCAGGCTATACTTCTGAAACTATGCATACGACATCCCTCCCCGTGTAAACAAAATTGCACTTACTATCACACCTGAAGGCAGCGTGGTCAAAATGGCGGCCCGCGACCACTTGTAATCAGGCCAGCGAAAGTATTTGTTAATTTGTTACTACCAGTTAGTACAAACCCATTTCTTTTTTCGAAGTTGATATTCCGTCACTGGTAAAATAACATTCTGCTCAGTGCTCTCACTAAAGCCACTGACTTTAAAAGCGTAAGATGTACGTTCTGCTGGTAAAAATTGTTATTGTATCAGATACAAGTTATTAAAGTAGCGGAGTTCAAATAATTTGTGCAAGTTTTCCAGGTAAAAATTGTGATAGATGCAAGCTGTTGCAGGAGCAAATTTAAAATAATATGAAAATATATAAATTTGTGCACATTTAAATAAAATTTATATTTCAGCATTTGCAATGGTAATATGTCATTTCTGAATAAGTATTATTAAAGACAACGGCAATGCAAAAATAGTGACAGTAGGGGCTTCTTGGCCCTTGGGTCCAACAGGAAAACTATTCTGACCTGGGCGAGGAAAGAAGTTGGACCACCCTGCCTTAAGGTATCATAGTGACACGCATATCTGACTTACGTTTTCGAGTGGTAGTGAAGAGATCTGACCCCGCATCGGACCCCTGAAAGCAGAAAGAAAACCATCTAAAACCCTTCACTGAAGGCTACAATCACAAACAATTACTTCAAATTCTGCAATACGTCTTGTGTCACAGCAGGTAATCAAATTAATTTATACCAACACGTCTTCTGACAATATGGGCCTCTACTGTGATAGAACGAATATCCAGGAAATCCTGGACTCCATACAAATGTTTTCAGTAAGGCAATACAATGAGGGCGACTATCCACATAAATGAAACAAGTCAGGAAACTTATGCATAACGTAAACAACCTTGGCGCGTTCGCCACAATTTGACCTTTGCGAATGCCACAGGAGATGTCAGAGTTGCATTGGGTCAATAACATGGGACGGGTCTGGCTGGCTGGAGACGTAATCACTGAGGATTCTCCCACGTGGTTGGACAGCTGTACGTATCGATTACTGTTGTCCAATTTGAACCAAAATTGGAATGTGCTCACAAAATCCGTTCAGCCGTTCTGGAGTTGTGTCACGCGTAACGGAGCGACGGAGTGATTTCAGGATCTCCGTCTGATAAATATTTAGCGAGTTACGCTGGCGTACATTTCCATGTGGTGTCCGTTCTAGACGTTCTACTTTTGAAAGTGGCAAAACCCGTTTAGCGGTTCTCGGGGTGGTCTACATGAGGGCGGACATACACACAGACAAAACAAAGCTAACAGACAAACTCTTCCAACTTCGTTGCGAACGCGCTTAAAATGAGTGGCTGTGGTTCTGTCAGAAATCAGGGCTGCAGCCGGCAGTACTAAACGTGCAGTTCCGAATCGACAGAAACATACATTAAAATCCACTGGCATAGTCGGGCTTATCTTATGGAACAGGCCTGGAAACGATCAGAGGACTTGTTCGGCTACAATCCGGAAGGGGGGGGGGGGGATTCCGCAAATTTTATCGCAAGAAAACAAATAAATAAATGGTTTAATTTCAATGGTTATATGCCAATCTAAAAACTCAGTCAGGTCGCAATCATAGAAGCGGTTACAGAACCGAGTGACGCCAGTTTAATAAAGATTGATCGATTCCACTGTCGGCGTGGTACATACACGCACCGCTAAGTTATGTGACAATCCGCCTAGACATTGGAAAAACAAAGCTAGAACGAGGAACAACAAAAGCGAAACCAGACGTTATAAACCATTGTGTATTACTGAGGCGTATCGTGATCTGATTACAGTTACCAAGCACCGACTCGAAAAATGCATCAATCAACTAAATGGCCGATGCTGCGATAATGTGCGGAAATGCACGTGGGAATTAAACTGTTCTGCATGTAACATGCGACAGGTTCAAAACGCAATCTGAACAGAAAGCAAAAGGAAAAATTTGATTTAGGCCTAAATGGCAAATGGGAGTGTAAGAAGAAGAAGCAAATAAAACTGCACCACCAAGCACAAAGGAAGGAGTCTGGTAGGAAGCCAGTATTTCCTTTCAGTCAGGCTTCTTTGCCTATTATCTTTACGGCGTGTACCATTTTTACGCAAACCATCAACAATCATGTACCACGGTACAAGAGTGAAATCAGAAGCAGGTCCACCTCCAAGTAACAGACTCCCAACCTCGCCCGTGACGGTCCCGTCAAGGTCATCCTGCTTATTAGGCCGCTGCTCACGCCAGTTACTCGACAGCCGTGAAATGCGAACATGCTGTATTCATGAGCAGAAAGCTTAAGATGGCTGTCTTCTGGGTTGTAGCGCCGTTAGCCTCGTAGAAGTGTACCAATGTTTCAGAGGTACAACCCAGAAGACAGCCATCTTCGGACTCGCCGCTGTGAAAACCTCAAATCCCACTTAGCAGAAAGCTTGTCCATTCTGGAACTCACTGTGCATGCTGCTGTTCGCGAAGCACTTGACAATGCGTGACCTGATAACGAAATGCCGAATAAGACAACAATACACCGACTGGTAACAAAATATAGGGACACCGGAAGGCGGTGGACACTGCTGAAAAGCTATTCTGTAAGTTCTTCCTCCCAAAAAAATTTGCTGGTGCTTAACAAAGCACGACGACATACAAACCCGTGAGGGAGTGGAGGAATAGATCCTGGAATTCTCAATCTCTGAACTAGATGGAACTGAATGGTTAGTTCACGCCCCTGAGGCTTTACCTCCGAAGAAAGAACACCCGTATTCATTAAATAGAAGGCTAGGTGGGCTCCAGAGCTGGTCTGGAAGTTGTGGCGAAGAAAAAATACATCTGCCACCGCCATCCTGTCCTGTACAGCCTACTTATACGAAGTAATTACTTTGCCTCTTTGCTCAAGTAGCATAACAAATATTAGGCAGCTCCTGAAACGAATATTGTGTATCAAAGCCAGCCGTCAAGTGCAACTATTACACAATGTATTATAATTAAAGTCAGCAGGATGGAGTGGTTGTTAATTGAGACTTAACGAGTCCCTACGAGCGTGCTGGGAGCCATAATAAAGACAGCCTACCTTTCTTCATCTTCTTAAAATTTGTACACTACCCACAACATCAGTCACTTAAGCAAGTTTTAATTATGATTCCAGCGAACAATTTCATTAAGCTTTACAAGAACTCATACTTCGGCTTGTGCACAAACAAACTTTCCTTGGAAGAAATAACACGCCAGACCGAAATTGAAACTTCAAGTGACTCTTTATGGGTTTAATCATTACTTAACGTATTATTAAACGAATCATTTGCTTCGTTTAATAACATTTCATAAAAATGTTATCTACTTTCGCCTCGATGACAGTGAAATCTGAACGAATAATAGTCAAAGACAAATCATAAATAGCACCTGCTGAAATAAAATCCATATGGCAGACAAAGAAATATAGCTACAATGCAATTTTGCAAACCAAATCTGGGTTTTTAAGAAAAATTAAATACAGCAGTAAATGTGCAAGTACAGAACTTGGCCAGGGAACAAAGGAAGTTTGGTCCCAATCCTCCAATCCTTACATAACCCATTAATTTAATGACACTTTTTACTTGAACTCTGAAGATAGTGGTAATATGTTCGTCAGACACACTGGTACAGAACCATAAGACGACAGATGCAACAACCCAGAAGACCACACTCTAAACTCGCCCTTCGTACTTCAAACCGAAGATGGAGGCAGTATGATACTCTAATATGTTGGTATACAACCACAAGACCAGAAGGCGCCACAACTCGTAAGACCATAACCTAAAAAATCCTGTTATTTCGGAACCCAAAGGTCCTTTATCGTGTTCACAAGAGTAATGAAAACTGGTTCTAAAAAAAGTTAAAGATCGTGTTAAGAGGAAACCTTTGTCGAACCAAACTGAATATAGCCCCAAACACCATCAACGAAATGGATGTATTTTGCAGTTCGATAGTATTATCACTAAACACAATTTCGAATGACTCAATGCAGACACAAAATGTTGCAAAAAAAAGTCTAAATGGGGCCAATATTATATTAAACTATCATCCGTGACGGTGGCAGAAGGGTGTTAATAAATACGCAAAACACGACAGCAAGAGGAATTATATGGAACAGACAAGTTAAATCATGAAATGCGTTGGACAGAGATTGCCACACATGGTAGCAGCTGCGAATATGGAAGGCAGACACATTTCGGCCAATTTATCATGTCCACACGACTTATTTGTGATTAATGACGTAGTCTGACTTTCCATCTCGTTCTACCTCCATCCTTCATATTACTATTATTATCATACCATCTTACAAGGCATCTGTCCATGAGTCTGGGCTAAACTTTGTCCGCGTTGCTCATCACATATTAGCTTCTGGAAAATATATTTAAAACTAAAGATGAGCTACGTTAATAATCTTCTCAAAGGCTGCGTTTCCAGAGCGGCCGTCGTATGTTCTAGCAACGTGATTCGGCACCGCATCGCAGAGTACAGTAAAACATCTCTAAGTTGGACACTTGGGGTTCCACGAAAAGGTGTCCAAGACAGAGGGAAAGAGAAACATCAGATTGTGGTCTAATGACAATACAATCTATTTACTTACATACACTAACTGCTGTAGGCTTACTTGAATTAAGAATTAATGACAATAGTATTAATAATAATCTTTTGAAGCCCGCTCCCATGCATTGCACATTACACCCCCGTCTCAATAACATTTTCTAAAGTTAATTCCATCAATTTTCGCTTCCCCATCGCAAAAAGAAAAATTCCATTTCTATTAACACAGTCTGAACTCAAATGCAAGCTCAGTACTGATGGAGTTAAAACTGTGTCTTCTGCAATACTGTAGTCCAGTTACGGGTTCAGCAAAAGAATAGTTAAACACTTGCAATGCATTCCAATGATGTGTTCAATGTCCATAAGACAATGCTCCAGAGAGGAGGCATTCATCAGTCAGAAACTCAAAATAACAAAATATATAACGGAAAAAGTTTCCCTGAAAAGCATCGAAGTGCATGAACCTGTCCAACTTACAACAAAAGGGGTGTCCAAAATATAGGGTATTGTGGACATGTAAAATTATAGGATATTCGCCGGTTCCAATTAAAAGTGTCCAATATAAAGGGGTGTCCAACTTGAGGGGTTTTACTGCATTTTCCCTCACGGAGGTTCGAAATTGGTAGAGTGATTGCCGTGTTCGACGACAGGAAAAGAAAAACAACGGAACGAGATTCGTTTATAAAACACAGTAAACATTTACAATGATAAGCAGTAGTTCTTGGCATACTACAGACAGGTTAGTCGAGATCTGCCATCTTCCAATTTGTCACTCTGTCCGTCCGGCCACGTCAATGCCAGACTACACAGCGCAACAACCCAGAAGAAAGAAATCTTCTGAAAAATTATTTGCCATTACCTCATATAACAATTTTCAATTTCAAATGTTCTGTATGGGCGAAGACGTCTCATCGATTTTAACACCATATAGGGCTCAGTTTTCACACACGTTTAAAACAGCAAATAATACAAATTATGATAATTATTATGATAATTACGACAATAACAATTAATTAATAGATTCTAATTTGTACTATACAGCATAACTTAGAATCAGATCCCGTCCTCAAAAAAAAAACCCAGAGCGTTGTTACCGGTCCATAAATCAGAAATATAGCACGCTACATTAGGGGACTAAATTCTAACAAGCTACAGCATATAGAGCCCAAAGTTCGTTTGAATAATATTTACGAAATTAGTCCGTACCTGAAAAAGAATCACGTGGCCCATCCCCAAAAATCGAAGTTGTACACTGAACTCCAGCAGTGAAAATCCACGGACAAGAATACACCCATACAGCCTATCTGAAATCCCCAGATTTCTAGCCTTTCTTTATTTATAAAACTGAGTTTGTAGCTCGTGGCCAGGCACGTAAGCACTTCTTAAAATCGCGTCTCTCAATAAATAAAGTCGTTTTACGACAATATTTCCGGAAATTCATTACGTCGGAGAAACAGGGGACCGCCTGTGTTTAAAGCAGGAGAAAGGAATGGACATGGCCTATTTTTGCATGCACTTACTCAGTCTCGGTTCCATGGCATCATAATACATAAGATGAGGGCTAAGATTGCAGGAGGATGACCTCTGAAAAGCAGCCACTCTTAACAAGCACATCAACCCTGCTTCCTGTCTCTGCACCGAGGATCATAATATAAAAAACCAACAGAATGAATGGCCAACTTGCCACTGCGAATTGCAGGGATAAATAAAAAAAACCTGGACCAAAAACATGTTAGGAAGACAAGAAATGAATATCGGAGGAAAACATTCAAGTCTGTAAAGCGTGGAACTAGCCAACGTCTTCCCTAACTGCGGCTTTCGGGAAACAGCGTGACATACTGACGGTGTTCCAACATTTCGGCAGACATTGTAGTTGCCATTTTCAGGGCGACTTTATTTCGGATGATTCTGAAGCCCTTATATAGAGACCGGGCATTGGGAGGTAAAGACGTGATTGGACGTACATCCTGCTACAAGATCAATTACTATTCAGCTCTTAAAGGAATTCCACTGTTACAGAACCCAACAGTCCACCACCTTCAAATCGAATCCACACACGTACAATTGAATGAACAAAAAATTATCGAAGATAAAATGCTGATCGTAAATCGTAGAGATTTAGCTCGTTGGAGTGTCCAAAGCTGAGCTTTTGTGACGAACTTTGAAGTAGAAACTCGTTATGAGAGAAACAATGGAATTGGGCGAAAGTGTCCCATTCCAAATCAGCCATAGGCTAGCTATTTTTAACAAACGTACTATATAAGCAAGCTTACTTGACAAATGAAACAACAGAAACTGAACATTACCAACACCTACATTAACTGCATATGAGAAAGAAACTCAGTTTCCTCGTATCTGCTTTCAAAATGTAACCGCTTTCCAGGGCAGCTGAAAAGTACTTTCCTCACCAACGCAGGTGGAAATTACGATTACAAAGCGTGACGTGTGGAGAGACAATTATTCATACAAATCAATACTTAAACCTAAAATCACAACTCCTGACCAACTACTCCTGTCCCTTTCCAGACAAACACTGCGTATTTTGTAAAATCCTACTGACAAATACAACGCCCAAGTTAAATCATAGCCCGTACTTTTGGTCCTGTGAATTGTAAACATTTTATCCTATTTACTAATATGCCATAAGAAAAAACTAATCATGCCTGCATAAAACCTCGAGCGTGCTCGTTTTGTGCCCCCCCCCCCCCCCAAACAATAAACTCAGAATAAATTGGCATATTTCCCTGTATTCCGTATCAGTCCAATTCACATTCATCCTCGTATCAGGGAAACACAAACATCTCTCTGGCATTCCTTCGAATAAAAAGTCGTCTCAATAAGAGCGGGAAGATGTACTCCAACGGAGTATACAGTTTTAAAATGCGCCCCTCGCTATTCTGTATAAAGAACGCAAAATAAAATCGAATTACTTCGGACACAACAAAGACCATGCAGCCAATCATCCCCTCCTCCGAAATTCATATTTATTTTCACAATATTTACCACAAACACAGTCTTTACCCCCAGCGAGGGGTTTGCCATATTCTCCCGTGCTGATCGGAATACGGAAGCCTGATGCTCGTATGATTGATGGAATGTTTCCCCAACCGAATGAAGCCACTATGACTTAAAAACGATAAAATCCTTTTAAAAACCGAAACAAGAACAATAACATACATGTTTGCTGTGTGGTTAGAATCGATTCACCGTTCATTATACATACCCCAACCAACCCTAAACCCACCCAACCCAAAAACACAAGTCTCTACATACATGGAATGTTTTCCTAGCTGAATAACCGATAAGTGGTTTATGGTGTGGCTTTTATTACAGTTTGTCATGTGGCTGAGAGAGATGGAAAGGGATATGGAAACAGAGGCGGGTTGGGGGAGTGAGCGGGGGTATGTTAATATTGTCGCCGTTGACACGGAGTGGCACAGTTGACGTGCCACTCCGTTATTGGATTACTACCACATCATCGTGACACGCAAGCCGTGCACCTAACCAACCAATACAACTAACTCACCAGCTACATGCTTGCTTTTTGTTAGCTGGTCGAGTTGGTTGGTTTTGCTAAGTCCGCCTTTGTGGTTGCTTCATTAGTTTTCATTACCTCCCTCGGCTCCCAGTCGAAGCGTCGCCGCTGGCTCGCGCAGTTCATGTTTCATTAAAACGAGTCCCAAGTAACATGTAATAATAATAAAGGGAACGCGCAATCAATTGTGTTGCAGCGGGAACCACGTCGACGACAACCAGTGTCCCCCCCCCCCATCTCTCTTAGAGTTATTGTTCTCATAAATGTTAACCATTAGCACAGCAGTAATCGAGTAAACACGCTCCAACCCTTACGCGTTACTCTGGCTTCCGTGAAATTACACAGCAAAACTTTTGTTACATACCGGGAGATTCGAATTCGTATGTACAGACGTTTAGTTCAATTCAAAATGGTCTTGACGACGGTAGTTTTCTTTAAAACCACGACGTCTCAGAGGCTGGTTCTGTCTCCGTCTTCAGGTCTCTAGCTCTATCTAAGGGACCCAGCAGAGTAGGTACCTCTCACCCGAAGACGGAGACAGAACCAGCCTCCGAAACGTCGTGGTTTTAAAGAACAGACGATGGGAAAAGTCCTGACAATGATTAATTTTAAGAGGTTTAGTTATCTGTAAGCGTACGTACGTTACTGCCAGTTCCGTTCATATCCTTTACAAACTCATTATAATTCTGTCATAGGACGCTACATGTACCGGGGAAAAGTGTAGTTTAAATAACCCACAAATGAAAAAAGACTGAATCAACCACTCATTCAATCCATGCCGTTTCGTAATTCGGAACGAGAAATGCAAACGTTGAATGCGGTACACCACACATATTCTTCAAACTGGTTTTCTACACTAAATTGGCCATGCATAAAAATACTGTTATCAGCACTGATAGAACTTTACCAGTTTCGAAGCTAATAAAGATAAACCTTGGTATTTGTAGCTTTGGTGGGCAATGAATTCCCATATAGCACTGGGGCCGACTCCGAGTCGGTTAAGCAATAACTATCCCGTCAACCGGATAGTAAGGGATCGTGTCCACGTTAGTTGAATAAAACATATTTATTTGTGGGAAAAATACAAACATGACGTCGGCAGTAAACTCACCATTCATGCTGCCAAGACAAATTCAAAGTGTGTTATGTTAACATGTTAGCATAATTTGGTTATGAACTTAATATATTAGTAACCTCCCACGCAACTTCAGGCAAGTGTTAAAGCATAACGTATGAACTTTGCGACTGCTCGAAGTACTTTAGATATGATGTAGATAAGTGATAAACTATTAAAGTTATGAGAGTAAAAATGTTTTTCAGTCGTGTCTGTAACAGTTGAAAACAATTGCATCGTGGTGGTTACACGTTCAATTCAAAGCAGACTATCCAATTAAAGTTCCATTCCCATTACATATGAAGATACCACAGGCCAGCAGACACAAAACATTACAATTTAAGTAGTTGTAACGCCAGTAAGTTTTTTTACTTCCATCTCTTACAGTTTCTTTCGCCAGTTGCCTTCTATAACACAGTCAGGTCACCGCACAAAACTGGTCTTGGATGCTATTCGTATAAAAAAATGTATGCTCCAAAACGCCTTCGAATTTGCAAGTTTTGGGGAATTAATTTCCACAAGATTTTAGGTTACGAACACATTAAACAAATATTACACAACACAATGTCAGTTTGTTTTTCTCCGCCCACTAATACGAGGGTGTGTCTGAAACACTGTAGATCCTATGCTGTTAGCAACACGTCTTCAACAATCACATCTACATTTTATGTCACGAAGCCTTTACATTTCATGCACCGATGAACCGATTTGGGCTTATGTTGGACGTATATAAATGAAATTCATCATATAATTCTCGGTGTAGACCTCCCAGTACAAAGGAGTTTCAAATCAACTGATCCTGAAGACGAACAATGCCAACCGAAGAACAAATACAGTCTCCACATTATGCACTAGTATTCTTAAATTCGTAAGATAGTGTAGTTGCGTCATATTGTAATTTATTAAATTAAAATTAAATTATTTGGTTATTCCGTCAAATCAATGCCCTTCAGTTCCTTGACCCCAACCCCGACAACCACCTTTCACCTACTCCCCACTAGCAACCGCATTCAGTATTAAACCTTGATCGGATACGGTAATACTTCTGGATCACCTCCAGACACAACTGTGTTGTCTACTATTTCATCTCTGGTATGTTTATTTTACTTTCCTTTAATATTATTTATTTATTTATTTAATTGTTTTCTATATTCATCCATATTCATTAATGTTTCTTTGAATCATTTACTTCACAGACCGATGTAAACATCAAAAGCATCACTTCAAACAATAAAGTTGATCCATTATATGAAAATATCTGGACACGACCTCCAAAAAACTACACTACGAAATATTGTAAATAATTGTAATTGAGTTTTAAATTTAATATAATTTTACACCTGATGATGGTTTAATAAAACCGAAACATGTTGTAAATGATCCAATTGTAAATGGATTATTCGATATGGAACACAGCATTATATTTTAATTATTTTAATTATCTTATTTTAAATACATTGTGATTTGACGGAATAACCAAATAATTTAATTTTAATTTCTTAAATTCGTTCAAAGAACCCAAACACGAAAATTTTTGCCTAACACTAGGTCCGAAGTCGAATTGGAGGGATCCATATGACGAAATCGTTTAATATACCCCAAATCCCTACCTTGTAAGTGGGCGGATGACAAATACCAGACGTCACGTAACAGTTCATAATAACAAGTCCCAGCTAACGAATTCTGTACACGTTACTTATTGCGAGTCGTAGCTAACATTTCTGTGCACTTAATGAGATGGATCAAAAGGATGAATATATTTGGGATAATTATGTAACGCTTCACGAAAACCAGTGTTGCCATTACAATATCGTTACTACAGTCGAATCATGAGAAACTTCATTTGGATGCGCAGTTCACCTGCCACATTAGTTACGGTATCGCAACTTGCAGACAATTCTGTAACGTTTTTTTCTAACCTCCTGTTACTATAGCAACGCAGCCGGGTGGTTAGGAAAGAGCTGCTACAGTTGTAGACGTCTGTACGACAAATGCACACTTTATTTGATAGTTTTCGTCTGTTCCTGTTGCTCTGAATCTTCATCTACAGCCACGTTTGTAAATCAGCCTCCGATGAAGAAAAAGCTATGCTTAGAAAAACTAGTCGACCTAGTGTAGGCTTATGTACACTGTCCGGCTTCTGCGTGCAGCCAAGCAATATCCCTAAGATGGCTGTCTTCTGGGTTGTTGTGCTCTGAAAACTGGTAGGAATTTGAAGATTTCTGTCTTCTGGGTTGTTGCGCTGTGTAGTCTGGTCGATGTTTACAAACGTTTCAGAGGTCATACTGCCTCCGTCATCAGGGCGATAATCGCCATCATACTCACCGCCCTGATGACGGAGGCAGTATGACCTCTGAAACGTTGGTAAACATCGACCATACTACACAGCGCAACAACCCAGAAGACAGAAATCTTCATACTCATCGCCCTGATGACGGAGGCAGTATGACCTCAGAAACGTTGGTAAACATCGACCAGACTACACAGCGCAACAACCCAGAAGACATAAATCTTCATACTCATCGCCCTGATGATAGAGGCAGTATGACCTCTGAAACGTTGGTTAACATCGACCAGACTACACAGCGCAACAACCCAGAAGACAGAAATCTTCATACTCACCGCCCTGATGATGGAGGCAGTATGACCTCTGAAACGTTGGTAAACATCGACCAGACTACACAGCGCAACAACCCAGAAGACAGAAATCTTCATACTCATCGCCCTGATGATGGAGGCAGTATGACCTCTGAAACGTTGGTTAACATCGACCAGACTACACAGCGCAACAACCAAGAAGACAGAAATCTTCATACTCACCGCCCTGATGATGGAGGCAGTATGACCTCTGAAACGTTGGTAAACATCGACCAGACTACACAGCGCAACAACCCAGAAGACAGAAATCTTCATACTCATCGCCCTGATGACGGAGGCAGTATGACCTCAGAAACGTTGGTAAACATCGACCAGACTACACAGCGCAACAACCCAGAAGACATAAATCTTCATACTCATCGCCCTGATGATGGAGGCAGTATGACCTCTGAAACGTTGGTTAACATCGACCAGACTACACAGCGCAACAACCCAGAAGACAGAAATCTTCATACTCACCGCCCTGATGATGGAGGCAGTATGACCTCTGAAACGTTGGTAAACATCTACCAGACTACACAGCGAAACAACCCAGAAGACAGAAATCTTCATACTCACCGCTGTGAAAACCTCAAATCTTACATGGTAGAAATTTATCGACGTTTCAGAGGTCCTTGTTGCCGCCATCATAAGGGCGATCGCCATGATAACGGAGGCAGCATGCGCACGGCGCAACAACCCAGAAACTGCAACCTTGCATACTCACAGCCAACAGATCCTAAAATCTCGTTAAAAAAGAACTCTCGTCTTCTTTCAAATTAAGATTATCTAGCTTAACAGTAACTGAATACCATGGACACTGTCCCGTATTTTAGAGACATCACTGGGTCACAGCTTCACCTTTCCCTACCTCGAAAAGTGCAATGCATAATTGTAAACGAAGGAGACTGTTGCTTCTTCAAGGAAACTAACTCGGTTATGGGCCAGCGTAGGGACAGGAGAGAGCTAACAAAAGGAAGACGGGGTTTAAAAGCGAGGGGAGTGATAACAGGATATATATAAAAGGAAGATTGTGTCTAAAAACGTGGAAACAGCAGTCTGTAACATAAGAGGAGGGCTGGAAGAATATGAGGGAATATGGGAGAATAGGAAAAAGATTCGCCTTTCAAGCTGAAATCAATACATCTCCCCTCTTCAAACGGGGTGTTCCAAGCGGCGCCATAGCTGCATGATGTTAATTCTTCTCTTGCTTGCATTGTATTATTTGGCATCTACGATGCACTAGACTAGAAGACTATAATCTCACATCAGGCCTGTTATACAGGCGGTTCACTAAGTTGTCACAAACATTCGGAAGCCCACTTACTTCATGGAGTACAACAGCCCTTTGTGAGAAGCTTACAGTCCTCCAGACAATCACGACATTCTCTTGTTTTTTATGTAACCTGAAAGTACACTACTCTGTTCATAGGAGTCCGCCAGCGATCGCTACCGTGAGTCACTTCAATCCAGCCCACACATCACACCGTTCCTTTAAAATGTATTACATCAGCTAACTACTGGACCACCGGGGTGTAGTATTCAAAAGATCCCGGGCTTTATCGCAAATGCAGTCACTAAAAATAAATGGAAGAAAGTTATACGAAAAATCTTAGAGTACAGCGAACTCCCCGAAACGTCGAGCATACAAAGTATAACTCAAGTCAACGGATAATGCCCAACATAATATTCGTTTTATGAATCAACCACGGCCACAAACGTTTAGAGAATCAGTGTGTGGTTTGTTTTGAGAAATTTCTCGCACGGAGTTGACCCCAGCAAATCTACAATCCATCGTTTGGCGGATGAAAAAAGTATTTCAGGCCCGAACGGTCTACACTGGCCACGTGCCAGCAGCTTGCCTATTTCTGCCAGGATATTCCCCTCATGTATGCACAATGACATCATTTAGCTGTTTCAAATGCCGTGTCTTTTCGCCGCGTATTTATCTTGGCAGACCAATTCATGTGTCCGGTCAACATTAACAGCGGCTCTCTTTCGGTGGCACAGAGTGTTTATTTTTAGACACCTTCTCGTCATCACGATGTCCCGCGTTTTAAAAGTATGGTTCCTCACATTCCACGTGCCAAGTATTACCAGCGCATCTCACCAGCGTGTTGAATTTCAGAGTTCTGACAAAGAGGCAGGTTCGCGACCAGGGCAATCCATGTGGACAAAGTGGCACTGGGGTAGGTTTTTCTCCGAGTCCTTCGGTCTTCCCCTGTCAATATCATTCCACCGCTGCTCCATATTCACTCAGGTATCACCTGGAGGATAAAGAAAGGGCCTGTTACCGGCCCAGTTCCACAAAGACATAGTATCACATCATAGGAGGGGGAGATCTCAGAGTAAAAAGTGTTTACTGCTTAAACTTCCGGTGAACATAGCAAGATCGTTCTTGAAACGTTGATAGTTACTCAGCTGGTCCAGATATCTCTTTATTTTTGTAAAGCAAAGGTTCGTTGCCGTGTTTACAAAAGCCGCTAACCGACTCTTATCCTGAGAATTCAATCGGCGCTTTCACAGCTTACTTCTCTCAAAGATTCGTTTTAATATTATACCCCGGTCCTAAGTTACGGGCGTCATATTTGCTCCGACATTTGACCGGTCTAGGAGTAAAGGTAATTTCGTAATATATGTGTCTATGACAAGAGAAGGGCAATGTAAATGAAGTGAATTACAGCAAAGATATCCCACACTTGATGTCCTTAACAAGGCCCTGGTAGCATAGATGCAAATTTAACTGTTAAATTAAATGCACAACACAACCATACAGGATAATACAGGTTGGTTTCAGTTTTACACGCAACACTGAGAGTCAAAACAGGCCAAAATCATTACAAAAGGTTATAAAAATATTTTATAAGCAACGACAGGCCTAATCAAATGCACTTCTCTAGCAATCCTACCCCATCCAGTTCTCGGGCGTGTGCTGTAACGGAAGTGCTCTCATCTGAAAATGCGCACGCAAACAAGCTAAGTGAACAAAAGCTAACTAGATTGTCACGGTTTTGGGCAACGGACCGACTGCTTTTCCATCTCGGACTATCAGATATTCTGCACACAATGAGGAAAACGGCAACCGAATTCCGACCCCAAACGGATGTAGATGTAAATAAAATGTAGTACCGGAGATAATACCAACACTTTCCCGGGAGGTAAAGCGACTGAGGCATGAAGTTATCACTCACCTCCACCCAAGAATGTGTGGGATTATACCTCCACTCCCCCATAAGTCTTCATGTCGCAGTGTTTAAGTAAACACACCTGGGTTAAAATTTGTGCGTTAAGATATGGCAGGATTCATTCCACGGTAGATGACGCAGAAAGTGGCTGTAACATAATTATTTAAAGCATCGGTAGATACCGGGCTCGTTTCGTAATGTTTGGAATTTCTCAGCATAATCTTAATATCTATCTTTTCAAACGTGATCAAGTCTTTAACTGAGAGCCAACCGAAAAAAAACATTGGAAGGAATTTATTTGAGAGGGGTTATCACGGTTTTCGGAAAGGACTGTTAATTAGTTTATTCTTGAATCTTAAGATGGAGGCAGTACGTACTTTTGAAACAGTTTACTAGTACGGTATTAAATATCCCACTTTGTGGGTTGTAGGTAACCTAGTATAATGGTATTTTATTTCGACATTTTTCATTTTCTGTTATTCAGATTACACCAATTGTAAAAAATAAATAAAAATAAAACATTAAAACATCTAAAATTCAGTACCTTTCGGAGTCTAATCATGTCTGCGCCATCAGGTAATATAAGAACTACTAAAGAAGGCTCAAGCAATTTTGATGGCGAAGCCTAACCGGATTATTACTTGGAAGACGAGAAGACCAATATTCGTTGTGGAAATAAGGTCTGAGGCCGTGAGATGCATGCAACTGGTTGTAATAAACGTCTAATGACGGAATCCTCGGGTTCTACTACCATAGAGAATGTTTTGTTCATTCGTCTGGCAGCAAATCGACTTCTTCAGGGCGAAAATTTTTGCCACGTACATTCGATGCTAGGGAATGGGTCTGAGCCATAAAATACGCCAACATTCTAACATTACTTAATTTATGTTACAACAAAGAAGAGGCTTGGAGGGGCTACCTTTCACACGTACAGCTCCTTCCTAGTAATACAGCAAACAAAAGTAAGCTGGTTTATTAGAGAAGATGGACGTATTGTATAGTGTTCATTCACTCAGCGTCTATTACATGTGAGATTATGTACTGATTCGAGTCCTGTAGGTTAATAACTTATTAACTTCTTCTAGTAATTAACAGAACTGACCTATTACTCCACATCCATTTAGATCAGCAGCAACGCCATGAACACAACAGAGCAGAATTGTGGTTGTTAAATCACATTATATAAACAAGACGTCGGAGCATACCCAACCACATCAAAGCAGAAGAAACATTCTCATTTGATTCAACATTATACTTCTGGATCAACATTACGTTTATACAGTTTAATCCCAGCAGTATAACCAATTGAATAAAAATTTCTTGGATATTATCCATCGTCTAGTAAATATAAAACGTAAAACGACGTTTCGGAGATGGGACTCTATCTCCGTCTTCAGGTTCCTACACAGTTGGGCCCACTAGATAGAGCTAATCCCTATATCCTTGGTCTGGAGATAGGGATTAGCTCTATCTAGTGGGTCCAACTGTGTAGGAACCTGAAGACGGAGATAAGAGTCCCATCTCCGAAACGTCGTTTTACGTTTTATATTTACTAGACGATGGATAATATCAAAGAAAATTTTTATTCAATTGACTCTTCACCATCGTCAAGAAGTTTTAGATTTGAAGTATAACCAATGGTTACTTGTAATGAAGAAGTTTTATGAAATTTTAAACATTATTTGGACGAGCTGCCTTCAAAGGGAAAACAGTAATACAGTGATTACAAGTGCCTGTCCATACAAAATGAGAAACTTCCCCAAGCCATGAAGGCACTGGCCTACACGTAAACCGATTAATCTTACCACTACTAGATGAAGGTGAACGGTCATCTCCACGCTACATCGGTTTTAAAATCGGCCTGGTCGTCGAAGCGAACCCCGGCCATCCGGTCACTTCAAAGAGTTCAGTTAGGCCATTGCAGATGAGGGCCTGACCTTTTCATTTGAATTCGTTTTATACTGGAAGTAGACCCTATGGTTGATCAGCAAGTTGACCCCTTCTTGATGGCCGGTGCATACCTCAACCTGAGGGCTTCGATGTACTGTTTCTAAAGCAATATGACTTAAGTGACCGCACCAGACACTAGCAGTACGATCAACATACGCTGTTCAAAATGTTCTTTAGTACATACCAAGTTTCAGGAACATACAATACGCATGTACTCATAAAGACACGCACACCATGAAGGTTTTATCTCGCCTTTATGAAGCAATATTGCATCCTTAGCAGATTGTCTGCGAAATGCAACGAAGCACAAAATTCTCCCGTCTCACTACACCAACCATTTATCTCTCGGTGAGAATGAAACTGCTTTCCTTTTAACCGTCAAGTTCAACCATTCACATAAAATGGTCTCAAACTGCTGAGGATTTTATGTATATGTCCCGTTCCCTGATGGTCTAGGCGAAGGAGTTTTAACGACCGTTCAAAATGACGGAACGAATGGTGTAGCACGGGTTATTGTTATCACGGTCTCATGCGCAAATGCTACACATCTCGTTCCGAAACATTGCCTGTTTACGATGTAGCATGAAATACCTAACACGCGTAAATTATGACTTATAATGACAAATTTACACACACATTTTATACAGTGACTGTGACCACGTCTGCCACTTACTGTCCGTCCGCGCAGAGAATTGACTCGACCTTGAACTCCTGACGTCATGCTGAATGCTGTCCTGAAAACATTTCTCTGTAAGTACTGCGACTTTAACAGAAGATCAGTTTTTATTTCTCACTCCTGGCATTGAATGATCTTCCTTAAGCTGTTTATTTTATAAACTGTAAAATGCATTACAAATATATATAGGCCTAGAGCAAAAGTATAATGAAGTACGAAAAAATTAAACGTAGGTATACGCGCACGAACACACGATTTCACAACAACACGTAACTTGGCGTGTCCTCACACAGAAACGGTTGGAATATAGATAAAAATATTACAAGCGCGTTACGCTAGAAAGAACAATAACTAGTTTTGTTGTGTGGATATGCTTCATGTCAAAAAAAACAACGTTTTCGATAAGATATATATTAATACATTATAAAACGGTCCCGCTTAAGCACGTCGCCCATTAATTCCGGGTTCAAAAGTTTTTCGCACCAATTCCACGCGAAGTAGCAGTTTGTTGCAGTGTTTCGACTACGTAATCACGGCATAAAGTACAAATATGAGGAACTGAGAAAACCCCAGAATTTTCGAGAGGAGGCAGTAGCAAATTTCTTACTGCAGCTTGTAGATCATCATCAGCCTGAAAGTATCACGAGAAACCTGTATGTCTACAGACAGAGAGTCCCTAGCCAGAGATCGAACCGAGTGTCTCTTGAAAGTCGTCAGGTCTTCTTAATAAACTGTCCTGCGAGAAATCGAAAAGTGAATACCAATTTTAGCCAATTCAGCTAACTGATACAGGTTAGATGATGACCGTCTTCTGGGTCGTTGTGCCGTGTAGTCTTGTAAAAATTTATCGACGTTTTCGAGGTGCTTGCTGCCCCATCATCGGAGCGAAAAATCACTGTTGAACAAATATTTGGGAACCGACTACTTCGTTCACAACTCTAAGATGAACCATTCCGCGGAAACATTGTCAATCTACACTTTCACATTTAGTTACTCCAATAAACATTTTCTTCCTCATACATCTCCCCTGAGCTCTCAACTCTAAATGTTTATAAATCACAAATTTGTACGAAGTTCTCATTCTCCCCCATTCGTGCTAAATCTACTGCCCGTTTCAACTTTGTTAATTGAATCACACTATCAGCATTAGGAAAAGTTTAAAACTTGTGTTTTTCCCTCAGATGCAAGGATGTAGAAGAGTACACAATGGCTGCTCACCCATTAAGTCACTTTGGGCAGAGCCCCACTAAAAAAAGTAAATTATCATAGTTCAGGTTGACAGCTTATACATATGGGTCAATACAGATGATTATAATTAAAGATCTGTTATGTCCCAAAACGCTATTAGTCCAAGAAGAAATGCCCCGATATAGAAGGGTGTTTGACTGGGGAGGGGGGGGGGGTTGAGGCGAGGAAAGGGCCCTTGCAGAGAGCGCTTGAGAGAAGGGGCATGAACACGGGGGGTTATCATCCAGCCAGGAAAATAAGCATTTAACATATTTCCATAAATTTGTATTAAGTATTTCACTAGTCTTCATTTTTTCATCAAGACTCCTACTTAATTTTTTTAAAATGTCGTAACAATTAAAAACGTCTTAGAATTTACGTTAGTTAAAACGACTTAAAAATTCTTTTGTCATAACGTTTGTTTCCCCATATACTGAAATCGCTGTTATTTGTACCTGACGACGTTCGAATGAACTACAATTTAGCAATTGTTATAATTTTTTCTTCAGAGGTGATCCACCCGAAAAATAAAACCCGAGCCACCTCTGATTACATGAATCTTCGGCGACGAGGTAAAACTTTGGGGACATCAAATTCATTCGCATGAAAATCACCACGATGCTTACTGGATTTGGGAAGGAAATCGTTGAGCCATCCCATCATAGATTCCTCTTCAGCTACTTCCCTTTGTTTCGCTTGTCAATTAATTGGATGTAGTGCATAAGCCTCTAGTCACTAGAGGGATGTTAGGGGATACAAGGGGAGTCTTTACGAGGTGCTGAGTCACCGCAAAAGGAGATGGAGGGGAGGGGGTGTACAGTAATAGTGTGATAGAGAGAAGGAACAAGGGAGGAATAAGTAGCCCGCAAATTGGCTCACTTAGTGAAGTGGCATACGCAAAGCGCTGCCCGAGAAACGTCCATTCTCTTACTTAGACAGCCTAGATTACAGAAGAATGGGGCATAAAATGGGTATATTAGACAGATGAAAGAAACGAATGCGCTTGGGTTGGCATCATTACTCATAAAGTGACAGTAACAAAGAAAGGCTATAAGCAACAAACCACACCGTATTCCGAAAAGGGACAGCGGTAACTAGCATGCGGGGGCCCTCAAGTCTCCGGCTAATAAACGGAATGGTGAGAACGCGTTCTGTTAAAAGAACGGTTTCGTTTCTCGCCACAAAACGAATATGTTTGTGATATATACAGTTCTTCGAAACGATTCAAAACCAGTACGCAGGAGGCATAAAAGACAAGTGGTAAACCCATTCATTTAAGAGAAGTCGCTGGGGGAAAGAATGAATTCAGAAACTGATCATTGCTGTTGATAGTCTTCTGGGTTGTGAAGCAATGTGAACGTGTAGGTGGGTAAAAACATCTCAGAGAAGTACTGCCTCCATCTTCAGAGCAGAAGATGGATGAACAATGTTCCTCAGAGGCGCTGGTGCCCACCTACAAGGCCACGTGGTGTTACAACCCATATCACCGCCGTGAGAACCCCAAATCTCAACGCTTACTGTTACTCGATTAAAAGAACTTATTTCATCTGTGTAGGATCTGAAGTTTTCAAGGCGGTGAGACTGATGATGGCCGTCTTCTGGGTTGTTGGGCCGTGTATTCTGGTAAAGGTCCTTGCTGCCTGCATCATCACGGCGATCGCCCGGAGAGAAGACAACCATCCGCGTACTCACCGCCGTGAAAACCGCAAATCATACCGAAACAATTTTCGTCACAGATCACACCGTTTACTCTAGAGCAGAGGTTCCCAAAGTGTGGGGCGCCCCCCTGGAGGGGAGGCGAGTGGTTTTCTGGGGAGGGGGGTGTTGTTTGTATGAAAAACTTTTTTTAACATCCATTGCAGTTTAGTTGGCTTACAGTGCTGTATACTCATAGCTAAATTTTATGTCAAATCTGTTTGCTTGCACTTGTTCTGGAAGGGAGGCGTGAAATTTATGAAATGTTTTAAGGGGGGCGCAAGGTATAAAATTTTGGGAACCTATGCTCTAGAGGAAGACGTTCAAATCATCTCAGCACCGACTTCAGGGTTTGGTTAATACTGACTGGAACCTTTCAGCTTCATCGTGTACTTACAATACTTGGTAAGGGGGAAGACAAAACTTTGGATTTTGTGGAGACAGTTGGCGTGTGCGCTTTTTGCTAAGAACGAGGGCAAAGCGTAGAAATAAATTTTGATTCCCTCCACTTGTGAGTCAAAGAATGTTAAAAGCCCAATTTCACAAGTTATATTAAGACCTGTGTATGTATCCAAAGGTTTTTTTTTAAAAAAAAAGTTGGCTCGAGTTCGGTCGTAGAGCTACACAGACTTCTATCCACAGTTTTTGTGACTGTACTCCGATATGGCAGGACTGTACAGTGCCGGCCTTTTCTCCTATTCAGTTATCGGCCTGTCATAAGCTTTGCTGTCAAGATCCGTGACGCGGACAATCGCCACCAAGGTCGTGCAAACAATGGTCGCCGTGCGGCTGTTTCGCCGCTCGTGCGCGTACACACAGGTTGGGCTGTGCTGCCACAGCACCGCATCGAAAATGAAGCATGTTGCGTTCGAAAAACCGCAGCGGTAAAACTACTGCAAGTTCACTCGCTTCCTATTGAAACAGTGTGTTCGATCAATGCGGCAGAAAAACCGCTCGTGCTTGCAGGGTCTTATAGTTGTTTAAATTTTTCTGATTATAACGGAACACTAATGTCTGCCTGGTTTAGGTGTGCGAATTCAAACACCATTTGCAAAGGTATCCAGTTTTCTTTGTATCTTGTGATTAATGTGGGTTCTGAGAGAACCCTGTTCATTCTCAGGAACCCTATTACCGAACGGCGGGTCTGCCTAATGAACAGGCTCCAGTGCTAAAGTGACCGACGTACTTGCACAAAAGTACGTGTCTTACCAGACACTTCCCCACTCGTGCTAAATCATCTTCAGGTTTCTCATATTACGTCAATGCCTCAGGTTAATACTGAGTCTTTCCACAAAATAATGTCTCTCGACCAGCGTGCCGTGATTTTACGCGTGTCGAGACATTCAAAATTCAAACAGGTCTGTTCAGTCGTCACATTCTGCTGCTTTCTTGTTAAATTAATGGTGTCTCCGCATTTTGGTATTTCATTAAACCTATTACATATTAATACTTCGATATTTCAGAATGGTAACTAGGTTACAGTCTGGACAACCTGAATTCGGCTTCCGGCAGGGGCAAGATATCTTTCCCTTATGCGGTAAGTCCAGCCGGGGATGTTTTCCGGGTGTAAATCGGACAAAGAGTCACATTTGATGCGATGCACTAATTCAAGAAACGAGATCAATGCTGTGTATGTAGGAAGGATTTTATGCCATTACGTAACTGAAGAAACGAAGGAGGTCTGTAACTAACCGCAGAGTTTGCATGCTACAGGCTGATTCCCTCCCTAACCTCAGATCTCACCTTCACATACTTGAACAGCCTAAGCGCCTAGTTCCAGTCAGATTCGGCTGCGATGTAGTCGCAACTACTAGTTCATTTGTTTACAAAATGCGAGGTAAAAATATGTCGACTACGCGAAACATTTTTTTTATCATGTGGTCATATTATTTGTTCTGGTCAGACTATAGGCTAAATTCTTTCACAAAGCCTGTACGGAACATCAATGCATGTCGAGGTCAACATTGATGTCATTAAGACTAGCATGTGGGTGGAAGTGTTTCTGTTCAAAGTCCATTTCCTTTCTGATTATCTTTATCTTGAAGGCATTATTGAGGCGGACAGGTTAAGAAGTCTCGATTAAAATGGGTGACTTACACCTGCAACTCGTGTTAACACGATACCCAACTACCACTTAACGTCTCACCGCAGTTGTCACAGCGACCATTCAATACCACCAGCTAGTAAGTGGCCTGTCAGATTCTGAGTCTTCTTTGCGAAAACACCCATTCGTCCTAAATACAAAATCTTCTAAAAAGATGACTTGTGACGCAAATGACAGATCTCTTTAAACATTCATTTCTAAGTGCACCGAACTTCCAAGCATAATAAGATAACCATTCACTAGAACGTGTTTTTATCACCTGGAAGCTGTCAGAAAACAATCTCAAAAGTTTCGCGCCGTCACCATGTTTGCAATTTTAACACATAAAAATGTTTCACACAAATTATGTACATATTTCCAAACTCAGTTTCATACGTCCCGCGCTCAATGAAACTGTACCGGTGGGTGACGTCATATACATGAGGGGTGAAAACAAAGGGGGTGGATGACGCTACAGTGCCGTACTTCCGAGCTCCGAGTTATGTACGGGCTAAAAACATCGGTGTCTTTCGTGAACCTACAATTTATGCGAGAGGTCCAGCTACTGACCTCTTTTAATAGTGCGACTTGGTATTTGTGAGATTTCCGGTCGTCTTCTGGGATGTTGCGCCGTGTGGTCTGGTAGGAAATTACCAATGTTTCAAAGGTGCTTAGTGCCTCCATTACTCCCGAAACGTTGGTCGTATGTGCAGCATATCTGTTTACGTCGCCCAGCAACTAAATTAACAGTTCGTGAAGCCGCCACATGCATGCAATCGTCAAACAATTTATACCATGGAGCGAATTGCCTATTCTGGTTCAATCACTTACTACAAATTCACAATTCTAACCACCTACTACCTCACAATTTACATTTCTCGACATTTTGGTGTGGAACACGGTGGCATTACAATAAAACCTCCAGCTTACCGAGTTGCTGTAAAATTTTAACACAACTTACTGATGAATACCGACCGTATTTACCTGAACTTAATAAACTTCCCTTCTTCCACTGTAACAAATATTCAAATTTTTAAATTTTATAAGAATATGTTTGTGTATCAGCTGTAAAATATTCACTGAACCTTTTCAAATACAGACAATTATCGATATAGGAAGTATCGTACGAAAAATAAATTTGCCGGCATTATCTGTATACGTGATATTTCGGACTTTTTCCGTCATATACATTTCAATAAAATCATAACGTTTCGTAAGCTGTACCTTCTTCCGTCTTCAGGTAGAAAGGGGAAAGGCAGAAACCCCAGTTGGGCTAGAATCAGACCTGGACCTAGCTCAACCAGGGAGTCCAACGGCCCCTTTCCACCTGAAGACGGAAGAAGATTCAGCTTCTGAAACGTAATTTTACTGAAATATAGACCACAAAGATCAAAACACGGCTTTTACAGATTGGAACCCACCGTCGTCAGAAACCTTACGACCGCAGTATTAATCATAAATCAGCACATCACGTTATCCGGAAACTTGTCCCGTGTCTAAAACACCACAAAATGAAGGAGCACATGCAGCGGAGTAGAAATAAATCTCAACGGATTCTTATCCTGGGCACGAAGTGCAGATTATTGGTCCAGCTTCACACTCCAACAGCTTTATCCTTCCGGGAAAGCGCTCGGGGTACATACTGATGGAAGGAGACCGGGTTGACCCACAACCTCTGCCGAGAATCGACCAATTAAATCTCATTCTACAATGACAAGTTTTGTTTGTACCTAAGTGAAAGAAATGACAGCATAATTGTCGATTCATTCAACGCTTTGTCGGAAACTGATTCTGTAAGCACAAGGTGGATGGCCCCGGAAGACTTCACTACGATTAGCAATCTCTAAACCTAAGGCCACGAAAAACCTTCTCTTATCGTTTCACTGGTGAGGCAGATTTTTCGCTAGCCTCTGTTTAATACAGTTCTGGAATGGCACGCAGTTCAATAACCTACCTAACCTGCTCACTACACTGAAAGAAACTACTGGTGACAAACATCTCCCTAATAAAGTACAAATTAGTTCGATGACTCCTCAGATTTTTTATACGCTAAATAAGGAAATCAAATCCTTCGTCTTACACACCAGTAAACAAACACTCATTTTAACGCAACGCCTAAGTACTCGGGAACAGCTACAAAGTCGCTGATTACGGCACAGCACAATCCCGTCAGTATTACCGACATCAATATTCGTAAGTTCCACTTTAATATTATACGTACAATTCTGTTTCATCTTCCACGTAGCAGCTTTTCAAACAATTTTAACGCCAAAACTGCTTACTGGACATGTGTACGAGTGTGCTTATAATGTGTGGTATAAAAGTTGTCGTTTGACGTGCTTTATCAATCACACAAACCCCGAAGTGCACAAATTACACGTTGCAATGTATAGCCAACATGTCAGATAAGGCTGTTGTGAAATAGCAAGCGAATTACAGCACGTTTCAGCTGCAGGGCACGTACAATGATAAATAAACACGTTCTAAACGTCAAACCACCTTTCTTTTCAGATTATGTAAACATATCCGTCTTCCTTGAAAAAATAAAGAACAAATTAAACCGGTCCAAGTTCGTAAAAGCGGGTGTCCTAAACACCATCCGCACAAATATACAAAAAGTTTGGACAAACGCATAAACAGGGTTGTTTCGTGTATTTATGTATTCCAATTTGGGATGTTATGGTCATTCAGTTTTACGTTTACGACAAATGATCATTATTTTCAAATAGCTCATAACAGCCCGGAACACAATATGTATGTAACCATGTTGATTCTTTGTTAGGAACACTGTTATATAAACTGCGAAGGTTAGTATATTGTTGACAATGATGACTAGGTACGAATATGGAGAAACTGGAAGAAACAATAAAATTCTCAATCAGAAGAGCCGGTAACCAAGCCGAAATACAAGTTTAAAATGTTTGAACAAGACTGGTTATACAGCGTAAAACAAATAACTCATCTGTGCCTAAAGCTTTGACTAGACGTTTTCTATCCACACAAAATTAAACGCAACTAAAATTAGGAACTGTCAGCCCACGTTACCCGACAATGAAAATTAGATTTGTTCGATTAAATTCGGTAAAAAGGCGAGATACGAAATTGTACCAAAACTCTAATGCTAGAGTGAAAATATTGTATACAGAAAGGCAGGTGACAGAGCTTCTAACAATTTATTCCAAGTAATTTGGAAGTATGCGGATGTCCAGAATTGTGTACGAAGCGATACAGACATACAGATAAATCTACCTGATTCTCCGTCGTGATGATTGCTTTTACTAATATAGTTCTCTTCTCGGATTTCTTCACCTCCTTTTCCACCCCTCCACCACCAGCTCCACTTTTAGACAACTCCTGCAGCCTCAGAATTGCAACTTTATTTAACCTTACAGGTTCAACACACCAGAATCTACTCTTCTGGAACAATGGAAAATTCCTGATCAAAGCAATTAATTTCACAGCACACAACACACAATGCACCACTTGACACTACAAAATACACAACACAGATCAACGCATCGCTGTAAATTTCGTAACGGGGACACTGCAGTAGCGGAATCCAGGTCTCGTTCTTTGAGCATTCACTGCCACCAGCGGATGGGCGAAAAAAAACGTTACGTATTGATTTTTGTGAACGTGGGCTGTTCAAGCAATGGTACATTTATTAATAAGGCATGTATCTCCGATTTCACTTCACCTTTATCCACCCAGTGATTCAGTAGCGACACCCGACTCTATTACGCTGCATGTGAAATAAGCGACAGTGCTAAGAGCTATATCCATGGCACACGCCGGACGTGCAGACAACACCTTCTGCCCACAACGGCACAGCACAACTGCCACACTCGCACTGAGCCTGTGCGGCAAGACAGGCTACCGGGAGACCAGTCTGCGAGCCTCACATAGCACCCGCGCATACGCCGACACTCGCACCCAGCATCCCGCGACTTCCTAGCTCGCACTACCTCATTCATTTCCTACCCATCTCCGTCTGCCTGTTGTACATGCTCATATTATTATTAAATCCAGATAAAAGCGGAGGGCTCACCCAGCACGAGCAATTTAAGCGAGATTTCTTTATCTCCAAGATGGCAATCTTCTGGGTTGTGGCACTGTGTAGTCTGGTAGAAGTTTACCAACGTTTCAGAGGTCCTTGTTGCCTCTATAATCACCTGATGATAGAGGCAGCAAGCAACCCAGAAGACAGCCATCTTCGTACTCAGCTGTGAGAACATCAAATCCTATTTTCTGTATCTCATTCTGAAAGAGGGAAAGGACGTTATGAATTAATTAATTACTGACAGAAAGAAATGCACCTCTCATAAGGGTTGTCCAGATACAATCTTCCATGCAACTGTTTCCTTTCACACTGCATTTTGAGTAAAATAGCAGTTATGAATCTTTGCAGACCATATATAGTTAAGAAATTATAATATAATATAGCCATGACGAGTTGGTTTTACCGACGTTTATAACGACTTCTGAAATGAAATCCTAGGCACGCTACTGACTACATAGACTTATTTCAATGCTGTAACTGCCCTTGAAGCAATCTGAATGTATGTGGGCACCAATTATCTTTAAGCCTTGTCTCATTACACGTGCAAGGCCGGCCGGAACTGGTGCTATCAAGAACCTACGATACAGAAGTCGTCACAAGTTTCACGAGCACGGACATTCGACAGCCACGGCAACACAAGCATTCGAACTGTACAACTGTATAATTCCTTGAAGCACAGTGTACCGGCCATGTACGTGATGGGGTTTTGCCGTCGCATTTACAGACCAGGACTCTGAAAATCTGGAACACTGTGCGATTCTTGGCTAGGATGGCGGACTTTTTTTTAAATGCTTGGATAATACATTATAAAAATAGTCCGCGTCCATTACCTTCCAAATTCAGCCTCGTATTCTTCTTAATGCTGGACGGAGTATATTCTGCAGCATTTGCGCTCTTCCTTTCTAGTCGGTGTGTACCTTCCCCACTCCCGAGAGGGACATAATGAGTCCTATCTTGCTATCTACATTTCTGTCCTTAATGAGGCACGAGCTAGATTAACCGGATAATCGACTTAACAGGCAATAATCCGGCAGGCAGGGAAACTACTGAAACAGAGAGGAGGAGGAGAGGGGTATGGTAATGGCACTGCGCTGGTTGCTATGCTTGTTTGCTTTCCTGACTTCTAATTAGGGAACGGCGAAGAACGTTATTAGTTAGTGAAGACGCCGAGAGCAAGAACACAGATACAGGGATCATAAGAGCGAGACCCGCCTTTCTATGTCCTGACCTCGAGGACCAATCTTTACAACACCGACTACTACATCTCGTGTAACTGCACACTTTACTTCTGAGAATTATAGTGACAAAAATGTTCGTTTCCCGCCTGGTGAGAGCACATTTTTACAAAAACGTTCATCCTTAAAATCTGCGAAGCTAGACAATTCCAATCCACAAAATAAATAAACAATTCTGTGGGTAAGTATAGTATTTTCACCCCATTATGCGGTTCCTAAGAAGAAGCTCTGTTTTCTCAGAAACCTAAACGGCTAAGTCAACTCTGCTCTCAGCATCACGACATGAAACGTTCTAATCTCAACGGACTTGACGACTATCTCGTCTGACTTTTCGTGCTATTCGTCACTTTCCCAGATAAATGCCGGTTTGATAACTTTAAGTAGCCAAAAACCGATTTCTTATCCTCATCTACTAAAACTAATTCCGTCTTCGCATTTAATGCAATCCATATAATCTAAACAATCGATATAACGTCGTTTCAGAAGATATCAACCTGTAAATGGGTTAGTAATTTCAGTTAGGCCTACTCGAATCAAATTTTCTTCCTTTTCGCGTCTCCTTTAAACTCTAACAAAGACTTCTGTCATCGCCCTGATGACGGAGGCAGTATGACCTCCGAAACGTTGGTAAACATCGACCAGACTACACAGCGCAACAAACCAGAAGACAGAAATCTTCATACTCACCGCTGTGAAAACCTCAAATCATACAAGATTAAACCAGCTTACATGGTACACAGACAAACACCCAGGTCGCGCTACACAGCAGGAAAAAACAATGGCCTAGCAGGCGTAAATTAATTCTTACAAGTCCTAAAACATACGTTACGGCCTTCTATCCATTAAAATTTCTAGCAAATTTCCTCGAAGTACAATACATTTTTCTTCATACAAAACAATTTTAATTTGCCATAAAGATACAAATCGTACTTATACCCGCAAGCAATAAAGATACATGACAACACTGAATAGTCTCGCAAGCTTGAAAGACACAATATTTTCCTGACGATATTATATTCCGCTTTTATACCACGCAGGAAACATCAAAAATCCCGTTCGTGTAACGACTTTTTAATTAACATTTTAAGAGACCAAATAAATGAGTTCATAGCAACTATGTGTATAAGCCCGTATATGAATTATCTACATCTCCATAACATTAACGAAAAAATATATTTTATGTATTTATTTACGATGAAGTTATTTCTCGTATAATCTTATAATAAGCTCTTTTATTGCCACCATTTTATGAGGGAAAGCGATAAAACGTAATGGCACATCCATTACGTACCATATAAGTTTTAATGCTCCATATCTCGCTGGCTCGCCAGCGTCGTGTTTTACAGCCATACCGACATATATACAACATGCTAGCACGACTACGCGATGTTATCACATTAATGATGATATGCAGTAATGGCCTAAGTGAACGAGCTTCTGTACAACTACTCTCTCTTATTTATTTCTTTTCAGACCCCCTCCTTTTTTACTGTATTTTCTTGGCACGGAGATTCACACATTTGGAAGTAGTATCGTAACAGAAACACACAACCGGAAACGTAACTAAATCCTCGTTTAAAGAAACTTCTGTGAACCTAGATTTCTGACTCGTCAGGAATAATCCGAAATTTGTTGCAGTGTACATGTAAATAAAATATTTCGTGTTACGTATCGAGCCATTATTCCTTTGAAGCCGAAGTTCAATAAATATTATTTAATAATCCAGTCCGTACCGCAAAGAAAACAATTCTTCACCAACACAAAGATTAAGTGGTTAATGCCGTTTAAGGAGATAACCAATGTTTACAGTTAGAATCATAAAGTAAAGTTTGTCCCACTATACGCCATGTAGGCGTTTGGGGTGAGTGGAGGTATAGCTCCTTCTTCCTTGACCCCGGCACTAGATGGGGGTGAGTGGTCAGCATCACGCCCCGGCCGGCTTTACCCCCGGGAAAGGACCCCGGTACCCATTGTAGAGGAGGCTGGGTGGGCCCCAGAGCCGGTCTGACCGCAGAGGCTAGAGGAAACATCCTCTGCCCCCGTCGGGGATCGAACCCCGGTCGTCCAGCCCGTAGCTAGTCACTATACTGACTGAGCTATCCCGGCTCATACAGTTAGAATCATACGAACCTTTTACAAATGAAGCGTGATTGATTGTTGAAGAGGGTGGGATATAATATTTGCCACTAGACCTTATAGGAGTTACGACGGGCGTTTGCAAAGAAAATAACGGAGTATGCCACAGCTAAAACACGGTCCGGGAATCTGCGGCGTAGTCCAGTATATTTATGAAGATGTTCCCCGCTTTGCTGATTAACTTCTTTCGAGGCAGCCAACTGCTCCCCATTTGAAACACTGACGAGAGCTGAATAATTACGCTTTCGAATTTATCCGACTTTTCAGTTTCAAGCGAATATAAAAAGAGGGAATAATCACAACCGACGAGCTCAGTGATTTGGGCTTTATTCTCGGAAGGGACGTACTCAATTTTGGCTCATTTCGGTGCAATGTATCATACGTTACATGAAACCAAAATCTAACTTAAATAGATTTTCACAAGACTAGACGATAAATTCACTAGGTTCGCCTGGCTTTGTGAAGACGGTAATTCGCTCCAGGTACAGTATCATAGAATTCCATAAACGACGTGTCTAGGGATTAGGTCACTCAGTAATTCGGGTTCATAAAATTTCCTGTAACTTAATACTGTCGAGGAAAGTGTCTACAAACATGAACAAGCATTCGCGGAAGTCCGACAAAGAATACTCCACCAGTTAGGGGTTGGCCGTGGGACCAACCCTCACAGAATGCCATACAGGACCAAGAAAACCGCATAATAAAGAGGTTCGAAATTTGTACCTCGCACAACAGGGGGTGATGGACATGTAGCACGCACGGAGAGATGAGAAGTGCATATAAAATATTCAGCAAACCTCACGAGAAGAGTCCAAATTGGTTAACTGTGAGTAGATAAGACGGATTACAGAAATACAGTGAAGGTGAAGGGTTCAATATAGGCCCCAAGGGTGGGATTTTGTGTACATATTGTACTTTCAGATTCCATAAAAGTGTGAAATTTCTTGGCCACCTAAGTAAGTTTCAACTTCTCAAAAAAGACACTCCATCATGGAGTCTCTATCGTCAGATACCTGGGTTCAGCTCTGAGGGAAAGTAGATAAACTAAGCACTCAATAATTACCAGTCCACTCTGTCCCATACTGCCTTGGGGCAAAACCATCTATTCCTGGTAGCGGTTGTCGAACCGGCTGAATGCACAAAGCCGTCGCCAAGTCTGGGTCAATCCACGCAAGAAAGCACCTGTGACCGGTTTCGACCAGCAGAATCGATGATCAGACATTTTAAGTGATTTAAGTAGCCACTTCTACACCATGCAGTCATCAGGGTCTCTCCCTGCATTAGCAAACCCTTCATACAAAGAAAGATCTAAGTATCAAAATCAAGACAAAATACCTGGAAGTAGGAATTAAATCAGCGTAAAATTCCGAACACAAGTCACCTTTACGCGGGAGAGTTGTAAAATCACGAAGGCTTGGATGCGCAACACGTGGTGGGGGGGGGCAACAATGCTTAAGTATATTAATTAAGATGTAAGACGGGGAAAACTTCTTACAAAGCAGACATTCGGAAGGACGAGAAAATGATTCATCATATCAGGCACTTAATAAGAATCTAAGCGAAGCAGGTTGTGATGATTGGACGCGTACGGATGGAACTGTCTCAGGACAGTGTACCACGGCGGGCTTTGGTAGCAGCAGTATTGAAACAGGGTTTTGTTACCATTAAGTTGGTGTTAATTCTCTTCTGATGTCACACGGCGGTTATATTCTCTAATTATGGTTGACGGCTGATTGATCAGCACGTTACTTACGGCGCTGTAACAATTTCAGGAGTAATTAGGCTTAAATAAGACGAGAACAGACCTCTGGGTACGTGCGAGGAACGTTGAAGAGCTAGTCAGAAAGGCGGGAGGGACTGCTCTGATTCAGCACAATGCCCAGTATTCACCAGAAATTCGTGAAGAAAATCACAAAAATCGTCTTTCGGAGCAACCAATGTGCGTGCAGAGATTCGAAACAGTTGCCGCATACACTTTTAACACTTGAGTTAACCCAGTCGGTCCTAATTTTCCTTGCTTCCATGTCTCTCCATGTGGTTACGTGCCACTTCCATCAACGTTACTAAAGACTCACCGCAGCTTCTAAAAAAACAGCCACTGCGTCTATAAACAGGTAATATTCAATAGAAAGAGGTTGAGGAGTGGCAATACTGGCACCGAGTTCCAGCAAGAACAAAAATGGACCAAGCTCAAGAAAGGGAAGGGGTTTTATGACTCCAGCCCATAAAAAAGCAAACCACAACCCTAGCGGCCCACATTAGAGCTAATAAAGCAGTGAACGCTCACACAAGTCTCAACGCCTTCAAATAAATCAGGTTCTGGTGTACCAGCGAAGACTTTCCTATGCCGAAGCTCCAAGTCATTAAGACGTATAGAGGGAGCTAAGGTAAAGCCCAATGACATTATTGAAAATACCAACAAGTACAACTAGAAATATTAAAGATTTGGTTAATTTTCGACATATTTGTCCAACCAGGGCCATTAATAAGAGAATTTAAGAAGAGTAATATGTTGTATGATTGGCAACATTTCTGTGGCCTGATAATGCTGTAGCTCAAGATCAGATGTTTAATACAAGAACATCTGATGTATATATATTTTAATGATTTTAAATCATTTGATTCCTGCGTAATCTTTCAGGCTACGTTTACTGGATATATACTTATTCTTTTGCTCTTGTGTTCACGTATATTATATTGTTAAAACCATATCTTATGATATTTAGATTACCATAAACTTTATGTATCCATACATATGTTCCCCTGATGATGGCCCCAGTGGGCTGAAACATGTCGGGAATACACTAAAATAAATCTGATATCCGTAGTAATACTGTGGTTTTCAAATGAGTGTCAAACAACGGCGTGGCATCCAACATGAATCTCAATGCACTACAGGCCTTTGTGCACAGTTCCATGCTCTGGCCGTATTAGCCTCAGGGAGACAGCTATTGATACCCACTGAATGCATGCCGTTGGAGCCGGATGACGACTGAACTGGCTTAAAACAGGCTCTTGATAAGTCACTGATTATCTTCCGATCAATAACGACAGGGAATTGCTTTTCAGGCAAGGTTACGTTAGGTCAATACTTTAATACCTCCTCAAAGAAAACTTTTTAGGAGGAAAATGGTTGGATAGTTGGTATGTTAAATGAAGATGAAGCTAATCAGCACAAAACCGCTACGTGTGTTCAATGGCATTCGCTCGGCAGCACTGTTCTTAAGGTAAAGACATGCCAGAAGCCAGACTGGTTTAAAAACATTAAAAAGCTGAATCTCACTTAGCCACCATAACAAACAAATTGCCGCCCACATAAAACGAAATCAGAAACATGTTATGGTGCCATTTTATATAAATATTCAATTTGTGGCTCCACAAATCCTGCATTAGATAAATGTCAGTAAACAGTTCAAAGTTCCGACCTCTTAAACCTCCTATAAAAAATCCCACGGACCAATCTGAAAGGAGGTTTCTTGGGCCCCAGAGCAGTTATGGGCGCAGAGGCCAAGACAAAAGCATTGCCCGTGACGGGATTCGAATTACAGAGGACCACTCTGCAGCCAACCATTTCATTCAATAAGTTATTCCAGGTTTCAGACAATATAGCTGTAATATATTCATTATATGTTTAGTTCCTCTGTTTTTTCCTTCATTCGCCATCAAAAAGTACCCCCTCTAGCTGAACCCTCTTTTGCCTCCAAATGGGGAACGTTTTAGTGGTAGCAATAAAGAAGGCTGATGTGTTTTTCCTTTCTACCCTCCACATCCCTCGCATGTGAATGATCTCTGTTATAGTAACATAAAAAGAACAACGGAAATAAGACACCCTCTGCAACGATCCAAACTAACTTTACCTCCTGGAAAGAACGAGACGAGAAACTCAGCTACTGTGTTGACTGCCTCGGGTGGTAACAAAACTAAACAGTCGTAGTCTGAAGGCAAGAAAAAGAACAGAGTGGGAACACTTAACAAAAGGCCTGACTGAAGATTTAAAAACACAACTCAAGCACATTATTTTTACGATGTAAAAACAACGACGAGTTCTAAAATGTTCTTTAAAAACGAGTGTCGGAAGAGGAAATAAGTAAAACAAACGTTGCCTCACCACAACCTATAAAGAAAAGCGAAGATGAAATGGGTCCAACTTGGAGCCAGTGCGCAGGCTTTTCTTACCCATCGCTGGACGACCGATTCAAATCATCGCACGACCTGCGAGAAGGAATTTTGTTGGACGTGACGCAATTTAAATATGGCCAAACACTCAACGGTTATTACACCCAGCAATTGGTACAACATTCCAAACTGTGCCGATTCGTACTTACGATATTTTAAGGCACTGTTCAGCCGTAAAAGTTATATGCAGTCGAACATAACGCAAAGATGATTATGAATTGCGAGGAGTATATAATATGGAAGGAAACGGACATGATCAATTTTAAATGATTATTCCGGTTTTACAAAGTCGCCTATACCTGGATATAAATACAGGACAGGCGTAAAATATTATAGTTTTACCTAAACTGATGTATACAATAAAAACAGCTGAACAATGACCCACACCAACCTGCACATGGAGCAACGTTAGAACTTTCCAAACCTGCACACACTAAATTATAAGGCCAAAGACGAGGAGGACTTTCACAGCCTCTCAAGAGAAGTGACAGGAGTCTGCACCAACCTTCCTATATATGGGCCTAGGGCGAAAGTTTCCAAGTCTACACCGTGCTATAAATAAACCCTGAACTGGAGGAAGAACTCTTTCAGAGTTGTTTACACTGATCTACACATAAGCTGATGTGGAGGAATTTTTCAAACATGCCCATACTCGGCTACAGATCCTCAAGGGGTTCAAGAACCCTTCAAAGTTGCTCACACTGGCCTGTAGCCTGCGAAAAACTTCACAAGTTGCCCACAATAGGGGTAAATCCATATTAAACAAGGCTAAACTTCCCTAAGGACAAAGTTGTCCATGTAAATAGGCAACACGGCACGAATGCGCACTATGTGTACAGCGGAGATAAAGATCCACACATTCATAACCTCGACAGTTCGTGGAAGTAAACGCCTGGCTGCGTTTTCTCCGGTACTACCCAGCGGATTCCAGGTTGAGTGCGACTCAGCCAGTCAGAAAGCGGTTGCGAAGATCTAGCACTCAAACTACGGTCATCAGCCCGTGGCCAGAACCTCTACTGACACAGCAATTCGGGAACATACAAAGAAGAAGGGCTTACGCCCCTCTTGTAGGATTTGAGGTTTTCACGGCGGTAAGTTTGAGGATGGCTGTCTTCTCGGTTGTTGCGCCGTGTATTCTGGTAGAAGTTCACCGACGTTTCAGAGGTCCTTGCTGCGATGAGTGTGTTATTCACCGCTCTCTGAAACGTCGGTAAACTTCTACCAGACTACACGGCGCAACCACCTAGACGGCAGCCATCTGTAGACTCCTCTTATTTATATTCATTAAAGGAAACATGTGTAAGTTAAAATACTAGTTTTCACACTCCTTGTGCCATGAGGCTTATGGGCAGAAGTTCGCAAGGAGTCCACCCAAACTGCAGCATCCAGACAGAGCCTGATCTAGCTTTGCAATCATAAGGTCTCAAAACCGACTAATACAATCCTCTGGGGGGAACTGGTGAAAAACACGTGACTAGAAGCTTAAACTACTACAGCTGCTGAACTCCTACTGCTCGACTTTTGGTTAGAAAACGCACAAAAGTACAATCTGCGACAAAACCACTTTGTTCCGGTGCGATACAGACCATCACAAGTGATCGTATACACAGATAATCTAGTCATACCAGTGCTGGTCTTCTGAGTTGTACCGCCGTGTGAAAATGTAAGGTAGATGCTAACTTTTCGGAGGAACATACTGGCTCCAGCCTCGGGTCTGATAAATATATATATATACTTACAATACCACATTTTCACCGTCGTGACAACTTTGCCTCATGCGATTATAAAGGTTACAACTAAAACGCAAACAAACTGTGGAGAGAACTTATGGCGCCAACACCCTCTGAAACGCCTATTCCACAAGCAAAATCCCTCTCCCGACCCACAGCCAATTGCCGTATTTAGACGCAGTTGTGTGCTCTGTACTGTACTCATCACACTGGCCATATGAAAATGAGTTCTTAACTCGAAATATCTTAATTAACCAACTGTACGGAACAAAGTCCTTGAAAAGCTAAGAGCCGCTCAGCAAATTACAAGACTTCTGAACTTTTATGGAACATGGACGTTCACCACTACCTTGTAAAAAAAACCAGCCACTGGGCCAAATTTTGAACCAGGCGAAACCAGTCCAGTTTCTCACACAACATTTCTTGAAGGAAAATTTTAAGGCTGCCTTTTCATCAACACCTGGACCTCTCTTTCTTCAAATTTTACAACTAAAATTTTCAGCATTCTCATTTTATGTCATGCGTGCTACATCCCGTGTCCACCTCCCCCCTGGTAATATCTGATGAAGGGCCTACTGCATTATACGTACTTCCTTGGTCCAAATACTTCCTGAACACCCTGTTCTCAAACACCCCCAGTGTCCATTTCTTCACCCACACAGAACAGGTAAACTTATACGTGTGTACATGTAAATCTTTGCGTTTTCAGATAGAAGACGGGAAGACAAAAGATTCTGAACTGCATGGCATCCTACTCAGTCTAAGAATTAATTGACTGTGTTTAAAAAAACTTTGTTAAAATGAAAAGCCGCCAAACAGGCTACGTTTGAATGCAGGCGTCCTTGAGAAAACAGTCCGAGACTTTTATAAGCTTCTTTCGCCACGCACTCTGATCTCTCAGTTGTACTCCCACTTTTTTACGCCCGTGCGCAGACGGCAGAAAACCCCTCATTGTCTTTGGTGCCGACCGACTAATCCTGTACGTTCCAGTTCATTTACATTTGTTCGTGTCTGTACCATCGGTCGATAAGTCGTTGTTTCCACAAGTCGTCTGGCTCGCTCGGAGATGGCTCTCTCGAGCACGGAATTCATACCCGGTCTCTTCTTCACATCCTCCATCTTTCTCGCGCGAGATCGTTCGCTCACCCCGTATTTTTCACACACGCTTCGCATCCCAAAATCCCCCTTCGGCTTATCAACTGCGCTCTTCGGCAAACACTTCTACCAGACAAAGGCTGCTTATTCGGTAACCTTGCCGCATTCACAACTCCGGTCGACAAGTGGCGCCTTCATGCGGTCAGTCATCGAACTCTACGTACGGGGGTTTCATAAACATGTGACAAAACGTCACGAAATTTGAAGTGGGGCATCAGAATCTTGGCGTCCACACATATGGCACGTGTATGTCCTAATTAAACAACGTCAGTATTTACGAATTAAAAATCAAGTAGCAATAAAGAGAGGCAACGGACCAGAAGAGTCACGCTATGCGTACCTTTCCTCCAGACTTCTTATAATACACTTCATGTGATTTGAGATAAAAGTTAAGCACCGGTGAAAAGCGGTGCGTGCAGCATGCTTTAAACAACGGAGTACAGCGACTTTAAAAAGTTTGGAAACGCGAGCTTATAACAACGACTGTTCCAGTCACAATCGCCTAATCTTGATGTGGGGCTGCCCTCAAACAAAAACGCACCAGGGAAAGATGTGTTGATGTAACTGGATGAAATTTCAGGCTTGTCCGTTCTTGTCCCATGCAATCATCCGGACACGTGCAACCCAATCACAGTAAGATATGTGTAGTGCGTCAAACAAAAGTATTCGACGTAAGATAATGTAACAAGAAAACCTTCCAGGGAGTAATGAAACCCGAGGAATGCAAGTAATAGTTGACCAACGATGCAGAAATGTGTTTTATTTAGTTGGATTTGAGGTTTTCACGGAGGTCCGTCTGAAGTGGCTGTCTTCTGGGTTGTTGTTCCGTGTAATCTGGTAAACGTTTACCGACGTTTCAGAGGTCCTTGCTGCCTTCTTCGCCCTGATGATGGAAGCAGCAAGGACCTCTGAAACGTCGGTAAACTTCTACCAGACTACACGGAACAACAATCCAGAAGACAGCCATCTTCAGTGTTTTATTTGACGATGCGCAATCAACTACTGTTCCCGGTACAGATTGCAAAGCGTATAAAACCAGAAAGATGAACGGCAATACGGAAATATGGGGACGGAAGAAGTGTGGTCTACTTTAAATTGTATATATCACAAAACACGTCTAGAAGCGCTGAGAAAAATAATGAAACAAACGAGATTATAACCAAATAAATCCCGATACGAAGTAGAGCACTAAGCCTAACTATTACACCGTTATATTCAGTAACAAAACATCGAGAACACACATCACATACTGGCTGCAAGGTTTTCCCGAGATAAATTTCTGAAGACTTGTGTTCAATGCATAATCACTGTATTTGTAATGAACGGAATTTTACAAAGTTCGTAGCCTTGAAGACCCAAATGCATTTCTAAACATATTCCAACACATACTCATCATACTGGAAAGTGCCAGTTTAATTAAATATTAACTAGATAATATTTTGTGTACATTTTCTTCACACAACACGCTGTTGACTACGCAAACAACGTGTGTACTTCATGAATAATTTATAACCTGTGTATTCAGAACGCACCTACTTGCAACGCATAATAATTTGCCAACTTCCTTCTGTTTAATTATTGACACTGAAGTACTTTCTGTATGAATTCTGTCAAGGACAAATAAAGTGTTAAGTAGGACCTGCTGCGTCCTAATGGAAACGCTGCCATTTTACTTGCCTTTAAGTAGCAAAGATTTGCGTAAATAGGTCGTGACAACATGAATACGAAGACTAAACTGGCTGAGGAAATGTGTTCAGAATAAAGTGCGACGAAAATTCGGGTCCTGTGACACTTAAATACACGACAGTTAAGGAAACTCATGTGTCACGATCGCCCTGAAGATGATGGCAGTCATCACATCTAAAACGTCGATCAATTTCAACAAAACTGCATGGCACATCATCCCGGAACACAGCCATCTTAATGCTCGCCGTCGGGAAAAACCTTAAATCTCACTTAACGTAACTATATTGCTGCAGTTTCAACAAAAGTCGCTTGTTGGACAGACTAAAGCCACGGTAAACGTTTTCACAGTACGTAGATAAGGTTCAATTACTCGTCTATTCTACTATAGAAATTGGCTCCTGGCCATTGTACAAACGAAATAAAAGACAAGCAAATAATCTGGGCACGCGTCATCTGGATAGAGGCAGGGTGAGAGTGGTTCATCTTTTTTCAATTGAATTTCACGGCACGTTCGGTGAAACAAAACGAGGGCATACCGCTGCTATCATCAGACACTAGGACAGCGACAAGAGACTGCAGAAGGGTGCGCTGAATAAAAGCTGAAGCGCATTAGAGTACTAAGCTGACGGGTAAAGAAAGGAGAAGAACGGAGAGGAGAGGCTGAGAAATAAGGCATCATCACCTTTTGAATGTCAAGCAAGGCAAATCTAAGAGGAAAGCCTAGGGGTGAATTTGATTTAATGTGATATACGAACCAAGCGGGGTGGGGAGTTGCCATGGAAACCGTAACATGGGATAAAGTAAAAATACAAGAAGTTCTGCAAGGAATTTATGACGCCTACGATTCCGAGGCTGTATGATTCTCATGTTAATTTAACTCGTCACCGAAAATAATTTATCTTCGTTTCTACTAATGACCTCACGTCAACATTTGTATGCAAACGTTTTCCCCAAGCACGGTAGTCGGCAAACGTTCACTTTCGTATTAAATTCAATAACTTATTTCTGTTTAAGTTTCGAACCACAGGACTACTCTCACACGAAAGGCAACAAGTTAGTTTGAATATTCGTGTCACAAAACCGGAGTAAATTTTTTACAGACATCTGTGAAACCACCACATGCATTTGAAACGGGAATAGATAATTTATGAAGTCAGGTACAATTTGTCCATGATACCCACTCATCCAGTCAAAGTCCAACGGGAATTTGAGACTCCTGCGATCTGCCACCCCTTCCACGCCTAGCCAGTTGAGTTACCCTGTCATTCGGATCTTTTTAACCAGTGTTGATGTTTTATAAGTTGCTTTTATTACAAGGCACGACTTTTTACGTTCGAGTTCCGATACGTTATCACAGTGTCCTACCAGCGTATCCGAGGAACGTTTTATATATAGGCGAAAGCAGATAGCGCTAAAAGACATAGAAATAACATTAAAAAAACTACGTTAAAAAGTTTCGGGTCTTGACGTGTAACGAAAATCGTTGAAACGGTACGACAAACCTACACCAAGTTCTTTCCTTCTACATTTCACATCCTCCATGCGTAAGTTACGATTTCGACTCCAATGACACATTTGCACAGCGTACTTTACATTCACAAAACATGACGCTGAACTTACAGGCGGACACATATGCCGGCCCTTGTAACCACCTCTAAAAGTCGACATCATACCCTCATACCGAGGGCGATGTGGATTTTGTACAGCAAAATATAAAATAAAAAGAATTTAGATAATTTTTAGCACAATACGCAAATGTTACATCTACTTAAAAACAGCTGAAGTGCAACAAATACGGAACATGCTATAAATTACACAAGTTATCTCCAGATGGATTAATGCAATCTCTTGGTAAACGCGATTCGATCCAGCACGGCTCTGGGCCCAAATAAAGAACAAGAAAAATCCGTAGCAGTCCATCGTAATTATAAAATATCTTCCCTATTTTGTCACATGTTTATTAGGCAGAAGTCCTTTTCGACTTCGATTACGAGCAAGTATCATGATAAGGATTAATTCAGTGTAAAACTCCGTTACGTACTTCTTACACAGTTCAGTGTCTGCTAAATTATCGACGATTATCAGCACGCGAGTCTACCTTAAATTCTAGCGTAACAACTACGTCAATTATACTCCCTCAAAATGAGCGGTAAACGTTTACAAGACTAATCTACTTTACCATTACCAACCCCGAAGATTATTCAGGCTTAACACTTACCTTATCGTCTTCACCTTCGCTATCACACTGAAAAGAAACAAAGAAAACATTATTACTCGCCTGTATTTAACAAATACGGTGTCCACATTTCTTTTCCAGGGCAACAAACTTACACAACAGACGTCCCTGATTATGAAGGGAAATTCCATACTCAAACACAATACTTCTCAACCAGTTTTCCGCAACTTCTTGAACTCAATTCTAGTCTGACAGTGTTGTAATAGCAGTGTTTCCCCGTCCATTCCAGTTTTGTTGTCTCATAAACCTTTGCTGCTGTTTCTTCATTAACCTGGACACTGTCCCGACATTTTCATGCAATTAAAACCAGTAAATACCGCGGATACTTTACGCGGATGATGAACAGCTTCAACCGCAAACACAGCTGGCAAATTTAAAGGCTCGGAAGTCATTAAGTCATGCCTTCAAACGTTCTTCACCGCCTTTCTTTCATATAACAATGAGATTTCTACTGTATTGCTAATACTGGTGAATAACAGGTTGTTGGTAAACAAAATAATTCGACAAGCTGCAGCCTATCTTAAGATATAAATTATAATGCTTAAAATAGGCCATGGCGGCTTTTTATTCGACCTTGATATAATTATAATCAACCTAACATTCAACTCGACGTTAAATAACCTCTGTAGCAAAAATAACGTCATTAAATAAACTATGAACTAAATTTCTCGTTAATACGACGCCTCCGATCGCCCCTGCCGGGAATCAACCCGTGGATACTCTGACCAATCGCGTCTCCGAACATTCACGGACGGAGACTTTTGCTACATCTAACGACTGGAGAGGTTATTTAACGCCGGATAAGATGATAATTAAGCCTAATGGAGCGTGGCGATCGAGGAGACGGCAGTAACATATCCTAACTTCAAGCAAATGAGGTAAACCACGGAAAATCTCATTCAAGATACGTAATTCTAGATCAGGGTCCGGTACCTCCCGAAAACGCTTCTACCTACCACTTCGTTGGACTCAAGAATGTGTTCATAAAGCCAATATTGTACTCACAAATCTGCGTCTACGTAACACGCAAGATACTTTCACTCCTGCAAAAAAGGGTTAACTGATCCAATCTGTAAACGTCTTGCACTTCCCCTTTCCAGTTATACTCGGCCGCTACTCATCGTAACTTCAGTTTTTCCACCTTATTTCCCAACAATCCCATTATCCAGAACCGTTTTTATTTGATTTTCTTTCTACTCATTCTCCATCCTTCTGTATCCTCGTCCTGCTTTCTGTTTCCCTATCTTCAGTTCTACCACTTTCGTCCAAATCCGGACCACTCTGTCTCGGATATCCGACTTCACTTCTTTTTTCTTCAACCCTCCACTTCCCACTTTCTCCTTCCGCAGAACCATTAATTATCTTCATTGTACGAAATATATGAAGTGAACGCATAAGAGGAGGTCGTGTTCCCGTATTTCAGCTCAGAAAGTACGCAACAAATTTCGAATAAATTTGGTAACAAAATCTGCAGGGCTCGTATGTTATTAGATCTAACTAACAAACAGTTGCTCTATTAGTCAAGAAACTGCGAGCATTCATTTTCGACCTATCGATCCAAAATAACCTGTACTTTACATGGGATAAAACTGAACAATATCAGGTGTCTCGCAAACAGCTCACCGTACAAAAAAACAACATAAAATACAGTTCTCGTAAAGCTCAGCAACTTTTATTTCAAACGTTATTCGATATCCTTACAGTACGTTCAAAAAATGATGTACACACATTTACAGAATATCATCCTTGTGTCTATACATATTTTTTAAGACTCTGTATATAACGAAATACAAGGGAAATGATACATGTGCAAGCTGTTAATTGTTAGCTTTATAACAATATATCAACATCCGCAATTAACAACGTACTTCGTTCAGAGAATGTATAAATGAAAGTATCGACTTGCGTGTGTGACACTCTGTAATCGATTATATTAATGACAGAAACAACTGTGCTGAGAACAATGGGCTTCATTTTGCCACGTTACGACACGAAACTGCAAAGGAACTTACAGCATGGACAGACAATAGTTGTTCTGTGTTGAACAATCGGTTTCATTCAGCACTTACAGAGATCAAAGTGTCGAATGGATTATGAGACACCCTGCAGTCAACGAATGTCAAACGTACACAATGAGAATTGTGCGAGAGAACAATGGGCTTCAGACATTAAAGTGGGGAGGTACATACCAGACACCCTATAGAATAACGCGAGTTATTTGTTCAGGCAAGGTAATAAACCAAATAAAGATGTCAAAGATTAAAGACCTCTATGAAGTGATTTAACAAGCCACATATACCGCTGCCTCAGTCCGTTCGATGCACACAAGCTCTGTTTCGAGAACTTCAATGTAATATTCTCTGTATACGTTTTCGCGTGCTACAATAAAAGCTGCTGTCGGATTTTGACATCATCTCTAACAGTGTTCAATTGTTTAACAACTCGCTGGCGCCGTTTGGTTAAAGTTATTATCACATAAAACATAGTATTTCGGTTGTGTTTATTATTGTCACCGTTTTTGTTTCCTCCCTTGTCTCTTTTTCTGGATGACTGCCTCCCGGATTGCTAGCTTCCTTGGCAAAGAGCCAAGTTTTCCTACATCAAACTTCTCTTAACATCATAAAATAGCTCCAGCTACATTCCTCAACGGGTAGGTAGATAGTAAAAAATAAAAGACCACACTTCAAGACGTTTTATCGATAAAAAACGAGAGAGAACATCCAAAGTAAATGGTAATCAATACTCCATTTCGTGAGCTGTCGTGTCTTTTATCCATTCATCACCAGAGGAGGGTAAAAAACGGACGGGGGTATGAGAAAAGGTCTCCTACTGCACTGCTGCCATCTATGTATTACACTGGCAAACAATTTGTTCCGGCCATGACACAAAAGAACACAGTAAAAACAACCTATTACTTTCTGGCTATTGATCGCAAAGCACTCGCCCCTATTCTACCCCTCTGGCAATCCCTCGGCCCTAAACATTATTCCCCGCGGAAAAACAACAAAGGAAAGTCGTGGTTGGGGTGATAGAAGAACAGATGAAGTAGTAAAGGAAGAACCAGAGAGCTAAAAGGCGGTCAAACAGGAAGAGTAAATAGTCATCATGGATGTAAGACAAAGACACAGCAGACACTCTTCTTGACTAATGATTACGTCGCATCTTAGTCTACATTCAGCTGATACGGAAATAAAGAGCCCCCCCCCCCCCCCCCCACGACATTGACGGTAATTAATATACTTGATATCGCTTAAATGATGACATTTGGTTTCCCTATCTTGATCACATTCATGCATACATTTTTCTAACGCCGCCCCTTTCAAATAAAACTGACACAAACCAACTCCTATAATCCTAAACAGCATCTCTACTGCTTGGCTTTGCTTAAGGCAACAAACTTACATTTATATATCTTCTCCCACTTCTACGTAAGTGACATTCGCAGAATGTTGCTCTCAGGCGACAGACAACCTGGGATTTATAAAGAATAAAACAATAAAGATGGCACTTCTGATGTTACGGAAATCAGTGAAGGTATTCTGGCTGTGAATCTGCGTGGAGTGGTATCAACGTCACAGAAGAACAACCCCCCTCCCCCCAAACCTTTTGGGTTGAAAACCGCAAATCTCATATAATAATATAAAAGTTTTGTTATGTAAAACGGGTGCACTTCCGACAATTGCCTTGCATTCGTCACACGAGATACCAATCGCATAAAATTGTTATCAGTGAGTACAAACGTAAATTCTTAAACATGCGATGAGGCAGGCCTGTACTTCGACAAATGTGTGTGTCTGATCAGAGCGTAGCTCAGCTATGGCAGAAAACACTTTGGAATGTCACGTACAACTGACCAGTCTATTACATGATTCTGCATATTTATACAAAAACTAGCAGAGTGGCCGCAGTGTAGCCGCGGAGGAAATTCTCCAAAAGCTCATTTCTTACCAGTCTTTATTAGCCGAAAGTCTGAGTATTCGACACGTATCGTTGATATCCTTGAACAAATCTACACCGAGACTAAAACCCAGACGTTGTTAAGTTTGTGGTTTTTATTCCTGTAATATCTTCGTTGAAAGAAACAACTTTGATCTTGGAGCTGTTTTTCTGTTACTCTGATTTTAAGAGCTACAGATAACGCCTTATCCGGGATACAAACCCAGGAAATTTCTTCGCGTTTTCACCATTCTAAAATGTCTCCACGAGTACTTTGTACGACGATATTACAATCACACCTACAAATTCTGCTCCTTTTATGAGTTAAGAATTACAAATACGGCTATAACGCGAATGTTCGAGGTTATATACTCTAAATCTGAAGAGTCTTTTCTTGGCTTTTAATTTACATTTCCTACAAGCTTCATCATGTAGACCAGGGGTTCTCAAAGTTGGGCGGCGAGGATTCTTTGCTGGGACTACGGCTGTGGATTCGGTACGAAAATCTCCGACTCCTTCGCAAAAGCTCAATATGTATTAATAAGGGTAAACCTACAAAATGGTAAATGACACCGTAACAGATTTCATCACCACCACGTGAATCATCAGCCTACTTTTTAGACTTATAACTTATATTTAAATATAGTCTAATGGTTATTGCAGAAATCGGTTGATTTGTAGACAGTTTGTATTCTTAAAGTACCGGAGCCAAAGTTACAAAGCGTTATCCCCACATCAAGTGGCTCAACGCGTCGTTGAATCTCCCTTAAGCGTGAGACCGCCAGCGGCTCACACGGTATAGAAACTGTTCTTAAGATTTTATATCGGTACATTTTTACCGACTACACCTAAAATTGCTTGGAACTCCACAGCACTGGCTGGGACGCGTTAAGGAAGTCAAAACATAAAAAAAATTATATTACTGTTAACTTAGCCATGTAAATGTTGTCGACGAAATTTTCAGTTTAGGTTTGTACGTACAAATGTACCTCTAATCACACAACAATTAATAAAATATATCGGAATATTTAGAACAAATTCTGTTTCTTGTTTGTCCCTAATTACCAAATTATGGGTCGCGAACAAAGAAGTTTGATAATCGCTGATCTAGAATAAAGCATTTGAAAGAAAATGTACGTCACCATGATGTCTCTTTCTGAGGCGCTGAACCATGTAAGTATGGAGTTATGATGGGACATTTCGGAGACCGTCTGTCAACATCAGGGTTCATGTGACTGACACGGCCAATCACCCATGAAGTCTCCATTGCATCCTGTCGCCGTAAAAGCGTCAAATCTATCATGTATCACAGTTTCTTCCTAAGACTGGTTTTAATACGGATTCACAGTTGCTTTTAACATTTCCCAACCCATTATCTGTAATTCGCCAGTGTGTATTCAACACCTCCCATAGCAAGACATTCACACGACATTGGTGTTACAGCGAAGTCGACAAAAAACAACGCTCAAATAAAAATTCTAGATGAAATATGCATGAGTCTAGAAATGTGAACACCTATAACATTTCCCAGCAAACAGCACACTCGCAGGATTTAAACTTTTACGGAACATATTCCTACGGCATGACAAAGTAAAGGCGAGACAGTGTTAGATGCATAAAACGAGATGAGAGGAAAATTACTTCTTAAATGCATCCCACTTCGTGACGAGTTGTCAAGAATTTGAGTCTTAGGCAATGCAAGTTTCAATATTGTCAGAATGTCGTCTGAAGGGATGTGGGGTGGGGTTGGGTGGGGTTAGTGGGAGACAGTCATCTTGTTTCTGCATCGACCGCAGAAAGCAGTCTGAGTAAACAATATACAACAACCGACTCACAATGGAAATCAATCTTGTAATTCGTTTCAACATTCTTTCAGTATGTCAGAAATAATACATTTCTGGCGTTCCAACCCTAATCCGATTTCATTTAGCTGCTACTAAATCCAAACCAACATCTTTATCAGTCGAAATTGCAATTTTAATATCTGTGTATCGCAGGACTAAATTATCTAACAAAGACATAACAGAACGACTAACATCAAAGAAAGCTAGTGAACACCATCACACGCCAGTTCACTCCAACTCCATACCCTATAACATATCGACGTAACGTACATCTCTTCAGTTTTTCAAGGTTTCCTCACCAAAAATTGTTCTTTCTTGTTTCCAGCATCCGGATGTCTAGCCAATCGTGAGTGATGTGCATTAATCAAAAAATTCCTAGTTACTTGATACCTGAAATTTACCACGTACACCATCACACATACGTTCAAGGTCCAGTCTCAATAAACAGATCCATACGCACGAGATATAGACAATTTTTAAAAGCTTCAGAATCTGAGGGTAACAAACAGAAACGAGATTCATTATAAACGTTTGGTTTTAACTAGTTCATAAAATGTTACTATTTGGCATTATTTCCAAAATATATACACACACGCACACAAGATACACGTACGTGAGATTTGAGGTTTTTATAGCGGCGAGGATGTAAACGATCACAAAAGATAACTTCAAAGGATGACGGCAAAATATTGTTCCTTGGTTCATTTACGTTTTATCAAGCATGAGTGACATAATCTTCGTTTGGAGAGAAAAAATGGGGTTTAATAATGAAGAACACGTGCTCGTAACTCATGCATCTACTCAGAGAAGAGTCCTTCTTGAGAAGCTTTTAGCAGCTCAGCTGGTCAAGAAATACCCAGTCTTTTATGAAACCCCGAACGTTCAGTGACCAAAGATACCCACACTCTATGTGACATCGGCGTCATGTTTAATCACGAAGCAGTACACCCCTGTTACACACAACACACAAAAATTAACGCTAAACCTGCAATCACCTTCTTAAAAGCCAACGAAGTACGATAATACCCAAATTAAAACTGCAGCTATAAAATCTCGGAGTAGATTTCCTAGCCAAAATTGCCAATTATCCATCCATTAATTACTCTCGGCGGATATGGATTATGTTCCTTCAGCAAGGTGATAAAATTTACTTCGCAGTTAATCTGATGATAGCTAAGTTGCGTCTCCGTTCCTATACGAGCGCTGGGGCCTTGGTCTCCATTAAAGCTATTGCATAAGGCCCATCATTCGAAGTTAAATCTATCCTTGCTAATTTACGATATAACGAACCCACAACCCCGTAGGTAAGTGCCCTCCGAATACCGGACAGAGTGCCGTTAAACAGCCTCCTAATGTTACTACTTTATTGCCCAGACAACGTTAGTAATCAGGAAATTATTTTAATGATGGCGACTACTGGAGTCAAAACCAGCATCAAATAAAAACGCCTTTACATTTATGGGAAGATCTCGTTTCTATAATATAACTACTTATATCATTAAAATATAAAATAAAATTGTACTTACGATATAGCCTTTTCCTGAGCTACAATGACTGCTGACCTGAAACATAAATACAAGACGCGCATGTAGTAGCAGTAGTGGAAAAAATGTGCCAGTAGCTCTCTCACCAAAAGACCTCAAAAACGAATTTATTTTGCATATGGTCTTCACACAGCGTACAAAAAACCCCAAAGAATTTTATTTTTATAAACATGTTATGTCATTAGCTTCTAAATAAACTTCTGTTACACTCGCTGTTCTTGATCCCGTAATTAAAGTGGTTTCGTTATAAAAATGTCAGACTCACTACATGACAAGTACCAACATAATAATGTGACTATAGGCCCGGATGGAAATGACAAAGTAGATCCCTTCTCCGCCTCTCAACGGAGTGGCTCGTCTTCAAGGTTTCAAATGGCAGCGGTCCCCAGAGGGTGGATGTTATTAGGAAAACTAGGCAAACGCTGATAACAGATAAAGGTTGGTCCGCCAATCTGAAGGTTTGGCGGGGCGTTAATAATCCCCTTTCCATAAAAATGAATGCTAAAAAAGCAGGAAGGATTCTGAAATTTAAGGGAGAAGTAACAGGATGGGAAAAAACCCTACAAAACGTGAAGCTTTAGAACGTACACTTTTAACCAAATATTAAGATGATAATATACAAGGTGGTGAGATGGGAGCAACACATAGAACGCATAGGAAAGATGCGAAACTCAGAGTCTACAATTTAATCAGAAAATGTGAAAGGAAGATACGATTTACAAGACCTAAGCATAGATGACAGAAATCCCGTATTTTTTTTAAAAAAATTATTTCTTCCGAATCATTTCAGCATTTTGCTGCCAATATTCGTTTCCTTTTCTCAAAATGTTTAATTCTGGGGTCCACAAGCTGCCAAAACTTCGGGAAAGTACGGCAAGTCTAAAATGACGCTGGCCCACCTCAAAGAGTCGCTCTCCTTCACCCCTGAAACGGCCAAGTTTGGCTTATAAACTGTCAATACTCACATCACTGAGCCTGTCGTGTGAGCTATCTCGATCACGAGAAGCTATGGGCCCGTTTAACCGCTCTGACGCCCTTCCACTGTCGTCGCTTGTGCCCGCAGCGTCGTGGTTAAGTGACGCCAGACACTGAAAGTTCAAAAGACAAAATAAACACACATGAAAACACAAGCAGAGATAACTGTTATTTCACTAAACAATATGACTACAAGGGTGTTTAAGAAAAGAAAAACTAAGACAGACAGGGCATCGTTCCTCTGTTGTTAATCACTTCCGTGCAACGAACAGAACAAAAATAACAAAACTATTTCAGTACTGTTAACTCTGCCTACATTGATCTAAATATGTGATATATATGAACATTCTATTAAACTATATGGAAAAATGCGCAACTTGGGCTTTCCAGGATGAGCTGTATTGAATGCTGAAAATTATCCAGCGTTTCGGCAAAGACTGGGAATAAGAGTAGACAAAACAGGCATTATCTGTGGAAGTTATAGGTTACTACATAAAAAGGAAAAATAATAATCGCTTTATAAGATTCTCTGCTTGGAAAGGGCTAACCAATGAGACAAGACTTTAACATTTTCAGAATATGCGAGATATTCTTATCTAACGTGCAGGGCCTTCAGGAGTTGAATCTTTCCACTTGAAATTAGAACCACTTAAAAATATGTATAACATTCTATTTGTGCTTTATATGAAATAGGTATTATATTGAGCTAATAAAGGCCAAAACTCAATTCGCTCTACATTTTTCAGTTTAGTCTGCAAATCCAAACTGTCAGCGAAATTAGCTGAGTGGTCTCTGACACTCTTTCAACGGCACATATCACACAGCGTCGAATACGTCACTGTAAAAAATTAATTAATAAGGATGTGGAAGGAAGTAGTCATGGTCTATTTTAAAGCACTATCCCAACATTAATCATATGGGGAAAGCAGGCCACCGAAAGATAGCCGACTTCCGGGCCAAAAACGGAACTAGACTTCACAGATACGAGGCTTAAGAAAGCTTACTTCATCACTCAATCGCGACATTGGGTTGAAACTATTTTCAACTGGTGAGATTTCATTTTCTCGCGGCGGAGGGTATAAAGATGACTTTTTTGGATGTTGCACCTGGAGTCTGACAGACGTCTGCCGACGTTTCAGAACTGCCTGCTGCCCCATCAACAATACTTTCATCTATTTAGCATATCCGTAATTCTCGGCACATCCCATACAAGCAGGAGCTACAAATATCAGTCTTCGGGCTTTACGGAAGAGATCAAAGCGTGGCCGACTCATCAACGTTGTACAGTGGGCGTTAAAGCCCATCCCAACTGAACTTCTCCATCAGAGATAAAAGTACATTAGCTCCGAGACTAGCCAAGAGCAGGGTTACAGATGAAGCCTCTAACTTATAACCGAGGTATGGTAACGTGCTGCTCGCTCAGGGCTACGTAGAGCTCGTGATGAAGTGGTAAGTATGACGCAATGGTGGGATAATCAGTAGCAGAAAACCAAAAAAAAAAATCTCTGAGAAAACCCTGCTTCCATGCCATTTCCTCCACCACAAACCTAACATGACGCAGCCCATGACTGAATCCAGGTTTCCGTGATGAGAAGCCATCGTCTTGCCACCAAAGCTGTGGCAAGGCTCCATCAGAAATAGGCCTATAATCGCCATACACATCAATGCCTCTGCTTATGTTGAAGTTTCTCCAAAGTTTCTGAGCCAGAATAAGTCTGAAGTTAGGAAAGGAATAAGAGAAGTTTGCAGCTGGAAACAACGAATCGAACTGACTCTGGTAGTAGAATATAAGATGTTAACAGCATACCTAATCAACTGCTCAAGAAATGTCCTGCTTTTATATAAATCGATACTTATTGAATGTGTTCACAAAAGTCAGCCAATGAAACCAGTTTCATTTAGCTCATCGCTGAACTCCCTTCTTCTGTAAGATTCATTTTAATATCATCCTCTTATTTACAAGACCCCCAAGTGTCCTCCATCTCCCATCTTTGATTTTATATCCCCAAAGTTCCTCACTATGTAGTTTCCTCTAGTACTTTGTAATTTCATCTGCCCTAATTAAAAAAATCCTGAGCCCTTTGCACTTAAAACACTTTCAACATCGATGTTCTTCGTTTAAATGAGTATAAATTTCACACAAACGTAAGACAACCGTTAATATTATAGCTTTGTACATTTAATCTTACGTCTTGGGAAGAAAGCGGAAATAAATGGTTCAACACTGCTAATTCCGAAGCCCGGAGTTCGAGACAAGCCTTAACAATGAGTAATGTCCAAGTACCTCCCACCTCCCGTCCTCACGAAGACACGTCAACTCAGGAGGAAGAAGAAATGTCTGGCGAAGCTAAAGCTGCCTGCGTGCTTAACAACTCCCCGTGAAAGCGTCGTTTCCACACGTTTATAAATTCACTGATCATAATAATCACTTCATTTAACGATGTATAATCTTTTAGAGGATATTGGTCGATTATCGGCATGACAATTTTCGTTTCTGGTTGCAAACGTCAGTGTGGAGAGGTCATTCATAAAAAATCTGCTACATCCTTTCAAAGGGACGAGACTATTCATTAAATAAATGACGGTCAACGTGAGACCGACGTATACACATGACAGCGACATTAGCGAAATAATTGTTCTGCATCCATAAAATACCAGGAAATTCGTCATCTTTACCAATGTTCTCACTGAAATTGCATCGTTATTTTGGTGCTGAATGTAATAGGGAATATAACGGTATTATTTGTGGTAGGCCTATGTGTCAAGGGTTACAAAGTTCAAATATCTGGGAACAACAATAACAAATGAAAATGACACTCATGAGGAAGTTAGGAGGAGATTAAATTCTGGAAATGCTTGCTACTTCTCAGTTCAAAATATTTTGTCTTCCCGTCTGATTTCTAAGAACCTGAAAATTAAAGTATACAAAGCAATAATTTTGACTGTTGTTTTTTATGGGTGTGAAACATGGTCACTCACTCAGAGGGAGTAACACACATTGCAGGTGTTTTAGAATAGGGTGTTGAGGAGGATATTTGGACCTAGGACAAAAGACGATGGGGTATGGAGAAAACTGCATAATGATGAGCTTAAAAATCTGTACTCCTCCTCCAATATTGTCAGGGTGATTAAGTCGAGACGAATGAGATGGGCGGGACATGTAGCGCGCATGGATGGGACAAGAGGTGTGCACCGGGTGTTGGTTTGGAAGCCTGAGGGGAAGAGACTGCTGGGGAGACCTAGACGTAGATGGGAGTATAATGTCAGGCGGGATCTATGGGAGATAGGAGTTGAAGGAGACTGAATTTTGTTGGCCCAGGACAGGGTCCAGGGTTTGGTTAATTCGGTGATGAACCTTCGAATTCGGTAAGCCATCTAGTTAGTTAGTTAGGCCTATGTGTCCACAAAAAGACCCAACTTCAACTGATAAAAATTTAATAATCACCTTGAAATGTCAGAGATGGTAGGAAGTTAATCAGATGTTCAGGTCAGAAACAATATGTGTAATAAAGAAATGTTGGCAGCACGAAAACGGTAAAAGGAAAAAAAACACCACCTTCATTTATTATCATTCGACGTATTAATTGCCGCTGATGTTTCCAAACCCTAGATGATGGTGTATTAATGAACAAGGGGAGGGGTTCTGGCAGTAAACGCCAAGTTTCCGCCAGTTTAAATTCATCTTTACGATCAAAATCAAACTAACAAAACAAAAATAAAAATTACGTGGCACAAAATATGCTCCAAATATCAGTTCCAACAATCGTACCATGTTGCATAAGCTTTCCCTGATTGGATTTTAATTAATAAACATATGCAATATACACACTTATTTCCATGGAAGGCTTTGTAGTGCATTTCGTGCGAGAGACCGTGTTGCCTGCTATTAACAACTCTCTCTCTCGTCCCCAAACCTACACGCTACACCAGATTATAAATTATTCCGCAGCTTTGACAGAACACTGCAAGTTGGAAGTTTGATTGAAAATATACAACCAGCAAATGCTAGGCTTAAAGTGAAAGGGAGATGAGTAACGGGGGGAGGGGTGCGCGATGCAATTACCCCCACAATCAACCAGTTAAGCCAATCAAAAACGGGTCGCCAATTACAATCTCGCATTATCTGACAGACCTACACAGTCCATCGAGGACAGATGATAAAGGTTTCCTCGTGACGGAAATAATTTAAAAGCGAGGGAATTAGGGGGAGTTTGAGTGGTAAAAGTGAGTGTGGCTGTATTTTAAAAGGGGGTGGTAGTGGTAGGCATGTTCAGAGAGAAACCTTTAAAATGTAAAATCTCACAAAGGACAAAATCAAGGGATGCGTACTGCGGGGGTGAAAAAAGGGGGGTTTACCCGATGGTAATTAATGTAAGGATAATTATTCTAACCAAAATACTATTCTCATTTTATTTTCTAACCTAAGTGGTGAGTCTTAAAAACGCTTAATACCGGCAAAAGATCAAACATTTTCATTTTGAATTGTTCATGAATACAACCTAAAGAAGGAGTACAAAACATCCCTACATTTGTTACTCGATGGATGCACGGAGTGTTAAGCGCTGGGAAATTAAACAATTTTCGCCAATTTTCTTTGCCTGAAAGCTTATCATAGGCAGAACTTAGGATCTGTAAGGGTTTTTGTCTTTTTTTTATTATTAGTGTTCTGTCTGAGGACAGGTCCATATGAACAGGATCCTTCCATCCTTTTCTCGGACTGGGACCTGTTCATATACGTTCTTGGCAGATGATCCAGAAGTGGTTTGCCATTGCCTTCTTCTGTGTGTGAATGGAGTAATTGTTGGGATGCCACGGAGGAAAACTCCGTGTTACCTAGACCACGGCCTTGCCCAACACAAGTTATAAATCTGAGCACCACCGGGAATTGAACCCGGGACCCCAGGATTACAAGGCCAGCGTTCTAACCGCTAGACCACTGTGGCGGTTGCTTTTGTCTACCCCCTCATAAAAAGCGTCACCCCACGAGGCTTATCTGCTTCCATCATCGCCCTGACGATGGATGCAGCAATCAACTCTGAAACGTCAGAAAACTTCCGCCGGACTGCATGGTGTAACGTCCCAAAAGACGGTCATTTTCACACTCGCCACCGTGAACAAAATATTTATAAAGATCAATAAAATACCTCAGTGACGACAATAAGGCGTGTTTTCTTGGAGGTAAGAATAATACTTTTAAATATTGTTAAGGTAAGTTTTGTCCTTTAAAGGGTAAAAATAGTGTGAAACTACTCTTTTCCTCATTTTCTGCAATTCATATTTCATTCTGGACTTATTATATGAAGTTACACAGCACATTCAACAGAGAAAGCTTTGCTAATTCAAGCCAACCGACTCTAATAACATCTATAATTCATACAGTATCGTTAAGTAACCTCGTCGCTCATTATATCCTGTAACGACAGTATCAAAAGTCAGCTAATGAAACTGTTCGAAGTCAAGAATTCTGTTTTCTTTTTCCTTTGGAGAAACTTAACACGTTAAATTAAAACGGCACCGAGCCCATAATTCATATTCTGTTTATTTATCTAACCTCGTTTTGGAGTCTTGAAGATTTTTATACTGCGGTATTTTACTGGCTAAATTTTACGTTAAGTTGTACGTCGCCCTTTTTACGACATATTTTCGCAACATCTACTCATGTTTATTGCAACACAATTTCGTATATTTATCGAACCCCGGCCTTAGGAATAAGTTATATTACACTGTAAAACTCAGATCACCTTAATTTACAATGAGTGAAACGTAAAGAATACAACTTACGTGGCACTCTGAACTAATTTATACTGGGCTCCTTGTTTTAAATGCAGTTTATTCATTAACTGGTTCAATTCAAGTATCCACAAATTACGCTCAGATCTAGGCGGCACCCGTAAACGTAGGTACAAGGCCTATCTTCATACGAGCGTCTAGTCAACGGTTATAAAATATAAACTGCTTCGCAGAAAGTTCAAACTGCTAAGAAAGAAATCGTGAAGTCACCTTTTCATGGGGACAACACTATTATGCTTTGTGCTTAATTACGAACAACGCCGTTAAGACACAGCTCCATGCACATGTAAACCGTATTCAGATGCCACAATTTCGCTTGTCGCTTCATCTCCTATGAACCGTCAATGATGCATCGTTCCGTGTCGTACTAAGCCCTTTGGCATTGTTCTCTAGCTAGTGATTCTTAGTCTTTTTGAACCACAACAGATTTACCTTCCTTCCGCGCCAAATCCAAGAGTTTCATGTGATACATTTCCATTAGCACTAATACAAGAGGCTTGTTTCACAAATCGCGTGATTAGCCTCTGGAAACCCCATCCACAATTTACCCGTCAGCCCTACAATTACACCATAAAGCGACTAATAACAAAGGCGACAACAAACAAGAGCATTAAAACACTTGTTACGGCTCGTATTAGGTCTATTTGCTGAAGATTTCTGTCTTCTGGGTTGTTGCGCTTTGTAGTCTGGTAGATGTTTACCGCAGTATGACCTCAGAAACGTTGGTAAACATCGACCAGACTACACAGCGCAACAACCGAGAAGACATAAATCTTCATACTCATCGCCCTGATGATGGAGGCAGTATGACCTCAGAAACGTTGGTAAACATCGACCAGACTACACAGCGCAACAACCCAGAAGACATAAATCTTCATACTCATCGCCCTGATGATGGAGGCAGTATGACCTAAGAAATGTTGGTAAACATCGACCAGACTACACAGCGCAACAACCCAGAAGACATAAATCTTCATACTCATCGCCCTGATGATGGAGGCAGTATGACCTAAGAAATGTTGGTAAACATCTACCAGACTACACAGCGCAACAACCCAGAAGACATAAATCTTCATACTCATCGCCCTGATGATGGAGGCAGTATGACCTCTGAAACGTTGGTTAACATCGACCAGACTACACAGCGCAACAACCAAGAAGACAGAAATCTTCATACTCATCGCCCTGATGACGGAGGCAGTATGACCTCTGAAACGTTGGTAAACGTCGACCAGACTACACAGCGCAACAACCCAGAAGACATAAATCTTCATACTCACCGCCCTGATGATGGAGGCAGTATGACCTCTGAAACGTTGGTTAACATCGACCAGACTACACAGCGCAACAACCAAGAAGACAGAAATCTTCATACTCATCGCCCTGATGACGGAGGCAGTATGACCTCTGAAACGTTGGTAAACGTCGACCAGACTACACAGCGCAACAACCCAGAAGACATAAATCTTCATACTCACCGCTGTAAAAACCTCAAATCCTCTCTATTTGCTGTTTTACAAGTCCACAGAAAGGAGTGCCACGTTAAAAGAAGAGAATATCATGCGGTCAACGGTCTGCTTCCCAGCAATGAAAAACCGAAGCAGTTTACTGCATAAACAAGCAAACGGATCAAATGGAAACCAGTTCTTATCAGAAAAAGTCTCCAATCACGAGAATACAAAATATTTAATATTATTCAGCGTTCTGTCTGACGACAGGTCCATTGCTCTGCCCAAAAAGAGCTCTCCAGTTTTCCCTATTCTCAGCTTCTCGTTTTAATTCCTGGAACTTCATCTTCTTTCCTTGTTTCAGATCGTCGGTTAGCTGTATCACAAAATATTAAAAGGTATAATTATTTATAACAAATGCAAGGTACTTTACTAGTAAGATTGTTTGGTGTCCAATCTCCACGCCTTCCATACGCCTCCATTACGTCGTGCTTTTTCAGGGAATGTAGTAGACCGAACACAGTTCATGTACATATACGTATTATACAAAATTGAATAAATACTGGTATCCGATGTTATGTGCAATGTCCTATTGATAAAATGCATGCCGCCAAAATAATCTCTCAGTTTCTGCGCTGAATCCTGGCCGATATATCCCGGTAAAGCTACCAGTATGACGGTGATTACTCTGCATCGGTCATTGATATTTAAAGATGGTTTAAATTGTGCATCAATTATTATCACTAAACCTCAGCTCAAAACGCGCTTAACAGGGTACAAGCCCTTATTTATTCATGCGTTTTACAGGGATTTCAGTCATCAACTCGTGGCATTAGTTTTACAGATTAAAAGCTCATAACGGCTTAGGAAACGAATGTATCAATCAACGCCCGAGAAAAATGCACCTACTATACCATTTACACAGGAACTGCGACATCGAAGCCCTTCGCAGTTTGAATTACTTCCTTACACCTCAGGACGAAGACAGATCCGGTTTTCGAAACGTAATGTGTGTGTTTAAGAATACCAAAAGTCCAAAAACTCAATAATCCACATTGCAATACACCGGAGTCAAAACCATTTAGAGTTGGTACAATAAACTTTGTTCGTTTTATAGGATATCAGTAAGATACCTCCACAAAATTATGTTGATCATCAACTAAGATCAGAGCACCTACTAAAGACCGACAAAGAAGCACATGGACGTAACCATCTGTCAGCCGATGTTCCAGAAATACAAATTAAAATCTACTACACTCTTAATGGCAGACGTATGTATTCAACCAATCTCGCAGTGCGCTCCATACAACTATTTTTATACTGGCCACCGGATTTCGTTAACTCGCCTGTGGCGACTTAGAGGGTATTTCTGGAGCCCTGAAATCAAGACTCAACGATCCAGTAAGCCTACTAACAATTAAATTGCAACATTGCAACAAAACATTCTGCGATAAACGAAAAGACATTCATTCAACAGCATAGATTGTAAATTTATGCATTGAAACTCAACACGAGATATTTATTTACCTCGTAATATTAAAGACGTTCGTGGTGCTTAGCTAAGCACCAAGCCATTAACACGTATGGGGGAGTAAAGGTGTAACTCCAGCTTTAGGCTTTGGCCGCTTTATCCCCTAGGGAGTAGTGGATAGTACTCGCCCAAAAGAAGAGATTTAAATTTGTCCTGTATACACACGGAAATCCATTTCAATGTACGACTTCTTTATTCGTGTACTGTCTGCCACAAAGAAATTGACTCAAGGATGTATAACCGCCTTTATATCTAAAATTTCCCAGCGCATTCCTATCGGATATGCAACGATCGATAATATTGATTAGCTCCAAGTTGTAGAACGTAATGCGATCTAATGTGAATTCTTGTACCACGCAGTCTATTGGGTATTTCCATTCGTATATATTAGTCCGAACGAGAGGATTGCATAGTTAGCAGTCGATCCTAGAGAATACAGACTGTTTGCTGAATATTATGCACTGGAAACGACATTCGAACTATTTCTGAACAAAAGCTTAAAGGTGTAGGCTTACTCCAATACTTTCGACACGCGTCCTTCGCTCTTTTGCACGCCTCACAGGCTTTCAGATAGACACACACAGATGTGACGTTTTGAAACCAATAAAAAAGCGCCGATATTAGACTAGACAGGCAAATTATTTTTCCTTATGGGTGGTTCGTTAAGTGGGCATGGAATTGAAATTTGGGTCTATTTCAGTTAAAAGATGCCACCAAACGTCGCGACTGAAAGGGCAGCACACTTACTTCGTACTCGGGAGATCCTGAGTTCAAATCTCGGCCCAAAATCTGGCTAACTTTACAAGCTTTTAGTACTTTCCAGTTTATTAAATTGATCACCCTATCACTAGAACGTGTATAGTATGGGCTACTAGCAGTTTCGTAAAAGAAACCATAAATAAATCAAATCTGCCAATTTTAACAACTACTTACTAATATTTCGTACAATAAACCATTTATGAGGAAACTGATCTGAGGTTCATATAAAAAGGCTTTTGTATTTCACTGATATGCATCAACATAAAATTGGACTAGACATTTTCAGCGTAGACTCCCGATACCAAAATTAACTCTTTGAAGCAGAAGCTCGTCTAAACATTATTTAAGAATTCAGTCCATATCGCAAAGAAAGAATAAGACTTCGCCATTGCAAAGATCAAATAGACAATGTTGTTTACACTAAGAATCACACGAAACCCATAAATACAAATCGAAAATTTACCGAATGCTGAAGCGGGTGGAACATACAGAAATCTTCATACTCACCGCTGTGAAAACCTCAAATCTTACATACAGTTAATCATTGGCTTGTAAACGGTTAATCGAGATTTATCGAGTAGTTTCGGAGCTGAAACATTCTGACCGACAGTCATGACCAGTCTCCATAATGCATTAGTTCGTGCAAGGAACACAAAACCGAATCTCGTTTTCTTCACTGCTTTATCACAACCTTGAAGTCGTCGGCGTTTTCAAATTTTTAAACGTGTAGTTTATCAAAGTCTGTACATAGGACCGTGAGTTATGCCATAAAAAACAACGACCGAATGTCCGCGTCTTACAAATCAGTGATCTGGCCTACATTTTTTCTGGCGGACTGTTTTTGGTTTCACATTCATGCTCAACCCAGTCTCGCTTAATCCACTGTTACGGTGGGGCTATAAAATATTGGAAGAACAGGTTTGTCATTGTCAGGGCCTCAGCATCTTTCTCAAACATCCGCTGCTTCAATTCTGCAATTCATATAATCGTTTTAGCTATCTTAATCGTATAAATTTCCACCTGAAATTATGCTTCAACAGACATCGTTTCTGGAATCCTGACAAATGGTGGCCTTCCATTTCGAGCTGACTTTTCAGTAAAATGACTAGCTACGGTCTGAATGACTGGGGTTCGATCACCGTAGGGTTAATTTCTCCCCTGGCCACCACGACCAGCTGTCTCAGTCTGCCTCTCACATCAAACGTCTATACGGGTAGTTTCGCTTCTCAGGAGTAGAGCTGGAGTAAAGTTTACGTTTGAAGTATATTTTGCGCACGAATTAATCATCACGGGTTAGAATATTTAGCCTCATTCCATGGTGATGATGAGTAACGTGTTCTTGAAACAGTCATTAATAAACCTAAGCACCGCACCATAAATACGTACATTTCTAAATCTCGGCAGTAACGAACCACCGGAAACTTTTCACTTTTCCAAAATTCTTCCGCCATCTCATTTGATATTTTTCCATATCTGTTATGCAGTGTTTGCACCGAATACCAGACCGAACGTTTTGGTGTTGTGATGAGCGCTACTACTTCGGATCTTGGAGGTATCGGAATCAGATCTTAGCCCAGAAACCGATTATCTTGTCTGAGAGATTACATGATTTTCCTCTGTTCCTCCGGAAAGATTCTGGGACGCCCACCAAACAGGACACGGCAGTTTACTTCACGGTCCGTTCCACTTCATTCACAAGCATCCAACCATGCGATGTTATAATAACGTGCAGTAGAAAAGTGTACTTAAATTTAAAAAATCCAACAAACACAGTTTGCAGTGGCTCCTGTCGAACATCTTACTTCAGTGATCGCCCATGTAAAATACCCGTAATAACAACTGTATAAACACTGCTGAAGTAATTTCTAGTCTGATTATGACACAGTCCACAGAATCAATTCAAATAAACCTCCTCCTCCTTTCCGACTGTTCTTCCATCTGCCGGGAAAAGCTAATACTTCGTGTAACTTGATCCTGTACATGACTGCCATCTGGCGGGGACGTTTTAAACAATAAGAACAGACTACGGTATTTGTTTTGACACACGACAGTCACTATTAGCCCCCTCTCGCGGGCAGATGCTCTCAACTTAACTATCAATATAGCACTCGTGAAGCAGAAGTTGTACGACCCAACCAGGCGCGAAGACACTTGATTATGGATGTTTCTGGACTCTAGGGCCATTACGAAGGATGCGAATTCACATCAAAATTGTCTTCGGGTGGTATTTAGTAAGAATGACCAGTTTACGGGTATGTTTTAAACGAAAGGGGAGTTGCCTGAGGGTCCCAGTATTTACAACTATTAAAGCACAAATAACATTATTATTAAGTGTAAACGCAAAAAATCTCTGCTATGGGAACCAGACCACATACAAGCATAAGCTATCAGAATTTTGTACTAAGGTATAAATATAACAAAATAAACATAAATTTTCCATAATGCATATGCCTCCATCTTCATGGATAAAGATGGAGGTAGCACGCTCCTCCGAAACGTTGGTACGTACCTACAGCCCACACGGATTTTCTATTCAGAAGACCTTCACCGCCGTGTGAACTTCAAATTTCACTGAACATTTACGTTGGCTTACCTGCGCAGGATTCGAACCAATGTGGTGATTACTGTTGATCTTTTGCCCAGTATCAATTCTTGGCTTCTCGTCACTTAAGTTCAAGGAATTCACATTCTTAATGTTATTCTTGCCCGCATGCTTCATCACACTCTGTAACAAGCAAAAGCCAACAATTAACAAATACTAAACACTACACATAACCCTACTTTTGTCAAATTTTTAGCACAGGAATGTCTATACAGGCATGCCCCCAATTTATGCGTCTTAAAACATACGAAGTGGCATTAAAACAGGTTTTTCTCGAAGTTCTTCTTAGGCTACCCCTGCTAAACATACCACCAATGCTCCATCCTCATCCGTCACCGCTCCACGAGGTGTCCAATGGTCCTTACCAAACAGCACATTATCTTATCCTCAGTCCCCAGTTAGGAGTTTCAACTCTGCCCCCAGCACTTGGCTGGTCTCGGAGTAAAGATAGCGCAATTTGTTATTATCCTCCCAACTGTCACTGACTGTCACATCACCCCTTTTCATTGAACTCTTTTTGTAAGAATCCGACGTCAAACATAAATCTAATGGAAAATTTATCAGTAAATATCACATGGCTCCACTATTAACATAAAATCTATGTGGGCCGCTTGCAGTATCCATCATCGATTAAATATTGGATGAAACAAACACCTCTGAAACGTCCGTAAACTTCTACCAGACTTCACGGCGCAACATCAAACAGTCGTATTCGTCCTGAAGTTTTACCCTGAAGACCAAGCGAAATTCCTCTGAAACCACCTACAAGATAATACGCTATAACCTAGAAAACCTCGACAACAAACTGTCTAATTAATAAAGTCTTCTCGGGCCATCAGCCGTGTTAGATGGTGATTAATCGCCATCTAACACGGCTGATAGTCCGAGAAGACTTTATTAATGAAAGCCGCCGTGAAAGCTTCACATCATAAACTGTCTAATCCTTCGGAATCCAAAAAATGGGCCATGTTAACAGCGAATGCTTTTAATGGTTGTTCACACTTATGTTAACAGACAGACGCAGTTCAAACCAGTTCACAACATCACAATCCGTTTCACTAGGATCTATTTTAGTATTCCCCTCCCTCCTATACCAAGGAGCTCCAACTGGCCTCTTCCAGTGACGTTTACCCACCAAACTGTTATACGAATTTATTTTCTGTTCCTACAGCTGTTTACGCGAGGGAATTAACTCCATATTTCTTTCTCATTCGATACTACGAAGACGATTAAATCATGAAAATTAGGTCATTCACGTCGTCGATCAGTAAGGAAAACCGCGAATATACAAAAAATTCATTTTGCAGGAGAGAAAAAATACGTTTGTTGTCAAATAAAAAGTAACTGTTCTGTGGAAATTTCTGCTTAACGGCGGAAAGCACATACCATTTTTAGTCTGTTTTCATAATGTAACATTACTTACGTGTTACATTCAGAGCAGACATGCAGTTTGACTACAATGAGAAAAGAATGTTAACTTATACGCGCTTACATTTGTTTAGACACGTGTTTCCTTTTACTTGCATTCCCATGTATTTATCATGTATCTTGATAACAGACTGCGTTTAAAGGCAAACAAAATTGTTTCATTAAAAGAACTTTTTTTCTGAAAACCATGTTAAAAATTATATACCTTTATTAAAAAAATACTCTTTGACGATAAAAACAAGAAAAGCTTTAGAAGACGCAGATATCATCTCTTCACAATAGGCCTTTGAAGCATAAACCTCTTTCTCCAAATAGTATTTCAGGCATGACGATTTTTAATTCCTCACAAACGCTGAAAAGCACGAATAAACACAAAGAAAATACATTTCCTAACAGATTTCTTTTTAAAGTACTATTCACCGCACTCCCTGCTTCGTATTCTGGAGGTCCCGGGTTAAAAATCGACCCAGAGACCGGCTATCCAGAGGGTTTTCTGCTAACTACTCGGCCAAGAAACTGGGTTAAAAGGGATCTGTGACAGAATGAACTCGGTCATGAGTTGTCTAAACCGGATTTCTGATACAACGGCGATGATCATTGAAGATCATCAATACGAAATTACGGAAAGAGTAGAATAACAGCGAATGTCCATAAAAGTCGCTAACATCGGCGGACGGACTTATATAATTACAATACACGTTACCTCTTCGGGTTTCTATACTCCTGTTATGTATGTACATGCAAGTTATAATCTAATTTTCGCACCATGTTCAAGATTAGATAAAACAATACTGACGTTCGCGACAAATTTTAGACTGATAACACAGCTGATGAAAAACTACAAAACCTGAATGGAAAATTCACGAACAGAAATATGGTGAACATAGCATGAAATTATAAACCAATATGGCTGAAAATGAGACTAAGGCGACATACTTGGAATAAATGACAATCTACACAAAGCAGTAAACAAACAAGCCTTTTACAAAATGTAAATAAACGCCATTTAACATGGCAGAAAATTTGAGAACGAAACTACATGTTCCGACTTCAACAAGTTATCGAGTTTTTATTAATCTACACAATAAAGCATTACAAGAAGTTTTTATAACAACTTGTTTTATTCGATACTTCATAGCATTTTGATTGTGGATGGTACAGAAGCCGTAATCTTGTGGCTACACTTGAAATATACGATATAATTACTTTATGCAACTACTCCAAAGCAAATATAAACTCTCGCTTATGACACGCCACTACATTAAAAAGAATTAGAACACGAAACCGTACGGCTTTCTTAATAACTATCATACTGCTCCAATTAGTCCATATTTACGCATGCACCAACGACGATAAAGTTTTATTCTTCTTCAGAAAATGGTCAGCTATAAGATGTAAGTACAGGTATTCTGTATTGACTGTTGACTGTCGCTGATTCCAAATACGGCTTGAATACACAACAGGATGCTTGTATTCAATATTTCCGACTAAGACGTCGGTAGAAACAAGGCTGAGGCTGTAGAGGCCGGAAGTGAAGACAAATTTTCCTCTCCATTAAATATTTCGCTTAACACCTCGAGTTTCGTGCCAGGTTGTACAAACATCGAAAATGAATACGGAAGAGACAAACGACAAGTTTCCTGACCATGCAATATGCAGTGAATTCGAGGCAGTCAAAGAGACTAGAATATGCAGAATTTTGGTCAAACTATTGACTTTCTGCTTCAGTTAAGCACTTTCGTAGATTTCAAACGCTAGAATTGTCCGATAAATGTGTACACACCAGAAATAGAGCGAGCTCTCGCCGTAGGCGCGTTGTATTTTAAGATTCCAACGAATCAGACCTTGCAGGTTTTAATACCACTCGTACTAGTAACACATGTTTTCGGAACATGCCACCATACAAATTTAACACATCAAATCAGAATGATCCATCAGCTACCGTCATCATACCAAAGTAATTCTCATGGCCGCGAAGAGGAAACCAAGTAAACAGATGCAAATAAAATGTGGCTCTCTGATAAACTGGTCGCAAGGTTGAGAGAAAAACTAAGCCGATTCAAGACGTTCTAAGCCTTCGGGTTCTGCTGCGCGTGCTAGCCATATTTACAGCGCACAAATTGAAGTTACAAGAACAACAAACTATTGAAATGAGTATCTGTTCCAATGATAAGGTATAGAACGTTATAAAGCGTTTAATGTAAGCTGACTAAAGATTTGACTATAGGTTTCTGACGAAAGCGCGTCACCAAACTGATTCACATTCTTGAACATTTTCCTTCGCCTATTAATTAAAGAATAATAACAATGAAGACAAGTTCAGAAGTGAGAAATTAATATTATTACTGCAATTTTTAACAATTCGGATTTTGAGCTAAGCAAGAAAAGTAAAGCATACGGTAATCACTATATGACTTTTACAAGGGAACATTTACCAGATTTTTCTTCACTGCCAACCATATATCCACCTCGATTTTTATCCCACGCGTAGCACACAAGGGATCACATTAAATACACACAAAACTGCAGCCGGAAAGCTGAAGCTAATGCCTAAGATCTTGGTTTTTCCGTGCACGGTAATTAACCCACGGTTTTCATAAAAACGAGGCATTTCATCATCACCTTCTCAAGAAATACCTGTGTAGTGGCGTGAGTTCGCAAGAGACATCGCACAACCTGCACACTGTGGGCTACATCGCGGAAACAAGTACTTCAAATGACCCCACCAATTCTAGCATCGATAATTAAATTTGCCGCTGTAACCACACAAAAGACTGCTTTAAAGCTTCAACACCATCTCACCAGAGGACGTCTTCGACGCGACTCTAGCGCACATAGAACGCGGGTTCAAGATCAGTCTGGCTGGTCCTGCAGAGAGCAGCGGACTTCACATCACAGCTGCTGTACCCGCAGCATCACAACCGGTTCGGAGATCGATGGTCGTAGTTCAACATGGGCCAGGGGAACAAGTTTTGTAATTCTCAACTCTGTCGAAGTAAGCGACATTATAAATTCCAGTAGCGTCGTATTCTAAAACGGAAAGTGACGTTTCTCTGTACAATGTAGCTAAATCTCACAGGATTTTATATACTGAAGTAAGGATTGATTTAGACAGTGGTCATATTAAGAACGTAAGTAATTCTTTAATACATCATTTACTTATCAAATCTAAAACTTCTTGACGATGGTGAAGAGTCATTTGAATAAAAATTTCCTTGGATATTATCTAGTCTAGTAAAATATAAAACGTAAAACGACGTTTCGGAGATGGGACTCTATCTAATCCCTATCTCCGGACCGGAGATAGGGATTATCTCTATCTAGTGGGCCCAACTGTGTAGGAACCTGAAGACGGAGATAGTCCCATCTCCGAAACGTCGTTTTACGTTTTATATTTACTAGACGATGGATAATATCCAAGAAAATTTTTATTCAATTGACATCATTTACTGTTTTACGCTTAGAGTGGAAAATCGTACTTCAGCGGGCTTATATATATTTTCCAGCTGCGCTCAACGCAATTTTGCATAATTCATTTACTATTCCATTTACTTATTGTTTAAAACATACATGAATATTTATACGACACTAGATATGCATTTCTTTTCCGTACATTTAGTTAAATGTGCATTACAGAATCAATTTTCAAATAAAAGTATTCTATATTTTACGACAAGTGCCAATGAACTCTGAAAAGGCACGTTCGATTTAAACTGCACGGAAGTGTATAATGAACAGGCACGGACCAAAACCGTATTCATCCATCCTTTGGTGCAGACTACAAATGCATTTTAAATTTATTTACTCTGCAGTTTATTAAGCGATGATATCAAGAGATCAGACTGTACAGCGTCGAATGACATTATCACTGAATACCGAACTGGAAAGAAAGTTGAAGAAACCGGTCGTAGCGTAATTTGTAGTTATGTCCCGGAAGAACTGAGGAAAACCTCTAAAAACCACAGCCAGCCTAGCCGATATCCAGCCCTAGTTGTACTGTACAAATAAGGAGTTTCACTGGTCTCTACGTGATTAAGCACACAAGAAACTTAAGATCTTACTTGAATAGGAATTTTGTAATTTCTTCTTATCTCAAAGTGGGCTGCCTTCCAAAGGGAGTCTGCAACAAATTCTGCATGCATTTCTTATTGTTTTAATCCCATGTAATGTCGTGCCGAACGTAAATTTCAAGATTTTATTACCTTAGTTAAGCGACCTACCACCTTGGTTGGATGTTGGGGAAATGAGAGACGAATAAACGGTTCAGGATCGTATCCAAGAGAGGGTTTTGGAATTGTTATGGCATTTACATTGTCACCAACAATCTGCTTACTATACGATTTATATTCTCAGAGTTAAACCAAGCAGTTCTGTCACCATAGCATTAATTTGTGGGGGTTTGTTGTTAGAAATGCATGCATATTTGTTTGTTTGTTTCATTTACCATACTGCCCCAGAAAAATCTGTTACAATAGGTTGTATAATGCAGATTGTTAAATTTCAATTAAACTTCCTGGTTTTAATTTAAAACATGTTTGGGAGACTGGCATGCCTCCATCCTCGTGTAAAACCTACTCGATTGGCACAACTGGTTCCTGTCTCCGTAGAGAGTTGGTATTACCTGAGGATGGAGACATTCCAGTCTCTGAAACGTCGTTTTAAATTAAATAGTCACAAACCTTCAGATTTAATTTGTTTAATTTAACTACAACATTCTACGTCAACGGTTATGTCTATTATCCCTTAAGATCTTAACAAGAGAGAGACATGGGAAGATCGCATGGTTAAATTACGTAAATCTAATTTAGTATTTATGGACAATACAAAAATTAGATTCACTGCGAAATTAACAAGTTGACTGCCAATCATTAATCGGGTTTGCTGGTCGTATGTGTTGATAACAGTAACTGTTTTATAATATTAACCCCTTCTGTCAGCAGATATTCGTTCGGACAACAGCTGGTACTAAGTTAATAGTTTTGTAGAGATATTTTAATGATACTTTTCCCTTGGAAAACGTCCGGTTCCAAGGGAAAATTTGGTGAATGTTTTATAATGCTGGTGTACAGCTGTTAGCTGATTTCGTTTAGGTCTATTTTCCAAAACAATGGAATTACCAAGGACGAACAGTAAACAAAGAAAGAGTTTAAAATAAATTAAGATAAGAACGCGTTTGAGGATGGTTTGTTATTGTTGATTTCATTAGATATTTTCGATTCCTCATTCTGAGGACTTATTCTCAGCCTAATGGGCCGTGGTAGTATCTTCAAGTGGGTCACTGCTTCATTCCAAATCCTTAACTTACACATGATTTTATAATCCCGTTACGCAATGTAATAGGTTCAGATGAATTGCATCGTTTAGTGCCTGTCCACACAGAAGCTCTTCACAGCTAGTTAGTATATGAACCACCTAAACTAACATTCAACAACTGTGTATTTTGTTATCAGAGTGCATTTATGGGTGTCGCATGATTCTCAGAATAAATAGCTATTATTGCCTTAAACAATATTAAACAACTGATCTCTGTAATGGAGACGGGTTGTTTTTTTTTCTCTCAGGAAATAAATAAATTTTTAAATACTATTTGGATGAGCTTCGAGCTTCAAAGTATTAATGATGAATGCTGCTGATGTCAGACTGAACGAGTATTTCTCTATAATGACAACTCATTTTGTATTCCTGGTAGTCTATTGTAAACATCCCTGAAATAAATTAATAAAGACTCGCATTTTTGCGAAAAATCATCGAAAGAAAGTCACTCGTGCTGGAAAATCAGCCGGACTACGACTCTTAAGAAGTTGGCTGTCACTGAGAAATAAGACATTTCCGGGCCCAAGTTCATATGAAATATTTTCATTACTTTGGTGTGAACTCATCCTTACATTTGTGCCAGACTCTCAGTTGCGCCATGTACAGGCTCTCTGAACCGACAATGAATGTGGCTAACATGCTTTAGTTAAAAGGTCGTTGATATAAAATGTTACAACAATCCGTTCAATAACACGGAGTTGTTTCGGTATGGCAAAACAAAGACAATAAGCGGTCATCTCTGTTATTTGCGGACGCGCCCAAGTACACGTGAAGACCTTGAGAGGTTGGAAGACCGGCATTCTATTCGAAGCTAGTAGCATGAATGAGAACAATGACCTCGTATCTGATCATGTGCCATTGCCACAAATGCCTCCAGGCCTCGTTCCTGAAGTGCATCCACAGAAGTAGCAACGCACAGCCGAGGACAGACACAGCAGCCACCCTATTCTCAGCTCCATCCAAGAAGCGTTTAGTGAACCTGAACAATCTGATGATTTATACCGATAACACAGTGGTATCAACGAGGTTACGATCCGCTGGACATGCAGCACGGGCTGAGAAACAGAAGATATGTATTGCGCAATTTTGGCTGGGAAACCTCCAAGAGACCGGCTACTTTGAAGATGGAGGAGATAATCTTAGTATATTTATCGTGGCCGATTCGACTGAATAGGTCACAAATATACCGACTAACAAAATGGGAAAACGATCAGCAAATGTTGGTTTAGGGGACGGCCGTGGTCTACTTCAAGGTACCACCCCGTCATTGCGTTCATACAGGGGATCGAACCCCGGCGGTTTAGTCTCCCAAACCAGATAACGAATTTAATAATTTGTATTGACAATGATTTATGAACAATGATTAGAAATGTCTCGGATTTCACCTACTGCGGTCAAGTGGTTAGCATTTCTGCTTCGTATTCGGGACGTCCTGTGCCGGACCGGGTACTGATAGGTTTATCACTGTTTAGCACAGCCCCTCAAAGAACATTCCGGGATAGTGCCTCAAAGTAGGCCACGACCGACGTCTTATATTTCTTTCCAAATTTATAGCTCACTAAACTGTCCACCACCCGTAGCTACATAACTTACGAATCTGAAAACATGGTAGTTGAATTTAAAAATGTATATATACTTGTTTATTCTTACTGAAAACTTATTAAACGAATTTCAAAATTCTGACGAACTTCAGCACTCATTGAAATACCATAAATGTAGTTGTCCCTGAGCCTAAGAAATGCTCCGAAAAGGCGTAGTGGGAATGGAGGTAAAGCTTCATACATTAATCTCGGCGATCAGCGTCACTTTCCGACCGTTTTATCCCCAAGATAAGAACTCCAGGAAAGGGGTGGAGATAGGACGGAATACGTTTCAGAGCAGGTCTGGACACAGGCCCAGTGCCAAAAGACCTCGCCCCTGCCGGGAACCGAATCAGATCCACAATCCTATAGCCGGTCACTACTTTGGCGGAAGGATGCCAACGCTCTAAAACAACGCCAAATTTAATCCGAATCCGTCCAGAAGTACGCGACGTGAAACACGGATACAGAAGGGCAGCCAGGATCCACACATACACAGAACGAAAAGTACCACTAAAAACTTTCCCACACATTGTGTAATAACGAAGAAAGGGCTGTTTCTATCGTGCGAATAGAGTGGTATAGAAATAATAGCTTCGTTACGACGTTTCATTTTGTCAAGAACCGATAAAAAATTGCCTTGCCAACATGCCAGCTGTCAAATCTCGCTCAGCGCAGAAATACAACAGCTCGAATTACGTAACATTTCCAACAAACGCTATTATAAGCTATAAGGAAAACATACGAAACCATGTAATTACAGTTATACACAGAACACTCATTACTTCGACCCCTTTGTGCATTATATTCCTGTTTTCTCTGAAGACTCTTCATTGTGCTTCGAGTGACCACAGAACATTGTACTAGACAATGACTTTAGCTCACGATAAAGAGATAGTTCAACCCTTGGGCAAAGTATCGTCTATAATTTTAACTACTGCGCGGATAACATGTGTTGTGAGAACAACCAAACTTTCCTTCACTTGCCTTCAAAATGGGACGTCTCTCTACCTTTTGAAATGTAATGGCAAACAACATTTCCGTTTACCATAATGCAATATTTAACGTTTACTGAAGAAATAAAAGTATGTCCTCTGCAGGCCAATTCTGCGATTCCTTGAAATATACCCCAATCGTTCCCTTTCAATTCCCCGTCTATTCAACACTCTTTACATCTTGCTAACATAATGTAACACTATATAAACTCCAGTTGAAACAGCATCTTTAAAGATCCCAAAAATTGGTCAACAGAAGCATAACAACGTAATTGTTTGTATCTATTCGTAAGCAGGAATTACCGGGTTTGAATCTCAGAACGAAGACTGTCTATTCTGACAGGTGTTTCGTGCACTATTGGTCTTGGGCGGCCACACTCTGAACGCAGGTTCGAGTCCCGCTGTCAGCAGTGATCTTTGTCCCCTTTGCCTATGCCACCCTGCTGCTCATTCTTGTGTTGGCCAACGACGCTTTTTTCGACTGTGTTAAGCTGCGCTCAATTGCAGCATGACTGGATAATGAACTGGAAAGGATGTGAAAGGAAGTTGTAGCGACTCAGTTAATGCACTGCCCGGAAATGAAACAAGATACTCACAGAGGGGGCCCTGAAACCCAACTTCTCTAATAATGTCCTTTTACAAAACGTGAGGCCGCTTGATTGTAGTACGTAAGCGACGCTGATAGGGGTAATTAGTGACCGCGAGCCAAAAGCCTCTCTGAGAAAAACCGTGCATCGTAATTCATAAATCATTATACTGCTATCGCTCAATCGGGATATAAGCCTACACCGAACACGAGATATCAGATGCAACACTTGCTGGAGAGAAACAATTATAAAATCATTAACACGCTTTCCTACTACACGATCTTCAAACAATTTTAGTGCCCACGAAAATAGGAAGTCCTCTGGTTAACATATTCGTCAGTTTAAGGGGGGAGACACCAAATAAGTGACACGAAAATTAGTTCGTCGTAAGCGACACAAGCAAGAGAAATGAAAAATTACATAATGAGGAACTTCATAATTAGTCGTACTGAAATATTTCCATCTGGTTGTTACGGTGATGGACGTGACATAAAGTTCGCATTGTCGAAACAAGAAGAACATCCAAACGTTTCTGTAGGGAACAGAAATCTTCAAAAATATAGGAAAAATGGGATGATAACATTAAAATTGAGTCAAAAATTGTGGTTTTGAGAACACATATTGGGGTCCGCAGTGGCCGCGCGGTCTGAGGCGTGGGCCTTGTGCCGCTTGGTCGCAGGGACCATGGGTTCGAATCCCACTCAAGCCATGGATGTCTTTCTGTGTTGTCCTGTGTACAGGTAGAGGCCTTGCGATGGGCCGATCCCTCGTCCAAGGAGTCCTACCGACTGTCCATAGATCAAGCCAATTGAAAAAAGTGCCGGAAAATGTACAAACATTGTTAAACCGAAAAATAAGAAGAGAACACATATTTATATACAGAACACAGAGCCAATAACCTTTCCAATGCGCGCTCAATTCATGCAACCTACAAAAATTGCAGTGCAAAACAATTTTTGTGGTGATGCGTGATAAAGAGTCCAGCAACTTGAAGCGTCATATGAAAACTCCTGCAGCTTGCAGTCATGGAGAGACGAAGAAGTACAGCCAGAGCTGTGCAGAAGCTTGCTACCAGCCTTTTGCCAGCGCGGTCATTCTTGGTGTCGAGGTACGCGCGCCTCCTATCTGGCGAGATAAGGGTTTGGTCATGTCGCGAGTGTACATACAGCTCAAACCCAAAAGTACTTTCTGCTGCACTCCTGGAATGTCCAAGAACAATAATACTACGCTACATCCACATACCATAGCGTAGCATAACATCCACTTTTAAGGTCTTCTGTAATTAGTCTTCTACAGCAGATTATGTATACCTTAACCAATACAATCTGCAGGGAGTCACTGCCCACGCCTAACCGGCACCAAGTTATTTTTTAGCCTTTTATTCAGAATGTTAGAAGATTTTATGCCAGTACTTCCAGATCCTATTCCTGAAATCAATCCCTTTCAGAAATGTCACATGGACACGAGTTTGGTTCTCGAACAGTTACGGAGTCACTGAGATTTAAAATGCAGCATTTCGCTCATTTACACGGAACAACAGAAAGTAACATCTAACAATTGTTTTTCTGCAAACGTGGTGTCAATGGTAGCCAGCTGGTCGGACCATACATCTTCCCGCAACGTCTGACAAGTGACAACGCTGGATTTCTTTAGACTGAATTAACGGGCCTCTTAGAGAAAGGGAACACGACTGCAGATATGCAGCATGTATTACCAGAATAATAGGCTGTAGAAACGTCACACACTATTTGAATAAACAGTTTCCTGACCGATGGATCGGTCACTGCGGTCACAGGATCTCAGCACACTAGATTACAACGTGTGAGGTCAGAACAAAAATTTGATGTATAAAAGCAAAGACACAAGAGAAGTGAAATTTCCAGCAACTGCCTGAAAGGACTAAAAAAAATTATGAGATGAAATTAGTCGGCAGTCTTTTGTCAACACGGTAACAAACTTTCAAACGAGGGAAATTTTTTGACCAAAAGAGTAACTATCTGCCGCACAAGAAAACCGTGTACCGTGACCATCCTACACATAATAAGTGTACATGTTCCAATATGTTCAACAACGTGGGTAAACATTTGGTACATTATAAAGCAGACTGTACTTCCTTTGCGGGTGTAAATGAGCCTACCTCCCACATTTATACGTTAACTGCTCAGGCGCCAGCACGAAATCTCGTCGTGTTGTTTCACGAAATGTGCTTGTCAGAAACAGTATGAATGTAGCAGCCAACAGCTTAGGTTATGTACTCTTCACTCGAAGTGCATAAAATGACGACAATGGGTAGTTCGTGCCTACCCATCCTAACGTTCCATATTCCTAACTACAGAACGGATTACGATTACATTTGGCATTCGGGTCTACAACAAAAGTTGTCGTGTAGATTTAATATGGTTAGTATAGATCTAATATACAAAAGTTTTGAGGATAAATGCGTTTAACATGTTTCCACAATGGGTAAAGACATGATGGCCGATACGGTAATGCTATTTCAGAAGTATTAATTTTCAACAGAATAAGCTCCTAAATTGAAACAAATCGTAGCGAATACACTCAAATTTTATTTTACGACAATGTACGTCTATTCTGTAAGGCATATTTTACATTGACACAACTGATTCGATTTCAGATATTTCTAATAATGAAGTACTACACAAATGTTTCTCCCATTTCCACATTGTTAGGAGTTTGCCCCCCTTTCCCCCTTTTCAGTGACTCATGGACAACCAAATACATTCCACACGTGGGAAAGTATGAAGAATGTAGAACACAATCCCCACGCTACCGTTCGATACGAAGTCACAAGAACATTCTATATGGCAAAGTTATCTCGGTTTTAAGTATATAGGAATCCTTCGCCGACAGTGGGGTGTAACGTTTCTGAAAGAAACAGCGGTTGGAAAGACCGTGGCCTTATTGAAAATCTGTGGTTAGGGGGAAATAATAATCGCTGTTAACATTCATCAAAGCCGAAACCGTCAGTTCTTTCACTATACAAGAAATGAAACACATAATTTCCTAACACTGGATATAAAATATAGAAAGTACCACAAAAGCACAGACTGCAATAGCAATCTGTAAGGTAGAAGACTTGTTTCAGATTACATTACAGTTCTGACTCCAGCTACTGCAATCTCTTGGTGCTGAATCCATCTGTCGTTTACACAAATCAGAAGTTACATGCGGCCTATATAAAACCAAATACCGCAAAATCAGATAGGTCTACGAAACAGAAAACAGCGGTTACTTGAAATTCGCATCCCGGCCAACATTCTGACAACCGAAAAATAAAAACTCTTCTGTCTTACTTCCACGGTCCAGTAGTACTCCATTCACTGGAACACAGCAGAACGGATCAGATAAAATGCATCGTTCACCAGCTCCAACCAGCCACCTAGGTGTTGTTAGCCAGCTAGTTGGGGCTTACGCTCGCAGCAAGCGCCTGGCTGGCTGGAGCTGGCTAACGGTTGCACTTTGTTCAAACCTATGCAGCACCAACGAATGGCGAAACAAAACTGAAGACTTCATATTTTCAGTCTCTCAAAGTCAACACAAATGATCCGTCTGACTATAATAAACATACGATACTAAAAGAAGCCAACGATGCATATTTCGAACATAATGGTATCGAAACACGCCTTGTGTTAAGACACCAATAAAATGTATCATTCACAAATATATCAAGGCATCGTGCTGATTATTTGAAGTGATTTTAATTCTATTATCTGAAGACAAATGCAAAATAATTTTATCAGGAGATAGAAAAAATGGTATATAGACAAACGGCGGATATAGGAATGTGAAACAAGATGAGGCTAGGAGGTTTAGATATTTTGCTTGGTATGAGGGGAAAAAACAGACAATAAAAAAGCAGAATTTCAAGATCGGTAACCAGTGTCGGTGAATATAGCTTGTACAGAAGAATCGAGAAATTGACGTGTGAAGGAAGTGGTCATTATGTAGGTCTACAATGGAGATAAAATGTGCTACAAACATAATTTCGGACAATGGACAATGATTAGTGGCAAAGTGTAAGCACAGGCTTTAACAATGAAGATGTGTTAATTAAGAATAATTCACATAACGCAGGGTAAACAAGGCAGACCCATGAATAAACACCAACCTGTTGTGGATTTCAGACAATGTTATCAATGTTTACTTCCTCACAGTATACCGTAGTACGTAGAAAGTGCTGTAATAATAAACACATACAACTTAAAAAATCGAAATAAAACAGAAATTCCCGGGTTTTTACGCCATGTACGCGTGCTTACTACCGGATTTAATCCATCTGTAACTGGGTTCCAGAGAATCGAGTGGAGATCGGATTTCCTGCGTGTTCAACGCTTTGAGAACATCGATCACATTTAAGAAAATCATGCTCCAATCAGTTATTAATACTGTTATCTTTTTATGCGTTTATTCTGGTTTTTCTGTGTGTTCAGTCGATACGAACAAACGACTGGTCACGCATCTATATGCTTCGATCTTCGTTTTCTGGAAAATAATTCTACCGACCATTTGGCCAGAATTCTGTAAGAAATATTTAGTGCCCGCTTCCGACGAGGAAGTGACTTCTAATTGTATAGACGTCCACATTCCCTTATTTCCTCTAGCCCAGACTAGCTCTGCGTGAAGGACAAAGAGTAAACCTCCGAGACGATGAAATGTTATTTTTTTTTAAATAACAATAAGTAATGTCCCACCAGAGCTTCAGAACACTGATACATTCCATTTTGCTCTGTAAGCTGTAAATGGCAAAATAACTAATAATTGTAGGTCTGTGGCCAGCAGACGAACCGGTATACACCAGAGTCACGTAAATATGGAACACATAATACACTGTAATTTTCACATTCACACAAAAATTAAATGACAGTAATTATACGACCATTTAGATATCAAAATTCCCTCTAACACGAGACTATTACGAAAGCCATAAACATAAATAATATCAGAATAAAAATGTATGCGTAATTTAGGTCGAATAAATTTCACACCAGAAACCACAATCCAAACACGGACATTAATTATATTTTAAACGGCCATTAAGGATAAATATCAATCTCAAAAGCCCGAACACATACAGCATTTTACAATTTTCTACTCGCCAAGCCAGTACTTTTATCTGTCGAAATGATCTTATGCATAATGCCAAAGCTGCACAGAGTTCCACCTTATGTTACATTAATTTCAACGCACTTAACAACCATCATGCCACCCACAAGCACCCATCCTATTCTCCTCCAAAGCCTTGTGGCTACTGACACGTTGTTTCCACAGAATACGGTATCAACACAAAATGACAGCCGAAATTTGCCGACAGCACCCGACGGTTGGATCGAAAGAAAAAAATGTGAAAAGGAAAGAGCACGTTCCACTCGACCCCAAGTGGTAAAATTGCTTCAAACAGGCATAAAAAATAATTAAGCCTTACTACCACGTCAAACAGTGCTGTATCATGATACCTTTAAATAATCTGAAAGTGGAAAGACAAAACATAAATAATAATCATGATTAAATCCTAAGACAATGATGTTCGGGAACGTTTAGTGAGCGTAAAAAGTCGCCTATCATTCAAAAGCAAAAACAAAGATTGAAGGGTGTTGATGAACAACGTGCTACTAAAGATGACACGTGGACCAAAATGAATGAGATGTATGTCCCTGTGATTAAGCACAACGCCGTGAATTAGTAAGGCGAAGTGGAGACGACGCTCCACGTATTAACCTTCGCAATAGATTGGAGTGCGTGGGTCAGGTGGTCTCTAGGCCCCTAACACCCGGAGAAGAAGCCGGTGGTATCCATCACACGGGAGGCTGGGTGGGATCGACAGCGGATCTGAATATGATGCCAGAGAGAAGAATCACTGCTCCTGTCGGTAATCGAACTTCACGTATTCAGGTGAGATACAAGCAGGTTATTTCTTGAGAAACAAACTGACAGTGGCGGGGGATTTCTTGATTAGCTGAGCGTGCTATTAACTTCTCACAGTCTCTGCTCCTTGAAGTTAATGAGTCAATTAGTTTATTAGCTGTCTGCTTTTAAAGGAACCTTGGCACCGTAGAGTTAGAACAAACTATAGTGGTCATGTAGCTCCAAATTAAAGTGGCAAGGGGTAAATGGAAACCGGCTGACTTAGGGTCCTTAACGTTGTTTAACACTCTGAGGTTTGTGATGTCTATTTTGTCTATTTGTAGTTTGTTTATCAATGCTGTCAGAACCTCAGACTATATAGTGCCAACTGAGAAAGAAAGATTATAATTATGAATGACAAAAATACAAGAATTTTAAAGAAGGCGGAGATATCCAATTTCAAGGTACAATTCCAGCATTCCCTCGGAGATACGAATATAAGAACGCAACATTGTAATCAAGTACAAAGTACCTTCAAAATATGCACATCAACCAGACAGGCAGCGCAGGTAGATGAATGGGTACAGTTATTTCACAATTATTCTAAACTACCTGCGACACCAGCCAAGTGTCATGTCACTCCGGTCATAGCTATCACACACCTCACGAGGTGATTTATCCCAACTGGTATTAGAACTTGGTCCCTCACTAATATAATCCATACACGTTATTAAGATGGCTGTCTTCTGGGTTGTTGCGCCGTGTAGTCTGGTAGAAGTTTACTGACGTTTCAGAGCTCCTTGCTGCCTCCATCATCAGGGCTATGGAGGCAGCAACAACCCAGACGACAGCCATCTTCAGACTCACCACCGTGAAAACCTCAAATCCTACATACACGTTATTGCTGTGCCAGCTCACTCAGAAAATGAGACAATAAAAATCTCGTGACCTACTTACTTACGGCATTGTCCTAATATAATCAAGGGAAAACGTAGGACCGTTCATCACCTACAATAATCCCCTTACCGATATTCGAACCAGAAACCTCCCAAATGCATAACATCCATAAATAAAACAGACTGAATGGAAAGCAAAGATTAGCAATATAAAGTCAAACTCAATAGTTAAGACAGAAGCTGAAACGCACTGACAGCATCACATGAATTTCGTGTAAAACGGTGTTTCAGGTCAAACAGCGAAGTCCTGTTCTGCATGAAACGTTACGCTGTATAAATGAAGTGTAGTGTTTACACTTTTCTTATCAGTTTAGAAAAGGAATGCAACAGATGCCATATTTGTAATCAGCAATAGTCTACACATTTCAATATAGAATACATGTACATAAATCCAGTTTCACGGACGTCTAACAGCGTTAAACGTTCTGGTGTCAGTAGCCGAATCCTGAGGCAGTCAGACGAAAACTGATAAAACTCACAGAATGAACACTAAAAAGAAACCAGTAATTCCATTTTTTATTTGTCAGTTTGTACTTTTTAGTTTCACTTTTGTTTATCACTTCCTTTCACTTGCATTACAAGGGAAGTATTGGAAGCTGGCGATGTGTCATGGGGAGAGAGAGAGGGACAGAGAGAGAGCAAAACCAAGATAAACCTGTCTGAGAGTTGGAACCGGTCAAAATGCCATTCAGTTACCCAGAGTACACAAGCTAAACAATTTACCACTGAGACGGATTAAAAATAAACGCCTTGCATGTAAGACAACCCTAATTACTACAGACCCCCATACGCTGCTTCGCCTGGGGAAACTAAAGAAAACATGGAAATCAGTCCGCTGAACTCCAACCGCCCGAAAAACAATCCAGGTACCTCCAAGAATCACGCCACGCAACATACAAATCATATCAAAACAAAAATTTTGTTATGTGGTTCATACATCGTACATGCATCGTTAGCCAGCTTCAGCCAATCAGTCGTTGCTAGCCATCTAGTTGAGGCCTACGCTCGCAGCGAGCGCCTGGCTGGGGGTGGATAAAATTGCTCTTTGACTAATCCGTTCTGCGGTGGTTCAGTGTATGGAGTACCATTTAACCACGAAAGACAAAAAACTTTTTATTTTCGTTTTTCAAAATGTTAGCCGGACCAACACGGTTAACATGAACACTTCGCCCCTGGGCAATACTTGAAGAAAAAGAAGCATCATGTACAACACTGGAACCTATTACAAGTTCTAAAGCAAATTTTTGTAGCCTGAACATCCGCGTTCTATACGAGATTCCTTCATCTGTTGTTTTAAAACCTGGACTTGAAGCCTCGAAGAAAATGCCACGCCCTGAACTTACCGCTGTTCAAGTGTTTTGAAAACCTGTATGAAGCACTGTCCATTTCCCCTAGAATCTGAACAAGCACATGAAGATACAAAAAGTTCAGTGAAAGAGACCACAAGAAAGAGAGGGCAGTCTGCAGAACCGGCTGGATCACCTTGGGGACAGTCAGGTAGGTAACCAACCACCTGTAAGGAACACAAGACCACTACCTCCACCTTATGGTAAAGCTGAATTCTATCCCGAGTACATGATGATAGTAGCATATTACACGAAAAGTTTGCTAAATCCAATGAATATTCAGTGCACTCCTGGTCTACAGCTGGGAGTGACGCAATAGGGTTTTGCGAGACTCTAGTAGCTGATTAAATTACCACTGCCCATAGTCACTTTTCAACAAGAATGGAAACATGTTCAAACATCTAGTTACCAATGAAGTTGTTGGCGCTGATATAAAATACCAAATTCCATAAAACCCGCTCGTCCTTTTAAAACAAGATTGGAAATGTGTACTCTTTCGAGTATACCAAAGATCCAAAAAAGACATTCATTACGCCACATCACGAACGTTGGCATCAGCTAGACAACCAAGGTAAAAAAATTCAACAATGGTATAAAAGGCAACAATAACATACAAATTCAATGCAGCAACAATACTATACAAGGTCACTGTTGTGAAAAATGCGATAAAACGCGACATACATGGACAAGTCCGTGAGATGTTCTTCGTTTACGCTAAGGCGTATAAAAACACCCAACAAATGTATGATGTTTTAAACCTTTCTATCAATGAACTGAATAATTTCTGAAGATGGCTGTATAGTCTAGTACCAGATTACAAGGCACAACCCAGAAGACATCCTTCTTCAGACTCACCGCCGTGAGAACCTCAAATCCTGCTATGTATAATTTGTTTTAAACCTCTTTCAATTATTATGAACGGTGAGTTTATATTGATTTGAAAGACATTCGTGGCCATTTTTCACAGTACAGCCTCAGCATTCACCTGGAAGGACTGAGGAAACCCCGAATATCCCAGAATACTTGTAATCCAACAGAGATTCGAACAATTGCCTTCCGAACACAAATCCACAGCGTTGCAGAGAGTACATCAGAATGGTCTGTGAAATAAACTACTTTGGCGCTACATTAAAATTCGACAGCAACTGAAGCATTTTAAGGAAACAAGAAATAAATTTGTCTCTGGTGCCTAATTAAGCACTTTGCCATCCATGAGTCGAGGAAAAGTTCCACACATTAGATGGAGGTGAGTGGTTAGCTGAACAGATTCGAACAACTGGGCATATCTCAAAATATATTTAGGTATATACATGTTATCTGGCAGACTCGATGTTTCCAACCAAAAACCAGATTCATCCCCTGTTGACACGAAGAAAAATTGGTATTTTATAGCAAAAACACATTCCAGACTACGATATTTCCAACACGGGGCGGGTCATTACAATAAATAGTATTTAGTATATAATAATTACAGTAGCCGTTTAAACTATCCTGAAAGCAATATACGTATAAGGAAACGTGGTGACATCTGTTTGCCACGTGATGTAGAAAGTACGAATTTTATTTTCACTTTTTTGAATTCATCCCTCTTCCTTACGCTACAATCCGTTTGCAAATCGCCCAGCCTCTTCCGAGGGTGGGAACCAATATTTACGAAAAGACTCATAGTACTGACTGATCGATACTTAGGTCACCCCCTGGCCTACACACCCCATACAAGCAAAGCCTCCCCTAACTCCAAACCTAACCCAATGGCAAAATCCCACCCCGCTCGGTACTAAACACACAGGGCAACGTGCCGGATGGATGTTGATATTGGTTGGCTGCACGACGCACACACACACACCCTACAGAAATCTGCAACACCAACATACAAACAACTTTATTTAAAAGTATACCTGCAGTGAAACATGTTGAAGTAATTTTTCACTGTAGTTGTTCCAAAAAACCTGCAGTTAATCTGTGGTAATTAGGCTGCCTTCCAATCGGAGGTACACGCCTTAACGCGATGCGAATGCACGTCTCTGTTCACGTTAGCAAAATTTCTGCCTGCCATAAGAATACAACTGGCGAAGAGAAGAAAAATGGAATGCAGAATGAGATGGTAAAGAGGAATTCAATAAAAAATTTAATTCCATATGTTTATTTTATTTCTATACCTTCATTTCTCAGGTGATCGCCCCGTCATAAGATACCTTTCGTCTCCTTGTCACGAAGTTACGTCTTTCGGCCTCAACACTGAATCTGTCTGTCTCTGAAGATCGATCGTCCATTTCTTCGATTTCCGACTGGTCGATAGTGAAGAAGTTTTTTTTGGGTGCCTAATGTTTTTCATCCATCTAACATGATGCACCCAGTTGTGCTTATACGGCGATAAATTTTTCCGAGTGGTATCATGCCTTATTTCTTACAAAAAAATCTTAATTTCTTCCATGATATAACAAACTATGCCCTAGAGCGTCTCATGAATTTCATCTATGCCGTCTTTCGTATTGTCACAACCCTTTGTTTCCATGCACAGACTCGCACACAAAAGTAATGGGATGGTTAGAATAATGTTAACTGAGAACGTCTCAGGAAAATTTAGTCGCCAAATTTTTTCTCTCCGTATAAAATTTTGACCCAAATATGCGAATAATTTTACTTGTTCCAGTATAGTATTATTTATTAAAATGTTGATTCTAATTGGGACCTGTCCTTTACATACAATTCCTTTTGTTTTTATTGGCGATATTTTCGTTCAAAATTGTTCTATAGAGCTGTGTGAAGTATATAATGCTACCTGTAATTTCATCACGCAAGTCTGACGTAATTACATGGTCATCTATATACAATAATGTACGAACTGTGTCAACATTTATTTCAATTGTATCTGACAAATAATGGTGCAAAAACCTATAAACGTAAAACATGTTCCTAAATTTAATTACATTAATTTCAACACCAAATAAAGACGTTAATTTCTATACGTAAAAATAAAGTTTAATGTGCTAGTAATAATTACATGTGTAGACTAACTGGTTTCGCACAATGTGAGACAGACAAGGTAGCGGACCTCGGAAATACTAATTACTGGTGTACTTGTTCGTGGTGAAACGTTCATTACCAGCCTTTCTTTCTCATATACATAACAAAGTGAGTACCTTACATTTCAACGTCAAACAAAAAAAACTTCTCGCCATACAAATAATTTCGTGATTCACTTCTATAGTTAAGCTTTACTATTCGCAACTTAAGATTTGCCCGACGCAATCTCAAAGTTTCACACCATCATGTTTGTAACAAATTTCATACAGAATTTCTAGTAAGAAATTATAAAACAAAGATGGATCAGCCTCTAATAATATGATATACAAAGTTTCGTTGAAATCGTCGATTGGTTCAAATTTTATTCCGGGAAACAGACATAGGATAATTTCATGATACTAAAAGCATGAATCCTTTCAAAATAAATTAAACTAAAATTTCGTCAAAAACCGACAAGGGATTCAAGTCGCGACAGGTGAATAAAAGAGCGTACACATAAGGCGTCTGTTCACCCCGTGTAAATAAAGCCTAATGAAAGGAAACACGAAGATGAACGAACGCCTCTTCCTGAGGTTATAAACTAATAATGCAACCAGTGCCACGGCTTGCCTTTGCGCTTTCCTCTTGACGTTCGTCCAGGCCTACTGTCTGAAGGACCTCTTGCTTGCATTCACCTGCTGTCTTGTCCTTGTTACTAAAAGGAAAATTCAATCAAAACCACGTTAATTACTTTAGCAACTCACATCTACTTCACAGGGCTGCAGAGGAACGTGCAAGAGATTCTATAACAGCTACCCAATTACACAGCACTTTATTGCCTGCTATTTTATAGCTCGTTTAGCAACACATCTGTTCGCAATTTTCAACCGTATAATTTATAAGGCTTCAAATGGAGGAATCACTGGGAACGGTGTTCTGCAAGGACATGGAAAATAAAGTTGGTGGGCTGCTTTAAGAGACATTCGATAAATTTGCCTAGAAAGACCAAAAACAACGAAAACGGCCACCAGACCTAACCATTCCACTGCTGCTTTTTTCTCCTCAACATCAAATGTAGAAAAAAGTCTATTAAATAAATCATACGGACGGATATCCACGTACGACCTCATAATGCACAAAACGTCAACATCGACCACTGGAAGAAACATACGTAGATGGCAGAAAAATATTAAGGTGGGTAAGACACAAACAATTGTTAGTGAGTGGATTAATTTGGCTCAGGTCGACTGCCAGTGGCGGGCTCTTGTGACAAGGTAAGAAACCGTTGGATACCATAAGGGCAGGAAATGTCTTTACTAGCTTTACTGTACTATTGACTTCTCAAGGACTCTGGTCCATGGAGTTACTTAAATAAATTATGATGAGCAAAAAACAAAATACATTCCATGAGTACAGGTTGTCTGAGTTAAGTATGAATGTGAGACTAAATAGGTACTATCATCCTGATAAGACACAAGATTCAACTAGAACAAACGTCACATCTCAGTATGAACCTGCACAACAAATGCTTTAGAAACATCCAATTTGTCTACTGCTACTAAATAAATGTTAATATATGTTGTTATGTTAAACAGGGAATAAATAAAACCACCTTCGGCTTAAAATTCTGTTATATTTCTTAACAGGAATTAACTGGCATTACCATTGCATATATTGAAGTGAACTGGTAACATTTCTCGGAAAAGCTAATTACTAAGCTTGGTGCAAGAAGGATACAGTTCCATTTCCATAAACTTGAGGCAAACAACTGAAAATGTATGCACCTCTGAGTCAAAAGTGGTTAGAAAGTCAACACCAATTGCTGTATCCATATTACTGATGCATCAAAATGTCTGACGTTATTTACTACATCTAATAGAAATAAAATCCATCTCCTATATCTCTTTATCAGGCTGTATCTTTTTCATAACAAAACATTCAATTACAAAACAATAATTAAATCCCACCTTTAATACTTCCCTCTATCACAGTAATGAAAGATCTGCCAATAATTATAATCAACCTCATCAATAAAGTCTGGATATCAATTTCAAATAACAGGAAGTAAATAAACTAATTATGATTTAAAAGTCCAGATATTCAATTCATTTTAAAGCATTAACTGTCCAGAATGACTTGCAGAATACTTGTCATTCTACTGTGAGATGTGCCTCAATATTGAGCATGAACTGGATACCAACTAGTACCACAGATTACCATCTGACAGTCATGCCTCATCATATCTTGTAGCATACTGGGATACTGGGAACGACCTGTTCTTCAAGTGCCTGAGCATTGCGGGTCCCAACTTTTTCGTTGGCTTGATCTATAGGCATTCGGTAGGACTCCTTGGACGAGGAATCAGCCCGTCGCAAGGCCTCTACCTGTACACAGGACAACACAGCACAGAAAAACATCCATGGCTTGAGTGGGATTCGAACCCACGGTCCCAACGACCAAGCGGCACAAGGCCCACGCCTCAGACCTCGCAGCCACTGCGGACCCCTGTAGCATACTTCCTGTGTGAACTTCATAATAATATTCTTATTATATAATAAATCAATTTTTACAGCATCAAGAAAACAATAAAGATGGTCTACTTTTGTCTTACAATTCTACAAGAACGACTTCTGAAGAACAAAAACAGCCATCATCCTCCTGACCCATTACCATTCTATTCTAGTCATTATCAGTTTCCAAAGTGTGCAAGCAACTTCTTAAATACTCTATACTCAGTCGGTTGAATCTAGTTCATTCTCAACAATCCTGATTCCTCTAAGATTTGTAATATTGCTATTGCATAGACATGCCTAATGGAAGATAAAGATTCATTTATTCTACTTATAGTTTAATAAAGCTGTCAATAGCTAAATGAGACAAAGAAAATAAATTGGAAAGGATATGGAAAGAAGTGATCACGACCTAATTAAAGGTACTATCCTGGTATATGCTTGGAGTAACTGAGGATACACATAAAAAAGGGTTAGCATAACTGATGTCTGGAGAATCCAAAATATGAAGCAGGAACGCCAACAACATAACTGCAATGTTTGGTTAATATCAGTGATCTACATGAAAGTTAAAAGCAGAATGTAAATATGTACATTCAGTTTTATAAATAAAGTAATGTAATGCTGTCCCACAATACATGATGAAGGCGCTTGGGAGGAGAGGCGGTATAGCTCCCACTCATTCTTAACTTCAGCACTAGATAGGGGTGAGTGATCACCCCCGGGAAAAAAACCCCAGCACCCATTGGATAGGAGGCTGGGTGAACCCCAGAGCCAGTTTGGACATAGATGCTAGAGAAAAAATCCTCTGCCCTGTCAGGGATCGAACCCTGGTCGTTCAGTCTGTAGCCAGTCACTAAACTGACTGAACCATACAAAATTGTGTTAGGAAACTTTTATGCTAAAATAAGAACAGGCTGCAAAAATTTAAATGACATTATAAATTAGAATGTATCACAATCCTAAACTGCCATACAAAAATCACAAACTCAGTATACATTACAGTAAGTACAAGATGACTGAACTTCATCAACAGATGTAATTATGTACAATTATTTTGATGGCATTTAACTGATAAGAGAAAGCACTTAAATATGACTGATTTTATGTTTACTGTGGTACTGATAACTAGTCACTGCAGAATTGTGGACAAGACCAGTGATAAAACTAGATAATATAAATACAATGTATAAAATCATTACAAACTTCTGAACCATAAGAAACCTAAATTGCTATAAAATGGGCCTAGAAATATTCTGTGTGTCAATTCTCAAAGTTAAAGTATTAGATCAGTAAAGTTATTATCACTGTCAACTGAAACATTGAACTTATCATCCAATTTGGCCTGATCTGCTATCACATGTTCATATTTGTGCAAGTACAGCAAAGTTTTGACCTTAATTTCATGCGGAATAACAAAGTCATGCAAACACAATCTCATTCTAAACTTTTCTTTGTTGTGGTTTCTGTGGTACCACAACACTGGAAGTTCAAATTCAGGTATGTCCAGTAGCTTTCATAACAATGACTTTGTGTGTCGAATCGGCAGATTTCATGAACAGAGAAAATGTCTACATAATGTAAGGTTGCACTGTGCCAAAAAACCATTTGAGTGAACAGAGGTCACTAAAGGGGAAGCCTCATGCAATCTAGATATTGCAGCTAGATGGAGAGAGCTTTATGTTCGACCTGCTTTACCCACTGGGCCCCAGAGCTGATCTGGATATGTTGGCAAAACAGAAATGAATGCCCTGACAGGAATCTGGCCTGAAGAATATCACTTTATTGACAGAGCTATCCCAGTTCATCAGACTTCAGTGCAAATTGGCAACTCACTATGCATATCTGATAGTTTAATTTTTGGAACAGAAATTTTGACACATTTGTTCTTTTACTGTAACATCTGATAGTGAAAAATACGTATTATTTTTGTCAGTTATAAAATAGCCCCTATTTTCACATAAATTTAACACTATACAAAAATATATCTTTAAATAGTTACTCCTGTACATCCAATAATACAGATCAATGTGCAATATTCACAAGGTTTTGATTTCTGACGCCTCAAGCACATGTGCAAAGCACTGTCCAACACATGTTTGAAAAGTGTGTACAATAACCCTTCACAAAAATCATGGTAGTTCATACATTTTATTATTCCCAAGAACCAAATAAAACATGTCCCCAATGAACTGAGTTCAGATTTTTTACTTCTTAAATAAATATGAGTGGTTTTATGGTACCAAGAAATTATGGGATATATCAACACATCGATCTATATCAGTATAGAATACATTTTCCCCCAAAACAAAAAAGAATTGATTTAACAACATAAAATTATATCCCTTCTCTTACCACTGTTTTGCTTTTATCACATCACAAAGTAAACAAGTTGGGAAAAGGGGGGGTTACAAAGTAACACCAGTCACATCACAATATTTGTGTTGATAACTAGAATCTGCAAGAATGTATGTTGTTTTCGTGTACAGGCATAGCTTTCATTGACTGCCTCTGCAGTAGGGCACACCAAATTGATTACTCGGTGACTGACAAAATCCCCAGTGCCCTACCATGACAATAATCAAACTTTCTAACGCTACAGTTCTGTGAGCCAAAAAATGATCGCATTCAGTGTTCATTCCAACAAACTGGTGACTGTTTAGTGTTAGTTCAAATCAAGCATGTATCAATTTACTAAGGGCCTATGACTATGCAGAATGCAGCATAGACATACTACAAAGATAGCTAATAAATGTACAAAAAATGTGGCAAAGTTCAAATACTCATATCTGAGGGAAACAAATAACAAAACAAAATTATAATCACAAAGATAAGATCAAATTAAATTAAGGAAATACTTGCTATCAATCAGTACGGATTATTTTATTTTAATGTCTATCTGAAAACCTGAAGATTAAACCATATAGAAACTACACTGTCAGCATTTTATATGTATGTGAAACTTTCTCTCTCAGCCTAAGTGAATAACAGACACTGAGTGTACAAAATACTGATAAGAATATCTGGGCCTAAGAGAAAGGAAACAACAGTACAACAGAGAAAATTATACAATAAGAAGCTTCATAATTTGGACTCTTTACCAAATATTTGGGCAATAAAATCTGATTATTATGAGATTCGCAGTGCATACAGCAAACACTGGGAAGATGAGAAATGTACATAAATTTTTAATTTGAACACCTGAAAAGAAGACCTCAGATATTTGGCCTAATATTAAAATTTATTTTAATGAAACAGCTTTGAGTATAAACTGAATTTCACTGGGTCAGGTTGAGATACAGTGATGGATTCAAGCAAGTTCTGATTAAGATAAAATGTAATAGTAGGCTTTTACTGTTGGCTTTACTCAGTGCTAAAAACATCAACCTATTTCAAAATCAGAAGTTCTGCAAACAGAAGTGTGATATAAATGTAAATATCTTACAAAAGTACATTAATCTCCTCTTATCACTAGCACATCAATGTATCTGTTATTATAACAGGAAACTATACTACTTGTGAAAAATATTTTAAATTATTTTTGGTACCTCTCTATAAAATGTGAACTTAACCTATCATTTAATTTTAAAATCAGGTTAAGGCACCATTTTCACATTGTCATCATATACAATCTGCCTTGAGCTATGTGCCACACACACCATTTCATTTCGCTAACGGCTTTCATAATTAACAAACCACTTCCCCCTACATTCTTTGAAACTTACACAGTGTGAAAGTGCAAAGACCTACCTACTAGATATATGTGACAAGTTGTTTACATATACAACCTCAGCTTGAGCATCAGTAGAGTTTGCCAATTGGCAGAAGACAACTCTATTCCAAGCAGCTGAAATTCAGACAAGCCTTAACAATCAAAATGATTTCAACACTTCACAGAGGGCAAACTGATACCATGTTGTGTCCCACCCCTCTACAATAGGAACTGGAGACCAACAAAAGAGAATGGCCATCTGGAAGCAAATCATAACACTGTCTTATAATACAGAAGTGAAGAAAATTCTACTTCAATCCACAACATCTGTGTTAAAAGCATGAAAGAATACTACATTTCACAGGCCCATAAAGATGATGACCATTACATGAAAAATGTTTCACACTGTATCAATATTTTAATTCTTTCACAAACTTTTCAGGTCCAGTGTAACACATAGGAATATGATTTGATTTGATTAAAAAACAAAATTTTGTTTTCTTCTTCCTGTTCATATAGTCTGCACCTTAATTTCTTCACACTTTTCAGTGTACTGGCCCAAATCCTGAATAGCAGATAAATATTGTACTTGTCAACATTATGTACTGTTGAAAAAACAAGGTAATCATGTCTCAAATGTTTCAGAATATCCAGAAATTCAAGAGTTTTTTATACAACGTACACCAAAGTACCTGAATAGTATTATTTGAAAACAAGACACAGCCTACTAAGCAATTTACAAATTGAAATTGTGGAAAGTTCATTGTCCTTAATGGTCTACCTCATGCAACTGCACTGTGGAAACAAACGGATCTTGCCGAACTTTTGACAACTAAAATACGTAATGTGGTATCTGCACACAAATATTTGCCACTTAACCAAGAATAAATACACCCAGTCATGTCAGCGAAACCAAATTTCACAAGGAAAAACAAAGCTCCATATTTGGGCCCATGATTTGTTTATTGTGCTTCTGTGGTTGTATGCAAATGACCTGTTATTCCATATTGTTCGAATATCTTCAAACAAGACAAAAATTCTGAAACCAAATATATGACAGCAAATCGGACTACTGCAAACAATGGCCTGTCTTACCTCAAGATCCTCGTACGTGCGGAAGGCTAAAATTGCAAATCCATCAATGATGTCCTCTTCGAACGGCGGTTCTTTTGATTTTTTCCTTCTATTAGGAGGTCTCTGAGGTTTTTCACGAGCTGGAGATTCGTCCTCTGCACTATCCCCATCCTTCGCTTTGCTTTCTCTCTGAGCTTGCATGCGCTGCGCCCGTTCACGTCGACGATTTCTTTGATTCCGCTGCTTCACTTCGTTTTCCATCGCCCTACCTCATCCTGTATACCACATATGAACAAAATTCTCACTTCACTGTAATCCTTAAAACTTCCAGACTGATCCGAACGTATCACATATCACAAACTTCATAAATACCACAAACTATTCACCAAAATTCCAGGACTTGCACCTGGAGAAAAACACTTCGATTGTTTCGAATGGCGGAATACACACGGTTGCCGCATCGCCTGTTCTAAAATGGCCGCGTATCCATCCGCCGGCCGCAACCTAGTCTTTACATTCTTCTTACAATATATTCAGCTCATCTCTCGTCACATTATCGTCATTCGATAATGTACAAAAGTCCGAGGAATAATACCACACAATTTACCACATTATTACTCACTATTCAACACCAGTCAATACAATACTACTGCACGATGTCATAGTATGAAAACCGACAAGGCTGTGGCAGCAGTCCTAACAGAATAACCAACTGACAAAATGAAAATACACCATCACAAAACATTTCATTTAATAATACACAATAGTTCTCATTTATTTTTATGGAATTCAAAATAAAATAATCAATATAAATATTCCGAACTTTTAATGAACTTCTGTGATTGCGAAATATTATTGTTTTGAGAAGAATGTGAATAAATTACTCCATTCTACATAAGGGATGTAACAAATATACACTTGAAATAGTTATCGCAACGAAGCAGAATACAAGAAGGGTGTCTAATTAAACATAAACATAGCACTATACTTTCAAAGCATTCATGACTGTATTTGATGGGAAGAGGTGGTTACAACAAGTTTAGGGGCTGAAAATCACACTGCGTTGTATGCTAAAGAGAAGCAAGTGGCGTATATGGGGCTGAGGAATCAGTGGTGGTGGTCGTCATGCCCCCCCCCCCCCCCCCCCCGCACACAAAGAATCTAAACAATTATCTTATGTCCCTGTAAAAATCTCTATATTACAGTTACATTGAAATAACATTAAAGTACTTTAGTGGGATGTTTATATGAAGACCTTTGTGTTTCGGCTTGTATGATGTCTGGCTCCTGTACTGAAGATAATTGTTTTCTGGGATTTAGCGCCGTTCAGTCTCGTTGAAATGAGCTGACGTTTTAGAGATACTTATTGCCTCCATCATAAGGTCAGTAAGCACATCTGCAAAGTCGGTTACCACTACACGGCGCAACATTAAGATATCCCAGATTACAGCGATCTTCTTACTCGAAAATCTAATATCTCAGACGGTTTTGTGTATAAAGTAGAAAGACGTTTCCAAATACCTTTTTACAATTTTCCAAATGAATAGTCGTATTGAAGACACCAAACCCGTGGTCCGAAAGTTAGATTAGCCTTTAACTATTGTCGGCGGTGCCCGTCATCACATATTTGTGGGGAAATGTCTAGAGGTGGAAAATGTGATTAGTCAGAATGAGACAAAAGCATCGCGAAGTTTTTATTGTTCATGGATCCGAGTGAAAGGTGATTTATGTCATAGAGCACAACGCTTCTCGCGCATTGATAAAGAAATAATTATTTAAACGTATTAGACACTACAAAGAGGCCTAAATACAATTATGTACAACCTACGGCACGCCCTCCACCTGCGACGTGACTATTTACACACCAGTATCTTTTCTGGGGGAATTTCATGTGTATTTGTGTTTGGTGACTATGACATCGGTCTTATGCCATCAGCTGGAGGCGTGCTGGATCGCTAGTATAGGAAGTTTACGTTTCGTTTACCCACGGTTTAATTAGCTTCATAACTATTGACATACTCGTGCATGCAAGTAGTTTAATTTTATTTATTTATATTGCATTGCAATTATGCATATGAATCCTCCTAAGTCAGCAGCAGAGTATTTATCAGTGAAGAGATTTTCTTTCGACAACTCAGATTTTAAAAAAAAATCCGTAATCGAGAGTTTTATAGTGACTATGTCTATGACTCGTATGTGTGAGTGCGTGAGCGCGAGCGGGGGGGGGGGGGGGGTGTCAGCGTGGACTGCAAAAAAAAGAAGATAAAAATTACCCTTGAAGAACCCTTTGCAAAGAAGAAATATTAAAATATTCTCAGCCATGTTACTGATTTATCATATTGCAACATGTTACAGAAATAATATTAACAATATCTTCATGTTGCTAGTGAATGTGTGTCTACGAGTTTTTTCTTTCTTTCTTTCTTTCTTCCCCATCGGGCCTTCAAAGTACGGAGATGACAAATTGGGGACAACATTACATGCGAGTTATCACATACTGGAATACGTATTGGATGCAAAAATTCTGGGCAGTTGATGAGTATACAGCTCGTTTCTTTTAAGGTTATTGTGTAGGAGGGGTTCCTATGTTTCTCCGGAGTGGGACAGTGGGCTGCGCGGTAATCTGTGGTCTAGTGCAGTGGTATTCAACCGGGGATACGCGAAGACATCTTAGGAGGTACGTGAAATTTAAGAAAATATATTATTTTATGATAAACACTGAATAATCAGTAATGTAATTTATTTAGTTTATTTTAGATGTAGATTATATACTATGTATAACTTGAATTATACACCAACTTTGGGGGTACAAAGTTGAAGAGAAATTATATCTGGGGGTACGCGAACAAAAAAGGTTGAATACCACTGGTTTAGTGCAATCGCGGTTTTTGTGTAAAGCTGAATTCATTGTGAGGTTTGGTTTAACCATGCTAGACACACAAACGAGTCTCATTGAGCCTTCCAGTGATGGTAGGTTAGGTATGTTTATGACCTAAGTTTAATGTGTGGAATTTTCGATTGGGGTGGAGGGGAGGAAGTAGCCCTCGATACAACAGTTTCCATTCAAAAATATTATGAATGGATAATTGTGTGGAAGGGTGAAAGAACCGGTCGTGGCTTGTTTTAAGTACCAAACGTATTACGGCACAGCAGAAGTAGTGTAAGAAATTCGGAAAACGAAAGTCTGAATGATCCGTTCGGCACGGAGTTCGGACGAGTCAAGAACAAAATAGCGCAACATTACGTTCCGTAAACTAAAAGATTGTGTTACTTTCTTTTGTCACCACGCTATATCAAGCGATAAATCCACAATAAAAGTAAGATATTTCATTTTCTCACTTGCTAATTTAGTATGTACAAGCAATAATAACATGGATATTTTTGTTTCAAATTGTGCTTTGTTTGTACAAAGAACATAAACAGCTCTGTATATAACCTGTCGTCTATTGAGGAGGTGCGTATTTCGATTAAATTTGGTACTGGATGACTCAATATAAAAACTTACCGGACGAATTAATTTTTATTTGAACATCTCCAAGTTATGTTCTGGTTTTGACTGGAGCCTAAATCCGACTTCATCAGTTTTTTCATAAACTACTTCCGGTACTCAAGAATTTGCACATAATAAAAGGTCTAAAATGTTCATTTGAAACACCAAGCTGATGAATATTTAACGAAATAACAACACCAAGTTTATATCGGAAAACCTGAAGGGAAGGTTTCCGTAATTTTGGAGACCTAGTCATTGATGGACGTGAAGATGTGCACTGGGTAGGATCTAGTGAAGGGTTCATGAATACGGTAATGAACCTTTGGGCCCTCTTAACACAAACTTCTGCAAGTAAAAACGATAATTTTTGTGTTTATCTCTGGATACTTTAAACACCAAAAACAAAAATTAGATATCTCGTTTATAAACCGTTCTCTTCCGTTTTGGTTGTGTTCTGTTTGCTTCTGAGTAAATTGAAACCTTTTGTGAATAATATCGTGCGGTTTTAACAACTGAAAACTGAAGGTATTATGAATATGTAAAAGTTTTATTTTCATCTTTGTGAAATTAGCAGTCACAGTAAACTTGTTTGTTCGTGAAAGCGATCTACGGGGATTTTTGGTTAAGAACCATTTGTTAAGGAAATCCTTGTCTGCATTACGAAATGAAATTGATACATCCGTATCACATGGACCAGCGACAGCATCCCAGACAGATTTCTCGTTTCCGGTATTACACTTCTTTTTACCTCTTCTCTGCGCAACTTGGCAATACGCCAAAGTGGCTACGTCTGCCACCTAGCGCGGAGAGACCAAGTAAATTGTACATAGAGTTTCATCACCATTTCTATCGCCACAAGGATACAGCGAACACCTCTTTGTAACAGACGTAAGACACGAACAGAATAAAATCCATCTCATACCACGTTTTCATCCAGCACCCTTAAATGTAGATCAGTAAGAAATAAATGTTGCCGAAGCACCAAGCTATGAAGGACAAAGTGGTAACTCAACCCATTTTAGACGTCGGCACCAAATGAAACTGAATGTCCAACTTCACGTTTCGGCCGGTTTACCCCGACATCCACTAAACAAAGGGGCTGGGTGGACCCTACACCACTTGCCCTCTCCTAGGATAAGTACTTTCCGAAATCCATTTGTACATTTATAGGTGAGATTGTATCTTACACCTGGTATCAGCTACATAGGCTTTACAGATGTCGTAAATAGAAATACTTTGTTCTTTTGATATATTGAAATCTAGACAACAATTAATCCAGCATTTCTGTACTGGTTTTTCTATAAAAAAATATTCTTTTATTAAGTTATAGGCAACATACAATTTCTATTATTGAGGGTCCCTAAAACTATAGACAGATGGCAAGACGTGTTTGTTTTTTGGTCTAATCGAGCAAAATAAATCCGGACCAAAAGAGTCAGTGCTTCCCCGTAGTCAAATTAGCGAGCATTCAAGCCCATTATATATTTTATTTATTTCTGTAGAGGATTTATGATGTTTTCAAATATTATCGCAGTCAGACTGGCTTCTTAAGATGGTATGCAGGTGTTAGCAGTACTTAGGAGACCCACGTTACAGATAAGAGGGAGACTAAAAATTTCTGTATCCTCAACCCGACAAGGCTTACGTGAAAGAGAACTTTAGAGTGAGAGGCGGAGGGTGAGATTGGAAATAAAAGAAGGTAGGGAGCGATCTGTCGTTACTTCAGCGGCGGAAGGGAACCCCAAGTTTTGTAGCCAGGACGTGAGATGAATGTTATGTACAGTCTGATAAAACGAAATGGCCGGGGACAATTTATATCGGAGTGTGGGGAGTGGAACGTGGTATATCTTCAGAATGACTAGTTTAGCCTATATTTCAGTGGATAAATTGTGTTGTATGAGACTGATTTCGAGTGTGTGTGGGGTCACACATTTCTGTAAGCTCCAATATAAACAATGAATGATCAGCCCCAAACTTCGGCCGCATTTCAAAAGGGAGCGCGCCCTCGGAAACCATTTTATGGGGGAAGGGGTTTAAGACCCACAGTGTGGTTAGATGTGGTGGCGAAAACGTTTCTGCTCATAGTCGCAAAATTGAAAATAAGAGCATGATGACACCATGAACTACTGGTAGTTTGACTTAATGGCCGTAACATAAGAAGGAGTATAATTTGGCACATCAGTGTAATTTATATGGTGCTACAGCACATACATACAAACATCTAATATAGTCTGTAATAGACACATAGGCCTGTCCATTTCTGACCTAAGCTATAGAAAATGATATTTTCAAGGATTTGTTTATGCTTATTTAATTCAATTCAATTAAATTAATTTATTTACGTGTTTGCCAACAGCAAGAAGAAAATAACAGGCAAACACTGATAATATATACAATAATAGTGAAATAATAATGGATAATATTACACAAACGGATTAACTAAACTTATACATGTACAGTATTAAATATAACTGCCAAGTACAGGCAAACCCAAAATAGAAACAATATTAACACAGAGCAAAAAATGAAGAAATATAAATAAAAACAAATAATCCACCTAGGGAACACTAATATAAATGTACATCGTTAAAGAAATACAAAAAAACAGATAACCAAGCTAGATCATTTCCCTTGTTGAGAACGTTCGCTCAAGGGAGACAATGTTTATGCGAAATACGTCAATACTGATGATACTGTCAATAACTTAGCCTATATAGAGTCGATTGATAGGATGATTAATGAACAATAACAGAAATAATATGGAAGGAAACGGTCGTGGCCTAATTTAAGGCACTATTCCGGAATTTTCTAACCACTCGGCCGCTATGTTCCGTTTCTTGGCAAATAAAAAGGCGAAAACAACATGAATATTATACTTAGGCGTTCTTTACTGTCCTTGTATTTTGCCTCCTCCTTCTTTGTTTCCTCTTCTTCTGCTTTTCTTCCTCTCTTTCTCCCGTTCCTTCTCCTACCTCTTCCGTTTCTGTTATCTCCCTTTATTTTTCTCTTGTTTCGTCTTCGAATTTCATTCCTTTTTCGAAATGGTGTTTAAATACTGCCAACTTAAGCACAGACCGCACGTGGGTGTTCAGATGTTCCGTCTAATTTCATGGCTTGCGCAATTGTGCGTTCAGAAAAGGACTGGTCCATTTTGGTGTTCTGCGGGTCATCCCTTCAGAATGACATGGTGTTTTACCTCTTCAAAAGAATGTAAAGTTTCCGATAAGCTGTGTTATACCTTCTTCTTTCACAGATTACACCCTCTGCCCTTTCCAGATTTGTAGATAGCTGTGTCTGTCTTTATTTTCAAAACACACTGCACGGCTGTTTTATGCGAGATCCGTTTACCACAGTTCTCTGCACCTACGAAAGAGCAAACAAAGAAACACAGACAAACATAAGCCTAATCCTAATTTGAAGGTTGTGCGCCTTAGACTGTAAGCTGACTATAGTGGACAATAGAATTTACCTTCAAAGCGAGTTATAGCCATGCTCTGCTCAGCAATACCGGAAGCAGCAGCCGTAGTTAACACTCCTGCTTCGTACTCTATAGGTCTGAAGAACATATTTCGGACTTCTTCGTGGTTTTCCCCAATCCCTGTAGGTAAACGCCAGGACAATCGATTCCTTTCATGTTACAACTACGGGCTGCAGGTGCCAAGTAAACTGATGCGGAAAATAACGCTTTTGACTTCGTGTCCGGTTCGATTCTCGTCAGGGTTATTTGCTATTCTTGGTTGTCTCTGTTTCACCAGGCAAATCCTGGGATAGTAGGCGAATAGTTACATACTCCTGTCCACCATACAAGTTTATTTTCTCACCTACTTAAATGTGATTACCATTCGCAGTTGAAGTAGAGATATTAAAAACATAAGAATCAGTCACTTAAGGACACTATAGAGCTATACCGGTCGGACAATTTATCTCTCAACCGTGACTCTGCGATATATCGGAAATGGCTCTACCGCTATGCGGGAAGTTCGTCACTTACGTTACTCAGATTACAAGCAAACCAGACCTTAGTGCTACATCGCGTCTATCTAGAATGAATCGTGGTACATTGCAGCAGAGCTGTGGACTGATCAGCTGATTGCCCTGCAACACGTCTGTTCAGTTATATCATGACAGTACAAAGAGGAATTTAATTTGGGCTCACAGGTTACCATTAGCTTCAAGTTGATAATGTAATATTCTCTGCGTATAAGTCCATGTTTATGCATGACGAGAATGGCAATTCAGTTGGGTTACTACTTTCGTAATTGAATTGACCACCATTCTGATGTAAACAGGGACATTGCATTTAGCATTTAGCGGTGTCAATTTCACCGTTACAAAGCTCAGAGATGTTTTCATGTGTCTAAGGGTTATAAATAAACATACGAATGAAAAGATTAAACAATGAATAGTTTTGGAATTTGCACGCTTTATGGAAGTTGATATTGTAACGATAATTAAATGAAACGAGATTAGAGAAGCTTAATATATAGGATGCCATGACAGGGGAAACAAGAAATCAACACAAAATAATTAATGCACTAGGTTTTATAACAGTGATCAAACAAGTCAGCCAGCCAGACAGGCAGAAGGATGGAGCTGTTTTATTATAATAGGTGCTAAGCAGGGTTGCTGACGAAGTTGAAAAGGAGAGAAGCAAAATTAATCATGCAAGAATATGCCTGCAGAACTGTTCTAAAATGTTCTGAAGCCAAGGAATAACATCTGACCCTTTTAAATCCTACAGGCAGAGAAGTGTTGGGGTGCAACTGCCAAAAAACAGGGTGATGTTACGTCAAAATCACAGTCTCATCACTCGGTGCCGTGAGAAACAAATCCAATCGATATAACGACTATCGAGTGCTGACAAACGCTCAGTCTCCGGGAGCTACTGCTGGAGTTTCTCTCTCTCTCTCTCTCTCTCTCCCTCTCTCTCTCTCTCTCTCTCGACTCAATTACATTAGCGCTGTGGGGATGAGATCAAATAAAACGCTTTATCTTATCAATTGGAAAAGCAAAGGGTATGATTTCGGCTGTGTAATATTCAAACAGAGCGGTTTCATTACAGAAACAGCTATAAATGTTATTAGCGCTGTAATGAAAAGGCAACGCTACTCAAACTAATGGGGAATCACATACAGCGTTGGAGTAGCATGTAATAATGAAATTAAAGGACCGATTTAATTAAATGTTAAGATCAAGACCGTAATCTTCCTTAATTACAGATGCATGTTATGATTTGTAACTCATTCTGTCTGCGCACAAGATATACCTCGTTTGAAAGCCGGACCATCTGATCAGGGGTGTAGGCCCCCCCCCCCCCCCCTCAACCTAAAAAGTGCCTTGGATTGGCTTCTCCGGGTTGATAGTAGTGTGCGTGAGTCATTGTATAATGTCATTTTCATTGTTATTCAAATTTTAAATGCACTATTGAGCGACAAGCACTTCTTGAAATGCGCATACTAAAACAGTCTGATTTATCTGATGAAACAAGGAGGTGGGTAAGGAAACAAGTTACATGTATATAGTTTCCCATTGCATGTAAATTATTTAACAGAAATAACTTAAATTTCAAAATTCCTTTCATATAGGCCTAATTTCGTGAAAATAATAATGCATTAAAGTGACTCTTCTGGGTTGTAGACTGCTAGACGTTTACCGACGTTTCAGAGGTGCTTACTGTCTCCGTCATCGGGGCAATGAATCTTGTAGGTGATAACTAAGGAACAGTAACAGAGGAACTTCGGTATTTCATCTCCAGAATGAGCGTTACCACCTGCAAGATTACTTGGAATCGCAACCAATAAGGCAACAAATTTTAACACAAGTTCAAGTTTCATGTTTTTGATGTACTATATCCTTGCTGTTTTCAAAGGCACTTTTCCTGTAGGGTAAGTTGAATATTAAGGGAGACACGTATTTCGTCTCCCTGGTTGATGTAAGATTTATTTTCCACGCTAAAGTAGTTGTACCGCTACAATGCGTTCAGTATGATTTGATTCGTAGACGGTGTGTACAAAAACTGCCAAAGGCAAATAGTGACTCTCCTTCGTTTGAATGTGATTTCCAAAAGGCACTCCTCTCCTGAAAGGATATTTTCACGAGCGTTATTCCGTCTTCTATCCATTTGCCTACAAGAGTCAGTCCTTTGCCCGTGTGTTGGGCTATGCATGTCCTCTGGCGTCGAGGGACATGCAGGTCTCAGACATACCTGAATCTTCTTTGACACAACATTTTGGAGTGTTGTAACAATTCCTTGGTTTTTTGGTGTTTGATATCATTCATATTATTGACAATGAATGCGACAATTTGTCCACATTTGAAGATGGCTGTCTTCTGGGTTGTTGCGCAGTGTAGTCTGTAGTCTGGTTGGTAGTCGGTAAATTTCTACGAGACTACACAGCGCAACAACCCAGAAGACAGCCATCTTCAGACTCATCACCGTGTAAACCTCAAATCCTATATTGTCCATATTTGGTTGACAAATAACGGAAGCAAGCCATGATCCACTCTCGTACTGTTCCATGGTAACATTAAGCTTTTTCTCTTGCAGCTGAAATAAAAGTAAAATAATTAATTTAGCTAGCAGATGTAATAAAACAATATAAAAATAAACTGATGCTACAAGTTCACATGTTTGTCATTACCACAAATTGTTTCATGAAGCGCACACTTTTATTTCGTTAAATTTACTGCTCTGGTAATAAATTAGATTATAAACATTAAGGACATTAGTAAAGCATAGTAGTATCTCATTTTAAGGCTAAAGTATAAAGCATGTTTTAAACAGAACGAAACTTAACATAACAATGACATGGACAATTAAAATACTATGAAAACGTAAGTGGATACAGGCTAATTAGAGAATGGTACATCCGTAATGTTGTAGATTTGCATTTTTAAGGTATTCGGTTCCAATCTCGGCCGAGATACAGGCTGCACTGATTGAGGTATTTTACGGTTTCTGTCAGATTATCCTGACAAACGCATGGATAGTACTGTCTAATTTTCAAAATTCCACGACCGCCTTATTTAAAATTCAAATACTTTACGTATTTACTCATAGAAGTGTTCTTATCCCATTCCGAGATCCTCTCCGAATTTAGGTTTCAATAGTTAGCATTCTTACGTCGTGGTCAGGTCTCGGATAAAATGCTGGGATTTTAACACAGACCACACTACTTCCTTCCTCGTTGAAATAAGCTGTGGTTTGATATTGCCTATGTAAGTAAATAAGGAAAGTTGTGTTGTTCGAGTACTGGCGTTATTTGTTCTGTGTTTTAACGTTTAAAGTGACGAATATGCGATGTTACCGAAAATTTACGCCTTTGTCAGCAGTGGAGAATCATGCGATATGGTCCAATGGACGCCAATTAATAACACCCCACGTCATGCCTAGAATAAGTTCGCGTTTTGTAACGTGACAGAAATACTGAATTTGTATACCAAACCCATCTTTTATGCACTATAATTTACAGCCTACTGACAGAATCGATAAATATAATTAAACTAAAATAGCTTCAAATTACAGTTCATTATAATCTGGTTAACGACAGCTGAAACCATGAATTCTGATTGCTTCTGGAAAACGACCACCGGGCAGACCAAGAAGATGGATGAGTTGGCTCAGGATCGTGGCCGGTGTTCGACCTGCGTGTTCTGCTAACAGGGGGCATTTTTGTGACTTCATGGATATGCAGCAAATATTCTGAACACAAAGTGTTTTGTCATATGGTTAAAGAGATTAAATATTGTTATTATGTCAATTGAATAAAAATTTCCTTGGATATTATCCATCGTCTAGTAAATATAAAACGTAAAACGACGTTTCGGAGATGGGACTCTATCTCCGTCTTCAGGTTCCTACACAGTTGGGCCCACTAGATAGAGCTAATCCCTATATCCTTGGTCCGGAGATAGGGATTAGCTCTATCTAGTGGGCCCAACTGTGTAGGAACCTGAAGACGGAGATAGAGTCCCATCTCCGAAACGTCGTTTTACGTTTTATATTTACTAGACGATGGATAATATCCAAGGAAATTTTTATTCAATTGACTCTTCACCATCGTCAAGAAGTTTTAGATTTGATTGTTATTATGTGTTTTGATGTACGAAAAGTTTATCTCGTAACTTATTCTCAGGGATATATCGATAAGGGCTTCATCGCTCAGATTATGGCGCTCAGGTCGCAGATAAAACGAACTATTTTACAAATAAATTAGTGTTAACATGATTTTTTTCAAGTGAATCGCGAATGTAAATTCTTTAAATTAACTATTGTGCCACGCTAATTAAAGAAAAATACTTTCTTTTTACATTATAGCTTAGATTTTATTTTTCAGAAAGTGTAACACGTGTGAAAGTTGAACTTTGACATGATAGAGGCTGCCATTCATTCAGTACCGTCCATCCGACTCCTTTGCCTATGGCAAGAGGGGCAAAGAGCAAATCGTGAGTATAAATTAACGTTTAACAAGGGATATTATGAGTAGGTAATGGAAGGATCTTTTCACATCAAACAGGCCCAAGTTGATATAATAATAGGCAAGTGGATTTTCAGTAGCATTCTATAAGGCGCAGGGTTTAGGTCAAGGCTACACAGGATACAACGTGGTTTTCTTATTTGCATACCAGTCTTGAACATTACAAGTTCTAGGAGGGGAATTCACACTTTGTAGTATAAATTAGGTGTTTGTCCATGTATCCTTGTGATAATAAGACAGGAAAGACGTAATTACACGGGTCTTATGTTAAGGTGAAGCTGGAAATTATAATAATGTCTTATTTTAATAATTTATACTTCCCTATGTCTTCCACGTTAGATTTCTAAAGCAGAATTCCTGATTTGCATTATAAATTAGCTTTTATATCCTTTTAGCTCTAGGAGCAAGACGAACATTTATTTAACAGAGTTAGTTGTTCTGCTTTAGTTTTGTGGTTATTTATTATTAATTTTGATTATAAAATGTAATGAGTTTTAGCATTTAAACAATATGCAGAATGTCGACAAGCAACAATTGAATTATTAAATTTTAAAAGGAAAAAAAAAAGACGTGACTGATGTAATTTTACGTAACATCTGTTAACAGAAGTTAGTGAATTATATTATTACAATAAAAGAGTTAACAACATAACTACAGACTTTACAGTCTTAAATATTTTTATTGAAGTGTGAATAAATGTATAATAATCATTGTTCTTTTGTCTTTAAGTGGATGCTAACAGACAATACAATTTCGCGTAATGTTAAATTAATCTATTAGAGCACTACTCATAACTGTCTGTAACAGTACAGTTAGCACAATGTTAAATTTCCAATTTAATTTCTAAATTCCTTTTCGTCTTGGCGCAGAAAACCTACACAGGTTTCGTTTTGTCTTTTGTGTCGTCCATATTCCTTACAATTTATTTTATATTCGAAGGAAATGTAACGTTTAATAATACAATGACTAATCGCAATCATCAGTCCCTCTAAAACTATTTACGGTCTGACTGAAATTTATTTTGGACGTTTGTTCCCCCAAAATATTCATGCACAAACACGATATTCCGCGTTATATCCTAGAAATTATCTCAGAGATTGAGAAAAACATTTAGGATATACGAATCGATGCAGGTTCCACAAGCGAATACACAGATGTGAAGCATTACAGAAGAGCTGAATGCACGCTGTGAAGTTTCCAAAAGGCATCTATCTCTTTCTCCTAGGGCAAGTAAACCATTTCCGACCGATGTGTGTCGTCCACATGTTCCCGGTTTTCCACAAGAATCGATTTAAAAAGGCGAAGACCTTTAACTGAAACTTGTTTATAGATTTTATTGAAGAAGAGGAGGCTTGTATCATTTCTAAAATGAAGTCGGTTCAAGGAAATTACTGTTTTTCGCCGATTTCTTCGAAAGTGGTTTGAAACTCACAATGCTCAATTGAGGAATTATTACTTTCTTAGTTGGATTTGAGGTTCTCACGGCGGTGAGTACGAAGATGACTGTCTTCTGAGATATTGCCTCTATCATCAGGGCAATCGCCCTAATGACAGAGGCAGCAACGACCTCTGAAACTTTGGTAATATTGTACCAGATTACACGACGCTACAGCCCAGAATACAGCCATCTTATTATTTTCTTGGCGTGATAAGTAAATAAGTGAACGGTAACATTTATTTTTGTCTAATCCGTAAAAAAACTTAATGAGAATAAGAATTAACATTATTTTCGTACTACGTCAGTGGTATCTGACATCTTCCTCTGACTGACATGCTAACGAAAACCATTTTAATACGAAGTTACGGCGCTCTTGGTAAAAGTTAGCACATCTGCACTGAGGAATAGATGCGAATCGACATAAAAGATACATCGATATTTATTAATTTACTTTGCAAATTGTTCCACGGATTTTCCTTATCTCACAATAACAGTGGTAAATGTTGGCAGCAAAATCCAATCACCCAACAAACCAAGCAAATTGGTGAGTAGGGAAAGGAGATGAGATTCATGATTTCAATAAGGGAGAACAATCTAGTGGCTTATGGAGACGTTTTATGAGGTAATTGTGAACGCGGGAGGGAGACGGGGTTCATTCAGTTTGATATAAGTCCTTAACCTTTCCTTGTTTCAAACATTATCGGTCTGCAATGAGGGCGAAGTTTAGAAGCTGGGGCGAAGGGCGAGAATCAGACAACTGACAGTCGACAAAGAGGAGGAACAATGGAACGCATGTCAGAAAGACAGAGATGGAGGAGAGTGGGTTGTGGGGCAGATGAAAACAAGATGGGCGAGTTTTGGAACAACTTTTGCTTGCTTCAAATCAAACGTAATATGAATAATTCATGACACGGATATAGAAGAACTAGCCAGTTTTGTTGCGTCTAGTGCCCGTGTTTTAGTTTATATCACGTGTCTGCTCTGGGAAGAGGATTTTGACTTTAACACACATATGGATAGAACTTAATGATTAAAACTGTAATTTTATGTTAATTTTGTCTTGGGGTCACATCCTAAAGACAACACATACTGATGGTGTTAAAAAGAAGAATATTTGCACACTGATCATGAGTTATACTTATCTTTCCCAGACCAGTTTCCTTACTAGCAGCTGATAGAAGTTCAAAGTTTTTGTTCCGTCAACAAACGCATATTATCAGAAAAGATCAGAAGTGGATGTCTTATTCAATTCAAATCTCTTTTTCTTTTCTTGGAGCTTCCCAATGACATATTCTCAGTATTTTATTGTCGATTTTGTTCAAACACATTAGAACTGGCCCAACTAATTTCATGGGTAAACTGAATTCATTAAGAGGGTTATTCTACTTCTCTTCTAGCAGAATCGTAGTCTTTCTTATGAAATATGTAAATAACTGTGTTGATATTGTCCAATTGTAAAAGCACTCTAATTTTTTTTTTCAATGTTTGTTGCATGAAGCATCAATAGTTGATCTGTTATTTCGAGCTCAGACCTGATGTTTTAACTTATGCCGGAATTTGATCAACATCTGGCGATTTATACCTTTTAAACGTTTATATAGCAATTTAAACCTCAGAAGAACCAGCTCAGGTACTAACGGCTTAGCTGTATGTATTTCAGTCTGTCTAATATCGTTAACAAGATGGACATTTAGTAAATGACAAAGGTATTCTTCTACGTGTTTATAGACGCCACATTTACAAAGCGTAATCAAATAACTTCAAAAGGAAACGATAAAGTTGTGTGTAAATTTAAGGTGACCATTCACTTCTGTGTAGTGCGGTGCTAAAGAATGCGTACGTGCCTTAGACACGGAGATTCTTTGACACACTTAAACCATACATTCGGTGAACAATGAATCAAAACAAGTTTTGGGAAAACTTTATAATGCCTATGTTCCCCCAGTGCTTCAGTCAATACGGCGAAGCCAGCTAGAGCTGTAAATAGGTATATATAATTAGAGCTATACACTTTATGAGCAATTTCTGGTACAAATTTTCTCTAGTACAATTTTTGACTATGTATAATAAATGTACCAGATACAACCTCAAAACTTCGTAACATTACTACGTTTGTAATTATCAAGATATATAAATATTTCACATACAGTTTGTTGGTAAGCCTTGGTTTATGATATAATTAAAATGTTATATTACTTTCAAGAACAGTCGATTAATTATCAATACCAAATCGAAAACAAACGTATAGATTTCGCTCGACAGCCATGTTGTTTCACGTTCTAGAAAATAATAAATGAGCGAAAGCAGCATATTTTTCGAAACTCTATCACATTTTAGAATCCCATTTTGTCTGACGGTGGTAACGCTCACATTTAATTAGTTTGTAGCACTGCCGCCATATCTAAATTACTGATAGTGCGAAATTAAAACAGAGTGCAAATGTGGAGTGTCTTGTAACTTCCACAATGTTCACACGAAGTTTTATGAAAATGCTTCAGTCGGTCCAAAAGTTATTCGGAGTGACATGACACAGAGTGTCCATCTTTTCTTATAAAACGACGAGAAAAGAGTAGAAACTGTTGGGAGACGCGATTGGTGAGAATATCACAGAAGCTGCAACGTCTTTACAGTACATCGCGTGGCAGCCAGCCTCCTCTCGTGGCGCTCCCCTAAGCCCAATAACTCACCCACCCCCTGGCTCCCAATGACCCCCTCCTGCCTTTAACCAACATTTATTGATTTACATAGGAAAGAGACAGGAGAGAGACACGCTCCACAGTCAATCACGGAGAACGCAGCCCAGTGGCGGGCTTTATATTCAAAGCTTTTAAAATTCCCTACCGTTTTGTGAATGTGAGTAAAATTTAAATCGCCATACTTTCGATATGAACAAAGAAGTGATGGTTGCCAAAAGTTTTGAATAAATCTCCATTCTAAGATAAAACTAGCAGCGTTGTTGAACGACTTCTTATTTACTCCTTAGGTTCGAATCCAGAAGGGTCTGGGAAGTGTCTCTTCGTCACTGTGTTCAAAAAGCTCGTACCCTATCCAGTGTTTGCTTGTTCCCTCTGTCCCTGGGTATGAGATTACGCCCATTAATTCCTAAATGTCTTCATGGTGTTATAATGAACGTGGCAAACAGGGTGGTTACCCCTGAAAAACGTGTAAGCGGCAACGTAGAGACAAATTGCCCTTCGGAAGGACAGTAGCAGAAAGAGGCAACAAAGTACAGTAATTAAAAAGCCGTGGGCTTCCCTATCGAAGTAATTAACAACCCTTGCATATTTCTGCCTAGCTCTGCTTTTCCAGGTCACGCGAGCAGAGGCTTTTATGTATTTTTCAACGTAAGCACAAAAGTGTATAACGTTTCAGTATCTTCTTTTAGTGGGGGTAGTTAAAATGGATGGAATAGAATAGGGGAGTTTTTTCAAAGCTAATGGAAGGAAGAGACAAAACCACAGAGAACAAGATAGTGTCGGAATGGTTTAAAAATGTTCCCATTTTTAATGTTTTTTTATACAAATTAGAAGCTTCTAGATAATGACACGCGGTTGACAACATATGCAAAAGGGTATCTTGAGTCTGGAACCATTCGAACAAGAAAAGTTGTATTTCTCATTCATCTTCATGTTAATTTATTATTGCAGATAAAAATTTACTGTCGCGAATTTAAAATGTTTCACGTTCAACAATTTACACACATTACGTGTTCTGACTAGTCGTTCGAAAGTAAATTACCGCCCTGAAGGTGTGAAGTGGGTTTCACTCAACGTAATTATATAGCAACGGAGTAGTGATTAAACGTAACAAATGCGCGCGCTAAAGCAAGGGACCCTAAACACTGTATTGCCATAAACATCTAGTCTTTTATGTGTTTCTTTTTCTCGATTAAGATAGTTTCTCCCTACGGTATATTAAAAAGTGAAATCTGATACAAGGTCGAATGTTTATCAGTTATTTGTATGAAGTGCACAAAGTCAATGCATAGAGGATCAGGTCAAGTCCATGTCATTCCCCATGTTTCATCTCCGAATCTGCTGAAAATATGTCCATGAAATTTGGGATTGAAGTCTATGCAAAATGACGAGGTTTCAGGTTCTCACGGCGGCGAGTGTAGAATTTTACAGATGTTCACATGTTTCAAAAGTGTTTGTTGTCTCCATCATCAAGGCGTTGAGATCGCCCTGATAATGGAGGCAGCAAATACTTCTGCTAAACTACGGCCCAACAGTCATCTTCGTGCTAAAAGTTGCCTGACGAATGTAATTTTGGTTTGTATCAATGAAATAAAAAGATATCTTTACTCCGAGGTCATGTAAGTGCCTTGTAAGAGATGAAGCCACTAACGTAATGCTAAAACGGGACCTAATTTGTATTTCACATAAAGGTCAATTAGAAGTTGATCGATTTAAAATAGTAAAAAAAAGACACATTATATAAATATACATTGATCTTATAAACTTCGGTTTTCGAGTATTTTCGACATTTAAATTGTTTTTAAAAGGCATTGAAAATGCGATTAGTACATAAACACGAAGGCCAATGAGATATCGTCTGCAAAATGACACGGAATGCATTTGGAAAATGCTTGCAACACAAGACTTTCCGTTCCTATTAAGATTTGAACATCTTCACGGACAAGATTTTATTTATATTTTTTTGGCGGACAGCAATCGGATCGCGTTTCGTACTTTTCCCACTGGTGGAAACGTTATCACGGCTATTTGTACACAACATGAGAGATTGAAAACTAAACGGTTGATTAAATTTACGGGTGGGGTAGAGACAGGCTATTAGGTGCGGTAAATAACGCCTGGAAATAGACTAGTGACGGAGATACGAATATTGACGACAAAAGCGAAATCAAGTCCGTGAGATAAAATATGACGGACATTATGTATTAGTATCAAGTATAACTGAGGACGGAGAAGACTATTTATTCACTTTCAGTGGCGGAGCGTATGTTTCTATTCTGGATTGTACCTGTGACTGGAGTCGACGACATGAAAGTAATGTAGACGGTGGGTGTAGAGTTAAATCTTATTGTTTTCTCAACTTCGGTTACAGATGGATTTGACATCAGTGTCGATCTCCGTTTCCTATGCCTCAAGACCAAAGAGTCCCAGGTATCCACCATACAGGGCAGTGGTGAATCCCGAAATCTTGTGAACAGTTAAAAACATTCCATTATTCCCAGCAAGATTTAAATCCCGGCTGGCCACGTCATCAGCAATTATCTTACTGACTGACCTATCACACATCTTAAATTTGTATAGTGATTTTAAATATTTGAATTATTTGACGTAAATCATATTTAAGAACTCAGTCCGTACCTCGAAGAAAACGTACGTATCCAATATGAAGGTGAATTGGTTAACGCTGTTTAACGAAATAATAGATGTCTATTCGAGAATTATAAACCTGCGAGTATAATCAGCGGGCAAAATTTAAAGGTACAGAATGTTACAGTAAGTGGTAAATATAGTTACCATTGTGTTTTAAATAATTAAATCACCTCGAAAATTAAACTGAAGATGCTACTGAATACACGCAAAGATAAGTAACCAACTGAGTAGCTGACTATGATAGGGAAATAGGGATGAGAGTGAGGATTTGATAATATGGTTCACCCCTCAGCCCATTGTTCTCAGACACTCTCAGTTTGTTTTTCATTCGTAACCAGACCCATTTCTGTCTCCGTTCACCTAACATTGTCAGGTCGATTTAACTTATTAAGGACGATTGAACCGGCGGAACACACAGCACGCACGGGGCATATAGGAAGAGAATAGATCAGCCGCGTCAACTGGTTACCGTAGTAAACCGACGTTTCGGGAGCCAACGCTGTCCCCATCGTCAGGGTTCTGATGATGGGGACAGAGTTGGCTCCCGAAACGTCGGTATACCACGGTAACCAGTTGACGCGGCTGATTGCCCGAGAAGATTTTATTGATTGTACTCGCCGCGAAAGTCTCAAATCCTATAAGAGAATGGAACTCTTAGAAGAGATAGGTGTAATTTGTAGTATATTAATCAACTGGGTTTAGCAAAAATTGGTATGCGATTATGAAGTGGACTGAAATTGCTTTTGTGAAGTACGTAGTAATGAACCTACGAGTTCAATACAAGCGGGGACTCTCTTAATCTGCTGAACGACTGTTAACATTTCAAGAAAGAGCCTTCATAATTGTGCCAGATGGTTAGTATGGGATGAAAGCTGTCTAGATGTTTGTCAAATATGTGCAGAAATGTATGTAATGGATTTGGTTTCGCGTGAATGGCAGAAGGGGAAATCGAAAATGGAATGCGGGACATGTTTGTTGGGTGAAAAAGTATTTGACACTGCAAAGTACGCTTGTGTAATGCGGGGTGTTGTGGCTGGCTGCACATTGCAGGAATTCGCACATCAAAGCAGTTTTATAGGACCTATGCAGCAATGGTACTAAAACAAATTAATAATCGTGCAATTACGATGCAGACTGCTGCATGTTTTGAATATCAACAAATGATTCCCGCTTTTGTGCACGTAGTCAATTGAAGGGGAGTGAATTGTGGTTATTCTGGGTTCCACGTATTTGAACATGACATAAAAACACGATGTTCCATACCAATAAATTATTTATATTGCCCCAAAAATGTTGATCATCGTTGAAAGTTAGAGGAGACTGGACAGCGCCGCACATAACAAGGTTATAATTGAGTGTTATGACCAATTAATGCAAGTTTTAAGCCATGCAGTGTGATGTGGCTGTAACGTTATAGAATTGTATTTGGAAAGTGCCCGGTTCGAATGTTGGCCAGGTCATCGTCTACCCGGACTGAGGTTTATTGTAGTTTTCCTCAGTTTCCAGATAATGGCACGGTAGTAGCTTGAGATGAACCACTATCAAGTCCCCACACACCATTCATTATCGTTTTCCCATCTCTTTTCACTCTGCAAAACGCCTGAATTTGAAATAGCGTCGTTGAATAAAGGTGTCACAAGCACAGACAGATGCAACAGCGGAAGGACATTTTTCTTAAAAGAGTAAAGTATGTTAAAATACAGTTTACTTTCTACAAACAAGTTAGGAAATGTGAATGTAGCGTAAGAATTCTAGCGTTTTCACTGTTACTGCCTCTGGGTAATCAATTCATGCATGCTTTATTACAAGTAGCTTCTGTTCCGTCAAAACATGACCTTTGATTTTCTTAAAAGGTGTCAGTGACACGGTTGTCTAGGGTCAATTACCTTTGTGTGGACGGGGTGTCTGGAGCCTGTCTGGTTGAGTGACGTGGCTGTGGGGAAGCCAGGCTCCTGTTTTTCCAAGGTCATTCCCTCATATATGACTTCGCGTAAAGCTTCCGTCATTGTTGTTGAAGGTTGGAACGTGCCGATACATTTTAGTAAAAGTCACCAACGTCAATCAGTGGTTCTCGAATTGAAACATGCGACAGATGGACAGACTAACATGGCGAAGCTAACAGGTGTATTTTTATAACGAAGGTTTCTGACAATGGTGTAACACAATCTGGGTTGTTGGGTTCTTGGACTTTGTCCATCGTCTGATGTTATAAAATTCCGCAACGTCCAGTGATTGAGATTAGCTCATTCTAATGGACCCCACGGACGTCCTCTTAACCTCACTCAAAGACGAGGACTCAACCAGTATTACGAGACGTTGTGTGACTTTTATATCAGACGATGCTCAAAGCCCAAAAATCCATTAATCCAGACGTATTTTTGCAACTTCATTGTGAAAGCGCCTACAAATGACTGTAAATGCAGTGTAATTCTTACCACAATTGTACTTCAGCTACATGATACTGCTTAATTTTAAAGAAACGACAAAGTGTATTCCATACACAATTTAATTAAAGTGGAGATACATATTGAAATATTTTGATGTCATATTTTATTTTCACTTTCTTAATTACACAGGCTACGTAACATCGTATTGCTGGGTGATAAACGATGAAACGCAAAGAATGTGGAAGAAAGCTTGCGTGGTTTATCTGAAGCCACTCTAGAAGCGTTTACCTGGAACAGGAAGTTTTCAGACAGTTTGCTCCGAGTCGAGAATCGAACCCGTGACATCCCAAATGCAAAACATAAATCGTTAACCAATACCGGTGGGAGATTATAAATAAGGGTTCAAATTTTCTGCGAAGGAATTCTGAAATTTACCACAATTTCACGTTCTTTGATGTTGTTTGCTATTTATAACGACATTTATGAATCAGGAGTCGCGCTGAATCAGAAATACAGGAAAGAATGATATGCGGGGTGAGGTGGGTGATCGTCACGGAATCGGTGCGGCAGAGGGGAAATGGAAGGGGAATTACAAAGTGTCGGTGTGCAGAGGAGAGGAGTGTACATCAAATTACGACTTGTATTCCATTATGCAGTTTGCCGACAGAATTAATGACAGATTGTTTTATTGGTTATATGAACATCAACAGCGACCATATTTAGCATGCCGCAGTCGAAACACAGAGCCGCATAAAACAGGGGTGCCGCACCGTGTTATTTTTGGCCACGAATGAATGGTTGAAAAACAAACAAGATGGATGGTTGACTGGACTGTGTCCTTGAGATCCATTTTAATATTATCACTTTATTAGTGCCTCGGTCTCGCAAATGTTCTCCGTTTCAAGTTTTTCAACTTTTTTGCACATATTTCTCAGCTACATCCTTTACTCATATATTCATCCTTTATTTGATCGACATAATATAATAAACTACAAAGCTCTTCTAGTTATTCCGTCTTAGGTCCAAATATTCTTCTCAGCAAATTCTTCTCAAACACAAGCAAACTATTCTCTTACGTTAAGGCGACAGACTTTCACACCCGTATAAAACAAAAGCTAACATTATAACAGTGTATATTTTTAATAATTATGCGAGTGTATGTAGTAGTTATACGAATATTCATATCGATTCATTTCCGTATACGAAAAATAATCCTCAAACGTTATCACATTTTTGTTAGGTTAGTGTGCAGAATACCGCCACGGTGGTCTAGCGGTTAGAACGCTGGCCTTGTAAACCTAGGGTCTCGGGTTCTATTCCCGGCGGTGCACAAATTTATAACTTTTGTTGGGCAAGGCCGTGGTCTAGGCAACACGGAGTTTTCCTCCGGGGGCTTCCCCGGTTTCTCCGTGGCATCCCAACAATTACTCCATTCACACACAGAAGAAGGCAATGGCAAACCACTTCTGGATCATCTGCCAAGAACGTATATGAATAGGTCCCAGTCCGAGAAAAGGATGGAAGGATCCCGTTCATATGGACCTGTCGTCAGACAGAACACTAAATAAAATAAAGTGTGCAGATTGATGCGGTATCACTCCTTGTTTTATATGCACCCTTAAAACTGAAATATTAATGCAGTGCCTTGCTGGAATTAACTTTGTGAAATGCAGAGTCGACTCTTTTAAATTAAATTGCCCAAGAAGTGTGTTAAGTTTAGCTTACGATTACTCTCTTGCAGCAAGCACTCTGTTCTTTCCATTCTTTCTTTTTAGGTTTCATTTTTCTTTCTTTAACTTTCTTTCCAACACACTTTCTTCATGAGGTCTGAAGTTCTCAAGGTATAAAATATGCTGATGCTGGTCTTCTTGACTGTAACAGCGTGTAGACTTTTTGACTTAGATGTCTGTATAAATATTTAGATGAACATCATAATTTAAAGGTTTAATCGGGACGTATATTATTAAAATTCTATCCAAGCTAGCTAACCTGACTTAAGATTTTCTGATTGATCTATATTTACACTACAATCAGCTGTAGTGTTCACTCGAGACGCATAGCACATCAGATAATTCAAATAAGACATTTAACTTGAAACTGTAGTAGAATTTTCTCGACACCATTCATACAATTACGCGCATTCAAAGACTGTGAAATACTGAAAGTGCGTTGACTCCACATGAAATGCGACCTCAGCCTCTTTTCTGATATACCACGAATGTACGGTCTGTACAAACTATTAAGTTTTGCAAACTTCTCGTATCGTCATGAAATTTCGTATATTACTTCGTGAGAAGAATGTAATTAGGACCATATGTGTCTGGAAACATGTACTTTGAAAAGTATTAGATCTAAGAACAATAAAAAATGTGAAATTTGAGACAGGCTTACGTGGAAAATCATAATTTAGACAGTCACGTAGTGTTAGTATTAGTTGTAAACTAGGAAGTAAAATGAACACGGGGATCAGATACGATGGACGAGAAATATTTCTCGTTTTGGTAGGAAACATCTTGAAACGAGCTCCCTGATGGATAACATTAATATAGACCTTATATAAATAGATTATGATGTTAGAAATGGTTTAGGATTTAGTCCAACAACGGCGATGAACCATGAGTTTCCGATACCAGAATTTGTTAAACATTACTCAACTGTTGTATGATACAGTATGGACAGCCCTGATTCAGTTATTGGGCTATACGAGTTGTACACAAACGCAATATGCCGACAAACCGCAGTGCTAGTGTGGAGCCACGCGGGGCGAAACAACAGAAACGGCAGAAGATCGCATTACAACATAGCATGGCACTCACGGTCAGTGGCGGATTACCTCACTGCGTTCTATCCAGTGCAGACGTAGCAGGTATCAGAGTATGTAAACTCATGTTGTTTTAGTTGATTTTAACAGACCACCAGATTCAACGAAAACTTAAAAGCGCGGCGGGTTTCTCAGAACAGAGAGCAATTTAGTCCTTTAATAATATTAACGACTGATATTTGTAATGGTAAGTGTTGTTTTCCTTGAAGTAGAACCGGAATTTTAACTATTTTTAGATGAGCGTCGTTATCAAAGGATTAATACGTGTATTAATTGTATTTTATAGTAAATTAAAATTTTAATAAACACAGACATTAATACAATAGCATAGATTTAGTAAATTAAACATCTCTTTCTCAACTGCATAAGTAATACATAGTCGAATTTGAGAATTATAAATTATGAACTAGACTGAATGTGTAAATAAAGGGACGTGGCCTATTTTAAGGTATCTCAACGGTTGTCTGAAGACACTGAGAATCCAAGTCAAAGACTGAGCCTGGGTCCACTCAAAAATAAAGCAAGAGTATCAACATCTCAACAGTAACATTTGATAAAAGCAGGTTAGCATAGGTAAGCTAAACTTCCGTCTTCAGGTGACCGGTGGGAGAACAAGGCCCTACTCTCTAGGGTACCGTGGTCGAGCTAGTCTCAGCCTTTAACCAGAGAACCCAACAGAACTGGATTTTGACCTGGACAGAAGTAGAACCAACTTCCGAAACGTCATAGATTTTATTTAAAAAAATCATTCAGCTTTTCTCGAGTCGTTACATTCAGACAGACGGACGGGCGAAGTTTTTATTAAAATTCGGATGTGTGAACAGTTTAGTGTTCAGTGACTGTATTCATCCTCGTGTACCAAATTGAGGTTAAAGGTATGAAAAATTGCTGCAACATTTCTCAGAACTCAATGGTATAATTTTCATATGCTCCGCTACAGCGCTACAGAAAGCTTGCTATATATATCGATGTTTTTGCTCCAATTCTTTTTTTTTTGTTCCCTAACGTTTTCACGAGTCCTTTTTATCGTATCTTCGCCAGACCGTCATATTATTTGAAATTCAAAATTGGGTCTTGCGACTGAAGTAATGGTGCAGTCAAACGTTTATATAAGTTATTTCAACTCCGCAGCGAATAATATTAATAATTCAAAAGCAGGAAAACACCAGACTAGACAATTATATTTGTTGCCTTTCCTTTTGCTGTCTACAAGGAACAGATTCACAGTAAGAAGCTATTTCATAACAGAATCAAACTGCATGCTTCTGTGTTTCCCCTTGTGTTCAAACAACTTTCAGTGTACTAACCTAATCTCTGTTGGCAAGATTTCAGTTTCTCACAGCCGCGAGAGTAAGAAAATGGTTTTTTCCCGGATTGTTATGCCGTGTAATCTGGTAGAAGTTTACCGACGTTTTAGAGGTGCTTGCAGTCTCCGTCATCAAGTCAATCGCCCTGATGATGGAGGCAGCAGACACCTCTTAAAAAGCACATTTCATCCTACATTTATTATTTTATAAGCAACGAATATGTCAGGCCTTCTCCATGTAATGTTTGCACAATTTAAGGAGAAGATGCTTCCTGTGACTGCACCAGCATCCATGCTGGTAGCTATGTACACTCTGTGTGAAAAATATGAACTTAAACTGTCCAGTTAAAATTAGTATTTGTGTGAATACAAAATACGCACTTAAAATGTTGAGTCATCATAGCATCCAAGGCGAAATACGTCTGAGGCAGTGGCAGGTCACGAGGGACCCCTCTCTGAAAGCTCGGGTCAACCACTTCTAGAGATCGGTGGACCTATCGGCTGAACGAGTGGAGAAACGAAGTGTGGAGCGATACGCTGCAATCCTTGGACAGCGAGGACCAGTCGCTAAGGAAGATGACAAAGCGGGTGATGCGAGACCCCACTCCGTCGCTCCCCTTGCAAGTGCCGGGAGAGCTTGCTCTCTCGGACTCCGAGAAAGCGGAAGCCCTGGCTGACAACCTTGAGGTCCAGTTTCAGCCGGTGGACGAACCGTCGGACACAGCAATTATTGACATGGCTAACGTGGCGATGCGCACATACGAGTATGCCCACGCAAATGAACTGAAATTAACCAGTCCATCGGAAGTCCTTCAGGCCATCAAGGGACTCAAGGCTGGCAAGGCTCCGGGCATGAACGGTATTCTGAACAGGGTCCTAAGACTTCTACCAAGGCGCACGATAACCTTTCTCACGAAAGTGTTTAACGCAGTCCTGCGCAGGCAGTACTTCCCACCGGCATGGAAATACGCTCGCGTGGTGTCCATACTAAAGCCGCGGAAGGTCCCCACGCTACCATCTTCCTACAGACCCTTCAGTCTTCTTGACGCGGTCGGCAAGGTCTTCGAGAAGATCGTATTGCCTAGGGTCCTACACGAGGTAGACGAACATGGGCTGCTGTGTGACGAACAGTTTGGGTTTCGACCCAGACAGGACGACACTGCAGCTGACACGCCTCGTTGAAAAAGTCAACAGAAACTTTGGCGAGAGGCGGCTAACCGGCGCTGTTTTCCCGGATGTGGACAAAGTCTTCAACACAATACGGGTCACAGGCCTCCTTTGCAAACTAACCGTCCTACCTGGTGAAAATCATCTCATCCTACCTTGCCTGCCGAACATTCCAAATGTCCTTCCAGTCAGTTACATCCACGTCGTGCCGTGCGGGCCGGAGTGGTTCAGGGTGGACTCGTCTCCCCTGTACTCTTCAGCCTGTATATGAACGACATCCTCCCACCACATCGAGCTAGCGCAATACGTGGATGACAAGGCTCTCGTAGTCACATCCCGAAGTCCGACGCTTCTTGTCGGTTATATGGAGGCCTACCTCGGTAGACTGGAGCTCTGGTTACGGCCTTGGATGATTCCTATCAACGTCTCGAAGAGCGCCGCGGTTCTCTTCGTTAAGGCCGCGAGACGCACCCAAAAGCCCAGAGCCGTGCAGTTTCTAGAGAGCCGATACAATGATTTGAAACGGCGAAGTAACTTGGGGTGATCCTTGACACCGGGCGCATGTCAGCCAGGTGGGAAAGAGGGCGGCGCGATTGGGCGTACATGGCCCCCTCGTTAACTGGAGAATTGGCCTATCCGTGAGAACCGGTGTGCGGCTCTACAAGCAACTCATCCGTCCTAAGATGGATTATGCATGCCCGATCTGGAGGTCAGCTGCTAGCAGCTACGTCCGGAAGCTGCTAGTGCTACAATCCAAGTGTCTTCACACTGCGAGTAACGAGCCTTGGTACGTTAGTAACAGGCAAATCCACAAGGATTTGGGGATTCCACTCTTCGCCGACCACATCAGAGCACTGACTGAGAGCTTTGACTAAAGGTCAGCTAATGTGGGGAACCTCTCAGTTCGGAAAATTGGGAGGCCCTTGTGCCGATCGAGGGCTGACAGAGATCACCCACGGGCAACTGAGGGGGGACTAATTTTTAGCAGGCCAGCCGAGGCTGACCCTGAAAAGATGGCCAAGTCGGCACAACGAGTGTTCTGACCATTCGGCTACCCTGACAGTTTTCCCCTGATTTTCCTCAATTGTAAGGCAAATTCCACGGCATAATTCAAAACGGGGGTGGCCTTCCCTCTCCAATCATAGAAACCTTCAGCTCAAGTGATAACCCCTCCCCCCCAAAGTCGCACAGGCCTTCAGACAAAGAGATCCCGGCCCTTCTGGGTTCAATTCCCAGAGAACCATCCAACCAAAATCTTTTTCACGAAGGGAAAGTTGCCTGACGGGATAACCTCTCATCAGCAGCAACAGACCCTAGTTCGAATAGTCTAGGCTTCCACCGTGACAAAACCCAGTTAGCGTAAGCACACCCCCATTTTAGTTATAAGGCTACACAGTCTTATATAAATGAACACAGCAGAGGAAATTTACATTCGTTTACTTCCTAAGCCCTACGTACATAGTTCTACATTTTTCTTAACAAGCACAGCAAATTTCCAGTCATGATTCACCAAACTACAGGCGTATATTTCTTTTATGGAACTTGTGTAACTCAGGATATCATGAGTCAGTACACATTTTGTCCTAGACACTCCCATGTTCCTGGGCCTATCTGAAGTCAGGATTCCATAAAGTAGATAAGGTTTTCCCTGGCACTCCTCTTTTTCTGAGCTGCATTCATAGTCAGTTTCCAAATATGTTTCCTCTGAGGTAATCTAACTCTCTGTGACTTCATGCCTTAGACTCTCCACGCCCTCCTTTTTTATACAAGGCCTGAAGAACAAGTAAGGCCCTCTCCCTGAACATGTCCATGCCCTTCTAATCTACCCTGGAACTTTTCAGCCAAACATATAAACAAACAGGAGCAGCTTCGTAATGGTGAGAAGCATGTGACGTTACTGCACCATCCATATAGCGATCCTTGCAGTTGGTGTGCGGTGCAGATGGGAACACCCCACTTGCACAGAAACTGATGCCTCACTTCTGCCTGAGTGTCTACGCATATTCAAGGCAATGAAAATTGATTGTACATCAGTTAGCAGTACAAGGGTGGGACGTATGGTACAGGTGATTTCCTTTAAATTAGTAATATAATGCAAATATTATATAAGATACACAGTGATGTCCTCATTTCAGAAATAAAACCATAATTTAATTATTAATGGTAATCAGATGTTTGTTATGTATGTGCATACCTTGGTCCTTCAGAAATTATATCTTCTGTCGCAAGGTGCTGACAGTCTTCATCCCTGGTGTCCACGAGCAAGCAGACACAATGCTCCAGACTGGCAAAAACACATTCAAAACCAGGTTGTCTCAAAAGACATCTGACGCCATGAAGAATCCTCACGTCATCAATAACATCACAGGAGACATTAATGAGGAGACTGCAGCCATTCCTGCATACATGTTATAAGCGTTAGAAGATGTATTCACACAAATATCAAGGTTTCTCAACTGATCAGAAATGAAAACAGCTCAACACAGTTTGAATAAAACTGGTCTGATAGTTTATTGAAGTTCATTACCCCAATAAAGTAAAGCTGTCCCACCACATGCCATGGAGGATCTTTGAGCGAGAGGAGGAAAATCTCCTTTGACCTCTTGACCTCAACACTACACGGGGTTTAGTGGTCAGCATCATGCCATTTTTACCCCCCCAGAAAGGACACCTAGTACCCACTGGATAGGAGGCTGGGTGCAAACCCACAGCCAGTTGGGTGCAGAGGCAACTTTGCCCTGCCAGGAATTGAACCTTTGTTGGCCAGTCCATAATTTGACTGGCTCCCATTACCCCTGTGCTTTTGCAAATTCAAGATAACCCTCTGATTCTGAATTCCTAAGCAACATTATTCATAATTAGCATCTGGTTTGACACTCAGTCTCCTCATAGCTTGTTTGAAGTGACTGGGTATGCACGTGGACACTTCATTCAGTCTGAAAATGATAGCAGCAACTTCTTCGCAGATGTCTCTCTAGTTTCACAGAAAAGAAGTAAAGATTAAAATCAAGCTTACAAAATTGCAAAGTATAACCCATCTACAGTACAGAAGACATGCTACCCTACACAACTTAACGTTCCTGGTGGGCAGTATGTGACATAATAAATTCGGATCAAAGCCAAGAAGCATTACTACAATTATGACATATATTTACCTCCATTAACATATTGCACACGAATTTCAGTATATCAATTCTCATTTCGTGATTCAAACACAATCCAAAAGAGGGTTTTATATTATATCCTCATGCTGCATAAGACTCCAAACCTTCATTTTAAACCTTAAATTTGATAGCCAATCAAATGACATCTTTCCATATCTTGGCAGAGGTGATAAAATCACACAGTATCTGTACTGTAGCCTCATATTTAATCCGTGGCTTTATGTGTGAAAGTAGTTGAATGCGGTTTGCTTACAACAGACAAAAAAAATTATACGCGGGTTACTGGTAGAGGTATATTTACATACATATACTTCCGCATCGTAGTTTACATTCTTACTTATAGAACTATCTATGATATCATCACGTAAGTGTATGTGGATGACGGGCAGATCACAAGTTTTTTTAAATGGGTTTGTAAGTTTCTGCTAAGTCACGCAACAGATAATGGCAATTGTGGGAGGATTTATAATCTAAATGTGGATATTGATGGTAGTTTTGAAGGGAGGAGTTTACAATCCAAATTATATACTAATTTCCGAATATCTGAGGTTATGTAGGATCTGGGGTCAGTTAATATAGATTCAAATGTTCGATAGTTCATTAAGAAACATATTTGGAGCAATTCACATAATATGTTTCACAAAAAATGAGGTTGTATTAACTACAGAGGCCTTATATAGGGCAGAAAATTAATGAAAAGTTAATAGTAATATTTCTCATTTGTAATGGTGTTTTTGTTGTGTTTATTTTTACAGTCTACTTCATTAATAGGATTTGAGGTTTTCGTGGTGGTGAGTCTGAAGATGACTGTCTTCTGGGTTGTTGTGCCATGGCAGCAAGGACCTCTGAAATGTCGGTAAACTTGTACCAGACTATATAGTGCAACAACCCAGAAGACAGCCACTGACTTCATTAATGTGGGATTATAGAGTTTTTGTTATTTCAGGTTAAAAAGTGTTTTAGCAGTATGACAAGAAGAATGGGAGAGAATGAACTGTTACCAGATTTTCCTCCAGGACCACTTGATGTGTATAGAAAGCAAGCATCTTTTGACTGGAAGAAATTAAAATTGTTTCTGGAAGATGAGACAATTACAGGATTCAAAGTAATGCTGAACATATTTCCTGACAGGCAGAAGGATTTTACCTGGTCCTTTCCCGGGGGTAAAGTGTGACCAGGGTGTGACACTGACCACTGATCACCCCTATCTAGTGCTGAGGTTAAGAATGAGTAGATGCTATACCTCCTGTCCCCCTCAAGTGCCTACATGGCATAAAGTGAGACAGATTTATTTTTATTTCTTTACTATTTTTAGTAAAAATGGCCAGGGTTCAACAAATGTTAGCTTAGTTCACCAGTAAAATAAAATTGTAATTCATTGTGTGTTTTTCAAAGACATAAAATAAAATAATTTTATCCCAGCAAGTCCCCAGGGACGATTTGGTATATTTACCAGATTACTTTCATGTTTCATCCATTAGTTTACAAATTTCAGGCAGGTTCTGGTACTCAGACAACTTGCTGTTTACTGCATACTGCTGAATAAACACATGATTCTACATGTCTTTATGTAAAGCAAACATTAAGAATGTTCATTTGTGTAATCTGAACCTCTTGGTAGATTTCTATCATATTCTATGTGGGAATTCTGTATTAAAGTTTAGTGACAAAATATGAATCATGGATTATGAAGAATTGTGGATGACATTTTGTGTTTATCTCATTAAACATGTAAGTTTTTTAAAAAAAATAAATGTTGTAGAATTTGAGGTTTCATGGCGGTGAGTCTTCTAATATAAATGTTTTTCGAGAGCATAATGGGAAATTCACCTACCTGTATATTTTATATACAGTAATATATTTTTGAGAATTTCTATGATGTTGATCACAGAAATGCCTCTAGATGTTGTAATCTTGCATTTTTCACTTTTACTACTTCTGTAGCAGTGTTCCATAAACTTTCTTTTTCCACAGTATGCACAGCCATAAATATGTATCTGCAGAAATCATTGTTCTATAAGAGTGCAGGAATATGAATACAAAACATACCACATGTTGAATATAACTATTAATGATCAACCTCTGTGCGTGTGTATGCGCGCATGTTTTTTTCTAACTCTAATATGTAAATACAATTTATTTCAAAATTTGCACCATACCAGATGCTGTTCTGTAGTCTGTGGCAACAAAAACTAAGTTTAATGTTCACCATGGACAGCATGCATATTATAGTGCACACACCCAGAAAAATACCATTACTAAGTTACTGCAATATGAAATTAAATGTTTACCTTAAAGTACAAATATAAATACAATGAAACCTCTTCATAATGATGTACTCAGCTTATCAATGGAGGTCCTTGATTTAATAAAGACTGTGAATATAGTGTTTTTCAGTTGGGGTCACAAAATACTTAGATCAATATAAATGCAAAATGGGAAGTGAACTTGATGGTCAAAGATCATGCCCACAGGCATTAAGCGATAAAAATCATGAAAATTAACACTTGAGTTAAACTTCATGTAGATTTCTCACCCTTCCAACCAAACTGAGGTGTCAGTCTTCTCAAGAGCATATAACCTTAAGGGAAAGCACATAACAATGCTTGGTGTGTCATATTTAGAGGGGAGATTTTAGGTTAAAACCCACTGTCAGCTACCTTGAACTCCTTTACTCATAATGTTTGTGTTAACATGAAAATATTTTATTCTTACTTAATTTAGGTAGACAAGAAAGGTTTGTGATGAAACATCTAAAATTTGTCAGCAGCATTGCTTTGAGAGTCAGTGTAATAAATGTTTTCAGTATTTTGTTTACCTCTGATGAAAACTTCAACAGAAACTTTGAAATATCAGGACAGAGCAAGGTACTTTAATTTAATTTATTACAGTGATGTAACTTCTCTTATGGTAGAGATAAGAGAAGCATATACAGTTTTGGTGGAGAGACATTACAGGAAGTGGCCACTGAGAAAATTAAGTGGTGATTGAAGGGATGATGCAATAATATTAAAATGGTTCTTTAGGAAATAGACTGTTATTTGAACCAGACTGAACTGGTTAAGGTTTATAGTCAATGGTTTTGATTGTGCTGTACCTTCTGGGTATGCAGTTTTGTAGTTAATATGCACAAGTCTAATAGAAATCAGTTACAGTAGAAGTCTTGTTACCTCTTTAAGATGAAGATATGGGGGACTTTGGAAGCAGACCCACTGTTTCAGCACCCACAGTCATCATTAAGTTTGGATGAACAGCGGCATCTGGCAACAAGGCAGATGTACCGTATTAAACAATATAATTTTCTTCCACTTGAAGAACTCGCTGCAGACATTAGAAAGGTTGGTAAATATGCACAGATGCATTGCACTGATTTGCAGCAGGACAAGTTGTTATGTGTTCATTTATGTTTTACTTGACAATGTTGTCAGTATTTCAGACAATATCAATCCAATGATGTAAAATCTCAGGATAGCAGGTCTCTAGGTCAAAATTGAACCTGGGACCTCCCAGATATGAAGCAAGAATGCTAACCACTCATATGTAATGTTTGGTGTGACATCTATTGTAGAAACTCATGATAAAAGTGCCAGATATACACTGAGTCTGCTGGCTTTAAAGTGTAAGGAACTTTTGTCACATTAAGTATTAAGAAAATAACTTGGAATTGAAAATAAAATAGGTACCTTAAATATTTTCATTGCATGAACTGCTATTACTTTAAAGTGACCAGCTAGGAAAGTAATTTGATTTTTTAGTTAATAGGATTTAAATACAGTTTGCAGAAGATAACATTAGTAAACTCTTATTTGCAGATTCTGAATCTGAGAGTGATTGTAAAGCTGGAAGTTAGTCTAAACAATAACATTAAAAATATTTTAAAATGTATTTATGCAGCCAAGGGATTTTGTACTAGCCAAAAATAAGAAGTAAACGAGTAAACTTAACCTCAACTTTGATAGTGACATTTCCTTTACATCAGATCTATATCGCTATGACTCACCAAAGATCTTGTAAACTAAGCAAGTAACCAACCAATCAACTAACATCCTTGTACAGGTCAAATAATTCCCATTAATAAGTGAATTAAGTAAACAAAGAACTTGTTTTTCCAGTTGTAATATTCATAAATAATAAAAGATTTTTTATTTTCAGATATTTGCTATGAACTCTGCGCTGTTCCAGATGAACCCATCATTTGCAGTAAAATTCCTTTTGACTTTCTCTATGTTTTCAAATACAATCTCTAGTATGGGAACTGCAAGGCACTATCATTTTGTGGAAGCTATTGATGAAGGAACAGTAAGTGTATGGACTGTATGTAACCTCTTGGAACAGGCTCACAGAATGGTTGGGCTCAGCATGGTTTTGGTCTGATAGTTAACTGGCATAATAGGCAATCGATTTTGTAAATAATGTGACTTATAACACAAATAGGATTATTGAATATTTATGTTAATAATTGCCGAATTTTCGTGTTTGTATAAATACATCATTGTTAATTGACATTCCCATCACTAATTTGATGTGTTATGGGTATTTGTCATACTTTTAGATTGGTGGCTGCTTTGCATTAACAGAAATATCTCATGGTACCAATACCAAGGGCTTGAGAACAACTGCCACGTATGATCCCAAAACCCAGGAATTTATAATACACACACCAGACTTTGAGGCTGCAAAATGTTGGGTAGGCAGCTTGGGTAAGTGACAAAACACTGATCTGTTTCTATAGTCCCTTTACATCTCCACAGCATTTCTTCTTTGCTTATTCCATGGTTCATGTAATGATGTTTTGTAAGCTATGTATTATATAATACTGGATAGCAGTATGCTTGTGAATGATGAATTTAGAAAATGTGGAAATAGTCATGGAATATTGAAAAGTATTATCGCAGCATATTCTGGAATAAACTAATATATATTCTTCCATCCTTTAACTCATCTCTGACAGACTATGAACTTTGTAAAATATATATATATATATATATATATATATATGCCAGACTGTACAGTAGTTAAAATGTTAAAGCTGCAGATTTTCTCTGCTGATTATCATTTCAATATTAAGGGTAGCAAAATCTGTATCATGGAAAAGAGGAAGATCAAACAGATCATAACAAAAGACATGATGACGATTCCGACAACAAGCACCACCAAGTTACGGCAGAGACATACTGAAGTTTTGTTTTGAGGTACAAATGGTTTTAATTTTGACATTTTTAAGCAAACTTTTACAGACTTGACCTGGCAGGTGTGAAAAGTGCTCTGCAAGTAACATCTGAGATGTTACATTTGTATTTACTAAGTTAACATAGATATCCAATACAATTATTAATGGCCAAAGCCTCTATTTTTTCACAAATTGCCAGAGTAATTTAGATGCTTGTCCCAGCAATATATACCTGTTCAATTCCAGCAGAGAAGAAATCAGGACTCTATTTGCACATAACTGTGCACCTTGCTTTTCGCTTTGTCATTATATTAGCGATGTTTTCCTTTAGAGTGTTTCTTCAGTGGTCTAAAATGGTGGAAGTCAGTAGGTGAAAGATCCAGGCTATATGGTGGGAAAGACATTCTCCATGAAACTACTTCAGGAGTGATGACTGAATGAGGGTGGGCATGGTTATGGAGAGCATTTTAGCGTATTAGGAAGACGATGAGTTAAACAAATCTCTTCCCTTCTCTACAGGAATCAAACAGGTATCATATTGCATGGACAAATGTTTCAGTCACTTTGGAAATTATGTGGATAAACAGGGAGGTTTGTCAGTTAACCATTATGTTGGATGTCCATGTCATGGTAGTAAACAGGAGTGCATCACACCCTCAGATGTTACTTATTGAACACTGCTTGTAATGTGTGACTAAAAGACATGATTTTCTTCCACTTGTTAATAATATAAGGTGAAGACATTTCATGCTCGTATGGAACCTGAAAGTTAACACTGTTGACAAATATCTGCCATTGAACCCTCTCCTGAATTCTCATTCTAGTTCCATTTTCATAGAAACATAAAGGGAAAACTCATGTTTCTTAAGTCCAAAATGTTACTTATTTCAGCAAAGATAAATTCTTTTTTAGGGAAGTGCTGCACCCATGCTATTATCTACGCCCAGTTATTCACTGCTGATGGCACCAACCATGGTCTCCATGCATTTGTTGTTCCTATAAGAAATACTAAAACTCTGTGTGCCTTTCCTGGAGTCATTGTTGGTGACCTGGGCGAAAAGATTGCCCTGAATGGAGTTGACAATGGATTTGTCATATTCCAAAATTATAGGATTCCACGAGAGAATCTACTGAACAAGACTGGAGATGTCAGCCTTGAAGGACAATACATCAGTACGATCAAGGATCCTAAAAAGAGGATGGGTATGAATTTTGTATTATTGAACACAGCTTTCCTTTGGGGTTATGCCTGTTTCTTGATTTAAAGATGTTTTTTCAGCCACATCAAAGGAGATGATGACTGTGATAATGAAATGGGAAAGATGCAGTCATGAGCTGTACTAAGGTACTATCATCCCCTAATCTCCATCTCAGAATTTGTAACCTGCATCCTGCCACCTTTAGTACCACTACCACCATAACCACTGGCCCTTTTACCAATTGCTACTAACAGTTTCTGCAGTATGTTGTATCAATTTGTTTAGGTGCTTCATTTGGAGCCCTTTCAAATGGTCGAGTATCTATTATTGGAATCTGCATGTCATATCTCACTAGTGCTGTAACCATTGCAGTCCGTTACTCAGCAGTCAGGAAACAGTTTGGACCTGAGAATGGCAATGAATTCCCTGTTCTTGAATATCAACTTCAGGTACAGAATAATTCTGTAATTTTATTTGATGTCATACAATAAATACACACTTAATATGAAGTCTTTATCATATTGTCTTTCAGCAAAGTAGATTACTTCCCCATCTTGCAGCTGCATTTGCAATGAAAATTTTCTCAGATTACTTCAACAAGATCATTGGAGACTTTACTGTCAAAACTATGATGGGGGACAAAAGTGATGAAATGGTAAGTAAACTATTGTGGATAGGTATTTTCCAAATAGAGTATTTGCTAGGTTACATACTCCATTTATTGCAGATACAAATATACTGAAAAAAGCCAATCCCACTGCAGTATCATACTGCACAGAGTCAGAAATTATCTTTTCCTAGTATTTCATTGAATATTCGCCATAGCAAAAGATTATTTCGTATAGAGCTGTAGATCTTAATGAGTTCTAAAGCTTATGTCATCTTGTTTTTAGCCCATACAACAATAAATGAAATAATTAAACAACTCAAAATTATCTGTATCTACACCCATTAATTTTGCAATGCATCAGGGATGCCCATTATCTCCAAAAACTTTGTTAAATATAGACAGCAAGAAATAAATGTTTCAACACACTGCTCTACAGATGTCTAAGTAATAATGTCAAATTCAGAGGATGAATTACATATATCAGCTTATAACTGAATAAATATGCAAATATATTATGACAGTTTAGATAGAGAAACAGTGGCATTTTATGGGTGACAGCCCACCAAAGTGAACTAGTTATAATCAATAAAATTATTTAAGAAGTTATGTAATACTTTATTACTTGGGCTGCTTAATGTCATGAAGGAAAGAAAGGTATAGAATCTAAAATTTCTCATGTCATCATTTTTGTATCAGAGTGAGAACTAGACAATCAAAACAAGAGCCAACCAGAATTAGAGCCACTGAAATGAAATTCATGAGAACAGTGAAATGCACTTGGACATAAAAAAAGTGTAAAAGATCTAAAAGCATAGCTTATATTGGATAAAGTTTTGAAATATAAATCCAGTTGAATTTAGCATATTAACAGAATTCAAAGAGGTTGACTTCCCATAATATTAAAAATTGTGAAGTACATGGATTAAGAAAATGAAGATGGCCTTTAAGACTTCGGCAGTTAAGGAGAGAATGGGTCAACTGGTCTAATTCATTGACTGCTAGATGATGATGAACAAAAATTAAAACTGCTTTATAATTTTTAATGTAACTCCCCTCGTCATACCATATTTTATCAAAATCTTTAGTTTCAGACACACTTCATGTATACCCTCTGTTTATTTTGTACACAGAATGCATGATCAGAGGCTTTTGCACCAGAAGTTATTTCATGTATCTTTTGGTTAATTAACTCCCTGTTAATAGAACCAAATGATTAACACATCTAATACCATGGCTAAAAAGATTCTTAGAATTACTTGAGTAAAACAAGGAAATGTTCTGCTTTGTAATACCCATAGCAGGCCATCTAATTCTAATACTGGGAAGGATTATGACTGAATAAGTAAATAAATTTTCAAATACAGTTTATAGATCAGTCTTACATCCCAGCAGAGTGCTTAGTACTCCTTCATATTTGGAACATTCCAGCCTAAAATTTTAGCCCAGAGATCAGTTGTCCTGATTATGGGTTTTTGTAGTTTTCTTCTATTGCTGTAAGCAAATAAATGCCTTAAATTAGGCCATGACCACTTCCTTCCACATATTTTCCAATTCATTACTCATCCCATCATTCAAAGCTTCTGATGAGCTGCTGTCAGTATCATTAAAGAAACCATCAATAGAAATTCATACATATCTTCATATGTGGCTTACAAAGTACATTTACTTTCGATATCCTGTACACTTTCCTAGCCTTGTTTATAGAAAGATTATATGAATAAAGTCACAAGGCACTCTCTCCTGTCTTGTACAGTTTTTCTTGTGTGTTTCTGCAGGCAGATCTAGGAATGGAAATCCATGCCCTTTCTTCAGCAGGGAAGCCACTAGCTGGATGGACTGCAAAGGATGCAATACAGGACTGTCGTGAGGCCTGTGGAGGACATGGATACCTCAAAGGTAGTGTACAGCGTGTATTTGCTTTCATTAGAACCTCTTGTTGTCCAATGCATAGCATATACCCATAATTTGACCATCAATTTGTGTAGTGTATCTGCTATCAGATTTTACAACCACATGTCACCATCTGTACATCTTCCCATAGCTTCTCAAATTCTTCAAATGTTCTTCCTTCTGTGTGACATCTTTCCTTATCATTTGTTCCATTTTGATCTGATCACCTTCTCTTGAATTCTCCTTTTACTTAACATGTCTTGTTATTGACACAAATTTTGTTCCCGACTGGTTTTTTGCCAAAGCAGCAATAATATTGTTTTTGTTTGTATACTTTATTTTACAAATTTCATCACTAAATAGAAATATTCAGAGCTTAATGACATAGTGCCTTGAAAATTTCTCCTTAGTGTCTGGCCTGGGTGATCTTCGTAATGCCAATGATGCCAATTGCACATATGAGGGTGAAAACAACGTGTTGCTTCAGCAGACTAGCAATTGGTTGCTGCAGCTATGGAATAATAAAATCAGGACAAGAGGAGGACCAATATCCACTCCAATGGGATCAGCTGACTTCCTCACAAACATAGATGAAATCTTGAAAACCAGATTTGTTGCAAAAACTGTAGAAGAAACTGTTAATCCTGAAGGTATACAGTGAACATTATGCCTATTTTGAATGAGTTGTTCATAAGTTATTTAATGTCACAATCAAATGATTAACACTGCTGCTTCGTATTATAAATCTGAGCCCATTGATCAACTATTATGACAGATTTGTCGTGGTTTTCCTTAATCCTTCAAACAAATGCTGCAGCAATACCTTAAAATAGGCTACAACAGCTTCTTTTGTAATCGTCCCGCCATTTGACACTACCAAACATATGAAGTTGAAAGGTATTATTAAAAAGCCGAAGAATCAGTCAGTCAAGACTGTATCAGAAGTTATGTAGCCATGATCAGATGTGGATGATAGTCCACCTTTCTACTGCATGACATAACCATACAAATCATTTAAATTTCTGCTAACTGTCTTGAGCACAGATATCTTTTATAAAACTCCAACATTTTTTACATTATGGACATTATCCATCACCCCAGATTTAATAGAACACAACATTTTGGAGGTTGGAATCTGTCTTCATCTTAAGGTAAAACCTGCTCATCATCATGACATTATTGATCATCCTCCATTGAATCCACTAGGGTCATCCTACATTAAGGCCTTCTTCATTCAGCTCTATTCTCCAAAAAGTCCTTCTTTTGTATGTGTCCACACTTTCAGTATTTTGTATCTTTTCTTAGTGTATTCAGTGGTCATTTATTCACATATTCATTTTTGGATGTTAAAAAAGCATGACTAGACATGGAAATAAGTTACAACAGCTATAACCTTGTACCTTTATGATTTAACATCAGTTACACTGTCATGTAATTGGTACTTTATTGTATGATTCTTTTATATAGTAGGTACTGGGTTTGAATCTCAGCTTGGAGACTGCCTATCCTGTCCTTTCAGACAAATTTTGACATATTTAAATAGGCCACATGTTTCCTCCCACATCCCTCCTAATTTATTAACTATTCACAATCACAATGTATATTCTATTAAAATATTGCATATAATGAAATCTGTAAATTATAGCATCTTAACATAAATGGATTACCAAATTATCACTCAGACTTAGAATACACTATTTCTATTTCTAGTTCTGTTAGCTGCCTACAAGTGGTTAGTGTGTTGGTTGTTGCAAGCCACCGCAAATAAAATTGAATCCCAGAATCAAATTGGTAAGGACATGTTCAGTGCCAAGAATGACTCACAAGTGTTCTTCGCTAAAACTTTATCACTAGCATTTATTGAGGTGAGTTGTTTGAACTTTGCACTTTTAGACTGTTCATAAACATGTATAAGCTTTGCCATGCCCATTTGTGCACACATAATCATTTCAAGCAGTATGAACAGACTGTCATGCTTAAATACATTGATAAAATTTAATTATTCCCCACATTATGTAATCATGAATTACCACTTCACAGAGTCTAAATGCATTTTTGGATGTAATTAAATGGGTTACAAAATGTACACTTAGTTCACATATACACAAAGTGTGACAATTCTGGCTTTGTTATTGCCTCTAGATTTTCAATTCATGAAATGTCACATTTTTATGCTGAACAGGCAGGATGGACACCAAGTTGTCAAACAGATTTAATTTTGGCGCATATCAATATGTTATTAACACTTGCTTTACATGAAGTTATGAATGTAACTCTAATCAAACATATCAAAAATAGCTCATCATTGCAAAACTTTTAGTATGTGACATAAAATAGAACTCATTAAGATCTAAAACTTTTATTAGAAACAGTTTTTGAGTTTATGTGTATTTACCAATTTGAAATAAAAATAATTTATCACTCTGTGCAATGTAATATTGTAGTGTGATTTGTTTTACAAGAATAGAGTTGTATCTGTAATAAATGAACATAAACACTGTAAAGAATATATTTGTGAAAAATATGTCCTCCAAACTGGACCATAACTTTGCATTTTTGTTTATGAAAATAGTGTTAATTACAGATTTTTTGGTTCCAGCATTTTATTCTTCATAATTTTTTGACACACATTACGAGTGATGGGCTAGATACACAGGTTAAGGCGGTGCTACTAAAGTTGTGCTCTCTGTATGGTGCTTATAGCCTTGAAAAACATCTTGTTGCACTCTACCAAGGTATGTACTCTCTGATAGTAGATCTACGACCAAAGCTAAACCTGAGACTGGGCCAGCTCAGTAAACTGATGAATATTCTTGAATAGTTTTCATCTTCATTTAAAAACACACAATGTTTTGGAAGCTAGTTCTGCTTCCATCATTAGGTAGACAACCTAATCAGATTAGCTTTTTCCAGTGGGCCCAATTTATTAGGTTGTTCACATGATAACTGAAGCAGAGCCAGATACCAAAATATTGTGTGGTGGTCTAAACAAAGATAATGGAAAACTGCCCAAAATTGTCCATCCATTTGATGACACATCTTTGTCAAAAGTCTTTGCACTAACCAGCCTGATTTAGTTCACCACAGAAGGAACAGATTCATAGCAGAAAACCACATTCCTGCTTCCGTGGCTGTCTTATTAGCTAACTGGAATGATAAAAGCATTTTTCACCCACTATGAATAAATTTTGTTCATCTGGGATAGCTCAGTCATTAGTGACTGGCTGTGAACTGGACCATTAAGATTTGATTCCTATCAAGAGCAGAAATTTTTATCCTACTTTGCTTTCTTAGGGAAATAGAAAGTATAGGGCAGCTTTGATATAACGAGAACTTGCATGATCACCATGCCATCTATCTCCGTCTGTCAACTTTCAAATTATTTGATTGATTTTCACAAAATATGATATGAACATTATTCTACTGGAGGTCACAATTCACTCTTTTAAATTTCCTACAGTTGGTAGTAATAACGTGGCAGATGCACAACTTGTGAGATGGAAATGAAGCTGGTAATTACAAACATGATGACACCCCCCCCCCCCCCCCCCCCAAAGTCTACAACATATTTACAAATTGCAAGCAGTTAAAGATTTTGACTTTCTTAGAATTAGACCTCATGGCATTGGGTCTGAAGATAGCTGTCTTCTGGGTTGTAGCACCATCTAGTCTGGTACAAGTATACCAACATTTCGGAGGTCATTGTTGCCTCCATCATCAAGGTGATGAGTGCCACTCATCTTCTATCACACTACATGGCGCTACAATCCAGAAGATGACCATTTTTAAAACAGAATATTTGTAGGTCTGGAAGTCTGTATAACAGGAAAGCAGCTTTTATGAATTATTTCCAGAACTGCATGTGATATTTGCTGTCATGTCAAGACTTTGGGGGCCATGCATCCTCCTAGACAGCCATATTGGGGGCTCTCTCCATGCAGATAAAGTGGCAAATAACATGAAACTGACCACTAACATTCATCTAGTGTTGAGGTTAAGAATGTCTTGAGCTTTGCCTCCTCTTCCCTGTATATCTTTGTGGCATGGTGCTTAAGAACAGAAACAACCTTTTTTATGTTTATGAGTATATTTTGAATCACTGATTTTTATGTAATACAAATAATTCAGCATTATAATTAAATCTTATACATCTAATAGGTCAAGTGGTGTATACTGCATACAATTCTTGTCCATGGTATAACATTGAAATAAATATATTTGGCATGGATACAAGTCTTGGTTTGGCGTCAAGAGGCTAATTTGGATTTCAAGTACTTAATGTACAATGCTGTGTTGTATTTCAGGAGGTTATGCAGTAGGATCTGAGCCAGCCCAGCTGCTTAGAGATGGGATCTTGGATTTGTTTTCAAAGCTCAAGCCTGAAGCTGTGGCACTGGTTGATGTTCTTGCACCACCTGACTTTGTCCTGAATTCTGTGCTTGGAAAATCAGACGGCAAGGTATACCAGAACCTGCAGGCTACATTATTCCAGAATCCACAAGTATTTGAGAGACCTTCATGGTGGGAGGACGTGGTTCACTGGCGCCAGCATTCCAAGCTTTGAATTGGTCAGTAGATTCACATACGATGTCATGGTCTGATGGTTAGCACTCTTAATATTTTGAGAAAGCATTGATAATGTAATTATGAATATGTGCCAAAGTACTGTATTGCACAGCAAATATATTATCAGGGAGAAGCTTGTAGTAATGGTAAATAGTTAAAAAGTCTAGGTGTCAGCAAGGTCAGTAATAGTTTATGGTTGTGAATTTTATACATTAATATATCTAATGGAAATATTTTTATATAATATTATGTTACTGTTATGTGTAGGGCTCCAGATATATACTTTTTCACTCCACAGATGCATAAATTTTATTCTGTCTAAATGTATGGGGAAATAGATTTTGTTTAGGGGATAACAGATTTATGTAGAATTTCTGGTTATGTGAATTACAGTAACAGTTTATGCAGAAATATTATGTAAAATTTATTCTATAATTATTTTTTAATAGCTTTTGAAGATTTCTGATGGTCATAATAAATATTAATTGCATACTTATCAAACAATGGACTTTTCTTTACAACACATTGCCAGTGTATCTTCTCCCCAGCAAAAGCACATATGCTTATCAAGTATCCCACACCAAGGGCCACAAAAGCCCCATAAAGCTTCTGAAGATTCATCAGAGGTTTGTTGCCGTCTTCTTTGTCTGTATTATCCACTGACACAATACTGAGCATCACATCTTTGAGCCATTTCTTGATAAGACCTGCTTCAACAATGCGACGTAAGAATCTATCCATGTGGGGCTTTAGAGGCGAGTTTTTCTGAAGGCCAATTGATACAGGCATGTGAATTACACAGTCATGCATTATATGGAGATTCCTGTTTCCTCCTGATTCTTCATTTGTGTTCACATCTTTTTTGGTACCAACTTCCTTCACTATAAGTTGTCTTCTAACACGTAAATATTGTAGAAAATAAATATTTTCATAGTAAGCAAATTCTCCTTTAGCCACTTTTTCAACTGCAAGATCAGTATCATAGATGACCTCAAACTTGAGGCCAATTTTTTGTCCTGAAATATCCAATGAAGTAAGAAAGAATTGCTTTATCTCTTCACCCCAGCCTCCACAAGTAATATGGTTGTCTACCAACTGCTCCATTGTGTCTATGGTGACCCTTTGAAATTCATAAATATCACTATAATATACTATTAATCTAATAAAATTAAATTAAAACACTCTGATTTTTCATTATTAGCTTATGAATTCTTCTGTAAACACTCAGCTTTTCGATATTTTACTTCCTTCATGTTTCACCATTTCCTGTGCCGTACAAATTCACTATGACCTGACAATATCAGATGTGTTGATTTAATTGTCTATTATACATGGTATTTCAATATACAAAATATGGGACACTTAATTTTACTACATTCTGCTATAATAGCTGTGGCAAATTCACTGAAGCCAGTGACATTTTTGTCTGCAGTGAACTCTGTTGCCTTTTTTTTAACGGTATGTGTTCGTATACACATACTGCAAGGAGAGAGCCCCCACTGCACACACAATAGGAATCTAGCAAGTCTGCATATGGTGGAAAGAGATCCCTGCCCTTGCCAAGAATCAAACCTCAGTCATCCAGCCTACTGTCTGTCACATTACTGACTGAATTACTGCAGCTCATACTGGCACACATTGGTTTGCTTATTTTAAGGGCTGGGCTGAGGTTAGGGTATTGTACATTAACCCTTTCACGACAAAAAATCTTAGCAGTGTGTTAGCCACAATTCATCCAATTTTTCAGAATTGGACATCTTTGCAATTTTATCCCTGAACATATAAACATAAAATTCATTATAGCTTTAACCTGATCAGTATCTAAAACACTAATTTCTTACACTGTGGGGTTTCTTGAAAGAATAATGTTAAAGTATTCTGTATACACAGTATACAGTTCCATCCATCAATGCAAAGTGTGCTTTTCAATGCAGAGAAATATACCTTCAAATAGCGTAAAATTTTAACAGCAATTAACAGTATGGCAAATAAAAAAGATTTCACTGTACTTACTGTTCAGATTTTTAAGTTCCAGGTGAGCTCTGATTTAGAATAAAATTTAAATAAACACTTAAAAAGACATAAATAATGAATGGTGATGTTTCAAGAAAAACTATTTTGAAAAAGATGTCTTACCTGGGAGTTGGGTTGGCAAGAATTGCTGTCATGCTTGCTCGATAAGCAACCACTAGTAGAATGCAGTAGATCCACCACCATCCTGTCAGGACCCGGAGAGACCAATCTGATGGAAACTTTGGGAGAGAAATCAATAGCAGCATGCCGTATGTGTACAAGATTCCATTTTCCAACTTGCTGAATAAGTAAAGACCATCACCAGTTTTATTCCTCTCTTCTTGTATATGTATTACTTTGCTGTCATTTATTTTGCTTCTTTCTTGTACCATGATGGCATTATTTGTTTGCAAGTTCATTGCAGTAGATACAATGTGGATGTGGTAGTTGGCCAGGGCATAAAACACAAATCCAGCCAGAATCAGAGCCACAAATACTGCAGCCCACATCAATGGCCTGAACAAATACAAATAAAAATGAGGACAAACATTACAGTTAATTCTCTGGTCAATTAATGGCAGTGTTTCAACTGCAAAGGTTATGTAGTGATGAATGACCAATATGGTGATGAATGGTGAGTGTACAAATGTAGGAGTCAGTTCTGTTTCAAGGAACTATTTCAGCACTTACCAGGAGAGACTTTGGGTAAATCATAAAAGAATTCATATTAGGATAGATGATAATCTATAATATTCGAACTATTAATTCTTCTCTGTATATCTCTGCTCTCTGGAATGATCAATGAAAAGAAACCTGTCCTACAATCTCTTGATGCTTCAAAATAATTATCTCCAGCTTCTAACAAACTTAATTTATAAATTACTGTGAAAGTATAAAACAAAGCAATGTCTTTCTGCTAAATACCAAAGCATGGAAAGGGTTAAACAACCTAATAACCAATCAATAAACTGAATTTACTGCCACTCTCATGGGCAGTTACTTGCTATGATTCTTACCTGAAAGGTAGAATAAGCGTCATCCAAGAGTTGTTAGTGAGCGATTCTGGCGTGAGAAAGGTGAGACACTCTGTAGTGTATGGAATGGTCAGATCTATGAGTTCCAAATAGTATGGTGTGTAATATAAATTTCCCAGTGCAATGTCAGCCTGTCCACTCATCACTTCTCCCAGCAGACCTGAATAGGATCCATTCAATTGTCTGCGACCCCATTGTTCCACATCTGCATTCTCTGCTTCATACACATCTGGATGGAAATTCATTACAGTTGCAAGTGTCCTTAAAACCTGAAACACAGACAAAGGTGAAGAAGTTCAGTGTATCAAGAATTTTGCATGTCTACATATTCAGTATTTCAGTTATTTTCTCTAAAAGTGAAGAGCTGATGATGGTTATAAAACCATTTGGAATCATAGGGTGATACCAATGTTTTGGAAAACATACTTTCTCCATTTTATGGCTGAAGGTGATATGTACTTAAAAAACATTACTATCTACTACAAATCCACATGACTTTAAAAATAAGCAGACCAACATTGCCATTTTTATATACTTTGTGTTTATCCCATTGTTGTTCCCTGGTTCCTTAATAATTGTGTTAACTGGTGGAATTATTATGAATGGGTTTTTAAAGGAAATAAGAAGAAATTATTGTTACCTGTTTTAAGGTATTGTTCTTGTATATGCTTGGAGGAACTGAAAAAAATCATGGGAAAACTCATTCAGGGTCATTGGTCTCCAAATCATGACTTGGCCTAACAAAGCAGGAGTACAAACCACACCATAATATTTGGTGGGTTTATTCTATTCCTAATAAATTAAAATTGCTGGAAGATAGAATGAATACATTTTAACAGAAAATATGACTGTTTAGTTTAGACATTTTTGTTTGGTGTTGACAAATATCTAAACACATGTTGCAGCTCTTTCACCAGTTTATCTAAAACACAATCAATCAGTTGTAGCATTGCATTGCATTTATGAAACTTTTGGTCACTTGATTATGTAATTTAGTGCAGGTTTGAAGATTTGTATAGTTTGTTCTTCTTAGGATGTTTCAATTACATGAGAGTCATCTCTAATGACATATATATCTGTTCATATCTTTATACATCCTTGTGACATGTGATTGCAAATAGCCTTTGGAAAAATATGAATAAATGACACTTTGTTATTACACTTCCCAAATACACCTGAAAACTCTTTATGTATACTTACCTCTATCTCAAGTCCTCCAAAGCCAACAGGACCATTGCCTTCCACTACACTGTCTATCCTAAGAGAAGGCGATGCCATTTTGACGCTTGCTGGTAGATGCTGGAAAGTAACAACCCTGAGCTGTTGTCCTCTCAGGTCTGAGGTCTTCTTTCTGAACAGATCAGCCCCAGAGCGGAATTTACCCTGATGCCATGTGTCCAAGTGAAGTGGGACAAAGGTACTATCAATGGGTGAGGGAAAAGGCACAGTGCTGATGTCATACCATGGATGGATTTTTTGGCGAGTTATAACAGATCCATGATGTCTTCCTTGCTGGTGTAAGAATACGACATTCACAATTTTTCTCCAGAGATAGTGCAGACTGGAGTGGAATAATCGGTGGTCATGTAGTAATATGAATTTGGCTCTGGTGTCAAGCACTCTGTGTCTGCAAGAATTTTTGGAAAGTCATTAATGAACATAAGAAACTTAAAAACAAATTATTATAAACCTTTAGTTTGTATCCTGAAATAAGTTAATGCAGAATAAGAAAGAGTATAAATTGGTATGCCAATAGAGTAGACATTGCCCAAACATATTCATTCCTATTTTTCATTCTTCATTAGATTGCATATTTACTTATACAGATACAAATCTACTGCTGCAAAGATGAATCTATTACACTGCAACAAAATCAGAAATTATTTTAATTTGTATTTTAAGTGTTTCAAAAGTAGACATTAATGTGATCTATATTTTGTCATATATCAATTTCTTATATGAGGAACCATTTTGAAGCATATTTATGGAGTATAATTTAAGCTGCATATAAAGTAGGGGTTATAATCTGACAGATATGATCGCAAATTAAATTAACCTGATTAGAGTTACTTTACAGGTCCAATACAACCTTCCTTTAGAATTTCAGGGGTAAGGTTCTATTCTGAAATATCTGCAATACAGCAGTTAGTCATAATACTTAAAATGATGATTTTTCAATTTAACTTTATCTGTCCACTTACATTTAACCAATTTTTTTAACATAATTCTGTATTCAAGATTCTATTCAAACATCCTCTTTTAACATATATTTCTGTTAAGTGGTCTTGCAAATTTTGTAAGTGAAATATAATTCAAATTACCTGTCTCCAAATTTGAGGAATCGTGACACTTTCCCACCATTTGAAATCATTAAAATATAAACTTGACATCCTGCTCTTTTGACATGACGAATTACAGAAAGGGTTTTGTAGTTTGGACTCTGCAAATCTTCTTTTTCCTTGACAAGCACCTGTAAAGGAATGCAACAAGTTCAAATATAACTAGATTCCAGAATAATAAAGCTATAAACTATATTTGAATCTTTTAGACATTCATTATGGATAAAACAGAATGAAACACACCAATGGGGATGGGGTGCTTGTCTTTGATGACTATATGTGACATTCATTCTGTCCCTCCATTCTTTATGTGTCATTATCAGCACCGTTAATGATAAAAGTTCTAGAGGAATAAACTGTGTTTGGAAAACAAAGTGCTCAGAAAAATATTTTGAGCATAAGAAAGATGAAAGTATGTGATAGAAATATGAACTAGATCAAACTGAACACAATCCTGGGAACTCCCACACAAAAGTCCAACCCCTAGACTACCAGGTACACAAACCTTGCACAGTACGGTTACAGTAATCAAATCAGGGAGATTACTATGTTCTAAGTATAGTTAATTTAATCTGAAACAACATATAAGCCTACTACTACTTTCCTCTTCTTCTTCCACTTCTGTGATCTTGTAATTGCAGTAATTTTACATATTACAATGAATTACATAAAACACACAGCAGAGGCCTTGAGAAGCTAGTCAAGAAATTGTTCACTTTTCACAGAAACTAATAGTACTTCACAAAAGCCCAACACAGGACCCTTTCTGAGCCGCATTAATTCAGTCCACACCCTCTGACCTGATTTATCAAAGATTCACTTTAATATTATCTTCCATCTATTCCTAAATGTTCCAAAAGGTATTTTCCTTTCAGGTTTTCTGGCCAAATGTTAGAACTCAATTTGTTTTTACTTCCAAGCATGTTACATGCTCTGTCCACCTCATCCTCCTCAATTTGATCACCCTAATAGTATTTGGGGAAGAGTACAAATTATGAAGTTCATCATTATGCATTTTCTCAAAGTTCCTGCCACTTCCTCCATGTTAGGTTCAAATATTATCCTCATCATTCTGTTCTCAAACATCAAGCTATGTTCTTCCCTTAATATGAAAGACCAAGTTTCACACTCACACAAAACATAAGGTAAAACTGTAATTGCTTATATATTAATTATTATATCTTTACATAAAACACAGGAAAACAGAAGATTCTGGACTGAATAGTAGTAAGCATTCCCAAAATATAATCTACTCTTAACTTCATCATAAATGTAATTTTGATTTGTTACTTATCCCCAAGTATTTTAACTTTGACACATTTTCAGAAGATTTATCATCTACATTTGTACGATTTTGTCCTGCATTCTGATGATGAGACATGAACATATACTTAGTTTTCTCTGTGTCTACATCTAGATTAAGCATATTATATGCCAATATAATACAAAAGACAAGTCACTAGACAGGCATAGTAAAATCTGCAATGAAATACCTTATAATAAGGGACACTTCCAAGTTTTTTGAAGAAATGACCTTCAAAAATATCTTGCTGAATGTTGTCATTCATAATAACCAAACAATTAAGATCTGAAAGCATCTCTGTGACAATGTCAGTTACAACATGCTCCAGATCTTCATTGTAGTCAACTTTCTTCACATAGTTGTAAAGACTTGCAGATCTACAAACAAGGAAAAGAAATAAATTATAGAGTAGACTTGTAGACGAACCTGTTACTGTTCCATATACTGCTTTACTACTCTTGCTCTATTATGCCAGATGAATGCATACATTTCAGAATTAATTTCTTCATGATGCATTTTTTTGGGTTTTTTTGGTATAAAACATTAAATCAAAAACTGCAGCATAATTATAAATGATTGGAAAGGATGTGGAAAGAAATGGTAATAACCTGTTTCAGAGGCACTACCTCAGCATATATAGAACCATAAAACAGCTATTAAAGTACTTATGAACTGTTTCACATTGTACTATGTCTTACTTTTATGTCCAGTTTATTATGCTCTCATTAAATCCATGATCTAACAGTTTCAGACTCATACTACAGAATTGTGGTATTTTCTTCCAGTTGCCTAATTACTTACATGTATATCTGCATGGACAAACTTCTGTGCCTCTATCATATTATCCTATTCCCTATGTCATTTAATGAGCATTACCTACATCACTCTGTATGGTTACAACTGACCGAATACAAATTGATCACATTGGTCCAGCATTTCCTGAATGACCACACTCATATACATGGACAGACACTCCTTATTTACACACTTAAAATACATTTACCTCAGTTCCTTTATTCTTACAGCTCCTTCTACTTTTGTATCACCAATTACGGTCAGGTTCTGATGAACTATAAACACAAGACAAAGCCATGATATTATCAGTCTCATTTTTCTCGGAAAAATGGTACAAGGCAACTAAAGTGATTGACTAAATCACTTCATGTCCTCCATGGCTCTATGAGACATCCCTAATTTGCATTCTAGAAAAGGGCATCTCCTGGGCAAAATACAATTACTGGATTCATTACATATTAATGTTTCCTTGATGAGGTTTTAATATTTCAAGGAGTAAAGGCATGTGAGATGATTAATATATATTGGTGCATGCTCATGAATATGGGATGGTTATATTCAGTCAGAGACTGCACTTAATACAAAATTCTATTCCATATTGACTCTACACTCCCCAAACAAATATTCTTACAAACTATACATGTAATGACATTATAGCGCAATTCTTTGTTTAGTTAATGATACTCTATCAACTGTAATGGTACATAGTGCTGAATAAGAAACTGCAGGAAGATCATGAATGTAGAATTACGAAGAATTTGAGCACAATAGTCCACGGCCTATTTTAATGTTCCATCACTTGTCTAGATGAAATGAAATAAATCAGACATAAAGCAAACTGATAAAACTAATATTTAATTTTTGTTTTATTGACCCAACATAATATGAATGATAGTTGTTAATACGATAAATAGTCATATGCAGCCAACAAAAGATGGTCAACTTACATTGTTCCAACATAAAACCTGCTTCACATGTAGCTCAAATCAGACTTAATTTTCTGAAAAATGGCTACCTTTACAAACATTGGTATGACAAAATACAGAACTCATTAACACATAAAAATTTGATAAAAAATATTTTTAAGTCATGCATACTTAAAAGTTATAGAGTAAAAATAATTTGAATATGTGTCGTGTGATATCTACAGTGAAATGAATTGAAAGAGAAACTGTTAAAATTTGTGTTGTTAGCTTAGTTAAATGTAAGCCTCATTTGCTGCTTTTTTGCACATGACCATCTCGTATCTCATTTCTTGAGATAAATGAATGAGTACATCCAGAGTTACAGCCTCAACTGTATCTCTGAGTTTTCATTTCAAATGGTGTCAATAATTTTCACTCTCAACAGAGATGTAGTCCAATTCATAACAAAAGTAGAGCATGGCCCACAAATTCAAGGGGCAAGAAAATGTTGAACCTCCTCTTACAATCCACTGTCCTGAAAAATATTAATTTAGTTTATCGTGAATGACCTCTGGGCATTTAAGAGAACCACACATCCCTGAGCAGGATTGCTTATGAAGGTATAAATTAGAAGTCCCTTTTTCCACAGCATTAGAATTGAATAGAAGGTTCAAAATCTTGGCAACCTCAATCTCTAAACACTACTCCACTATCATTTTACCTATGGGAATATGTATAATAAATTCTGTTGAAAGTGAAAATTGATGGCACTGAATATCTTATGTGAAGAAAGAGAGACAATGTTGAATTTGTAACTCCAGATTGGTATGAGGTATGACCAAGAACAGAATGTTAACGAGGCATGTGCAGAGCGAAAAACAGACCTTAGGCCCTGCCAAAACTAAAGTAACCTTTTCACATCTCTCCCGTCATTTTGTTTGTCACAATTTTAGCATTAATAGTTACAAAATAGTAAAGCTTAATATATGCACAACTGTACACACATTCTATATGTCTCTGTTTGGTGCTAACTGGCCCATGGTACGCAAAACCCTTTCATACTATATAATAATCCGAGATATACTGGGTAAAATTTACACAATGACCGTAATTTTGAATTCGAAATTCATGGCACCGAACAACGCACAGAAATATCGCAAAAAGCACGGATGAATGCACCAATCCAACCATATATTATAGAAAGTGACAATCCCATTTATATTACTACTCTCTGACTCGAATGATAATAATCTAATAATGGGTATAGTAAACAATGTGCATGATTACGAATTCTTTGCTGTATGAAATTAAAGACTGCGATAACATGCACAATTTTATCACAACACGCAATTAAGTGTCTCATTTCGAGTAATAAAAGCTTCATCAACGAGAACACTCAAACAGGATATAGCTATGACCACGGTTCATCTACACACTTAACTCTGCAAGCTATCTTATAACCATATGATCTGTGCTCTCTAGGTACTTTGGTGTCTTTTATGCTATCAATACTCATGAATGTGATTGTAGAGGTGGTTTAATAGGTGGATTGTCCTAATTATTAACAATTTCGTATGGAGTTTTAATCCAGACTGAGATACAAATATTATATGGAGAAGCAAAATATTCTCAATGATTTTGTAGGCGTTTTTTTATTTCCATTAGTATATGTTTCGTTTCATACTTATTACGTAGGAGGTTATGTGTAATAACCTTGTAAGCCAACGTAATAACCCCAAATATATAAACATATATTTTGGGAAGTCACGTTTGCAGTCAATGGCTTAATACACTTCGCGTTAGTTATGTCAGAAATAAAACAGCAACAAGAAGAAGAACGTGAAGTTCTGTTATCCATATATGATGGTGATCCAGCATTTAAACATCTTTCTCCAACTGTTTTCCAATATAAGGTAACCACTAACTGGGATTGGTAATGAAGTTGTTTATAAACATATATTAAAATGGGATATGTGTTATTATAATGTCACAATTTTTTGTTGATGGCAGTATGGAGAAGATGAGAGTCCAAAATCATTCTTATTGGAAATTTCCTGGGGTGCATCATATCCTGCAGAAAAGCCCTCTATCAACATGGACACTTTTTACAATAAGCACATGTAAGTTATAACATATGATACATTTACAGTCATAACCTAAGTTAGAAATTTTCCAAGAAAGTCATTGTGTTATGAGACTTCGGGAATTAAACTTTTCTGTGTTGAGCAGTAATACAATTTATCACAGTGCTATCTTCGGAAGAACAAACTTTCATTTCATTAACCTTATGCAAAAAACACTACAAATGAAAATGTATCATATGTAAAATCAACAAATACTACATTTGCAGTGTTCAACCTACATTTCAAAATGCTTATACAAATGTCATAATAAAATAACAGTAAAAACTGCTTTTTGTGGTACACTGTGCACTTAAATGCAATGAATTATAGTGGCAGCTTCTAATTAATTTTTTGAAGTATCTTTAAATGAACCACGCCTGCTTTATTCCCTATTTTACTTAAGTTTCTGTTGTTCAATAAATGCCTTCAGAAATGAATGATGGTGTTTTCTAACAAGTGGAACAAGATCACCCATCACTCACATTTTGAGGTACGTAGTTTGACTTAAGATCCTGACAGGTGTTTTATGGCATTCCTCATTCCCTCCAGGTGAATGGCAAGATAAATCCCAGTTTGCCATTAAGAACCGCTCCAAGTCTCAGTACTGTGATATAATGCTGTTTTTGTTACACAGTGTTCCGGATGTAAAAGACCAAGTTGTGTCCCAAGTGAAAGAAGAAGCAGAACAATATCTGGGCACAGCTATGACATATACACTATTTGAGTTTGTGAAGGAGAAATTGGAAGAGTTGTTAGCTGGCCAACCAGACAGCTTCGTGAATGATGTGACTGACAGTATCGACAGGATAACTATATCTGGAACACAGGTACAAATCCTATGTACAATTCACTTGGAACTGATAATATGCTAGCATGAATTTATGAATCTGTAGTAATTGATACTACATACTGAGAAGGCTCTTAGCTGAAACCTAATTTGTCAGTTTGAAACATGGATATTTGACATAAACTGGTACACATATTTATCTAGCAATGCACTGAGAATCAGAAATAATAATCTGGACTCCATAAATACAACTTAAAACTTCTAGCCACTTGGCAAAATCCAACTGTATGCCTTATACATATAGTTTTATAGAAGATATTTAGAAGCTCACTGTTAATATCAAGTTCAATGAAGTTACAATACAAGTGATCAACGTGCTTTTACAACACATACATGATGATAAATCCACTTGTTCTTTGCAGTTTTAATACTAACTAGATTAAAAATATACTTGCAACCAATTTCTACATCCATGGTAAGCCACCATCACAAGTGACTAAACTATTTGATGTTATTTTTATGTGTAGTGTTATTATTAATGTGGCATTGTATTATCATATACTTATTAATTTCATTTGGCAGGCACTGGAATCAGCCTCTAAAAAAATGGTAAAAAAGGAACAGCTAAGCAAGGCACAGAAAAGGAAGCAGTGGGATCGTGTAGATGGAAAAGGAGACAGGCCTAGAGGTTGGAATTGGATTGATGTGGTGAAACACTTATCACAGACTGGACCTAAACAGTCTCCTGACAGTGAGCTTCCAACAACGCCATCACCACCATTGAATTTCTAGTATATTCATGTCAACTTGATGAGAAAAAATTATACTAAATATGTTCTGTCTGAAACAAATATTTACACACTAAGAAAGTACACTCAGTTGACAAGTTAAAAATAAATTCTCATAGTTTTGCATGCACAGCTACGTGAAGAAGTAATTAGACATGTGTTCAAATGCCAAGTATTAGTTCTTAATCCTTTACATATGACACATGTATGCCCTTCACTGAATTGTGAATGTATCTGTCTCGTTATGTGGCAGGAAGTAAAGTGAGCGTAGAAATTGTGATGATTTTGAAACAGTTGCTTCTTGTGTGATGGGGGGAGGAGGCGAGAGAGAAAATTTAAAATTTATGTTCAGTGGGAATAATATGTGAAGTTCTAATAAATATCTGTATCTTAGCTTGTGTAAACTTTTTTCTTCCTCAGACAAGTTTGAATTTGTGAATTGAGCATGGCTAGGTAATTAGTCTGGATGTAAAATTAAATAATGTGCCTATCTTCAATAAACTGTGTGCATGCATTATATATGTGATTATCTAAAAGTTTGTTTCAGTGGTTGATTCATTAAAGGAACACTGTTGGGTCAGGTCCATTGTAAAGACTTTTTTCTGGACCCTGGTTGTTTTAATAATGTTAAACTGATATAATGAACAAATCACCACAAATTACATTTTGTACTTGATGGACTTCTTCAGCTGATGAGAGAACTTAGAAAACAGAACAAGACTTTTTCACCTTAGACTTAACTCCTCGTTGAAATAAAATTATTCATTCTTGTCAAAGTTACTCCATTCACTTCTCCATTCATCAACTGTAATATGGTGACTTCGTGTATTCCAGCCTGAAAGTATATTATTGCATCAATACATTTTCTACTCATGAAGAATTGCATCATCTAGTATCAAGAATGAATTGATTCAACAGGTAAGGATGTTGCTTATGGACTTACAGTTTATCATACCATGTAGTCTTGCAGGAGGTTACAATATTCACGGTTGAAGAGGGAGCAGATATGTTCTAAATGATGATAATCACCTACAAGACTACAAAGTGTCACAACACAGAAGACCACAACCAAAATCTTCACTATAGAGATAATATAAAATATTACTTTTTTCTCCTCCTTCCTCATGTGGCAGAAAAATTCACGAAAAGAGACCCACACATTCATGCAGTACAGGATTCGAATGCCTCAATGTGCTTATGAATGAATCGTGTTGTCTCACAAAATTACATTTTGTGTCTTTCAGAGGTAGTTAACCTCTGTTAAACTATTTATTATTAGTTTGACATTTAAATACCTTGCTTCTGTATCGCTTCTAGGAATTCTGGAAATTCCTTTGACACTATATCATCTGCAGCCTTCATAGCTACCACAGGAATTTTCATATTCCTGGAAATTGTATTGGTTGTGTTCAGTTTTATCAGAGTTTCTTGCAGATGGTGAACAGGACACATTAAAGATGATCTACTTTGTTGTTCATTTAGTACCATCTGTGAAATAATTCACCACACAATAACAATTCCAGACACTCTTAACACACATAATTTAACTGCACTAAACTTTAATTACTTACCAGTGGATGTTCCCTGATTATGCATATGGCAATGCCCAACAGCACTGCATGGAAATAAGCTTGAATTACATCAACTGCAGTCTCTCCTTGTAAAAAAGTCACAAACATTCTCTTGCCTTTAATGTCGACTATTATCAAGTACTTCTTTGAGCAATAGAAACCGGTTAACAGCTTTATATCTTCAGTGCATATCTTACCATAGGCCATGGCATTTTGTAATGAAGCACCAAGTATGATTCGGAATCCACACAAGTTACGATCTGTGAACAGAAGGTACACAAAAATCTACTGGGTTGTATGCCATATATTACTGGAAGAAGACTCCACTTTGAGTTTCCACAGACTAAATTCTACTAAACTGGTATGTAAACAACAGAATTTATGACACTGCAACTTTAACTTTTTTACATGTGTTAACTCAGGTCACTTTACCTCTAATGGCTGCCTTTACATGAATCAGAATTTTATTTTTTAATTCACTTAAAAATCTTTTAAACCTCTGAAGCTTATATAAATAATACTGAAAATCCATCTCTACATCAAAGAAAACAACACTTCTCCATTACATAATCACTGTGTATTCTGAGAAATATATGTAACCTATGAGGGCAAAATGCAGAGTTACTGAATGTTAAAGCAGGTGGCATACATAGTTAAGAGTTCAACCGTTCATCCTTCATGTAAAATGATGAACTACATACAGTTGATTAGTTCTTCATGAATAAATTTGTGCCAAGTAACTATGAATGCATATGAAAAATTTGTGAACCCTTAACTGGAGTGCATCTTTCCATTCTTGTTTTCCTAACTCAAATTACAGAGGTATAAATGAAATTAAAAAGCTTCAGTGAAGTCCATAGTTTTCAATTACCACAATTTTACTGTAATTTGTATGTTTGATTACCAGACATTCCTGTTCCTAGTATCACAGGTTCATGTCTGTTGATGACTTCAGGTGAAGAAACAATCTTCATACCAAGGTGCATTCGAAGCAGCAAAATAAGACGTGCATTGTTTAATGTTACCATTTTCAGAGATAGCACTGCTTGGTAGTTAGCATATAGGTGGATGACAGTGAAGACAGTGAACAAATGCCACACAAATCTGTGTACAGGGAAGAAGGCATTAATACACATTATATGGACAATGCACTCAAATACACACTATACCAAGATGAAGAATATACAGATACCTTCACACTCCCAGATACCACAAAAGAACCAAATTTTTACCATGTTCAAGGGAACATAAAGTGATCTGAAAGTATTATAGGTTCCTTATTACGAATCCTCAAACGCTCACCATAATTATTTAAAGGACACCTTTTAAGCTATGAGGTGGTTCAACAGAAACATGCCCGAGGCTGATTACATAATATCTACTAAGCTCACTGAATAAAGTCTGAGTATTCAGACATGCATCCCACTAAGTTAAAGAGTAATGATGAATACCTATCTCAAAGAATTCCAAAGGCTGTTGCTGGAAAAAGTAACGAACAACTTGCTTCACTTGAACATCCAACTGGAATCAGCATCCCTTGAGTGCCTGCTTTATTGGCCCAAAGATGTGGAAGTCCCAGGGGGAGAGATCCAGACTATGCCAGATACTCCAGTACCTCCCAGCACATATGCTGCAACTTAGCCTTGACGGTGTTCACTATATGATACCTTATCCTACACTTCTAATAGTCATGGGATTACACTGATAATCCTACTCGTGACAGACTGCTCTGGGCCGGTTTCTATTGAGAGAGATGACCTTTCCGTATACTATACTTCATACAGAGAATATAAAAATGTGGAACATGAAATATAATGTTTCATTAAGGGCCATATAATCAATAGCAATTCAATAGTGAATAAACTACCAAACTGTGTGCAATATCTACTAATTCAATCATCTAGACCTTCCTGCATGGGTATGGCTCCTTTTAGTTCTTCAAATCACTTACTCTCCTTCAAGTGTGGACAAAATGATGATGCCAACAAAAGATGCGCATAAGTTGACAAAAGTTTCTTGGCTTCCATCCTTTGCTGAAACATCTGCCATATTGTTTCGAATTGCCTGCAATAAAATATTTTTAATTTTGGTAATGGCAAGCATATTATCCAAGTCATGGAGAAACAATATGATAATCACCAGCTTTACAGTTAGGCCCAAGCAATGGCCTGATCCATCCTCATCAAATCTCCTTTGATGAAGCCAACTTTTTCAGAACCTACTTTTTAAGATTCGCTAATATTAGCCCCCTTCTAAGTCAGCATTTCTGAACCTTGAGCTAAAAGTCAAACTAACAAATATCCCTTTTCTATGGAGACTTTCTTTCAAACATGTAATCATTTACTATTGAAATTACAATATAACACAAGTACTCTTTTATACAGACTTTATATATTCCATATCTGACAAGGTATGGAATATGTCTCGTGTACTTCTGGTTTAGAACTGCTGTTATAAATGGCCACATTCAAGTAGCTATGGAAAAATATGAAAAGTGGTCAGTTTATTTTTTCATGACAATATGCAGAGATGATATGTCAGAAAGGGTTAACTGTTGTCAATGTTGATCTTAAAATGGAGACAGCATGTTTTTCTGAAATATTGGTATCTCTCAAATCTCATGCGGGTCAACTCTTTATGCAAAGTGTTGGGACTGGAGTTGAAATGACTCTGACCACAGTTCTCACATCACAATTCTGATAGGTTACATACTTGCCTCAGAGTTCATACCTGATGTTGAGTTATAGCTGCTCTTGTGGCTCCCCCAGCTACACCAACAATGGACTTTAATGCTGTTGCAATGCAGAGAATATGTGTTGAATATGTCATTAATACTGGCACGAGAAGCTCAAATGCCATTGCCATATCATTTAAAACATCTGCAAAGAGGCGCCATTTCTTGCAGTCTCCATCCAAACGAGAGCTAAAATAGTGACCTCAAAATCAGATACACACAAGCTCAGAAAAGATTTACTGGAGGTTACAATAAAATTGTAAAAATGTCAGGTTTTTAGCTTCATCAGATACAAACCTAAGGGCTAAAGTATATAACACCACAATTTTACCTGGTTTATTTTATGGAATAAAACTGGGTCTGAAATTGAGGTGTAGTTACCAAATCCCTGACAAAAGATCCCAATACTACATAACATGCATAAATAAAGTCTTAAGTTGCCCGATTCAAACCTATATGACCTAGGTAATTAAGCATATGTCACTAAATAAGCTAAGAAGTTACTAAGAAGGAAAGCTAATTAAGTATTCATACAGTATATGTATGTGATATGCAAAAGGTGGTCAAATTATTCAAATATACATGGTTCTCAAAAACATGTATGTGACTTACTTCCTTACCCCTCAAACCAAGCAAATGCTATTCTTCCAACCATTCCTGTTCCATCCTTGAGAATCCATGTAACTGCTGCAGCAAAGGGTGTGGCAGCAGTGTCCCCAACACCAACACCTTTCATGACAGCCTGTGTGGTAAGTGTTCCAGTGATGGTGCTACAAAATGCCTGACAAAAATCAAATTTAAGTTTTGTGTCCAGGCAGAAAAGAGTTAGGAATTTATGTTATGAATATGAAACAACATTTCTTATAAAGGAAAGTTTTTTATATGTGATAGAATCCCATTAGGTGTCAATTTTTTTATTAAGGCAAGGATCACACTACAAAATCAGCTGTTCCATCACAATTCTCAGGGCAGACATGCAGAATGAAAGTTTAAAATACTAATGATGGGGCAGAAATTATATAACATAGACTTTAAAGGCTTAGTATAAAAAGGGAATTTATGGAGGAATAATAAATCCTTTGAAAGTATTACAAAGTTAAAATATTTGGGAACAACAATAACAAATCAAAATGACACTCATGAGGAAGTTAGGAGGAGATTAAATTCTGGAAATGCTTGCTACTTCTCAGTTCAAAATATTTTGTCTTCCCGTCTGATTTCTGAGAACCTGAATATTAAAGTATACAAAGCAATAATTTTGACTGTTGTTTTTTATGGGTGTGAAACATGGTCACTCACTCAGAGGGAGTAACACAGATTGCAGGTGTTTTAGAATAGGGTGTTGAGGAGGATATTTGGACCTAGGACAAAAGACGATGGGGTATGGAGAAAACTGCATGATGATGAGCTTAAAAATCTGTACTCCTCCCCCAATATTGTCAGGGTGATTAAGTCGAGAAGAATGAGATGGGCTGGGCATGTAGCGCGCATGGATGGGACAAGAGGTGTGCACCGGGTATTGGTTTGGAAGCCTGAGGGGAAGAGACTGCTGGGGAGACCTAGACGTAGATGGGAGTATAATCTCAGGCAGGATCTATGGCAGATAGGAGTTGAAGGAGACTGGATTTTGTTGGCCCAGGACAGGGTCCAGTGGAGGGCTTTGGTTAATTCGGTGATGAACCTTCGGGTTCGGTAAGCCATCTAGTTAGTTCGTAGAAAGAACATGTAAGACTGTTAGTATGATATGGATATGCTTGTCAAATACAGGAAAACAGATAGCTAAGCAGAATCCTACAATTTAATATATGGGGAGAGAACAAATGATCATGTGAAAACTGAGAATTGGAAATGAGAAATGATAAAATGGCTGGAAGAGTTCAACAAAGGCACCGAGATACTTCTATTAGACCATATGCAGAGCAGCTTTAGCATACACCTAACTTTCTACTATAAGAGAAACCCTAGGCTATATTCTGGGAATATAAACTGTATCAGCATGAATTTGCATATTGGTTATGTAAATATGCTGTCAACAGCTCAGATTACATACCATTAAACTATACAATGACTAGTGAACAATAAATTGGAAAGGATGTGGAAAGAAGCAGCCTGGCAGCACTATGTAAAACAACAAAAAAGGTCAGTATAGCTTGTCTCTAGACCATGATATGAACCCAGAAGATGTATAAAATACAAAGCAGGAGTAGATGCAATGGTGGAACAGACTAATTACCTCTACAGGGTGCAGAGGTTAAGGATGCATGGGGCTGTACATGACTTCTACATGCCCTTACAGTAGGATAATTAGACATTGGGGTAACCTAACCCAGAAGCTGGTGCTAACATAAGCTACGATACTAACATATTTGAAGAACTCTGAGCAACTCAATGCAACTTAGAACAAATGAGTCACTCAGTTAGCAAGTAAGTTAATGTACCATGTTAAAGAAGACCTAACCTGTACTGTATCCCAGATTTGGTATTTGTAATAGTCATCACTAACACTTTCAGGATATCCTTGGGGCAAAAATACTTGACAGAAAAACTGTAAAAATCTCTCAGAGAATGTTGTTGATAGTGTCAATAAAGAACGGAGCTGCACAACTGAATTCTGGTCTGGAAAGAGAGAAGCACACATTAAGTTTATTAAAAGGACAATACAATCATCAAAATCTCATAAAGCAAGCATGCAAAACACACAACACACAAATGTTATTATATAATTTGCAATGACTAAAAAAAGAAAAGCTCTGGATGCTGTAAAATTATTTTGGAAATGTATCATATTATACTAATCGATTAAACTGGACAAAATCAAAATTCTAAGAACCCTTTAAGATAACAGCATATTGAGTTTTCATCTTCAGGCAAAGAGTCCACAATTTTAACCTTTTAACATGTAACATATAGAGCTCACATATGGGAAAAATTTGTTTTGAAAGGCAGTTAAACTGTTACTAACATCATCTCAGAGGCATAATCAACCAGTCTACTCAAATAGCTGAACATGCAAGGGCATGCATGGTGCAATGTAAAGATGTTTTCAAAGGTTAAAGTATAAGAAGAAAATGAAGAAATCTCAAACAGAAATTTTGAATAAGGCATTGAATATAAATGTTGACAATAACACACACATGTATTTTTAACTAAATAATGCCCATGGACATGGCTTGTGATATGTACATTGTAAAATTGGCACTATCTTATCCGTGTGTTATGTCATGTGACAAGAAGTAAGAATAAAGTTGAAGAAAACATGATTCTATTTCTTAAGCTGTTGATCCATATTAATAGAACATATGTATAGGAAATAAGCACATAAATTTGAAGCTGTGAGAACTGATCTTTTTACAGTGGCAAGTACAAAGATGACTGTCTTCCGAGTTGTTGCACCACATAATCTGTAGTCAGGGTGATGAGTGCCCTGAGGATGGAGGCGGCAAACACCTCTGAAATGTTAGTAAACTTCTGCCAAACTACTGCAAATTTTAAGATGACCCTCTGAAAGATTCAGGAACTGGGGGAGTGGAGAGACATGGTTTTTTATGTCAGATAACTATTTTACATGACACAAGTGATATAACAATGCACAAAATGCATGTGGGCAAACAAAACACATCAAAAGGCCACATGTTTAGTCTCCTTTACATAACCAGTCTAACCCCTCATTCATGCTACTTATGAGTCTGTACAAACTGAAGATATCATTGGCAAAATGTTAATTACGAAGCAGATTTTTCAAATCACATGACCTTACAGTTATCCACCATCCATCTTCCTAGTCTGTTTAACTTTAAAAGAGGCAATATTATAATGCTGAAGAGTGAAACAAATGGTCGTGGCCTATTCCATGAACGAATTTCGAATTTTGTCTGCAGAAACTCATGACAGCAGAGTCCTATGTCGATATGGATATATTCAAACTACAAATCAAGGGTGAGCTCGTGGAATTGCAAAACGACATTTGTTTATGTCTTGAATCCATATATACACAATAACCAACTAGATGGCTCGGGGAACCCGAGGGTTCGTCATCCAATTAACCAAAGCCCTCCATTGGCCCATGTCCTGGGCCAGCAAAATCAAATCGCCTATAACTTCTATCTCCCATTGGCCCCGTTTGATATTACCCTCCTATCTACGTCTACGTCTCCCCAGCGGTCTCTTCCCTTCAAGCTTCCAGATATATATATATATATACACATACATACACACATATAATACACAATCAAAAATACCTAGTGGCTTTACATATACTATTCTTCTACCAAGTGCTCCGTATTGCTCACGAAATATAATTTCATTTGGCATTTTTTAATCTGAACCACAGCAATCTTAGAATATTACATAGAAATTTGATATTTTCTAAATAACCAAACAATATAACAATCTGATGCGTAACTCAGCTGGCAATGAACATCATGCTCATTGTGCTGCCACCTGAGACAATGGCGGCGTGGTGGTGGTAGCAGCAGTGCTGTTCAGTCGGTAAAAAGAGTACCTGCTATTCAACTTGCACTCCATACAACCCTCACAGGCCCGAGTCATATAAAACCAACCAATAATTTTGGAACAGGAATGACGGTATGATCCAAGGATTGATTCTCCTTCCCTGCTGCAAACAGTTTTCTTTAACTCAAGCGGGTTATGTTCAAAAAGTAACGCCGTATTTCCCTCGGCTTCCCAATTCAAAAGTAGTGGAGAAGGGGGCTAGTTGTTATATTTTACTTTAAAAACCACTTATTTGCAGCAGCATCTCATGAGTCTCGTATCAATTGCTTCTCCCCTGTGCGCAGTTCTACCCAAGGTATGGTACTTGTAGCTTGTATATTACGTGAGCTAGGTTGATTTAAGTGTTTTTACTAGTAAAAAGTAAAATTTTTCTTCTGATTTTGAACTCACTTCCACGACCGCGTGATAAAAGCGAGTTCTTCAAAATTTCCTTAACTAAAGCTCTTTATATTAAGAGCAATGCGTGTACTTCGTTCTTCACTACAGTCGAATATTGACACTGCTTTGACTGTTAAATGAAAATGGCGTACAGTGGGGCCAGTTACACTGGGCAAGGGGCACCTTATTACAGTGTATCATCGTGACCCGTATCTTGCGTTTGCAAATGGCTACACTTTATTGTTTTATCATGAAAGATGGTACGAACGTACAAAAGGAAGACTATTAGAGGTAATACAAGTTTGGAAAAGTTTAAGTTAGCAGCTGATGAAGTTTCTTCTGGAAGAATCTCGTTAAGGCAAACTGCTAATATATGATGAAAATGTTTCATATGTTTGAAGTTAATTTCTGTAATTAATTGCTTAATGAAGGTCTGAATTGTTCCTTCTGTTTACTAATGCAGTGTGTTGTAACAACTCTCCCCTTCACTGTAACAACTAGCACCATAACAGGGCACATTGTTACAAATCACCTCTCTTAAATAAACAAGTTTTGTGATGAACCAAAATTTAATAGGCCTTTGAAAAAATGTTATTAATATAGCCAAATAGTAGTAGTACCTGAAGCCATAATTGTTAACTTTGTAAATTTTAAGAATAAATATACGAAAAATCGTAATTGAAAATTGTAAGAACTAGCCCCAGTCTCCCCTACATGGAAAAGAAGCGTCAAACCGTTATAAAGAGTCTTTCCTTACAACCTCAGCTCGAAGTCGCCATTTATGTTTGCATGCAATTTAAATCCAATCGTTGTAATAAAGTCAACAATTAAAAATATCGTCCCACAACCCTGATTGTTGGAGGCAGTAAGAATCCTGAAACGTCTGTCACCTTCTACAAGACTGTATGGTGGAATATCCCAAAAGGCTGTTATCTTCATACTCACAGCAATGAGAACCTGAAAGCCTTTCAGAATTAAAGTTTAGGAAAGGATTTCGAACTTCTACCAGACTACACGGCGCAACAACCCAGAAGACAGCCATCTTCAGACTCATCACCGTGATAAACTCAAAACCTACGATTTCGAAAGAAGATTAAATCTATGCTACCAGCTACAATATGGAGTCTAACAAAACGTTTGTTTATAAACAGGTCTATTCAAAACTATAAACTCTTAAGCGTGAGAAATAAACATTTATTTATTTCAGTTTCTGCTTAAGAAGTGCATCTTTCTGTAAAACAAAGCCGAAATAAAGCTCAAACGAGTAAGACGTTGAGCAAACATTTTCAGCTGAAACACAAGAAACATTCCCTCAGTAGACGCCAGTAAAATTTATTTAAAAAGGAATTGTACATGCCTATATTTATGAGGACAAAGGCATTGTTTTAAAAGTGAAAGATTTTTGGGAATGGACACAACTTTTAATACCTAGGGCGGACCGCTACAACAATTTTCAAGGAAGCATTTCGGGTCAAAGCAAACTTTGCTTCCAGAACCATTGGCTGCTTTCAGGCAACGACGGGAGTTCGCACACTGCCACAAAATAAAATGATTTTGTAACAAAACCAAGCTAGAAACCAAAATCAAGAGATTACATTTCACTGATTAAACTTGTATGTCGGGCTGGACATTTGTCTCTGGTTGCCCTCAAAACAAAGCAGATTAAATCAATAGTTCACCAATTGGTAAGAAGAAAGTAGTAACAACTGAACAATTGAAAACATTAATTCAAACATTCCTTATTACTTTAGATTTATTTTTAATTAATAATAACTCGGAAAGGATATTAATTATCGTTATTCCTCTCGTCAGAATTATTAATATTACTGTTATTATTATTCAGTTAAATGATCTCTCTTCTCTCTTTTTCCTTATTTTTGATCTTGTTTATTTAATATTTTTAATTGCTGTATTTCAGATGTTTTAGTATGAATTGCCTTTTTCTTTGTTTTATGCAATATATTCAAGGGTCATAGGGAAATAGGGTTCTAGGGTGTGGACTGTATTCAGCTGGTTCAAGATTGGGACTGGTGGCGGGCTCTTGTGAACACTATAATGAACCTTCGGGTGTCATCATAGGTGGAACATTTCTTTCGCTATCTGAGTGTAATATTAAGTTTCTCAAGAACATCTCTGTTCTGGAGTGAGTTATTGTTTTATTTTATTACGAAACCTCTTTTAAACATGTTCTGGGCAGGGAAAGGAGTCAGGGAGTGAGATGAAAGTTCTTACGACCCACTGGTTAAAAACTCTGGGCTGGAAGTCACTTCCGTTCGCCTATAGTATGTAGCACAAGAAACGGGGAGCGTGCCGGCTGCGATGAGGGACAGGTGGACGGAAGGTGAGCTTATCTTCGGTAACAGCAGATGGAGGAAATTCAATGTTACAGACTTGGTTTCCACGATGCGCAACAACACTCTCCAACACCTGGCTTTGAGGAATGCGCTGTCGAGTTGCAATCTGCAGCTGGCTAGGGGTCCCTTGCGCTTACGCACATTCTCAAATGTCTATAAAATATACGACTTATTGCTGTACTGTATACATCCTCTTCCAGTAGCTTGCTGAGACTTTGTTTCGGTGATTTTGTTTAAAAGACAACGAACGTTACACGTTACTACATGGATTCACATACCAACTGTGGTATACTCCAATGGAGTACAGACCTACACATTTCCCAAAAGCGTTATTTGCTATTTTGTGAACCTCACTGGCCTTGTTTTGTTTACTACCGACATCACACTATCATAAAACCACATTTTGACTCATTTTAGCTCATCGTAAAAGGCCTACTGATGGAAATTCAATCTAAGTCAGGGTGGTCCAACGATTTTCATGTCTGGAGCCAAGAATATTTTTCCCGTTTGAACCATTGACCAAGAAACCCCTCTGTATGAATAACTAACAGCCAATTTTCGCTGCCTTTAATAATACATATTCAGAAGTAGCAAATTGCCATAGTATATGGTCAAACATAAGCATTGTTGAAATGCGTCCAAATTTCTATAGAGCAACACATTATTTTAAACCTGCTTCTGCAACGGCTTGAATCTCATAATTTTTACCCGAACAACGTACATATTACGGCAGGGTTTTAAATTCAATAGCATGTATGGCACCTGTACATAAAGCACCAGACGAGACAAGAAAAGCTATTTTTTAATCCTTCATGAAGAAAATAAACGAGCAACTAACTACCTAACTAAATGGCTTAAGGAACCCGAAGGTTCATCACCGAACTAACCAAAGCCCTCCACTGGACCCTGTCCTGAACCAACAAAATCCAGTCTCCTTCAACTCCTATCTCCCACAGATCCCGCCTGATATTATCCTCCCATCTACGTCTAGGTCTCCCCAACGGTCTCTTTCCCTCAGGCTTCCAAACCAATACCCGGTGCACACCTCTTGTCCCATCCATGCGCGCTACATGCCCCGCCCATCTCATTCTTGGGGGAGGAGTACAGATTTTTAAGCTCATCATTATGCGGTTTTCTCCAGACCCCATCGTCTTCTCTCCTAGGCCCAAATATCCTCCTCAACACCCTATTCTCAAACACCTGAAATCTATGTTCCTCCCTCTGAGTGAGAGACCATGTTTCGCACCCATACAAAATAACAGGCAAAATTATTTTTTGTATACTTTAATCTTCAGGTTCTTAGAAATCAGACGGGAAGACAAAATATTTTGAACTGAGAAGCAGCAAGCATTTCTGGAATTTTGTCTCCTCCTAACTTCCTCATGAGTGTCATTTTCATTTGTTATTGTTGTTCCCAAATATTGAACTTTGTCACACTTTCAAAGGATTTATTTATTAGCCACCCTAAGATAATTCTGCCCGCCTGCCTGCTAACGAGATACTAACAAATATTTAATTTTTTTCTGAATTTACTTCTAGCCCCACCTGTCTACTAGCCTCTAGTAAAACTTCTGTGTTCCTCTTGATTGTATTTACATCGTCACCCAATGAATTAACATCATCAGCATATGCCAATAGCTGATATGTCCCATTCAATTGCAAACCCTCCTGCCTATCTTGGACTTTCCTAATGGCGTATTCTAACGCAAAGTTAAAGAGCAATGGAGATAAGGCATCTTATTGTTTCAGACCGTTCTTGATGGAAAATGACTCAAATAAATATTTACCTGTATAAATTTTGCAACAGGTTTCATTTAAGAACATTTTTATTAAACTCACTAGCTTCTTTAATAAACGAGCAACTAGAAACAAATAACACATACTTTCGCGTTCCTGGTTACAAGTGGTTTCGAGCCGAGTGTGGCCCGCGGGCAGCCAGTTGGATACACTGTTCTAAGTAACTGTCAATTGTAACTTTTTTCTACATAAGACTGGTTGAAGAGTCATCAAAACTGTTAGCAAAAGCTCTACCTATGCCGGAAATAGGATGAATGCGGGACTTATCTTGTATGCATTATGACATTTAGCGTACAAATTCGTTGTCTGCCGATTCGCACCCTATGACACGATCGATATTCATAATCTGCTGTACTTAGATAAGGAAACTGTCATTGTTCAAAGCTTTCAACACACTTTTCGTGCATGTCCCTTCATTGCTAGACAAGGGTGCGGTTTCTGTTTGTCAAAGTATTAAAATTAATATGATCGTTATTATGAGTTGTCTGCACGACTTACATAAAGTGAACATAATGCACGCATTATGTAAGAAAAATTGGAATATAATTCCACCCACATCATCCAAAACTCATCGATTAATAATCACCATGTAGTTGAGAAAAAGACAAAGATAAAATGTAACAGATTTCGATTAAATTTAGTATTGAGAAAAACACTAAAAGCAGTCGAGATAATTTAATTTTAAGTTCTATGGGTTAAATATTGCTCCGACTTGATCAGGCTGACCCAGAAATTAATCACAAGAAGAAACTAAACTATCGCCAAAGTGTAGAATCAGAAAAAAAATTGTAAATGAAGTTAATAATTTTGACCTCGCCGATATTGGAAAATAACCACGCATATACAATATGATACATTACTTTTGAATTGATTAATAATACTGAAGTATAGTGACAATGACTTCTGTGCTACATAGGCGGAAACCTTGTTCACAACCTCACACTCCATTTTTACTAGAAAACATCACCCAGGGCTTAAAGCATACAAATTTGCTCTATAGTCTCTTGGATAATATCGTTGGTAGAAATAATTATTTGGGTCAGAATCAGCTTTCACAAAAAACTTTAGAATTGTGTTATTTCCATAGCAACTCAACGGTTTAAAGCCACAGACATCCTTCTTTAAAAACGACAGGAAATGTTTCATTTTAGTTGCACTGTTTTGTAAGTTGGAAACAATGGGGATTCAGAACGAGATATCTCGTTGTCAGCGTTTAAAGCAGTGATTATCAAGTAGCGGCCCGCGTGCTGCATGCGGCTGGCCGTTGTGTTTTGTGTGGCCTGTATATGTTTTTGTAATGTTGTATCACTGTGTAATTAAAAAAAGGTATTTTTATTTAAAAAATAATTAATACAAGCAACAAATCAATAAACGTGTTAAACGATTATTGGTATGAGATTCTGTTCGCGATATTAAGTTAGTGGTATCTGTAATAAATTGCCATGAAGTTTTAATAAATCTTCGTAATTATAACCCAGCAGGTCACGTGTCTATAAGGAAGGGTGGATTTGGCTACAGTTCTTGAAAAGGTGAGAACTGCTGATATAAAAGTTCCGCCCAAGAAACACCTTTTGGTAAAGTCCACGCTGTCAGTAAAGTTAGGTTAGGTCCAGTTGACACTACCAACCCACCGAATTTAATATTAACTTCTTTATAAAATCGTTATTAATAATCTTGAACGAGTCTTAAAACGAACTTCACACTCTACATCAAACGTCTGAAATTGGCCAGCTGTATAAAAGAAGTTTTGTAATTTTTTTTTTGTAGCAAAGCGGGTTCTATTTTAATTTAAACTTACAAACGACAACCGGCTTCACGCAATGTTGTTGATGTGACCGGAAATAGGACTTTGTACTGTCTACGTGCGTGATGAATTTTTTCTAGGAACAATGGAGTTCACACAGGCGGCCTTGGAATTAACCTAATAGCTGAACTCTTACCATGAAGGGGGAGGGGGGGGGGGTTATTTAGTTATTTATGGCCATGGTTGTACTTTGCAGGTAAATACCAATGTAGTAATTATAACTGAATTGCGCATGAGTGAACTTGAAATATCTGCACTTGATTGCTTATTATGTTATTTAACAGCGTTGTTTCAACTGCGTGATTCTAATCAATGGAGTATTCTTTAAAGGTCTGTGGCAACGGTCGATTTATTATAAACCTATTCGTTTTGTGAACCAATAGCCACTAATTGTAAGTGGTATAGGATAAGCCCCTCCAAAATAAGTTTTGAGCCATTTATTAAGGAACTTGAGCCATTGTGCACTGTTTAAGTCGATTCAGCGGTGCACCAGTGAAAGTTTCTTTTATTCCGGAAACATTTTCTTCTTCATGATCGATGTATTACATTTGCTTGACTTGTTAGTGCGTTGTTCGCTTTGCGCAGTTACATGAGTGGACTACAAAATCAATGGCTTCAGATGAACGCCTTATTTGGTGATCCATTGCTGCCTGCGTGCGCGTGTTTCTTAATAACTCTTTATGGACTTCGTCTATATAATATGGTGCTTAGACACAAAGGCAAATTTACACCTGGCATTTTAATTATCATAGTGCACTGGTAAGTTGCCCAGCTGCGCGGAACGATTCCGCTATGGAAACAGTCTTATTATACGAGTAGAATCCGTCATGACATAGGAGGGCAAGACGTTCTGAAGCGCTTCCGGAGCTCCGAGTGTGATGTCCTACACAATGGACGCGACAGAATTCCAGACATTCCTTCCCACAGTTAGGCTGAACTTGCTCAATTACACGCGCAAGAAGAAAACGAATAATTGTCCCTCCCGTATAATTTGCATCCTTGCTGCCTCTCAAAGCAACGTTAAGTAAATTTTCTTTCCTTTGTTAGTATTTGTGACTATTGTATCCGAAAAGAAGCAACGGAAATTACAAAGTGAAGCAGAGCTTTGGAACTGATTTGATTTAAATGGTTTTAAAATTACAGGTTACTATAATTGTCATTCCAAACTTTACAATTAACCGCGGTTTGTTTTTCACATTTGAGCTCTTTCAGCAAAGTGCGTAAACTGAACAAACATTGTGCGTAGATTTTATCTATCCATCAGCTTACTAAATTGCATATCGGAAAATATTTTATGGATATCGGCGACTCCGAGAAGAAAGTAGAAATTGCTCGCTTCCGAATATGAAGCGGTAGTCCTGACAACTTGACAGCGATATTCGGGCCATTGGAGTGAGAGGCCCAGCTTCACACCCAGATAAAACATTCACAGTTCTGTATATTTTAATCTTTATATTTACAGAAAGGAAACAGGTAGATAAACATGATTTTGTACTGATTAATGGGACGCATTTTCTAAATTCAATCAGCTCCTAATTCCGCCATCATTTCAATTAGTTACGACCGTTCCGAGATGTCGTTTACTTCTGCGATATATTAAGGATATATTATTATCCTCGAAGAAACGAGGTTTAAATACCAGGGTGATGATTTACGTGTCCATGGATCGATTGAATCACACGTTATATTTAACGTTGCCGTTTCAACTACAGTGGTTACACAGTGCGTTCACCGACGAAGTTGAACGCAAGTCTCACCTCCCTGCTCCCGTCTGGAATTGAATGACTCACCGCCAAGCGCTACAAGGTTCAAGGCACACAAGTCAAGTATCACTCCATAAAACAATAAATTAAACTTACCTACATGATAAAAGCTATTACCGGGAGGCGAGAAATGACAGTTGCGTTCAACTTTGTCACTGAACTCACTGTACAACGTCGAATGTGATCGGAAATATTCATTTCGAAGTAGATGAAGTAGTTTATTTGAGGCGACTATCCTAACATTCGCCTGAACGGACTGAGGATAACCACGAAAGCAGGCCAAGATAAGAACTGGGCACGTCCTGAATACAAGCCCAGAGCTTTACCGCGACGCCAACTAGCTCAGTGACCCAGGAATAAATTCATTTTAACATTGCTTGATGTCCCGGTCTAGGCCTACTTAAAGATACCGTGAAAGAAGTATGGTAACAAAGGAACTCTGCTGGTAGAAATACTGATCTCGAGTCGAAAGTTAACTGCCTGGGATCGTTAAGTGAGTAATGTCACAATAATACGGCATAAAATTACCACCTATGAAGTAAACTTCCTTATATCGTTTTACAAGTATCTCCTCTGCCGTGCAGGCTCCCATATGTTGCGGTTTTGAAAGCGGTAATCGGGGCGTCACAACAGCTGCTCTTCATACGTGAAAAGAAAAAGAAATGCTCTAGCTCCTAATGCAGAGGCGATCGTTATTTTAGAATAGTTACAGAAGCATGCAAAGACATGTGTTCTAGTGAATTCTTTGCATTTAAAAGCTGAGTCTGAACTTTCGAAAATTGGTCTCAGTAACGTTCTTAGAAACACAAACTTCCCAAGATGCCATTTTGTTCTCAAACAACTGTCAAGGCAACAGCCCTGCAGTATGAACTACACAAACGGGTTAATTCACCAAGCAGTTCTGGAGACAGAACCGAAGCTGCCACGAGTTAGATTGGAGGAGGATATGTGATTTGGAATTTGGACAGTCACGGAAAATTCATTGAAACCAGGAGCAGGAAAATCTGTATGCATAACGACATTAAAAATGCACGCGATATTTTGATTAAACATCTAAAAGGAAGATATCACTTCTGAGAATTAGGAACAGATAAGAGGGTGATAATGTAATGTATTTAAGATAAATAATGTTTAAAGTTGTGGAATGAGTTGGATTTAACTATCTCAGTCCAACAGAGGATTTTTTTCAACGGTAATGGGCCTTTTGGTACCACCAAAGGCGGAAATTTCTTGAGCAGAAGAATACGTGTTAGCTTTTCGTAGAAAATTCTGTATTAAGTTAACAGCATTGCGTTTGCTTAGCTACTGTAAATTCGTACATATTTACAAAAACAGTGATGAAGAAAGCAGCCAATGGCATGCCTGGGAAACAAGATGGCTGGAATGTGAGGGCGGGATGCGGATTTATGGTTGAGTGCAATAGTAGTCTAATTAGAAGCCTTGAGGTCGTAGCAGACGATGTAAGATCGCTAGGAGCAGGCGGTGAAAAGCCTTGTGCCTGCTGACAAAGAATGACAGCCACAAAGGTCCTGCTACCATCCGACGGAAGAAGACACCTGTGTAATTGTCTGATAGGTAGCCTATAAGAACATCTTTGTCCTCATTTTATCATTGTCAGACCTTCTTAGGCATGATTGTTTGAAGCAAGCGCATAAACGTGCAATATGCAAACCAGTAAATTGGCTGACAAAATTTTACATTTTGCATTAGAAATCTTGCATTTCGTAAGATATTAGCCATGGCGTTCAGACTGACTTCGGGGTCACCAAGCTTCCCATTAAATGAGTTCCAGCGGCTCTTTCTCTGGAGTAAAGTGACAGGAACGTGTAGCTAGCCACTCACCTCCATCTAGTGCCGATTTTAAAAACACCTCAACTCCTCCAAACGTATTCATAACAGAGGGATAACTTTAACCTTAATACTACTTAATAATGATAATACAGACTGATGAGAGAAAAAGGAAGCTTTGTGAAGAGCCATGGCTGACAATCTATCCTCCTAATTAGTTCGTGTTCTTCCTCCTGAGGTCGCAGGTAGCGCGGCGCTTGGTCTCATCGAGTCTTGCGGAGTAGCGCTTCAGACGTTCGTGGTGTGTGTTGGTGGTTGCTGCGGTTAGACACTCCGTGGAAGCCGAGTGAGCATTGCTAACGTTGCATCTGACATCGCCAAAGAATACATGTACGAGATGCCAGTCGGCCTCGTCTTTAACATCAGCAGGTACATTTCTCTACATCATCAGTAAAAATTAAATAGTTTAATGAAAATAAGACGTGACTCCGTTTTAAATTCTTTATTGAGCGGCACAAGGTAACAATGTTTTGGAAAACAAGCTCCAAATAAGTAATTTATATAAATGTATGTTAAAATGTGTTCATATATGCTGAAGTGATTATGCTAACAAGCGTGTTTGCACAAATTGCATAAAATTAACGCGTAATGGGGATGTTCATTAAATGAGGTATTTTAGAGTCTATACTAAAAGTTAAATAAAAATCCGCAAGTCTTCACTTTTATTTGAATATGTTTCTGTGTACTGAGTACTTAATAAAATACAAATAAAAATGTTTCGACTCTACAAAGTGACATATAAGTGAGTTAACATTTTGTACCATTGTATTTTTATTTGCATCAAATGAAAAACAAGGCCAATGAGGTGTGTAAAATAGCTAAGAAAGCCATGAAAAAGGTGACCTACTTAGTCGGAGATCATTTTTTCACCCTTAATCCTTCTGAACAAAACGTCCGAAGTCATTTGCTAAACTAAACTAAATGAAAAGAAACTTCTCTTTTGGACCAAACCATTAAATCCTCTTTATTTTTCAAGTTGCATCTTCGGAACATTTTATTCATATGTTGGTAACATTGATGAGCAGTTGTAGCTCAGAATCCTAATTTTTTCAACAAATGTTAGCGTTAGTTAACCATACAGGATTTTATCAGAATCATAGAATTTCTGGAGTAGAAAGGTACAATAAAAGAATGTTCACCTTATCTGTTGGCATCACTGTCTAAGTGATGTGTTTTAAATTTCGTAATTTTCATGAGACTGCTCAGGGGGAACGAGAAAGATATGCAGGATTTTGATGAGGAAAATTTGGATAGTGAACCGAGGACAAACCTAGTATTAAAATTAATTCAAAGGAAATGGATTGCTATGATGTCTTAGACTGACTCAAGATAACATCAACTGACAACTTTGTTGAATCTTCGGATACAAAACTTGTATTTATTTATTTGTGGTTTATTTAACAACGCTATCCGTAGCTTAGACTTTATAACGTCGAATGTAGATTGATTAATGAATTGGAAATGATGCGAAAGGACGCAGTCATGGACTAATTTAAGGTATTTCACCGTTATTGGCCTGGAGGGAGAGTGGAGAAACCTCAATCAGAATACTTTGTTTCGGGACCGAGATTTGAACCAAGGGCCTCCTGAATGCGAAACAGAATTGGTAACCAATTGTCCGCGACGTACAAGTAGGCATTTTGAAGCGATTTGAGGTTCTCGCGGCGCTGAAGATAGACATGGCGTCTTCTGTATTGTGTTGCCGTGTGGATTTGTAGGGTGTATCAGTATTTAGGAGGGCTTCAGCCCTGAAGATTGATGCGGTATGTTCGCTAAAACAGCAAATCACTCATCTCGGGAGCCAGTAACAGGAAGAAGAGTGTTGTCAGGTTGAGGACTGTTTGGAAACTGCAGTTGCTTGTCCGGTTCTTCGTCCGGCTTCTGCCAGTCGTAACAATTCCTCTCGTCATTGCAACACAGGTTCAATGATCCGTGCCTGTTCTTACATGTCTTCCAGTAGGCAGACGACGCATTACGGGTGTTTATTTATAAACAGGATTGTATTAGAGATATTATTTTTGTATTATTCTAGTTTCTACAGACGAATTCGGGCCAATACTTTGAAATAGCCGATGACCAGTCCCCTACGAAACCCTCTTTGACACACTATTCAACCCATACCATTCAAAATTAAACAGCATCTGCAGTTGAAAGAGTTTGACTACATAACTCGTCAAGAAAATTACGGCAAAATTACTTTTGTTAGTGAGTAGTATAATGTTTACTAAATTTCATCTATCATATGCTTCTTGCCGCTAAACGTTGATCCCAGCTTTGGCATGCTGTTTTGTAGAGGTTTTCTTGTTTTATAAATTATAATTAAAGTTTCGGAATATCATTTTACGCGCAACTATTTTATCTATACTGTTGGATGTTACACATATAACGGTTCTCGTTCGTGGCACCATTTTATGATGTCCAGGCTCACCCGGCTGCAAGAGTGAGCCGTGAGATATCACGGAAGACGTATGAAACCAAAGACGAAAATATTAATGGTAGAACAAGCGGTGTCCGGCACGAACTGTACGGTCATATCCAAACATATCTCCCACTGCTGAAAGAAATAAAAATGAAGAAAAGGAATTCAAAAGCCATCACACAGGTATAGTGTTGATATGGCCGGATGACGTCTAAAAGCAATAAATCATTATTACGAACGACGTTGTTAAACCTTGGCGATATTAACCTTGCTGGGTGTGGCACCTCTGAACTTGCTGTTAAATGCACGCAGGGATTATATGCGCTTTATTCGAGGGCTGTACAAATCACGGTCACCAACAAGCTATATACAAAAATTTTCAATCTAAAGCATGGTAGGATGCTTCTCAGAAGCGAAGAATCAGAAACGGAGTTAAGACTGTTATATTTCCGCAAGATATCTCCGAGCTTCGTTGACCGTTATAATACACACGTTGTCGGCTAGCCAGCCGAGGTACGGGGAGAAAGAGGATGCGATAATCCACAAGGCGTCTTGCTACCCCTTTCCCGTTCCATCTTCCCTTCCCTTATTATTGCTGCAACATAGCCCAGGGTCGCAGATATTTTGCGCACAGGTTTCTTGAGAGAATGGCCCTACCTGATTCGAGAAGACATCATGACGGTGTGACTACTACATCTGGCGTAGAGGAAATAGTGCTATCCTGTTTAGGCCGGTTTACTTTAAAGTCCCTTTCTTTAAATTTGTTTTCGCGATTCCATTATTGTGTCATCCTTAAACAGGAGTTGTGTCAACCCAGCGTCCAACAAGATATCGGATCACATAGGCTGACATCTTGCTGCAAACCTCAGTGACGGTGAAGATGGCGGTCTTCTGGGTTTCAGTGCTAGTAGTCTGGTAGAAGTTCACCAGAATTTCAGAGGAGGCAGCAACTACCTCTGAAACGCTGGTAAAATTCTACGAGACTATATAGCGTTAGAACCCAGAAGACGGTCGTCTTCGTAACTCACCGTCAGAACTTCAAATTTTACTCAGAGAAGATAATTTCTTTAGAAAACCAAACACTCCGAGATCAACCCCCTCCAATGCAATATTATCCTCCTGAAATTCTGCATACTTCCGGGGCTGAATCCGGTTCTCCGCGTTAAAAAGAAGGTAAAGTTAAAGTTGATATGAAAAGAACTTCAAAAATATAAACATAGTTATTTATAATAACCTGTATTTAGCTTCCAGTTTGAGTGCATCGACTAAGCAAGAGGTACTCAAAGTGTGATATGTGGAAAACTAGTGATCCGTGAATATCATTCGGGCGGTTCGCGATACAAATGGTATTTAAAACATATCATATAAGAAGTGCCAAGTTGCTTGGACTAAATTAAGTACAACAACAAAAACTTTGTTACTTAAATCTTCAGCTTCTACAGCACAACGCATTACAATTGTTAAACGGGCACAGAAATAATTAAGCGGCCCGCCAAGATCTTCATAAATGTTCAAGTGGTCCGGGATAAACTTTTGCGAAGCACGGACTAGTGAATATAAACATTCCTTCAAAATTTCTTATGAAACATGTTGGATGTATTCAAAATTACAAATTTGGCTACAGTGCGAAATTTAGAGGCTACGTCTAACATCCTTGCGCAATGAAAATCCAGACCAGAAGACCTTTATGGGCAGGCATAACCATTAATTTGTATAATTAATAAAATATAACTCCTACTAACCTGTATGTATAGAACCATTTGAAAAAGTGATATATAATATTTCTGTTTCTTTCAGTGAGGGGCTCTATACGTGTCCTGAGAACACTTTATCATTGGATTATGCCAAGGTAAGATGTGTTTAATGACGTTTGCATTCACATTTGAACCCGCCATGTGCACAGTCATCCGTTTAATTTGTCAATTTGAGGTTATCTGCTTCTACTCCGAATATAATAACCAATGTCCATCACGCAGGATTTGAGGTTCTCACAGCGGCGAGTATAAAGATGGCTGTCTTCTAGGTTGTAGCGCCATGCTGCCTCCATCGCCTTGATGATGGAAGCAGTAAGTACTTCTGAAACATTGGTAAACGTCTACCAGACTACAATACGCTTTAACCCAGAGGACAACCCTCTTCAATGTCCGTCACGCTTGACTCGACGAGTGAGCAGTTCGTACATACGGAAAAAACTGAAATTAATTTCTAACTGTGGCGACTCTGGTAGCAAGAAACGCAAATGAGGTTGTGGTGGCCCCTGAGCCTGGCAAAGTCTGCGCTGGCACGAATCTGGTTTCAGTCGCAGTGAAAATTGTTCACGTTTAAATTAATTTATAAATACGTTACAATGTTGTACTTTCAATACGGTTTGCAAAACAAATGCTGCAATAAATGTTATTACTGTTCAAACTACAGAAATTTCATTCCCGTCAACTTCGACGGATCATACGCTGCTCTAGTTTAAACATAAAGACCATATGTGGGCGGCTTTGTTTATGCCACACTATTTAACATTTTAAACAAGTGATCATGTCCATGAAAATCTGTACGAACACCGGGGCCCACCACCAAGTTATTATTTTTAACTTGGTATCCGGTTTGAATACCAGTCAGGGAACAGATATGGCTAAGGATTTTCGTGATATTTTTAGAATAATCCATGATTATGTTCCCGTAAGTTTCAACGCTGTCTAACCTCTTCAGCTGAAAGAGTATCGTCAAATAATCTAGGAATCCAGTCACAATGACTCTCATCGCATTCGTCTCTCTACCTAACCTGTAAAAGTGTAGTCAAATAACGTGAAAATTAGACACAATAAAATCTATTACTTCACAGCGTCTGCAGTTGAAGCAGTGGTGTTAAAAAAATAACTCCATGGAGCAAAGTCCTTCTTGAGAAGCTGATAGTCGTTCAATTAGTAAGGAAATCCCTGTTTTTTTTATGGAACTCGAATGCCAGACACTGGCTCTTATCCTATGCAAGACGAATCCAGTTCACAAATTTTCATATTCTATGTATTTAAGATTCATTTTAATATTATTCTCCGATCCCTTCAGATTTTCAAGTAGAACTTTGTATGCATTTCTCATCTCTTCCATGCGTACTACACACCCAAGCCGGCTCATTGTCACCCTAATAATATTTGCAGAACACAACTTTTTCATGACAATCCTCATTATGCAGTTTTATCCAGCCTCCCGTCACTTCTCCCAAATACGTCCAAATATTCTCCACCGCACCCGTTCTCAAACACCCTCAATATGTATTCTTTCCTCAGGATAAAAGGTCAGACCTTTGTAGCTGATAAAATGTCGCTAAATAATCAACGACAGTACGCTATGGAACACTTGTTTTAGCCGGGGCTACCGCGTGTTTGACGTTTCCATCAGACTCCGGTTCTGCTGTGTAGTGCGCAAGAACTTGTTCAATTGTAGTTATTTATTTAACACCACGCTGTGTATGTGTTTAACGGGAGCAACAGTCAACAAGACTGCGTCTCGCCTCAAGAATTTGATCTTGATGGCGGAAGTACAATGCGTTTAAAATACAATGTATCTGCCTGTACTTTAAAATTTTGCTGGCTTGGCTGACTGCAGCCTACATCACTGCCGGTAAATGTAACGTTTTGAACGGGATTTCTTTATTTCTTTCGTTCTTCCTTTTGTTCTGTCCTTCGGTCAGTTTCTTTCTTCCCTCTCTCTATTGCTCGTTCATTGTTTCTTTTATTCCTTCATGCGTGTTACCATTTTCACTGTCAAATGTGATAAGAAAATAACCGCGCAATCCTAACTTCAACTGTTAAACTGATAACGGTAGAGGTGGAAGCAATCGTGGCCTATTTTAAGACATTGTCTAGGCCATCGCCTGGACAGACAGAGGAATACGACGAAAATCTTGTAAGGATAACCGATTTCCCGCAGCGATTTGAACTGGATTCATCCATAATGAGAATGTGACAATTTACCGTTGTGCTAAGTTGATCTGTTTATGATATGTAAATAATAATCGCGTTTGGCGCGCCGGGGGACGCAGGAGGACTGTGCTGCTTAAAGTTTTGGCATCTGTATGTATCCCGATGTTCTGTGTTGGCGTACGTGTCCCTGTTCCTCTTCGGGGTTAAAAATCGTCTAGCGTTTCTGTCTGTTGCCATCCCACGAATAACAATAACTTAAAGGTTTGCTGCAAAAAGGATGTAACTTCATAAAACATATGTTACCGTTTTATTTAGGAAATGACGCCAAAATTTGTTACTAAAATAATGAGAGCTCAGTTAAGTAAGGTATCTGAAAACGTAATTAACACAAATTTGCACGAATTTTTACTTGTTTCCGTTTCCTACATATTTATAAAATTAGATCTACATCATTTTTGCGCTAAACCCTTGCGCCGTGCAAGCTGAATATGAATTTAGTTGAATGGTATGCAGTGGATTCCTTACAGACTTGCAAGTTCTTTGTGAACATATCTATATGCTTCTGTATTTATTTTATAAGACTTCATCTTAAGTGGAATGTGTCACGTTTTCCTTATTGTCCAGAGGTGAAAGATGGAAAGTAATGAGTATTTGCATTTAAGGATCTCCTCAATTGCATAAAGAGGGCAACACACAGAGATGAAGTAGGGTCCTGTCACTATGAGATCCCCTTGAAAGATCCTTTTAAATCGTTTTCAGATCATCTTTGTCCTTTTGTAAGGTCTGGAATAATATCCTATTACATTTTAATATATTCTTTTCAAAATAATGAAAGAGATTTGCTTTGAAACTTGAGTTTGGAGGTGACATAACCTCTGAACACAAAATTCCTCAGACTGATTGTATGCTAGCCATGACTGCATAGACTTCTACAAAACTTGAGACTTGTAGAAGAGTACATATAGAGTTTCACGCTTTCTTAATATCGGAACTAGATGGGAGATCAGTGGCTACCTTTACACTCCGGCATCATAAACCGTAGAATTCCGTCCGTATCTATTGAAGAGAGGATTCCTGGAGCCGCAAGTATTACTGTAAACGTGATAAATGAAAAGACTCTAACTTGCCTAACCTTTTCATAAAATTGAAATTGTGGGTATGTATGCACGTATGCATGTTTGCTTATAGCGTAAGAACTGATATGCCGATTTGCACTAAATATGTCGTGTTTATACCTTAATAGCATAACTCAATTTCAGAAAGGTTAAAACTTTGGAAAGTGTTTTGGTTTCGAGTCCCTTTGACGGCGATTTCTACAGTTCGTAATCTAAGCACGATGGAAGAACGGCGCTAAGACGAAAGTTGTTTGTTTAAAAAGGATATGGGCTACAACTCCGAAAAATCTGTCCTAGGTTTGAGTCTCCGTGAAGATAGGTCTGTAGCTTGTTAACTAAGTATGGCAGAAGAATGGAACAAAGAATTAAATTGTTTGCTCTGACGGGGAGATTACAGGAGCGAAGGTTACAAAACCCGAAAACTGTTCTGGGTTCAAGTACCAGTGAAGATGTTGGTTTCTTTTAGTAATAATTTATGATAATTCAACGATACACATCGAATGATAAGGCCTGTGATAAGCTTTCGGGTAACAAAATTGAGTAGAAATGTAAGCATTTATAGAGCTTCCCCACAGTAACAGTGTTAGTATCGCTACTGACTAAGGCTTACTGTGAATTAGCAACCTTTGAACTACAAGGATTAAAGATGGGCGGAAAGAAACACCCAGATGCGTTTTATACTTCCAGATGACAACAGGTCCATCACACTAGCTCCAATTTTAAGTTAATGTACAAAGATTGGATTACATAGCCGATTATCACTACCACATTAATTAGTTCTCCTTGCGTTTTGTTAAATGTATTCTATATTACATAAAAAAATCATGCAAAAGTTTAAAATTACAAAATTCTTTTGAGAAAACTGATACAATTTAATAATAGCCAGCCTCGTGTAAAGTAGGTGAAAAATTAGATCAATACAGACTAAATTTAAATGTATCTAATGTTTAGTGAACTGACAACAACAAAAAACTTTAAAAAAGTAAATTTGAACCGTACATTTTCTCCTGCTTCAACTGCAAGGCCTTAAACCTGCCCATCTGCATAGGAATCACGCCATTGAAGAATAACGAAGGCAAATCTCTACGCTAACCTCAGAACAATGGAGATTAATAATCCGGTTCACGCTGCAGACGATTTCCCACAACAAATGCTACTCCACTATCTACTGGACAACACGCTAGACGTGGCAGCAAAGTAATAACTGTTGTCTTCGTCGGGAACAGAATTCCGACAGCCAGTTTCACTACCGACTGAGCTATCACGGCTAACATTACAGGAAAGAAGTGAAAATCAGAATCCAGAGTGGCCGAAATGTTCCTTATTGCGAAGTGGGGATCCGAGAAGTTGTGATATACCGACAGATTAAGATCATAGCCGTAGGTAACGTGGCAATGTACTGCGTGCCAGCAGGTCGAGTAGCTGAGTACACAGCCATAGCGAGTAATGTGGTCCGAGAACAGGACTTTCCTGTTGTAAGTCATCCTCCTGCCGCAGCCGTCGTCACGATGGCGGTAGGGCAAGGTCAAGGGCAAGATATTATTATGCCCTGTCCTTAGCAATTTCATAGGGAAAAGTGAATACCTGTGATGACATCCTGCGACAACGGAACACTACGGAAATGGACGAAAGACGGTGGCAGTACGTTCTGAATGCCCATTGTTTCGTGACAAAGAACTTTATCGAATTAAACAGAAGAATAAATTAGTTTTGTGCGTTGTTTGTATAAAGCACATATAATTAATTTGTAATAGGGATGTCGGTTTTATTCATCTACATGTTTAGTTTCTGAATTAACTTCACTGATGTTGGTGCAATTTGGGGCCCACGCTGTAGGTTATTGGGCGAATTTGATTCTGGTACACGTCGGCCGATTATAACATTACTTTATACGAAGAACTCACTAAAATGTATTTGTTGTCTGCTGCAGGATCAGTTTTTTTTAAAAAAGAAGTGCTCTGAAAACACGTAGACGGCGTGCTTAGGGCCTACTGCACTTAACGGCTGTTCCATTCTGCTCCTTGATACGAAGCCCAACGATTCGCTATTGTATGGAAGCCAAATTTTTTAGACTCACGATTTTTCCCTGATCGCTATGGCATCGTCAGATCTCTTCACCTTCGTTATTAATTTGAATTCTGCATAAAATAAATAAAAGGGACGCCGGATCAAATCTGTGGTGTAGGGTGTATGGAGGTCGACCGCCATGCGGTTTCTAGTAAGATATTCCTGCACAAAACACAGTGAGCACGAGTATTTTCGTGTGTAGTGGTGGAGAAGCCACTCTCCAGTGCATCATTTCTCAGGATGATTTTCCTCACATCTTACCGCAGTCACCACAGAACCTTTGCGTCAGAGTTTCTCCTGCAAGACATTCCCATCAATAATTCAATTCGCAGTCTCTTCCCACAGGAACGAACTTGTCTGGTCTTCGTTGGGTGCAACAGTGATGCAGTTTTAATTGTAAAGACAAACGTAGTTTAAGGCCAAGGCACGCCTACTTCACACTCGGGGGTCCTGGGTTCGAACATCGCCGCGGAGACCGGCTACCCTGACGGTTGTTGTTCTCAGTCCCTCTGGGAAAGAGCCGGAGCCATGACCGCTTAATTTCTCATAATTTCAAATTCATTATTTGTCATTTTATCGTTTGACGCTATAATAATCTGAGCTACTGACAGCGTCGTTAAACAACAAGAAGTTATTATAAATATAAGAATAAATAAACACCCCCCCTCTTATGACCTTTGAAAACTATTCTTCTCTCAAAAATATGACAGAACTTCCTCGTAGTTTTCAGTAGTAGTTTCGTGTAGGTTCAAAATTTGACACACACATATGCCAGTTCTTCAAAATCTGCAATTTATTGAAAAAAACAACAGAAATTTCAGATAACTTTACACACTACGGTACCTCATTTCAAGACTCATCACTTCTGAATGGCACGTCCTATGGGTTTGAAATTAACGGCAAATGATTCAGCAGATCGTATTCCACAGTCATACACTACATGATCATTCTACGGCTCAGAATCCATAAAAACCAGAAGAAACCCCAGTCAGGATAGTTGGTCTCCTATCGGAATTCGAACCGTTAACCTCCATTACAGGAGCGACATTCACTGCACCGCAAGGCGCGGAGGGGACATGAGAAGAGAAACGAAAAGAGATGCATTGTTCTAGACATTCCTCTTTATAACATGTGAGAGCTCAAAGTACAGTAAGTATATCGACCTCACAAACGCCACAAAATAACCTTACGACCCTAAGCCACGCACAGACGAGAGTGCGTAACTACTGATATGGCTTGCAGCTGTAAATAACACTTTACATCAGGCCGTGCAGGAAGTCCACCAATTTAATTAACTAACCAACAAAATAAATTCAGTTGGGTTGGCCTAACTCAGTATTACCAATTAAACTGATCAATTAATGCCTAAGTAACTAACCAGTCTTCTGATTAACTATAACTACTTTAGAAACAACTTTACTAAACTAACTGCCTGAATACATATGACTACCTAACTGAATAACAACTCAACCAACCAAAGCAGGTATCTGTCTGTTTGTTTGGCTGATAAATAATTAATATCAAAATAACTGGCTACCCCCCCCCCCCCCCCCAATGGTATAGCATCTTCTATCGACAATAAAACAATTTTTATGATGATCAGAAATATCGCAAGGCTCATCATAGTCATCGCTAAAGCTGAGCCAGTTCAGTCCAGTTCGCATCTTCACAGCATCCTTTCCCTACGATTAATTAAACATTATCTTGCCCGCTTTTGAATCCCAAGTAATCTGTTACTATGAGGTTTTCCAACAAAAATATTATGTACACTTCCCATTTTTGACATGTGACATACGAGTACAAGTCTGGCCCATGATTAGGTGAAACATAGTATGGACAGTTGGCAGATAGTCATATGCAGAAACTGAAATGTTTCCTGTATTACTAAACGAGGACCTGCCAACTCGTACTTGCGCCACGTAAATCTGAATGAGACATGGGGATCATGAATAGTGGTCCTAAAATATGATACATGTTGGGAAGAAGCTAGCTCATGGCCGCTTTGGGAATACATAAAATGTGATCTTAATTAGCGGAATCTGGATCTTGTCAGGTTTTGTCCAAGTGTAGGGGCGTGTAGACCTATATATAGGCACAAACACACACGACAGTAGACTGGATATAAACAAAGGGGAAGTTCATCTGGAATTGCCATGTGGTGTAAGTCATTTACATTTGTACTCCACGTTTCTTGAATATCTTTCGTCATCTTTCGTCTAGAAACCAAAAGCAAACTTCATTCTTCGTGTACTCGTACATCTATAGACGTACATGGGTGTCCGCCCAAATGTGTGTGTATGCTACACTAGTGCCAGTTGTAAAACAACGCAGTGAAAATAAATTTGCGAGAAAATAATACAGAACAGAAATGTGAGTGAACTAAAGAGACCAAACGTCGCAGTTAAGTGGTTAGTATTCCAGCGTAGTTTTCGGGAAGTCACAGGATCACATTTCGGCTCAGAGACCGGCTATCCTGGTTTATCGTGGTTTTACTCAGGCTCCCTACCCAAATGCCAGGATAGAATGTTAAATTAAGCCACGACCGCTTCTTTCCTCTCCCTTTGTAATTTACTATTTATTGATCATCCTACCATTCAATGGTACTAATTTTAGCTGGAGACAGCGTTATTAAATAAATAGGGAATTGGAGAACTCTTTTGATATAAATATAATCACACAAGTCGCCATAAATAAAGGGAAGAAAGAGAGATAGTGAGAGTACATATATTGATTAATTTGAGGTTTTCACTGCGGTAAGTCCGAAGGTCCTTGCTGCTTCCATCATCAGGGCGATGAGCAAGGGCCTCTGAAACGTTGGTAAACTTCTACCAGACTACACGGCGCTACAACCCACAGACTGGTGTCTTCAATATTACTTATTTATTAATTTATTTGTTTATTTCGTGTGTATCATCTGCAGAGTTAATGCGGCATCAGATGAGATAAAAATTACTAGGTATGGTGAAATGCAAATGATGGATGCGAAAGGGACAGTGTTATCGCTGCAGCATTCGAATTGATTGAAGGTCTGAGTAAAAGTCAGAAATATTCCCTTACGGTGTCCGACGTTCTAAACACGTACATCTAACTCCAGATGATGCCGTTGAGCTATTTTCATTTACTGAACAGTAAAAGTCACAATTTGCTCATTCACAAAACAGTTCTTACATACATGTACGCGCTCCACAAATTTCATATTTATATCGAACTGCTACATACGTTAACGCAAACCCCTGCAAACATTTGTTTCGATTATAGGTACTACGATTGTGTCGGAGAAGTTGCCGAAGTGTAAGGCGTGAATCCTATCATTCTACCTCTCGGAAAATGGTTTGGCTTAATGTTAAAATTTTAGTGGCCACCCGAGTGCCAAGTGAGGGTTGTCTTTCGGAAAAATATAGAAGGGAGAAACAAAGGTTTGATATATCGCAGTACAGATGGTTGTTGCACATGTGTTCGAACAAATGTTACAAGGCAGCAAGACACAAAGCAACCGCAGAAAGAAAGCCTTCCCCACTATCGAAGAACGTCCGGTTCCTGAGCCATCTGTCGGTCACGAGACGATAGCGGTCAGCTGCTCGCTTGTGTAACGTTCATTGAGGAGAGGCCAAAAGCGTGGCGTCACTGGGCAAGAGATGTCAGTGCCACGAGAGGCTTGAAGCAGGAAGGAGTTCGTTCATCGTGGCTCCATGCTCCCGGGATGCTGTGTGCTACACGTGTGCGAAGGTAGTGTGACAAAGCATACGAAAAACTTCGCACATTCGGTCTAGTGACGTCAACAGTGAATCGGTACATCATTGTGTTTCATGCGTGTGTTAAACTTGAACAAATATTATCTATTTTGTCAGTGGTGTAATAACTCAGGAGCTCAACTTAATGATATTTAAACATTCGATTTTCATTCCTGAGAAAACACGTCTCATTTGTGTTACTATCAGTAATTAGAAGGTGTTTAAAAATATAATTGCTTGTTACATGAACCAAACGAACTCCATAAATAAACACCGTGATTTGAATATTTAGTTGACACTTAACACGCGCTTAATATTGTTATTACTCTCCTATAAAAGGTTAAGAATTGTAGAAGTATTACGTAATCACGTTTTTGTTTGGTATTCAATCTGTGCAGGTAGAAGAATAATAAGCAACCGTATCCAACAGACTTCGATTACAATAACAAAAGTGTGGGTGTATGTCGAGAATTATTCAGAAGCAGGAAATTTCATTTTATTTGCTTGCAAAGAGTTACTTTTCGAGAAAGATTTAAGAAGATTGAAAGCAAACAAAGTTTTATGCGAACAAGATTTATTTTAAAATCACTGGTCAGCTGGTAAATTATCCTACCAGCATGATTCTGTGACCAGTTCTATGGGCACATAGATACTTAAATTCTAATCTGAGCAAAGCTTTCCCGATGGGCTGACTCATCCATGGGTTTTGCATTTGTATTCCTTGAATATCCGGTTTACTGCTGTTCGTAACATTCTCTTTCGTTAACGACGTGGACTGTTGCCTGTGCATGTTTGTACATGTCCCGAATAGCCATCAAGGTTGATGCGCGTTGTTACCTGCGAAGCTGCTCATTCGATAGACAAAATCTACGTTTTCGCGAACTTTCAGTAATGAACAAAGAATTTTGACTTACAAGGAAACTTATATTCTGCAAGATTATAATAGTGCTGAACGGGAAGTGTGTTAATAGTGAACAGCAACAACAGTGATAAGAAAAGCATTATTGTTGAAAGAGCAACAGTAAGTTAGTTATAACCGCATTCTTGATTAGACAAAAACTGGAAGAACTGAATTTTACAACAAGCAACAATAAGTTGAAAAATAAACATTTTTTGATCAGCGTAGAAGTGTTGGAAGGAGAAACGCATTACTGTGGACTGAGCTGGAAGAAGCGATCGCATTGTTCCCGAACTCTCAGATGGAACATATTGTGACCATATTGCTGCAGCTGGTGGTTCTCGTGACGAGGGAAAAAAGGGACAAGATATACCCCAACTGAACAGATGTCGCTGTGGCTGGCTGTGTGTAGGGTAGGGAAGATTTGGGAATAGGATACTTTCCTTTGGTAGATAATAAGAATTTGATGCTGAGGGTAATTGACGGAGAGCTATAAACGATTTATACACAAAGAAATAAGGAGGACGTAATCAGAAATAAAAAAAGACTGGTGCCGAAATATCACGGTCAAAGTATTAGCTAGCACTTGTGATTGTGGTTTATGTTGGATCGTGCCAGAATGGTTCGTAGCCTGGCCCAGTGGACCAAGACACTGAGCTTCCCAGCTCGCATCTCCCCACAAAAACATCAGCAGCACCAAGTAACGTCACCACAGAGCGAATGTACCGTCATCAACACGTCTGCTATCCCCGTTAACACGGTAGACGTAAGTAATCGCATTACAATGTTTCCAAGAGTTCCATGGGGAGATTTTTTATAATGGCGAATTACGTCACGGAATCCGGCCTGAAATATATCTTAATTAGATAAAACCTGCTTAAAAATGAATTGAAAGGGACAAAATCATATTTTCGTTTGATGTTTCGGTTTCACACAGGCATCAGTACTTAATTTTTCACAAAGAACATTGCGCAGTGCATACTTCATGTTTATTGAAACCACGGCTGTATTGTGGTGCGCTTTTCCCTTTCTTTGTTGACGGTGTAGTTTAATTTCTTATCTTTAGCAGGAGTGTTCCTTCTCAGATAGCTCCAGAAAGCAGCAGTAACGGTAAATGTTATTATTTAAACAGAAAACAAATGTTGTCGCGGGCCTTTCCCCCCCCTTCATTTCCGTACATTCGTTTCTTAGAAGAAACTTCAGATTCATTTTTGCTTGAAATTCTCGGGACCGATGAAAATTTCTTTTCATGGCAGGGTTAAGTTTAATCCATTTTAAACAGGTTTTATGTACAGTGTATTCCTGTTAATTGGGACACATCGGGACTAGAACACTTTGGCACAATTAAGTGGCTGCCCCAATTATGCGAAGTCCCACGTAAAGTGTTAAAAAGGTTTGTTCTTTAAGATTTGTCCCAAATAAACGGCTATCTCGATTAACCGATGGCCCAATTAACCGGAATCTACTTTATTAAAATAGAGAAAGTTTATATTTTCTCAGGCAGTCCTTCCTTCTCCTATGTAAACAGTACAATACTCCAATCTTTTGAATGCCATAATATTTGCATTGTACTAGTAGAGATGATGGGTTAATAACGGAAAACAGAAACAAAAGGGTTTCTTTTAATTACATTTACTAATGAAAGTACAGGCTGTCCCGTAGCAGTTTCATGCACTATATATGTAAAAACAATTACCCACCAAGGTTCTGATTCTCCCAGGGGAGTCATTACATCAAGTAAAATGAGATGGCATCTCCAGAGGGGTATGAAAATAAGCATACAGAATTCAGATTTGAAAACCGCGTGAAAAGAGAGTACTTGTAGACGTGATATAGACAGGAAATTACTATTGAAACACACTTTAGAAACTCCCTGTAGGCTGTGAAGATGCAGACTTGGTTTCTGGTTTCAACTTGTATAGCTTAAGACCTAATGGCAGGGTTTTCTGATGCGGGTGGAAAAGAGATTCTGGGTTAAATAACTACAGGAAATTTCTTGATCAGCAGAATAAAAGAATGCTCAAGGGTGGTCCAGCACCTGGGGGGGGGGGTGAAAACTCTAACATTGTTTATGAAACTTTGAAAGAAGTTTGATTGCGAAGGCTCCCACTTGGAAGACCGAGGACACGGGAAGATAATATTAAAATCGATAAGAATTAAAATACATTTTAGGTTAAACTGATATAAACTGGCTTGGGACTTGATAGGATCCTATGGCGGACTATTGTCAGCAGCTGCCATCTTTATAAATATTTAATTTTAAAAGTCACAAGGATTCGTCTGTCAGATTTAGGTTCACACGGCGACGGGTCTTCCGGGACATTGCGACGTGTGGTCTGGTGGATACTGACCGACGTTTCAGAGATGCTTATTGCCTCCATGAACAAGGACTCATCGCCTGGCCGATGGAGGCAGTAAGCACCACTGAAAACGTATGCTAATAGCTATCTACCAGACTGCACGTCACAACATCCCATAAGACGACCATTTTCAATAAGATATGCCCCTCTACACTCATAGCGGGACTTGTTAGTACGACATCGTTGATACGGAAAACCGCCACTGTAAATGACCCTGAGCCAGTGCCGTCCACCTCCCAACCTCAAAATGCACTTCGTCATTTACTTGACACTTTTTCGATGTTTCTTCACCAGAATCAACGAGTAAAATTTTGTGGACTTGAAATCACAAACTCTTCGGCCCGTCTTTAAATATTGCAGTGACTTGGTTTAGGAGTCGTCGTAAGAGTGGACTTTCATTATCGCGTGGTAACGCGTCAGCTCCGCCGTATCGCAACGTCGCAGATTTCTCTGATGGGCCGGAAATGCAGAAACAACTTTGTGGCTAGTTTCTACTTGTCCTGAAGTTTCACTTGTTCACTGAGTGCAATTCCTCTTTCGTGGTAATGTGTGGGCGAAGCGGCATTCTTTAAGACGCGAGCTGCCATGTTTCGTGATTTAATTAAGCGTACCCACACTCCAAACACTTGGATTAAAAGAGCAGATGAGGTTAAGTGCCTGCATATTTACGAAATTCAAATACGAACAAAAATATTGATGAGACAAAAATATATTCCAGTTTAATTTTAATTTATTGCTAAGTTCTTAAAATGGACGCAGAATAGGGAGGTATGTATGTTCGCACATTTCATATCCGGAAAGAACAAACGGATTTCGATTGGTGTTTGAGTCCAGACAAAAAGTTCAGATTGCAGTCCTCTGGGTTGCAGTTAACCAAACTTCCGGAGAAACATATCCTATACTTCCATCTGCAGGGTATTAATTATGGTTTGTATTACATCGCTTATTGTATTCATATTACATTGTCACATTCTGCATTGTTTAAGTGCAGCTCGTATCGAAATTCACAGCTTTTTTCATCAACGGTTCATGGTACAAATATTTGCGAATGGTATAAAATATAGATCCCATTGAGACCTACAACTTTCGTTTGAAATATTCTTCGGTACGATGCTTATTTAACGAAATATAAGAAATACATCACGCTATGTGCATAGTGATTAGATTTGCAACATATCATTTGAATCTGCAATAATAACTTTGTCTCAGCAGTAAATTAACTTCAAGGCCAATGAGAAAAGAGGAATCGTAGAGAACGCATTTGCAAATCATGTGTACTCCACTGACATATATATGCTATATTGTGTCACTCTTGTGCATACAATAAAACTAATATACCGTAGTACCAACTTAAAAAAATTGTTTATATTACATCGATTGAATTGTTAATAGGATTTGAGGTTTTCGCGGCTGTGAGTCATGATGGAGACAACAAGGACATCTGAAATGTCTGTAAATTCCTACCAGACTACACAGCGCAACAACCCTGAATATAGCCACCTTGAATTGAGTTGTTTTAATAAGGACATTTTTATAGATGCGTTTTGTATCGCAGTTCATTTTTCGGTGCAGTTCACCTTTAATTCACCAAGAAACTCGAAATATGTATTTCTACAACCCTTAATTTATTTATTATTAGAAACCTGCCAAACGTTTCCTTGAATTTCTAATAATAATAACGTCCGTTGCAGTCTTCTGCGCAGATAACACAAATAAGACAATGAACGAGTGGATACTAACAATGTTCATCATCGTCATCAAATTTCTGCATCCCTGCGTTCCTCATGTCAATCAAATTCATCAGTCACAGTCGTGACAATCGTTAAACGAACAACCAGTGCACAGTAAAACTTGTATAAAAGGGAACCTATTTTTATAGCGAAATTCTCTGTCTCAATGCAGAGTGAAAACTAACGTAAAGTTACCTTTATAATAAATGGAAATGAAACAATAATGGATAAAAGTCCTCAAGAATATTTACTGTTTTATGTTCATACGTTTCTTTTCCGTGAATTCATATGAGAAGGAACATTTCCTGTCACAGACAGAATATGTGCTGAGTACTTTATTGTGCAGGTAGAAGTGAAAAGCGGAACGGAAGAAAACGAGTGAGGAAACAAAGGGAGAAAGGAACAAAGTAAGCAAATTGATGGAATCAGTAATAATGTGCGTAGTTTACACATAAATTTCTGACTTTTGATTCTGACCAAAATAAATGGGATATGTACTGTAAGATGCTTATTTTATCAACAAAACGTAAACATGCTTGTGATTATGTTATAAGTATGCTTTAGTATAATTTATGTCTAGTTTTCTATATCTCTTTTAGATTTGTCAGTGGTTAACAGGTAGTATGCGCAGTTTTCAGCCGCTGTGCAATGTCTCAGTCGGATTCCCTGCACTGAAAATGTGCAAGTTAATGGTTTATAAGGAAGGGAATGCGACTACTACATCCGTTAGGCTACATCTTGCAGCCAACAGGTCCGTACATGCAGCTTGCGACCTTGCAAGGCGTTGCTAGGAAGAACACCGGATTCTGTGTCTGATTGTATAAATATCCAGTTTTACAAACCGAATCAGTCCCACGAAACGAGATGACCGTAACATGTTAGGCCATTCAATTGTTTTCCGAAGATGTGCCAACCGCTGATTTTACCAACACGCATGGAAATGAAAACTATTTCAAAATTTAAACCGGAAAACTTGAAACGAAGTAGCTGCCCAGTTGGAGAATAATAAAATGGACCTGGGATAAATTGGGTATGAAGAGGATTGATGTCTTCTGGATTGTTGCGCCGTGTAGTCTGGTAGATGTCCATCAACGTTTCGGAGGTCATGCTGCCTCCGTCATCAGGGTGATGACGCGGCGCAACAACCCAGAAGACAGCAATCTTCAGACTCGCCGCTGTGGAAACACTATATCTTACGGGGCATGAAGATAAGCCAGATTTAAGTGGCTTGTGTTCGTTTAATGGTGGACTTTTGTGAACACTGGAGACGAGTCTTCAGGTTCTATAATAGCGGGAGATTTCTTAACCAGCTTTCAAGAAAGACTGCACCATGGGGACTTTCCATACTTAAATGAGGCGAAGAATTGTGTAAAACTGTTCACTTCCGCAGTTGAGACACTGCACGTTCATTGTATTGAACATCTGGTGATGTACGAGGAGCGTGTTTATTCTTTACCAACATTGAAGGAAATGGGGGGAAAAACAGATTGAAGTAACTCCATAGTCCTGTAAAGATGGTCATGAATTAAATAGAAATAACGCACACATCTCAAGGGGATAATAATTCCTGTCACACTCATGCGAGACCTGTCGTTCCACTCTGCAGTGTCCCTGGTTCTTCGAACGTGGCTTCAATTTTCCACCCGCTTTACGTCGTCAGTAGGAAAAAGCGAAGTAAGGCCGGGAGATCGAGATCACCGCTATTTTTTCGAACTTCCTCTTCCAGCCCATCGCCTCGGGAATTTGTCCTTTGGATCTTCACGAGCAATCTCTCCAAGGAAGTTGGGAAAATTCAGACTCCTTTATTTTCTTCCAGTTTTCTGTCTGACGGGGATTCGTTATCCTGGACACCTTACTGAACAGTTTTAACTTGGAGTTACGTTAAACAATTTGCGTTGAGAGTGAAAATGGACGATACGGACCACTAGACGAGATGAATCAAGAGGCAGAGCTGAGACTTACTCTCGACATCTTCATTCAGGCGTGACAAAGGTCGAAATACCGAATGAACATATGCAAAGTGACATTTCAATTTTACTAACACAGATTAACTTTTACATTTCGCGTTTTATTCATGTATCTATCCCTAATTCCCATAAAATAAAATGTTTTTAAACCTCGCCTTAACTGGGTAACGAAATGGTGATACCACCGTGGTTCGGAATAAGTCGTTCAAACCTGAACTGATGACTGTTCGTGGTTCGTAAACATGTTCGTGTACGGACGGCTAGATCGCTTCCACGCTCTCGCAGCCAAGCGCGACCTCCGCGTGGTCAGTTTCCTGACGAGCATTCCTTATTCCCTGGCGATGCACGTCGTGTAATTACTTCAATTGCTTTAGTGCAACTGTGAAGCTTCCAGTTCACACAGACTAAGATGTGTCGATGTAAAGGCCCGTGTCTCAGTCGAAATCCGAAAGTGGCCATTATCAGTAACGATCAGTCGCTTTTAGGGGTGGCCTATTAGTTCGACATTTTTAACCTTCGACATGCGAAGTCAATGTCGCTTTCATATGCTACTTTATAACTGCTGCACGTATAATATTGTCACTATTTAAATCTAAGCGAAAGTTTGTCACAGTACCACTAATTAATTGTCTATGTTTTCGTTTCTCACGGATTCGATTTTCTGGCTTGTTCCGAGTCAAAATTATTTTCGGTAAAGTCAATCGTTTAACATTTGGTAGGACTTCTTAGATGGTGGATCAGACTTTTGAGGATACATCGTTGCACTGAACGATATAACACTGGGATTTCTTGAGTAGCTGAGTAACGATCAGCTGCCTACGGAGCTCTAAATTATAATCAAGGAAGTATTATTAGGTTACCCACACTTTTAACATTAATGTTTAATCGCAAATGCATACAGAATTGTTATGGGGAATCCTCTTGGAAAGTGCTTGCTTTGAAGATATGGGAGCAGACACACATTGTGACATAAGGATGGGTCTTAGGGAGACGGTTTGGATTTGAACGGAATTGCTTCAGGATCGTGTTCAATCGCATGATCTGATATTCGCGGGGTATATATTACCAGAGTGTTAGTAAATTAGTTTAACCGGAAACTACCCGATGTTACTATTTTCAAAGCGTGTAGTCCAGTGCAATCTGTTTATAACTTTCACCAGTCTGATACATCAGCTGCTGGTGGTGATATTTAAGCACGGAGAGAACATGATATTTCATCAACGCCATGTTTAGTAGGGAGTACTTGTAGGATTAAATTTAAATTTTGACGGTGAGAATTAAACTTAGGTTCGGATTAGCGTCCAAAAACTAATGTTTGTGATGAATCGTGGGGTTTCATAACAAAATAAAAATTGATCTAGTGGCCACTTTGGGAAGATCCTCGAAGAATGTAATAAGACGCGTAGAGCGTCTGTCTGTAAAGTGTTACTCGTACGTCCCAAACATAACTGAACTTACGGTCTGAATTTCATTGCTGTTTAGGCGGTTGACCTTTGAGTATGTAGAGTGGATGCAGTCTGGTGTGGGAGGCGAAGCTACGTGAGTACCTGCAGTTACATGCTACTAACGTCTCGACAGGCCTCGGCCCTGAAATAACTGGGCCTCTTTTAAGCTGAACACACGATGCACATTATTGATTTGCGTGTTCATGCAAGCCAACAGAAATTACATAACACGTCATCGATTTTTGCTACATAAACTTGTTCTGTCTTATTTTTAAACTGAGTTTTTAGTCGCTCACGTTGAATTCCGGAGAAGAATAATCCCACGAAATTCCTTTTGTTCAACTCAGATTTTTTTTATTCTCGCTTCTGTTTTCCAGAACGATAATGGATGAGACATTTTTGCACGGATGTGAGACTTGAACTCATGCTAGGAGAATACAGATTGAGGATGATTAAGAATTGGTGCTGAGGAGCACATTTCGATCTGAGAAGGAAAAGTTACAGAAAGGCGGTGAAAATTGCAAGATGGCAAATTTAATAATTTGTACTCGACCGAGTATTGTTAGTGTGATAAAATGAAGAAAGATGAAATGAACAGGGAATGTAGCATGCATAAAAAAGGAAAGAAATGCAAACCAAACTTTTAACCAGAAAACCTTACGGGTAGGTATTGCGATAGATGCACAAGGATACTATTAAGATAGATTGAATTGACTCAGGATAGGTTAGAGTGGAGAGCTGTTGTAGACGTGGTAATGAACCTTCGGGTTCCATAAAAGACTGAGGGTTTCTTGGCTACCTGAATGACTAGTGACTTTTCAAGGACTCTGCACCAGTATGCTGATGAAGGTGCATGAAGGATAATCTTTTCTTAAAAGTGATCTGGCATATTAAATACTAATTACGCGTCCTGATAGAACGCAATGCCCGACATTCCAAATTTAGAAACTAATACCTGAGTTAACAATAGTGTAATAAAATACTGGTGAGAAGATGCTGGTTATATAACCAGTGGCACCTGTGTCCTTGTCGTAATGTATAACGTAAACTGGTAAGCTGTTGGATGTTGTCCTTTATTTACATTCATCTGTATGCACAACCTACTCTCATACCTTCCTTATCAGTCAGTTTAAAGAAGGAACTGTAAATGTTTTATCAGACAGTTATTCATTGGCGCTTACCTGTTAAAACAGGGCAAAATAAAAACAGCTTTTATTGCGTGTTCTACTTACTCATTATCTATAGAAAATACAGATTACAGTATCACATTCCCGACGCTACATAGTCTGAGCTACTGAAAAAGCGTCGTTAAATAAACTACAAAGTGCCACATTCGTCCACCGGAAAGGACTTCTTTTGTAAGCACGATTGTCATCCATAATACACTGTATAACTTCGGCTTTCGGGTGTGAGCTATGTCAGATGTTAAGTATTAACCAGAGTTTCGGCAAACATTGCAGTTGCCATCTACAGGGCGAATGTGTGGTGGGGAGGGCAGGCAATAGGTGATGAGTTAGTTAGATCTGATGATGCTGATTGGTGGAGCGGACTATGCGTACTACATGGCCCGTCTATCCCACCTTTTTTATTTCGTAGCCCTAATTATAGTAAGTAGGCCATATTGTTCATCAAGTATTCAGAGAATGAATGAATAATGTAAGAAAGTGACAAAGGAATAAGGAAAGAAAGTATGAAACAATGGAAGGACAAGCGAAAACAAAAGTAAAATTAACTGTATGTACGTACTGTTCAATAACAGTATGGTGTATGTAGGTTGTGTAGTTGGATTTTTTTGACTTGCGATTTGGATTCTCAAGTGAATACTTCCGTATCTAGACATTAATTCCTCTGTTAAACAGAAATCTGCCTGAATCTGAAAGACTGTGTTCAGCTCCATTGTGATTTCGTTATTCGGTGTTCTTACCGTAGCAAAAATCACAAAATTACGCTGTGATGTTCGTACTGAATTCCTCTTAAACATGAGTACACAGAAAGGCCCTGCCCATGTTTCCACACCCTATAATCGCAGTACGTCACGTAATGAAGTCACCGTGTCGTAATCATTGGGATGTGATAGCTGATAAGACATTCCTCCGTAGCGTTAAGTCTGATGAGTGGCAACATCTAATCGCTAAGCCTTACAACCAGGGCTGTGGAGTCGGTACTAAAATCTCCGACTCCACCTAAAATTGCTTCCGACTCCGACTCCACAGCCCTGCTCACAACAAACTTTCGTTTTCATCTTCTGATTCTCGGTTCTTGGCTGTTTGTGATGTAATAAAAGTGCGCTAAAATACGTTTCTTTTTCCTGTTTTCTTGTATAATGTCGTTTCTTTTGTTTGCAAAACAATGATCCAGACAGGGTGGCTGTTTCCATACTTTACATACCAGCGGATCTCCACATTTCACCGTACGGAACTATCCTTTCCACGCACACTAATAACAATAACAAACAGCAACAAAAACAACATTGTGGTTGAAACTATCATTATTTGAAGATATCTATAGACGCGCTGAATTGGAACTTTTAAGAAATTTAGACCCTGAAGCAGTAGTCATACTTCGAATACAAGTTTTGGAGTTACGCTCTTTGTACCCTGATTTCTACAACAAATATGAACATGACCAGAATCAGACCGAGACCGGCTATCCCCGTGTTCGAGTAATCCAAAAACGGCAAGCTCATGACCGTGCAGTTATTTTGAGTGTTAAATGAAGCTTGTCACATTACACAGCTACAAACAAACTCTTGGATTCCGGTAAAATAAAAACCGACATCACAGTGAAGTGGCTAGCACTCCTACTTTGTGTTCGAGAAGTGCCGGGTGTAGGTCTCGACCTAGAGACCGGCTAACGTTGCAGGTTCTTCGTTGTTTTTTTATCAGATCTCCAGGGAAATGCCGGGATAACGCCTTAAATTATACAACGACCGTTTCCTTTCATATACTTTTCAATTCATTATTCGTCCCATCATTTGACGTAAAATAGCCTTTGTTACTGTCATTGTCTTTAATACACCACAAATATTCATAACCAGCTGTCGGGTACCGGACACATATCGAGTTGACGATGCCCCGAGAGGAAGCGCGCACATTGAGGTTATCACTCCGACCGGATGGAAAGTCAGCATGGGTTCATTCTACGGCCACTTGGCAGGCTTCAACAGGTTTGCTATCTGCACCGCCACTGGCTTCCTGAGGCAGCACGCAGGCCATACGCGACCCCCACACGATTTTTAACCCATGACTGACTTTGGGAAAATATAATTGACAAATTGCAGAACAGATTCATGTCGATATTAAAGCAGAGCCCTTTCTTAAATATTAATCCTAACGTTCTTCCTTCTAAAGAAATAGAAAACTGGTCGTCCATGGTGACTTTCTGAGTTGTGATGCCGTGTAGCCTTGCTTCAGTCGAAGCCCTGAAGATGGAGGCAATACATTTCCCGAAATGAAAGTATCTACCTACTAGTCATCACAGCTCATGTCACCATGGATATGAGTTCTGAAATTGTTACATGCGGACGGAAAGACATGGAAAATTTGCAGCTTTCATTTGCAAATGCAGGTAACAGCTTTTCTTTCTTTGTCATGTTATCCAGATCACCTCTGTGGCCCACCCAGCCACCCACACAATGGCTACTAGGGGGAAAGTGACCGGAATTTGCAACTGACCACTCATCTCCCTCTAATGCTGAGGTTAAAAATGTACCTCTACTGCCATGACACTGCGACAACTAAATGCATGCTCAGATATACAATTGAGTTTAGGGGACCCAGAATCTCCTGTCCTTATAATGTTAAATTACTTAAAAATGTAAGGAACATTTTCTCTGAGATTATTAAACTGCAGGGTTCATTTATCACACCACCTAATATAATTCTTTGTCTTTGACACAATGAAACTGGGTGCATTGAATTTTACTGTTTGATACATTTTAATAAGGAATTATGTTTATTAATTATTATTTTAATATTTTACTCCACAAAATTGTTTTTCTTCAATGTATATTCACAAAGCCAAGTTAAAGTACAAACAAATGTTGAAATGTGAGAAAATGTTCCTGGAGTACCAAAAAGAACAGAACTTACAGGAATTGAGCTGCAATGAAGTATCACACTTCTCAGTACATTCCAGATGGATTGTCATAGTCTTCATGTACTTCAGCTTTAAATCTTCTTTTTACACCTTTTCTGTTGTCTTGTCTTCTTCTCCTAGTTATTTTTTGCACTTTCAATATTCCTTCTGCTTCTTGCAATCATAGGTTTTGTTATGTTGTCCAGGCTCTGTTCTAGTCCTTGTAACACTTAGTATCACACTTTGCTATGTTTTTCTTGCTATATGATACAACTACATCATACACACTATGCAATGTTTTGATGCCCACAGTCAGACCTGAGAATGCAGATCCAAATTACATTATTCATACTTTCATTTATGTTTTATGTATAATCACAGAGGAACTTTTGCAAATTTCTCATTCTGTTAGATACTGAAAAATTGACTTCATTGCTTTCATCACAGCATACGGAATGTTTGAAGATGTTCATTATAATTTTCTTTATAGTGATACCTATATAGAGAATTTCAGTTTATATGGTACTTGTACAGCTATATTTTCCTGGATGGCACAATCCATTTTGTGGATTTTCATTTGTCTAGGCAGATTGGGAAAATACTGCTAAATAACAGACAGTAATTAATTTCTCTTCACTGCTTTGTAGTTTAAACACAAAATCGGGATTATTCAATTTCGGTGTTTGCACTTCTAACCTCACTTTACAACTATACTCGCATGTTCTTCAAGAGCCAGCAACTATTCCATCCGTATAACTAGTTTTGGTTTCAGTTCGTAAAAGCTCCATTATTAAACCTGGGAATCTTTATAGGGAAGAAAAAACAAAACCACGATACTTCAAAATCAAACGGCATTTACACGGAACCACGTAACTCCTGAATGTGGCGCCACAGTTTAGCCACATAACAAACTTTCCCATCTCAGACAGGGCAGCCACATCATAAAATATACCTAGCCCACAAAAGAAGTGACAGCATAATATTAAAAGACAAAAATCAGTTACGGATGATTTATGTGCAAAATTTATATCTGATAACTTAATGCCCCTTGTTTTATCAAATTAAAACGTAAGACTTTTATACGTTTGGGGGGGGGGAGTTCTGGGCCCTTTTAACGGATCCCAACAATGGAAGAGAGGTCATATAGAACATTTTGGAAAAGAGGGGGAGGAAAGAAAGTAGAAAGAGTAAAAAGGCTGAGGAGAAGACGAAGAATAGGAGGAAAATAACAGAAGACTTGTGTAACGGTGTTAGTTTTAGCAAGTAGTTGATATGAATCATAACAGAACTTCATGGACCACGACCTTGCTGACAAACAGTCCGGGCGGTCCAGTGCACGTCAGTGACAGCTTCAGGCAAGTCCTGGGCAGGATGTTTCTCATTCACCTCTCCTCACAGCATCTTCCCTTCAGTACTGCGATTTTTTAGAACTAGACCACTTACACTCTTGGATGTGAAACCAGAAGAAATCTTATATTATTGTAAACACTGTGCCTGCTATTGTATCTGGAAAGAACTTATGTATATCATTGCCGCCGTGATGTTATCGTTTCTGAACTGATTGGGCCTGAATGACAATTCTTTAAACTGCTGTAACTGTATGTGAATCCGGCGGTATATTATCTAAATTTCCTGAAATGTATGTGTAAATTGAAACAGCTAAATTTTAGTAAATAAATGGAAGCTCGGCATTAATTATGCCCCAGCCGCTGTACCCACGGTGAAAGAGACCCCGGTTCCTATTATAGGAGACTAGGTGGATCCCTGAGTCAGTCTGGACGTTGTGGCGATGATACAAACCCTGCCCCTGCCGAAAATCGAACCCCAGTCGTCTAGACCACAGCCTACTCACAATACAGAGTTAACGAAGAGGGTATAAGCGAGCCCATCTGTTTTCCAAAAGCGTTCGTTGGGATTTTGAATACCTCATTGACCTTGTTCATTGTTGCAGAAATTTGCTGTGACAACGCTGATCAGACTGCGAATACTACACACTCAGATTAGTTTTACTTGTATTTTGTTCCATATAGTACTATAAAATATTGAGCAAAAATAAAAATTGTAGATTTTAACGAGGTCTATATTTCTAAACCCATAGAAACTGCACGATAAGCAGTTTTTTAATCGCCATTTAACAAAATTAAATTCGCCCTACACCCGGACCACCAGTGCTAAATTAAATGGAAAACCGTTGAATATGAAACATGCAGATGGACAGATAAAACTTAATTTTAGATACTTAATGAAATAAGTAACACAAGGATGTATTTACAATTACCATCAGTCATACTCCAGTAATGTATGTATACAAACAAACAGTGGATGAAAACAAGGAAGTGTAGTATTCCCACTGTTGCTGACTGCAGTAGTGAATAACCTCATTACTAAATTTAGACGAACACGTACAAAATCTAACAAGAAAACGACGACCTTTGCAGTCAACGTCCTGATAAAGGGGAACAGATGTACGGTAAACGAAACGTTCATTAATTTGTGCAGATTGACATTTAATTTAAATAAAATGCGTATGCGAAGAATACAAGATATTTAGATACTGTTATACAAACAAACATTCACGAAGAAAGTGGTTAAATTCAAAATAAGCTCAGGGCTACTTAAAAATTAAGGAGTGAAAGTAATACCACAGGGAAGAACGAATGGTCGACCGATAGAAGAACCCAGCAAAGTTCAAATTTTTGTCACGTTGTGATGGCATTGCTTTGGAATGCTAAGAGGTTAAGACGTAAACTACAGACAGACTACACCGGACACTTTAAACCAGTATGATTGTATGGACTTTCAGACATAAAGATAAAATTAAAACATAAGCACTTGGCATGAAATTCCAAGGTCATCATAGAGAAAATAAAAATGGAGAGAATTAGGAGTGGGACACACAGAGAGTAATTATACGTGATGAAAATATTACAGTGGTTTGGACATGTTAAAATATTGGATATAAAGAATACAGCTACAAGAGATGGTGAACTGGAAATGACAGGAAAACATAAACCAAACGACGACTCTAATCAAGATGACTTAAATAAGCATTGAAGCTTCTCCCATTCGTAGACAACATGCTTCACGAAGATGACTGTCTTCTGGGATATTGCACCGTGTACGTTGGTAGTTTACAGACGTTCCAGAGGTGCTTGCTGCCTCTACCATCAGGGTGATAACATTCTCACCGCCGCGAGAACCTGAAATTCATAATTCCTCTTTATATGATATGGTGTTCTAAATCGTCTACTTATTTCATCTCTGTGGTTTACCAAACACTGTATGCAGTGACTGTAACAGAACAGCCTTTAATGGCTCAACATCGTGATGGAATATAATGGCGGAATATCAAGCTCTTTTTCTTTGAGCTTGTCGATCTACCCGACTGCCTGCTTGAACTAACCAAAATAGGACTCTGAGGAACATTACTTGATGGCTTATTACGGAATTGTGCTGTGTACCACATCTGTTTACGTGCAGCCAGTGAGTCCGTGCCGCCGAGCAGAACGTCCACTTCATGGTCGGTTTATTTCTTTGTGTTTCAGATTTATCCAGACCCGGACTCGGAAAAAGCCATCATGGGCTCTGTGGTGTATTGTATCCACCACAAAGAAGGCTGCAAGTGGACGGGGGAGCTGCGAAAACTCAAGGTAAGGAGCTGTTTCGTTAATTTGTTGGCGTTTGTTAAAAATGTGTCTTCTAAAACGTTATCTTGTTTCCATTTGATAGAGGACTCTTTGGTTGTTACGTAACATATGATTCGAGATGATATCGGTGGAGTCATTCAGAAGTTAAGACGATGCTTAGGGCTATATCGATCGATGTATTACAGAAGAAGCGTCTCGTAGGCATATCCAGAGCTGTCTCGTCTATTAATTCCTTAATTCTTTGCCGAATTTTTACCCAGAGTAAAATTAAACCTCAAAATATGAATATTTTTCTTACCGGTAAGTTACAACTGGCACTTCGTTTGGAACGGAGTCGCTAAATAACAAACGCCACAGCCCAATCATTCACAAAAATGCGGTTACATCAGTCTCGGTTAATCTTATTCTCCGAACGACTCGGCATTGACATCTGTCAAGTAATGGCGAAGACTCCAATATTTTGTGTCTGGAAGCAATCAAGGCAGACAACATGAGATTTCTAATAGCTCTTTATACGACACTGCCATATTTTGCCAAAATATCGTATAAACAAGATTATAACTTCTTACACGGCTGGAAAAGGTCCTCTATCTGAATATTGTCAAATGTAACACTGAGAAACTGGATGTTAGTAGAACATTAAAGAATTTGTTGAAGGACGGTGTGAGAGAAAATACAAAGAATTCGTTTGTTCCTGTCCCTATTTCGAGACTGTTACCACCAGGGGAAAGATTATGGACTTCTGTCATTTCCACGCTTGATCTTAACCCGCCAAAATTCTTGATCTCGGCAATTCATCATCCACGTCCGAACCAATATCTTTGTTTTCTTAATGATCGGGTGTGCAAATTCAATAGGAAAGCACCTAGATAACCATGGTTCTCACTCTACAAATCAACTGTGTGAACCCAAGAGCACAACTTTCATTGTAATAAAAAAGACGAGAAACACGGCATTGATATCTAAAACCATTTAAACCATAGGAGATGAGCTGATTTTTAAAGAACCAAATGGACTCGCGGGCCACATGTTGGACATTGTCTTTTAGTGTTTTAGCAGTGTGTTCAGGTTTCATAATGACTGGAGCGACTGTAGGATGTGAATGTTGCAGAACGGAAATGTGTGACACTCGAATCCGCAGCATGGGGTCACGTGCCCAACAAAAAAGGATGTCACGTCACTATAACAGTTGATTGTGACACGAAAATCCAAGTTAAACACAATTTTAGTCACACGTGAATTATCATAATTGACACTTGAAATTCGCTGTCAGGCGGGGTATTATAAGAAGGATGTCACGTCCACTCTTACATCTGTTGCAGATTAAACATTACACGGGACATCAGCATAGTGGTACAGGCTAAACTGTCGCGTTAAATAGGGATGTCAGGTTCAACGTTGATGTGGTATAGTAGAATCATCATAAACACACGTAATTCACCGGTAGAGCTTTAACCTGACGTGCCAAGTTGTGGTCGTCTAGGTCAATGCCCAGTGCATGGTCGGGTGTTAATAAAACTACAGATAAACAAGTAAACTGAAATACTAGCTTGGCGACATTTCTATGGGCCCGGGCACAGCTTATGAGTTTGAGGTCCTTACACTTATACCTCACACCCCCTCATTCCACATGACGCCAACCCTAAACATACCAGAACACATCCGTACGGGGGCCTAACTTAACTGCTCCAGAGTACTTACGCCCCTGAACTGGAATTGCGTAAATATTTACGAAAGTATACTTATTAAAGAACTAGGGAACTTAGTTTTGTATTGAAATGTACAAAATAAGGCACTAAACGTATTTAAATTAGTGGTGTCTTTAAATGGAGCATTCTCGACAGACAAAACGACTACTTTCTCATGTGTCTCAGTTCCTCTGATTTCGCATTGAACATGGAGAGAGTCTGGTTTTCCGAAACGCAGGCAACAGAAACGAAGAATTTGTGTATTTGTAAATGCCCGTACATTAAAAATATAATTGAATACTGATAATATAAAACTGACCACAAACTGCGACCAAGGCGAAAAGGCTGTCTTATTTGTTTTCCAAGTGTCAGTTGTTTCTTGCAGATACTTAAAACTTATTCTGGGAGCAACACAGCCAGGTTCAGTACCTGTTTTTCCTACGACTTCTGCATCGTCTGTGAAAAGTACGGTTTTTCTTGACAGGCTCATCTTAATACGTGCAAACACGATGCTATTCCCTGTACCAACAAATGCGGAGCACAGATACCACGTGTCCTGATGGAGGACCATCTCAAGTACACGTGTCCACAGCGGCGGGCGAGGTGCGAGTTTTGTGGTAAGGACTTCACGGGACACACATTGGAGGTAAGTGAACGTATGTTCCAGACCTCCCACTGTTCATCTTATATACAAGAGTCCTACTTCCGGTTACAAACTAACTGCCTACTGAGCTTTGAGAAATCGGCACTGGTTACTGCCTGTTGCCAAATCTGAGACCTCTCCCGTAGATCACGAAAACGTCTAATTAGGAGGATAGGAAAAAACCCAGATCAAAATTCAAACTAGGTGGGTATAAGATGTGTTGTATCTGAGTAAATCATGTTTGGTAGATTGCGAAAATCCTCATGATGAAGTAGAGACAAACTACTTGATTTGATGGTGCAGTTTTCCTTCAGTAGTTGACATGTATCAGCTGGTCAAGAAAGTCCCTCTTTTTATAAAATCGAAAGGTTTATTACAGTGATAAGAAAAGCATTTGTTGGATGAGAACTGAATTTTAATCCACTTTACATCTTCATAACTTATTATTGTAAGATTCATTTTAATATTGTATATGGTATGGTTTTCTTGTTTTATTATGCTCCTGCCCACAGTTCTAAATTAATTCCTTCTTTCTTTCAGTTATCTTAACAATGTCATATGAAGAGTGCAATTTCTCGTTTCAGCTCTTGATGTTTCAGATATGGTATTCACACTGTAAATTTCATTTTTGCACTTGCCATTTTCAGAATCATTCTGGCAGTTGTGGGTTTGAGCCAATATACTGTGAAAACAAGTGTGGTATGAAAGTCCAGAGGCGGCACCTCACACAACACAAAGCAGCAGAATGCTCCAAGCGTCTGGTGCCTTGCCGCTACTGTAGCAAGGAGTTTGTTGCAGACACCCTTCAGGTGCATCATACAAAGTGTGGTAGCTTTCCTGTTGCCTGTCCCAACCGTTGTGATGTTTCCATTCTAGCACGGGAAGATCTAGATCTGCATCTTAAGGACCAGTGTCCTATATTGGGCATATGCTGTCCCTTCAAAGATGCTGGTTGCAGATTCAAGGTGAGTAAGGCCCCTCTTTGTATATTTGTGGCCAGTTATTAGGAAAAGATCCCTATGTACACACTAAATAGCAGGTTGGATGGGCCTTAAAGGTTGCTTTTTCTGGGAAATAAACCATGGTGACCCAGGCCATAGCAAGTCACTTTACCGATTAAGCTATCCTGGCTTTTATTTTTACGTAATATGCAGACTATATACATCTATTTTGGACTTAAAATGTGACAAATGATTCAGAAGTCTGAATAAAAGTGCTTACCAAGATTACTTCCTTCTTAATTCAATTCTAAAGGGTTTTGACGACGGTAGATCTCAATTAAAATTATTCGTTGTCAGGACTTTTCAATCGTCTGTTCCTTAAAATCCACGACGTTTCAGAGACAGAACCAGCCTCTGAAACGTTGTGGGTTTTAAATTAGAGACGCTGGAAAAGCCCTGATAACGAATAATTTAAAGTACTTCCTTCTTGCTCATAACGAAAGACACGATACTGGAATGCTACAGAAGTGCAGACTGTACAGTGATGTCTGGCATATGTTCTCAGGGAAATCGATATGCTCTGGAGAAACATGTTGATGAGAACATAAAGCAGCACCTTGTGCTCATGTGTAGTGTGGTCACCAAGCAGCAGCATCAAATCGCCAATCTGAAAAGTGCCCTCTCACGACTGTCCCTGAACTATTCAGGTAAGAAACAGAACAACTGTTCTGTCTCCGTAAATTGTCACATTAAGCAGGCTTGCGCTCTGTTAAAGTTACTCAGTCGTATGTACATAATCACGTGCTTTGCATAAAATCCTATACAGCATGCGGATGTCAAACACATACCATGCAAGATGGTTATAAATGGTCAGCTTTGTGCTTGCTCAAGCTAAAGGTGTAAAGGTGGACAGTCACACTAGCACAGAGTTCTAGAATACACACAAATTTCAGGTCAGTTATTCCTGGTTCAAAAATCTACTTATCATATGAAATGGTGCCCAATTTTGAGTCTGTAGCTATTGCAGTCATTGATCATACACGTTTCATTTAAAAGAATCAAATTTTGATGGAACCATTTTATGAGTTCTTTATGATTTAATTATCAGACAGCATACATTGCACAAAAATAAAATATTTATACAAATGCACTTTTCAATATGCATTATTGGGGCTGTCACTTGTTTCAGAGATTATGTATACTACTGAATATTTACCCAACTGCAATTCAAGGGCCTTTTGAATTCATTTAATAAGATACAGCAGTTTATCCATAAGAAAATCAGATATAAAGAATAATACATTACAAAAAGTATGAGAAAATATACTTTTGGAAACAGTCTTGAATTCACATACCCAATATTTTGCTCTGGACCATAGCAAAACATGACTGAAGTGGAATTATTCTTTGGAAATATTCATATTATGTTGTATGGACTTTCAAGGTTTGCCACAGTTGCCTAATCTGATAATGCACACAGGTCCTTTGTAGTGATTACAGAGACTTAAATATTTCTTCATTATAGATTTTTTTTCATGGAGATATTTGTAACAAAAGATTTACTTAATGGGGTCCGCAGTGGCCACGCGGTCTGAGGCGTGGGTCTTGTGCCGCTTGATCGCGGGGACCGTGGGTTCGAATCCCACTCAAGCCATAGATGTTTTTCTGTGTTGTGCTGTCCTGTAAATAGGTAGAGGCCTTGCGACGGGCCGATCCCTAGTGCAAGGAGTCCTACCGAATGTCCATAGATCAAGCCAACTAAAAAGTACCGGAAAATGTACAAACATTGTTAAACCGGAAAAAGAAGAAGAAGATTTACTTAATTTGTATGAAATGTCATTTCAGTATAAGTTTCAATCTTATTGGTCGCAATCTGGTTGCAGGAACGCTCATTTGGAAGGTCAGTGACTACACATCAAAACTGACTGAAGCAAAAACAAAGGAAGGAATGGAGTTAGTTAGCCCACCCTTTTACACTAGTCAGTATGGATACAAGTTGCAGGTATGAGAAATTTCTTTCAGTAATACTTCTTTCTGTATTTGGTGTAAATAATGGTAATAGTTGTATAACAGCAGCTGTACCATAAAAAAATCCAAGTACATTTAATTGCACATGAGTTGGTGTATTATCTAACCTGAGTTACTTGGCTTAATGTCCACTGCCCGAAGTTGAGGTTTGCGTTGATGGTCTACGGTGAGCTGTGGTTGCGTTGTCTATGCTTGGATTGTAAACTTCAACGTTGCATGGGTATTACTGTCAGTTTTAAAAAAGTCTGCAGGGTTTACAATCATTCTGTCCAACCAGAGTGGCCATCTATTGCATATGAAATTTAACTTTGTTTCTGTTTAGATAATACACCAACTCCCACAATTAAATGATCAGTGTGGTATTACATGAAGAATGCTTTTATAAAGTGTGACCTTTTTATGCTCAGTGCTTTATAACAAAGCATCATCTTATAAATTGTATGATTTAATAGACAGACTAATGAATTAATGTTTTTTTCCACTGATGACGACCTCATGAGGTCCAAACGCGTTTGGCACTAAGCGTTTTTCAAAGTGTAAACAGTTTTGTTTATATGCATGATTTTATATATTTTAGATAAATATTCAACCCTTCAGGGTATGCAAGGTTTTAAAATTATCCTGAGGGATTTCTATGGTTTTTCTTGCTTCCTAATGCAGATGCCAGGACAGCACCTTAAGAGGCCATGATCATTTCCTTCCATATCCCTTCCAATCCACCATTCAGTACTCATAATGAAGCACAAACCACACACCCAGTTTTCATTAATTTTATTCACTTCGAGCAAAAAACGCATGAAGAGGAAGACTTACCTCTCTGCATTGTTTGTTGTAGGCATCTGTGTTTCTGAATGGTAATGGTGCTGGAGAGAGTTCTCACATCTCAATCTATATCAAGATTCTACCTGGAGAATATGATGATCTGTTGCGCTGGCCATTCTCCCACTCTGTCTCTTTCACTCTCTTTGATCAATCAAGTGTTCCTGAGAGTGTAAGTTTGCATCTTATTTGCTGCTATTGCATTAAGAAGACACTCAATGACTTTGGGATTTTACTGTCATTGGCTCCACCTGTAGAAAGTAAAATTTTTAATTTCTTATTTCCTTATATAGGGCTTTATGTAGTAGTGTTTATTCTATATGATGTTAATGAAAATAATTCATAGTTTACTCATTAACATGGGTTGTGTACACTTCCAACAAATATTTTAATGATGAACCTGCAAAAGCATTTTATTTAAATCATTGCCTTGCATAAAAAAAGTTATTCAATTCATTTTGTCATGCTTACCATAGCAGAATGTTATACTTAAGGCTGTGATAACAAGGCACTAGCAAAGCATGTCATCAGACAATCCTCTCACTTCCATTAACTTCTGAAATGTTAACATTTCTGCTGGTATCCAAGACATAGGATTTTTATATTACTTGATTTTTCTTGCCACTACTACATCCATGTAAATTAGAAGTTAGTATCTGGAACTTAACTTCAATATTCCTTTTTCATCTCATGTTTCCAGGCCTGCAACATTGTTGAGAGCTTTATACCCGATCCAACATGGAAGAATTTTCAGCGTCCAAGTAAGGAACCAGATTCATTGGGCTTTGGTTTTCCCCGTTTTGTGTCACATGAAATGCTGAAGAAGCGGCATTTCCTCAAAGATGACACAATGTTTATTAGGGTGAAGGTTGACCCTAGCAAGATAGTGGCTGTTTAAACCATGTCAGTGAGTCTTTAAAAATTAATGTCATATGAATTTCATCAGTAAAATATTAAAAAGCACATTACCACTAATGTGATTCTCTCAAGCATATTCTATCTGTAACTGGAACATGCAATGCAGGTTATTATAACAGTTTTCAGCCGAATTGGCGGTTGAAGCGTGCACCAATCACATGTACTGTGCCATGGTAGGAAGTAGTGGTGGTAGGTGGAGGGGCAAGATAGTGAGGAAACAACATGGAGACGTGCCAGATGTAGCATCGCGGAACATTGGATTCCAGTGAATGGTTACAATACGCAAAGAACATGTAAGAAATGGCAACAACGCAGTGCGGCTGTCGATGCTTCTACCGTGGGGTTTCTTAACAGACTGAGGTCTCCCTGCTTACCAACATACCTTCTTAGCACTCATTGGTCACTCACAAAGAGCAGAATTCAACTCAGCCGCCAATTCCGCTGAAAAATACTATAGTAAAGATCAGTATCTAGAAACTTAATACACTGATTCTAGAAAGTGTGGTGGGATTAATGTATCAGCACCTCCCTACCTGGAAATATAACATTGTTTTCAGTTAACTTTTTATGTATTGATACATGCAATAAGCAGTGTTATCAGAGTTTTGCTGTCTTCTAATTACCATGAATCTACTTAATTTATATTTTCCATAAACAAATGGCCGGAATTACCAGAAATTTGAAACTAAAGCTGTTAAACTTTCAGAGAGAAGACAGGGTAAAAAAAATGTTTTTCTTGTACAAAGAATGGGTTATGTATTCAGCATTTTTCAGGCTTGTAGATTAGAGATTTCCAGATTATATAGTATGCCTTATTTCCTTATAACTTGTTGCCCACAATTTTGTTGAAGTCTTCATAAAGATACATTACGTTACTTGAACATTAAATTTGTATTCATCACTGTATATCAATTTTTCTCAATATGACCAGCAAATTACACCAAAATTAGTGTTAAGTCACATGTATATATTGAACAAGTCAGTATATTTAAATTTCTGTATGTACTATATCTTACAGTAAAGACAGAGATATAACACAGTTAGTGACCAATAATTTCTTATTTCTTGTGATTACTGTTATAAAATAAACTGGATACTGTTACTTTTAGTATGAAAACAAGTCTTTAGTTGGCTGACATCAGTGTTGTGATGTGAGTACATCCTGGTTGCTGAAGGTACAGATTCAGATATGTAATAAGTCATCCAAATTTTTTTTGCATATTGTCAATCTGTGTTTGGTAGTACAATATGCTCTTAGATTGAAATGTGACAACTTTCTTCATGGTTCTGTTCATGGTGTCATGTATTTTCAGATATGCATATCTTGTGATTTTTACATCCATGTTTAATTTATACTAGTTAGTTGTTGTATGTGTTAATATAGTGAGGTAGTAATGACTAACTGTAGAGGAGGAAAATCTGAACTGAACAGTTTAATTACAAAGAAATGTTAAAATTAAGTACAAATAAATAAACATTAACAATGCCAGTCTCCTACATATCATGCCATACATCAGTATTTCCATCTTTAACTTCATGATGCCCCATTAGTTTGTATGTGGTAACTCCAGGTGAATATATTTGGGACAACATTAAAAATTATGAAAATGTGGAATTTTATTTATACCTTCTACCCCCAGTAAGAATATTAGTAAGAACTGTAATATGTATATATGTACATACATCATTATTATTGCATTTAGTGAGTTTATTTAGAACCTCAAAACTAATATTACATCATGTAACTGCCAAGTATAATATACAGAATTCTGGGTGACAGGGAAATAGCCAAAGATTATGGGACTAGGGAAGAAACATTTATGTGTAATCTAGGTCAACTGCACTTCAAGTTATGAATTTTCAGAAAGTAGAAAGTCCATTTAGATGCCAGAATCACAATTTTAAAGCAAATTATATATTACCATAACTCAATACAAACCTTCCATCATCTGAACCCTACAGTCCAAATCTGACATTGTCCTCCATGACTACAGCTCTCCATACTGTCCTCTCTGTCTTATGCTTCCAGTTGATAAAATCCTTGTAATCATTATTTAACCATTTCAATGTGATCTATGTGCCCCTATTTATCCTTTGAGCATATTAAATATCAGTTAGTATGCTCCACATCACCCATACTAAAAATATCTCCAACCAATCTCAATCTACTATATTAAAATATATTTTCATCCATTCACATTTTGGTCAGGCTGGGTCATCTCATGGAAAAGTTTCTTCTATTCTTTACCTGTTGTCCCATAAGTAGTCATCTTGTAATGTTCATTATTTCCCTACACAGTTGTATATCTTCGCTCACTTGGTCTTTCAATGTATCCCTTGTTCTCCTGAATGATTATGTCATGATATCTAATTATAATGAAAATGTCTGAGTAATTAAATGCCAACTACAATGCTTCATTACTGGTATATCTTACTTGTCACTGATCATTTTCATTCTTGAGTTGAGCATATATAGTCTGCAAGACCTTTGTCTACATTCAAAGTGCACATGAAAATTTTACTAAAGTTCTGTCACATATCCATGACTGCTGAAGTATGAAGCTCTCATTGTGATCTATTGTATCTGATGTGGCTATCTTTTCCTGTCATTGTTTAAAACAAATATTAATGTAGTCAAAGGGAATACACTTAAACATAAGCATGATTCCTAGCATTGTGTAGTATGTGTATTGTTCAATGATTTGTAACCAGTATGGGTGTGACAAGATCAAATGTAGAACACACAAATATGTGAAATAAATTTTTTATCACAAAACATTATATTTTATATATAATAATACTGTAGACCAAAGCATTAGATGGAGGTAAGTGGTTGGTTTTGTGAAGCAGCCATTTACCACTGTGGAAAGAGTAAGCACCTGGTACCCATCGGGTGGGAGATATGGTATGTCAAAAAGCTATTGTGGTCATAGAAACTAGAAAAATTCTAATGCTTTACAAGGAACTGATTCAAGGCCATTGAGCCTACAGCCTGACACAGCTCTTTAAGTAAGAAAATAAGCTAAAACTCAACCTGTATCTGATTCCAATGGACTACTTTATCAAATCAGCTTGTTTATGATCCCAGAAATTTCTTGCCATGCCTAAAATTACACTGCCCTCACTTGCATATTTCCCGCCTTCCAGGTATATAGGGGTAAATTCCCTGTAAGCTAGACATACTCTACGCTGAAGAACATCTTCCCTAAGCACTCTGTGTTCCCATATATATCGAGCTGGACCATACATAACTAACAGTGATCGACGAGGCATGGGAACACGCATAACAACATCGATTAAATCCTGCTTCTCTGAATTATCCAGGACACTGTTTCTAAGAAGAATGGACTCATCACTAACAAAATCTGCATTTTTATAAATGAATTTTCCATCTTGATTCAGTACTGGTGGATAGGTGTAAACATCTAGAAGATTGTAACGATTACGATCTCCATGATACTCGGTCAATGTCAGTACACAGTCAGCTAGTAGATTTACTGTGACAATACGTTCACCCCACACCCAACAGTCATCAATGTGAGGATCAATAGAAGCTCCCCTTATGGGACTGTACTCTAACGAGCACTGTTCTACTGTTTGATAACCTTGCAGAATGTCCACGCCTTTAAACTTCTCCTGTACAAATCTGGAGAATGCTGGAAAGCCTTTAAAGTTGCCAAGTTTCAGTCGCTTCTTTTTAAAGTTGCATTTGGGGCCAAAATTCTGCAAACATAAAGAAGACTAAATGGTTGCCATTTAATGATTATGTTAAATAAATAAATTCTGGAATCAGCAAGTTGTACAAATATCAGTTTTGATGGAGATGATAATCTGTTTTTGCAACATACAGAAAAAATGTTATATACACATTAAGAATACTGATACAACTATATTTTCTAATAAACTTACCTGCTTCCTTCTTCCACTTTGTGATGGGTCCCATGTCATCTCATCTATACCATTCATCAACCTCTCTTCTTCATCAACACTAAGGAAATCTAGCTATAAGAAGAAAATATGACTAAAGATATTAATTCAACGTTTAGTGCATTTTCTAATTGCCGTCACAGATTTTTTTGTGCATACACAGAAGATATAATTTCTGATGTCCTTTAATTTACCTGAATAAAAATACCTGGAAAGTCAACAGATGTGCCACTATGATTAAGATGTTCCTCATAGGTAAATGCATTCCATCCAGGCCAAGCCTTGTTGCACCACGGGCAGTATACATAAATATTTCTGTCCTAAGCACAAAATAAAACATCTACTTCTTTTGCATTATGCAAAACACAAAATAAAATTACTGATAGGCTTAATTATAATACCAGATACTGACAAGTAATGCGTGTTACAAGATCATAGGTTAAGTGCCATTGCGATACAAACCTGTTGCAAGACAAGGAAGTCTTTCTTAATTATTCCATATTCCTCCTCGCATATCAGACAAGTTCTTACTCCTTTACACCCACACGGCCGTATTGTGTCCATTTCTACAATTTACATCTAGTACTTTGTTACAACACATTCAGCTCACACCGATTCACTCAAATTCTATCACATTATCAGTGGAGCCAAATTAAATAGAACTTACAGATAAACGATAATGTTGGGTTCTTCTATAATAATAATTATAACAAACACATATTTTTGTTAAATTAACATAAAAAGAATCAGTCCATGTTATGTTACAAAAATATAATTCTACTGCATGAAAATAATTGGAAAAGTGATATGAATTGGCCACCATGGTTATAAATAATTCGTGTTGGCAGTAAAGAAACATCTTGCCGTGGGGGGAATAAGCAAAGTGTACTCATGCGTACTGACGTGTTACAATTTTGACGTCAGGTCATGCGGGTTACCCCATTCCTAGGCAAACACGACTTGTAGACATGGACAGGCCCATTAAGTGTTACATACAATTAAAAATAATATGAAGATTTCACCTAAAATAAAAGTTTCACACACGGCGCAACAACCAAGAAAACAGTCATCTCCAGACTCGCCACCGTGGAAACCTCAAATCCTACAAAGTTCGCCATGAATGTATACATGTGAATTTTTCCTGTGGGCCTTAAAATCAAGATTGTCGCATTCGGTATAAATTTAACACCTTTGTGCTCAAGCATGAAAACGCAAAAGAAAAGAGTGGACCAAAAATATGACGTTAATGAAACCGATGTTCAACTTTGCCTCAGTTAGGAAGAACATCTTCCTGAATATTTTATGACTGCATTATAATTGTTTGATTTCTTTTTGTCAGATATGAGAAAAACCATTTACTAACATTTCCATTTATTCCATAATAAGGCAGTTTAGTAATTAATATGCGACTAACACAGTTAAAAGCATACTATGGAGAGACTTCAGAATATTGCTGCTTCATAACTCTCATTATTGAGAGCCTATAATATTCCATGATTAAGTCTATATGTGGCTTTGTTAGTGTCAAGGTCCCTTATAAAACCAAACTGTTCATTAACTGAAATACCATTACAATTTAAATTGTACATTACTCTTTTGTTCATGTTTTTTGGTAGTTTACAAAACCTAGTTGAAAGTAAAAGTGGCTTATTATTTGACATCTACTTCATTTAGATACATGTCCTTTGCATGTCAGCCAGTAAAAGTGTGGAGCAAGTCAATGTATAAAATGAACTTCACAATACTACATATTACACGAAAATAAACACATTATAAAGGAAAAACCGTACTAAACAAGCATGATCAAAATGCCTAACAATATAAGATCATTTGACTTGTCCTGTTTCTACGTAGGGGTTTTACAGCTGATCAGTAACACTGAAATATTACTATACTTAGAGAACATTTGGATAAATGACTTCAAGATTTACTTGTCAACAATGAGGAAAATTTTACTTTACAAGAAATTTCATCATACCCAATTGAAGTTTACTTTCAGAAGACTGAATAGTGACATTATTTACTCTGCATGCGTTGAACTATTCAATTGTAACTGAATTTGTATGGGAGAATTTAAGAAAAAATTGTAGAACGATTTCATCTTTCATTCAGATTTGAAATTATTGTAATGACCGCATTGTACAAATGCATAGAAATTATTTGAGCTTATATTTTCAAATAAAGTTGCATACACGGATTTAATTAGTTTGCTTGGATAAACGTGAAAAACAGGTTGCATAACTGAAGTTTACCTTATCCAAGTAAATATTCACTACACTTTTAAGGCATTAACTTAGTTATGTGGTTCAGACGTGACATCATTCTTATTTCACCACTCTTTTTGTACTCTACCGACACATCTTATTTACTCCAACCATAGCGAATTGTTATCAAGTGTATACTTATGGTTATGATCATGTACACATTTTTATTTATATATATGTGTAAAACATGTCTGATTCTACACATGTTTAAACAAGAAGTTATAACTTGATTAGAACAATTTCTATTACTATCTTTTATATTGATACATTGTCATGTCTTACGTAGGTGAACATGTGACTTACTGTTGCTATGGTAACGTAGGCAATAAAACGTAAATACTTTCTGGGTTAATGTAACCAAGGGCATTTGCATTTAATTTTAAATACAGAAATGTTTAAATTGAAAATTCTGCTTCTTGGGCCTTGTGCTGTAAGTAGTATTCTAGTCTGAGGTTGTAGGTTATCAGAGGTATTCTCAGTTTTTGTTTGATGAAACTGGGTAGTGTATTCACAATTCCTTGTTGCTAATAAAGAATATCAGTAGCTACTCAATGGAGCAGAGTTGTTCTTGAAAATTTTATAGCAACTCAGCTGGTTGAGAAATGCCCTGTTATTTTTATAAACCAAGGGGTTCAAAACCATGCTCATAAGAGCCTGCGACTGGATGTTATGCTGAACCATTTGAATCCATCTCAGTATTATCCTCTAAACTATGAATGGATCTGTGAAGTGGTTTATTTCTTTAGGTTTCTAATGTTGTATGAATTTGGGATCTTCCCTGTGCGTGCAATATGTCCTGCCAATCTCATTCCCTTAAATTAATAAACCTAATAAATATTTGGTGAATAGTATGAATTTTGAGTTTTCTCACAGTTTTCTTCCTTTTGTTAATTGTGCCTTTGTCATTAGATTTAAGTATTTATCTCAGCACCCTCAATCCATTCTTTCCTTAGGGTGAGAGAGAATTTCACTCTCATAAAAAACATATTAAGGAACATATTAATTTTCTTTATATTATGATTTTATGCTGCATTCTGGTGACAGGACGTTAACATATGGTTAATTGTCTCTGCATTTAATTCTAAACTGAATAACTGTACAGACCTACTGTATCATTTTACAATATATTGTCTCAGTTGTTAATATTCTGCTTTTCAAGTCTTCTTATATAAAAAGGTATTATTGACCTAGATGATTTTTATTTTTCAGAGTGGAAAAACAACAATTGCAAATTTTCTGTCAGACGCTACTGAAAACTCGAGTGGTGAATACCGACCAACTCAGGGAGTTCGGATATTGGAGTTTGAAATGCAAAACTTGAATGTCAACAATGAAAAGTTAAAAGCAGAAATTGAGCTATGGGATTGCAGTGGTGATCATAAGTAGATATTTGCTATCTGTTGTTATTTGATATTTGTTATTTAAAGCAATATTTGCAGTACTGCATATACACATTACTCTTTTTAACATGACCAGAGTAAGATAACAGATAACAGTTGTCACTATTGACTAAAGGGCAAGAACTGAAAGTAGAAACAGAAGAAACGTTGGACAACTTAGGATATAGTAGTACAGATACATTACAGATTTTTTTGAGAGCTTAAAGATGGTGTCAAATATATGGCTATTGGGGAGACCAAGGATTATGTGGAGAAACCAAATGAGGGATAATGTATGAAAGAAGAAATGAAAGAGTGGATATAGATGCAAGAAGAGAGCTAATGGAAGATAGAGAAGAATGGATGGTGATGGCTAAAATTTGTTTGTGATGGTTCATTTTGCTGTACTTTTAAGTTTTGTAATGCCAGTGTTTGTAATTTTTGTAGGTTTGAAGCATGCTGGCCAGCTCTACAGCGAGACACTCATGGAATTATATTTATTTATAATCCATCCTCAGCACACCATGCAAGAGACTTAGAACTGTTGTACAACTATTTTGTCACACAAACGGGTTTCAGCCACAAAAATTGTGTTGTGTTTGCCAACCAAATGCGACCTGCTGATAAGGACCTCAAGCTCTCTTCTAAGATGTGTATGTCAGCATTTCTTTCATTTTACTTTTCTTTGTTAAAATAACATTTTGATTTTGATTGATTTTAAACATTGAAATGGCCTACAGAATTCAACATCTTTGACAGTTTCTTTGTACAGACGTTTTTTAATATTTCACTACACTTTAATAAATGTAGCCTTAATTCTTAATCACTGTATGCATTCCAATTACAGTAAACAATATTTTATCTATAGTGCTCCAGATAGTTCTATTTTCCCTCAGAAGAATACTTTCTAGCTTTTCTTAATAATAAACAAAACACTGTCTACTTATTTTTAAAACAAATTATCATATCATTGTATTCATGTAGGTAGTAATTAAGAGGGCTAATGATTATTTTTGTGTTCATTATGGTCTACTTGGATTGTGACTCTTTGTAGTCTTGTAGGTGGTTACCAAAATTTCAAGGGAATGTATCACCAATATCTTCATGGTTGAAGTGAAGATGGAAACATTGGTAACTACCAAAATTATGTGACATCACAACCCCAGATCACAATCAGCTTCAGTGTGCTGTGAAACCTCAAATTTCATCTGTTTTTATATCATTATATTATATACTCACAAAATAGGTATGAGCCGGCGTAGCTCAGTCGGTATAGTGACTGGCTATGGACTGGGCGACCGGGGTTCGATTCCCGACGGGGCAGAGGATTTTTCCTCTAGCCTCTGTGCCCAGACCGGCTCTGGGGCCCATCCAGCCTCCTATCCAATGGGTACTGGGGTCCTTTTCCGGAGGTAAAGCCGGCCGGGGCGTGATGCTGACCACTCACCCCCATCTAGTGCCGAGGTCAAGGAAGAGAGGAGCTATACCTCCACTACCCCCCAAGCGCCTACATGGCATATAGTGGGATAGCTTTACTTTTACTTACTCACAAAATAGGTGAAAGCATGATTGTCTTCATATAGTAAGAAGTCAGATTTTATTTTCATGGACAAAATGTTTTATCGCAGATTAACCTAACAGTCAATTAAAGGTAAATAGGAAAAATGTTGTGACCCATATAGAATTAATACTCAATTCAAATTGAGAGCCAAGGTAGCTCAGTTAGTATAGTGACTGACTATGGACTGGCCCCAACAGGAGCATAGGATTTTTCCTCCTGCCTCTGCTTTCAGACTGGCTCTAAGGCCCACCCAGCCTTCTGTTGTCCAATGGGTATTGGGTTCTGTCTTGGGGGTAAAGCGTGGTCGGGGTGTGATGCTGACCACTCACCCACATCTAGTACCAAGGTTAAAAATGTGCAGAGCTCTCCCTCTCTTCCCAAGTGCCTACATGATGTGGAGCAGGACTGCTTTACTTTACTTCAATTTTAAAATTACTGATACTTTTTTGTTTATTATTTTCATTACAGTAAACATATCCTCATGGGTACTTCAAGTACCAGTAAGTGTTGAGGAAAGTGGGAATCGATTACAAGCAGATTTCAGCAGCTTTATAGCATCTGTATTAGGAAGACTAAGGGATCACAGTGAACAAGAAGAACTCAACATTATCAACATGCAGTCTGCTTAGAATTTATTTAGTCTGGACATGTTTTTCTGCAGTCCAACGCACCTTATTAGAATAATGTATACAATAACAAATTCTGTCTGGTTTCTTGTGATAAGTTTTCTTAATTTATTCTTTCCACAGTTACCCTCCTGACATAATAACCTGTGATGGGGCATAAAGGACACCTTTGGAACTTCCATGTACTGCAGAGTACACCTTTTTGGTCTTCATATTATTACACACTGGGTTACTCAGTAGGCAATTTTTGAAATGTGCATTGTTCAAAGTGAAATAGACAAGCAGAAATTTTACATTTTGCCTCAATATACCAACAGATTTAACTGGAAAGTCTGGAAAATAAACTATGAGATGTTATTGATTCATCAGTTATTTTATGGTAATGTATGTTTCAACTACTGTAGTGCTGAATGAGTAAGATAATTTTATGATTTGAAGCTTTAACAGTGACTAAATGCAATAAAAATCCTTTTGGGCCTTCAGTTACATTAAGTGGTTAAGTGGCTGATGGTCTGAGAGGACTTCACTGGGCAAGATAAATAACTGTGAACGATGAACAGTATTATCCTGACACAAGCTTAGAAGACGAAAGAAAACTATGAAAATTCACATTTCTTTGGGATACAACTGTAGAATGTTACTGCTTGGAATATTGGGCACTGCAAAGTAAAATGACTTTGTAAGTGCCACAGTATATGAAGCCAGTCCTCTTAAGGGCTAAATTTACAGGTAATATATTAAAAGTCTGTAAGAATGTGGGTTAATATTAATGTTTATTATTATCAATCATTTACAATGTAATATAAAACAATATAATTCTTATAATAAACTGTGTTAGCATAAAGAATAGATCTAAAGGAGGTGATGAAACCGACTGTATGATGACTAAAAGATTTTAAATTAACTTTGATTTCATAATGGCAGGATATATGAATGTAAGAAGGAAAACATAAGAGAGACAAAATTATACAATGAAGAGCTTCACAGTTTGTACTTGTCACCTAATACTGTTAGGGTGATCAAATCAAGATGAATGGGATGGATAGGACATGTAGCATCAAATGTTCACATCAGATGAGCTTCTTCATGGAATTTACAGAAACTGATTTCTGGAGGCATCATTTGCAGTAATCTCTCTATGGGAAGCCTACAGTTTGTGAGTTCTTGAGAACAAAGTGAGAGATCTTCTGGACGCAAGAAAGATGACATAACACGATGGAGAAAAGTGTGTAACTGGGAGAGTCACATTTGCACTCATCACATAATATTAGGATGATTAAATGAATATGAATGAGATGGTTGAGGCATGGAGATATAGAAGAGCATCTAAAATTTTGTTTGGAAAGCCACAGACTTGGTAGATTTAGGCATGGATGGAAGGATATTAAAACATATTTCTGATAAAAAAGGGATGAGGTTGCTGATTATACTGAACAAACTCAAGACACAGCCTAACTGAAGACTTTTGGGAACACACTGATAAACATTCCAGTTCCATATGAGTATCAAATTTCTTGACTGGTTGAATAAATATGAAACTGAGATAGCTTTCTTTTGGGTCATAATACTGTGTAGTCTGGTAGAACTTATAACAGACTACATGATGCTACCTACAACTCAGAAGATGACCACTGTCATACCGTTACTGTGAGAAACTCAAATCCTACTAAGAATGAAGTGCTCAAGGAAAAGTACTTTAGAGATGGTTGGTTGGATTACATAATACTGTATGTAAAATTTGACAACTGTTGACAACAAATGATGTGATCACTGCTACAGTCTTCTGCAGATCTGAACACCTCTGATAGATCTATGCTTCAATTTTAGTTGATCAAATTGTGCTACTGCAAACATAAGACTTGGAATGGCTGCAATATTTCACTCATTAATTTAACAGATGACACTTTCTTATTAAACTTGATACAGACAACAAAAACACCAAGATAAATGTTATATGGTAACTAATAAGAATGGTAAATGTCCCATACACTTTTAATAATTGCCAATCAGACAAAAAAGAAAATTCTCTTGAATAATTGATGAATAAAATTCAATAGTGCATTTTACAAGACTTTAAAATTATTTCCATCAGTTACAGTAGCACTACAATTTTGTAATTCTCATTATTATAATTCAAGATTAAAACAGTAAGAGTAAACAGTAATATAGTTTATGCATCTAACAAAAGAAACATATGTTAATATGTCCACCAACAAACTTTGTATCAAGTTATTCAAGATCATTGACTAATGATCATACCTACAATAAACAACAGACTATAGAACTTGATAAAGGTACCAATTTTGTCCAAAATCAATTCAGAGACAAGTAGTCTGATGCAGACAAACATGCAATACACAATCTTCAGTAAACATATTTAAATATTACAGAAATTTACAAAAATTCTCTCATCCAAAGAACACCTCTTTTCATGTCCCAATGAGGATGAGAGGCCAGATGAAGTGTGTTTCAAGTGACAGTCACAGCTTGGAGAAGACTGGTTATCTCCAAAACTGAACATATGCTTGACCTCAGAAGATAAAAGAACCAGGCAGCTTCTTCTGAAAGGCACCAAAAATATTTGAAGACAAGTAATAAGAGACAAAAATTAACAGTTTTTATTCAAGGGATACCCTAAAGTTAACTCTGGAATAAAAACCATTTGTTTCTATAATTTTACATTTGAAAGCCTGTCTTAAAATATTTTCTCCACTGTCTGCTCTGGAACTGAACAAAATAATTACAAATCATTCTAGAAACAGTAAAATGTGGTATGTGCTCCTACAAGTTTACATAATCTGATTTCAGCTAAAGTAATATGTAATAGCTAACATAAGAGTAACACACATTAAGCTCTGTGAAGACGTTAACGAAGTCAAATTAAAAATTATAAAACCTAATATTTATTTTGTGTAAAATTTACCTTAGTATATATCTTCAGTTTTTGAAAGTTATAAAAAATAACCTGAAAGATTTGTACCATACACATATTCATTATTTCCTCCACAAAAGAAGAGAGTATGTTCATGCAAAACTGTTTCGATATGTTTACAGTTTGTCACCACATACTATTTTGTGTGCCCAGCTACAAAGTTTCAAGTCACTGTTAGCAAACAGAACAGTATCTAGGATAGACTTCACACTGTTGCCACCTTCTTTCCTGTTTACACAAAGGGCTGTAACATAAGCTGCACATTTCTTAAATATCCCACATAAAATTTCATGACTGAACCACACAAATTTATGTGGATGCCATGTTGGTTTTGTTAATGGTACAGAATTAAAGCAATAAATTGGCTCCAGAATTATGAGTTGGATAATATTTTGTTGTTGGACATTCACATATTTCTTTAAACCTCTTAAAAATACAAACAGCCATGTATAAGCTGCCAGTCCAAAGTAGGAATCACTGAGTAAGTAAACAGAAAATGTCTGTATCACTCTAGGAAAACAACTGAGCTATAATTAAAGCATAAACTAATCTTACACAGACACACACACATACTTTCAGATTCAAATTACAATTACTTCTATCTTCATGTAATAGTAATTACTAATTATAATGAGTAATTACATTTTTCAGTCTGTATCTGCATTTAATAAACATGCAAAATATTATATTAAAATATTATGATTACCACAACAAATACTCAATTCCTACAAAGAATTGATGCAATACAACCTCATTAAAGACTTTATGAATTCAACTGCAGAAATTTCCAAGTTCTCATCTATATTTGACGTGTATTATTGTGTTTCTGATGAATGTAGTTAAATATTTCAATAGATCAACACTAATTTGCTATACCTATAAAACTTGATTATACAGTAAATATATATTATGTAAAACTTAAAACAGTTCTTCTGCATTTTCTTACATATGAAACTCTCACATACAAAGGCACCTTTACTTCAACTTATGCTATACACAGTTTCTTTTAACATTACCATTCTCAACTTGAATGCATAAATTACAACCTTATGAATCAATCACTTGTGCAAATTATAATATTCTTTCTTTTTACAGCTTAAAAAGAAGCACTAATAAATATTTTCATGTGAAGTGTGTTGTCTTTTATAATATCTTGTTTACTCAAATACTTGAGGTAAATGTGTCCACTGCTAGCTTCTGCAGGCAATACTAGCTTCCAAGAAGAGACATTGGGAGGGGGGCCTAACAGTTGAAAAGTTGGTCAACATGTATCTGAAAATGCACTGTCATGAAGTGTGGCTTTCTTCAAGGATCCCAGGAACAGAAAAGGTAGGAGGTAGAAAAAGATAGTTGTCAACTTACACAATAAACATCTGAATTATAATTTCACAGCATGATAGAATATGCAATATAGCAAATATTGCCCACTGTATCATACCTTGAAATGGTGACAATCCTGTCATGGTATTCAGTTAAGCTTGTGGGTAAGAATCAACTGAGCTGATGTCTTATGATTATGGAAGGCATAATCAAGTATCTCATAAAATGCATAATTTCACAAAGCATAATTCAGTGTCATTCTGTGTAACAGGACTCCAAATGATAAGTTTTCCACAGATGTCTTGACAGTCTGATTTAGTTTGGTATCCACGCTTAGTGGCGGGGAAGAATATAATTACTGAACTTTTTGTGTTATTTCGAAATGAAGACAACAATTTATTTAGAGATACAAAAGACTGAAACAACTGTAATGCAAGTAATATTTTTCAGGTATGCTACCCATGTCAACAACATATAATGCAATAGAATTTGGAAGGTAATAAAGAACCCTACACAACTGCTGAAACTATTACATGCATAACTCTCCAATTTAAATAATTACAAAACCCTGATCAGCACTATTCTGTACCACTAAGGACATGAGTTATCAGAGTTAACACTAATTTCTGAATCAAGAACAGTACTTAAATAGGACAAACACTTTTCTCACCATATCAAGAAATTGTTTTGTGTCATTCTTCAACATCCACATTAGAGCTTGGTTTCTTTGAAGCAACATCAACCTATTAAAACAATTTATCAAGGTCTTAGAAGGGATAAAACCTGGGGCAGGGCAGTGGAAAACAGTTTTATTGGATGCTATCTGAGGAAAGTTTTGTGAGACAATAAGTATCAGACTCTAACAAAATATGAAGACTGCTTAGGTACATAATAACTTATCTACTGATTTATTTGCAGGGTGATAACTTTCCCTTAACCGTTTGTTATTAGGTTCATTTACATTGTTGTATTAACTGTTGAGGTTGTGCAAAGTAGAATGAGATGCAGTATGATCACTGTGAATGACAAATAGGAAATAATATAGGAAAAAGCAGTTGTATCCTGTTTTACGATGTAGCCCCAGTACTTGCCTACAGAAACTTGAAAAATTCACAAACAGAACATCTACTACAATCAAGATTAAATCCAGGTACCCCTAAAATGCAAGTCAGATATATTAATACTGTACCAACCTGGCCAATAAATCCCATCAAAGGTTTCATCTGTGTGCCACTGACCTTGGCAGTTGATATGTCCTGAAGTCCATTCTTATGAAACACACCAGGACAGTAAGTTTTATAATTCTCTGGTGATGGGCCAAATGCAGTAATGACTTCAGTTTAAGATGGACATCTGTAGATTACTATATGAAGCAAATCATCAGTTATACATTATCCCATTAATGAAGCTGACAAAACACCTCTATGATTATCATGAATTTGTAGGTTCAAGGCCTGTCCTGCAAGTATACTGCCTGTCCAAAATTATTCTCATAGGAGGTATTCCTGTATTAATATATAAAATAGTATTATCAATACGAAATTTCATAGACAACTTCTGACAAAAATCTATGGTACATGAAATGTGTCAATAGACAAGGATCATGTGTCATTTTTAATATGGCTGCAAACCACTCACCTAACTGATACATTTTTCAAACCTTCTTCCAGCATGAGTTAATAAATAATATGATATTGGGTAATTAATATGAATTACCTCTGCAAGAAAGAATGGTGTGATATATGATATCACTGTACATACAAGAGGTGGCCCAAAAGGAATAACGGTATATAAATGAATAAAAATGTACATCCACAACAAAGGATTAAATATTATGGTACAATTTGGTACAGTAAGGTACATTTAACATTCTTGAGGTAAGTAGTGGACCCCACTACTGTATAGTAAGCAATGCAAAGGTAATGATGCAGCAAAAATTAGGCTAAAATAATGGAAACACAGTATGTAATAAAATACACAGGTGAGTCAACAGTACATGATCTTGATACTCCAACAAATACTATAACAACCTAGTAACAGATATCTGTTCATCATCAAAATACTCTGGCACACCTGCTCACATGTAACAAGCTTTTGATACAAACAGCTTACTATAAATGCAACTGGAGTGAAGAGGGAGAAAATAGGTATATTAGAATTACTTTTGGCACAATGCAAAATCTCTGCAATTCAATTGTTAGTGATAGCTAATTTCTCTAATGTCAAACTGTTTCTCATTAATATAAATATGATAAAATACTATATTTAACCAACTCCTAATATGACTTCAAATGAAAGGTATTTCACCAAAACAGGACGACCTTAATCATTTCCATGTCCGAATGAGTTTTCTTGTCTAAATACTTCAGAAAGTCTTTGGCATTTCTAATGTCAAATGTCTCATGTCATCTCTTGACCCTCAATGCTAATGTATTTTCTGTAAGAAGTAAATGAAAACTACAAACTACTCAAGACATTTATTTTCTAGAATAAACTCAGCAGAGATTTTAAAAAGATAAATTGTATTTAAAAAAGGAAAAACAATTATTATATTTATCAACAAACATTTTAATCTTGTATATTTACTTCAGTGATATTTTATTTTGACACAGATGCATGGTTTTGGTTTCATCTGCATCAAACTAATTAAGACAGTAAGACAGATTCTGCTGAAATAATATGACCCAAATTCACTGATGCTCAGAAGCCAGTTTTCTATGGAACAGACACAATACGATACATATGTTAAGAGACAGTACAACCATACAAAATATCTGATTTTCAACACTTTCTGCTTCTTATTTTGGGCATAAAGGTCTCATTCAAAGAACACAGTCTTACGGGATGTAGCACTGTGTAGTCTGGTAAAGTTTACCAGTTCAATACTGGTAAACTTCTACCAGACTACAATGCATTACAACTCAGAAGACAGTCATCTTTGGACTCACCAGCACAAAAACCCCAAATCCCACTAATCTCTCCTGTATTGTTCAATAATTATGGAAGTCTGTAAATTTGTGCAGTAATAAGAGGGTCCCCACCCAATGAGACACCACCTTTTTGTGGTGGGTGGGGGGAGGATTGTGCCTTAAAAGGAAGATGGGAACTGTGCCGGCGGGAGCATAGGCTCCTGGCAGGGTCACCATAACTGGACAGGCCCTGGCAGAGGAGCCAGATGAAGTGTGTCCCACGATAGGGCAGGGGGAGCTCTTTAGGAATGGTAAAGCCAACCTACCTAAGGGAGTAAACCCTGACAGAAGACCCAGGCCCTTCAGGTTCAGGGGTTGTGCAGAGGGTTGGTAGCCCCCCACCCCCAACACACACACAGGAAACTTTACTTGTAAGCTTCAAAGAAATCAGCTGGATGGTCTTGGTAACAAACTTGATAAGAAAAAGGACAAATGATTAGGAATAAAGAAGACACTGAAAATAGCGACCTGGAATGTGAGAGGCCTAGGGACCAAGCAGACTGAATTGGATAAGGAACTTAAGGAAAAGAAGATAAATATTATATATATATAAAAAACAGTTACAAAAAAGAAGTTGAAAGGAATAAAAGATTTGGAGTAAATACACAAATAAATTTTATCAAGTGATGACTGTTCCTGTACTACTATATGGAAGTGAATGTTGAATAATGAGAAAATGAGACACAAAAATTACAAACAGCAGAAATGTGATTTTTATGACCTGTGAAGTGATTGGATAAAATCAGGAATGAATATATAAGAAAAGAATTAGGAGTATTTTCAATTAATGACAGAATAAGAAGACACAGACAAGACTGGCTTGAACAAGTGGTAAGGATGGAAGAAGGATGAGTGCCAAAGCAGGCCCAAAGGAACAAGAGATCCTGGAAGACCACGAAGAAGGTGGAATTCACAGAAGCCGGAACAGGCCTTAGGCCTAATCTGTGAATTGGAGGAGAAGAAGTAACAGGCTTGGCAGTAAGGGAGCAAGGGTGATCTAAAAAGTTTACATGTTTACCACCACAATGAAAACAAACATTCAGCTATGTAACTCTGTTCTGCCACTGCTGACAGTCTGGCTTGATTTTCCTGAACAGAAAATGTTACAGCATCATAATAAAATAAATTCACTACAACTTCACACAATAATTTAACTAACCTAAGAACTGATCCACACAGCTAATGTCAGCCTGTTTACTGTCCATGGTCATTTCCCACAAAATTACTGCACTATCAATCCTAAATCACTGTGTCATAAACATAAAGTATATGTATTGACTCTAGCCTTCTAGATAGTATGAATGTGGATCATGGTCTTCTGGGATGAGATGCCATTTAGTCTTATCAGTGCTTACCAGCATTTAAGAGGAATGTATCATCTTCAACTTCTACCCTGATGATATGGAGGCAATAAATTCCTCTGAAAACACTGGTAACCACATACAAGACTACACAGCATCACAACCCAGAGAGACAACAATCCACATTTTCACTGTTACTTGAACCTCAAATTTCATGTTTTGAGATAGTGAAGTCTAAAAAACCTCACTTTAGATTTAGGTAAATATGATAGAAAACTATATGGCTTAAGACATACAGTCCATCTTACAGCAAGTAATACTGTAAACTAATATGTAGATTGCATGAATGTAGAAAGTTATATCAGTACAAACAATGGCAGTAAAATATACTTTCTCAGTAACTGTCTCATTTTTTAAAATTTACTGAATACTTCAGTCCATATTTGAGGCAGTCAATTTTTATTACTAAATCATACTACACAAACTTTAACCCTTCAGTGTGGAAGGGCACTATACAAGCCCAGAGCTGTGGTGGAGAGAGATATTTTACCAACAGCAGTTTCTTTCTTTATGGTACTTGTGCCTTAATTTTTTTAACTACATGCATAACACTTATACTATTGAATGTCCAGGCTATAAAATTAAGCACCATTTTCACTGTAATTCTTACAAAATAAACAATAAACAGTTTACTTGGTTCCCTGACACTGGATGTAAGCTTGGTTCCACCCACATCCAGTAAATATTTACAGTGAAAATGATACTGCACTGAAGGGTCAAAAGAAGTTTAACATATCTGGGCACCTACTGTATGTGACTGCAGAGACTGTTTAATTCAAACTGTATGCGATAACAACATTACTTATAAATAACAATTGTGACACAAATGAACAAGAACATTTGTTCCTGCTATAGTTGTCTTACAGTGTTTTCTTACAATTTGAACTTGAAGTGATAAACATATATATACATTTACACAATACCTGTATTAACTTTCTATTGTGAGGGCACCTAGGTTTTCAATCAACATTAAAATTTTCATATAGGTAACAAATTACTGAAAATGTCGACATTTAGTGACAATGATATAAATTACATTTATAAAAATATAACAGGTTCATATAAACATATTTTTAGAATTACACCTGCACTTAAATTGCAAATTATGAGAAGAATCAGATCATGCCTGAAACAGTGTGTGGCATCAAAGAATTGGCACATGCACACTTTGAAATGTTTATGTTATGCTATTATTGCATCCACAAACATAAAATTAAATTATGATATTCAATTGTTTGAGAAGGCAAGATAATCAGAACTGGTTTTACTGTTTGTGTCTCATAGTTACTCAGCTTCATGTTAAAAATGTTTGTATTACTCCACACACAACTAAAATTAAGTGTAAATAAAACTCACTTCTGATGCATTTAGACTAAAATGGGTATGACTAGGAACTCCATTTAGCTTGTCAAGTGACTATGCATTATTTATGCACATTTGGAGTGCATAGGAGACCAGCCATAGGAACAGTTTACCATTTGCTGCACTCAACATAACAAGGGCAAAACTAAAAAGTGTCTATATCAAAGCATTTTACTGTAGTTTTAAAAAGCAACAAAGAGATCCATAAGGCAAATTTAATAACTAAGAAATATTTGTGCATATAAAAAATGCAAGGTATTAACAAATGTCAACATAACCACATGGTAAGCTACGTAACTTCTGCAGATAATTTGGTTGAAACACACTGCGAGTTTTGTATAACCATAATTTTAGTGATGTAAATGATATACATAAAACTTCAACTTTAATATTCTCAAATATGACATGCTAGAAATAGCCCTAAAACAGAAGCACCATTCTTCACGCTGCATTAACAATATAACTATTCATTTAATATTTTATTTACAGTCTATAAAATAACCTATCTTCTCTGAATTAATTTTAGGTAAATTTTATTATGAAATTCCATCTAAATATTAAATATACAGAGAAAGTAAAAGTGTTCTTCACAGGACCTGTTGCTAAAGTTCAAACAATACAATTTCATCCTAGACTTTTTTAAACATGTTCTATTGTACACTTATATGCAGTACAACCTGGAGAATCTTTTTGAAGATGAATATCCTGTATATAGCATTTTATGGCGAATATGGAAAGATGCATAATCTATGTGATTTTAATTAACTTCTAAAGAAGACCCCAACAAGAGAAGTGAACATCAGACATTAAATTACATTAAATCAAATAAGACACAGCAGAATTTACACTCAAAACTTCTCTGTGGAGAAACATGCATAAACTCTAAACTGAGGAAAATTATGAATGGAGGCAATTTAACACTGTGCTGAGTTGGGGCTTCGGGGGTTTAACAAAAAATTTGGGGAAACACTATGAGCTTCATAATCTGACCTCTCCTCCAATTATTAGGGCAATCAAAGCAACACACTTGATACAAGCAGGACATGTAGCATACATAAGGGAAATGAAAAGTGCATACAGAATTATGACCAAAACAACCTGAAAGAATGATCACTTTGGACCCAGGCACAGATGGAAGAAACAGATTAAAATGCATATTAGAGAAATCGGATATGAAGAAATGTGGTGGATTTGTCTACTTCAGGACAGAATTCAACGGCAGGCTGTTGTGAACACTGAAATAAACACTACAGTTTTTGACAAACTGTAAAACCTATTCTTCTTATAAAAGACTTTATACAATGTAGTTAGTTACAACTATTAATTTGTATGAGTAGACTTCAACTGTAATAATGCTGTTATCAATAAATATTAAATGAGGTTTCTATTGTAAATGATGCAGATTTCACTTGTATGCAAACAAGAACAATACTGACTTGGCCATGGAAGCATCTGCTTATGAGTAACTTTATTCTATGTTTGTAGAAGTGTCAGTCTTGAACTAACACAGACAGTAAAAAAAAATAAGTTACTGAACCACTGTCCTTATCCTTTTGATTACTGGTGATATTTTTAATATACCCCTTTCCTTTGTGTTAGGAAGTACTGTGCCTTCCTTAACCCATAAGCTTATCAGTTTTGTGAAAAAACCTGATGAACATTTTAATTTCAAAGCACGAAAAAGAAAGCACTTTTGTGTGTGTTTGCTGCCATTTTGAGATGAAGGTCAATATAATTCACAACACAATCCTTGGAAATTCTACAAACAGCACGTCTATCAAAATTGTAACTACAAGGAACTTTAAAAGCAGGGTCTCCCAACCATTTGTACGTTGACTGTTGCCAGGTTACGGCTTAACTTACAATTTATAGTTTGCATTATACAATCCTCAAAACAATTAAGGGGTCAAGTTTTCAGACGGTTGTAAAGTTTCTTGGACTGAATCTGAAATAAGCTCACTCTGCAGGGTTGTAAACAATGCTGATACGAATGCAACTGTGAACGGTGGGATCAGTTACAGTTGGTTATTTCAGGGAGAGCAAAGGTAGTGAAAACAGGAATGAAGGAGAGCAGTGCCTGTTTGTTATTGATGATACAGGAATACTGTTGTTATGCAGCGCAATGTGCAAGTTCGGCAAGGTGTAAGGAGGCATGTGCCAGCAATAGAAGCAACACAGGCTGTCACGCTTCTGCAAGAGGGCCGAACACAACGGTATGTTGCCGGACAACTCGGTGTGGTTCAATCCGTGATATGGCAACTATGCCGCCGATACCAAGGCACTGGAATGGTCATTTGATGTCGAGGACAGGGTCGTCACAGGGTAAGAACTGCTAGGGATGATCGTTTTCTGCGTCTACAAGCCTTGAGGCACCGCAGAGATACTGCATGGGCCTTGCAAAATGACCTTTCCCGAGCTACAGGTCGAAAAGTGTCTGACCAAACAGTGAGAAACCGTCTTTGAGAGGTGGATCTGAGGTCCAGGCATCCCGCTAGTGCCCCGATTGATGAGGGAGCATAAACAAGTGCGAAAAGTTCGCCCAAGAACATCAACATTGGCAATTGCGTCATTGGCACGTCCTTTAAGCTAACGAGTCTAGATTTATGCTGCAGGGCAACAATGGACGCATCCGAGTTTGGTGATGGCCAGGAGAGTGTTTTCTACCAGTCACAGTCCAGGAAAATGTCAGTTTTAGTGGTGGCTCCATAATGGTGTGGGTCAGTATTTCGATTGACGACAAAACCTACCTCGTCATCAGAAACGACTCTATGACTGCGCGGCGTTACATTCACAAGTGCTGGAACTTCATGTGCGTCCTCATGCATTGGCATTTGGAGAAAATTTTTTCCTAATACATGACAATGCCCTCACGTTGCAGGAATCGTCAGGGAGTACCTCCAAGAGCACAACATCGCCATTTTACCAAGGCCAGCTTGCAGCCCAGACATGAACCCTATTGAACATGTGTGGGACATATGAGAAGAAGTGTCAGAGACCGTCAGAACGCACCTATCACACTGCGGGATCTGGAAGATGCCCTTTTGGAGGAATGGGTGCAAATTCCCCAAGTCAACATTCGGAGCATGCCTCAACACTGCACAGCTGTCCTTCGAGCTGAAGAGGGTCCAACCGCCTATTGAGCGCAAAAAAGGTTTCAAATTGTGTCTCAAAAACTTTATGTGGATAAAACTTCCATTGTTTTCAGTGTAACTATACTTTAGTTGTGTCTGCTGTTAAAACGAGGCCTGTTTTTGTTTAAATAAAGGTCTATTTTCTAAACTACCCACATTTCAATATATTTGACAAAGCCCAAGAAAATTTACAACCATTTGAAATCCTGACCCTTAATTGTTTTGAGGAGTGAAGTATACATAAGTCACTTGGAAGACTAAGGATGTGGAAGGATAACATTAAGATGGATTTTATGCTAGCGAGGACAGACAGACAGAACTGGTTCAGAAACACTGTTTTCAGTGACAGGCTTTCGTGTTTGGGTTCTACTGCTGGAAAATTAGTTTAGTTACTTGTACACAATTCACCATAGATGTATAAATTACTGTCTTATAATTATCACAAATATTTCTATTTTTTTTTGTTTCATTTTAGCAACTAAATATAACAAAGTCACATGCACAGTTGAGTTATACAGGTATGTGTTCAATACAACAGAAGAAGGGAGATATGGCAAATAGCAAAATATACCCTTTCCAAAATAAATACAGACTTGACAAAGTGCACCAGTAGTGTTTCCACAATCTACTGTGAAAAAATGGCGGTCAATGACAAATCACTTTACCAGTGTGCAGTGACTGAATTCCTTGTGAAGGTGAACAACTTAGCTAGACATACACAGGCAGATTCACCAAGAAAATGGAAATGCCTGTATGGGTACCAGGAACGTCAGAAGGAGAGTAAAATATGGACGTCACTTATCAGTCACACTGCAGTAAGTTATAAACCACTGATACTGAAAGTAACAAGCAGATATCTGATATGTTCATCAAAAGAGGACTGAACAGAGATGGTTAGGGGATCAGCGCAGCTCAGTATAGTGTGCCAAGCTGTGCAGGAATGATACTGACCTTAGAATACTGGGAACTTTTTTTTACCTGTCTGCTTTTGGATAAACACTGAAAGACATGCAGGATATATCATTACAGTTACTTCAATGACATGCTGACAAGGCAGATAACTTCCTGTTGTGTGATATGTAATGAAAAGCTAGTTCAACAATTACAGTTCATAAACAAAGCCCAAGAGCATAGAATAGCATCATCTCTAACAATGAAGGCCAGAACAGTGCCAATGGACAGCAGAGTTATGAAAACTGTCTTCTGGGAAGCTAAACAGACTTGCGTAGGGTGTACTGGTTGACATCCTCTCCAGAGAAAGTCATCAACCCAGCACTATGTTCAGATAGACATGCACCTGTCTAATGAAAAAAAGGTTGTCATCCCTTACACAACCTCAAACTGTGCATCTGATAACAGACATAATCGTAAAGAATGGCAAGAAAGTGCTCTCCCATCTCCCTACAGTCTGGACTTCGGTCACTCAACCTACTACTTCTCTGAACCCTTGACAGATCATATGAGACGCTAAAATAGAAGAACAATGGCGCATTCAAGGAAACTGAATAATTGGCACGTATGTTTGAATGGATTTCTACCATATTTGAATGGCAAAAATTCATAGATCATTCTGCAAATTTTGTAGAAAAGCGATGCAATGCATCCAATCATTATCTATTTTCTTACATTTTAGTATTGCACATACATTTTATTTTAAAAACCACCACTCATTTTCCTTTGTTCTTTTTGGATCAGTTAGTGGTATTCAAATGTGTTGGTGAAAAGAGTTGGGAGTATTGTTGGTATTTTACAATGCAAGATGGATGAATAGGATGTCTGTCCTTGGTAACTCACTACTGTTCTACTGGTGTGTGAATCAAAAAAGGTTGGGGAACCACTGCTGTAAATGATAAAACAGAAGTCTGCAACTTCAGTCTGAAAGACAAATGGTTATCAAAAATGCTTGTGTGGCAGGATAAGCAGATGGATTAATGGTCAAACCAATAAGATTCAAATACTGATTTTGCTAGTACTGAAACTTTGTTACAAGTTGCTTTGTTGCCTTTGCTATGTCATAAGCACATGAACGGACCTGTTGCAGGAAGTATGCTTGTTCAGAAAACTGTGTTGCATTTCCTGCACATCTCTGCAAACCAGCACACTCTGACTGCAAACGCAGTGTGTTATTGTTCATCTGGCGTAAAGCACTGCGAATAGTTTCGTCCAATGGATTCTAAGGAATAAACAATGAAGTACAAAAACAAATTATTAGTACTGATACAAACACACAACAGAGTGCTATTTAAAATGACACAGAATATCATGGGTTTGAAAGTGGTCAAATCCATTACAGATATTTTAAATATGCTTTCTCTTTACCACACATCTCTGAAAGTGAGGTATGTGATAATTAACAAAAAATTCCAGGGCAGAGGTCCATTAAGAAGACATCACACAATGTTACCTGTTGTGGAACAAGGTGTTTGCAGTAACCCATCATAAACATATCCCTAATGCACATGAAAATTCACTGTGGTTACTTTCAAATTACTAGTTATGCCAGTCACAACATTCTATGGTTTTCTGCTGAATGATGATATACTTTGAACAGAAAAGTTTCTGGTTTCGCCATTAGCTGACACCTGTGGGCTGCATAACAGAACTGTAACTACAAGCACGACATTTTTAAAATTACAAACATTTTAGACAATATAAAATTTTGTGCACTATAGTGACCTGGCCTGTGAGATTTGTTCAGCACTTGGTAGATGAATATATTACCTGTGGAAAAATGGCACTGAGTTCAGCCACTGCAACTCTGATTCTCTCTGCACAAGGGATGAACGTGTCTCGTCCTTCCAGGTCCTGCATGGAGGCCCACAACTCCTGGATGCATTTGGTGACTTGATCTGTGCGCCTAACAACCTCCTCTGCAAGAGGCAGTACACTGCTCGTGCTTGTCAAACCATCCTGACTTGGACTCGAACAGCGATACAAGCTCTGTGTCATCACAGGTCTTACCAGGGTACTTGGACTGTCGTATTCATTCACAATGGGGTCCCGTTTCTGGTCCAAACAATACAAAATATCATTAAAATATACACTGCTCTTTTCATGTATGAAGTACACAATCTCTGTATTCAAGCAGCCATGAGGGTGTACTGGAGTGTAGTGGTAAAGAGAAATTCTACACTCCTACACTAAAAAGAAGTTGGTGATAATTTCCATATTCTAATTGCTTGAACATCAAGGAAAAGGGGCCTTCATAGTAATTGAATGGAGGTTAAATGTATCATAGTGGCAGTCTGGACAATGTAACAAAATAAAAAATCATTAATCATACCAGAAAAGGGCAAAAACACTCCTGAAATTGAAGTCAAGCAGGGAAGCTGGCTTCAGAAACTGTTACAAGAGTGCTCAGCCAATTTATAATAAATTTTCCCAGACACTTGATGAATGCAAGTAAATTTACAGGATTGGTATTTTCACACCTGATTCTTGTCCCATTTTCCAATATTTCCTGTGGCTGAGACATAATGATGAATATGAGGTGACTGGCTGCCACTGCGAAGAAGCAATCCCTCTCGAGGTTCATACATAGAAGCTGGTCGCTGTACAGAGGATCGAGGGGACTTCACATCTAACACTGGCTCTGTTTCTGTTTCACAGCCATTTGGAATTGAGGAAGAACATAATGATGAGGATGATGGATGAGGAAGAGACAATCCAGCATGCTGGATGATGGTACGCAGTTCACTGTTCTCACGCACCAGATTCTGAACCTGAAATGTAATAAACCAAATTAATCTGCAGATAACACATTCAGAAGCTATAGGTAACAACTAAGCCCAAATGGCAAATTTTACACTTAAAAGATTAACAAATGCAGTCTACACACAATATGAAAATTTTATTCACAACATAATGTTACCATATACAGTGAAACCTCGATGCATCGTTTTCAGCGGGGGTGGGAAATAAAAACGATGAATGCGGGAAAACGATAGATGCGGGAAAGCATTAAAAATTTAAAAAAAAAACAATGTTTCTCTTTCAAAGTTACTTCTTTTTACCAAAAAAGTCTTTAATGGGCAACTGGTTTGTCGAAACTTTACGTTTTAGACCAAACAGAGCACTTTCCACGTTCAAAATGTTTTCCTCGTCACGTTCACTAATATTAAGCGCATAAAAGAACGACTTCACTTTCGCCAATGCAGCGTGTGCTTCGGCAAACCTCGGCAAAGCTTCGGGCTCGCATTCGTCGTCTTCCTCTTCCGCACCACTCCCACCCCCTTTGCGGACAATAACAGGAAGAATGGAAATACTATTACTGCCGAACTCAACGAAACGTAGCTGTAGAAGACCCTGAACCGCTGGAAACGAGATGAACCAGAAGAATGAAAAGTGCCGCCAGCCTTTCCTTTGTACTTATAATAAAAGCATTTGTGAAGAAATTCACACTGCACATGCCATCTGGCATCGCTGGAACGAAATATGAGTGCACCCAAATTAAAATCGTAAAATTTCTGACAATGGGCACCGCCATTCACTCCAACTATCACCCCTGCACCGCTGACCCCTCATTCCAAAAGAATCTGTGCTGGTTGGGCGACATAACAGGTTACCGCTACTGTGTATTCCAAAAACATTGTGCGTCTTTCGGTATTAATTTATCTCAAAACCCAGCATTTTAAATTCTCAGAAACGATCATTGCGGGAAAATTGTGGGCCGGGACTAAGATTTTTGAACGATCGATGCGATAAAACGATAGTTCGAGGAACGATAGAAGCGGGAAAATGTAACATTATTTTATATGGGATGTATTCGGGACCGAACAAAACGGACGATGCATCCGGGAAAACGATAGTTCCGGGAACGATGGATAGAGGTTTCACTGTATATAGTATATTTCTAATATTACACACAGTAAAATCTGTTTATAGTCTATTTGGAAGTAATGGAGAATATAATGTGCCCACAACCTATGTATGAAGAAAGAGAAAACAGAAATGGACCAATTGTGGGATGTAAAAAAGAATAAGTCCAAGGGTTTATATATCCCTTAGCAGACATGACACATTACAAGACAGACAGAGCATTTTGTGTGTATATCCATAACTTTATCTATGCTAAGACACCAATTAATCATGTTAAATCCATCCCTTAGAAAAGAGATTCCTTCATCAAAAACTACAATGTCATTTTATATAAAACATGCAACTTACAGTTGACTGTAGAATTTGGATCTCACTTCTCAAATCTCCCATCTCATTCTCAGAAGCTGCAAGTTGTCGCTTTATATTCTCTTCTATTGAAGTTATACCACCATTTTGTACAGAGTTCAACTTTCTATCCTGGAAAAATTAAACAACAAAATAAATTCAAACTATGGTGCATCTAAAATGGAGGGAGATAAACAAACCACACTTTAACCTATTGCTATGCCATTTAAATGAACAGTATCTTGACATTTTCAGACCACTTAATGTAAGCCTCCTTTATACATTATGTTAAGTATGACAGAGAACATGTATAGCCTTTGGAAAAACGTGTGACAGCAGAAGAAAGGTGCAGGAAAACCCACTACAGTGACAGGTTAAGTACACATTAGGCCTTTTGATTTTAACAGAAAATATTTGTTATTATCACCACCCCTCCTGCTATCAGGCTTTAATCTTGTTATGGATATTACAAAACAAAATTTTTTCCATCTTTTCAGATATCTGCATTTTGATCTGCACTGACATTTTAAAAGCTTCTGTAACATATCAAAAAACTCCAGTTTAGTTTATAACAGAAATAATTAAATGCTAATACAAAACACAAGTCAATATTCTGTACCTCATGTTTGTCCCTTAGTGGGCCACTCTGTTTATCTATGGACGCTGGTGTAGGCTCCTTCTTCTCGTGTACAGTCTTTTCTTCTACTCTCTGCATCAAGAAATCAAATACAGATAAAATAATCATTCAAATTATCTGCAATGTTCTAAAGAAATGACCACAGAAGTCTCTTGCAGTGAATCCCAAAGAAGGTTATTAACATTAAAGTAAAAGGAAAACACCAAAGGCAGAGACTAAGATCAAGATGGGAGCAGGTTAGTCAAGATGTCCTACAGAAAGAAGAGCAGAGAGCAAACTGAAGGGGAAGTGCTGTGGAAAGATTGGAATAAATGGGTACTTGTCAGATAACCCACATACAAAGTAGGATTTGATGGTTTCATGGTGTAACAACCAAGAAGACAGCCATATTCCAACCCACCCCACAAAAAAGACACAAATTTTTCACGTGCATTAATGTAAAAACCTGACAATTGAACATTTGTAAAATAAGGAGAATGTCACTTGTTTTCCAATAACTTAAAACAAATTTTCAAAATTATCCAACACAAACCTCAGGTGTTTCACTCTTGCTGTCTTGCAGTCTCATATTAGCTGCCTGTTGGGCCAAAACTGCCATCTGTTCAGCTGCAATGTAATCTTCATCTGATGCAACACTATCATACAGAGGTTCATCATCAGAAATTTCAGATTTTCTTCCTGGCTGATGCACATCAACAGCGACTGATAATGGACTTCCTGGTACTTTATTCACTTGTGGTCCTTTAATTTCTGATGAAACTTAGGAAAGATAAAATCTTTCATTATTACTGTACATCAATATTTCTCAAAACTGAAGGATTACATTATGTAAAAGTTCAGTTGTTTACCTCTCCACCACCAGTTTCCTTGTAATTAATTTTAATATTATCCTTTCATTCCTGCAAGGCTTTATCACGGATTACTTTCAACAAGTTTCTAAATCAAAATTCTGTACACACTTCTTCTTACCCTAATTCAAACTGCCTGACCAGCATATTACAATCACCTTCAATCAAGTAATCCAGTGTTTTTCAACCAATGAAAGACAAAAAATAGCTTGTGGCCTATCATAAAAGATAAAGCCTTGCATAAGAAAGACAGTTAAAGCTGTTACACCCAATAAAAGGATCATCAAAAAGTAAACAATTTCTGTTTTCTGAAAAAGGGGAAGTCACTAAAACTTATAGGCTGACAGACTTTGCCCAATACTTGCTAAAATTTTCTACAGATAAATATAATGGAACACTATGTACCTTGTGATAATAGCAAAGATGGTGCTGTAGGTGACTGACGGCGTTTAGCATCAGACAGAATGTCTATTATGAGAGTTGCGAATTCTCGTGCATTGAAACGGGCAAGCTTCTGACGACCTTGATTCCGAGTTGATGAAAACTCGGGGTTAACTGGGAGAAAAGGCACAGTGCAGCGTTCCGGTGCCACAATACTCGATGACTTCAGGGTTGATAACCAAACTAAAAAACAAAATTTCTTTAATCAATATAACAAAATAAATATACAACAAATAAAAGTAATCATCCAGCATGCCAAAGCAAGATTACTTTATACAAGCTCTGGGAAGAAATATAGGACACCTATTATTTTTAAGATCCTTTAATTGGTATAGAGAAGTGAGTACAAATTAAACATTAATAATGCTACACCTTTATGTTCTATGTCGATAATTTCTGCCAGCATAAATTTATAGTTCACAAAATAGTCAGACATAATCTCAAAGTTCCACTCTGTTAGCTTCTTCCTGAAATTAGCATCAAAGAAGATTTAGTGATATGTTTATGCTGGATCAGAAAATTTCAACTTTTTCTATGGTATTTCAAATTTAGTTATATGAAGATGAATAGAAAAAGTTACAAGAAAAAACAATTAACAAAAAAGAATCCAAACACAATGTTTAGCAAAGTATACATATTGTATGACATGATTATAACAACAGAAACCAAAATATAAGTAAAATAAACCATCATTCAAGCAATCCTCAATCGACCAGTAGGACCCTTTTACGAGAAGCTCCTTCAGTTTCTTTCCGAAGAGGTTGTTACTTTTCATCCACTTACTATATGTGGTGAGCTAGCTGTAAATATTACATACTGTACTAGTTGGCTTGCTATTGTAGACTTCAAGCTTGAGGGTGAGCTGATGATATTCAAAGTTATACTTTCACAGTTGCAGATAAAATTGGTTCTTATAGGTACAAGGCAATACACATGACTACCCTTTATTTTAACACACTCTTCTTGTATGTACTATGCTCCCAAACAGCAATTCCATATGAAAGAAATGAATATACTAACTCATAACAGACTATTAAGAACATCCAATTCAGTTATACTAGACAACCTCTTAATTATAAACAGACTTAACCTATTCTTATTCCAAATATTGTCTATATATGCTTCTCCTAAGTAAAATTACTGCTAATAACAATTATATTCAACTGTAGCTTTGGTCTTCCTGTGCACTGTACATTCAGGTACAGTGATGTGCAGACACCCACGTGATACTGAAAGCGTAAAACTTACTTGATTCAGTCTCTCTTCTATCCACTTCATCATATACATCCATTGCTAACTCCTCAAACAAGTGGTTTGGCAACTGAAAGAAAATTTATACCAAATAAATAGTAACTAAGGTGCTAATAATGATTTTATAAAAATAATTCAAACACATCTGATCATATTTTACTGATTTTCAAAAAATTAATCCAGAAAAGTGGCATTATTTTATAATGTTTTAATGGAAACCAAAGTGAAACATTATATGAAGAAAACAGTTACACTATTTTTCTCACTTAACTGTAAATGTGAAAAATAAACATTATAATCAAACACACCATAAGAAAACTTTTCTGTAATACTTCACTCATGGCAGTCCCCTTAACACAGCTTTCATTTCATTTTACCGAACATGTAATCAATTACTTAGGATAAACATTTCCAGTCACTTAAGAACAATTAAGATGAAGTTACAACAAACATTACAATCACAAACCTGTTGCAGTTTCTTTTTGGCATCTTTTGCAAATTCTGTTAGATCTAAACTGTCTGACATCTCAGGAACAATATAATGCTGGCCAATCTGATGATCTGGTTTCCGTAAACATAAATAATATGCAAAACGATCTGTTAATTCATATGCACATTCAACAAGACGATCTGATAGATTTCTGTGTCCTGACAACCTGAAATAAGACAATTATAAGATATACCTTGCCGGAATTTTGGTGAAGTAACATCCACTGAGTTCACATACGAAATTATATATATATAAACAAAGAAGTTAAATTAGTGGTAAAGTAAAGCAATGAAATAAAATAGGCAAAAGGACAATAAGTTATACAAGATCAAAAAATAAACATATATATGAGAAATGTTTGATATGTAATATAGCTGAAGAAATCATAACATGCAGACAAAGATTGGCATGCCTTGCAGATAGAATGGTTTAAGACACGTGGCTAAACATACGATGGAACAAGACAAAGCGACCAGATTCACAGCAAACATATATTACATAAAATAGCCAAATTATGATCACAAACACTTTGTCAATGCTTCCAGTTACTTCCATTATTCATTAACATAACTATTAAACTATTATTTTATATGTGAAATATGGTTTTATTAATTAAATTAATTTTCATTCCATCCCTCTTTAATATAATAACAAAAAATCTCATACATCTTACCATCCAAATATTAACTCTCCTATATCTATTACATATTAAATAATATTGCTAGCAAAAAATGACATGTATGAAAGTGCAGTCTAATTAAAGTAAAAACATACAGTGTAGTCTCACTAGAAAATACAATTTCAGAGCCATAATTTGACTTTTCCACAATGTTTCCATCAGAAAGAACTTTGAATCACACCTAGCGTATTCTACTGGTGTTTTCCCTTGGTTGTCTTCTGCTCCAGGATCTGCTCCATATACCACTAATAGCTCAGCCTGCGATACCTGTCCCGCCTTTGCTGCAACGTGCAGAGGTGTAGTTCCCTTTTCCTGCCAAATAAAGAGATACAGATATACATGTCTATAACATAAGCCAATATCCCAAGGCCCAATACTGTAATGCCACTGAAAGGGCATCATTTAAATAAATTTTTCATTCTGTGATTCCCAGATTTGAATTACTACTGTATCAACTGCAGAGGTTATACATCACTGAATGAGACAGGAAGAAAAACACAAGTGGCGAGATGGTAAGGATAAAGTTATGGCCAATCCAAAGCCACTATCCTGACATATAACTGGACAGACAACAGAGTAGGGAGGACAGCATCTTGAACATAATCCCTACTTAAATTTTCTTGTTAAAATTCTTGAAAATCTTGCAAAGGACTTGCAGCATAACCAACTACATCTATCACAAGAAAAAGTTGTAAATCATTTTAGATGTTGGCGAGTGGTCAGCTTCATGTTCTGGGCACTTTATCTTCAAAGAAAGAGTGTCAGATACATACAGTACTGGAAAATGAGTGGGCTGCAGAGCTACTAGATATGGTGGGAAGAGAAACATCCCTTCTTAAGGCAGGAATGTAACCCTGATCACCCAGCATACAGCCAAACACTGTACTGACTGAGCCATCCTGGTTAAGTACATTAATTATTTTAAAGGTCTCACATACAATAATACTTTTCTATATACATGCATGCCTTCACACATACACAATGATCATTACTGCCACCATAACAGTCTGTAAATAAATCCTATTCTGAACAGTTTATTCAAATTACATAAGCACAATCCTGTCATCAATATTACCTTACTTCTTGATACACACTGTCAGTACTTCATGTTGATTCTACAGTTAATTTCCTAATCTCATAAAAATATCTTCATTGGTTCAAAAGGTATTATGGACAGACGGATGGACACATGCTAACTCTCTCGCATCATTACACATGCACACACACGCGCACACACACACACACAGTCATAATGGTATAAACAGTAATCAGACTGTCTTTCTTTACAACATAATAAAAGGTGACTAAATAATTATAATAACCTATAATCGATCCATCAAACAAGAAATAACATTCCAGTAGTCATAAAGATAAAGTTATCCATACACCATTCCATGAAGGTACAGAGATACAGTTCCACACAGTCTTGACCTCTGCCCTAGATGGAGGTGTGTGATCATGCAGTTACTTTACTCATACAGAAATAACTTGTAGTAGCTATACAAAGTATTTACTTTTCAAACTAACACTGACTATATGAATATGTACCTCATGAAAATAATTTGGGTCAGCTCCTTGCGAAAGAAGGCGAAGACTAGTTTCCAAGTTCGATGTACGAACACTTGAGTGAAGTTGCCTACTGAGGTCATCTTCCAGTAATAAAGTGTCATCTTTTCCTGGGCGAAATACAAATGCCAACATCTGATGTTTCGCTCGGATGAAATCTGCTTTGGTTGGGCTGAAATGCACATAATTTCACAATAGTAGTATCCTGAGTCACATTAAAATTAAACTGAGATGTGCTTGTAAATTTGATCATAAAAAATTTGCAAGCCTCTCAGTCCCATCTTTCTGCATTGTACAACTACTGTAAATTTATTGTCTCTTTCTCACGCTCAATGTAGTCTAGTTTCAAATTAGACCTACAGTCCTAAGTGGGATTTATTTGTCAGGTTCACAGCTAAACTTTTATGTACATTTCACATCTCTCTCATGGATGCTACATATTTTCTTCAGTTTTGCTTAACTTTTTTAACTTTCTTAACTTACTGTAGAGGATCCTTGCAGTGAGGTTTCCTTCGACCTGATTTTGAATGTGCTGGATCCAATAGAGAGTGTTCCCAAACACTGTTTACACCATTGTTGTTGAGAGTATGTACCATATGAAGTAATGTAGGACTCCATGATCCTTTCTTCAATGATTTAACTTGAGAAATGTGACGACCCAAACTTCTGTGAATGCTACAACACTCATCACATAATAGGATGCCCCTATTAACTGATGCCCATGATGGATCTGCAAGGAAAGGAATGTCAGTCCCTTAGAGTTAAACAGCTTATGGTATTATTATGAAAAGAATTATAAAATTATGAGAGTTGTTAAAATGAAACCTGCTTGTAGCAGTCCTAGTGAATATAGCCAGTTGAATTTGAGCACATGACAGTGTTTCTCAATTATAATGTTGTTTGAGTAGCAGAAGTTCCTTTGAGGGTGACAGGAAATAAACAATGAGGCATGTCAAGGTCAGGCCCAGCCCATGTTGTTGCCACCCCCAAGAATGTTCACAAAGTGGAGAAAGCTGTTCATACAGATACAGACAACATTTGAGAACTTGTAAAGTAATTCAATAATTGTATGTATACAATGATGCAATGCATGGGACATTGCAAGGTGTGTAACCAATAAATCCTGAAAATACCATACATTATAGTTTATGACACTACTGCTGAAACATCTGCAGCACTACCAGACAAAAGGTAATGCATTTTGAAGGGGAAATGAGATGTGCAGCCACCACTTTCAAGCCATGAAGAAAGTTGTAAGCATGCAGTGGAAACACCCATCCTCTCCCAGCCCTAACAAACTCAAGAAACCGCATATGGGGAAAGGTCATACTGACTGTTTTCTTCAATATAAATGGACTTCTGATAATAATATTCATCAAAGACCATGGCATCACCATCAGAGTACGGTGCTATGTGAAATCCTCTGGAGACCTTCATATCACAAACAAGAGAAAGCATTTCAACATACTCATAAGGGGTGTCACAGTGCTTCAGGGCATCCAGGACACACTGTGCTACTGCACTAGAAAGAGCTGGACTATCTCTATACAGCCATGTGATTTCCATGTTTGACACCCCCAAGAGAACATTAAAGGACTGTAGACTGAGGTAAGACAATGGTTTCAAGGCTGTGGTGATTCAATGATTCTAGCAACAGAACAGAAAGATACTATATGTGAAACAGCACCAATGGTTGGTGCATCAATGGAATGCCCTTTGCAACATATATACTATATCTGGGAACTGCTTTGAATGGCCTTTACTCTTTTACTCACAACAATTCCTAAATGAGTTTCATTTGTACAAACCCAATATCTATACAAAACAGAGTAAATTCCATTACCAGTTTTTCTGCCTATTAAGTTCTACAAAAACTTTCCAACATACAATGTACATTTAAAACGCACCTCTCAGCTAAAAAGAGATGTTTAAAACTATAATATAATACATAAAGGTTAGAAAACATAAAAGGTCTGGCTTTAGTAACAAACTCAGCACAAAACCAAATTGCATTCCTTTTATAATGTCATGAATGACACTGGACCAAGATGCTATAAGGGGACCTATTTATTTTATACACATTTTCATTTTATTTGTTATAAATGAGTCACAAATTAAAACTATACTGCGAACATGATTTACTAATGGGCGAATCTACACAAATCCATACTTCAGACGGGTTTTGTCCCACTATGGCAAACATACACAAGTTTCCTACTGTTAATTAGAACTTACTGACTCACCCGATGATCCACAATCGGCGCACTCTTGGACATTCCTTAATTTTCCTCTGGACATCGAAACTGACATTATAACATTCCATTAACTCGGTCGTAATAAATTCCCACCCCATTTAACATACATACCACTGCAGGATAACTATAACAACTGCTTCTCCTAATCGCAACAAACTTAACTTCAACACAGACATAATCAGCACTGACCAACTCCACCAGAACCAACATCACAGATGATTCCAATACTAACCACAAAAGTCAATATAAACATATGAAGGCAATTATTCAATAAGTACAATACACCATATTTCATTCTAAAACTAAATTGCAACATTATGTTTTAATCATTAGGCACTATGTTACATTTTAGCTGTACTACAAAATATTTAAAATGGCAGTTGTTCTTGTAGCTAATAATGGTGGAAATAAGTAAGATATGTCAGAATAGAGCACTGCTTAGCAGTGCGCATTACGTCATCTTTGAGCATAATATTAAACTTAATTATCATGTTTATTCAAATGAGTTAAACAAATGTTTGAGTTACATTCTTTGCGAGTATTTGAGATGAACTAATTTTTTTTATTCCTTTATTTAACGTACTTATTAAAGTTGGATTTAAGGTGGAGGTGAGATGTTCCTTCGAAACATTGCTATCTACTTACATTAGTGATTTGTGTCATTTACTTAAAGTCCACACGATATCATTACTAACACAGAATTTTAACATCAGAAATTAAGTTAGTTTGACACTTCATTCGTAAACTTCTCCAGTACAAAGTTTGAATAAAACTGAGTTCTCCATTTTCAAAATGATTCTTACATACTCATTAATGACATTTAGAAGGATTTTATGGTAACTCATTTGACAGTAGCAACAATCCTTTTGCAGAGGAAAGTTAATAGATGCATAGAAAAGTGCCTACAAAACAGAAAACGTTTAAACAAAGTCAACAGTATAAGCATTCGGTACTAAGTATTAACATGTTTTCCACAGACCAATTTCAAATATAACAACCCACCAAAAAGGAGTCTACTGTGCCAGAATAAAATTATATAAAAACCTGTCATTTAAAGTTGAATGTTGAAATATTAACAATTAAATGTTAAGAAGCATTGAAATAATTACTTTTTGCCTACATCTTCTACTCTGTAAGGGAATTTATACGATAAACAAATTATAGTTGTGTGTCAGTAAATTTATACATATTTATATGTGTGTATATATGTTTCACAGAAGAAGGCAATTGCAAACCACTTCTGGATCATCTGCCAAGAACATATATGAACAGGTCCCAGTCCGAGAAAACGATGGAAGGATCCTGTTCATATGGACCTGTCATTAGACAGAATACTAAATAATAATAATATATGTTAAGAGCTTGTAATGTCATACAGTCTGTATGAAAATGTTATATTTTGATATTCTTATATTTGAGTATTGATATTGCTTTAGTAACAGAGTGTAACTCTGCTATGTAAATACCTGCCAATAACATGCTTGTTTATTTAATTTAGCCCATTAGTGAGATTTGTTATTAGAAAATGTTCTGGAATTGCGTTTAATTTGTATTTATGTGTTATAGATGTATTATACTGTTCTTTTACTTGTTCTACACATTGCTTCCTTGGGCCATTCTAACTCATTTTTCCATCCATCTACCAATTTTTCTGCTTTCATGTTCAAGAATTGAAGATGTCACACTGTACGTCACATCAGCTACGCATGAACACACCTTGCTTTCGTTCTTCATGAGGTTCCATAGAGATTATATATGTGGAGAATAATGTGGACTGCACTATTTCCAATGTGCCGTGACTCCCCCCCCCCCCCCATCTAACTCACTCACATATTAATGTGAACTCCTTGAGACTGTATTGGAGTGTGCAAAAGCAGAAAGGTTTCGTTTGATGGGGTGAAGAAAGGAATCGTATTGTCAGTTTAGTTCATATCTGGAGAAGTTCTTGTAAATATGCCTTCCATTAACTTTATAAAAAGTGAATATCCTTTACATTGGCTTGTTTGGAACAATGACTATAAAGACTTGGATAAGGAGTTATCTAAGAAAGTGGTTAGTATAAGTGTCAAAGGTATTTAAAAACGAGTTTCTTCTACATAAATCACCGTGACTGTAGTTACGGTTCAGTAGAAACATTATTCATACGAAATTTAACTTGTACGTTGGAATATCTGTGATTTTAAGGTGCTATTTCGCTTTTTTCGTAATATAAATTACACAATTGCAATTTTAAAATCGTGTTCATAAAGTAATGTTACAGATTTGAAGTAGCGCTTATCTTTCGATGTTATCGGCGTCATATAGTAAGAAGAGAAAGTACGTTTAGTAATGAAAAGAGGTGAGCATCTGTCTTCAGCACCTCATTTTCTTATGGTGGCTGATGAACTAGGTATGTTTGACTTCGTACATGTAAATTAGCGATACATTATGAAAAGTTCAAAAATAAATTGTTCAACTATATAAAGCGTGTCAGTAATCATGGATACGACACAAGAGCAGCCAGTAATAAAAACAGAACACCAGTATGTGTATTCTAAATGGGACTCTGAAATTTCCACTTTCCATGTTCCACATAAAAAAGCGTTTGAATATAAACTATGGCAAAGTTCATATTTATGTTAACTAACTCTATGAAGCAGAAGCCTCAGCTCTGATCAACTCCAGTCTGTTTATGGATGGTCTGTAATTAATTTTGTAAATCCTTTCAGCATGATAAAGAGAAACCTGATGCTCGAGGTCGTACACCTCTTATGCTAGCAGTCACCCTTGGCCACCTAGAGTCAGCTCGAATTCTTCTGCAGCATGCAACCAATGTTAATACTGAGAACAGAGAGGGATGGACAGGTAATGCATTTAATATGAGATTTCATGTTCTCACAGCAGTGACAATGTCCCTGTTAGACTTGTGGGTTTTGTTGCCACATGGACTTGTAAGTAGATATGACTGTTTTGGAGGAACATACTGCCTCAGTCTACATGGCTGGTGTCACAATCCAGAAGGACAGTGTCGATAATGTGTTTTATACTTGGCTGAGCTACATTAATAACATTTCTTACATCTATCATGTTTTGCTTGGATTTATTTTCTAGGCATGTGGAATTGAATGTTGAGAATGTTTTTGGTTGATGGTCCAGAAAGTATTATGTGAAACAGAATAATACTTACACAATAAATGTTTTTACTGCTTCTGTTACTATTTGAATTTAAATTATTGAAACTATGTAACTGGTGAGCACATAATATAACATGTTTTGCTACCATTTACATAACAGCTTCCTAAATTAGGTCACTTTTGCTCAATTCCTCCTGAGACATTCTGTGTATTTTGTTGTATGAACATTTGATTGGATGTCAACTGTATTGGCTGATTGTCTGGTCTCTAGCAATAGGCTACAGTTTTGACATTGTCAAAAAAATGTTGTCTCTTTGAAGTGATTGCTAACATACCTACTGGGCATTATACTGTGTATTTTAATCGTCTTGTTCTGTACAAACATTGGTTAAGATGTACTGATATTGTTTACTGATATCGAAAGTATTTTTTTTTTACTCACAGAGGAGGAAAACTAAATATGAGTCTCAGTTTTTTGTAGGCACCTATTCCTTTAATACAAGATTTGATTTTCAGACAATGCATTTGGAGAACTCTTATTATTATTTGATGGAAAACATTGCTGACATTAGGAACTAGTCGCACAATCTTGTGAACATGTAAATTAACATTTAGGTTCTGTAAAAGTCCAGGAGTTTCTTGATTACCTGATAGATCTTATGTGAACAGGATATGAGGATGGATTCAGGATTATGTGGTTGAACCTTTGTGTTCTCATACCAGATAGTTAGATAGTACCATATGTATTCCAGTCGTCCAGGAAGCTGTTGCCACAGGTGACCCAGAGTTGCTGCAGCTACTTCTTGAGAGAAGGGACTTTCAAAGATATTCAAGCAGAATTGGTGGTATTCCAGAACTACTACAGAAACTTAAAGAGGTAAGCATAGAACCTTGTATTATAATTTCACTCCCATTGAAATTATATGTTACCGTATTGAAGTCTATAAGTAAACACTAAATTCCATATGGATTCTACTAACACATGCTAATAACATGTTTTAAATTTTAATACATATTTTTTCATCTTCCTAGGCTCCTGATTTTTATGTGGAGATGAAGTGGGAATTCACAAGTTGGGGTAAGTTGCTTGGGTTAATTTTATTAGGACCTGTAAATGATGAAGTATCAGAAGAATGGAGAATGTTACATAATGACAAATTTCACACCTTGGATTCATCTTCTGATATTGTTAGGGTGATATAATTGATTGGGATGGGACATGTAGAAATCATGGCAGAAATAAGAAATACAGTTTTGGCTAGAAAATCTCAAAAGAAACTTTGGAAACCTAGATGTATATGGGAGGGTAATATTAAAATGAAATCGTGGAGATATAGGCAGTGAAGGTGTAGGTGTAGTTTTGATTGAACTTCCTCATGACAAGGTCCAGTAGCAGGCTTTTGTGAAAACTGTAATGAACATTTATGTTTCTTAATGTAATTTCTTGTTTCATGTCATGACCTTTGTAGGGTGTAATACAAACATGGCAACTGTATGAACTTCTGAGTTTGGGGTAACACTAGCTTTATTAAATGTGTGCCGTGAAATTTTGTATGATTGAAAGTCTTCGAAATGTATGCAGTTTTCTTTAGCTAATTATTTTGCAGAATATAAAATAATATTGAAGTCATGCTGAAATACATATTTGACTCTTTATTTGATGGTAATACGTAATCGACCATTTGATTCAGGCATGTTAAATTTTATGTGGAGATAAGTTATAAACATGTATTATAATGTATGAAATCCTTCATGTTGACAATTAACAAACATGGTGAAATCTGATATTATAGTTTAACATAGTTGGAATCATATTTATTAAAAATTACCTATAAAAATTAGTATCAGCCCTATGTTCCCAAGAGGAATAAAAGCAATTAACTAATAGAAATTAGTAACTTAATTGGAAAGATATTTAAATTCCTGCTAGCCTTGCCATGCCGATTGAAGAACCAATTAAAGGAAAGCAGACAAAAGTTTTTCCCATAACTTCTTTTTTAAACTCTTTTTGTTTAAAAGTGCTTTATTGCAATGTGTGCCCCACAGTACCCTTCCATTATGAATGTTTCAGTTCCACTGGTGTCCCGTATGTGCCCAAGTGACACATACAAAGTATACAAGCAGGGAGCCAATGTTCGAATTGACACTACGTTACTTGGTTTTGACCAAACGAACTGGCAGCGTGGAAACAGGAGTTATGTGTTTAAAGGGCAGTGTAAGTACACTAGAAAACTCCATTGCAAGATTTACTTTTTCTGCTGAAAGTTATAATTTATAATAAGTGTAACAGTATTGTGTATAAATGTATTATTTTGTCATATTATATATTACAGGTAGCCCTCGATTTACGCCGGGGATGCATACCGGCGTAAATGGAATCAGCGTTAATGTAAATCAATGAGAAGTCAATGACATGCGTTCCCAGCACCCAAACATTGAAGAGTAATATAGTGGCATTACATTTAAAGCTCTGAAATAACGTAAATAAAATAAAGGGAATTTAAAAAATTATATTTTATACACTTACAATTGACAGTTCGTTGGTCCATGCGATTGACTGCGTTTCTTTCATGTGATTGATGTGTACAGTCATCTCTACTGTTATGTGATAGTTGCATTCATGTAAGACACCGACCTATAGAAAATCCCGCAGAGATTAAATTGGTCCTTTGAAAGTTTAAAGCACCAGGAATGAAATTGCATAAGAGCAAATTCGCATATGCAAAAGTTTGCATTTCACAAACAGCTTTTACCGATTCATCGATCTCATTGGAGCAAATTCGCGTTAACGAAACATACGTAATTGCAGAGATGACTGTATTTATAATTTTTATTCAAAATCAGCGATGTAAGAATTATGATTTAGTATAAGCATCAGTACGAGAAACATTGTAAAATATTATAAATAATAGTAAAATATATTTTTTTCACCTTTTGACTTGCTGGTTTCAAAATCGGCGCAAATCGAGGGCTACCTGTACTTGTCGGTATATGTAAATATGTAGTGTACAATCATAGTTTGAATGAGGCCTGCATGTGCTGAAACTCCTTTGTTACAAGTTGCAGAACAGTCTGTTTCTAAACATTTTACAACTTTAATATCATCACAATTATGTACTTGATTGGGATGTTGATTTTGATATGGCTTCTTTGGGCATAGTGGTGCTATGGCACACACAACTCATGTCTCCATGGCACTTCTGTGCAACATATGCAGTGAACAACTAATTTCAAGAGATATCTGGCCGCTGAGATTGCTTGGTTTTGGTCCTCTGGATTTTTGTTGTGGGGTGTATCGGAGGTTTTAGTCTACAAAGATGATCCCAATATCCTAGTTTTTTTAAAACCATTGTATTCCTGGAGTTGGTTTCGTTTCCTTTATCAGATAATGGGATAAGATGAAATGTCCTTTTCTGAGTCCAGGGTTTCAGAATAGCTCTACCTAGGGGCTCAGCAGCAATTACAATAGTCTTAATGACCATGCATTAAAATTACCTTGTTTCCCATTGAATTATACTGGCTTATTCTCAAATGTCACTTGAGTTTGTATCTAATAATGACATCTTGGACTTACATCAGAGACTTATTTAGAAATGTTTTTATGATGTTTTGTACATAAGACTAAAACATGTTGATGTGTTGTGTAGGTGATTCAGCTTTGATAATGGAAGTGGACCATGAGACACAGCAAGTGTATGTGGAGCAGATGTGCAAGATATCGGCAGAAGACCTTCAATTTCTACAACCTAGTGAAGAAGCTATCTCATCCCGGCTCACCACACCCATTGTTACCACATATATTGATACTGACAAGATCAGCTTTGAAAGGTATTTCTTGGGGATTATAAGTAATTTCATAATTTGAGGAAGTAATTTCATAGTTTGTGATTTTTGAATTTCTTTGAAAAGTAGCATGGTTTTTAGATATAGATGTTGTGAATGGTAATTATGACACCCTTTCCTGCCTTCAATTTTAACAGGAATAAATCTGGTATATGGGGTTGGCGGTCAGACAAATGTGAACCAGTAAATGGGTATGAGTGTAAAGTGTTTGGAGCAAGTAATGTTGAGTTAGTAACAAAAACTCGGACTGAACACCTCACAGAGACAGACAAAGTGAAGGCGAGAGCACCAAAGACACCACTACAGTCATTCCTTGGTATTGCAGAGGTAGAGGAGAAACAGGCAGCTCTTCCAGAAACAAATAATGTAAGTGTTTAATCTGAATTATGTATACTGCCAAACTCTAGTAATAGAACCTGAAGGCTGAATGTTACTAATACCAAAGCCCACCATTGTCCATCCAGTTTGAACCCTAACAACTTGTTTCTCTGAAATCCATTTTAATGTTATCTTTCCATTTTCTTCTGAGTCTCTTAAATGACCAAGGTTCAAGAGTTTTCCTCAGTAAAATTCTTTATGCATTTATATTTATAATACATTTCATTGTAGTCTTTTAAATTTTATTATCTTTTTAAATAACGCATTTTATATCAGTTTCCATTGATGTTGACACACAAGTTTAGTCCTACGGGGCCAACTTGAATGTCTTATTTACCATTGTTAAACCATTTGATTTCCAATTTTTGTAATTTCTTCAACCAGCATCTTTTATTCTCATTTTTCACTTACTGCTGATGATTGATATAGGTTATGACTGCTACTTACTGCTTGTTTCATAATTCATAATCATTGTCTTATTTCAATTTGTATCTATGTAGATTATGAAGTGCCATTAAGTTAACTAATAAAGATTTATTCCAGGACTGAAAGAGAAATTGTGTTGCATTGTTTTATGTTTAAAGTGTATTTCATTGTGCAGTTCTTTTTAAATTACCCTATTCTTATTTCAGGAGGAATACAGTCATATAGGCAACCCATGTAATATTACACCTGAAGAATATTTTGATGATGAGATGGACCTCAAAGGAAGAGATATTGGCCGTCCAAAAGAAGTTAATACAAAAATACAGAAATTTAAGGTAATTTAAATTTTTAATTTTTTAAAAATTCTTTTAAATGATATACATTTTATATAAATGGGCTGTGTATTCAGTATAGTGACTGACTATGGACTGGACAATCAGGATTCGATTCCTGATGAGGGCCGAGAAATTTGTTCTAGCCTCTGCATCCATGCTGGCTCTGGGGTTTACCCAGCCTATTTTCCAGTGGGTAGTGGGTTTTCTTTCCCTGGGGATAAAGCATGGCGGAGGTGTGATACACATCACTTACCCCAATGTAGTGCTGAGGTTCAGAATGAGTAGGAGCTATACCTCGTCTCACCCTGAGCACGTGTATGGCACATAGTGCGATAGATTCCTTTTTGTTTCTCCCCTCCCTCTAGCATGTGTTACTTTCAGAAATGTGTGAAATCCCCACAGGGAGACTGAAGATATTGATTGGCGGTAGTGGTCATATGGCTCAGGATAACTCACTCGGTAAAGTGGCTGACTGTAGGTTCAACAACTAAGATTGGATTCCCAGGAGGGGCAGGATTTTTCTGTTCTTCACTATTTTCAGTCTTGTTCTGGGACGCGTACAGTCATCTATAGAGTAGGTTCCAAATACTCTTTTCGTGGAGGTAAAATGGTCAGCTGACGCATGTCTATCTAGTTCCGATGTCTGGAGACTGAAGATGGTGGTTCTGTTGTCATAAGAGTTGGTACAGTTTAGTCAGTAAAGTGACTGATTATGGGTAGGATAACTGGTGTCTGATTCCCAGCAGGGTGGTCACTTTCAGACTGAATTAGAATCTACCCGGTCTCCTATGCAGTGGATACTGAATCCATTTAGATTCTGATGAAATTTAATACAAGGCAACCCAAGAAATATATATTTGGCATTATCATTCACTTAGGTACGACACTTTATGTAAATTAACTTTCATATTTATTTCTGTACTGTGAACAAATTTCATCAGGTGCAAACATAATGTGAAGAAATTATCTGTTTATCCTCATGGCCCATCTCTGAAACTACTGAATGGGTTAACACCAGAATCCAAAGTCAGGCAAATTTAATTTTTGTCCCTGTTTGTGCAGTATAATCCATACTGAAAATGAAGCTCAAATCAGAGTTTGTCTGTTTTGTAGAAGAACAATTCTGTGTGTAAATAAATTGGTACATGGTATCAAATGTTGTTCTCATTAAAATAATAACATTTTTATTTGAAACATTTTTTTCCGTGGTGTACATGTAAGAATGTAGAACAGAAAAATTACGTACTATTCAGTAGTAGTCCAATTAACAATTTCAAGTGTTAATTTATGGTGTAGGACTTCAGTTCAAGGATGATTATGAATGATATTTTAATATTTTAAATTTGTTTTCAAAGTAGGAAAATTTTCTAGTTAGATGTTGGCCTGTTTGTAATGCCTTGTATCAGAAATTTAATTGAAGATAAGGTGTCCTCTTATACTTGAATTGATTTATCAACAATAAGCTTGTACACTACAAAGCTTTAGCTTTCACTTCTGCCATTTGGGTTCAGCACAGGTTGGATAACATTAAGTAAAAAAATAAATTTATTTGAATTTGCAGTAAAGGAACATTGAGATCTTATAGGAATGCATATTCATGAAGTGTGAATTTGGAAAGTGTGTACTTCATTGAAAGTTATGCTGTGATTTCAGGCTACACTTTGGCTGTGTGAAAACTACCCATTGAGTTTGCAGGAACAAATAATGCCAATTGTAGATTTAATGGCAATTTCGAGTTCCCACTTTGCCAAACTCAAAGATTTTATTCAGATGCAGCTACCAGCAGGTTTTCCAGTAAAAATAGGTAAGAAATTACTCTGTACAGACACCACAATCCATATTGTCTTAATCAAATTGTATGATTGATATACAGTGAAACCTCTATCCATCGTTCCCGGAACTATCGTTTTCCCGGATGCATCGTCCGTTTTGTTCGGTCCCGAATACATCCCATATAAAATAATGTTACATTTTCCCGCTTCTATCGTTCCTCGAACTATCGTTTTATCGCATGGATCGTTCAAAAATCTTAGTCCCGCCCCACAATTTTCCCGCAATGATCGTTTCTGAGAATTTAAAATGCTGGGTTTTGAGATAAATTAATACCGAAAGACGCACAATGTTTTTGGAATACACAGTAGCGATAACCTGTTATGTCGCCCAACCAGCACATTCTTTTGGAATGAGGGTCAGCGGTGCAGGGGTGATAGATGGAGTAAATGGCGGTGCTCATTGTCAGAAATTTTACGATTTTAATTAGGGTGCACTCATATTTCGTTCCAGCGATGCCAGATGGCATGTGCAGTGTGAATTTCTTCACAAATGCTTTTATTACAAGTACAAAGGAAAGGCTGGCGGCACTTTTCATTCTTCTGATTCATCTCGTTTCCAGCGGTTCAGGGTCTTCTACAGCTACGTTTCGTTGAGTTCGGCAGTAATAGTATTTCCATTCTTCCTGTTATTGTCCGCAAAGGGGGTTGGAGTGGTGAGGAAGAGGAAGACGACGAATGCGAGCCCGAAGCTTTGCCGAGTTTTGCCGAAGCACACGCTGCATTGGCGAAAGTGAAGTCGTTCTTTTATGCGCTTAATATTAGTGAACGTGACGAAGAAAACATTTTGAACGTGGAAAGTGCTCTGTTTGGTCTAAAACGTAAAGTTTCAACAAACCAGTTGTCCATTAAAGACTTTTTTGGTAAAAAGAAGTAACTTTGAAAGAGAAATATTGTTTTTTTTTAAATTTTTAATGCTTTCCCGCATCTATCGTTTTCCCGCATTCATCGTTTTTGTTTCCCACCCCCGCCGAAAACGATGCATCGAGGTTTCACTGTAATTTTATTCTTTTCAGAAATCCCCCTGTTTCACGTGCTGAATGCTAGAATAACATTTGGCAACATATTTGGTTTGGATGAAGAAATTCCTGGAGTCACGCGAATTACAGAAGAAGACAGAATTTCTTGCATTGTGGATGACAGCTGTTTTGTTCCTCCAGCATCATACTCAAAGTTAGGTAAGTATTGTGGCTTGTGTGATTGAAATTTGATATGAGTTTCTTCAGTCTCCCAGTTAAAAATAGTCAGCCATGTCACCATGGAGGATGGTTGCAAGAAGTAGTCAGAGAAGTTCATTGCTTGTCATGTCCAGAATGCCATTCTTGACCATTTCATACCACTGTCAGTTTTGCATGCTATGTGGCATTGTCATATTGTAAGGTGCTTCTCTGTGTTGGAAACAATCAGAACTAATGGAACATGGTGTAGTTTTTCTCCAAGACAGTGCAGGGCCCTGTCTTATGATATGAAAAGTTTGTTGCAGGCCTATGGTTGGGAACTCATCCCCATATCATTATTTGTTTTTTCTTAGATATGGGCAGCAGTTGAGTAATGCCAGTTTGGATATGTGGCATTGACAAGGTTATCTTAACTTCATTATGCCATTTGAGCGCAGCCAATTACAATGTTTCAATTGATCATCTCACTGAAGGGAAAAATGTATTTTGCTCTGGTGTTATGTTGAGTAGGAGACAGATGCAAAGTAGTTGGCTGGTGTCTGTTGTGACGTATTGTTTATATTGTCATTATGTCTACTGATTATATAAGGACATTTCTGAAATATTTTTTTCCCTCGTGAGAGGCCATGTTTAACACCCTTATAAAACAACAGGAATAATTATAGTTTTGTATCTTTTAATCTATAGGCTTTTAGATAAAAACATAGGAAAGAAAAGGATTCTACACTGAATGGTAACAATCATGCTCTGAATTTAAGCTGCCCTTAATTTCATCATGAATATCATTTTGATTTGTTAATATCTCTCACATACTTGTATCACAACAATTTAAAATGATTTATTAGCTGTCTGTACATGTCTGGTATTGAATATTAAGTGTGTGTTTCAGGTGCAGAAGTTCGAAGACAGTTCAGCGTAGAAGAAGAAGATGAACTACTTCAGTTTGCAATTCAACAGAGTCTTATAGAGGCTGGTAGTGAGAAAGATGAGGTACTATTAAAATATAATTTGGAATGTATAAATACAGTATTTTATTGAATATGCAACATTCTGAAGAAAGATCGTGATGGCTCTGCCACATTCATTTAGTACAGGCTAGGATCAGAGATTGGTCCATCTACCTTGCAAAAGGACCCTCACAATTTATCTTTATCTTGCCTTCTAACCTGTGGATTCCGCTCCACACATGAACCAGACCTTCTCATTTATATGAGGATTACTTCAAAAGTCATGGCAACTAATTTTTTGGGGCATAACACGTTATATTGAAGAAAGTTCAAAATATACATATGAAGGGCACGATATATTTCTCCGATTGGCGTAGTCAGATCAGGTAGTTGTGAATGGGTGTAGGTATAGTAGGCAAGAAAAAAGGCACATTACGGAATGACCATTTTTTTTTCCTTCTTTAATCCTTGAAAAATTCAATTGTGACCATCCTCCATATTCACCCAACCCTTCGCCATGTAACTATGACTTAACACCCAAATTGAAACAGCTATTGCGAGGGAAATGCTTTTGTACATGAGAGGACATTTCCAACGCAGTTCGGCACAAGATGGCAAGATTTGGAGATGGTAAAGCTGATGGTATTCGCCGTCTTCCTCGTCGTTGGCAGCGAGTACTTGATACACTCGGAAACTACTTTGAAGCTTGCTAGTCTTAATGTAAGAATTCTGATTTAACTCGCATTGAGTTTCTTTAATCACAATTGAATTTTTCGAGGATTAAAGAATTAAAAAAAACAGTCATTCCGTAATGTGCCTTTTTTCTTGCCTACTATACCTATACCCATTCACACCTACCTGATCTGACTACAACAATCGGAGGAGTATACGTATCATGCCCTTTCATATGTATATTTTGAACTTTCTTCAATATAACATGTTTGTCCCCAAAAAATTAGTTGCCATGACTTTTGAAGTAACCCTTGTATATTTACAGACATTTTCTTTTGTTAGAGGATATTTTGCTTTTTGCCAGTGAAAAGCCCTCATGACTACCACTGCTTTGCAAAGTCAACTCATAGTTTCTTATATGACCTTTAGTTACACTGTATTTTATGCCAGCATCATGGTTTCTGATTTCCTCTGTCTTTTGAATTATTTTCAGTTTTCTGTGGGCTGTGAAACAGTAAATCTGTTAACTGTTGTGAAGATTTCTGTATATTTTCTTTGTGTGAAACCTATACAATATACACAGTTTTCTGGATACATTAATGAATATTAATAAGTGTCTCATACTCAGGTGGATATCTGGGAAGCATTACGAGCCCAGCGACCATCTCGACCAACCACTCCCAACATTCATGCTGAAGAGGAACGACAGCTACAAAGGTACATTCCATAGAAGATATTCTCACTTTAAGACTGTCATACTTGGTCAAACATTTGTAGCAATACACAGAATTCTTTGTCAACTGTATATCACAGCTCAGTGGGCCATGTGTTACACTAACATACTGCTAAAACGTTAACCCCGGAGTTGAATTCCAGCTGGCATTTCTGTGCTATGGAGTTTAAATTCCCTATTGCTGTATGCTAAAGGTTAAACTAACATAACATGCACTGTCATTTTATTACATACTCGGTGTTCATTTTTCAATATGTCTAGTAGTGTTTGAGAGTCATGTCTTATGAAATACAATCTTCAGTGTAAGAAAATCCTGTTCTCATATTTACCATAATGCCTGAAAAGTGAAATAACTTTGTCTTGTTTAAATTTTCTCTCTTCTGCTTTTATCCTTTCTTACATGAAATAATTTTTTGTTTGTCATGCTGCCTGATATGTCACCTCTGTTTAAACCTATCATCTACAGACATCTACCATTTCATAAATTAAACGTTTTAAAATGTGGTGCAGTAAAAGATCGGTTTCCTGTGCACCTATTATTAATGATGCATAGGCAGGTAACTTCCTTTGCACTATGGATGTGTTATATAAGGACATTTTCACACGTGAGGGATTATTCATGGTTTTCTTTAATCACTCCATGCAAAGTTTGAAGTATTTTAAAGTAGTCTGTAACTTTCTCATCCTGCCATTTGACACAATATAACTTTTGTGTTTGGGAAAGTTTTGTTAAGTAAAATATGAAAGTATGTGTGTGATGAAGGACTTCATTCTCATTAGTGCTTCCTAACTGTGGTGCCTCTTCGGGTATTGTTTATCTGTTGAAAAAGAAAGATGCCAAAACTGGGATGATTCAAGTATTGATTGACTTCATGATTATTGGCTTGATTTTGGATTAAATACAAACCTTGCACGTGCTTGTACATGAAACGTTTTTTAGTGTTGTTATAGAAGTTCTTTCACTTTATTTAGTCTCTTTGTTTAACAGACTGAAAGCGAAACATCAGAGGAAGAAATTGAATCCCTTAAGTACCTTAACATAGTACTCTTTATTCACCTGTCATAAGTATACTATATTCATTGTACATACCTTGTTTCACACTGTAACCCAGAATTGAACATGCACAAAATTAGAATACAAATCATGACAGCCATTTTATTGTGTGTTCTTTGTATAAAACAAATGTATGTAGGTAAGTATGTATATCTTTCATGTACTGATAGAAATTTGTTGAAATTTGCTATCAAAAATATACACTGGGAATTTTGAGCAAATTTAAATTTATGTTTATGTTGGTCCAGTTTAAACCATACTTTACATGAATTTAAAAATTTCCCAAACTGAAGAAAATCCTGTACATGACACGAAATAAAGAGATCTCTCCAATAACTTTAAATTGCAACATTTTTCATATAATTTCTTTTTAACAAGATGCAAGAAAAATTAGTTGGTGCCTCTGTACAGTGCAGTTACTGTAGTGTAATTAGCTTTGCAGAAGTAGATTTGTCTCTGCCTTACCTTCATCTTTCTAATGGTTCTTTATTCAACATTTCCATTTTTGAAACTCTGAAAAGAATACCATTGCCATCTGTGCATAACACCTATCGGCACAACTGTATACACAATTTTATCAACTTCCTTGTAGTATTACTATTTTAAGAACTTTTCTAATATGCTTATATAGTGTCAACTCCAGTAAATATTTGTATTTTGTGCAAACACCTTGTTTCGCTTTGTAGGGCAATCCAGGCCAGCTTAGCCCTGTACCAGCAGAACCTCTCTGCTAGTTCCCCTGACAGTGGCTCCTCTGCTTTTCGTACTAGTCCTGAGGGTGGGGAAACCGATTCTTCTGATAGCCCGATAGTATCTGACCATGATCTGCAGATGGCTTTAGTCCTCTCGCAGCGTGAACGTGAGGAGGAGGAGCGACAAAAGAGGCAGGAGGAGGAAATGCTGGAACAAGTGTTGCAGCTGTCACTCACAGAGAAGTGACATGAAGTAAAAGTGCCATGTTGACATTTTGTTACCATATGATAGAGGTGAGGTGTCATCTTGAATTCTTCTGTATTTCCATCATGAATACTTCTAAAGTTACTAATGCAATCATCAGTGGTGCAGTGTTATACATTGGCATGACATTTGGCATTAATGATCGGGAAAGAATACCAGTAAGTTGAAATACCTTCTCACCATGGGGCCCACAGTCCTTTTTTTTTAAAAAAAAGGCCTGCTTTAGTATTTTGAAACATAAGTTAACAAGTTGACTTCTATTTATACAATAATTAAAGTATTCTGAAATAACTCACCTGCCTAGGATTTGAGGTTTTCACAGTGGTGAGACCCAAGTTGGCTGTCTTCTGGATTGTAGTGTTGTGTAGCCTGGTAGAAGTTTACCGTTGCCCTGATGATGCAGTTAGCAAGGACCTCTTAAACGTTGGTAAACTTGTACCAGACTACACAGTGCTACAGCTCAGAAGACAGCCATCTTCAAACTCATATACCTATTTATACTGTGTAAAAGTAATGTACAGTGTAAGATTATTTCTTTTACCATGTCTGGATTTCTATCTATTGTGCTGTCATTGAACTTGTGGATTTTAAAAGTTATTTTCAGTTTTAATTGTTTACTGTATTATAAAATGATACTTGGAGCATTTATATTTACAAGAATAATTTATTATCTTTTTCTATTTCAGCTTCCTTTCTATATATGTATGGGGAATTAGTCCCAGTATGTTCATATAACTTCTGTAGTACTTTGAAACTTATGTATATTGGTGTTTTATTTTAATTTTAAAGCAAAAAATGGCAGTGAAAGCAGTGTAATCAGGTCTGTGAGGTGTTGATAGTATGAAACAAATAAATATTTGGTCTTTAGAATTGCTGGTATGTTTGTTGGGCCAGTGACACTTTTCAGTTCTATGTTTCTTTGTTACACTGCCTGTTTTCTTCCATAATTTGAATGCGTGAGGCTCACATGGCATTTAATTTAGTTATAAATTACTGTTCAACATATCTGATGTCACCAACATTGGATCCTTCATCATCGGCATCATTCATTGACATGTTTACTTGTGTAGAATTTAAAACAGCAACATGGTGATCATATGAATATTTTTATTTAGTTCTCAGTTTGTGGTCAGTAAATTTGTGAAAAAGTTTTCTTATTCTTTGTTTTCCTTCCTGAGGTTCTCCTCTTGACCAGGTCTTCCCTCACATGAACCTTTATCTTGTTGGTTTATTTAAAATTCTTGAGATTGATAATGCTGGTTTAGCTTTATAAATTTTACTAGTTGTATGTTTTCAGACTAATACTAGTTTGAAAACTGGGTTTATGTTATCCTGAATGCTGGTGTAACTTTGTTTTGTATTTAGATTTTTTTCTTCCACAAGCAACTTGTTCAAATATTTTGTTGTTATTACAAAATATAATTTATATTATATAACATGAAATGAAAGCATGAAGACAGGCGATAGAAGATGAATATCAGGTTAAATGCATTTGATGAGACTGACTGCAGATTACAACCTTTCTAACAATAAAAAAATTACAGGCTTTTCGTTTCTTACATATCATATTTTATGCAGTGCTATAGAAGAGATTGTTTGAAGATTTTGTAGTTTTTAATATTGACTTTTATCTTAGGTGGCAAATACATTAGTTTTCTAAGCAGTCATAATTTTAAAACACTGAATACTTGAATGAGGAATTTTCTCCAGTCTTTGAAATAAGTAATTAAATGAACAATTAATAAATTTCTAGTCAGGAAAGACCCAAACAGCTTAAATATTTATTGAGTGAATTTGATACATAATTTACGTATCAGGAATATGCATTTATAGTTTTCTTCTTTTAAATGTTGCCTTTTTGTTTGAATGTTTGCATGCCACTACCAAATGTCTTTTTGAACCAATTGACTTTGTGTGAACATTGTTTACTGGCAGAGACTGCACCTTTATCCTTTTCAGTTTCCTATAATTGGTAATACAGGGGACCCTCCATAGTTCCTTAAAAGTGTGATGGTACAGAGCAATATACTTGTGTGTTATATGATAATTTGTTTCAAGTCATAGAGTTGAGAACCAAGCTTATGTTTCAGGCAAATAAATTCAAAAAAGTTTAAACAAATTCTTTGTTTGATGAATTATCACTTAATTATTTTAATGAGGATTTATTGTGTACCTCAGTACCATATGATTTATGAAAAGATAATGGAATAAAAATTTACCTAAATCAAGGCTTATAAAAAGAACATCTTTGTTTACTTTATTACACACTCACACATACACTGATTTTATGATTACAATATCTGAAACTGAAATTACAACAAAACAGTTTGGAATGTTACCATTTATGTTATAGGAAAAATGGAATTGAAATATCACACAGAAATATTATCTGAACTGCTGATTTCACTGCCCTGTGTTGAGCATTCATTACAGATGCTTGTTTTCATAGTTTGTGCTTTCAAAACCATTAGAGGTTTACTCTGACCTATTTTGGTTTCAGTTATGTCATTACTGTGATCTCTGTTAGCTTTAAAGAGTACATCAATGCCATACTGTGAGATACCACGAGTCTCTGGGAGAGAGAAATATACAAATGGTACACCAATTAGACACACACTCCCATAAAGCCACAGTGCACCATGAAGATTTAAAATTGATCTTAAATCTAGGAATGTTTTTGTGACGATGAAAGCACTAAGCCAACTAACAGCACCGGTAATAGAACTGGCAATACTTCTGTGTCGCTGAGGCACCAATTCACCGATAATTATTCCAGAGACTGGCCCCAGTCCGATTGAATTTGCAACAATGTACACCATAATGGCGACAACAGGAAGCCAATCAACAAGAGTTCCACGAGTGCTTCTGAGATCTTCGTGGTAATAATGGTAACAGGCAAGACCTACCAATGAAAGTCCCATCACAGCCTGCAACAGAAAATACGCAGATCAAAATGCAAAGCCAGCATTACATAAGACTAGTCCAGCAATTAAGTGTTGCAGTGTGTATTGTTATCACCAAACTACAAGACAAATAGTTTTTATATACTATTATTTCAACTGTTAAAAACATGTACATTGAAAATTTGCACAAGATACTTGAATAAACACATCATCAACATTGTTTATTGTTTTGTACTGATTGTCATCAACACTATTACACTAACATTAACACTATTACTTCTTTTATAATATATTATCTCTGTCTTGTAAGAAAGTAAAGCTGTGTCGCTACATGCCATGGAGGTCCTTGAGGGGAGAGGAGGTATAGCTGCTACTTGTTCTTAATGTTGGCACGAGATGAAGGTTGTGATTAGCATCACACTCCAGCTGCACTTTAGCACTGGGGAAATGATTCCTGGTACACACTGGATAGGAGGATGCAGGGGCTAGAAGAAAAATCCTTTTCCCCTGTCGGGGATCAAATCCCGATTGTCCAGTTTGTAGTTGGACGCTTTTCTGACTGAGCTGTCATATGTTGCTTGTTTTTATTAGCTATGCCTTCAAAATTGTACATATGTTTTGTAATTTAGCTTTTTACTAATTCGAACTGTCCCTTTCCTTTGTTAGTCCAATTTAACAACATTTTTACTATATCACCTTGTTGATGTGTTCCAAGCTAGATGTGTGTGAGTGACCATACTGAATTTTGTGTGCATAGAAATTCCAAATATCTGGTGAGGTTCTAAGGCAGAGAAGCATTTTACATGCATTGGTTGTTTTTTTATTAAGTAATGAACACAAGCTTGTGTGCTAATTGTACACATACACACCTGAGAAGCTATTAACAGCTTGCGCCTGCCAAGCCTGTCAAGTAGCACACATGCTATCAATGTTGCAATAAGCTGCACAGCTCCAGTGATGATTGTTGCTACTTCAACATCAAGACTGGAGTGAGAGCTGAGGAGGATGGTTTGGGTATAGCAGAGAATAGCACGCAGCCCACAGAACCTGCTGAGAGCACGGATGGCACCAGTGAGAAGAAGTGGATGTAATATTTCATGGTCACCAAGACCCTGCAGTTTTTTCAGCACCCCAGGACCTTTCTCACAGTACAGCAACTCCTAAACAAAATAGTTTGCAATTCAAACAATGTTTCCAGTAGGATGATTATGTCCTGAAAAGAATAGGGGGAGAAAGTAGTTGTGACCCATTTCAAGACATTACCTTGCCCATTCAGCACTACTGATTTTGCTATGTTGATTATGAAGGTTTGATTTTGTTTTTGTTTGATAGTAGTAGCAAGATCTTGTTAGACCTGTTCTATCATCGCAACAGGCTGTGCTGCTGGTTTTTTCTTTCATTGTTAAATTGTCATTGCCTTAAAATTTGTAATTTTTTTCATACAAGTGACTAATCATATGAAACATTAATATTTTATTTGTACGCTGCACTCATCATTTATTGCTCATATATAAAATGTTGTTCTTATGTCAATTTTGTTATATTGTAATACTGCAACAAAATATAAAAGTGTAAGAATAATGTTAACTTAAGTCAATCATAAATAATATATACACACACAAACAACTTTATAGAAATACATGGTTTTATATGCTCAGAGTATTTATTATCCACTGTGTGGAAAAGTTGTGAAATACTGCTTTACCTGATATTCAGCGGTTATATCATAAGTGGCACCACGTAGCCAGTGGAGAGCTCCAATTGCCTCATCTATGTGTCCCTGTGCCACCAGATAGCTTGGAGATTCTGGCAGTACAATAGGGAACAGGAGAGCTGGTAGTGTGAGTCCAACACCAAAGAGAGCCAGTTTCTCCCAGTCAAGCCATGCCCCTGCAGTGTAACATGTGAGAATTCCTCCATTGAACATGAGGACTGGAATGCAACCAAGAGCTCCACGCCACTGTGCTGATGCCGTTTCACTGACGTAAAGTTGAGATGCATCTGCAATGATGCCTAGACAAGTGCCCAAGATGAAGTGGGCTATATACAAAAACCACACATTTGGAGCAAGTGCTATGAGCAGCCATGCAAATGTTAGTGGTGTTGCCGTAAGCCACAGTGCACGACGACGTCCCAAGGAAATGCATGGTCCTGCCAGCACTCCTCCACCCAGTGCCCCCAGCATCACAAGACCAGCTACCCATGATCCCTGATTCTCTGTTATGTGTAATCTTGAGCTAGGATGCTGGAGTGATGGGAGGGCAGGGGTTGCATAACCAAGGCTGGCACCACTGGCAAGATTCACCCAGCAGGTGAGTAGAGCTGCCATCAACTAAAAGAAAAGTTACAAAATATTAACGTTTAACTCTAAAGAGAAGTGTATAAGTTTGAAGATGAAGTATACAAAATGCCTAAATATAATTTTTTGAACTGTTAATAAACTTATTAAAGTAGGTTTAGTCTGAGGGAAAGTTTAAAATTTTGGTTTGGAGAAAGAATAAATAAAGTGAAAGGAATAAAGAATTTGTACAGAGTAAAATTATACCTGAGCATTTACAATTACAGATATGTCATATAACCATTGTCTTTAAATGTAATAATAAATTAAACTCAAAGTCACTAAAAGAATGTAAATGTATTTAGTAAAGTTATCACTATTCTCTCTTGCACTACTGATGTGCATTTTGGTCCATTTCTTGTGTAATATAAAGTGGTGAAGACAGGAATTGCTTCTCTATATAATTGTGGGTCACAACCAATGCTTCTATTCCACCTGTGTTTGACATCTTTGGGTCCAAATTGTCTGTGCACAAAAAGTCTTCTGTTTTGTTAATTACTATTTGTATGGTATCTGTATGATACACTATTCATATAGGTTAAACAGTAGAGAATTAGAGAGCATGTAAAATGTGTATATTATTAGCAAGAGGTGAGAGGGTAAAGCTTTCTCTCTTTCCACAGTGTACAAAGATGATTGCTATTGTTCCACAACACAAAGAAATTGCCCAACAGGATGTGTGAATCATTGGTGTTTGTTTCTTTTACCCACCTGTGGAAACAGTCTAGGTTTCAGAGGTTCAATTAGTATATCTGTACTACTCCTGGACTCTGGGACCCAAGGTGGTACAGCTGGTTCCTTACTCTCTCTTGTAGACAAAGCACCTGATATTGTTTGTAGGTCTCCATCCTGAAGACATAAGTTCTTCACATAAAACTTTGTCATTTCTGCAACAAAATGTTAGAAGTGTCAATGTACAAGTAACTGTTATCCGACTGGCATACCAGCTGGTTTTACATATTTAAAAATGTTTGTAACATTAATTTACAGATAACAAATGAAATGTTACAAAATAATTGTAGAAATTCCTATTCAAGTGTACTACATCTGTCACCCAGTAAGAAAGCTGCCCTCTGTCAGCATAATATGACACAACATTAAGTTACAGATGGATGAGATTGCCTCCAGATGTGGAGTTGCTGTATATATGCTGTATATGAATAAACAGTTGCATATAGCTGATGAGTGGCGGCTCTTTAGCTTGGGGGTTGGATGGCGGACTGACATGTCACTACAAAATACAGATGTTACAAAGTGTTAACACATGTCCTTGGACATGGAGCCTTGTGATCAAGTTAGAAACTCATGATACATATTTATACTACTGAGAAGTAAGAATTTAAGTTTTATTTTTTCTCCAATAGGCTATGAAAGTATTCTGTACATGTTTTGTCATTGGCCACGTTTAAATGTTTCCAGTTTGTGACAGGAATGTGTTCCCTCTCAGACAGGTTCCAGGGAGCGCAATACTGAACAAAATTATTTATGTGTATAAAGACTTTTTGGGAGCTGCTGTAGATGTTCTACATTAGAAAAGGAATATTGTTCAATTACATCAACACACGTTGGGCTTCATTTAGTCATTATAATTTCCTATGGGTGGCAGCACGAGGTTCATGTAACTTGCTGCCATCTGTCAACACTGTTCGAAGTTTCATGTGGTATCAATTTGGCCAGATCGCAGCACAATAGTACAGAAATGGCGCATTGGCAATGAACAATTTCGTTTTTGAAACAATATTGATTGCTGTTTGTTAACCGAATGGCTATAATCTAATTACTATAGTTACGGACGTTTAATTTCAGGACACACATATTTAAAGGACGTTGAATTCGTAGGTAAGAAATTCTGTTTTACATAGTTTATGTGTATCTCAATGACATAGGTAGTAAAGGTCGAGGGCGGGTAACTCAACACAATTGATTGAAATGTTACGTTACTTATTTTGTAACGGACTTTCCTTCACCTCATAACATGACGTAAAACACATGGAATCCAAGGACATAAAGAAATTACGGCATTTAACGAAGTTATATACTTACCAACCAAGAATTTGCTTATTTATGAATGTGAAGTCACGTAATTCTTATATATCCTGCATACGTAACTTGTGTCCCCTCGTGATTGTCAGTGATCATGTTTAATTGTGTTCCTGAAACCGAAGAACATTTCATTGTATTGACCTGAGTTGTAGTTACACATTAATTTGTTTGTACTGTGAAAATTACACGAGAAAGTTGTCCACAAACAATACTTAACTTTTGTATTGGTTAAATACAAATATGATTTTTACAGTTTTATATATTGCTGTCTAGACAAGTTTTTGCCTTATAGTTAAGGTTACTGAAGGCAAATTGTGGATTAGTGAATTTCTGTCAGGTTAGTAGAGCAATATTTGTGTACCAATCTTTATCAGATATTTCTTTGATTTCTTAATATGCTACAAAACTAATTTAATAGTTAACCTTCTCCACAGTACTAATTGAATTATTGAAGTGGGCGCACCATTTATTGTAACCCTGTGAGGTTCTATGAAGGTTGCTATTGGTCTGCTGTTGTTACCCACCTTGACACATGATAGTAGGTGGTGGTTATTATTCATGGTCTATAAGGTATTTATCTTAGAGACTATTACAAATTGAATTATTACATCATGGAAATAACCTTAGGATCAATGTAAAATGAAAGTGGTATTGATATTCACCTTTGGTACATAATGATATGTTATACATGAACGGTGTTTTACATTTCTGTAGAAAATTCAAATTCATTAAAATGTTAGGCTAGTTTATTTGAATTTAATTTCTTGTACTTCAAGTTTATATTGGGTCTAGTATAAATAAGTTTGATGGTTGGTCATCATATGGGTGCATATTAGAGACTCAAGTATAGAGTCATAATATTGTAAAGTTATTCTTTGTTTTTACAAAATTGATGCATTCATATTTATTGTTGATACATAAATACATCAATGAGTTGTTGTCATCATCATCCTGCCAAGGATTGGGTCCTTGGCTCATTCCAGACAGTTGCTCAAGGCAACTTGACATATTAGTTTTCTAGTGTCTCATGTCAGTGTAGCAGGTGACAAGCCTGCTGCCTCCATACAATTTCTACTTATTTCTGATTTGTCTGCTAGAGCCCTCTAGTAGTGAATCAGAAGACATATGGGTAAAAAATGGCCACTGAATTTTGCTTATGAAACATTTCTTTCATGCTAATAAGGTTCTTTTACATGCCGTAAATCTATGCATGGGACCACTGGCTTTACTTTCCCTGTGAAGGAAGTTGTGCTATGGATTTTTATCACCCTTAAAAATCCATTGACCTCGGCTGGGTTTGAACCTGATGAGTTGTGTTTAAGTTAATTAAAATGTTCTGTTTCAACACATAGTGACTCAATCTATAAATTACTTAGACCTTATATAAACCATAATTAAAACACCTGTTGTAAACAGCTTTCTTTTTATAAAGTACACTTTCCATGTATAACTTTTCCAGTTATTCCTTATGTACTATTTGTTTCCTGGAAGCGAACTCTTGGGTTATTTCCTTTCCCCTGTTCTATATATGCTTAACAGGGTTAGTATTGATAGTGTGTCTTCATATATTCTGAAACATGTGATTTTGATTCCAGTTTTAATCAGTATAAAATATAACAAGCAAGACTTGTTGTAATGCCATGTAGTCTGGTAGAAGTTTACCAGTATTTCAAAAGGTACTTGCTGCATCTGTCATCATGGTGATTCCTGTGTTACCCAGTGCAACTGGTTACTGAATTGTATATATAACAGTTTCTCAAGTAACAAGTAAAATTTGAGGTTCTTATGGTGGTGAATAAAAAGATGGGTGTCTTCTGCTTTATTGAGTTCAATGCCTAATGTTGGAGGCAACAAGGACCTCTGAAATGTTGGCAAACTTCTGCCAGACTACACAGGTCTTTAATTCATACAACCCAGAAGACAACCATCCTCATACTCACTGCAATGAGAACCTTAAATTCTACCTGTTACTTGAGAACTTGGTATGTATACAATTCAACAACCAGTTGCATTGGGTAACACAGAATTATTTGTGTTAGGACAAAATATGAACTTATTTATTGTCTGGCTTTGTACCAGATGAGAATTAGTACCTTACTGATGACTATTGTTATGACAATATTCTGATTCATCTGCTTTACCATACATGTTGGAGAAGCTTATTTTATATTCATTAGGTCTGTTGGTTGAACGATGTGCAGGGAAACACTGAAGTATTTCCAGAAAACGACATATGTTCAGAATTAATGAATTTTGTTTCAGAGTCACTTTATTCATCCACAATGACAAAGAGACGGAAGTTAGTTGCAACACCTGTAACTCGTGCGAAAACAGAAGTGAAGGAAGAAAAGGCGACTGTAGGTAAGTATTTATGTATCTGAAGTTATTTATTTGAGATATAAGTTGTAATTAATCCCTTGGCTGTTTATAAAAGAATATTGGATTTTGTCAGAAACAGTGGAAATCTTTCTTTTTTTCTGTTGTTTCACTACCACCAATTTTGCTTTCATTATCAGTAAAACGTTGTAGCCTGTTTGTGCCACTTTGGAAATCGTAAGCAGGTGTACATCTATTTTGTAAACAACAATATTTTGTTTATATTTTATGTAATTTTTTCATTTTACCTGAAACCAATGTAAGCAATAGGATGAGCATAAAATTCTATATTTTGTTACTAAGATTTTAACATGTGCTACGTGGTAGGTTGGCCACTTACTTCAACAGAAATTCCATGGATGGAATACACATTTTCACAAGATAACCTGTCTAAACCACATGAAAAGATAATTTGAGGCATCTTTGTATATTTATTTGTGGTTTATTTAATGACACTGCCAATAGTTTGGACTCGAGTGGATGGAGATTAATGCATAATAAATTGGAAAGGATATGCAATGAACCAGTCATGTATTAATTTTTAGGCACTTTCTGAGCATTTTCCACAAGGGACTGAGAAGGTGAGAAAGACCTCAGTCAGGACAGCCAGTCTTTTGGTTGAGATTTGAACCCAGTACCTACTGAATATGAAGCAGGAGTGCTAACCATTTGTTGGCTGCAGTTGGTGTGAGATATCTTGTGGGAGAAAATTGAGGAAGATATAATAAGATGGGGGGTTTTCATGGTAATATTGATGAGTATTTTGGTTTATAACACCATTGTATTTTAAAGCCAAAAGTGGTCGAACATGAAGATGGTTTGCATTATAAGCTTCATTACTTTATTTAAATGTAAGAAAATGCCACTAAGTATGTAGTGGTAATTATTTTTTACTCTTGATGAATTTTTCATGAGACACCAGTTTTCCCCACCTTTCCTTAATTTTGAAACCTTAAAGTTTCCCATTTTGAGTCCCAGGAAATTCTGATGGAGAAAGACTGAATGTTGGAACTTTACCTCCATATTCAAGTTCTCGGCATGGTGTTTAGGCACAGATATAACGTGATGTTTAATATATTGTAAAGTGTTTTAAATTATTTTAACAACTATTTATTGTTTACTTGTTTTACATTGTAATTTGCAGAGGTTATAGAGTTATGTAGCGAATATTATTAGAATGATTATGAATTATGTGTTGGGAATACATGGAAAGTGGTCAGTGCCATTTTAAGTGCTGCTACAGATTGTTCTTGAAGGGATTGAGAAGACTGGCGGAAAAGCTAAATATTTTGAATCTTCGGGCTGAGATTCTAACTCAGTCCTTCTAAATATGAATATGAGTGCTAAGCACTGCATCTTGACACTTGGTCCCATTGGACATAAAGAATAACTTTTAAATTGAAATATATGTATATTAGATTGAATGATGTGGTTGAGTGGTTTGTTTAGCTGCCGTTTCATTTTTGGGAGGTTCACGTTCAGACGAGTTTTTTGTGGTTTTCCTCATTCTGTCCCAGTGGTGCTGGGATAGTATTTTAAAATCAATGTCCTTCCCAGTTTATCATAATTATCCGTTCACTAATCTATGCAATTAAAGGGTGTCATAAAATAAGCTGAGGAGCAAGCAAGAAACACATTGTGAATGACAGTTTTCTGGAAAGAGGTGAGTGACCAGTGTTGAAGATGGGCTTTGTTTGCAGATACTATTAATACGTTGCATACATACAGGTTAAAACCCAAGGACTGGTCAGTGAAAGCTATGTTCCAATTTTGGCATGGAGGATTGCCAAGAAAAGAGTCTTTGCCCTTTGTGTATCAGGCTACAATGTTCTGATCATATGTTGTTTTTATGTTATGCTGTTATACAGAGCATGTGTTTATTAAGAAGCTACATATTTCATGGTTATGGTTAAACAGGGCATGTGTTTCCTACATGCTGTATTGGCTACATGTTCACATTCCATTCTCTTCATAGGTCTGACTTTTGGCCATAGTTACATGTTTTGTGTATTCTTAGAATTGGCTCCCTTGAGTTAGCATTTATGGCCTTCCTTGTGGAAGTTTATGTTATTGCTTGTGATGTTCCTAGTTGTATTTGAACATGCTGACTTCATTGCACAAAATTGGATTGCTTTATGTAGGGGCCTCACTCTAGATAGAGCTCTGGTTTTCCAGTTTCTTTATTCTGCTTACAGTTGAAATCATTGTCTGTCTGCATGTTTCATCTCTGAAACTTCTGAACTGATTTAGACGAAATCTGAGATTGGGGCTGTACACTGAAAGATGTTTAAGTTTGGTTTGTGTTGGTCCGGTATAACCTCTACTTTATTTCGCTAGTTTTCTTATTGTATAAGAAACTGGAGCATGGCATAAAATGTAGATCTCATTAACTTTTATATGAAATATTCTTTGATATGATGAATACTGTTAAAAAGAGAAACATAATTTCTGACTGAGCAGTGTGAGTAGCCTGATTGCTAGTGAAGAAAGCAGACACAGTTTCCAAAATGTCAGGAATGTTTTCCACCACATCACATCCTGAGGGCTGATTATAAACATACAATTTCTGAAATGTTGGCTTTGTTCAGTTAATTCATTGCTTCTGTATTTGTTGTGGTTTATTCCCACTGATGTAAAAAGTTGTTAGCTTAAATTGTTAAATGATGGCAGAGAATTTTATTTCCAGTAATAGAAAAGATATTCAGAGCAGAAGTGACTAATGTTTCTAAAGAAAGATATATCATAGATGGGTTTATGTTGACATGAAATCCTTCTCTTGGTTCTTGACTGTTTAACTTGTCATTTTCATGTGCCTCTTTATGTAAGTTTTGGGAATCCACGTGCAGATCTGGAGGAAAAAACTTGTGACGCATTTTGGCTTGGCTCTGTGAGTAAACATCACATTTGAACGTCTTCCATTTGGCAGCTGAGACTGGATGTGTTGAAAGTGTGGTTTGGTATACAGCATAATCATGATGCTCATAGCATCTGTTCCATCATCTCAGTTTTCATGATCTGTTGGCTGTGACCTTAGAATTGTGATTTTTGCTGAAAACTGCCTAGTTTTTTCATATTACAGGTTCCTTTGTTGGTGCAGTAATCTAATATAATCCCATAATTAGGGTTAGATAATGACTATGTTTGAAGTTTGCGTCAAGGTTTCTATGTCGGGTGTTTGCAACCTTTTTGAGACCAAGGGCCATGTTCACCCAGGGAAATGAGGCCTGATACCAACTGAATATGGGGCAGGGTGGGCCCCAGATACAGCCTGGCACTGGTGGCAAATAGAGGGGTGCCACCCCTCTTTTCTGAAAGGTGGACACCGTGTGTAATTTTAAGACACACCTGCATGAATTAATATAATTCTGTTGAATTCAGCACTAAAACATTGTGCAGCATGTCACTGGCTTTCTATACTGCCTCACAGTGCAAAGGAGAATTTAACATTACTGCCGATAAGGTAAGACATTCGCAGTTAACGGCTCCTCACAGGATTGCGATGTACGTCAAGAGACTAAAATGTTCTGTTATTAAGTTCCGACGTGCCTGTCACAGGAGCCACGCGGTTTAGTGTGGATTTTGGTGGCTCGAACACTGGGATCATAGGTTCGGATCCCAGTCGAGACATGGATGTGTTTCAGCATATTAATGTGCTTTGCTGTGTAGGTAGTGGCCGATCCCCCGTCCAAGGAGTCGCCGAAACAGGTTGCAAAACCTGGCAGAAAACACCTGTTTTTTAATAGTAATATGAACATATTTAAATAAAAATGGCTGCAAAATTGTAGGATTTGCAGTTTACACGGAGGTGGGTCGGAAGATGACTGTTTTCTGGGTTGTTACGTTGTGTAGTCTGGTTTAAGTTTATCGACGTGTCAGAGGTCCTTGCTGCCTCCATCTTCAGGGCGAATAATTAAAATTTTGGGTTTGTGGTTAGCACTCTTGGTCTTTCTTTCCTTGTACCTTTTCTTATTTTTGTCTCTGTCCTTCTGTGTTCATTGATAAGCCTATGTAATTTTTGTGTGCCTTTCTTTCAAAGGAATTTGCTAATCGCATTTCGTTAACTATTAGTCTGTTGTGTGTTGGGTTGTTTTATTGTAGCGCCGTTCTCTGTGACGTAACAAAATACCTTCGCCGACAGCCAGCTTCTAGCATTCCTCGGTGTGCGCTTTTGTAACTTAACAACAGTGATAGTATGGAAGTAGGACATCATTACGTCTCTTTATCTATTTTTCCCGTTTGTTGCTTATTTCCTTATTTGTATGCTACTACCAATATTTGGGTTAAGTCAAAGTTTAGTTTATAAGTCACATGTTGCTGACTGTTTAATGCGATAACAAATCAAGTACAATCAAAGTTGAATCGACTTTAACCGCACGCGGGAGTGTCGCTCGTCGAAGAAATAAAATGCTTACAGTGGGAAGCACATTGCTGCACTCTCAATAAATCTATAAGTATGTCTATTTACAATCTACATTCATAACCTATGACGTTTACAGTAAATTAAGATAATTATTCAATGTATACGAAGAACACAAGAGTCTATCCACTATGCACTGCCGATAACCTTTGGTCAGAAAGAAATAAACTGTCAATATAACCCATGATCATGGGGCAACTAGATGAACTATACGCGACTGACTGGGGTTTGCGTAACAGGACAATCGTACACAAAAATATATACATATCGGAAGAATCGGGGGTTCTCATTAAAAGGTGTCACTGTGTATAACAAAAGTCTAACAGTGACTGTCGTTATTTTATGCAGTATTCTCATATTCCATGAGGATTGTTATTCTTCGTTCGATTTTACTTCTGAAATTAAAATTCAAAATAGTTTGTTTTAAGGACGAAGTTCTTCCCTTAAGTTGGATGATTTCACGTTGTAAATCTGCTTCAGGGGCGTTCTTTTTTCATTCATAGAAGCTGTAATTTACTGAAAGAAAACTCTCTAATCACGCATCACGAAAAACAAAGGGGTGACTAAAATATGTTCACAAGAAACTTACATTCAAAGTCACAGGTTGACGGGAATAACTGAGGAGAAAACGTTTTTTCTTTCAAAACGCGGGCATAAAATAATTATTTGGGGGTGATGGGACGAAGTTATGTGAACTGTGTAGTAGGTTCCTGACTGCTGGACCACTGGGGTGGCCCAATGGTTAGCGCAGAATATTACAGCGGACAGTATCCAACTTAATTTGTAATTGTTATGAATGAATCAACAGTAAAGTTGCGAAGAGAATAATTAATTTGCATACGTTCCAGCTGGTATTGGCCATATTGCTGGTAAATACAGTTTTTAAATGTAATTTCCTTTTGGGTGTTACGGAACGTGATTGGTATAAAACCTAAAACAGACCCATTTTAATTACCCTTCGCCAGATTTTGAAAATTCCCTTTCCTTTCTGGAAATGTACTTACGAATGCAAGCATTCTTATTCCCATTTTTAGGGTAGTTTGCATTCTTGCGGAGCGCTTAATAAAATCACTTCCTCCGTCCGCCGGTCTGTACGCATGCGTGTAATAATATCTCGAGAATGACTGAACAGATTTCCGCCAGATTTAGAAAAGGAAAGACTTGTTACATTTCAGTTTTGTTTAAAATGGGTCAACACTGAGGGGCGCTTTACGTGAAGACTTGCTTTATTGTGCGCGTGTGGTTGGGGAATGCTATCACAGAATTCCCTTTCCGTTCACAAAGGTTGCTGGCGAACGCGCCTCTCAAGTGGACTTAGCTTTACGCATCTTATGACAAATTATATGTTTTTACTTTTCTCATATTTGAAACATGCGGGTAAAAATTTGTTATATTCTTTTGACTTACGGTTTAGAGTATTATTGCGGTTTTCTTATGGCAGCGGCTAGAATTAGACTCGTTACTGCTTAAACGCTGAACCAATAGCTATACATCGGATTGTCATGCTCGTCCATGGCGTCGAGTCCTGTACATTTACCGCACATTATTATGGCCAGTTTCTTTTCGAAGAACAAAGAACCTTATGGAACTTCGAGTTAGCTTCGTTTGGTGAAATGCTGTGTTGATCCTATGCTGAGTATTAATTTTCTGCCCTGTTATTTTGCTGCGTCGAAATTAGGTCAAGTTACTGGTGTTTACAGTTTATAGAGTGAAAATAAAGCAGTTTGTTGTTTTGGCTATTCATTATCATTTCGTTGTATTTTGTAGCTCAGGGTCGGGCAATTACGTGTTACTCGGAGATTGAATCGGATTCTTTTGAAGGGTTCCAGGGTCCTGCGAGAGAATTTTTGTTTTTCAACAGTTAAATAGTAATCGATTATTTGGACAATATGTAGTTTATAGTTGCAGTAAAACGCGTGAAAATAACATTATTACCAGCCAGTCTATTCAGAAGAGAGATCAAAGTGTACCATTTCCATTATCTTGAATGTTGGAACACAAAATGGATTTGTTTCTGGCATGAATTTGAATACGTGGTATATCAACATTCAGGTAACACCAGAAGTGTGCGAAAATGATGTATGCAATACTGAAAAGCTGACGAAGAAAGCTGGGAAACAAACTTCTAAAGGAATAGGAACCTGTGTCTTTTTTTCCTTGTTCAAATAGTTCTCTGAGAAATAAAATGATTCGAATGACTGTTCAGTCCCACTATAATAAATATTGTTTGTATTAATCGGTAACTAAAGCTGGTTTGATTGTCAATGATGCCATCAGATGCTTGACACATCTGGTGGCCAGTGAAGTCTATATCATGACAAATATTTTGCATGAAATTCTGTAAATGCCTTGTTACCGCCCACCGGCAACATTGACAACACGAATCACACTCTATCCATCGCAAAACAAATGCTTGTCATGGAACATGGTAGATTAACACAACTTAGAATTGTATAAAGAAATGATAATTTAATTTAAATAAATTTAATGCAGTTCGTTCACGATTCTTGGAAAATTCATGTTCTAGATAAAAGAGTTTTGCATTTTAAAAATTTATCAGACACATATTTTGGTGTGTGCCTTCATATACAGTTTTTTAAACCAGGAAGGGAATTGTTCAGCCTGTTACTAAAACAGGGAGGGAGTTGGGAATAAATCGTGAAGACAAGACTTTTCTGCCATCGGCCCACATTAAAGGGAAACGATGGTAGAAGAGGGAGATATAGAGATGTCAATTTTGTACATTTATCAGTAGACGGCATAGATCATGTTGGGAAGTGTGTGTAATAGAGGGTGGGATGTTCGCTTGTATAGTGGGGTGACGTCGTTCAGTATTATCGATATAAAGCGAATTTCCGGTTTCACTTGTCGATAATGTGAAATGCAGTAAAACTGCTTTGCTGAAGAATGGTTATATTTGTTGGGGTTCGGGTGTTTGATGTGTTAATTTGTAATTATATCAGCAGTAGGTGACAATACATATGGAACTAATGTTTCAACTTTGAATATTGTATTCGGAGAAACAGTATAAATTTGAGCTACGTATTTCTTTGGATTTCTGTATTTTTACAGTTCAGATTGTTTACCGTCGATTGAAATGATTGTGATAGTGATTGGTGAATTGGTAAAAGGTGTGGGAGAATTGACAGTAGGTAATACAAATTACTGGTTTTCAATTGTGAGTAGCAACGGGAAACCTGACTCATGGTTGTATGTCTGTTTTAGCCGGTGTCAAATGAATTTGAAGCAGTAACGCTTTCTATAAAGATATTACTGCAGAATCTACAGATCATTACTTCAACCCATCCCTGAAACAAGTTAGTGGGAAGGAGGGCAGTGCGATTAAACGACGTGATTGCTGTTGTTAACCATTTCCATTAGATGTCTCAGTGACGAGAACCGATCCTTTTGGTTTTGGTTTATTCGATATCTCGACAGTTGAAGAAGCTCTTTGAGGCTTTTCGACAGTGGAAATAATGTCAGTAAATTACGTGTTAAGAGTGAATAATCCAAAATAGTAAACACACAAAGTCATAAATATTATCCAACGAGGCCAAAAATCCACTAACAACAGATTATTACCAACCATCCAATCAAGTTATCTGTTATCATTTGCCTATTATTTGGACAAGAATGTTTCTTAATCCGTAGAATGCGTTGAGCACTACATTGTAACTTTGAATCTTCGGTCAAAAGTCGTTCCGTTAGGAAAATTAATGTCCAAGGCAGTGCGTCGAAGTTTATTCTGTTATGTATTCCACAAACTGTTTTGGTTTCACATTCCTATCATTTATCGTGGTCCATTGTCGTTTCTGCTTAATCAAGCCAAGATGATAGTGCGTTCATGACTCTTTGTGATCTTAGATTCATACTGTTGTAGCCGTCACGAAATTAGAAGTTTCAAGGCCACGGAACGAGTTCCCCTCCCCTCACCTTCCGACAAGTTCTTTGTTTACATTGCTACTGTCTTCAACTTCAGGACTGAAGTGACACTATACAATTCCTTTGATTCCCAGCATTGTCTCACCAGCCCTGAAGATGGAGACAGTACGCTTCTCCGAAACGTTGGCATCTACCGACCGTCCACACGGTGCCAGAACCCAAACGAACGTCGTCATATTAAATCTCAGACACTATCAACGGATTTAGGTTAAACTTGGTATCGGTCTTCAGTGTAAAAGGTATCAGTCAAATTTCGTTTTGACTTGTTTTGTTCTCATCCATCATATAGACGTATACGACGGCCTCTTAGTGGGGTAACATTTTCATTATGCCTTGCGAAACTGATTTTAAATGTTTTTACCTGGCAGCCGTCAAGTCTTCTGGTTCAGCTTCGTTTTACAATTGCTTTTCTAAATGTTTATGTCTGTAAATTTATTTACTACGGTTTGGACGATCGGATGTCTGGTTCCTGCCAAGAGTAAACTTTTTTTTTTTTTAAATGACCACGACCCGAATGGCAATGAATTCTATGTCTCGTATCCAGTGGGCACTGATGATTCTTTACCGGGGATAGGGCGACAGGAGCTTAAGCTGACTACTTACTTCCATCTAATACTGAAGTCTTGATTAGTTTGAATTTGTACCAACTGCTTGTATGGTTCATGAATATTTTATTTTAAATAATTGGTCAATGATAATTGAGTGGACTAAATCCGTTTGGATTGTTGGTAGTAATTCTGCCTGTCCTTTTACTCAGAATAAATTATAATTTTTAATCTTTAGGTTCAGCGTATGCTTAATGTTTCGTGCGTTTTTAAGTAATCACAAATAGCCATAGATGTTTGAATATCACCTCTTTAGCGTTGCTGTTGAAGAGGTTTGCTGACTGACATCACGATAATTGACCTGAGACTTTACCAGTTATTCTTGCCGTCTTTTATGTGATGGACAGGCGTTAGATTGCATACGTCGCTATTACTTTCTAATGCCATTAGACTAGCCACTAAAAGTTGCGGTCGATTTGTTAGCACTCTTGTTATATTATCAGGAGGTACCGGTTTCGATTCTGGGTCAAAGTTCGGCTGTCCTGACTGGATTTTCGTGATTTTCTGACGTTCCTTCAGGTAAATCCTGGGTCAGTGCGTTAAAGTATGGCACAACCGTTTCATTCGACATCGTCTCTCATTAATCCGTACAGTTTAGAAAGCGTCGGTATGTAAAGAACAAGACAGTCAATGCGTACTGACCTGAGTTTACGTCCAAAGGCTGTACTTGTGTTGGTGTTCTGTTAAAACCGATTTAAAATGTTGGTCCTTTTCATTGGCGACACTCTGGACACTACTCACTCACTCACTCGCTTGCTCTCCCTAACAGTTGGTGTTTTGTAATGACAACTGTGAACACTGGCGGTGGTGATGCGGATGGTAGAGGTGGTGCATAATAGACTGGCGGGCTGTGATCCGCGAGTGTGCTTGGGGAAGAGCCAACCACTTATATAGTGCAACGAAGTGACGTACATACCCCGTCGCTCCACCTCTGTGTTACAGAGCTGTTGTTCGTCTCTACACTTTTACTACAAAGAAAACTACCAGAATCACGTAGTTTCATATCAGCTTTTGCAGTTGATCCTTGTTATGCGTTATTTGCACGAAATGCATGATACGAACCAATTATGGACGGTCGGGTCCGTTTGTTCGAATTGTCATCTCCGAGATTGCTGACTGTCTTTATATGACATTTGGTGTTGGGGAGAGGGAGGTTACATGGGAAAAGGGAGGCAATTTTTGATTTATGTAGGCACACGCCATACGTCTAGATCTCGTCAGATTTGCGCAGGACATCCTGGGTTCGAATCTCGGCATAACTGAGGGTCTTTCATGCGCCTTATATAGAATTTCTAAGGACGCCCTGAAATTAGCGCTTCTGATTGGCCACCTTGTTCGTTATGCAGTCTATGTCTATGTGTGGAAGACACGTGTATGCTTTATTCAACCTAACACTAAAGCCCTTTAAACGCTGATGCACGCAGTTGGAGTGATCCTTGCTACTACATCGTCAGAAAAATTCCAATTGCTGTCCACGCTTCACACTAGATGTGGGACGACTACAATTAATATTAACAGTGTTAATAACATGGGATCCAAATAAGAGTGAGAAGGGGTGCCGGCACAACACCTGTCATTCAGCTTAATCTGTTCAGTTGCGAAACAAACAAAGTTCGTCGAAGAGGTCTGCTAATATTTGTTGGAGATGCTGTATCAATTTTCAGGATTACTTGTCATTGATGTCGATAGTGAGAATTAAAAAGGTGTACCAAAAATTGGTCTCTGTACCTGACCACCACGCCATGAAGAGGCGTAGTGATCGTGTTAAGTAAATTCCGGCGCATTCTAAACCTTGGCAGTAGATGGATGTAAATTGACAGCTTCACGCCTCGGCTGTTTTGGCCCTGGTAGAAGAGCCTTCGGTACCCGTTGAACGGGGGCAGAGATCATAAATCTGGTTGTGGTGTTGAAAACATGTATGTGCTAGATGTGGGAACCGAACGCCGATCGTTTAGCTACTTGACTGAGCAATTACTGCTCATGATGTTGGTAATAATGAAATACAGGAAGAATATATTAAATAAATATGTATTACTTTGTTCAGAAAATGTATATTTTTATTTCCTTTCTAAAACGTTAAGTATTTAAATACACGAAATAATTATTTAGCCAGTTTTGTGTCTTGTGATAACACATGAATGCAGAATTTTTGGTGAGGAAGTCCCTTGAAACAAATTTAGAGATGAAAGAACTTCTTGTTTCCTGTAACTTGGCAAGATGAACGGCTTAGCATTCCGCTAGTTCTCCTGTTGGTTTGATATCTTTGTAACTACTTGAATTTCAGAGATTCAGGTAGTACAAAATTGTATACATCGAGGATCGTGGTTCACATTCGGCATTGTGCATAATTTTATTGCTATGAAATGAATCTGGTGACTGAAGGACGGTCGAGGTTCATCTTTATTTGCAATATTCTAAATGGAAGTATAGGTTCTGATGGGGTTTCCCGTGTGATTCCATTATGTCAGTGTCGGTATTGTAGCTCACGATTATCCTGTATCCGGTTATTGGACGGGTGTTTTATGGCAGTGGTATCACGTTCTGTAATACTTAATCCTCAGACTCTTAAATGAACGTCATTAGCTATACAGTACAATCTGAGCAGTTATATTGCACATATTTTTTTCCGGAGCGATGATGCACTAATTTAAGGTAGTTCTATACTTTATACCTTCCTGCACTCGGTGATATCAACGTGACGGTTGCTTGAAGTCGTGAGGTGGAGTGGACCTGCATTCATTGTATGGAAAATGGCGTATTCATACTGAGGCCGGAATGTGCCGTTAGAGATAGCGAAATGTTTTGTGATGATCGTAGAGGTATGTGATAGTTACTGATAAATGTTTTGTCAGATTCATATTTGACGACGAATTCTTACAAAAACGGGCGTTAAAAAGGAGCTTTGATGTCGAAGAATGACACATGGGGTGATAATAAGAAATGTAACGACCTTTTTACCTTTACTCCGAGACCAGCCAAGTGCTGGGGCATAGTTGAAACTCCTAAATGTGGACTGAGGATACGATAATGTGCTGTTTGGACCATCGGCCACCGCGTAGAGCGGTGACGGATGAGGATGGAGCATTGGTGGAATCATGATTAGCAGGGGAAAACCGAAAACTTTGAGAAAAACCTGTTATAGTGTCGCTGCGTACACCACGAATCTCGCGTAAGTAGCCTGTGATTGAACCCTGGTGAGAAGCCAGCGTCTAGCCACCTAGCTACAGCGCAGCAGGGAGGAGGCTACTCGTATTGAAATTAGTATCAGTAATGCCCGGGATGTAGGTTGGATGCTGTTAGGCTGTCAGTGTGATGGTTGGGACCAATAACACGAAATTTATTGAAAAACTGAATAATTATTGAACTGTCACGGAAATCCGGTACGATAGGATTATTTCTAATTTCGGCTTCATGGGAACACTGTATGCGTAAGAACTAACAAATTTTACAATCCATTATATGGCTTTTGTGGTTAATTTTCTGGTCCCATAATGTCAGAGAACTTATCAAATAAATATCGACTTCTCGTGAATGACCATAGGATAAGTATTTTCTGGTCCTCAGAGGACTAATATGCACCACATCTTGTCCTGGCAGGGCTTCTGTGGCTTTCCTCAGTCACTCAAGATAAATGTCGGAATATACGAGGCGCGTCCACAAAGTAAGTTTCCCACTCGTCCCACAGCTAGCAAACCTTATATTGCGCGAAGCGACTGTGCGTACGTGATAGAGCAATGACGTAGCATGGCGCATGCACTAACGGCACTTCCCGCGTTCTCACAGTAGCATCGTTGCAGCTGTTGAAGATGGAGGTTCTTATTCCAGCTCCCGCCGACTGTGAAGTGCGGTCAGTGATAACGCTAGGCCGCACACGGCTCGACGGACAGCAAGTCTCCTGCAGGAGTTCAGCTGGGAGGTGTTTAATCATTCACCCTACAGCCCGGACCTCGCTCCCAGTGATTTCCATCTTTTCCTACACCTCAAGAAATTCCTGTCCGGTCAGCGTCAGCGTTTTGAGAATGACAGAGAGGCGGAGATGGTTGTCACACAGTGGTTCCAATCCCAGGCGGCAGACTTCTACGACACAGGTATTCAAAAGTTGGTCCCACGGTATGACAAATGTCTCAATTCCGGTGGCGAATATGTTGAAAAATAGCTGGACACTTGCTGTATCTGTTGCAATAAATATTTCCATGAAATTATATTTTGTTTCTGTAAACGGCCCCAGGGAAACTTACTTTGTGGACGAGCCTCGTACATTAAATTGGGTCACGACAACTTCTTCCGTATCCTTTCCAATTCATTTTTCATTAATCATCCTATCATTTGACGCTGTAGAGTCTGAGCTACTGACACCGTCTTCATATGAACCACAACTAAACATGTACCAACCCAAAGGAAGTGTTTTAATACGTGCGTAGCTTGTAATAGTAATTTGGTTATTAGGGTGTACAGAAACCGGGACACACCCACATACATCCGTGGACCATAAGTCACACGATGGGAACGTGCAGCGTAAGTCCGGTGCAGTGAATCAACCATCACTTCACTTCACTTCACTTCACTTCGCTTCACTTTGTAGACTTTTAACAACAGTTTATTAATACGCCGGTTTTCATATTACTGTCGAGTGAGACAGGGATCATATTCTTATTATACTAATGTTATTTACACAACAGAACAGAAATATTGTGATATGCAGCCTGACCTTTTTGGCTGATAACCCACGGCTCAAAGAGGTGCAGATTATTTTCCGTAATAACCTCTTATTGAAGATAAACAGTGACGGATCAGTTTTAGTGTAATGTTGAATCCCAGTTCAAATGTAGAGGCTTGTGGTTCACTCCGTTCTTCCTGCTGGGTGTAATATTGGAGTGGAGTTCTTTGGTTAGCCGACTTTACGTAGTCTAATTTTAGAACAAGGATGAGCAATTATTTCTACTCATGGTCGAATGTGGCTGTTTGTAAGTGATCGTGGACCCTTGAGCCTCGCGAGAAAATTCCTGTAAATAAAATGCGTAAATATGTGTAGTAGCTGAAAATTTCGACGTTCGGGAATAAACCGCGTAGAATATTGAACATTTTCATCACCTCTTTTATTCAGGCGACTGGTCGCTTCCTATTGGATAGCATTTCGCGCCGCTGTTCGTTACTCCAGACTTGGATACAAATTTTCACAATTGTAAATATATCTGTTGAGTTGTGCACAAACAGCTGTGTAGATTCGTAAAAATTATATTACTACTTTAAAAGCTAACATCTGGGCAAAATTGGTCAAGTTTTCACACATAATCAGGGAGCAAATCGAACGTTTTGCACGTGCCAGAGTCATTCAGAGCAATTTCAGCAGCTCTATCGGCTATTCTTATCTGAGTTTTCATTGCTTTTGTCAGTCGTTCCATGTGATTCCGAGGCTCCTTCAAAATCATTACTTATTCTCCAATAATTATCATGTAAGCACCCCATTCGATTCCGTTGAAAAACCGTATCCTTCGAATTTGGAATGGCCCTAGAATAACAGCCAAATGGATGTGCTGCGTTCGCAAGGAGAGTTGGGTGCCGCCATTCTTATGTTATCACGTGTTCGCAGACTATGTTATCAGTGCTGTCAGCACGACGCAGGACACTGCCGCGCAGCGTTGCTCCATAAAAGCGTAGAAAGAGGAAGATACTAAATCATGCAACCGCGTCGTCCTCAAGGTCTGTTGCATTGTAATATCTATGCTGATACATTTACATAAGACTCACATAAAATAGATTGGAAGTGGTGAAAAACTCTATTTTCTGTTCGCGTTGTTCAAGAAAAAACACTCACTTCTTCAGAAAACAATTATTTTGTTTGTGAGCATTGGCACTGTCAGTAGCTCAGAATATTCTAGCATCGAATGTTGGGGAGACTAATGAATTAGAAAAGATGTAGAAGGAAGCGGAACCCGAGGAGAGCTGAGGAACATCTCGAACGACCTGAATGTTAGTTCACACTAGGGCAGGTCAAGGCCACGTATCTGATTTGACAAGGACACCTTTTGACAGGAACACTGATCAGGTTTCAGTCAGGACACACACAATGTGATACGTACCAGGATGTCGGATAGTTTGGGTGCGGAAGTGCTTGTTTTGGCATTAGTTAGTAAAGAAATTACGAAAAAGATGAATTATAAAAGCAAGAGGATGTGAATGAACGACACTTTGTGACAGTGTGTAACGAGGATGGACTTAATACAACAGTTCAAAACTACGCAAAGATCCCGCGAAATACAAGCGGTATTTCCGCTAGCAACCAAATCAAGCTGACTTCGGCTCTCATCGGCAATGGCTTTAACAACCAAGGAGACTAGTACTCGTTCGGGGTATGGGACAAAAATTGCCTCCTTGAGTGACCCAAGGTGTCATGCCCTGGACCTGACAGGTTCCTGACCTTCCAGTGTGAATGCGTTTGCTTTCATGTTGAAAGGACAATTTTTGTTTTTGGTCAAAACTGACCTGACCACGACCTGCCCCATAGTGTAAACTAACCTCGGGCCGAGATTTGATACCGGGATCTCCCGCATATGAAGCAGAAATGTTTACCGCTCGACCACTACGTTCGATATGAGATACTTTAAAACTCGATGGCAAGTGAACGAATTTGTATGAAAATTAATATTGGTCCATATTGTACAGATTCGATCGTCTACCTTCCGCCTTCAGCCGCATTCAACCGTCAAATGTAGAGAAGAAGTTAATTAAAGAATACAATTTGTTGTTGTTTGCTATGCTAAGGTACTTACAGTACACAAGACATTAACCGTTAATCCTTCTGTGCCGTGAATGAGGTATTTTGACCAGAAACACAGACCACTCTACTCTGAATGGTGTGCAGCAGTGTCACTCAAAGATATTTCTCCTGCCTTCCTCTGATAGTTCAAATCATTTGTGATATTTGATCAATGGAAGTATGTTTGCTAAGTACAACTGAAAGTGGTAAGAGTTACATTTTGTGTGGAACATTTTCCCATAAGTGAGATATAAATGTTATACATTAAGGTTAATGTGATATTGGGAAATTAATTACCTTGTTTTCAGAGCTTAAGCTTAGCAGTTAATGTAAGTGAAGAAGAGGTTCGTTAAGATAAACTGATGTGAATGCTGTAACATTACTTACTGAGCTGACCTAAATTTGGTGAACGATTCAAGTTAAACTTTTTGAGTCTGTGATTGTTTCTTAAACAGATATTTAATAGTCATCTTGCTACAAGCTTCTCAAAATATTTTATTTACATGAGCCCATCATAAAGCCCCAAGTCTGGAGGACAAGGCTTTTCTATCAGAGTTTCTGTTGCCTAACAGGTTGTGTTCATTGCAACTGAGGAGTCTTTCTTGCAGTTTATTTTGCGTCTGTAATCATCCAATAGCGAAATGTTCCTATTTTAGGGTGCTGGGCTTTCCTTTGCTTTTCCTCCTTCTTACAGCTTATGCATTTCCAAAGATCACAAACAGAGTTATTATAGATGGATGGATGTCATTACTCGTGGAATTTATTACTCACTTATAGTGACAAGTAATTCCTACAACTGTACACAATTAAAATTATATTTAGTTGTCATTATTCCATACCACCCAAGCTAGTGATAGTGAGTTCTAGCGGCTGCTGAAATCATCTGAGATGCCGGATCATACATAAAAGTTCTTTGTGAGATTTCAGGTTCTTATGGTAGCAAGTATGAAGGTGACTGTCTTCTGTGATGTTATGCTGTGTAGTCTCATATAAATTGTGATTCCAGAGGTGCTTACTGCTGCCATCATCAGGGTGATGATGATGGTGGTAGTAAACACCTCTGAATTTTTTTTTCCTACCCCAGACTTAAGCCTCTCAGACATTAGTCTATATACAAGGCGACAAGTGTCAGTCGTTTTAGGCGAACAGGGGGCACCACGAGTAGACGACTGACTTCGTCCCCTACCTCTGAAATGTTGATCAGTTTTTACAAAACTGCACAATGCAACATTCCAGAAGACAGTCAAAATGTTCTTTCTCTGGGTTTGACCATGACTTGGGATGAAAGTAAAAGAAGCCATATTCTCTGAGTCAGAGCTGAATAAGGCCATTTGAAGGTCACTTTTGTGTTATCAGGCCTATTTCATCCTCTGAAGTGTTAAGTGGAAATGATGGTAGGGGAGACCGAAATACTATAGATGGATAAGAATCAGCCTTTGTGTCTCTTTTTTCACTGCTGTGGGATTGAACCATGGTGAGGAGTCAGCAAATAACCATCTGAACTATGGCAAGGAACATTGTTTAAAATGTGATACACATTTTATTTTACTCTTAGGTAGTGGTGATGTGACAAATGCTCGTGACCGATTGAAGGGAGCATTACAAGAACTTTTGGATCAGAGTGATGATTCTTCATTGTCAAGTCATGATGACGCATCACAGTCAGATGTAGTCAACCAACAAATGGCTGTTAAGAAACCTCTATCTGTTAAATCGTGAGTATTTTGTTTCTTTTCCACTTAACATCATTGAAAGTATATTAAAATATGGTTCCTTGCACTGAATGGTATTTTGCTCAGTTAAGTTCTGTGACTGTCAGAAGTCTCTTATCTCCACTTTGGGCTCATTTACCTGGCTTCCGTACTGTGGGGAGCTTTAATACATTGTCAACCAACTGAACAAAGAGGATGTTGGTTGGTTAATTCGTTTAAAGTTTACTCAGCTGCATTGGTTATCCACATCTGTGAATACATTAAACAAATTAAACTGAAATTTAAGAAGAGTCAGAAGGTGTGCTTTAATTTTGAGTATACGTGTTTGCTAAATGCATTCTTTACAATTTTGAACCCCATGTATTCATGTAACATTGCTGCAAAATTAACTACATTAGAGATACTATGATTCACAGACTAAGTTCTTTTTTATTCTTTGATATTGAATATGCATTATGTTAAGTAATGATTTATGTAAACATTGTAAATTGTAAAGAAATTCGTATTTTATATTACAGGACAAATATTTGTATAGTGAGTTTTTTTTAAAAAAAAGAATTGTGAATATGATGCAAGAATCATGTAAAATAAGAATTATATTGGACAGATACAGATCAAAATTAAGTTAACGTAACACTTTTAGTGCAGCTGTCCAATGCAAAATGTAATAAAATATGTTTAGTTATTTTAGAGATGAAACATAGGAAAATGAGCATAGAAACTCAATCTCCCATTTTATATCCTGGTAAAGCACACACAAAGAGAGGGAAAGTAAGGAAGAAATGGTTGAGAAAATGTCTTGGTATGTGGATAATGGACAACTTTATGATCAGTATGCCAAGCAGCACATAATACATATCTGTAATTGTTAACAAGTGTATTTATTTTTTATTTGTAGTGAACCTGTGGTTGTTCCACAGCAAGCAATACGGAATATACGTCCACAAAGAAAGCGTCGCCGTAGGGAGGCCATAAATGATGCTGCATTTCACCACACTTATGTCATGAAGCTGTATGACCGAAGTGTGGATTTAGCCCAGTTCAAAGAGGACACACCACTGTATCCAATCTGCAGGGCATGGATGGCTAACCAGCCTCGTAACACCAACCTCACACCAAAGTAAGTACAGTTTGGCCAAAAATATAGTTATCCAAAAGATGACAGCACTGTTATGAGAGTGTATGTACAGGATATGAATTTTGTTTTGTCAAAGAGAGGTTAGTTTTCATTGTGTGTGGAGTTAAATGGCTACAAAAATAGAACGTACATGTTGCAAAACCCATATGATTATGTATGTAGTTAGTCTCTTTGTTTTGTCTCGGGTCATACCATCCCTAGAAGTATACTCAATCTGTTATATAATTTCTTTTAACTTCTACTGCCTAATTATTCTTGTTCTCTCATCTTGTGTCTCACCCTGACAAATGACAGCGTAGTGTGGACAGCTAGGGGCATGCCTTTCACGCATTCAACAAAGGCATGCCCTAAATGACAGTTGAATTGAATGTTGAATTGAAAGTTGAAAACGAAAGCGCACGAGTGTAGACATCGCTTAAGATCCATCTTAATATTATCCTTCCATACACTATCTAGATCTTCTGAGTCATCTGCTCCCTTTGGAATCTCCAATTGGTACAGATTATCATTATCATCACCATCATGATTGTCATGGTTATTATCTGTATTATATTTATATTAATGTTGTTACAGATTGCGTACTCCAACTCCACCTCCACCTGAAGATGCCCCCAGTGGAGTTGAAGGGGCAGATTCTGATTCAGAAATTGTGAGAGATACCTACAAAATGCCACCACCTGTTCCTCTTCCTGTTGATTCAAAAAAATTGCGGGTGCCATCGCCTGTACCCCAACCTAAGGATCAGCTGAATGCAGATCAAGTGAGTTCTGTGCAAACATGATAATATAAAAGTTTGTAATGTGTACTCCAGTGGAGTGAGTATTAATTTTTCTCATGTTTTCTTAGCAATTTTACATACCTAATTTAATTTAGGTATGAATCTAGCTCAGATGAGAGGATGATAGTGAATTGGAAAGGATGTGGATGGAAGCAGTCATGGCTTAATTTAAGGTACTATCCTAGAATTTGCCTGGAGGGACTGAGTAAAACCATGATAACCCTAGGCAGGATACATGGTTTCTGGGCTGAGATTTGAACCCAGGACCTCCTAAATGTGAAGCACTTGACCGCCGTGTTTCGTAAAATTATAATTTTATGTATAGATTCTGAACTGCATGGTAGCAAGCATTCTCTGAGTTTAATGTGTTATTAATTTCTTCATGAATGTAACTTGGCTTTGTTATTGTCAATCCCAAATATTTGAACTTTGCCACATTTTCAGAGTATTTATTAGCTGATTTTAAATAATAATTTTATACTTTAGTCTGGTAATGGGACATGAATATGTACTTCTTTTTCTTGTGCTTACTTCCAGACCAATTTCCCTATTAGCTTGTAATGGACTTATGATATTTATATTTTCACCGATAAATTAACATCAGCATAGATCAGAAATTGATGAGTTCCATTCAGTTGCAATCACTTCTTTACTTGGTTTTTCTTGATGATATTGAGACCATTCTGAATAGCAAATGCATTGGAGAAATGTTTACTAACATATACCTTACTGTAATTTTCGTTTGCAGATTAGGTTAATTATAATAATGCCTGATTATTTGGGGGCAGGTTAACTGCAATCTGTCTGGTTTAAATGAAAATTAGAAATTATTCTAGAAAATCTGTTGTAAAAGTTAGAATGTTAAAAAAGAAAGGAGTAAATACATCAGTGACATATTATTTAATGAATTAATATAAGCCAGTTGTTACGAAAATCTGAAGTTTATGAGAACAAAATGTTAATACTATTTGTTGGAATCCTTTTAAAGAAATTGTTATGTACTGTATTAAATGTAATAAAAAATCTTTAAAAATTTTAGTAGTGTATGTCTGTAAATAAACTTGCTGTGTGTTATATTTATGTTTTTTTCTTTATTTTTTATGGATTTCTGGGATTTTGATTATCAGAGGTAATATATTTCCCAACAAACCTGGATAATTGGGATTCTAATGTATGTGGGCTATTTTGTTCTGTTATTGACGTTGTGTTTGATTATTATAAGTCTAGCATTACAAAAAATGGAACTAGCACTTGTAGGGTTAATACCATTACGTATTCATGTCTCATACACTCCTCGATTCTTGTACCGTTCAAAATTCCAAGGATCATTTGAACGACTGTATACCCATAAGAAGAAACACCATTTGATAAACCCAAGAAACAAAAGCATGCAACTAGACCTAAACCACTGTCCAGTCTTTGTTTATCCATGTACATCCACTACAAGAAGTCCTCCTTCCTGACATTGAGGATCTGGGTAATTATAACATTTTATGTATTTTGTAAACATGTATTCAGTGTATTGTGCTGTAAACATGAGTTTTAAACCTGATCAGTGAAGATTGATGTATTATTAATTCAGTATTTGCTTGTCCACAGGATGTTAAACCTAACGTAAGTCGAGAGGCTCTCCTTCATAACCACTTGATTCACTGGACTGCAGTCCGTAAAAAGTGGCATGCTGCATCATATTTAAATGAAGCACGTTATAATGAAAGTGGGCAGATTCTAAGAGCAATATACAAGAGGTCAGTTTCTTTTATCATTAATGTTTTGTCCCATTGGTTTCTTTCTTAATGCATGGTTAAGTCAGTCTACCTACTGTCTCTTACTACTTCATTCCTCTCAGATCCAAATACATTTTTGAGTGCTTTGTTTTTAAATATTTAGTACATTTAGTTTATGTACTTCTTTTAAAATAGGATGCTGCATTTCACAACCACACAAAGAATTGTGCTTAAACTGTTATGTTATTTTTTCAGGGCACAGAAAGCATTTGAATGAGTGACTGGCCCACTAAGCTGCATAGCACATTGAGTAACAAAGTTGTGGTGACATGTTACATACATTTATTTTTAGTTTGTGATGTAAACATAATTTATGTAATGTTTTAAGTAATATTTTTAGCAGTATAGTCAACTGGTTTATATTTCTCATTGCCTCAGAGCATGAAGTTTGAACTATACATAAGTTTTAGATTATTCTGTACATGAATGTTTCTGAAAGTGACAGAAAGATGTGATTTCTTTGTATGAAAAATATTGGTCTGTGAACTTCAAATTGTGATCTTTCTGATTGAATAAAGACAACCCATGGTGATAAATTATTCCAGTGTCTGTACCCTATTCAGATCATGAAATATTAGAATTTAATTTCTGCATATTTAAAATATTGTTATGCCCCTAACCTTCAATAGAGCTGAGTCCTTTTTGGAGAAGCTGATAGTTTCTTAGCCACTTTTAATAATATCCTTGCATGTATATGTGTGAGTCAAGTGGTTTCTTTCTTTAAAGTTTGAAACTAAAATGAATTTGCATATGTGCCATGTGTCTTGTGCACTTCATCCTCATTAATTTGATAACTCTAATAATATGTAAGTGGATAGTAAAAAAGGCAAGACCAGAATTACCATAACTGAAAAGTGATATGTGCTATATAATGTTCCTCAATCCTGCTACTTGCTCTCTCTTAGGTCCCAGTATCCTCACCACTTTGTTCTCAACGCCCTCTGACAGAATTTCAGATACATTTAGAAGCAAGAAGTAAGATCATGTACAAAATCTTTTATAGATATATGTAAGACAGTTTCAGAAATGAATGGAAGGAAAGGAAGTATTCCTCAAATTTCATCTGCTCTTAACATTTTTATGAATGAAATTTTTATTTCTTGATGATGCCAAATATTTTAATTTTATCATATTTTAGAACATGTTAATATCTTCATGCTGTAATTTTGCCCTACATTGTAGTGAACTAAACTTTATTTTGTAGAATTTGAGGTTTTCACAGTGGTGAGTCTGAAGATGGCTGTCTTCTGGGTGGTTGTGCTCTCTGGGCTACTGTATCCAGCTCCAAGACACCTCTATCCTGTCCACCAAATCTGGATACATGGACCAGATGATCCTGGAGGCCAAAGAGATAGAACTGCATCCTAACAACTTCAACAGGGAGGATGGACTTTTCCTGAGCTGGTCTTGGAAGCCCCTCATTCACTCTCTCCAAGGCCTCCAGAAGTATCCCATATTGCATTGCTAGTCCCGCCTGAGCCATTAACCATTACTCTGCCCTTTTGAGGGCACATCCGGCCCCGGCCAGTGCTCCCTTCCAATCTCCTGTTTCCCCTGCATCATGACCACCCACCTCCCATATGTCCAGTGATCCACCGGCTGGACTCTGAGGGGCCCTTGAAAGGGCTGCTTTCTTGGACCTCTTTTTTTCCTTCACTCCATCTCTCTCTCACATGCTGCGACACACCCACACACTCCTATTGGTTCACGTATCCTCATCTGATTCTGACACTAGTCCCTACTGGTTAGGATTAGTCCATTCCTTTCCTGTCAGGTTCCTTTAATTCTAGCACTTTCCACTCACACATTTTACTCATCACCCTGATGATGGAGGCAGAAAGGACCTCTGAAACGTTGGTAAACTTCTACCGGACTACATGGAGCAACAACCCAGGAGACAGCCTTCTTCAGAACATTTAATGCAGTTCCTGCATAATTAATGATATTTATGATTGGTTCATAGATGTAAATCATTTGACAATTGTGAAACAGGTAATATTGGTCACAGTGGCCATACAGTGTGGGACGTGGTCCTTGATCACTCGCACTCTGGGACCATAGGTTTGAATCTCATGCGAGGCATGGCTGTTTGTCTTTTTGTGTTGTGCTATGGTGCCCTGTATATGTAGAGGCCTTGTGACAAGCTAATCACTCATCCAAAGAGTCTTACCAAATTTATAAATAGATTAAGAACTCTCCCATGTGTGAGGGGGCCAAGGTCCTTCAAGGACTGTATAATCAAAACAAGAAGAAATTGGTGATGGCAGCAGTGTAATAAACACAGCAAAAATAATTAATAATAACAATACAATGAAATGAGATAATTTTTTAATTTCAATCAATGCAACTATTTGAACTTGGTTGAACACTTTTTTATATATGATCTGGAAATAAGGGTCAGTGCCCTCTTCTGGCAGGATTTAATCAGGACTGGTTTGCTGTCATCCCTAAGGAGTCAATGGGTTGTTCAAGTGTTATATACTTTGAAATGAGAGCACCTTTCTTCAGTATGTTGTTGGTTTTAACAATTATATCACCTCTTAAAATACCATATCCCCCTGTTATAAAACCTGTCTCTTTCTCACGCTGTCAGCATCTTCCAAATGATTTTCAATTTCAGATGGAATAATTCACATCATTATACCTGCTTTAACGTCATGTTTCCCTATACAATGCCGCGCGCGTCCATTGCGGTAACTGAGAGGATTTTAGGTTGGAAGAGGGGTGGAAAGATGGAGACGAATGCAGAGAGTTATAACAAAGCGGTGCATTGAAATGCCTTGTTAGCAAGCAAGCCAATTAGCGTATCTCGATATTGCAGGAAGTATGAACATTCACAGCAGAACCCATCACAGACACCGTTGCCTGTTAGTGCGGTTTTGAAGCGCAGATGTAATAGGGTAACAAAATAGAGGTTGAAGTACTACGAGTAAGTAGTAGTGGATCAATCTTTCTTCAATTTCTCACACGATGCAACACCGTGGGAACAAGATGCGGCAACTGCAAGGAAGCGGTAACAGGACTACATGAATGCCGAGGAGGTTGAACACACAGTTAATACCAGCATGTGAAGATGGGTTCCGGCGGTTGAGGTACTATATTCTCATACCTTTTGGCGCGTAGTGTTATTGTGTGTGGAAGAAACATTGGTGCGTTCGGTTTGTGTTTGGAATTAGCTAGTGAAGTGATTAATGGAAATTGCTAGTCTTTAAAAATATGTCAAAGGTCACAGCTACAAGAGGTTCTAATTTACCTTGGTATGTTATGTGTTCTTAAGATGTGAGACATGTTTACTTTAAAAATATCAGGAAGTGAGGTTATGTCAAATTAATTTGTTACGCACATTTTTATTTTAAGGGTTGAAAAATACCGGCCAGCCAAGCTTGATGACTTAATTTCACATGAAGATATAATTAGAACAAGTACGTATTGTATGAATTGTATTTGTATTGTAAGATTTAAGGTATTTGTATTGTTTGGTAATATTGATATAACTTGTGAGCCATGTATTTGAAAGATGTATCCTATGTCAATGTTTTGACAAAGTAGGATGAATAAATTGAATTGAATTACCAACTTTTGTGTAGTCATTGATATGTTGAACGTAAGATCTGGAGCAATTCAAGACAAAGATTTTGGATTGAAGTCAGAATGAGAATGGCAAATTCAAGACACTTACAGCCTTTTTCTTCTTCAAACAGATGCCAGATGCGAGGGTAACTGTTGCACAGAATAATAAATTGTAATAATTGTTGTTACTTGTTTATTCAGTGTTGCTATGACAATTGTGAAGCTTCAAATGAGTTATGAGAGAAGTATTGTAAATGGTGAGCTCACAAGTAAAAGAGGAAGTGATTATGGCATATTTTAAGGTACAGAGTGTGTTACTGAATCAGTTACCTCTGGCATGATATTTAAGAAATGCTTATTGGAATGCATATAGTTATGTTGAACGAAAATACCGACAGGACCTGTGAAAATCTTCACAGGATTGAAAAAATTGGGAGTAAGATTACTGTACTTACATTATTATACAACAACTGCCCTCCAACATTCAAACACATTTTGGTACATTTAACATATTTTGTAACATTTTTTATATTCTCTGAACTGTTGTTTCCATATTGAGAAAAATTTGGATATATGATGATTATGAAATTTCTATTAAATTTCAATGTTTTTGTTATTTCTCCAGTTAATAAATTCATTAAGGAAAACCAGCTGCCTCATTTATTGTTTTATGGACCTCCAGGCACTGGGAAAACAAGCACCATACTTGCTTGTGCCAAGCAGTTATACTCACCAAACCAGATTAATTCGATGGTATGTATATTTTTTGGAACTGGTTATTTGTAGTTCACATAATTATCATTCATTCTTTGAGGTGAATTCATTATCACATATGATAAACTGGCATGTCCAATTTCTTTTGTTCTAATTTAAAATTGTTGGACTGGAATGTGATATTCTGAATGTTGGGTTGAGATTGAATTTTAAACTCTCCATGACTCCTCAATTTTTACATTTCACTGTGATTAATTTTTCTGTCATGTAGTTAAACACTAAATGACACTGGTAAATAACCTGTAAACCAACAAATCATTGTTCAAATGATCCTCACTACATTACACTTTTTATAAGGATCTGAGTTTTATAGTTTTCATTAAACTTAAGTTTTTCATATCCTTGTTTAATGTACAGTGTCTTTTTCAGGTATTGGAGCTGAACGCTTCAGATGACCGGGGAATTGGCATTGTTCGTGGTCAAATTTTAAGTTTTGCAAGCACCAGAACAATCTTCAGTGCTGGTTTTAAACTTATAATTCTAGATGAAGCAGATGCCATGACTAATGATGCTCAGAATGCTTTAAGGCGAAGTAATTTACTTTTGTTAGAAATTAATGTGCAGATATATTTATTGTATTTTTTATGTATGGTTTTGCAAAGAATTTGTGTAAATAATACTTCTGTTGCAGAATGATTTAAATGCATACACTTGATGGGGTGAATTTTGAAATGAAATCTAAAAAGTTTATTACTTATTTATAATGTTTTTAATGCTCATACCTATAACCAGGGTCTTCTTTTTGGTATTTTGCCGTGGTGCATTGTATTGACATATTTTTATTAGACATCAAAAGTGGTCCTGAGATGTTGCTTATTAAACACCTCTCATAAATATAGTATTTTTTCCACTGTAGTGATGTGATTTTTTTGTACCATTAATTGGAAGTTGTATATGCCTTTTCTTTTTAATCTGTTTTAGTTATAGAGAAGTTTACAGAAAACGTACGGTTCTGCATTATCTGTAATTACTTGAGCAAAATAATCCCTGCACTGCAGTCACGATGTACAAGGTTCCGATTTGCACCACTTACACCTGAGCAGATCTCGCCAAGATTGGAATATGTCATAAACCAGGAGAAGTTAGTGTTCCTTTGAAAAAAAATTTATTATGGCATTGGTAAACCACATGGCCTTATTTAGTTTGTCAGTGTATCTAGAACAAGTGCAGTTTTTTTTTTCAAGTATTCTTATTTGCCTTCATGGGTTGATACTTGGGCATAGGAGCATTGTTGTGTTAAACGTTACTCATTGCTTCTTTTGTTGGTGGTAAGCAGCTTTTTGTCTTACTGAATATTTCCTGCTAACAAAACACAGAAATAATAACTGATAATTTTGTATTAACAGTACCAGTAAGGGTATAGTAGAAGTTTAAGTAATGACAAAAAATTTGTTTCAAATTATCATTTCTTATTAATTACAATTTTAAACATATTTATAAATATTTAATGAGCTGGGGTTGTCTAGTCAATATAGTGACTGGCTATGGACTGGATGACCAGGATTCAGTCTCTGGCAGTGCAAAGGATTTTTCTTCTAACCTGTGCATCCAGAGACTGGCTCTGGGCCACCCAGCCTCCTGCTCAGTGGGTACCAGAGGCTCTTTTGTAGGAGTAAAGTGTGGCTGGGGTGTGATGCTGACAATTCATCCTCGTGCCATTCTCAGGAAAAATTAGAAGCTACACATTCTCTGTTCCCCCTCATGTTTCTCGATGATAGGTACTGGGGACAGCTGTATTTTTTAATTTACTTCAAAAAAAATGTATTGCTTCATCCCTTTAACACACCTGAATATTGGCACTTTTCTTTATGTTTGCCATGCCTTTACTGAGACTCACATAAAATTTAAGTATTAAGCATTAAAGATTTGTAAGCAAAGTACATTAATAATTTGTGTTTTTTACTTTTGTAGTGTAAATGTAACAGCAGATGGAAAGACAGCACTACTAACACTTGCACAGGGAGATATGAGGAAAGCACTGAACATTTTGCAGAGTACATCTATGGCATACAAGGAAGTCACAGGGGATAATGTTTATACATGTGTTGGTCATCCTTTGAAAAATGACATTTCCAACATTGTGAAATGGTTGCTTAATGAAGACTTTTCATCTGCATATAAAAGTATCCTTTTGTAAATTAGTTGTCATTGTTTGTAAATTAGCAGTCACACTTTCTAGAATGATAATTTCTTCTAACTGAACTGTGCAATGTCTCTCTCAGAGTTGACAAGTATTTATATAGTTAAGAAATTCCCTCATTTTTGAAAGTACCTCATTTCTCCAAAGGTTTTTTTCAGCACTGTATCCTTTTATCAAGGTTTCCAAAATAGGGGAGAAAGGAAATGCACATAACATGTTGGTACCAGGTAGTACCTTAAATTAGGCCATGACCACTTCCTTCCACATTCTTTCCAATTTATTACTTACTGCCATCCTCTCATATGATATTGTACAGTCTAGATACTTAAAGCATAATTAAATAAATTAAATAATTAAAAATATAACATTTTGGTGGGTAAACTTCTGGAAAGTGACTATGAGACCAAAAAGGATGTGAGAGAATAATTTTAAGGTATGTCTTATGAAAACGTCGTGAAGTTGGGAACAGAACATAACTAACTTAGAATTATGCCCAGTGGCAGGCTTTGCTGTGTGTGGTATTTAACATTTGGACTTCACTGTCTGAGTTATTTAGTTCCTGTTGCATTATTCACCTGAAAATATAAGTAACTTTTTTCTCTTCAGACATTTGTTCAAGAAAATGATCAAATTATTGCTCTGGACCTTTAAGTATGGTGATTTTATTTATAACTTCCATATCCTAGCACTTCCACATGGTGGCAAACTGGAAATTCAGTTCAGTGTCTAGTGGCATGCCAGTTCTTGAATTCTGGTAAAGTTGTGTGTATCTATTTAGGTACTTATCATCAGTAGCAGCAACAACAAGGATTAAGATGTAATATTGAATTATGGTTGTATTGTTTTTCTACTTCGTTGTTGTTTTTTATTTATTCACTTTTTGTAATGTATGTTCATGAAAAGATGTAACATATTAACAGTATTTTAGGGATGAGAAATAACAAGAGTGATAGGTAATTTAAATATTAAAGAATAAAAAAATAACTTCTGAAAGAACCCAGTCTTCTCTGTTGTAATGCTGGGTGGACTTATTTCTGAGTAGTTTTGCCTCCTCATACAGGTTCCCTGTATCAGAAATCAAACTGGTGTTGAACCTGTACACGATCAGTTAGTTGCCTGATGGAGCTGTTTGGTCTTTTTATCATATATTATGAGTTCTCAACAAAGATCAGAAATCCAAACTCTTAGAACTGCCAAAGGACTGGCTCTACAAGACATTTTGACAGAAGTCCATCTGTATATTCACAGAAGTAGGTACATTTTCTTGCAACTTTTTAAGTACAGATGTCAGTCATTATGGGCTTATGTTTTGATACCATGCTTTCTCTTATTATTGGATGGTACTGGAATATCTGAATTAAAATCTATTACTTGGATTATAATATTTATGTGCTATACGCCCTCTGCAGTAGTCACTAGTTTTTCTGTCACAGTTTAGAATACTCATTGTTAATTGTCTGGTGATTTCCTTATCATTTTTGTTACTTCTTCTTCTTTTTTTCTAGTTGAACTCCCCTCATCTGCTCTTGTAGGATTGATCATTAAAATGGCTGACATTGAGAATCGTTTGGCATCAGGAACAAATGAAAATATCCAGCTCAGTGCCTTGCTGTCTGCTTTTATTTTTGCACGAGATTTAGTGCCTGTTGATACTGAGAGTTAATCAAATGTTTCTGAATTCTACACAAACATGTGATACATATAGGTAAGTTCAGTGGCAAGAATTTTGTCTCTTTAATATGAATATATTATACATATTGGTTGATTTTAAAATGGCAGGATAAAATATTTTGAGTTTTAATTCTGAACGTCTTCTTACACTAGGATGGAGGAGCATAAATTGAGAGTAAGGCATTTAAAAATAATGTATTCTATTTCCCATCAAAATTAGGACAGTTATGTAGTGAGAAGCTTTGTAATTTGTTCTTCTTTTTATTTGGGTTTTTGATGTACTGCCACATATAAGTTATAGTATTGTCATTATAGCTTGTAAATTTGTTCATGTTTCTCGCTATGCATTCTACATAGCAGACTTCTTCATATGAGGATCTGTGATGTATGTACTGTTTATTTTTAATTGCTTTTAACACAATGCAGTTTTCTTTCTTACAGTCTAAGCCCTCATTATTTTGATGTTTTCATAATGTGATTGTATTTGCTATTGACCCTGTCTTTCATATGGATTCCAGTGGCATCCATATTAATTTTATCACAGCTGTAGGCTTGACATAACATGACCGCTGAATGTAATTAGAATTATAACTGCTGTCACTGGCAGTAAAATTTATTTTGTCATGTGAATATGGTTTTACTGGACTAACCATGTTCTTTTGTAAGGAGCGCATAGTGTTGTTTCCCTGATTGAGAGAGTAAATGAACTGGACAAAACATTTAGCATGAATTTGGGGGAGGGTGGTGTGCCAGTCCAGGTCCGTGGTTCAATTCCCAAACGGACTGAAACTTGAGATGAGGGGTAAACCAGGCTTTGGCATATTAATCTGGTTTACATGAATGAAGGAGGTGTGATTAGATGATACTTGGTACACCTCACTTCATCAAAATTTGAGTGATTTTATTAAGTTTTGGCTTTGTCCAATGTATCACATTGGGAAAGAGAGTGGCGCCATCCTGGCGTGTGAAAGTCTCTTCCCCCGACATTCGGTTTAGTGACCGTTGGTTTGGGGCGCCCTGGTAGGTGTGAAGTGACGATTGCCAGATGACCGCTGCTCCACTACGACTCGGACCAATGAAATTTGAATGTGGCTGTTCGGCACGTTTCCGACGTCATAAGTGACTTTTTGGGGGACAAATCGGATTGTCATATTCAATTCAAAATTCAAAAACAGTTACGTTGCGGGAATATAAAAAGCGAGGTTGCGTTGGGGCTCGCTCTCTGAAAGTTCGGTTCTTCAAGGCAAGCAGACAGTTTCTCCTCGATTCATCAAATTACAAGTACAAAATACAACAGCCGAATCATCGCGCTGCCCAAAAATCAGCATAACTTATTGAAAGGAATTAAAAGGTGGAATATTTCCAAGGTGACTTCGGTGTGGTCTGCAGTTGATCATCCCCACAGATTTCACGTCCTTGGCGCACGGCCGCTCCAACTATCACAGTCCCCGTATAATCCCTGAGAGTCGGACAATCTTGCTCACCGACAAACCTTACACCAATTATTATTCCTTATATCCTTCCGCTTTATATCAAGCTGTAACCGCAAGCAAACCGGGCACGCTACTGGGTTTGATCCCGGGGCAACCAGAGTAAGAAAAGAAAAACAGTCAGCGGAAGGACGGTTGCAGTGGTTATGCACACATATACATGTATGTTTTTGTGTTGGCATGTGTATGTGTTGGAAAACTGGAAAAGGGGCAACTACTTTCTTCTCCTTGTCTTTCTAGATTAGGTGACTGAATGCCTGAATTTTCCTCATGGTCTTACTTTTTGATATAATTTCCATTCCAGCTATCTGTATCTAGTTGCCTTCAGTAATTCTTCGCAACCTTTTCACTTTGACTTACGTATAGTCTTTGCTATATTATCAGTTTTCAGGTTAGCACCACTTAATATCTGCTGATTCATATGTGACATACATTACAAACGTTGATTTAAGGTGCATTTGATCAAAGTAGTCTTGAATCTGACATTTGAATTAGGAAAACATTAATAATTTAGACTAAGAAACTTCCGAAAGGAGACAGCGAAGACCCACACTGGGTTGTGGAGCCAAGGAATAAGAATAAGAACATTAATAATATATAGTGAATTGTTTTTGCAAAACATAATTTGATGTTTATTTATAAATAATACAATAGCATATTAAAAATACATTGCCTTTTGAAAGTACACTTGATTTATTTAAATTTCAAGGAGGCACTTTAATCTCTTTCATCATAAGGAAAAATGGTGACTGAACTAAATACCAGTATTCTTAATTAATTCCTTCAGAAATATAATTAACTTATATAGAACAAACTGGATGCTTTTTAATTGCATAAAAGCCCCTTTATTTCACCCATTTACTTGGCATATACCATATTTACTTATGTAAAAAAAAACTATTCTTGGATTGGAAAATTAAAGAAAGTATTTGTGTATAACATGCTTAAAAATAAATAAAATGTAGGTATTGAAAAAGAAAAAAATATATTGTGTAATATGAGATGTCTGTAGATTAGGCAGGTAGAGTTAGCATTCATTGTTGCAGGTGGTATTTTGTAACAAAACTGATCCAGATGCACTCATATTTTAAATCAGTCGGATGATAGTTTATTGTTGGAAGCTGCACAATTTGTATTTAGAAATGATTGATCTGCTCAAGTTGTCTGCATACATTGGACTTGTTGGTTTTCGTGTGTTACAGTAACAAATACACCCTAGCTGTGTGTATGTTTCATGTGTTACACTCACCCTAATTTTAAGAATGATTAATTTTTAATAAAACTTACACACAAGTAAATATGGTATTTGCTGTTGTCATCACATTTGTCACTTTGAGAGTAAGAGAATGTGGATGCTACATGCACTAGCCTGACACACTTGCTTTCACCTTTTGTATTGAAATGTTTTTCTCTGGAAGTTTTACTGTAACTTCCACATTTATCTTGTGATATACTTTTTTGTCACAAGACATAAATGCAATACTGTTTATTTATGTAAGGTTCTTTGCATGTCTCAACCAAAGATGTTGGTGACAAGATTATTAAATCCATTGCTGATGGAGGACAGAATGCCACCATTTTCATTTGGTTTGTTGACAGGTACTCCCTGGGGACGGTGATAATAGCCATGTTGCTGCTGTGGACGGTAGTAACCATCCTGACGCTGAAAACGAAGTACACATATATCATCATCTGACTTAACTGTGTTTCAGTTAGATTGGATTTTAATTTTGTTTATAATTTTAGGGATTATGAACTTAATGTGCGTCGTGTTTGGTTAAGTTTAAAGTATTTGCTGTCTGTTCAGGTGTAAGGTATTGCAATTATAGGAAATTTAATTTTTCCATTGCTTACTAAAATTTAACTTCATTCATAACAGACAGTATGGACAACCACTTTATGTGACTCATATCACAGAGGCCAGGCTTTATTTTCATGGCAGGTCATGTTGGCATTTGTTTGACAGTGACCTAGGGTAGGATTTTCTCCAAATATTTTGGTTTTTCATAACCAGTCTTCATTTTACCAATTTTGTAGTACCACCTTGAACATTATCACAACCTCAGTCTTCAGTTGTAGCTCCATCTGTGACTTGGCACTTGACTGAACTCAGTGTATTTTATGTTTACAAATTGGGATTAAACATAATTTGGGACTGTTTAATAAAATCCAAGCACAAAATTATACTTCATTTGTATTACACAAGTCAGTTATCGTCACTATTCTCCTTGAAGCCCGAGATTTGATTTTAAATGTATATTTGTTTCTATATTTGGTGTGTCTAAAAATGTTTAAGACAAATTTTGTAAAATTCATTGAAATACTTGTTATTTCCAGTATAATTGTGCAGTATGCTGCTGTTTCAATAATATATGGATACTGTCCAAGCTTAGTGTATGAAAAGAAGTGACAAATTTAAAGTCATGTAAGGAAAAAATAAAATAAAATTGCACATCCAGTCTGTTGAGAGGTGTCAGCAACTTTTTGATTTTTTTAATTTAAGAGATCATGCAAAAGAACACTTCACAGTTATCATACTGTCATGCATTACATAACTATAGCTACTAGCTACTGTAATATTTACAAATGAATACTTTTTTACATTACAGTTTTCTGGAAAAAGAATGACCTCTTCTTGTATGTTCATATGTCTTCTGTGTTTGCTGTCAACATCTGAATACAGAAGCATTATACTGACAATACTGTTTTACATTAATGTTTTTTAAAATATGATCTTTTCTTCTATGTTTACTTGAATTTTGTGTTCTATATCAAGTTAACCCTTCAGTGCATTTTGAAATTATTATTTTTTATATTTTGTTAGCTATGCATCATATCAAAGTAACTAAATGTTGTAAACCTTAATGAGACATTTTTTATCTTGTACCAGTTTTTTGTATTATAAGCCATTTTTGGGAACATTTTTAAAATTCAGTTTGAGCTTACATACAATACAATACAGATACAAAATAAATTGAGTTGACAAGTTTTATTGTGGATTTCCAATACTAGATTTCATTATAACTCTGTCAGTACTTTTTAAAAGAAATGTAGACAGGCAGACTTGTGGACACAACTTTTCTGTTAGTATGCTTTCCTATTATGCACTTCATACACAGAACTTACAAAACTCTGATATGTCACAGTACCATAAAGCAGATACTGCAATTATGTGATTTTTATTTGTCCACTGCAAATTAAAAATTTCCAAGAGTGTAGAGAGCATGCTTCTCTGCACTGAAGAGTTAGTAACAAATGTGTTTAGCTAGCGTACATCCCTTGATTGTACAGATGACATTATAAATGCAATGCACGAGAAAGTAAAGATTTTGTTCAAGTGAGAGTAATCTGTAAAGGATAGACAGTATAGAAGCATCGAAGATTGTGGTGCTCTTACTTACACACTGTAGTGACTTATACTGATACTACTGTTTGTATCTAAGATATGGGGAAGACAACTGACCCATCAACTGGTAAGGTTTTGTCTGTAGGGATTGCTGTTGTGTCATCTAGCTGAAATGACAGACCAACATACATACACATGTACATATATACATATATTTACATATACATACCGATGGTTTCTACAACAGAAGAGAAGACAAAATTATGGCAGTGAAATTCAAATAAATGAGAACTTTGCAAAGTTTTATTTACAGACCACAATCAGCCCTATATATGGCCTGTGCAACTTAAGACTTTTACTATATTCAGTTATGTGACTTGATTAAAATATTTATGATGAGTACAGTATTGTACAATAAAATCCACTTGGACTATCAGCCGCGTCAAGTGGTTAAAACATGACGTTTCGAGGTCAGAGATGGACTTCGAAATGTCGGTTTCTTCATGTTTTAACCACTTGACGCGGCTGATAGCCCGAGAGGATTTTATTGTACAGTCACCATGAAAGCTCAAGATCTTACAGTACAGTATTGTGTTTTCCAGTTTTGCAGTTCTCAGTTTAAAGGACAAGAATCCTCTACTGATCTGTAAATAAGTTTATGCTATAGGTATGGTATGTGATTGTTAATGCCCAGTGGATGGATTTTATAATAGTAATTGTTTCAGAAAAATAATAGAGTATTAGAATAATTCTAATTTAAATGGTTTCAAAATCTTACTTCCACAATTTAATTTCTGTTGCAGATAAAAACATGACGTTTCCAGTACACAGATCATTTGATTTATGCTGTTTATGGAAATAAACACTATTTTGGGAATTATGCAAAACGCATAAATATACTCTTTGGGGAAAATGCAGGGTTACTGATTGCTAAAGCAGGTGGTACCACTGGGCTTTAAAGGTTTGAAATTGTGACTACAGGAGCAGCTGGACATATTTCTAAATTTTCTCCAAGTATTAATTATTGTTCTAAAGGTTCATTGCAGTGGTTCAGTATCGTGTAGGAATATTTTCTTGTTATTATTGTCCATTATCTGCATCATAAAGATTTGTGTTTTAGAATCTGGTTGTGTTCCTGTCATATAAAAGGAAAGGGTTCCTACTCTGTGGTCCTTTGAGCTGAGGCTATCCTAGTGATAAGATAAGCTTTTATTTAACCTGTGTCACTTGAGAATGGGGGATTTAAATTTGGGCTGTCAGCTGAACTTTAACTATTTGATTAAGGGTTTAGTGGTTATGCTGTTGTGACACAGCAAGCTGGATTGTGTGTGAGCCATCATACATGGTTGATAAAGGTTAAAGAACCTAACAGAGTAGGTACCCCTTTATATTATTAGTAGACAGACAAAGCCAGCCCCTGAAACTGTTTTTGATCCAGACAGTGGACACTGAAAAAAGTATGCACAGTACAAAAATTTGGATGGAATCAGATGAAAACAAGTACAAATAGAGGTTACAGTAGTTTTATTTGTGCATGACTATTATTGCCTATTTGACTCCATTTTCTGCATTTGAAATACAATTTTTTCTATTATACAAAAATTTGTATGGATTAATGTACATGTAGTGTTTTAAGATTATACTCTGGATGATCACTGACAGCTTGAAAACATGGTTCATGAAGATATTTTAATATATGTGTAAAAATAACAGTATATAAACCCTTACTGACTCCATGTGCAGCAATGTATGCTTCAGAAATATGTATCCATCAGTGTAACATTTGTACTGTGGATATTTTGGCTGTACTTGTCTTAACTTCTGAACATGGATACATGAAAAGTGCCATTCAGCAAAAATTCTCAAATAGCCTACAGGGAACTTCCCGGACCTTTGCAGTTGAACACTTTATGTATACTTTATTACTGCAAACAGGAAGCAAATTCTGATGTATAAGTTTGCAGCATTAAGACTGAATTAGTGCTGTTTGTTCATGTGTACTTACAAGAAATTAATGTATATTTTTAGAAAATTAGAAGATAATTAATCATACTTGATTCTAAGCTTTGAATGTGTATGGTTTTGAGTTTTTAATGCATGAATACTTCTTTAAATCAGATCATAAAACACAACTTTAGTTTCTACTCTTTCATTGTTTTCATATTACAGAGATGCTTGACCATTTTTATGGTACTTTGATGCCAATAACTCAGATGAATAGGTGCTGACTTTTTGCTGCAGAGGTCCAGGTTAATTCCAAACAGTCCACATGGGATACTGAGTACCATGGTTTTCCTCTCTTATTCATTGCCAGTCATCATTCCACCAGTACTCCATAACTTACTACTACTGAGGTGAGATGTGGCCTCAACTTCTGTTACATTATTGCAATACTAGTACTCTGTTAGAGCTTCACTTCTGATCCAAAACTTGGGTGACTTAGAGTCAATAATTTTACCTAACTTCACAAGTTTTTGTGGTAATTACAACTTTTCCAGATTGACATAGAATGTAGTGATCGGGTGGTTATTGCGGCTTTCTCGTTATGGTCTGAATCTCACCTTTAACATTGATTGTGTAAACAAGTACATGTACATACACACACATGATAATCTGTCCCCCGATACTGTCACATTTTAAAGACTATATCAACTGTAAGGGATGCATACCATTGAATGAGATTTGACAGTTATTATTTGGAAATAACTGGAAAGTAAGATATGGCATACTTCAAGGTACTATCCTCAGAGGGACTGACAGAAACCATAAATAATCTCACTCAGAATAGTCTGTTCCATAACTGAATTTTGAACAGTGCATCTCCCAGGTCCAAGTGATGCACTGTTACAGAGCTAACATACTTATTGCTAAAAGAAAAACATACAATTCGTTTATCATATATTGCCTACAACGTTTGGACACTGTTTCTATAGGGAAGAAATGTATGGAGCAATGGATCTGTGTGTTCAGTAGCCATTTTTGGATTCTAACACATTACTACTTTAATCTTACTGATGGACTAATGTATGTCATATTCTGAATATGCAGTATTGACATTTTGCAGCAAACTTTATCTTATTAAAAAATAATAGCTAGATAAGAGCAGGAAAAAAGTAAAGCTGTCCCATTATATGCCATGTAGGCACTTGGGGAGAGAGGAGGTATAGCTCCTACTCATTCTTAACCTTAGCACTAGATAGAGCTGAGTGGTCAGTGACACCCTGGCCATGTTTTCCCCCAGGAAAAGACCCTGGTATTCATTAGATAGGAGGCTGGGTGGGCCCCAGAGCCAGTCTGGACGCAGAGGCTAGAGGAAAAATCCTCTTCCCCTGTCAGGGATTGAACCCTGATCATCCAGTTCATAGTCAGTCAAGCTCATTTCATTTTTGGGGTATCCTATGCTTTTCCAGTTTCAGATTAATTTAAGAGCCATGATAGTTTATTCATGGTGTATAATTAGGACTTATATTTCAATAATAACAAGGAATTTTTCTTTGTAACTTACCACCATATTCAGAACACCTCTGTGATCAAATTAGCCTATAGAGGCAAGTAGTCTGAGCATGACAGTGATCACTCACCTTCATTTAGAACTATGCATTACTTCCATAATCCCAATATGGCCTTGTGTCATGGTCTTGTATATGGTGGAGACTTTCAGGAGTGGATCACTCATGTTAACTGTATTAACCATACATTTGTTGAACATTTGAATGAAACGAACTGTGACTGCATTATAAAGTTTAAAATTCACTCATTTTATTTTCTGCAATTTGACTAGTCCTGTGCTAAGGTTTTTATGTATTAGGCACAATATTTAGAATTGTGATGTGCAGTGAGATTCCTTGTGTGTATAACATTAATATCCACACATTCAGCATTAAGCTTAGGAAATATTTACATCTATACAAAAAATCTTCATATTTATGCAATTGGTAATGTGTTTAAAAGTATCAGTGCTGAGTTTTCTTAGTGTTGTGGCTATCTTATTGCTGAATGAATGGCAATGAATAAAAACAGCCTATCAAAATGTGTGCTTTAAAACTAGTGCAGAGAGTGATGAAATGAAATGTATGATACTAGGTTGTTATTGTGGTGCATATCATTACAATATTCTGGGCATAGCATTGCACTGAAATGGTGAAAATGACATGTTTGGAGTAATCGGTGCCTCATACTTCAAAGTTAAAATTATTATGAAGGGTGCCTGAGAATAACAACATTCTAGTGGCAGGAGCATGAATTATAACAACAACATGCAATCACAATTTGTAACTGGCTGTTACATTCTTATATAAACCCTTTAAGACTACTGTTCTGTCACTTTGACCTTGAAATTGGAGGCAGAAATTTCCTCCATAGTACAATTAATTGTTACCATTTTGGCTTGATATATGCAGAAGACTACTGTAATGAAACATGTTTCATGTAAAGGGGATGTCACATGTATTTATTTTGTGCATGTCAAAATTTATACCTCAGGACACTTGTACAAGAAATTGTATTAGCCTATATTTTTGACCAGTTTCATGAATTTGTTTTCTCAAATTTTTATGTTCCACGTGTGACCTGTATACAAACATTTTGCCCATAGTTCTGGTTTAATGGCATTTCAGATGCAAGTGTACACATATTGGTAATTGTTAAATAATGGTGCTTTATGAACAATGAAAAATGTTGGTGACAAAGAGTATTAGAATTTACTTATTCAGTTTCTTTCATTGTAACCTTTGCAACATGTGTTGGATTTTTATGGCAGAAATGAACACCAAAAACTGCTAACATAGATCAGGCCTGTGCATACATGCGGTTGCATGTTTCAAAGATTCATATATCTGTGCTTTGCAGCATAGATAAGAAATAATACAATGATTTTCTAAAGGTTTGTTGGGACAGTGTGCTGATTCTTTGCACTGCAGTTACGCTGATCATTATGTAAAATTTGAAATTCTCGTGGTAGTGTAGATTTCACCATATTGATCACTGTCTTAAGTAGTTATTGTAACAGACACATTGTTTAAGGAGATGACACTATTTATATTATTCAAGTAAATTGCCGTAAAACTGACTTTTTTATGGATACCTCTTTGTGATAGAATTAATGTATACAACATGGGAGTTGACTGTTGTAATGAGATATAGCTGCCCTGAGTAAATAAGGGGTGTTGTCAATATGTTCACTTATTGTTTGCAATGCTTTGAATGTAATCAAGGTGGCTTATTAGTGAGATTTCAGGTTTTCACAGTGATGAGTATGAAGATGGCTGTCTTCTGAGATGTAGTTTGTTAGATATTGACTTACATTTCAGAGGAGCTTACTGCCTCAATTATCAGGGTGATGAGTTGTCACCATGATAGTGATGATGACGGTAAGCTTCTCTGAAAGATTGGCCAATATCTACCTGGCTGCATGGTGCAACGTCCAACAAGACAGCCATCTTAAATATGAGTTATTTTCAAGCACACCTTCTGATCTATGCCACTGAGATGTTTTGGCTTGAGGACATGTAAGTGATGAATTATTATGTAAATCACAGACTTAGTTAATGTTCTTATGAACAAAAATAGCTCATTTATTCATATTTTTGCTGTTGATTTTGCTATGGGATGGTTGTGTCTGCTATAGTATGTAGACTTTATTTATGTACTTGGCTGGCTATGTAAACTGTATGATGCTAAACACTTGGCTTTTGTTTTGTGATGAAATGCACAGTAGCAAAATCACATGGAATTTTCTCTCATATAAGTTTCCCTTGCTTTATATGCATGAGATATGTTCCAAGAAATAAGGAATGTAGATTGAAATGCCATAAGTGAAATACATTTATACCAGATAGATATGAGAATTCCTGACTAAAAGACAAAAAGAAGCAGTATAGTTGACCTCTCTCCCCCAATTTACATGGTACTGACTTTATTACATAATACAATGCCATGGTCATGAATCTATGGATATTCCCTTTTGCATACAAATAATTTACCTTCACATCACATGATTCAACTACCCTCTGCAACCAGGTTGCTGTCTGTATCTTTTCAGCTTTTGTCACAGTAGTAGCATGAATTTTGCATCAAAAGAGTATAGGAACATACATATTATGCTGTGGAGGAAATGCCACAACCATAATTTAGTCCAAGTTGGTTTGAGTTTAGTTTTTCAGATGGATTTGGTGGTCACAAATAATATTCAGTTTAGCTGGCTGGTTGAATAAGAATGAATATGCTTCGTATATTGTGTAGTTTCAGGTAAATGGCACATCATTAAATAAACCACATATAAATGAGGGCCTCACATGTTATCATGAATACAGTTATAAAGCAAGGGAAACATATTTCTTCTGTTACTGCTGTTTGTGAATATGTGTATGGTGCACTTAACAGCATTATACATTAATATTTGGTGTTCAGTTGTAACCCTGAGTACTACAAAAGCATTAAGCCATACATCCAATCAGCTGAATAAAAATATGACTTCCTTATAACAAAACCTGAACTGAAAATAGAGGAGCAGCAAAATACAGAATCTGAATAAGTGACTTTGCTTCCATTGATCCACTTCTCATAGATTTATGCCAGTCTCCCAGTGTGTCATGGGCAACCCTCATGTACAAGGCATCATCATTTGAATTATGGTAAGGAATGTCTGTTATTTCATGATGCCCAGGACTATAGTATGTGTATGGTTCTACAGGCAGCCATTGCTGTATCCTGGGAGTGTCTTGCCCCATCACATCAATTTCAGTTACTGCTGGTTCCCCTCCACCATCATCACTGTGTCCTATCTCCCCTCTGTCACCACCACTACTGACTAAACTTACCCCATCACCTACAACATTATCACCACTACTATTACTGCTAGTACTGTTGCTAATCCCATTACCGTCACTGCCACCACCATCACCAGGAGTAATTATGCTCTGTCTCCAAAGAGGTTGAGCTGAGAAAGGTTTTGGAGGCCTCGGGCGCCGCCGGTGCCCATTCTGATTCCTCACCTTGTGGCCTTGACCTACCTTAGCAGGATGAAGAGTCACATTGAGGAGGGTGGGGTGCTGCTCTACTACCATGAAGTCCAGTTCACGTGGCAGATAACCATCAGCATAAACCTAGAAAGTGAATATACTGATTATAAGTGTTGTAAAATATAGTGTTTATGTGTAAGAAAAGGTGCATTGAATAAATTGACATGATCTGTTTTGGAAGGACATATACAAAAATCATAAGATTACAGTTGTGCAAAAATAATTGACAGTGTACCTCTAATTTGTAGATTCCAGGCAAGAGAATCCTCCAGAATTCTCCATACTTGGTTGTTTGGAACCCAACATCACGTGATTTGACCTTGAGTGATGCTTTCTCAACTGGATTGCCGTTTTCGTCCATTACAAATCCGTGGACACCTCTGTGTGCTTCTGCCAGGAATTTAACAAGTGACTGAAATGTACAAATATGACTATGGAGAATGCTGTATGGACATGTTTGTAATTACAATGTTGCAAATACATAAGCCTCATTAATTACAGACACTTGACAAACCTGAGAAAGAACCATTGACGACTAGCAAATGAGTAAGAATGATTTAATATGTATTTGTGTGTGCGAATGTATCTATATGCATGCTGTTAATGTTGATCTTCAGGATGTAATGGAGTTTTGAATTCTTGAATTTTTCTTTTGTTGCATGTTTGTGATTATTTACTTTTTCAAATCCAATAGCACTGCAAACTGACATTTTTTAAAATGTAAAGTATGTGTTGATTATTATTTTTTGTTATTCAGTCTTTCAGCATGTCTGTGAAGATATTTGTATGGGAACTTACCATTCTGTTTTCTTCCCAGAACTTGGGAAGCTCTGATGCAGGAGGATACTTGCAGCATGAAAGCTCAAGGGTTACTTCCATGCAGCCATACCATACATAGTTAAAGTCTTGCATTCCACCTAATTGGATTAAAAGTATTGATGATTATCAACAAGTGTAGAAAGGTGTACTGCACTTTGGAATATGCATATTTTTTGATTTTGTAATGTCATTGACCTTGATATTTATTGCAGATACACTGAATGAGTTATGAATTGTTTTTCCTTAGAAAAATAATATAATTTGATTCCAGCTATTAAGGATTATCTTCCATTGATATGAACCAAAATTAAACTTGCATAAAACTTTTAGGTTGAAACCCTAATACCAGATTTCACAGAAATATGCACAGTAATTTTGGACATAATACATGGTGATGGATTGATGAACAGACATGGGTCTTTTGATTATGTATTCAGTTTATACACTTTGCACAGAAAACAAGTGAAATGTAACTGAAACAGTTTTATTAAATAGACTGAAAAACTCAGTCTGAAAGATGCAAGAGAGTGCCACAGAGCAGAGGCTCCAGTGGGCATATAAAGCATTTCCCTCTGTTTGGTCTGCAGTGGAAATTTAAATTTCATATGTGGTGTGTGCATATGGAATGCTTACCGGTGAGGGGATACCATGCTGCTCCATTTGTAATGCCTTGATTGAAGGACGGCGTGCCAGTTTTGCATGCTTTCCCGTGACTCATAATAGGATGATTATTGGAGTAAGTTAGTGCCAGGTGTTTAAATATATCATCATCTGGAGTCAGTGAAGGCGTTGACGAGTAACTGTGGAATACTGGGCCCACAAACACAAAGGACAAAGAATAATTTATTGACCACATTTATTTATGTAGGTAATTGCCTACAGTTATGAAATATTCATATGTGTTACAGGTACATAATGTGACCTAATATTTATTGCTCTTTTATCACTATTTGGGTGGATATAGGATGTGTTTTTGGTGGTGTTCTGGAAAATAAATTATTAAGAAGGAGTGTTGTTAGAAAGGCTATTTTCCTACTGCAAAGTGCATTACCTAAAGAAGGCAGCAGATCCAATTAATTCTAATTCAAGATAGAAGTTGCTGTTATTTTTAAACACTTCCCATTTTATGGCCAGCTTCTGATGCCACACCAATTAAAAGTGAGGAGTCAAATTCTGGAATATTACTTTCTCATTTTGGAGAGTTGATACATTTTAAAAGAGTAGAATGACACACATTCATGATTTTGATTTTGAGATATTGAATTGGGTGCTTTGTTTGACTTGCACTTCAGTAAGTTTTTCATTCAGGAAACATATCTTCTTCATGTACTTCAATTTAGAAATACTGTATTTTCTAGAAATTCCAACAGTTCCAAAATTTGCATAAACATGTTGGTTACATAAAATATTCTTTGGTAAAATTATTTGTTTCAGTAGAATGACTCATGCCAGAGATTGACTACAAATTAAAGTTTTACACGTTTAAATGGCGCAGTAGAAGTTATTGTAAATATGTTGTACATATTTCAGGGACTTAACTGTTAAGATGAATTTAATTTGGAGATAGTGCCTTATATTCTAGATTAGTGAAATTCTAGATCAGTTTTTCCATCTGACTTAGTAGCGATGTTTACTAGAGATGCTATAGCCATGTGAAACTTAAAATAGTGTTGAGACATTAATAAAACAAATTATTAATAACAAAACATAATGTTTTTATCTCACCTGCACAAAGTGGAAATGATTTACACATTCCTATGTGGCAGCAGGGAGAAAATTGAAAAAAAAAATAAGTCCATTATCTGATGTGGGATTCTTTAAAATTGAAAATTTTCAAAATAAATCTTTTTGTGTTAAATTACTTAGTATAACCTATGCTGTTTGCATATACATTGGTTCCTTTATTACCAAATCCTTCTATTCTTTTATGCTGATTGAAATGTTTTAGAAAAGTTATGGATCCATAACCCCCTTCCCTGTAAAAATGTGTGTTGTTTCAAATCTTGGAACAAGTTCTCTTATATATTCTGAAGTAGAATTTGGGAGGATGAAAGTGGGTTTTTGAAGGTTTAAACACAATTTTTATTCAACTTCATTTTATCATGTAACATTTCACAGGTAATAGGTTAGTCCATTATTAGGTATATTGTAGAACAGTATGTCTTCTGTTGACATGTCTATATATACACGTCTTATCCGGTGTAGCACAGAAATAAAACATAGATATTGCCTAGCAAAAATTTACTTTTATGTTTATGATGATTTATTAGAAACATTGCCTATTTTATATGTAAAAGAGGTTTTATAGCTAAGCATCATGTCACAGAACTCAAGCCAATTGTTAATCTTGGTATTAATTTAATGAGTGATTACTTAATGCTGTATCTGCTGTGTGTTGGATACACCCAGTGAGCCCTAGTGCAGGGGTAAGTAAAATACAATCTGTGAAAAAGTTCAGTCCAGACTGCTGTGATGTTCAGGTATTAATAGCATGGCTCTATTAAACAACACACATGTTCTATTTTAATTTACTGTACCTACAACTGGATATGAGAAAGTAAGGTGGGGCTCCCTCTGTATCTGATTTAATGCTTGTCTCAAAAATTTGAGAACAGGAATCAGAATTAGGATATTGTGTCAAAATTAATTATTTTATGTATTTTGGGTATACAGAATGTTCAGTCAGGGCAAATAATTGATTATTGTTTAGGTTCAAATTGTAGGCTTTCTTTGAAGCAAAGAATAATTGCCCATTTCTTCTCTAGAATCATTCTAGATAATGGTGGTGCAGGAAAGAATTCTTATAAGTAAATCCCTCCAGGCAGTCAATAACCAGTTGCATTCTTAGCTATGTTCCTGAGGTAAACTACATACACTGTTCAGAAAATAGGAGCAAAACCCTGGAATAAATGTGTATTTTGAGTGGAAATTCTTTTGGAAAGGAAGAACATGGTTTGCAATTACAATGTTGAACTGGATGCACAAAATACAGTATTGTGTATTACCATAATACTGTAAATCTGTTAATAGTTTATAATGATAATATGTGTCATGATGCAGTACATAATAAAGCAAAGTGTTGCCATGCATAAAGTGTAAAATAATGTGTGTGAGCTGGCAACTCTTCTTAAATTTATAACCTCTCTCATCTGTACTGATGAGGAGAGCAGAAAAGTTTACAAGAACATAAGTCTGTGCCTTCTGGTGATATTTTTACGTTTGTTTCTAATGTAGTAAGTTTTGTATACTTAAATACCTATATCTTATACTATGACACTTACTGGAGTTAGGTGTGTTATCAAAAGGGTAGCTGGCAACCAAAGCACCACCATGCAGCCCACCAGAGAGGACAAACTGGATCTTAGAAATCCATTCTTTAACTGCATCTGTCTCTGGCTGACCACGTTTGTTATTTTGTTTGAAGTAATCTGGAAAGTTCCTATTCAAATCAAACCCACGAGCATTGTACCTGCAATTAAAATACAAGTTTAATATCAAAGAAGTTTGTAAACCAGGCTTATCACTATGAAAGGAAAATATACTTTTTTAACTGAAATGTAAATTATGATTTTGGATTTTAATGTTCTTAAAGTTTTGTAGTTCCCACAGATTAATATGTTGTATATTTAAATAAATGGTAGTGAGACATGGATATGAGGTGATAGAAACAAAAGAAATGGAAGAGGTGAGAATTTTTGAAACCCTTAGCTGAATATGATAAAAAAGAAAGTGAAATATGTAAGAAACTTCAGTTTGATAATCTGTTTTAATTTTTCATACCTGCCCTGACCACCATCACACTGTCCTTCTCTGGCAACTTCAAAACCATCTGGATTCATTGAGGGGAGGATGTGGATTCTAGTATTGTCCAGTAGCCACTTGATGTAGTTGTCACTGTTGTAGCTTGTCACTAGGTACTGAAATTAATTACCATATATGTTATTATTTACTAAGGAAGCTTAATGTAAAAATAACAGTTCCTGCCCACACATTAAACTACTCCTGTGATGTCTGCTATTGCATATGAAGCTTTAGCCATCTAATTTAAATTAGCAGACATTTTCTATAAGAGGGAATGTATAGGTTTGGTGTATTAGTGTAGTAAGAATATGCCCATCTGAATTATTATTTGTTCATTGTACAATTTGTGTGAATAAGTACATAATGGCAGTGTGATTCTGTTTGTTTCTTGTCTGCTTATTTAGTTCTGAAACTACTGAATTAAACTTGGTACTGGAGGAGTCTGTACTAGTTTATTTCTAACATTGGTATTATTTCTTCATGACAGCAAATGCCATTTCACATTAAGTCTTAAGTATGAAGAAGAAATGGTCACCACCTATTCTAGCAGGATAGGATAATCACTATGACTGACAACCGGAGTTTTATGCATTAACTTACATATATTATATAGTTATTGAAAGCAGATTAAAAATACACTATTGGTTTCCTGAATCTAACAGATTCAGTGTAGTTCCATTTAGCTATTTGTTTTCTGGGTTCTTACAAGAGCTTCTCAGTTACCTAGGAGGTAACAGGGTGTAGTTCCCTACTGAGTATTGTTCTGACATGCATTTTCCTGCTTGAATGTTGTCCCCTCCTACAACACTGATAAGAGGTCAGATGTGAAAGTGAAAGGAGAAAACACAAGTGGGAGTCTGAAATCAAGATGGGAGCAACAGATTAGGAAAGATATCACACAGAGGGAAGACCATGGAAAGAAATCAAGAAGAAGCATTGTGGGAAGATGGAGAGGTTTGGCTGTCAGACCTGTTAGATGACTTGCCTATAGTCGAAGTGTCTTAGGAAGATGTTGATGTTACACTTGTGAGGTGTGTTTTTAAGTTGGCAGTCTGAAATATCGTGAAGTGCAGATTATATTTGTTCAAATTTGGTATCACATTTTTATACTAAATTCTTGTGTAATCAGTGAATATTCTGCTGTTATTTCAGTTCATTGCTCTGGTAACAATTTTTAAGAGATTGAAAACATGTTGAAATATGATATATTCACACCTGTGTCTCAGGATCACAAGGTCTACACTTTAGAAATTGCAGTATCAATATAAACTGCTAATCCCACATACTTTTAACTAGTAGAACTTACATGAATGAGGTGAAGCATCAACTCCCTGCCAACTGCTTCATTCCCATGCATGTTGGCAACATATTTAACATCTGGCTTTCCAATCATGTGTTCATATGGGGATGCTGATACTACCATCACCCATAGATCTCGACCTAAAACAATATTATAAGACATTAAATACAAGTAAATCTTTTATTATTTTACTATGGTTATGAAAAGTGGTTTCTTACTTTGAGAGAAGACTATAAATTGCAACCCTCTGAGAACAAGGAAGGCGTGGAAGAAAATATTTAGACTCAATAAAGGAACGTTATATTTATGCAGTTGAACTGCAGTCCCTTCATGGAGAAGGATAGTTGCTGTAAACAGATGAATGTGAGCAGTCCTGTAGTTGAGCACATGCAAGTTAAAGTGATCAAAGGGTGAAAGTGCCAGTGGAACTCACATAACAAGGGGTTGCTTGATGGTCTTGCACTTTCTTGTGTGTGTCTACTATCTTGTCTCGTTGAATAGGAAGTAGATAAACAAACCAAAATCAGGATAGATTGAACACGTAGTTTGGATGGGAGAAGCAAATTCACGCAAAATTTATTGGAAAATCTCTCCGGCCATGTGGATGGCTTAGAAGGTGATGGAAAAATAACATTAAAATATGTCATGAGAATGTACATTTTTCAAGTGGTACATGATTGTGCCCTATGTCTTTGTATGGTATTAGCTGTTTTGAATTTTTGGATTGTATAAACAAAAAGTTGGGTTAATTTTAACATGCTATCGTAGGTCCATAACAGAATATTGGCTATATGTGTATATGCCCGCAATAGATTTTAAATCAGTTGGCTGATTTTTATGAAACTTGGAATGAAGTGTTGTTATAGGTGATCCCATGTCTGTACTTCTACTTCCTTTCCACCAGTTTAACCATTGAGATGATAAGAAATTCTGAGATGAAAATACAGGTAAAAATATATCACATAACAACATGGGAACTAGGTAAAATCCTTATATTTTAAAGTAATGATGATAGTCACATGAAATTTACTTGAAATATTTTAAATGTTTCTGTGCATTTTATATAAAAAACATTTTCTCTGTGACTTAAATTTTACAAATGGATGGCAGAATTTACAGGAATTAAGGACTTGTAACTTCTTCCAAAAGTTCCTATTGTCATCAGCCTTGACTTTGTTCCAGGACATACCAGCTTGTAAAGCTTCTTTTAGGATTTTTCGCCTCCAGGTTACTTTTGAGCGACCTATTGCTCTCAAGCCCAGTTGGCATAAATTGTAGTTTCTTTATGTGTTCTCATAAAGCAAATATTTTATGGGCACATCTTGGTTGCAACTTTCTAACTCTGAAACCTGTCAGATTATAAATTCCACATGAAAAACCTGAATAATCTAAATGCATGGAGCAGAGCCCTTCTTGAGAAGCTAACAGTACACTGAGCTAGTCAAGTATTTCTCTATTTTTTATGGAATCCAAGATACATTATGTTCACTAGAGCCCACTACAAATCCCTGTCCTGAGCTATATGAATTCAGTCCACATCCCCCAAACTCTTATTTTCCTAAGATCCTTTTTAATGTTACTATCCCATAAATGCATAAGTCTTCAGAGTGGTCTCTTCTATTCAGGTCTTGCAACCAAAATTGTACATGCATTTCTTACAATTCACATGCCCCACCAAACTCATTTTATTTGATAATTCTAATAATATTTGGTGAAAAGTACAAACTGTGGAGCTCCTCATTATGTTTAATATTTCATGACATGCTGGGTTTTTTAAATTGGGTAGTTATTAGGCCCCTGCCCAACCCCATTGGCTGTCTGCACTGCTTACTCAGCAGCTATGTGGAAGCCTATTCCTTCATCCGCAACCTGAGGATGGTCTACGCCGTGGTAACAAGGAACCCACTTACAACATGAGAAACCCAAATAAATTATGATGAATAAACATGAATTTTAGCTAACAGCCAATAAATATAGCGAACTTAGCCTATGATAGATTTTCTTATTTTTGCCTTTTGACCTATTTTCTCAAGAATGTCATAAAACTAAACGGCACCAAACCGTAAAGCATATATATATATATATATATATATATATATATATATATATATATATATATTCATTAGCCTCCACGGACCGTACGTAACTCAACGCAATGTGTTATTTAGTTGTCACACGGGACCGCACCGAGCAGTGGCGCTCACAGATAAAATCTACAACATAGGCGGCGCTGTTAATTGTAACTAGTTCGAGAACAAATGGCGTAGTGTATTTTTGGTCGTGTCGCGTGTGCTGCACATCTCTTTGAGATATATTTGGGATATACTATTCTTGTTGTGTTTGTCATTAGTGGCTTTCTATGCTCATTACTTGTGTTCTGTGTTCAGTACTGCATTGGGAAGATATAATGGATACATCACCATTTATCTCTGTAAGTTACATGTGTGTGTGCTCACTACTTTTGATTCAAAAGCGCGCGCTGACATTATTATGAGGGTGACGAACCCGGGACCTCCAAAATACGAGTTATGAGTCCCAATCACGATGTGATTACACTGCGTTCTGAATCAACGCATTTAAAGGAAATTTAGATTGTAAGTTTACTAATACCGAGAGCTACTGTTTACTTGCCAGGGAATTGGAAGTCGTCCAGTCTAACAGGTTTCTTTTATATTTCCTTATACATGCCATGGGCGTACCTTATAAATAGATAAAGTGGCCAAAAATGCATTTCGGTCCTTAACTTCTCATACTAAGAAGTGAATACAAACGGATAAAAACGATTGTAAAGAAATAAACCACAATAAACTTTCAGAATGACTAGGCCTATACCGTAGAATTAGGAACCGTTTGATGGACACGAATTTTAACTGTGGGACGCACGAGAATAGGGCACCTGTAATTCGAACTGAATGTAATGGTTTAGTACTTTGCACTCGTATTTTGGAGGACCCGTATTTGTTATTCTCAATACTTGTTTAACAATAACTGCTAAAAAAATCCATTTGACTGTAGGCTTCTTTTGCACGTGTGTATCGTGTACCTGTCTACACGTCGGCATTAGCACATTAATATTCAGAAAGATATTCTGTCTAAGAAAGCAAGTGTTTATATACACGTCATATTTATTAAGAAGGTAAAATTAAGCATGCAAATTCTTATAACATATGTGCGTCCTTCTTTTTCCTCCACAAGTTAAAATGGCCTTTCCATTGCTATACCTTCCCATACAACTGGGAGAAAATGTGCATGTCATTTCAGGGACCCTGCCTTCTTGAGTTCAGTTGCTTGTCACCATTATAACAGATAAACTACATTATCAAATAGGCCATGTTTATGGCTTCCAGTCTACATTTATAACGTCTCTTAACTAAGGTTGCTTCCAGTAGCAAATTTGATGTATGCCAGTTTCTGTTAGGCTTTTTATTTTAACATTCTCACAACGCATGTTTCACTTTCAAAATCGGTTTGAATGCAGTGATGTGTAACCCTTGCTAAAGTATATCCTCTGATTTATTTTTCAAATGTATTGTCACTAGATGTACTCTGCTGAGCTAATAGGCACATATAAATCTTTGTACTAATTTTACTAAATAGTGTATTGAACTTAACTTCGAGCGGACGAAGATATGACACGATTTTTCCTTCGAGAACCATAAGATTGACATTTTTGTCTCAGAGTCATAAAAAACGCACTTTTAACCAGCGAGGTTTTATGTAGGCCTATAGACCTATATTTGCATCAGGTGTGTAGTTAAATATTTGTGAAATTAAAACCTATAACCAAATTGCATTCTTCAGCGTCTCGTAAGTACCATTTCTGCTGCGCTGCACGTTCTGAGTTGCCTTCACTCGCCTGTGCTCTGCTGTTCGTGTTGCAACGTTGTGCGATTTTTATGTTGTCTTAAATCGTGTAATTTGGCAAGGCTACGGTCTCTTTTATCTTGAGGCTGACCGCCCCTCGAGTAAAATAATCGACCTCTCGTACTATACTTGCAGCAATTGTTCGCTTGAGGACAATTCTAGTGTGATATCTCTTTGTTTACATGAGAATGACACCGAGTCGGTCACTCTGTGGCTGTCTGAGAACACACTGCCGAATTAAGTGACATAACCTAAGAGAGATCAAATAAGCAAGCATAACAATTCCAGCTCGTTCTCTCTGCTTCTGCCTTTAGATTTTCCTATCATATATGCTGACTTTGATGTTGTTCTATAAATAGCATAAAACATTCCCTTGGGGGGAGGAACTAAGGGGGACCCCCCATTATATTATTTGATTAAAATCAATCCAATGATTCTCAAGATGACACAGCATAGAAACTCCTTTTGTTTAGTTGTCTCAAAAATCCTAATACTTGAGACAAAAGTGCTTCATTTGAATCTATAATCGTTTGTTCGTCATATTTTTCGCTACTATAGGAATGATTATTTAGCGAGTTAGGAGATGCGCGCAGACGCGCATATAGCTCTTAGTATAAAGTGTCTGTTATTGCTGTCAAGTCCTAGTCACAGTTGGAATATCTCAATAAATTCAAATAAAACTGCCCAAAATAAAATTTAATGGAAATACGTTCGGTGATTCTCGAGTCATATGTGGACAGACGAATGTTCGGAGACCGACATTATTAATCTATCAGGCGATTTTTTTTCAAAATACCATTCAGAACGCCATAAAATTGACAGGCGAAATTTACATCATGGAGACTGAGATTTGAGGCTTTCACGATCGTGAACATTTGGCTTGTGGTCTTCTGGGTCATGAAAATGGAGACGATGATTTCTTCCGAAAATATGGTAACAGCTTACAAGACTTCAAGTCATCATATGCCAGAAGAGCAAACATCTGCACGATGAAGAGTTTTATGGCTTGCTCTCTTAACCTAATATTTGTATAATTATTAAATAAAGAAGGATGGATTGGACGAGACATGTAGCACATATTGAAGAAATGGAAAAGAACACAACATTTTGATCGAAAATATTAATTACTAGAGAAATATGTTGTCAAGTTGTGAATAGGTTTTATCTTAATAAGTGTAGAGTCCTATGGCGAATTAGTATGAACGTGTTGAAAAATATTCGGCTTTTTCGGCGTTTGTTGGTAAGATGGTTAACTGCCAGCTGTACCGTGGAGTGGGTTGGAGTTTTTGTGAAGTTTGCAAGAATCGTGGGACTGATCCCGGCAGGGAACCTGATGGGGTACTTACAAACTTACCAGGCGAAGTTCTTACCTTGGACAGATTTGCCGATAGAATACAGTGCTGTGAGGTTTGGGAACTTGGATGAGGTTGTCCTCAGGAACTTTGTCAACTTGTCGTAGTTGTGATACTTGAAGTCCAAAGAGTAGGACCCATCCTGATGATGGGAGTTGATGTTTGCTGCTGCAGCAGACAGAGAATCGCCTCCACTGTAAAATTGATTATGATTGTTGTAACTTGGATCGTAAGAATAACCAGGGCGGTAACTGTTTCCTACGGCACGGTCCAGGCCAGCATTCTCAACCGCACGAAGGGATCCAGCACTATCGGGATTGTACAGTCCAGTAGCTTCACTTTTGTCACTGTATGAAGTAACTTCTGGCGTTTCACCTGCTGTGGAAGAACTTCCGATACCAACTTCTCTGTCACCACCAACACTACCAGGATAGAAGCTCGGGGACACATCTGAAGAACTGCCTATACCCACAGAGTGAAGTGAACTACCTTGATTTTCGGTGGGATATAAACTTGGACCGGCGTCAGAAACACTCCCGACGCCGACGGATCTCAAAGAACCAGAGGGATCTCCGAGTTCCTTCACGTGTATCGAATCGACGCTAGTTTTGTCGTCGAAAGTGATGCGACTCGAACTCCTCTCACTCTGCAGTTCTTCGGCGCGGATGTACTGGACAGCCAACACGTACAGGTAGAAAAACACCACAACTAGTGTGGAAGCGTACCATGAAGACGGCTTCATGGTGTGCTGGCTCCTGAAACAAAAAGATATTCTATTCATTTCGATGAACTAAAGGAACACAACCTCAGAACTGCTGGTCATCAGAAATTTCGATGCTTAGTAATGATAATTACTGTCGATATCTTTTCGGTCATCTTCGTATTTCCTTTGGAGTCTCTTGCAGGAACAGAATTCGACTTACTAACTAATTTGGACTACCTAATCTAACAAATTCGCTGCAGCTATGAAATAACTAATTTATTAAATATGCTGGTTAAGCTATGTAAGGAACTAATTAGCAACAATGTCTAAATATATTCAAACATATGCACGGCTGAACGACATACGCTAGTTCGATCACTGTTGTACTGTATGCACTTACGTGTAGGCTTACGCAATCGTACGTTTAAGTTGACCAATATTTTGACGGTTTTCCATATTTTGTGATGATACGATTTGGTCGTAGTTCTGAGGGTATGTCAGATGGACCGAAAACCAAACGGTTTTCCATAGTATTTCCAACTGTCAAAAATATCGAAGCACGTTAGTGCTCTCAGACGGTAAATTACATGATGCAGACCATTCTTGAGCACGTTATAGTGCTAAGTTAGTCAAGAAATTCCCCGATTTTATAGAATACCGATAGTTCATTACCGTATTCACAACAGCCTGCCATTGGATTTTCCACACCTTCACATCTTGTTTCTCAGTGAGTGATTACATCCCATCTACGGCTAGGCCTCTAGGCCGATGGCTCTTGATTTGTGTGTATTTCGCATTTATCAATATATGCTACAGGTTTAGTCCATCTCATACGTCTTCATTCAAGGGCAATAACAATATTAGGGAAGAACACAAATTATGAAACTTCTTAGTACGTAATTTCTCCCAATTCACGTTATCTGAAATGTGTTCAAATAACTTCCTCAACACTTTGTTCTCAGACACCCTTAATCTATGTTTTTTCCCCTTAGAGAGAGATCATTTTTTATTCCTGTACCAAAATCATGTCACGTTTGCGGATATCGATCATTGACTGTAGCATAAAGATACTGTGACCTGGTTTTCCTTTTTCCGGGACATACTGTGCACACACCGATGCAGGTTATTCCTATCTATTCATAATACTCGTATGTAATGGCCCGATGTATGTCAACTAGCTTGGAATGTGGGACGGGAAGTAAAGCAGATAACGCTCTTCCTTCCGGACAACGTAGGTACAGGCTATAATGCTAGTGTTCATACCAAACATCATTTTAAATCTAAAAATAAAGAAAAACAGATTACATTATTCTCCCGGCTAGTCACACTGGCCAAGGGGTTCGAGGTTTCGAATCCAATCATGTTCATTGCCACTGCCCCCTCTCCACATCCTTAGCTTATGATTTCAGGGAAGGGAATCAATCACAGGATTAGGCAAGACTTGAAATCTGTCAAGACACAATCTGGAAAAACGTTCTTCTTTTTGGGGGGCCGAGAATGTGTCTGTCACTCTAGGAGAAAAAATCAATTACGTACATTTGTTAATTAAGATTTCAAAAAAATATTTGATCCTAAGAGGCATGTGAACTGAGAATGTTCGACGAAAAATGAACACCATTCTGACAACCCGCGAACACGCTAGTATAGTAATATAGAACATTGTTTATTGTTAATTGCTTTATTTATAAGCGACTTTCTGTGTAAAACAGCTTTTGTTTCTGTTGTTAAGTTTGACCAGTTGCACAGTTGCAGTGCTATCCACAATACATATAAGGCATATATAGCCATGTTTCTATTATCTAAATTACCTATTGTTTTAGAAAAGAATTCGTCAATATTTTTCATATCCCAGTGGTCTTGATGTAGCATATTACAAATAAAATTTATAGTAGGTAAACTAGCTAAACTACAGACCACATGAAATTATTTTTCTTTGCATTTTATTAAATATTCACCGAATCGAAAAACGTTACAAACATAAATAGCAGTCCCAACGAAAATGTGTGCTTTACATCGTATAATTTTTATGATAATCAGTATTTTATGTTTTAAAGACCTGCACCTGGCAAACTATTAGGTAGATTTTGTCGTGACTTCAATATGAACTTCACCTACACATGACCTCATTTTGACACGGGTATGGTCAACCAGATATTTACGGTATCGAAGAAATAAAAATGAAAATATGTGATCTTGAGAATTTAAAAACCTGTATTTGGCAAACGATTGGGCCAATTCTGTCGTGACTTCGATATGACCTCGATCTATACGAGACCTCATTTTCACATGTGTATGGTCAACCAGGTATTTACGGTTTGGCAGAAATACGCGTTAAAAGATATACAACTGAGAATTTGAAACACCTGTGTTTGGGAAACTATTGGTCCGATTTTGTCGTGACTTCCATATGACCTTGAACTAAATGTGACCTCATTTTCACATGAGTTTGGGCGACCAGGTATTTTTGGTTTAGCAGAAATAAACGTGAAAAAATATGACCTTGATAATTTTGAAAAACTATATCTGGCAAAGTACTGGGCCGATTTCGTCACGACTTCCATATGACCTTGACCTATACAAGACCTCATTTTGATATGAGTATGGTCTAGCTAATACAACCCAAAGCACGCTGTATCAACCTTACCTAACCCAACCTATACCAATCTAACCCAACCTAACGTAACGTAACCTAACCTAACCCAACCTAACCAAACCTAACTTAACCAAACCTAACCCAACCTAACCTAACCCAACCTAACCTAACCCAACCTAACCTAACTTAACTGAACCTAACCTAACCCAACCCAACCTAACATAACGTAACTCAACTTAAGGTAATCTATCTTATCAGAAATTAGTCACTGAATATATATTGTGACCTTCATATGCCCTTGACCAATCTATGACCTATATATGATGTGTGCAATTTCAATCAGATCCCCACAGTTCTCTATGTATATGCGTGAGGAAATTGTACTTCAAGTGACCTTGAAGAGTTTGAGGCCTCTAATTCTCAGTTTGCGTGACCTTGTCGTGGTCTTGACATGACCTTCACCTATACGTGACCTCATTTAGACATGAGTTTGGTCAACCAGGTTTTCACGGTTTGGCAGAAATAACCGTGAGAAGATATGACCTTGGGAATTTCTCAAGACCTGTATCTAGGAAACTATTGGACCGATTCTGTCGGACATTCTATATGACCTTGACCTATACGTGACCTCATTCTGACATGAGTATGGTCGACCAGGTGTTTAACGTTTGGCAGAAATAATCGTGAGAAGATATGACCTTGGGAATTTCTCAAGACCTGTATCTAGGAAACTATTGGACCGATTTTGTCGTAGATTCCATATGAGCTTGACCTATACGTGACCTTTTTCTGACATGACTATGGTCGACCAGTTAATTAAGGTTTGGCAGAAATAATCGTGAGAAGATATGACCTTGAGAATATTTCAAGACCCGTATCTAGGTAACTATTGGGCCGATTTTGTCGTGGCATCCATATGGCCTTGACCAATACCTGAACTCAGTGTGACATGAGTATGGTCGACCAGGTGTTCAACGTTTGGCAGAAATAATCTTGAGAAATATATGACCTTCGGAATTTCTCAAGACCTGTATGTAGGAAACTATTGAACCGATTTTATCGTAGATTCCATATGAGCTTGACCTATACGTAACCTCAACCTGATATGAGTATGGTCGACCAGGTATTTAAGGTTTGACAGAAATAATCGTGAGAAGATATGACCTTGGGAATTTCTCAATACCCGTATCTAAGAAAATACTGGACCGATTTTGTCGTAGATTCCATATGAGCTTGACCTATACGTGACCTCATTCTCACATGAGTATGGTCGACCAAGTATTTAAGGTTTGGCAGAAATAATCGTGAGAAGATTTGACCTTGGGAATTTCTCATGACCTATATCTAGGAAACTATTGGGCCGATTTTGTCGTAGATTCCATATGAGCTTGACCTATACGTGACCTCATTCTCACATGAGTATGGTCGACCAGGTATTTAAGGTTTGGCAGAAATAATCGTGAGAAGATATGACCTTGGGAATTTCTCAAGACCTGTATCTAGGAGACTATTGGACCGATTTTGTCGTAGATTCCATATGAGCTTGACCTATACGTGACCTCATTCTGACATGAGTATTGTCGATCAGGTATTTACGGTTTGGCAGAAATAATCGTGAGAAGATATGACCTTGGGAATTTCTCAAGACCTGTATCTAGGAAACTATTGGACCGATTTTGTCGTGGATTCCATCTGAGCTTGACCTATACGTGACCTCATTCTGACATGAGTATGGTCGATCAGGTATTTACGGTTTGGCAGAAATAATCGTGAGAAGATATGACCTTGGGAATTTCTCAAGACCTGTATCTAGGAAACTATTGGACCGATTTTGTCGTAGATTCCATATGAGCTTGACCTATACGTGACCTCATTCTGACATGAGTATGGTCGATCAGGTATTTACGGTTTGGCAGAAACAATCGTGAGAATATATGACCTTGGGAATTTCTCAATACCCGTATCTAGGAAACTATTGGACCGATTTCGTCGTAGATTCCATATGAGCTTGACCTATACATGACCTCATTCCGACATGAGTATGGTCGACCAGGTATTTAAGGTTTGGCAGAAATAAACGTGAGAAAATATGACCTTGGGAATTTCTCAAGGCCTGTATCTAGGAAACTATTGGACCGATTTTGTCGTAGATTCCATATGAGCTTGACGTATACGTGACCTCATTCTGACATGAGTATGGTCGATCAGGTATTTACGGTTTGGCAGAAATAATCGTGAGAAGATACGACCTTGGTAATTTCTCAAGACCTCTATCTAGGAAACTATTGGACCGATTTTGTCGTGGATTCCATATGAGCTTGTCCTATACGTGACCTCATTCTGACATGAGTATGGTCGATTAGGTATTTAAGGTTTGACAGAAATAATCGTGAGAAGATTTGACCTTGGGAATTTCTCATGACCTATATCTAGGAAACTATTGGGCCGATTTTGTCGTAGATTTTATATGAGCTTGACCTATACGTGACCTCATTCTCACATGAGTATGGTCGACCAGGTATTTAAGGTTTGGCAGAAATAATCGTGAGAAGATATGACCTTGGGAATTTCTCAATACCCATATCTAGGAAACTATTGGACCGATTTTGTCATAGATTCCATATGAGCTTGACCTATACGTGACCTCATTCTGACATGAGTGTGGTCGATCAGGTATTTACGGTGTGGCAGAAATAATCGTGTAGAAGATACGACCTTGGGAATTTCTCAATACCCGTATCTAGGAAAATACTGGACCGATTTTGTCGTAGATTCCATATTAGCTTGACCTATACATGATCTCATTCCGACATAAGTATGGTCGACCAGGTATTTAAGGTTTGGCAGAAATAATCGTGAGAAGATATGACCTTGGGAATTTCTCAAGACCTGTATCTAGGAAAATACTGGACCGATTTTGTCGTAGATTCCATATGAGCTTGACCTATACGTGACCTCATTCTCACATGAGTATGGTCGACCAGGTATTTGAGGTTTGGCAGAAATAATCGTGAGAACATATGATCTTGGGAATTTCTCAAGACCTGTATCTAGGAGACTATTGGACCGATTTTGTCGTAGATTCCATATGAGCTTGACCTATACGTGACCACATTCTGACATGAGTATGGTCGATCAGGTATTTACGGTTTGGCAGAAATAATCGTGAGAATATACAACCTTGGGAATTTCTCAAGACCTGTATCTAGGAACCTAGTAGACCGATTTTGTCGTGGATTCCATATGAGCTTGACCTATACGTGACCTCATTCTGACATGAGTATGGTCGATCAGGTATTTACGGTTTGGCAGAAATAATCGTGTAGAAGATACGACCTTGGGAATTTCTCAAGACCTGTATCTAGGAAACTATTGGACCGATTTTGTCGTAGATTCCATATGAGCTTGACCTATACGTGACCTCATTCTGACATGTGTATGGTCGATCAGGTATTTACGGTTTGGCAGAAATAATCGTGAGAAGATATGACCTTGGGAATTTCTCAATACCCGTATCTAGGAAAATACTGGACCTATTTTGTCGTAGATTCCATATGAGCTTGACCTATAAATGATCTCATTCCGACATAAGTATGGTCGACCAGGTATTTAAGGTTTGGCAGAAATAATCGTGAGAATATATGACCTTGGGAATTTCTCAAGACTTGTATCTAGGAAACTATTCGACCGATTTTATCGTAGATTCCATATGAGCTTGACCTATACGTGACCACATTCTCACATGAGTATGGTCGACAAGGTATTTGCGGTTTGGCAGAAATAATCGTGAGAACATATGACCATGGGAATTTCTCAAGACCTGTATCTAGGAGACTATTGGACCGATTTTGTCGTAGATTCCATATGAGATTGACCTATACGTGACCACATTCTGACATGAGTATGGTCGATCAGGTATTTACGGTTTGGCAGAAATAATCGTGAGAAGATACAACCTTGGGAATTTCTCAAGACCTGTATCTAGGAACCTAGTAGACCGATTTTGTCGTGGATTCCATATGAGCTTGACCTATACGTGACCTCATTCTGACATGAGTATGGTCGACCAGGTGTTTAACGTTTGGCAGAAATAATCGTGAGAAGATATGACCTTGGGAATTTCTCAAGACCTGAATGTAGGAAACTATTGGACCGATTTTGTCGTAGATTCCATAGGAGCTTGACCTATACGTGACCATTTTCTGACATGACTATGGTCGACCAGGTATTTAAGGTTTGGCAGAAATAATCGTGAGAAGATACGACCTTGGGAATTTCTCAAGACCTGTATCTAGGAAAATATTGGACCGATTTTGTCGTAGATTCCATATGAACTTGACCTATACGTGACCTCATTCTGACATGTGTATGGCCGATCAGGTATTTACGGTTTGGCAGAAATAATCGTGAGAAGATATGACCTTGGGAATTTCTCAAGGCCTGTATCTAGGAAACTATTGGACCGATTCTGTCGGACATTCTATATGACCTTGACCTATACGTGACCTTATTCTAACATTAGTATGGTCGACCAGGTGTTTAACATTTGGCAGAAATCATCGTGAGAAGATACGACCTTGGGAATTTCTCAAGACCTGTACCTAGGAAACTATTGGACCGATTTTGTCGTAGATTCCATATGAGCTTGACCTATACGTGACCTCATTCTGACATGAGTATGGTCGATCAGGTATTTACGGTTTGGCAGAAATAATCGTGAGAATATATGACCTTGGGAATTTCTCAAGACCTGTACCTAGGAAACTATTGGACCGATTTTGTCGTAGATTCCATATGAGCTTGACCTATACGTGACCTCATTCTGACATGAGTATGGCCGACCAGGTGTTTAACGTTTGGCAGAAATAATCGTGAGAAGAAATGACCTTGGGAAGTTCTCAAGACCTATATGTAGGAAACTGTTGAACCGATTTTGTCGTAGATTCCATATGGGCTTGACCTATACGTAACCTCAACCTGATACGAGTATGGTCGACCAGGTATTTAAGGTTTGACAGAAATAATCGTGAGAAGATTTGACCTTGGGAATTTCTCATGACCTATATCTAGGAAACTATTGGGCCGATTTTGTCGTAGATTCCATATGAGCATGACCTATACGTGACCTCATTCTGACATGAGTATGGTCGACCAGGTGTTTACCGTTTGGCAGAAATAATCGTGAGAAGATATGACCTTTCCAATTTCTCAAGACCTGCATCTAGGAAACTATTGGGCCGATTTTGTTGTGGCATCCATATGGCCTTGACCAATACCTGAACTCAGTGTGACATGAGTATGGTCGACCAGGTGTTTAACGTTTGGCAGAAATAATCGTGAGAATATATGACCTTGGGAATTTCTCAAGACCTGTATGTAGGAAACTATTGAACCGGTTTTGTCGTAGATTCCATATGAGCTTGACCTACACGTGATCTCATTCTGACGTGAGTATGGTCGATCAGGTATTTACGGTTTGGCAGAAATAATCGTGTAGAAGATACGACCTTGGGAATTTCTCAAGACCTGTATCTAGGAAACTATTGGACCGATTTTGTCATAGATTCCATATGAACTTGACCTATACGTAACCTCAATCTGATATGAGTATGGTCGACCAGGTATTTAAGGTTTGGCAGAAATAATGGTGAGAAGATTTGACCTTGGGAATTTGTCAAGACTTATATCTAGGAAACTATTGGACCGATTTTGTCGTAGATTCCATATGAGTTTGACCTGTACGTGACCTCATTGTGACATGAGTATGGTCGACCAGGTATTTAAGGTTTGGCGGAAATAATCGTGAGGAAATATGACCTTGGGAATTTCTCAAGACCTGTATGTAGGAAACTATTGGACCGGTTTTGTCGTAGATTCCATATGAGCTTGACCTACACGTGATCTCATTCTGATGTGAGTATGGTCGATCAGGTATTTATGGTTTGGCAGAAATAATCGTGAGAAGATACGACCTTGGGAATTTCTCAAGACCTGTATCTAGGCATCTATTGGACCGATTTTGTCGTGGATTCCATATGAGCTTGACCTATACGTGACCTCATTCTGACATGAGTATGATCGACCAGGTATTTAAGGTTTGGCAGAAATAATCGTGAGAATATATGACCTTGGGAATTTTTCATGACCTATATCTAGGAAACTATTGGGCCGATTTTGTCGTAGATTCCATATGAGCTTGACCTATACGTGACCTCATTCTCACAAGGGTATCGTCGACCAGGTATTTAAGGTTTGGCAGAAATAATCGTGAGAAAATATGACCTTGGGAATTTCTCAAGACCTATATCTAGGAGACTATTGGACCGATTTTGTCGTAGATTCCATATGCGCTTGACCTATACGTGACCACATTCTGACATGAGTATGGTCGATCAGGTATTTACGGTTTGGCAGAAATAATCGTGAGAAGATACAACCTTGGGAATTTCTCAAGACCTGTATCTAGGAACCTATTGGACCGATTTTGTCGTGGATTCCATATGGGCTTGATCTATACGTGACCTCATTCTGACATGAGTATGGTCGATCAGGTATTTACGGTTTGGCAGAAATAGCCGTGGGAAGATTTGACCTTGGTAATTTCTCAAGGCCTGTGTCTAGGAAACTATTGGACAGATTTTGTCGTGGATTCCATATGAGCTTGACCTATACGTGACCTCATTCTGACATGAGTATGATCGACCAGGTATTTAAGGTTTGGCAGAAATAATCGTGAGAATATATGACCTTGGGAATTTTTCATGACCTATATCTAGGAAACTATTGGGCCGATTTTGTCGTAGATTCCATATGAGCTTGACCTATACGTGACCTCATTCTCACAAGGGTATCGTCGACCAGGTATTTAAGGTTTGGCAGAAATAATCGTGAGAAAATATGACCTTGGGAATTTCTCAAGACCTATATCTAGGAGACTATTGGACCGATTTTGTCGTAGATTCCATATGCGCTTGACCTATACGTGACCACATTCTGACATGAGTATGGTCGATCAGGTATTTACGGTTTGGCAGAAATAATCGTGAGAAGATACAACCTTGGGAATTTCTCAAGACCTGTATCTAGGAACCTATTGGACCGATTTTGTCGTGGATTCCATATGGGCTTGATCTATACGTGACCTCATTCTGACATGAGTATGGTCGATCAGGTATTTACGGTTTGGCAGAAATAGCCGTGGGAAGATTTGACCTTGGTAATTTCTCAAGGCCTGTGTCTAGGAAACTATTGGACAGATTTTGTCGTGGATTCCATATGAGCTTGACCTATACGTGACCTCATTCTGACATGAGTATGGTCGGTCAGGTATTTACGGTTTGGCAGAAATAATCGTGAGAAGATATGACCTTGGGAATTTCTCAAGACCTGTATGTAGGAAACTACTGGACCGATTTTGTCGTAAATTCCTTATGAGCTTGACGTATACGTGACCTCTTTCTGACATGACTATGGTCGACCAGTTATTTAAGGTTTGGCAGAAATAATCGTGAGAAGATATGACCTTGAGAATATTTCAAGACTCGTATCTAGGTAACTATTGGGCCGATTTTGTCGTGGCATCCATATGGCCTTGACCAATACCTGAACTCAGTGTGACATGAGTATGGTCGACCAGGTGTTCAACGTTTGGCAGAAATAATCTTGAGAAGATATGACTTTCGGAATTTCTCAAGACCTGTATCTAGGAAACTATTGGACGGATGTTGTCGTAGATTCCATTTGAGCTTGACCTATACGTAACCTCAATCTGGTATGAGTATGGTCGACCAGGTATTTACGGTTTGGCAGAATTAATCGTGTAGAAGATACGACCTTGGGTATTTCTCAATACCCGTATCTACGAAACTATTGGACCGATTTTGTCGTAGATTCCATATGAGCTTGACCTATACATGATCTCATTCCGACATGAGTATGGTCGATCAGGTATTTACGGTTTGGCAGAAATAATCGTGTAGAAGATACGACCTTGGGAATTTCTCAAGACCTGTATCTAGGAAACTATTGGACCGATTTTGTCGTAGATTCCATATGAGCTTGACCTATACGTTACCTCATTCTGACATGAGTATGGTCGATCAGGTATTTACGGTTTGGCAGAAATAATCGTGAGAAGATATGACCTTGGGAATTTCTCAAGACCTGTATCTAGGAAACTAATGGACCCATTTTTTCGTAGATTCCATATGAACTTGACCTATACGTGACCTCATTCTGACATGAGTATGGTCGATCAGGTATTTACGGTTTGGCAGAAATAATCGTGAGAAGATACAACCTTGGGAATTTCTCAAGACCTGTATCTAGGAAACTATTGGACCGAATTTGTCGTGAATTCCATATGAGCTTGACCTATACGTGACCTCATTCTGACATGAGTATGGTCGGTCAGGTATTTACGGTTTGGCAGAAATAATCGTGAGAAGATATGGCCTTGGGTATTTCTCAATACCCGTATCTACGAAACTATTGGACCGATTTTGTCATAGATTCCATATGAGCTTGACCTATACGTGACCTCATTCCGACATGAGTATGGTCGACCAGGTATTTAAGGGTTGGCAGAAGTAATCGTGAGAAGATATGACCTTGGAAATTTCTCAAGGCCTGTATCTAGGAAACTATTGGACCGAATTTGTCGTAGATTCCATATGAGTTTGACCTATACATGATCTCATTCCGACATGAGTATGGTCGACCAGGTATTTAAGGTTTGGCAGAAATAATCGTGAGAATATATGACCTTGGGAATTTCTCAAGACCTGTATCTAGGAGACTATTTGACCGATTTTGTCGTAGATTCCATATGAGCTTGACCTATACGTGACCTCATTCTGACATGAGTATTGTCGATCAGGTATTTACAGTTTGGCAGAAATAATCGTGAGAAAATACGATCTGGGGAATTTCTCAAGACCTGTATCTAGGAAACTATTGGACCGATTTTGTCGTGGATTCCATATGAGCTTTTCCTATACGTGACCTCATTCTGACATGAGTATGGTCGATCAGGTATTTACAGTTTGGCAGAAATAACCGTTAGAAAATATGACCTTGGGATTTTCTCAAGGCCTGTATCTAGGAAACTATTGGACCGATTCTGTCTGACATTCTCTATGACCTTGACCTATACGTGACCTCATTCTAACATGAGTATGTTCGACCAGGTGTTTAACGTTTGGCAGAAATAATCGTGAGAAGATATGACCTTGGGAATTTCTCAAGACCTGTATCTAGGAAACTATTGGACCGATTTTGTCGTAGATTCCATATGAGCTTGACCTATACGTGACCTCATTCTCACAAGAGTATCGTCGACTAGGTATTTAAGGTTTGGCAGAAATAATCGTGAGAACATATGACCTTGGGAATTTCTCAAGACCTATATCTAGGAGACTATTGGACCGATTTTGTCGTAGATTCCATATGAGCTTGACCTATACGTGACCTCATTCTGACATGTGTATGGTCGATCAGGTATTTACGGTTTGGCAGAAATAATCGTGAGAATATACGCCCTTGGGAATTTCTCAAGACCTGTATCTAGGAAACTATTGGACCGATTTTGTCGTAGCTTCCATATGAGCTTGACCTATACGTGACCTCATTCTGACATGAGTATGGTCGATCAGCTATTTACGGTTTGGCAGAAATAATCTTGAGAAAATATGACCTTGTGAATTTCTCAATACCCGTATCTAGGAAAATATTGGACCGATTTTGTCGTAGATTCCATATGAGCTTGACCTATACATGATCTCATTCTAACATGAGTATGGTCGACCAGGTATTTAAGGTTTTAGCAGAAATAATCGTGAGAAGATTTGACCTTGGGAATTTCTCATGACCTATATCTAGGAAACTATTTTGCCGATTTTGTCGTAGATTCCATATGAGCTTAAGCTATACTTGACCTCATTCTCACATGAGTTAGGTCGACCAGGTATTTACGGTTTGGCAGAAATAATCGTCGAGAAGATTCGACCTTGGGTATTCTCAAGACCTGTATCTAGGAAACTATTGGACCGATTTTGTCGTAGATTCCATATGAGCTTGACCTATACGTGGCCTCATTCTGACATGAGTATGGTCGATCAGGTATTTACGGTTTGGCAGAAATAATCGTGTAGAAGATTCGACCTTTCGTATTTCTCAAGAAATGTATCTAGGAAACTATTGGACCGATTTTGTCGTAGATTCCATATGAGCTTGACCTATACGTGACCTCATTCTCACATGAGTATGGTCGATCAGGTATTTACGGTTAGGCAGAAATAATCGTGAGAATATATGACCTTGGGAATTTCTCAAGACCTGTATGTAGGAGACTATTTGACCGATTTTGTCGTAGATTCCATAAGAGCTTGACCTATACGTGACCTCATTCTGACATGAGTATGGTCGATCAGGTATTTACGGTTTGGCAGAAATAATCGTGAGAATATATGACCATGGGAATTTCTCAATACCCGTATCTAGGAAAATATTGGACCGATTTTGTCGTAGATTCCATATGAGCTTGACCTATACATGATCTCATTCCGACATGAGTATGGTCGACCAGGTATTTAAGGTTTGGCAGAAATAATCGTGAGAATATATGACCTTGGGAATTTCTTAAGACCTGTATCTAGGAGACTATTTGACCGATTTTGTCGTAGATTCCATATGAGCTTGACCTATACGTGACCTCATTCTGACATGAGTATGGTCGACCAGGTATTTGAGGTTTGGCAGAAATAATCGTGAGAACATATGACCTTGGGAATTTCTCAAGACCTGTATCTAGGAGACTATTTTACCGATTTTGTCGTAGATTCCATATGCGCTTGACCTATAAGTGACCTCATTCTGACATGAGTATGGTCGATCAGGTATTTACGGTTTGGCAGAAATAGCCGTGAGAAGATATGACCTTGGGAATTTCTCAAGGCCTGTGTCTAGGAAACTAATGGACAGATTTTGTCGTGGATTCCATATGAGCTTGACCTATACGTGACCTCATTCTGACATGAGTATGGTCGATCAGGTATTTACGGTTTGGCAGAAATAATCGTGAGAAGATATGACCTTGGGAATTTCTCAAGACCTGTATCTAGGAAACTATTGTATCCATTTTTTCGTAGATTCCATATGAACTTGACCTATACGTGACCTCATTCTGACATGAGTATGGTCGATCAGGTATTTACGGTTTGGCAGAAATAATCGTGAGAAGATACAACCTTGGGATTTTCTCAAGACCTGTATCTAGGAAACTATTGGACCGAATTTGTCGTGAATTCCATATGAGCTTGACCTATACGTGACCTCATTCTGACATGAGTATGGTCGGTCAGGTATTTACGGTTTGGCAGAAATAATCGTGAGAAGATATGGCCTTGGGTATTTCTCAATACCCATATCTAGGAAACTATTGGACCGATTTTGTCATAGATTCCATATGAGCTTGACCTATACGTGACCTCATTCCGACATGAGTATGGTCGACCAGGTATTTAAGGGTTGGCAGAAGTAATCGTGAGAAGATATGACCTTGGGAATTTCTCAAGGCCTGTATCTAGGAAACTATTGGACCGATTTTGTCGTAGATTCCATATGAGCTTGACCTATACGTGACCTCATTCTGACATGAGTATTGTCGATCAGGTATTTACAGTTTGGCAGAAATAATCGTGAGAAGATATGACCTTGGGAATTTCTCAAGACCTGTATCTAGGAAACTATTGGACCGATTTTGTCGTGGATTCCATGTGAGCTTTTCCTATACGTGACCTCATTCTGACATGAGTATGGTCGATCAGGTATTTACAGTTTGGCAGAAATAACCGTGAGAAAATATGACCTTGGGAATTTCTCAAGGCCTGTATCTAGGAAACTATTGGACCGAATCTGTCTGACATTCTCTATGACCTTGACCTATACGTGACCTCATTCTAACATGAGTATGTTCGACCAGGTGTTTAACGTTTGGCAGAAATAATCGTGAGAAGATATGACCTTGGGAATTTCTCAAGACCTGTATCTAGGAAACTATTGGACCCTTTTTTGTCGTAGATTCCATATGAGTTTGACCTATACGTGACCTCTTTCTGACATAACTATGGTCGACCAGGTGTTTAAGGTTTCGCAGAAATAATCGTGAGAAGATACGACCTTGGGAATTTCTCAAGACCTGTATCTAGGAAACTATTGGACCGATTTTGTCGTAGATTCCATATGAGCTTGACCTATACGTGACCTCATTCTGACATGAGTGAAAACATATGACCTTGAGAAGTTTAAGTGCCGGTATCTGGAAAACTATTTGGCCGATTTTGTCGTGACTTCCACATGACTTTGTCCTATAGTGACCTCTTTCTGACACGAGTACGGACATCCAGTTATGTACGGGTTGGTAGAAATATGAGTGAAAATATATAACCTTGAGAATTTTGAAGTACTGTATCTTTCAATACATATATTATTTTTCCAGTCTATACACAAAACTCAAAGAGGTAGAATTTCTTTGCGTGCTAAATAAGTAATAGGTATACGAGGAGCGATAATTTTAACAACATTATTTTAAAACAAGTTTTGTGTATAGAGTGAAAAATAAATATATGTATTGATATAACACAAACATGACGCAATTAAGATATAAATTGTATCTTTCAAACTATTGGGCAGATTTTGTCGTGACTTCCATATGACCTCGAGCTATACGAGACCTCATTTTGATATGATTATGGTCAATAAGGTATTTACGGTCTGGCAGAAATAAGCGTGAAAATATGAATGACCTTGAGAATTTGAAATACCTATATTTGGCAAACTATTAGTCCGATTTTGTTGTAACTTCGGTATGACCTTGCTATATACGTGACCACATTTTGAGATGAGTTTGGTGAACCAGGTTGGTAGAAATATGCGTGAAAATATATGACCTTGAGAAATTGAAAGACGTGTTTGGCAAACTATTGGTCGGATTTTGTCGTGACTCCCATATGACCTTGACCTATAAGTGACCTCATTTTGACATGGGTTTGGTCGACCACGTATTTTTGGTTTAGCAGAAATAGACGTGAAAACATATGACCTTGATAATTTTGAAAACCTGTATCTTGCAAATTATTGGGCCGATTTTGTCGCGACGTCCATATGACCTTGACCTATACGTGACCTCATTTTGATATGAGTATAGTCGAGCTAATACAACCCAAAGTACCCTGACTTAACCTTAACTAACTCAAAATAACACAACTTAACCCAACCTAACGTAACGTAACCTAACCCAACCTAACCTAACCTAAACTAACTCAACCTTAGGTAATCTATCCCATCACAAATTAGTCACCGAGTATATAGTAACCTTCACATGCCCTTGACCCTTCTATAACCCATATATGATGTGTGCAATTTCAATCAGATCCCCTCAGTTCTCTATGTATACGCGTTAGAAAAATGTACTTCAAGTGACCTTGAAGAGTTTGAGGCCTCTAATTCTCAAACAGTTTGCGTGACCTTGTGGTCTTGACATGACCTTCACCTATACGTGACCTCATATAGACATGAGTTTGGTCAACCAGGTTTCCACGGTTTGGCAGAAATGTGCGTGAAAACATATGACCTTGAGAATTTTAAGTGCCGGTATCTGGAAAACTATTTGGCCGATTTTGTCGTGACTTCCATATGACTTTGACCTATACGCGAACTCTTTCTGACACGAGTACGGACATCAAATTATGTACGGGTTGGTAGAAATAAGCGTGAAAATATATGACATTGAGAATTTTGAAGTACTCTATCTTTCAAACTGTTGGGCAGATTTTGTCGTGACTTCCATATGACCTCGAGTTATACGAGACCTCATTTTGATATGATTATGGTCAACAAGGTATTTACGGTCTGACAGAAATAAGCGTGAAAATATAAATGACCTTGAGAATTTGAAATACCTGTATTTGTCAAACTATTAGTCCGATTTTGTCGTAACTTCGGTATGACCTTGCCATATACGTGACCACATTTTGACGTGGGTTTGGTGAACCAGGTACTTTCGGTTGCGCAGAAATAAGCGTGAAAATATATGACCTTGAGAAATTTGAAAACCTGTATCTGGCAAAGTATTGGGCCGATTTGGTCGTGTCTTCAATATGGTGTGTACCTATACGTGACCTCATTTTGACATGTGTTTGGTGAACCAGGTATTTTTGGTTTGGCAGAAATTAACGTGAAAATATATGACTGAGAATTTTAAAGACCTGTATGTGGCAAAGTATTAGGCCGATTTTGTCGTGACTTCCATATGACCTCTACCTATACGAGACCTGCTGCATACCTTGTATTATTCGCGCCATTCGTATTTGGATACGTCGCTTACTACGGTTGATCTAAGGGAAACCTAATTGTGTATATTCGGAGAGACTCATACTGGGATCCTGACATTCGCACGTCACGATTTACGTGGGGGCGACATCTGAAAGCCAACGCAACTTTTGATCACCCGCATAAGAGAAATTAGGCCATGAAAATTGCTATGGAAGGTACAGATCACTTGTAAGATCTAATAGTATAGAAAGGGCCTTATAGAAATAGGCTGTGAAAGTGTAGACTATACTAAAGAGACTCAGAGAAGGTTTATGTAGCGGGCTTTCGTAGACACATGAGACGAACCTTGCATTCCGCAATACCAGGGAACGTCTAACGCAGATGAACAACTTTAGAGCCTAAGAAGGCGCTATACCACGTAGCCGGAGAGCTGATAAGTGATATAGCCCTCGGTTTTGTTATCCACAAAGGAAGAAAGCCGGAATAGAGACTCGTTGCCACTCATTTTGAAAGGGAAAGGTGGGAAAGCTCTCGTCTTCACTCCGAAGAACTCTCATAAATATGTATTCTCCTTTAAGATGGGATCGTTGCTTTTGTATTGTCACTTACCCCTTAGCCTCCTTCCTCCTATTCTTCATCATGTCCCTAGAAGCACCATTAAATGCAAACCCCCCACGAGAAATACTGGTAAATACAAAGGCTTCTTCTTTCATATATCTTGACGTTCTGCATATAGCGCGAGTAGGATATAGATACACGGTTGCTGTGTAAGAGCAGGAATGGGCAATTACATTTACCGGGGACTGAAATTCTCGTTATGTTTGGGATCTCCTCCCACTTGTGGCAAGATGCACTTTTACACCTTCTCTGCGCTAAAGTAGAACTTTATTATATTTTTAAATCTGAGAACAATCACATGCATCACAGATAAAAATTACCATAAAAAACAAGCAGATGCGAAATATCTCTACAAATGAATCGAATGACGGCTGAAAAACCGCAGAAGACCGACCGGTGAAGTGACCGACATTCGCTAAATGACCGAGCAGTGATACCACGTCCAAATTGTCTCTGGTTTCTACACCAGCTTCCTAACGTACTGGTAATAGGGGCTACTTCGACAGTAACAAAACGCCCGAAGCGTTAACATGGCTACTTATCTGAATCTAGTGATAATTCCTAGAATTGCGGAGCCTATATGCCTCTTGGTTTTCAGTTATCCTCAGGAGTAACTTAAAACTGCTCATTTATAAACACGGTTGAAATATCGGTCCGCGAAACAGCTCCTAATACCTGAAGTTTTCATAATTTTTCCCAGTTCCTCCAGGTATGTTACGTAGCGGTACTTTAAAATTGGCCTCTGACCCTGCCTTTTACGACCTTTCCAATTCATAATGTAATATAATTAACGCAGTTTCACGCTTTTTGGCATATACAGGTGACAACACGTAATAAAAGTAAACCGGAAAACATACTTCTTTCTTGATTTCTATCTTTGCAGAGTTTCGATGAGAAAGTTCCGTACCTGCAAGGGATCACAAGTTTTAATGTTGGGTTGCAACATTTTGGAATACGTAATGTAGCGAGCATTTTTTCATTGGTCTGTCAGTAGGAATGGCGTGGCGATAATGAGACACAGCAGGCACTCCGCGCCGGACCGATCTGCGGTTTTTTTTTCAGATCACGAATATAACTGACGTACTAATTACAAAAATAGTAGGATAACATGCATATGAGGGCCATTGCGGTCCCAAATACTATAAACCACATCAGACGAACGAATGCATCCGTTATACACTATACTATCTTAAATTAAAATAAAGAAACGACACTCGCACACGCTGTATTCGCAACTCTTTCAAATTACATCACAAAGCACTTAGGTTAAGCAGATACGGCGTTGTCTCTGCTGTTGTGACCTTGTGAAAATCGTTCATGTCATTAGAAATTCTGCGAACAAACACGTCGTGCCGCTCTCTGAATGATGATTTCATCTTTCGAAAACAAACATAAAATCTATTTTTTAACAACATGTCACACTAATAGCGGTCCGCGAAAATCTTGGTGTCGGCTGGATATCAGAAGAACAGAACTTGTAACGTATGAGTGATTGGCAGTATTGCTTCTTATCATAGAGGCAACGCATTTGATTCTCGGCTTGAAGGCTGGCTTATTGGCCAAGATTTTATTTGTTTTCCTCAGTCCCTATGGTCAGATGATTGGATAATATCTTAAAATATGTCAAGATGTTTCCTTCTAGTTCATCGGTTAAAATCGTCCTTTGATTCACACTATAACTTATTCTATTAAGAATGCGTCGTTAATAATAGTCCAAGGGACAACAACGAAACGCAACACAAATTTCTGAGAAACAATGGAATGAATCACTACTGAACATCCCAGATTGGCACAGGCGGGACGCATTTGCAGCATTCCGCTTAAGTACAGGACATGATTGTTTAGCCAAGCACCTCCACCGGATTGGCATCTATACCGAACCATCCTATGTTACGAGGTGCGATCGGAAAGTTTCAAGACTGCGCCTATATTTTAAAAACAAAAAAACCCGTACACTTATCTCAGGTATTACATTCATCCATCACCCTCGAAGTAGTTCCCCTGGGAGTGAACACAACGATCCCATCGCCGCTGCCAAGCCTGGAAGCATCCCTGGAAATCTTTCTTTGTCAGCCTGTCAAGCACCATCTGCGATTCTGCCTGAATCTCTTCTATCGTCTCAAATCTCCTTCCCTTTAGCTGAATTTTCATCTTTGGGAAGAGGAAGAAGTCACACGGAGCTAAATCCGGCGATCCGGCAAGATCTTTGAGCTCCTGACAAACGAGAAGTCGATTCTGCTTCTGGTCCTCAGACAGGAGCCTTTTCACAAACTTGGCTGCGATGCGTCGCATGTGGAGTTCTTCCTTTAGAATCAGCTGACAGGTCCCAACAATGTCGCACAAGTCGTTGATGGTACGACGTCGATCTTCGGGAATGGCCTGCCGAGTCTTCGTAACATTTTCGGGCGTTGTGCTCGAAGATGGTCGTCCAGAACGCTCGTCATCATCGACAGAGGTTCGGCCATTTTTAAAACGTGAATGCCACACAAAAGTTTGTGCACGACCCATTGCGGACTCCCCAAATGCTTGCTTTAGCATTTCATAGGTTTCCGTAGCCGTTTTGGTGAGTCTTTGGCAAAATTTGATGCACACTCTTTGTTCATGAAAATCCGCCATTCCGAAATCGCAGGAGGGTCGGTGTAATGCACTACCAAATCGCCCGTAACTAAGAAACAAATGCTAATTCGATGATGCCGGCTGGCACACTGATTCACTATGAATGTAGGCCGCACCCCCTTGCGGCAGAAGCTCGTACTACATCCGGTTCGCCCTCTATTGACACAGTCTTGAAACTTTCCGATCGCACCTCGTATTTGTAACCAAGGAGAGGAAATGGACAGTTACCACCTACAACACTGCTCAGCTTTGAAGAGCAGCAAACTTTATGTTCGCTACTGGGAAGCAAGATGTGTTATGGGTCAAAGATGAAATTCTATGTACCTGCCATTTGACATAAATAAATAAACAACGAAACGCAAGGATTGATTTCCAATAGAGAGTTCTGAGTTGGAGGTTTGGAAGTTCTCATGGCGGTGAAAATGTCGATGTTAATCTCCTGGTCAGTAACGAAATGTGGATTTGTAGGTAGATAACGTTTCGAAGGAACATAATGTTTCCATCTTCAGGGTAGATTTGTTTTCACTATTGAACAACTGTTTTAATGCTTCTGTATTCAGAAATGTGACAAGGCTACACACAAAGCGGATATGTTGGAGAAGTTGGCGCAGCAATAAGGCGTTAATAATGTGCCTTCATCAGTCGTTCTGTTGTATGTATTTTATTTAAACGACGTTATATCAACTGCATTAGTTGTCATCGAATGTAAGGGCGAATGTAAATAAATTATGGAGGATCCGGAAGGAGGCAGGCGTGGCTTATATTTTGGTGCTGTCCCAGAATTTTCCAGGATGAGGAAACTGCGACTAGACTAAAACCCGACATCTTTAAAATACGAATTACGATTATTAAGCACCCAAGTGTGACCCACAAGTGTTGTCTTAAACACATTTTAGTGCTTGCATGTGGTGTCCATGGGTATATTTAATGTATGAATCCCACCCTTCTTCAGAAAGAGAAGTCTACTATTGTCAAACATTGACCTGGAATTAAGAAAGATTTTTCTGAAGTTATATGTTTGGAGCGAAACATGGTCAGTGGGAAAGCCAGAAATGTGTTTCTATAGAAGGATATTGAAAATTGAGTGGACTGATAAAGTACGAAATGAGCTGGTCTTAGGATAGGCGAAGGAAGAAGTCTATGGAAAAATCTTACCAGAAGAAGGGGTAGGATGGTGGGACACATTCTGAGGCACCCAGGATTGATTAATTTGATAATGAAAGGAACAGTTGAAGGGAAGAATTGTAGGCGGAGACAAAGATTGGAATATGTGACGTAGATTTTTGAGGATGTGGGCTTTAAAAAATATGTGGAAATGAAGAGATTGGCGCAAGATAGGCGAAAATGGAGGACCACATCAAACCAGTCGGAAGACTGATGGCAAACAAACAAACAAAAACAACAATGAATCCAACCAGCACCATTTTGTAAATAGTTCAGTTGCTTAATCGTGGCTTTACGAGATAGGGGAATAGACAGGGGTTGTGGGGGAAAGCAAAACTGTGATCTCTATTATCAGTAGTGGAAAGAAAGTTAGATACTGTCACTGAGGCTTTAGCTCTGTGAGAATCATTAACCATGTTTTGTAACGTGATTTGTTTATGCAGTATCACACAAAGTTTTCGTTTTTCTTGCTACTAGATTATTATCTGAACACTATTTTCTTCGGCTGTTCATAGTTTTCCTCGTGATTTCACTTAGTACGGACAATGTAGTAAAGAACACTGTATTTTTGCTCGCGCTTTCATGATATTCTACCTCTGTAGTAAAAAGTTATCAGCAAAATGAGTCATATGTTTATAGTACTGACAGATACGTTTGCCAAAATGGATTTGGACTCAAGTAAGTGTCCTGCCCAACAAGAATTCGCCGGCTTTCATTAAATTATATTATATTAAATATTTATGCCACAGGTTCCTTCGCTAAATTTTCTCATTGTTTACTTCAGTCAAACGGGAAAGTAAATAACCCAGAGAATTCTTGAGGCAGCAATGTTTTTACTGTACCTTCTACAAAAATACCCTAAAACCCGCATATTTTAAAAGAATTTATGCCACACATTCTCACAGAATGATGGTACCGTTGTTCCCAACTCAGATATTCGCACTGCCACTATTCGGGTACTATTTATTGCACGGAATTAAGGAATATTTGCTGTTGATATAAAATTACATAAAACTGTTTTAATTGTTTCATTTATTGTAAGGAAAACAAGGAGAGACACACAGACATGATACTGCAAGAAGATATTTCCTTATAAAGGAAAGTAGGCTAAAGGTGACAATTTCAAGGTTGTGCACAAGGGAATAGGCTTCATTGTGTTCAGTCTGCGAGCACTGGAAGCATTCCAGTTAATTCCAGCTGTTTCTTGTCTCTTGCGCCTCGCATGACAACCGATGAGAGTAATTTCCAGAACGCTGTCTAGCCTAGATTTCTGCTACGTTACCTCCTTTAGTATCATGTCCTCAATATACGACGACTTTTATGAAGAAATAAAATTGCCTTGTCTCTGAGATTTTTATGGTCCCAGGAGTCTAGTAATTGGACTCAAAGAAGCAGTCGAGTTGGAACACTTCCTTAATGAAGACTCATATTAAATTTCGGAACGCTCACTAGATCATACATAGATATGCCGGTTTAACACTGACGTATTACTTCTTAAATATGTTCGACCTTGAATCATAATATTATGTTCCTCAGCTTCCAAGAATTTTTGCAGCTCTACTTATTTATGAAAAAAATTATCTTGCCTTCTGATTAGTTTGTTTTATATTAATCAATTTTCATACGAGAATCACATTATAATTATTTTCTGCCTTGGTTAGCAAAATTCGAATGAATTCCCTTCACTGTTATTTGTAACACAGTAGGAAAATGCTTGCTACTATTTCTTCCAGACCGTTCAATAATCCATTACCCCAGTGCTTCCCAAACCTGGGTAAATTACCCAAAAAGGGGTAAAAGTGGTTTTTCTTTGGGTAACGACACACCTCGGAATACACATTAAAATTTACCGTAAAATTGTAGAAGTACTCTGAAGAAAGCGATCAGTCATTGTGCACCGATTCTCTAAAACAGTCTAACAAGTATTTATTTGCTATTTAATAAACACGCCATATGCTTGTTATTAGATTCAATCATTTTTGCCGCGCTCGCATGCATGCGGAGAGTTGAATAAATACGTCTAGACGTACCGCCCCCTAAACTAAAGTTAGTGAGTTAGTTGTCTAGTCTAAAGTTTAGGTTCAGTGTGTTGCTAGCTATGGCAGTGTGAGGTACGTATCGCGCTGGCTGTGTTTATAAATCGTACCGTACACAATTGGAAAAGGTAATCTTCATTATATTATTTTTAATTTATTTAAAATAATATAATTTACATACATTGGGTGAAAAGGACTTTCTGATAAAAGGTTTGGGTAATGAATGAAAAAGTTTGGGAAGCAGTGCATTACCCCATGTCTAGTACACTCTGTGCAACAAAAGTTTATGCTGAAAACCTCCAATTCCGAAACCAGAAGTGATGTAAGGATAAAACTAGTTATAACGCCAGTCATTCTTTATCTTCTAATATTCATCCGTATCGGGGTTTTCTCCATTAATTATAATAATTTATGCCAGACTTCTATGGGAGATAGGAGTTGAAGGAGACCGGATTTTGTTGGTTCAGCGGTGGGGGGCTTTGGTTAATTCGGTGATGAACCTTTGGGTTCGATAAGCCATCTAGTTAGTTAGTTAGTTAGTTAGTTAGTTAGACTTCTATAAAGCAAACACCAATATGTATGCCTCATTTGGAATAAATTAAAATAATATTAATTACATTTACGAGAACTGTAAACAAATCCCACGACAAAATGCTGGTGAAGTCAATACTTCCCATTGCGTTTAACGTTCCAGACAGACAAGTCAGGAGGGTAGGGTGGTAGCGTTAATGCGAATATCACAATCAGATGTCTTGATACTGATAGTGAATGTATTCTGACGGAAAATGGGTATGTTGTGTATGCACAAATACCCATTTAATTGTGCGGTTGTATATTATTAAAATATACCTTTAAAAATTTCTGTGCTAAACTCGTACTAAATATGGATCCTAAATAAGTAAATTGTGATGTTCAAAAGAGAAATGTGTAATTGCATACACAATCCAGTAACCTTCTGTTAAAGGGCAAAATGTAACCGCCCGTCCTGTCATTCATTTTTTATTGTATTATTTGAGCTGCATTAGCGAGGTGGTTTGTTATTCATTGGTAATCTTATTTCTCGAGGTTCGGTTTTTGAATTTGACTACAGATAAACAATTTTATTTGCAAAAAAACTGTAGACGTATTCTTGCTGTGTAAAACATAAGCGTTACGCACATAAAATACTAATTATTACTTTGATTTTCGAGAGGACTTCATCAAGACCTGGTATCTTCAGTATGATATTAAGAATCCTGAGTTTTGAGCCCGCATTTCGTTCCTCCCAGCATGGACCCAATTAGAGCACGAACATAACATTCAGACGAAACAATTTCGGTAGTAATCAACCTTAAAGTAATTTCATCCAGGGTTCTACTTGCTGCTTCTGAATTTCTATAAGATATGTTTCTCTTATGGTGTAGTTCATCCACGTACGTACGTACGTGTTTAGGTTGATGTATAATATACAGTACCGCCACGGTGGTCTAGCGGTTAGAACGCTGGCCATGTAATCCTGGGGTCTCGGGTTCGATTCCCGGCGGTGCCCGAATTTTTAACTTGTGTTGGGCAAGGCCGTGGTCTAGGCAACACGGAGTTTTCCTCCGTGGCATCCCAACAATTACTCCATTCACACACAGAAGAAGGCAATGGCAAACCACTTCTGGATCATCTGCCAAGAACGTATATGAACAGGTCCCAGTCCGAGAAAAGGATGGAAGGATCCTGTTCATATGGACCTGTCGTCAGACAGAACACTAAATAAATAAATAAAATAATATACAGGCTGTAACTTCTCATCCATAATTATCCTAAGTGTACGTAATTAAGCCCCACATCATATAACTAAGCTAATTGTATAATAAGTATTTAGAAATTACAAAATGACTAGTTGCAAAGGCTTTCACCACTTTAGAGAGAAATCTCATCCACAACTAATCGCTTTCTGAGTGATAAGAGTGACGTTCGAATGCACATTAATGTGTCACGAAAGCACGCTGTGTTATTTTGCTCAGCACGAGTATCTTTACTCAAATATGCGTTTTATATATAACATATATATTACCAATAACGAAGAAGTAGCTTTAGTCAAACACATTCTGAAAATGTCGCACTTCTTTGGTATGGTGGCGGTACATTAGACAACTACAAAGCACAACATGAAGGACCAGTAATGTATGCCTTGGACAGGTAAAATGAGTAACGATACGCGCTAGAGCGCACAAAAGCTATATTTGAAAATATGAAAAGAATCAATCAAAATCACTATTAATTAAGGTAATTGAGGCTGATTATATCTATTCAGTAATTTGTTAAGACCGTCTACCAGTCAGGATTTTATTTCTCTTGGAGGCATGTCAAAAATTCAAGTATGAAGAAATGAATGGTAAACTGGAGCTTCCATGTGTTTACGAAAACCTTGAATACTCTCTGCCCCAATACTCAGTCTTAAGAACACATCTGGGGTTCAGTCTTGCATCCAGTTTAATTAAAGCATAATAAATAAACAAACAAGTTACTGGTTACGAGGAAACTGATCATGTACGAAAATAATACGAATATCTGTTAGGCAGGGAGTAAACACAGGAATGTTGGAAGTATCTGGCAGGTCTCGATTTCAGAGCTTGTAATTATCCCATGACATAGTGGCTCCACCGCCTTCATCGTACCCGTAATACCTGAAACCGGTTTTGAAACGGTATAAGAGTGTAGTTTACAAACATGGGAAGGCCCCTTGGCTTGCTTAAAATCTAACGTTTATTTTTGTCCATTAATTGAATACCTTCTAGGATGTTTCCCGGAAGCATTTTATAGACTTTATGGTCAGTATAACGTCACGGGAATGTTAGCTGTCAGTTGCATTTTTCTGTCATTTTCACACACAAAAATCGGTTCTTGTTCATGTCTTTCCAAATTAAACCGTTCCGGCAGAGATCAGAAAGTTACGTTGCGATGGAGTTGTCGTAGGTGTAAATGAGAGCTCTCGATAATAAAGCTCACTGTAATCTTACTGTCGTTTGAAACTGTCTAAATAGCAAACTGTTCAGTTCCTTGAAACATTCATCGAACGCCAACTCGTGTTTCGGAAGTCCCGAGTTGAGTAATCGGCTCAGCAGCTGACTATTGTGGCTGATGTTTTCAATGGAATTTCTTCGCCTCTCTAGGCAAATGCTGAGACAGTACTTTAAAATAGGTCACTGCCTTTTCCACCCACATAGTTTCAAATCCATCTTCCACAGTAATCCTCACATTGGACTTCAATGGAATCAGGCAGTATTTGAAAAGTCGATAATTACCCAGCTAATCAAGAAATGTCCTGCTTTATGGAACCTGAAGGTTCATTACCGAGTTCACACAATCTCAACATTCATTTACATGCCACCACATACTATTCCTTAAAAATCTAATTTAATATAATCCCCCATCTACATTTGCTTCTCTCAAGTAGTGTCTTCCCTTGAAGTTTCGTAACCGAATTTTGTATGCATTTCTTGTTTCTTCTTCCATGCTACACGTCTAGCCTGTCTCACCCTTTGTTTATGAAGCTAATAATATTAGTAAAGGGTAAAAAATTACGTACTTTCAAAAACTATACTGACACTGAATAAGATACCCGAAAATTTTAACTGGGTCACTAAGCACCTAATCCACACGGGATTATGATCATCCCATCAGCGAGCGCGAAACAAAGAATCGGATTTGTTACGCAGCAGCCCTGAGGATGAGAGCGGAGATTGTTCTCGAAATGTTGGGCAGAAGAAATGGTTTATACACCATTCAGCCACCTGACGCTGCTTGTAACCCGAGAGTCTTTCATCATGATGTTAATATGTAAGATTTGAGGTTTTCACAGCGGTGAGTATGAAGATTTCCGTCTTCTGGGTTGTTGCGCTGTGTAGTCTGGTCGATGTTAATCAACGTTTCAGAGGTCATACTGCCTCTGTCATCAGGGCAATGATGATTAACATCGACCAGACTACACAACGTAACAACCCAGAAGACAGAAATCTTCATGATGTTAATAGTTTGTTGGGCTAAAACTTCCAGGAGTTTAGTATATGGTAATGTAATGCAATTATAATTTCTATTTAATATAATGCGCTACTCGACTTTGTTAAAGATATTGGCAGTGGGTGTATTTTCCAAGGACTATTTCCTGTAGTCTAGCTCGTCTGTGGCACGGTTTACCTCGGACCTCAGAACACACTAACTCCGAAGGGCGTGATGTTGACGCCGCTAGTACCGTTGGATCTTCCAACCAATCCTGACCTAAATTCTCTCTCACAGTGGACAACTGCCCGTGCAATGGCATTCGCTCTCAAAAGAATTTCTATGGCTAGCACGAAAACGTCCATTGTTCTTGTGTCAAAGTTATTGAACGACAGTAAAAATGACAAGTTTGATCAACGTAAACTGTCCTTTGTATTAGCTTTTCCCAGCTTCTGGCCCGCATATCACTCCCAGTCCGTGATAATATTGGGATGTGCTGTACACATTGGAGATCAGAAGTGAAATTTTTCGAATGTCTTCTCACTTATTGAAGATAATTAATTCTCCGACAAATTAACTTACAAATTAAATAATTGTGTTTATTACAGTGGCCGAGCGGTCTTGGACCACGTGAACACTGGAATTGTGGGTTTTATGTCGCTGTAGGCACTAATGTATGTCCGCGTCTAGTGTTTTATATTGTCCAGTGCAGATAGAGCCTTTTCGATTGGTTAATCACCCGTCAACGAAAACTATCTATAATATTTATTATTGAAAAATTAATTGTTAATAAAAACAAGATAGAAAGTTTGAATTTAATGACTGAAGAATCAAGTAAGTAACTAAATAATCAATCAACCTTCCGTTACTTAACTAAAGAACGCACAAAGATAATTTCAAACTAAGTTAAATATGGAAGTGATAAGTCTTGCCAACTAGAATTAGCTAGGTACTGACAGTCCTCCACTAAAATATGTAATTTTATACCACTGTGGTTCTGCTCCGGAATCTCGTTTATAAAAATGGTGTGTACCAAGGAAGAGTAAGTTTGCTATTCAAGTAGATGCTTCAAGAGACTCATTTTACCCTTGCCATCCCTGTCTTTGTTTTATTGAAAAATAGTTGGCATTATGAACTATTAAATGTTCTGACTGCAAATTCTAAAAAGGTGCATATTTTAGAATTCACCGCGTTTTCTGTCACCCTTTTGAGTGCCGGATCTGCCATCTGGCGAATATCGACTTCATCTTCAATGTGCGTATATTCGATACAGTGTAGTCATTGATTTAGACGTCACTCATGTTTTTAACAGACACCTTCAGTCGCATGTCTGCTTCGGCTAATGTCATGCATTTAATTCAGAGGTAAGGCAGAAATCAGTGGCAGCTGGGAGCGAACAGTCATTACATAGACACAACAAATGACCCGTACAAAATTCTGAATGTCAAAGGGGAAACAGAAATTAACTCAAGAACGGATTTCCATGACTAGGGCAGCTCGGTCGATGAAGTGACTGACTATGGACTGGGTGATAGACGATTTGTTCGGCGAAGGAACACGACGTTCTCTTCATTCAATACCACGTCCAGATTGGTTTTCCGCAGGAGTAAAGCATTAGCTTCATGCTCGTGCATGCATACAGACTTCTGCGTATCTTATTTATACACATTCATGGGGTAGCTCTTGGGCATTTGGACCAATTTTCATTCATAGATACCCATGTTCTTTTTTTCAAATTGTACTAGTATAAATGTTTAGTGTTCTAGACACGCAGCTTGGTTGAAAGAAATATATGCTTACGGCTAGTGGAGAAACATCTTGTAAACAGAAGTATTGAAAGACGAAATTGCAGATTAATATTAAAATACATCTTATTACCGAGTACGTAACGTGACATCATGTCTGGTCACATGTTCCAACTCTTAAACCATTATACGGATTTCGATTAAATTTGGTGTTGGAGGGTCACACTACGTGTTGTCTATTGAATTCAGTTTTGGTGGATTTTAGTCAATTACAATCGTCACTCATCATGACACACAGACTGGGTGTTATAAAATAAATAGGGCCCTTTATATATATTACAGTGCCAAGAGACAAGAATGCAGTGCTAAATTAATAATAGACATTCCGCCCACTGCTGCTGATGGACTTCGTGTATTTAAGACTTCGCTGCTGATATTCCCACAATACTGTTCTCTTTCTGTAACACATTTTTAACACTGCTTAATCATAGAACAATGTAGTACTTGCGGTATTAGAATACATAATGGAGTGACTTTAATATTCCTAGTTCCTTTGTTTAAATGAACAATGTGCTTCGTGTACTTCACTTGGATAAGGCACAAATAACAGACAAATGTCGCTGAATGTATGTTGTTATAGGCCTACGCGTATGTTGGGCTTCCGCTGTTTCAGAGATATCGGACTCTTACAAGAATAGCTCTAAATCTACTTGCCGGAAGGTACTGAGAAAAGAAAAGAAAGGATTCGCTGCGGTTGGCTGGTCTTCCAGAAACAGAAAACAACGCACACAGCTTGACTAAATGACAGTTCGCTGCGGTGACAAATAATGGACTAAATATTTAGTACGGTGGCTGATAAAGGAAAATTTTTATCTCTGATGACTTTGCACCACTGTCATACTTTTTTATTCAACCAGCACGTATCTTCCATGACATCAGTAGTTTTTAACCTCAGTATTAATGACTCCGATCAATGTCATCAGAATGGAGAACACGAAACTTCGGTCACCTTTAAATAACGGCGTTTCGCCTTTCTTGAATCCCCATCGAAGATTCATCCCCACCTGTATACTCATTATAGCGGTTCTAAAAACATTTTTGTTTTCAGAGTTGAATGTCACTTTCGTTTTGGCTCGATTCGCGGCAGGACAGGACTCTTTCTCTTCGCCACAACGTCCAATCCGACTTCGGGGCAACCTTCTTATTCAGTTGGTACCGGGGTTCTTTCCACGGGGGGAAAAGCGGCCGGAGCGTTAAGCCAACGTCTTACCAAAACTTAATGTCGAAGTTAAGAATACGTGGAGCTATGCTTCCACACTCCTTTACGTCGGCACGACGCGGTGTTTAGTTAAGCACCAGGAGCGACTTTACCTTAACCGTTTTTGAACATATGAATTTACTTACAACTGACAACCCACAGTCCCTTCCTTTTAGCCGGGGACAGTGTTTTGTGGGTAGTATCTTCCTGTTGCAGAGGTCACGGCATAGATATTTGAAATTAATTATAAAAAAATGAACAGCTGTAATCATGCGATCGCCTTTAATTTTAACACATCAGTTTAGCAACATTCTCTATTAATTATATGGACATTCAAAACCGCTGTCAAGAACAGAAAATGTGCAGTGCTGAGTGCGAACTAAGACCCACTGCCTGGCGAGAAAGAAACCATGGTCGTGGATATTTCAAAGTATTGTTCAGGAGATTCGAACCCATTTATTCTATAGATTACTGTCTTCTGGGATATGGCGACGTGTAATCTGGTAGAAATTGACCGCAGCATCCCGGAAAACAGTTGTCTTTGTACTCGTCGCCGCGAAACCCTGAAATCTCACCAGGTTATTCCGGAATACACGGTAAGATTATTACCGTTGCTGGGTTGATCACTCACTGTTCGTGCGCCCTTATCCTTCTGTTAAAATGTTTACAGTGGACGCTTACAATCTGGCTGGAAATGGTGGCCTTGGCTGGAGAGGAACTTTTTCGTGTTTCACAATCATTTGTCAATTGGCTACGTAGTGACGGTGAGATCCAGGAGATTAATTAACCCTGACCTTTGCGTACCCGAGAGAATCTCGCTGCCTGAACAGATTCCTTCCTGCTTGCTGCCTCTTTGTGTGACTGAGGAAAATATTCTTCACGTCCCAATTAGTGTTAAGTAACTTCTTATTTTACCTACGGATATTGTTACAAGTCGGTGTCTTATATTTCTCGGTACTTCCTTGTCAGGATGAGCATTGCTGAATGCTTCACACAGAACAGCAAACGGATTCGATGCGAAGTAATGGCCGAGAATGAACACACGTTTTTCTCGGGGATGCACCATGTTCGCGCCTGCACAGATTTTGTGAAACTGGTGTAAGCAGCGGCCTAGCAACAAGGGTGACTTTACTCGAGTGTCCCGGGGGAGGAGGTTGGGAGAGTCTGTTAGACGGGCGTGGACCTACTTTTGATTTAATTTTTGCACCGTAGTACGTGATTGTTGTTGGGCTGCGTTTATAAGTGGGACGCACTGTATCATAGATAGCATCTGTAGAAACCTGTATAAAGACCTAAATCCACACAGCGCGCTTTCTGAGGTTTCTGTCGTGTGTGTCTGTCTAGTCCATTGTCTGGTGTTTTCAGTGACAATTTCGCAGCCGAACTATTGTCATGCTTCGAAGCAAGTAACCGTATCTCCTGCTGACAGTTGAGATTCTTTCACAGCCATGGAAGATATAATTTTAAGCGTCACAGTAAAGCAGTCGTTCCTGAGCAGAATATTTGAGCCTAACAGGATTAATAGGACTCTAGAGAAAATGCATAATGAGGAGCTTCGTCATTTGTACCCTTCGTCAAACGAAGAATGGACAGGACAGATGGAGAGATGATAAATGAGAATATTTTAGTCTGAAAATTAGAAGGAAAGTAATTTCATGTGAGACCCAGGCCTAAATGGGAAGATAATATTAAAGGTAGGATTGGAAGATGTGGACTGAACTCATCTTCCTCAGGTTAGGGTCTAGCGGTGGACGTTTGTGAACACGATACGTACATTCAGGTTTCATATAAGACAAAGGATTAAACAGCTGAGCGAATATTAGCTTATATAATAGAATTAATTCTATTTACGGAAGCTGGTATAGAAGTTCCATACTTGTATTCAGGATGTACCAGCTTCAAACATAAACCGGACTTCACGCTAACTAGGCAGAATTTTCGCCGTCTTTCTCAGGCTCTTCAGACGAATGCTGGAATGATACTTTAGAATTTTTAAATCTTCCTTCTTCCACATCTGTTCACTCGCCATTCTTACTAATCTTTTCCACTCATTCGTGTTGTAAGATTTCTTAAAATGAAGCAATAGTCAAATAATATATGAATTATCACAAGTTAATTCTTTCTTAGATAAAACTTCATCGTCGTAAAACACAAAGATTCGTCGCCTTTATTAGTCGAATTTTGAATGGGTTTTGAAAATCCAAACATTCCTTAAATGCATTTTGTAACGCAATCAGATTATTTTTAAAAAGCAGTGCAATTCTGTAAACTCGAGATACGAGAATTCCGCCATTGGGTCTTATTTTGACCAACTTGAAGCCGATCCACACATTAATTCACTAAGATTTATTTTAATTTATTCTCCCATCCACGTCTTTGCCTCACAAATGTTGTTTGCACTAGTCTTTCCAGAACAAAAGTATGTTTTTCTTATATCCCCATATCCAGCACATCATATCATCCTTATTTCACTCTTTATGTAATTTTCTCCAGTTGTTTCATGTCCTTTTAATCTTGAGCCATTTAAGGACAAAGAAATACGATCCGTATAATTTACGAATTTTCGCTCTTGTCGCTTCCCCATTGCGCCTGCTTTCCTTCAAGTAACTTAAACTAATCAGCAGAAGTCCTACTGTCCTACATACCTTGATAGTCGCCGATGCCAACTGAGTAGAGTTAACTTGCTCTGACCGTCTGATCTCGCACACAACCTCACACCAACTGACTGACTTCTCTCGTCACCAACCATACTGCCGTCCAGTGCGGGGCGGAGGAGGGAACCACTACGTCACAATTATTGTTGACGGCTTCAGTAGGATCAGACGTGAAACAATTGATGCGTTGGAAACAGGTTTGTCTCAAATTTGGATGAATTTTGAAAAAAATAAAATATTCCCGACTGTGTGAGTAAAATGTCTTCAAGTTGGTGTTTTCAAAAACGTGACAGTTTTTGGTTTGAGTCATTGATAGGTTCTGTGGTTGTTTGACGACGTTTGTCAGCTTTTTGGTATATATCGTCGGATGGAAGGACGCGCGTGTATTATGAGCTGAATATGATGTGTAAGGAAGCGTTCGTGTTCTGCTCAAGGGTAGATCTCTCATGTGATCTCCTTTCATGAGAATTTCCGACCGAAATTTACTTCACGTATGTCACATGTTACAACCATTATGTAATAATTCCATAAACTAATAGGTAATGTAAAGTAAAGTAAAAAAACTTTCCCGCTATACTCCATTGAGGCGGTTAGGGGGAGAGAAGGTATAGATCCGGTCATTCTTGACCTCGCGCACTAGATGGGGTGAGCGGCCTCGGCCGCGCTTTTTCCCCGGGGAAAGGACCCCCGTTACCCATTGGATAGGAGGTTGGGTGGGCCCCAGAGCCAGTCTGGACACTGAGGCTAGAAGAAAAATGCTTTGCCACTGTCGGGGATTGCTCTCCAGACGTCCTCTCTGCAGCCACACGCTACACTGACCGAGCTTCCTCGGCTCATTAAAACAGGAGACGAAGAGTGAGAATTCTAAAGCTTCGAGTTATGTGATTTTCAATTCTCGGCTAATCTGAACAATTTCTCAGTTTTTATCAGTCTCTCTAACAAATTGTTGGACATTCAGATGATTCAAAACCTCAAATCCTGCTGTTGGGCATTAAGCCTACGGTACTTTGAGATAAACTGTAATCACTTCCTTTCATTCATCATTCACAATCAATCGAAAAGGTGTGGCTATCCTCATCGTGATCTGTGCTATGCCTGGCGCGTTCTTGCTCGTGAAAACTTAGCTTCTTCTCTGGAAGCCGAGGAATGTGTACAGGGGTTAGACCCCCGCTGAATGATGATTATCGTGCAGCTCTGCAGGTAGGGTCTCGGCTCATTGGTTTTTATATCGCGTCTCCAAACCAAGACCCGGCCCTTGGAAACCAACTGCGTTCTTTCTTCTGGATCCAGAACAAAAGCACAAGATAAAAAACAGAAAGTTAAAAATATATTCTTCCGTCACAGCGGGTTTCATGATTATTCCTGAAGGAAAAGATCGCTTCTTTACAGAATCTGCCCTTTTTTGGCATGAAAAATTTGATCCGTATATTAAATGCTAGTTCCCCTTGGTTGTTGGACTTAAATTTCGGATATAAACGATGTGGGAGGTTGAGAATGTATTAAAAATCCATCATTAACTAGAGATGATTGATGAAGGACGAAATATCTTTCATAAGTAGATAAAGGTTGACGCAGATGTACCAGAACATTTGGAGATGCAAGTGGTATGACTTTTATAGAACCTTCTGGGTACAAAACCTAACCGGCTTGTTGTAGAAATGTTCTTCAAAACATCGAAAATGTTTACCATTTCGAAATTGTACTGTATCCAGAAGACTGCAAGAAACAACACAAAGAATCAATTCACGTGCTTGATAATCTTAGAAAAGAACTGGAGGATGATCAAGATACCTGGCTTTGGTATTAACAGTGTTGAACTTTCATGTTGTACTGTTGAGAGAGTTTGTTAACATCACTGTTTCAGCTGTAGGACTTACATATGACGTGTAAAACTAATAAGTGCTAAGTAAAAAAGGACTCTTGAATTGAGCTGTCTTGTTCGTGTCATAACATTTACCTGATCAAAACCATGAAGATACTTATAGAAGTAGCCAACCATCTGTTCGGCATTTTAACCGGCTACTTCTTGAATACAAGGGCTTGAAATTCCATTTGAGCAATTATGAGAGTACGTATTAATGACACTTTGTTATTCTAATGTGTCATTCAGTTCTACATAACGTCTGAAATTGATACATCGTCATTCAGAAGAACGAAAGGCAGATATCCAGAAGGATCTAAGAGCACACGGAGATACTTTGCAGTGAATCTCGCTCACATTGTACAGAGTCTAGATCAATGAAAAGTAGTTTACAACACGTTCTAATGATGATTTTACAAACAACAATGGTATTATTACTTCTTTTTGTCTAATAATAAAACCATCATAATCATTTCAAAATACCGTCATTGTTTACAGATGAAAATATACATTACAGACCTAATCGACAATCTAAGGTAAATGGAAAACTACTCCATTCAGAACAATATGTGTGTAATATTTTGCAGTCTTTCTAACTTCGGTGCTGCTTACTATACGCGAGAAGATATGCTTTGCTTGATATCTCCTATAGAATTGGATTGTCGTTCAAACTTTCGTGTACGGTCTTGCTGACTGGGTAAGCGGTTGATCCTTTCCGCTTGCAGCTAGCTTAACAGATAATAGTCATTGAAGTGCAAGGCCCAGAAATCGTCTCACATTGTCCCTGCTGTTCTACCACCAGAAATTTGTCAGATAACATGTTATAAATAAGCGCTAATGACAAATGTCTGAAGCCGCAGTCTGTATTTAATTTTAATTCAACTGCCTATATTTCAGCTCCTTCTGTAGTAATGGTGACTGGTTAGATAAATTAAAGATGGAAGCCGCTTCCCACTGTGGTAACCGAGCTGATTTAGATTAAGCACGTTGCCTGGGTAGTTTGTTAAGCTGAATCAGTTGCTGATTTTTTATATTGCCAAATGTTCTCTGGGCGATATTCCAACAAGACACCGCGCTTTTCTGCCTCCCCTTATTTCTTTGTCATGAGTGTAGAGTCATCGTACCGGTAGAGACCACTTCAGCGACATTTCTTTATAGATTTTTACCTTTGGCAATTTAAAAACAGTAACCGTTAAAATATTTGATAATAACACTAGCCACGGTGGTCTAGCGGTTAGAACGCTGGCCTTGTAATCCTGGGGTCTCGGGTTCGATTCCCGGCGGTGCCCGAATTTATAACTTGTGTTGGGCAAGGCCGTGGTCTAGGCAACACGGAGTTTTCCTCAGGGGGCTTCCCCGGTTTCTCCGTGGCATCCCAACAATTACTCCATTCACACACAGAAGAAGGCAATGGCAAACCACTTCTGGATCATCTGCCAAGAACGTATATGAACAGGTCCTAGTCCGAGAAAAGGATGGAAGGATCCTGTTCATATGGACCTGTCCTCAGACAGAACAATAAATAAATAAATAACACTAGGGACACTGAATGTGAGATTTTAAGGTGTATATCAAAATATAGCTCTAAAACATATACTAAATTTGTGGGATTTTATTTCTCACTGCGGGGAGTCCGGTAGAATTTTACCAACGTTTCAGAGGACCTTGCTGCCTCCATCATCAGGGAGATCACTTTGATGATGGGATGCAACACCGCAGAAAACAGCCATCTTTATATGATAATTCTGTGAGCATAAATATCCTGTGGGACATTAAATAGTATTGCGACCGTGCAAAATGTTTGCTATTTTATTTTGGGTTGTTAATTGGTTAAATACTGCGTCTAGACACGGGAATTGTAAACATCTAGGTAGGAAGTGTCCAATTCTGTACCATTTCCTTCTTTATGTTATGTGAACACAACCTAGTGTTGTCAAGGTAATTCTATCTTGAGACACGTCCTTCTACTGTTGTAGCGAACGTGCCATTTGTCTGTGACACGCTTCGTCAGCATTCTTACCTTAAGCTGAGCAAGTAGATCATGAGCACTTGGCCCAGTAAAGGCTGGTTTCCATTTCTGTGCAAACAGAACATCTTACGTCTGCCTTGTCACTATTTAACACAAATAAATGTGTTTTTACAAAATCTGTAAATGATTTTATGGTACAGATTTTTCAATGAAAGTTAAAACGTATCTAGCTTTCCAAGAAATCACTTGCTTTTAAGGAAAACGTATGAAGCTTTTGAAGAAGTCGTATGCTTTTAGAAAAGCCTGTCATTTGATCCAGACTTGAGCTATTTCAAATAAGTTCACATTTTCATACCTTGTTCCTCTAATATTTTTAATATTATTATCCAGTCTAATGCTACGTCATTCACACAATCTCCTCGTCTTAGCCAATCGAAATTCTGCACGAATTTCTTATTTCAAATTATGCGCTGCGTGTTGCGTCCTTTGTATTCTTCTTGATTCAATCACCTAACAATATTGGGCGATGAGTATAAACGTTGAAGCTGCCATGGACAGATTCCCACATTTTGCAAGATGTAGTGTTGTCTTGTGTAGAAAGGGGCCTTGGTATAAATCGATTCCCCGTTGATATATGCAAAGGATTAAGAGTTCCAGAATTTTAAATCGTATCCGTGATGGCTGAAGAAGAATAATTAATTCTGTTATGATATCGTAAACTCCGATTGGTGTCCTTAGGTTGTTAAGACTGGAACCGCTGAACTTCCTTATTGTACGCGTGCACTGGGGAATCTATTTTATTATTTTAGTCAAAACGTGGATCTTATTTAATCTATTTGTTTGATTATTTATTTATTTCGATTCTGTTACCTTCTCAAAATGTTCTGTAAAAAGTAAGCATTGCTACTGTGCCATTTTATAAATATCTGAATATTACCGGTTCAGTTTTCTGCCCACCCCTGTTTTGCAGTCAAGATACAGCTTTAGTCTTTCTGGGGCGATTAATAATTTGATGATGTAGCTTCCAGGTGCAGTTCTCGCCAACGGCAGACAGGAGTCTTGAGATCTTTGAAACAAGAAACAACTCCCGCTTATAGGTTTTACTGAAATTATGTTGCAGCAAGTTTGTCTTCAAACTCTATTCACGCAGACTTCTCATTTGACTGATGTGGTCTTCATTCATAATTCACAGAAATGTAACCGATGGCGATGCCGTGATAGGGCTCAAGATGGAAGAAGAAAAATTGTTCTGGAGGCTTGCGAAGTCTTCTGACGGCGTTCTTTTAGAACAGCTGTTTTGAACCCCGCATATAAGTACCCCCAGGGATACTTGGGTCATAACAGAGGGTACGTGATTTGTATTCAGTATATTTTTTAACACGGAACAAAAAGACTAGAAAACCGTGACAATTTGAAAGTCGAATATGAAAGAACCACTTTTTGAAGTGAAGAAGCCCACTTGTAATGCACGACTACATGCAGTTTGAATGAAAACTAAATCCCTATTTAAAGGGAGTCCATGAAATCCGTCTGCGACAAAGGTTTCGTTGACTTAAGAGGGTGCTTTAGAAGTTTTCTGTATGGGAGAATTGGGTGGGCCCCAGATCCGGCCCAGTGTTTCCCGAAAATGAAATTTCGTTCGTTCAGGCCAATCCAAGTCGCGTCATTTCCACTTTCCTAACTGCGCTATTTTTTGTATTATAGAGCTTGGTAGATTATTTCTGTAACATTTTCTATTGACGGTGCTGATTGATGAAGTACCTATGTCCTGAACTGGCATGTTTGGTAGAAGTACAGTGAACCGTGTATGTACGATGTGGCGTTCTCATTAGTACAGAAACTAGGAACAGTAAAGCGTTAAGAAGAGAAACATGGAATACGTCTTTTGTTTACAGAAATCGTTTCAGCTTCATGTTCGGAAGAAGTTCTGTTATCCATTAAAATTCTTGCAGGACTAGTTTTGACGGGTTGAATTGTTTGTAAAAAAAATTTTGTGCAAAATATAGTAAAATTCAGCTAACTGATAGAAGGACCTAAAGTTTCAGCAAGGCTGATATCAGATTCTGCCATTGTACGAGACCGTGAACCAATCCATCAACCTTCTATCCTATAAAATTTGCACGATATGTATTTTTTTTTTTTTTTTTACATAACTGAAGACATTTTCAGTTTTAAACTGATAACATTTCTTGATGATCTTACGTACAACATGTTTGTGTCGCTTTCCTCAGAAATCGCCATGCTGTTGTTACTGATTTTAGAAAACTAAGTAGCATGAATGTGGTGTGTCCTCTTGTTTTATGAACAACTGTCGCCTGTCATTTCGTTAAATTATAAAGGCGAGCAGTTAGATGGACACACGCGCATAATACCACATGCCTAATAGGTTTTGCTTGAAACGTTTGGAACTGCGAAGTGACTTGGGCAGCTAGTGAACTCCTGCGTTAGAACCACATCACGCACCGAATGAATACGTAACGGTAAACGCGACTGCCTTACTGGGCGTTCTTCAGGACATCACCTGCCCCCCCCCCCCCCTTGCACCGGTTCGGAACAGCCCAGGCAAGACCTTGACCTCTAACGGCCTCTCTCGGAAATTATAGGTGTGTCGAACTGATGTCGAGATTTCTGCTGTAGCATTGCCTTGACCTCATTCTCTTGTTCTCAACATTGTACGGACAGAAACATCATTGCGTTAACGAAACCGTATTAAGAACATTGACTGAGGACCCTGAAGAGAAGAATATTTGGATCTGCGAAAGAGGATGTAATAAGATGAATGAGACAATTAAATAATATGCAATATTTTGGTCCGAAAATCTCAACAGAAGAGAGAATTCGGAAGACTGATACAGAGGAAGGATAATTGTAACAAGGCCTTTGCGGAAACAAGGTACGAAGTACATGAACTGAATTCAACTGCCTTAAGATAATGTCTAGTTGTGGGCTATTGCGTACACAACAATGAACCTTGGGTTTTCATAAAAACCAAAGAATTTCTTGGTCAATTTTTGTGGAAGACTATCGTGGAATTAGTTAGTATCAACTACACAGTAGATTAATTTATTAATTAAGTACTATTTCATGAAGTTTGTGCTTAATTTATTGATGTCAGAACTTCATCAAATAGTTTAAATTCCCATAAAGTGTTTCTCGTCCTCGCGACAAAACATGACAACAATCCTAGTTTCCGATATCGTGTGTTAGGCTAATACTGTTGTGTGTTCACTCGATTGTAATTTTGGAATGCAACCGGCTTCTCAACCTCCCTACTTCCAACATCGACATTCAGTGTTCCATCGACGAAACTGGAATCCTACTCTAACACAAAAGAAATGTTAACTGAAATATTAACGCGTTTCCCTCAGGAAGCTGCCACGTTATTTTTCGTTTTATTTTAGCTTAGTCTGGTCGATGTCAGATTAATGTCAGAGGATTTTTTTGTGGCAGGTTGCTGCTCCAGAACTAGCATTTTCAATTTAAAACTGTACCACAGAGAATGTGAACCCATGACCTTTTCACATTTCTGCTCAAGATCGATGAATTAACTAACTAATTCTGTGATACAGGACCTTCATTCAGCAGCTGGCATTCAACTGTTGTGGAAGTTGAAGATGCATAATCGCCGCCAGAATATCCATTGAAATTCGTGTTCAGTTTAATTATATACAAATCTATATATAAGAATTTCTGAAAGAAACTCTTATCTCACATTCTTGTTTAATACGTAATGTGGAGCATTTTTTTTAAAAAAAATCCTGGTATGTCTACTGCTCAGCTTGTCAAAAGATTCCCTGCTTTAGTGGAAGTCAAAGGTTTATAGCCATGTTCACAAGAACACGCCAGTTTAATCCAGTTCACACCATTACGCCATATGAAGATGAAATCTCACATTTGACCATAGTTTTCTGATGCCCATTTTAATATTATCCTCTCATTTACACTCAAATATCCGAATGGTAACTCCCATTGAGGTGTTCCGATTTCAGCCAATGCATTTTTGTATCTCAATGCGTGTCACAGACGGCACCCCCTCCGTTTGAATTCAGAAATGCGTAGAGTTCCCTATTACTTAGTTTTTAAGTCCTCTGTACAGAAATGCTACCAGGAACTACTACGTTCATGTGCTAAGTAGAATTCAAACCGCGACACCTATGGTGTGATAGTAGAATAATGAAAACGCTGCATCCTCGCTTTTTGCTTGTGATTTAAGAAAGATTAGAGCCACTGGGTAACACAGTTATCGGTCTGTTTGTAGAAATTGTCCTGATTCCGTTTCACACTTGTTCAGTAACAGACATGGTCCAGCATAACGGCATCAAAGTCGACACTGTTCAAGTGAAAATATCGCGAATTCTTAAATAAATGGGAATTGTGAAGATGAATATAGTTTAATAATATAAAAATAAATGCATGGTTAGGTGGCAGGAAGACGGATACGGAGGAAGGAGGTTTGTAGGTAGACAGACGCATGTGGGTGGACAAACGGATGGAATAGCACACGCACAGGCACATGGATTGTTGGACGGAAGGCTGAATAGTTAAATGGATGGATAGCTAGTACGGTAGGGATGTAAGTGTGCAAGATAGGTAGGCGGTTGGGCATTGACAGGGACATGGATTCCTCCTTTTGCATTGTTAATCCAGAATGTGTAACGGGCTGAGTGCACTGTCAGGCTAGTCCTCACACCCATTTGCGATGAGCTGCCTCGCTTTACGGCGCATAGCTGTAGATGTAACGGCTTTATCTTCGCTATGTGCAGCGTAGGACAACGACAGACAACCGGGGGCGGGCACAAATGACGCTCGTAGACGTGCGCTGTTCTCACTCCCCTTTTTGAAAATTTAAGACATGTGAGACGCGGTTTGACTCAGTACTGGAGACATCTATTTATTTCAGGTTATCACGGCGAAAAGTAGGAAGATGAATTGTCTTAGGGAATGTTGCGCCGAAAATTCTGGTAGAATTTGTTGGACGTTTCAGAGGTGCTAACTGCCTTTATCGTCAGTGTGATGATCAACTCAGATGACAGCCGCCTTGTGTTGTTGTTATTGTTTAAACTGGAGAATGTCATTACACAATAGTTTTCAGATATTCTTATTCTCACTATCAGCTGTCTGCGTTGTAATGCCGGGTGAACTTATAGGTTGATACCAAAGTTTGTGAGGAATATACATCGTCCACCTTCAGGACTGAATCATAAAACCAACATCGACATCTTTACTGCCGTGAGGACCTCAAATGTTAGATATTTTTACTGATTAACATGCAAGCCTGACGCACGTGTTACAGACGTTAAGTTTCAATAAATGACCTGCATGTCCAGCCATTAATCTTGTGATCCAGTCACAAATTGCAAAGTAGTGCATCGATGCATACACTGTTAGAACTGCACTCTATAGGACGGGTCAATAATCCAATACATCATCCCTCTCACCCCTTCTTTCGTACTCGAACCTGTACAGAATGACGATTAGACTTCGCTGAAAACCCACACAAAGAATCAGCTCCACTATTTTCAAGTAGGTTACCTCCGCTTTCTCATCTGACTGTTTCAAAGAATGGAAAAGAGCTTTTTATTATTCAACTTTTCCGGGTTCTTACCCTGGCTCAAAAATTTCGTAACCGGGAGAATAACACATCACTACCGGATTCTTGATCATAGGTCGGGAACCATCCAAATGGGTTTGTGGAAATATGATGATCGAGGCAGCTCTGAAACGTCGGTAATCGTCTACCAGATTACACGGCGCAAAAACGCTAAAGACAGCCGTGTCCGCACTCACCGCCTTGAGAGCCTTGCATCTCCTATACTATATGTACTTCCCGACTTCGTAACTACAAGAACTTTCTTGATTACCTTCAAGATAGTTTGGGGAAAACCACCGTCATTAAGATACATAGGGACTGAACAGGTAGCAGTAAACTGCTGAGCTCTTATTGGCCACCAGCCGGAGAAATTTATGAGAGCATAATTAATTCAGGGTTTCTGTTACAGCAGAACAGACAGTTGGAAAATAGGTAACGCAATGAATTGCAAAGCAATATATAGGGATCTGTTGCCATTAAGACAGTGATTGCCGGTTGGTTGCTTTTGGAAAGTGGCGATCAAGATTTCATAACTCATTTACGACATAATAATTTCTACCCTACACCTAACATTGTAATGGTGATTAAAGTATGAAGGTTTAGGAAGGTGGGTTATGTAAGAAGCATAGGGGAAAACAGAAATGTATAAACAGCTTGGTCGGAAGATCCGAATTGAATAAACTACTTGAGAAACAGAAATGTAGATTAGGTGTGACAATATTAAAGCAGATCTTGCAGAAATAGAATGTGAAAACTTGTAATGGATTGAAAAGGCTTTGAATGCAACCCGGCAGCGGAATTTCTTGAACTCAAGAATTCCGTTTTCATAAAAGCAGGCATATTTTCACCAGCTGAATAACTACAGACTTTTTACGTAAGTCAGGATCTTCGTTTGCTGTTTGTCGCATCCAGTGCATTTTCAGGATTTGTATCCATCGTGTAACTTGACTTGGTCTTGGTAGCGTTCCGTTGGTATAAAAAAAAACTTAGAAGGCAGAGAGAAACAGAAACTTTACGGTTTTGCTAATAAAACTGTTGTGTCCAGTGCTAGTCACAGACCTGGCGCCATTATACTCTATTCCCAGATGGCGAGGGCCTCGTCTTGGATGGGAGGATTCAAGGAGATTTATTTGACTGTGGTCCACGAAGAAAAGCTCCGGCGAGAGATACCAGCGTGGGACAGAGAGGCGCCCGGTTACATCAAAGCGCAGACGACGAACGAAAGCAAACGGTTGTTCAAAAATACAAATACGCCTTCTGCTTACTCGTATTAGGTGTGCATTTGGACGCAGACTGAATGGCCGGAAAACTCAGTATACGTATAACTGGCATGGCTCTTGCTATGTTTTCGGAAATCTCTGTCCGGGGACCGGGGTTCTCCGTTATCCTCAGTTACTACAAACAAACGCTAGTACCTTGAAACAGGACACAGTTAGTCCGTTCCATATGATTTAAAATTGATCATTTGTAGTCATTCTACCAATCGAAACTTCGTGGTTTATGCAATTGAAAAGACGTCGTTCAGTAATCCAAGATACAACTCAGTGGAACTAAGTCACTAGCTAATTATTTAAGTTAATTTGTTCTCTGGCAAAAGAACCGAAGGGTCAATATTTTTGCCACCAAATCGAGTCATTGCGCATAATTCTGGAGCATTCTGTACAGTCCTTTAACTTCATCACAGTTTATGTTTGCACCTTACCTGATATCAATTTTAGTTTCATCCTCAAATATTTGGCTTCGTTCTAAGAGGTTGCCCACGAATGTCCTGGTTGCGAGTCATATTTGATCTGCTGACAACAGACTCAAATGTAGTAAGGGATTACTCAGCCCCGTGCAGAGTATCTGACCAAAATGATGGCTGCTGCTTTAACTTACGCTTTTTAAAGACAGGTAAGATAAGGTTACCAGCATGTCCATGTGCCTGTGTCTCCTCCTCAGCAATCTGACACATTTTCAAGAACAAAATGCCGCAACAGGCATTTTCATACAATCAATAATACCAACATAGCGGTCGTGATATGGGAGCGACAGTAGCGCCGCTTAATCTATAGTTCTGAAATGTTGCTTGGTACTACAGCCTTTTCTTAAAACATATTATTTCTTGTTGCGGTCATATTTTTCAGAATGTAAAATGACGTTTGCGCAAATACTATATTTGGCTTTGGGTATGATGGTCATAAATAACTGGTTGTAGTAACTAGGTATAAAAGAATTTATGCTGTTGTAGTTCATAAACATAAACACAATTAAAAATTCTGTATGAAATTCTCTTATATGCCAATAATTTTAAACACGGGGGCTGTACAAAACTTTGACGTTAAATCTGACCACTATTGACGTTTTCAAATTCTTTACTTACCTTCGTGTACCTTGTAGTTCTATGTACGTAATTGTTGAAAATCACATGGAGAGCTTAAGGTGTTAACAGAGTGGGTGAACAATTTTCATGGATATTGTAAAGCACTAAAGCGTAATGACCAGGACGCGCAGGACGGAAATGTCATTAAAGTTAATCATCACCACGACTGCTGTTAATAACGGGCCACCATCTTCTTGAAGAATTTACCACATCGACATTTTTTGCACAGTAGTCAGCAGTAGAGCTTCAGACGAGGAAAATTATACTGGTCGGAAGTCAAAATCGAGAGACTGCAGGCTACAGAGCCTCCATCTTTAAATTTTTTGTACTTAAAAATGTTCAGGTACAATGTTCACACTGACTGGACTTTCTCAAGACGTGCATCAAAAGATATAATTATAGCATTATTATGTGTTCTTCCCATGTCTGTCGCGTCATTAAGTACATTTTTACAATGACCTTGGATATAATTGTTCCTTATGCCACAGTTGCGTTTGTTATTACTTCGGTTGCTCTGTTGACATTACCACTCGTGATGTGGCGTTTAGAGCGTCTTTGGTATTTTATTGTACTCCTAAGAATTCACCTTTCTAATCTTGTCTGTAATTAACTCTGATACGATAACCTGTGCTTTTGTATTGCTATAACCGTTGCCTCAGTATGGTTATCATTTGGTATTAATGGATTTTGGGCTTTATGGCGTAAAATTATATCTGTTGCCATGGTAATACTGTTAAGGAAGTCCTGCTGTGTACAGGGACTACAGTGCAGCACAGGTATTATAACTTCGACACAAGATCATATTTGAGATTACAGTGCATGAAATCGTATTTCATTCTTTAATTAAGCAAGGATATGCAATGATATTATTTTTTGTTACACAATATTACTTAATTTTTACTTTTATATGCCGCTTTGTAGAAAAAATGTTCTGAAACAAAAGACTATTTATTTATCCATGGCCTGCTGTGTGTATATACTTCTGTACAACGCAGCAAAACAGATATTTACTTGTTAATGCTTCGCATGTTTCGTAATTAAGCAAATATAAGAACTTATTTAAATCTTTATATGTTGCGTTGTTCGACTATTCAATAAAAATGTGTTTTTTACTACTTTAGATTTCCTTGCCATTCTTGACAGGCAATTTTCTAATGTAATTATTAATGTCTGAAAAATTTGCAGGCCGGATTGTAGTTTCCACCAACTGATATAGGCCGTCGGGATATATTTTGCATACCCCCGCTCGAGAATTAGGGTCAGTTCCAAAAACGCATAGTGTCTTAAAGAATACCCCAAATCGATTTAGTTATGGTGGACAGGAGAAAATTCCTTCTTATTCTGGGCTTTGAACTCTTGTAGTCCAGTCTTATGCCAGTCACTTATTGGCTGGTCTGTTTCGACTCAGAAGCATTTACTAGTTAAAAAATAAATTTGGAACTTTCGTGATCCACGTACAAAATGCGATGCCGAATTTGCACATTCCTAAATTACAGGCTTATAGTCTGATCTTCCTAATATTAATTATAACATTTACTTATATTATCTGTAAAGTGTACATCTCCGTGCCTTAATGATGTAACTCTGTGAAACAGAGTACACAAACTTCTATCAATTAATTGGGTCTATATAGGAGTCGATAGTGGACGGCAAAGATGTAATTTTAATGAGAACTAGTTTTGGGAAAGATTATGGTATCTATTTACTTGTTTTTAATGACTGTTGAGTATTCTTTGTTAATATAATGATCAAGCTTAAAAGCTCAAAAGCATCTGCACGGAACGGAAACGCCATATTTTTATAAAATTGTGGTATTATTTTCATGGGAAAAATATCCGTTACTCTTTCGTTCTAATTGTATTTTGATTTAACAGGGAATACGTTGGTTCCTAATGAGGTTATGCAAGAAAATATACCTTCCATATTAAGAAAATAAGTACCATTCATTCTCATTTATAGTGGTGCCTATAAATCTGGGCTGTCACAGAGGAACACATTTATTTGACACCGGAAGTAAATTATAAAGTATACCAATTAAGAAACAAATAGTTTTCAGTTTCAGTTAAAAGATGTATAAATTTATGTTTGCAGACAATACATAAAGCGAATTTAAAAATAAAGTTAATTTTGTAAATTATCAGCAACAACATTTTTGTACAACGTTGTGGAAGGAACTGGAAAGAAGACATTTAAAAATGAATACGATCCCAGAAATAAAATATTCACGCAGTTAACGATTAGAAATACACGTGGAAAAAGTTAAATTCGTATTTTGTAAGGCTTATGATGGTCATAGTGCTGTGAAATGAAATGATGACGAGAATACAATAACAACTTACAATTAATTTCAAAATCAAACCGTTAAGTTTCTTATATAATCGCTGGTTTCTAAACACGAGCAAGTTACCACTTTCAATGAAACCTTATTGTCATAATCTAAACTAATGGAGAAACAATTTCATTTAATGAAGGAATTATGGAAAATGTATTACACATTGAAACCAAAATATCGTTCTATACTCGTATGTCTGGCACCAAACTCTAATGAAAAATACATATATTTAAATTAGAATTAATGAAGAATATGATGCGTTGATGTTTGTGTATAAAAATATAGGTCAGTGAGAGAGAAAAATATTTGTTACCTCATGGTAGATTCCTTTGTCGTTTGTCACACACAACTGAACAGCATTTGTTGTTAGGTATCGACGTGTGGCACAGTCAGCGTCAGGTTGTACACCCCTTCTCAGGACGTACTACGACGAAACTGTTCTCTTGGTATAAGCTAATAGGAGCCTTTGTGTCCGATTCAGACTTTCAACAACGTATAGATGTGTACACAGCACATAGCCATGCTTCTGCACCGCTCCTTGGCGGTATGAACAGATACTAAGCTTGCAGATTCGCGAGAGGAACCTGCAACACCAGCTGTTTTGTGCCCGGCACGCATGCGCACACACTGACCGCGCTCTAACCTTCAATAATATTAAAAAGTGAATATTTCGGCTTCGATGTTAACTAAAAAAACGGTTGCAGTAAACGACCCCTTGGGTTTTGTAACTGTCATCACTAACACGTGTTTTGTCAAACATTTGTACTCATAAAATGAAATGGTGTGCTGTATTGAAGTGACCGATTTCCCAGTGTTTTGGTCACTCGCCTCAGGGACCCCACAGCAAAATTCATCTAACGCTTCTCCTGTTCTTCATCCTATCATCTGATAATTGGATCAACACTTTATTCGTACCCGTCTTTCTCCGACGTTGTATTACGTGAAAGAAATCGCAGTTCTGTGACTGTGTTCTGAACAGCTGCTGCTCACAGCAATCTTAACGTACAGCTAAGTTGTATCAGTTAACAAGAATTGTTGTGTCCTGAGTATGTGTTACAGTATAATAATCACAGACCTCAAGGATAGTCAAAGGCGAGTGAGTGATGAGCTTCACCCCCCCCCCCCCTATCCCCATGATCTATTTAATATTATCATCTTAGTTACAACTGTGTCCCAAATGTTTTCTTTCCTTCAGTGGATTGAGTTCAGTAATATTTCTCAATTCTTTTATGCATGCTACATGTCACGTGTATCTTATAATTCTTAAATTTCCTGATTAGATACGGTTAGGAATAAAAGTCATTAAATGAGCGTATTGTTGACTGCCAATTCAAACGACCATCTTAATCATTACCGCTATCTTTATCACGATTATTTATGTGTGTCGCTTTAGTTCGACCACCCAGTCTTTCTTTTTAAGGTCAAGGACAGAGAACACGTTTAGCGGAACGATAACGCGTGTGTATAGTGTCAGGGAAGTACTTGGTTCGAATTGCTGAGTTTTGTTCACTTCACCGAGAACTGTTCAAGTGCACTTATTCAAACAGGCCACAACCGCTTCTTTAAAATTCATTGCTATTCTCGGTTCTTAATGGCGCTAAATAACTGAAGAAATCGCTAATTTATAAATAACCTGTCAGTCATTAACAAATATGATAAACGTTTTGAGAATCCTAGAGAAAATATGAAAACTCGCTGTATTCGTCTACCTATTTTCCTTATTAAACGCCTTTGATAGCGGCAACTTCTCCGACACCTCAGCAACGCGTGTAGTGTAAACAAATTTCTGCAGGGGTTCATATTAGTTTTATTCACCCGTAATACAGAGTGCTGGTTACAATAAAGTATAAAGGCTGTCTGACCCATTTTCATTCTTTTCAATGGAGTTTTTTTAAATAAAAACTCAAGGTGACCTGTATAAATTTCCATGGTTTTCGTTTCCTGTGTGTATATGCAAACTATTTTCTTCGAAAAATGATTCATCACAGATTGGAAGGACTGATTGCAGTTTTCATAAAGTCTAAAACATGGGTCTGGAAATATTTCGCCACTATCTTCCTAGATCCTTCTTCATGCCAGTAAGTGGACCAGAGTGTGCGCAGCTCACCAGACGTTCTGACAGTAGTTTTAGCTACTAAATTCCAGATCCTGAACCAAGTTTTTGTGATTATATGGTGATTCTATGTACAAACTCCTGAGATAAAATGTTGTTTGAACATTCCGGGTGAAATTGCTTTTAGATTATCGACTCACACGCTAGAGCTACTGGATTAATTTGGTGTTATGAGCAAGTTCCACGTTTTAGTATCACAGAGTTTACCTTTGACCTACTTTCTTATCAAACGAAAGCAGGCTCGTGATTTTACGGTTGCATAGGTTAGACTTGCGAAGATCACGAAAAATAAGTCAGGGCCGGCGATCTTCGTATCAAGATTCGAAAACGAAACCACTCGAACTCCCAAATCTCGACACGCTTTAATTGTTCTGTCGTCAGTAACACTAACACGGTGGCAATGGGAATTTATCGAGTGAGAGCCATTCTATATTAATCCGATATAGGTACTGACATTTTGTTTTATTACTTTTAAGCCTATTTACGTTTTATTTAATGATGATATAGTAGCTGAGACTATAGGCCTATAGGCCCAAATAATGAATTTGAATTGACGGGGACTTAAGCGTCGTGTAATTTGAGGTACTACATAGGAATTTGCCTGGAGAGGCTGAAAAATGAGAATTTTTAAACACAAAAAGTCAATTATTCTTATTTTATTTAATTTATAGATTACCAAAATACATAAAATTGCGCAATTAACTATTAATTCGTACACGGTAAGCCTATCGTAAACTTTGATTTGTATTCCCAATATGTTGGAACAAATTTACCAAAGATAAATACGTGTGCTACGGACTGCAGAACTTGGATGATGGTATAACTTATTTATTACGTATTTTTGCTGTAATATGTACGAGAAAGCAAATAATTTACAAAGACCTTTCGTTTTATTAATATTTTCTGAACGTCCCAGCAAGCCTCATAAAACATTTTCGGGGGGGGGGGGGGCATACTTGGCCCGCCCACCTGCGCTACACAGACCCTCAACCGCTATTCGTTCTACTTGCGGAAATGCCATCTTTTGGCAGGCATATTAGAAAGACTTAAAATGAGATGGATACTCTTGCATTATTACTTGGTACTTTGGCCCAGTTCCAATATAATTTCACCTCACACAGCCATTGGTACAAAAATAATCTTAATTAGCGATGGGACAGCTGTCTGAATCGATAGCTATTAAGCCCTCCCAGACTTAATTTTTGTGATTGAAAATAATGGTTTATTACAACCGTGAATTGGGAGATCACATCGTTATCGATCCTTTTCGGCTGCTGCATCCCTATCGACTGAGAGCAAGGGGGGGGGGGGTAGCAAGTAACAAATAAGTGAGACTGGAAGGTTAAAATAAGTATTGCGGTAGGAAAAGTAATAAATTGCAAATACCAACAGAAATGCGAGTTTTGCTGTCCCTAGTACATGCATTTACTACACGTACATGCTGACATGGGTACGTTGAAACGCGTTTGTTTGGACATACGCGTTTTAAAGAAACACTTACACAGGTTAATTGGGTTGAATTAACTCGAGATAAAGTAGCGAGCTTCGGAAAACACAGATATGAACTTTCGGGCTACGTGGACGGTCCGGGGGGGGGGGGGGTGTTTACCGCTGACAGATTTAAGTGTTGATGAGATCAGAATATTAAAATTCGAATTAGGAAACGGTAACAGTAAGATCTGAACTGCACTAATTCGATTTAGAATGTGTGTCAGTGGTGGGCTTTTGTGAACACTGTCGTGCATTTTCAAGCCACATTACAGTAAAGTATTTGCAGATTAATTAAATAATCACATTCTACTCATGAAAGTTCTGTATCGTTGAATTAGTCAGTTCTTTCTCCATGTGTCGCACAAAATTTTTGTGGTGGAAAAGTGAGTGGACAGGATAATAGCAATATATACTCGAAGCTTCCACCACGACGAAACTATATAAAATTCTCTCGTTTATCAAGCATTAACAATTCTGGACAAAAGTCCGATATTTTGGACACTTTTCCTGCCTCCATTATCATTCCCATGATGATGGAGGCGGAGAAGGCTTGTTGCCCGAGAGTATTTTGTCAAATTATAATATTAAATATAATTTCGTTCAATACAGTAAATTTGTAATTTATTCCATCAGTCATTGTGTAATTAAATTGTACAACCTTGTCTATCAGTATAAATACAAATTACATCCAATTACATAAAACAATGTGTGAAAGTATGCTTCATTACCTGAATTCGCCACGTTTTGTGAAAAAAAACGATACGTAATCGATAATGAATATACACTGAACCATCTGTACCCTACAACACCAGAACCTAGCAATTGAAGGGCTAGCTGCCAACCTACTGGCATACTTTAATGGCTGCTGGATGCCTATACATTTGTGTGACAAAAAAATCACTGGATAAAAGTCGTCAAAGTAATTTACTTATTGGGCAACAGATGCTGTAGAGTGTATCTACAAGAGAATACTGCTATCATTTGCAGGTATTATGATGAAATATTCGGATATCATAGACATATTTCGAGTACAATAATCGTACAGTATGCCAATAGGTCAACTACATTATAGGTACATTTCAGAATGTCGTACAACAAAATTTGTGAATTAATGGCACACGTGCTATTCATCATTTGATTTAGTGCTGTCTGAAGTTTCAGATTCGAATCCCGCTTGTAGTTTGCATGTTTGTCAAAGTTGCTTATTATTTGCTATGAAAGTAGATTCCATGCAGTGGCCCGATTCACATCCAAAGACTTCTACCGTCCGTATGAACAGAACAACCGCTACGAATTAAGGAGGATAATAATTTTTATTGGCGTACTTGGGGGAACATGGGAAATTTCATTAAGTTCAGTATCGTGGTGCAACTGATGACTAATTGTGAGATTTTATGGGAAATTTATTGGTAACATATCAGCTAAAATGTGGTGAAATTCTGCCTTTTTCCCTCATTCGCAAATTTTACTTTATATAGGGGGTGGCCACATCAGAGGAAGAGTCCATAAAATTTGTAGTGTTTTCTTAACTCTGGGTGTTCCATAGGTTAAAAAGGAAGCCCGTACGGGCGTCAAGGGAAAGATAGAAAGGTCGCGATGGGACGCATAAGTTGCTCCTAACTGCAGCAGTACGGAGGTATTAAATCCTGCAAGATGGACACTCCAGAATACACCAAGTCAAACGCGACTACAATAAATAATTACGCGTGTGCTGGGAATTTTCTATCATGTGACTGAGGATGTACTTTTAAAACACACTCATTTAACTTTAAGAAAAATTTCAGTAATTTTATGTTAAACATGAAAATGACATTCTTCTAGGTTACCCTTCAATGTTATTATAGTTCTAAGTACCCACTGAAACATTGTGACAGAACTGGCCACGGTGTGCTTGGAATATCGGCCTTAGGAAACATGTAGTGTATAAGTTCACAGTCTTTCAGTCACTTCAGTTATAATTATTTATTACAATAACGTACAAAATATTGAGTTTATATGCTGTGGTTGTCAGTGTCTGGTGCGTAATGAACGACCCATAGACTTCCCACTGTGCCCAATAAATACTAACATTTACAAACACGCAGATAATGAGAAGTTGGTGACAAAGAAGCAATTCCAAGGAAATTCTATCGATTTTCTTCCATCCATAAAATTAGAGGTAAGAGTAGTAGGAATATGCGTTATTCTATTATGTTACTACAAATATTCTTAACTGAAAACAGTATAAATTTATTCAGTAAACAATTAATTTTATTGTTACCGTGTGGTTTGCCACACTGGCAGATCTTTGAGCTGTTTAAGTTGGTCTCGTGCAATAAAAGTGGGTTCATCACCACTGATGTATTGGGTAATAGAACCATTCTAACATTATTGCATTAGAGACAAATGTGTAGGCTTTCTCACGTACTGTACGTGAATATTGATCACAAGGTGCTTAAAAATCTCTGCACCTATTCACCACTGAGTGTAACATAATTTCTTTAAGGCGAAGGCAGTGTTATTTCTCTCATCATCGTGACCGACTTGTATCTGGGAAGTATTAGTGATTACTTCATGCTGCTCTTCAGCAACTGAGAGTGAGTTTCGAGATAATATATCGATGTAGATCACTTTCACTCCTTCCCAATTCGCCATTCATTATACCCATATTTTACTCGACTCTAAACAAATTCTGTAGGTGATACAGCACGTATAAATTAATAAAAGCTGATAGTTGTTGAATTTTAGAGTTAAATTCTGTTAAGTGAAAATCAGAACTCACAACTGGCATACTATCAGTGTTTGTCAAAGCTTTAGTAACCCTGTAAATCTCAATTAGACTTTCAGATGGATGGACTCTATAATAAAATGACTTTGTCGCCATTGTGACTAAAATTATGTGCATTTAATCTAGTTTTATTCATCGGATGACAAGACAACTCATCATGTTGTATTGCTTGTTGTCTACATAGTACGTGAGGATGGAAACAATAAGCTGCCGACACTATAACGCGTTGTCCCGCAATCTGACTGCTCAGATCTTGCTCGCCGAATGAGATATGATGGAATAATTATGAATGGTGAATAAGGGTGAGGGCAAACAAATTGTTACTAAAGAAAATGGCCAAACTAATCGTGTGATTCGGTAAGGTTAGCTCCTTGAACCGTAACCTGAAGGAATGATTATACTGATATAATAGGTAAGATTCTCAAAATTTCTTTACGTTTGCAGAAATTACAATGATTTTCTTTTTAAGATCTGTAGTCGGCAATCGTGAAGCTTTATCCGGGAAGTTATATTATAATTTACTACATGTTTCTTCTTTACTTCTTTTCCTATGTCCCTTTAGTTTTAGTGAATTAATTTTCTTACGAGATGTAGAGTTCTATTTAGGATGCAACCGGTTCGAATCTGGGTGGGGCTGTCAGCTCGTCTGGCTGAGGGTTTTCGTACTTCCCGCAGGAAAATGTTGGCATTCATAAAGTCACGATTTACCTCCTTCTATACTCAACATTAATGTTCACTTCCCTCTCATTCTAAGTTGCATTACCCATGAAATTAAAACAGATTCGTAAAATAACCTAAGAATCGTTAATTGATCCAGATATTACTTTTCGATCAGCCTATCAAACTGGGGATTTATTGATAATCTAAAATCACATTTTCCATTTTACCCCAGCGTTGAATACGAGATTCTGTCGGCCCAGATATCAATGTAAAACTACATGCACGGATGGAGCTGTTATGCCAGGCCATGATACTTTTGCAAGCTTAAATATGTCTCATACATTCAGAAACGCTGACAGCTTAAAGACTCGGTATTGAAAAAGTTTGTGCTTTCAAATCAAGTGACATGTATGTATTTAATATGGCAGTGAAAACATTGGTAACATTTATTATGTAAAAGAATACCCATTGCACACATTCATAGACACAGGAAAACGCAAATTAGTGTGTACCTGAATTCGGATATTCAGACCGCATGCGCACACTCTCAAAAATGGTGTAAAGTGTATAGAAATATATGTGAAGAAAATTATACTTCTTTCATTTGAACCGTTTTCATATAGCGCATAATAAAGTAACACAAAGTGAAAATGACATTCAGCACACTATTTCCATTGTTTATTAGTCTTTTTAACAACAAATTTTTGTAAATTATGTGTATTGTATTTTTATCTCCAAAAAATGAACTCAAAGACTAAGGAGGGATGCGAAATTGCAAATTACACATTTATAAACTGTACATTTGAAACTGGGGCATAACTTCTCACTCCTTTTATTCATATAGCGACTTTAAGATTCGAATAAGTTGAGGCGGGATATCTTAGCCAATAAAATGACAGGCTGCGGACTGCAGGCAACCAGCATTCGTTTCCCGGAAGGGTTGTTTTCTTTGACCACCACGTCCAGATAGGCTTTAAATGAAACACACCGCACTTCGTAAACACATTTAGCCTGGAAAATTATCTATTAGAAAAAGATTTAGGAAACCCGTATTTAATATCTTCTAAATATATTTAAATAGTGTTTTTCCACTTACAGTGGTGTTTACAAAGAAAAAATTGCAAGTAGTAAATGTATTTCCTCAGAATTTCTGCGTAACTCAATTCAGACACATCTATTTACAGGCATCTGTATAATATAGAAGACAGCCATATTCAAACTCACCACCACGAAAACCTCAAAACCTACATATTAAATACTGCTTGTCTCTGTCCATGAGTATCAGCACGTTTTACGAGATTTCTGACTCTTAACAGCACAACAGGCAATCAGGCTTCGCCTATATGCATCTTGAATGAAGTATAATTAATAAATTTCTTAATTCAAAATTAATCGTTATCTGGCAGGGTAAAACTTTCCTCATGGGCGTCCATCTACGCATATGATATTATACTACACCCTAGATGAACAGATTTCGAATTAATTCTGTTCTATAGTTCTTCATAAGAACTAATGTTATCTTGGCTCAAAATTTAAAACTTGTAGGATAATTTCATTTTATATGAAGGCCTAAAGATACTTTAGGCTTATATATATATTCTCTATATTAATAAACTATTTGTTACGAAAATTGTAGCCCTTAATAAGAGAAATATGTTATGTTACGTGAGTGTTTTTAATTCGTGTGATGTTCCTTTCGATTGCTTTAACATTTAGATAGACTCTCTGTATCCACCTGCAGTGTCGAAGAATAAGATATGAGTAAGGTATTTTTCACACGTTTCATTTTCAAGATAATGACAGACAAACAATATTTAGCTAGTCTCGAAACTTGAAGCAGCTTCGTTGCAATATACCTTCGTAATTACCTTGATCTCAACTCTCATTTCCTAAGATCACTACACATTCACAATGCTATCTCGCTTATTGTCGCCGTCAGACTTGGGGCTGTTGAGTTGGGGCTTGAACATCGGACCATGACCTTTCGCTTTCAGCTTCTCTTGCATCTGGGTCAGCATGTCTTGCATGCGGCGAATCTGGAGCAGAAACATAAACCGTGGCAGGAAAACGATAACTGCGACTACTACGACGTGGCCTCAGTTAAAATATCTGTTCTTAGATGGGCTGACGGGTACAGGGATGAATAAATGAACAGCTGGGTGATTGAACGGTTAGGAGATGAATAAGGATCGATTGATGAATGGATGAAGAGTTAGACAGGAATGAATAGATGATTGGGAGAAATTTGTAAATAGATAATTGATTGCGTCACTAATTTAGAAGGCGGATGAATGGGTCGTGAAAATTATTCCATATAGCACTGAGGACAATGTACAAGGCTATTCTTCCGCGCTCTTCCTCCGTGACGTAGAGCTTAAACACAGGGATGACAATAGCTCCTGAACCTAACTTGGTGTTTTGCGATTGTCTCTAGACAGTTTGAGAACACACGTGTTAGAAAACTTTAGCAGTTACTTACTTCCTCATCTTTCTGCAGCAGTAAACGGTCTGTATCCGTGATGCTCGATTCAAACTGAGGCCCCGAATCTCGCTTCAATTTGCTGAAACAACAAAAACAGAAATCAGCAATATGTTACAGAAATTCTAGTCAAGTAATCGCTTCAATTCCACAGGTTACGTTTTTTCGATTTCCAAACAATACATACAAAATTTCTGGATAAGTTGCACTAATAATTTAACCATAGATATTTTATTATACAACTCAGTCGCCTACAAGATTTTCCATATTTAACTTTGGATATCCAGAGTGGTGCAAAAAACACAAAAACAGAGAATTGTGCCTACAGTTGCAGCAAGAATCCAAGAAATTAAGATTATTTGTTCTTGAAAGTTTCGTAATTTTGAAACAAATTATTTTTATAACACCAATAAATAAAGAAAGGGATATCGCGTTTTCTTATGCGATCAGCGAGTTGTTTCTGTGATGAAACACGTGGACTGATAAACATGTTATTATGCCTTAATTCTATGAAGTTGATTTAAAGGACGCATAACAATGCAAGCGTCGGTTGTTATTCCTTACAGCAAAATGAAAATTATCTAAGCCCTTGCAAAGACTTTTACCTTCTTTCACGAATTGCTTGTTGTGAAATCTGGGAGATACACTGCGCCCTGAAGTTCTCATAGTGAACATCCTGTGTGACATCCTTCAGGTCCTGCATGTGCGTGGAGATAAGCATTGTCCTTAACTTGATGAAGTCGCTATGCTTAGGGTTTTCGACTGCAAAGAAAAAGCATGCAATTATTAAAAGAACTATGTGCGTAGGAGATAGGGTACACGTTTAATTATATCCAACAAACCATTTGGTAAGGTAAATCGAGCTAAAGGAGCGGAAAATAATTCCACACTTGCGAACTGATCGATGTATAATTAATTACACACTTACAAATTGGAAGCTTAATAATGTGAGGTCGTATTAAAACTAACCTTCAACGACGCCCCAGGGGTACTGCCGCCCCCGCACCTTATTTCCTGCGATCTCGATGACGGTGTTGCTGCCCACCACGGCGAAGGGAACGCAGGCCTTCAGCTCCCGGTCCTGTTGCTTGAATTCCTCGTCCTCGTCACTGTCACAGTCTGGAAACTGATAAATCTGCAAACACACACTAAGCTTAGTTAGATCTATACCGTGTCGACCGTCTTGTTTATTTAACCCTTATAAGCACAGTGATAGTACACGTAACACACGCTTTAATGACTCTGCGTTTTGCAAACATGCCACATTAATTTCATATGTTGATAGAAGAAAGAGCGATCGTTTTCTTAAACAACATTTACCAATTCATCTTTGTAATGGATGTAGATTGTGTTTTCTCCGAGATAAGAACTAAACTCTTAGGCATTATTAATTGAACTTCGGGCCTAAAATTGTTAAAAATGTCACTTTTTTCCAAAACGTGACTGGCTACAGTTTACGGCGAAAGATAGAAGATAAACGGTAGGAGAAGGAAAATAAAAGAAAGTACCATAAGACGTGTATTGAAAACAAAATAGTTTGATGGCATTAACACATTTGGGGTAGTTCCTATCTGTGAGAAGAACACTCTTCGTTACCTTCGCGTATTTTGAAGCAGATAATAAATATTCTGAACAGTCGGTTGTATTACAATAAACACAGCTACGTTTCCAGTGAAAGACATCTGCCCCCCCCCCCCCCCCCCAACAAAAAATCTTTTAAACCTGAATTTTATTATCTTCGATATCAGCCATGATGCGGTTCTTGAGACGCTTTATCTCGGCAGACGTGAGGGTGTCGGCTTTGGCTACTACAGGCACTATATTCACTTTCCGGTGCATGCGCCTCATGAATTCCAAGTCGATCTGGCGAAGCCTGCAACAGCAAAACAAAACCATGGCTGGTATAGTAACTGACAGATTCAACACGTTCAGGAGAGGCTAGAAATGTGTACAGAATTTTTGGTAAGAAAATTACTTGGCAGAGAAGGAGATTTGAGGGTAATATTACGCTGCATCTTACTGAAACACGTTAACAGTAATAGATGAGAAGTGCCTTGGTGCCGAGATTGTGTGTTGAACTCCCGGTCCAGTCACCAGAGGTTTAACAAAACAGAAAGAATTATCAGAACGTTTCACGTGGCATGCAGTACGTATGAACGAGATTACAAAGGCATGGACATGAAACGCGCGTGTATCAATAGCAACATCTTGATTTGCTTAATTTTTTGTTTCTTTTTGGTTGTCCTCTAAAATCCTGTCTTGCGTCGGTGGAAAATATCAAGAGGACCATCAGTAGGGTGAAGACGTCGGGTCAAGCGAAGAAAACCATTTAACTTGATTTCGTCATTTGACTGACTGGCCGCTTGACAGCTGATTAGCGCTGGTCGGCGTTGAACTATGCACGTTCCAGCACGTCACCCTTACATTGTTTATTTTCTCTGATTTGCCTGACACGTACCATTAAGACACCAGGAATGCACGTACCCATGGCCGTAAGGAGGCACGAAGTACAGGCAGCAGTGGACGCGGTTGTCCTGGATGTTCTTGCGATTCAGTCCGCTCTCGTCCGTGAAGTACTGGCGGAACTGTTCGTCGATGTATGAGCAGCACGCCCTCCAGCTCTCCTCACAGTTTATCGCGTCACCGAAACCTGAGTGCAAGTTATTATTCCACTGAGTAGAAACGAGGGACGATCCCCCTGATGATGGAGGCAGCAATAACCTCTGAAACGGTAAACTTCTGCCCGACTACACGTCGCTACAACCCACAAGATAGCCATCATCGGACTCACCGCAGTGAAAACTAGAAGTCCTACGGGTATTCTGGGTTGTAAAGCCATGCGGACTTCAAAGAGGAGCTCCCCACAATTTAGAATATTTTACTTTTAAACGTTATAAAATAAAAATACCCAAACTCTCCTCTTAAATATCGTATTAAAATAAAATCCATCAAACGTTATTAACAGAAGTCCTTTGACCAAATACTGCTAAGAAATTTAAAATAATGGCAACAATATACACTTTATGGTTCCTCACAAAAATTAGAACGTAGTGGCTCACAAAACCCAAGAAGAAATTCATAGAGCAGTTCTACAGCTCACCCAGACAGACATCGAACGCAATTTAAAACTTATTTCTACCACGGTAATAACTGGGAATACATACCAGGCGTATCTACAACCGTGAGGCGAAGCTTCACTCCCCGTTCCTCGATGTCCATCGTCTTCTTTTCTATACATGTTGTCTTTTCAACTCTATCTGTAAGAACATGAGCTTGTATTAACACGCCGTTGGAATTACGCGCGTATTTGCTAGGAGTATGCGTGAGTGTAATACAGAATAAGTTACACTTCCTCATCCAGAAGATCGTGTCAAGATTGTGCAACACCATCTACACTGGAAGAATTGTCCTTCCCAGAAGACCGAATCATCTTATTAATGTTAAGATGTCTTATATGTCTGAAAGAAATTGCATGTGCATAAATGATGAGACGAAAACGAAGAGAGTGAAAACACAAAGTAAATATGTGGTTCTGTTCCTTATTGCGGAATCCCGCGCCGTTATGCAACCCACCGTGACGACCGATTTGTTGTGTTGCTAACTGCACAGGCATTCCAGATAAGAGTGAATATACAGCGAGCCTCGTAAACCTATTACGTTGGGTCCGATTTTTGTCTACTTGCTTGGTCCTATTAGTATTTGTTACTTATGCGTTCAACTCGATACTTTTATGGGGGGGGGGGGGGAATAGTCACTTTTAAAATAATGGGACATCCAGTTCGAAGGCGCAGTAATAAGGTGGTAACTGTAAAAGATAAATCAGTATTTATACTTCCTGAATTAGTCAAACGAAAATTAATGTTAATTTATGAATTAACGTACTCAAAATAATGTTTAATGCTGGTCTTCCGGATTTGTTTATATTTTTAAACAAGCTGTTTTGTAATTTACAATATATAAAATGCATGGAATTTCAATTTGGAATACACCTTGTATTCTTCAAATGCGTGTTTCGTGATTTGAATATTTCATTCTTCTGATGTCCGGTTGTTACATATAAACCTTGAAACTACTGTTACAAAGTAATTTAACTCTGTACCACGATACACAGATGCGTACTGTCTCCTGTTGTCAAAGCCAACACTAGGATATCACATTGCACACAAACACATTGTTTTCTATGTACTTCGTTATATGCACCGAACAATGTTCAGAACAAAAAGAGGGCATGTTTTCCTCAGTCTCTACAGAATTCCGGACAGTACGTTGAAATACGTAGACCACGGCCGCCTCCTTCCAAATTCTTACCTGTTCAACTTTCATGTTCATGTAACTTCAGGAGTTTTCGTGGCATGTAAGATGGAAATAGATAGCATATAAACCAAAGTCCGCACTTGAAAAACAATATTAGAAAAGTGTTCTCTTTGGAGACATCACGTACGTACTGCTGTATTTTGTGATAAAAGTACATTGTTACTTTCTAGGCCATTCTTGCACTTTTGCTGTCTGAAGGCATTGTTTCTCCTTAGGTCATTCTTCCACTAATGTGATCTGAGGGCGTTGTTGCGTCTTGCGTCATTCTTGTATTGATGTAATCCGAGGTATTTTTTGCACGTGTTTCAACAGTGGACACCAAGTGAACCCTCAACAACCCCCGAAAAAAACTAGTCAAAAGGTTATGAGGACAATTTGTTGAAACGTATAGGCAATTTATTAGAAACTGTACTTCCTGTTGATTCGAGGTTCTTACGGTGAGTGCGAAGATGGTTGTCTTCTGGGTTGTGGCGCGGTGTGGTCTGTCAGAAGTTTACCAACCTTCAGAGGTCCTTGCTGCCTCCATCATCAGAGCGATGAGTAAGCCGCGGGGGTAGAATCGGTTTTAGATGTAGGAACCAGTCAGTCAAGGCAGAGCCTTGACCACACCAGCGGGGAATAAGGTAAGGTAAGGTCAGGTCAGGTCAGGTCAGGCTGTTGTTGCGATTCGCGTGCATCCAACTGTTCGTCATAAAGACACGTGTTAGTTCTTGAGTTTAATTTCTCTTTTAAGCCGTAAGTTGGTCACAGTATAGGTACTGTCATTTTCTACGAGCATTATGAGACGTTTTTATAATATCGGTGTATATTTTTATCATATAGGCCGTCACAATACTGCAAAAAAATGTACGATGGCCACAAAAAACGCATCTACCGGCCGCCGGTTACCCCTGTTTTCTGTTTTAAACTTCTCTGATACGCCGTTCAAGTGCATGTGGTTCAACTGGCGAGGTGACAGGAGGAGGAAAATAACCATCAGCCGAGATAAACCGTACTCCCCACTTGAACTGAGCTCGGCAAATAGCAACAGTGACCTCGTGCCCTTATGGACTTAAATCACTGTGTAATTTATTGCCGTCTGAGTAGAGCAATTTTTTTCACAATTGTAGCAAAAAGACCCAATGCGTACTCGACGAAAATAAGGATGTTCTAAAATTCGTCTGGTAAACTACTGTTTAAATATGTAACTTAAAACTCAAGCCCAAGTTATTACCACTTCCGGTGTAGTTAAACCGATTAATTATGACTCTTAGCAGAGATGTGCAAAAATGTGCAAACGTTTACTGGCCGTCAGTCTATTCGTCTCCGTTCTAGATAACCGAATTAAAGTCGTAACTAAAATACATCACGCAAACCGAATTAAGTATAGTTTGAACAGAACGGCACAGCTATTGACAAGGGAGATGGGATGAGTTTTTTAGACGTGTGCAGCAAATCACTTGTTATGATGTGATGGCGAAGTAAAAACCACAACTTTCCTTCCAGGAAGCAAATTCCGGCCATCTAATTCGCTGCCGGACACATTACCGAATAATCTTGCTATAATAACCATGTAACTTGAAGGTAATGTGACTAAAGCCTCACGTGTTCTGGGTTGTTGAGCCGAGTAATAGCAACAACCCAGAAGAGACATCTACATACGCGCCCCTTGAAAATCTCAAATCTCACAATATCATTTGTACATGTACTCAATGTACGAGCAATGTATCAGCATCAAATGAAAACATACCTGAGAAGGAGAACCGTTTAGGTCATACGAGTTTCTTTATAATCGCGATTTGCCTTATAAATTGTTTGCTAGCGTGTTTTTTCTTTCATATAGAAGCTATAGCAAGAAAACTAGCCTCACGATTCGTTCCCAACACTTACCGATGGCTTCCGGTATTCGCCGGTCTTTGTACAAGTCGCTGAGGAACAAGCTGTTGACGAGTGTGGACTTCCCGAGGCCGGACTCGCCGACAACCATGAGAGTGAAGTCGAAGCCTCGCTTCACCGATTTCCGGTGTACTTGTTCTGGAAGCGTCGCAAATCCTATGTAGTCCCTGTCTCCCTGGAACAAGCGGGACACACACTCACGGATACTGAAAATACTTCAACAACTGAAAACTAATCGTCCTCCCTAAGAGGTTCTGACGTTCTGAACTTGTTATGGAACCCGAAAATTCATCACAGGCATTACAGAAGTCCGCCACTGCACAAATATTGGTTTCTTTATTTAACAATGCTGTAAATACCTCGGATTGTATAGCGTCGAATGATAGGATTACAAATGAATTGGAAAGGATCTGGAAGAAATTGGTCTTGGCCTAATCTTAGCATTTGCCTGGAGGGATTAGGGAAAGCCACCAAGATCTGAATCCCGACTTCCCGAATACAAAGCTTGAACGCTAACGATTCGGCTGCAACGTTCTTTTACCACTGCACATATCACAAGCAAGTTAAATACATTGCGTTCAGATATACTTCAACGCAACTGTCGCTTCCATTCACCGCCAAGGGCTACAAGGTTTTCCCGATACCGGATAAGTACTGTTCTGCAAGAGAAAAAATATTACATCATAGCAGATCGTTCCGGGAGCCAGGAAGTGACAGTTGTATTGAACTTAAACAATGAATACATTTTATGAAATATGTGATGTTACGTGACACGATGTTTTCACCTCTTTAAAAAATTGAATTACCATTAAAAAATATAAATATAGCTGTCGTTCAGATGGATTGGCATTAGCGCCACTTTATGAAAGAGGCTTATTTTTATATGACCAAAGCCTGTCAAAAAATATGCAACTTTTATCAAGGCTACTCACTGTGTGGAACCTAAAATTAATGCAAGGAGGCCGCACGAAATCTGTATTTAGTTCACCGTTTGACAGCAAAACCCGTTACAACTAAACATCCAGCCCCAATATCGTAGAATGTACACTCCTACAAATTTTGCAAGCAGCATAATGAGTTGTTATGCATAATTCTGGGGTGCCATGACTCTGATAGGTGCCATGCTTCGTCTGACGCAATAGATCTGAGAAACAAATCAAAAACAACTCTGATCTCCTTTTCGTGCACATAAAAGACACGAGGCAGCGACTCCACTGTTCCAGATGCCCGCGTGTGCTCTTGATTGTTTCGAGTGTCTCCTTTGTCTCAGTACCAGCATCCACCAAAGTTACCCTTGTCCCTATCAAGTCCTTCGCCAGGGGTGGACAGTTTTTCGAACATAGAGGCTAAACTGGGCTGCTTAGAAAGGATAGAGGATTGAAACATTCAATTTCCTGCCATGCATTTGCACATTTGCAACATCTATAATTAATTTACGTGGACTTAAAATTATTTACCTTTGATATTGCATGCAACACTCTCAATTGGTTTCTCAGTATAATTCTGCCAATCGGTGAGTCATTTAATCTCTCATGTTAGTGCTATTCAGGAAATATGTCAGTGCAGTGCAGTTACGTTAGTCAGTTATCCGTCCGTCCTTACTTTGATCTTGCCAAGAGACAGTTATTTCGCTTGTTAATTTACGAGGACGAAGACGGTTCTAGAAACGTTGGTGTTTTCTTCATTAAGTCACCTTACAGGGCTGGTAGCCTGAGAAAAATGCATTAATTCACTAATTAGGTAATTAACGAGTCTGTTCGTTCGTCGTTCTTCACTTATGGTTTAGAATACAGAACTGCTTTCTCCTTGAAAATACTCAGAACATGTATGTTTTATACCGATACTTTTATAAGGATTCGGAAGACATACGAAAGATGAAAATGTTTTTGATGTAGACGTCACGTTTTTAACAATTCTTAAAGCAACACATGTTTAGTAATATGCTTGCGCAGTGTCATAAGGAAGGTTCGAGCTTATGGTCGGTGTAGAGATGTGTATTGAATACGGATTCCATAGCCAAGGCCGTGGTACGGCAATATGGAATTACACGCTGTGTTTGTTTGAGACGTCATAAAGTTGAAATCACTTCAGTCATCACTTGTAAGATAGAAGGTTTATATTTACATGAGGTCCCGCACACTTAACACCTGCTTATTGTGGCGTAGGGGACTACTGTTAGTATAATGCACACATTTCTAGAGAACAAAATTTATATACATTTGTCTTTCTACACCATTCAAGTCCCTTTGTTTCCGTTTCTTATGCACTACGTCTCTCAATTTAAAATCGCAGTTACTTGCCTTTTACATACAGTAGAATCTGTTGCCACGACAACAATATCAAAACTAATTTCATGTTAATTCAACTACACGTTGCATTTTTTAAAAAAAAAATGCCTAAAATAATGTATTTAGTATCTTCCAGCTCTTCGCAGACGGGGCACAATATTTTGTACCTCCTTTTCCACACAATTAAGTCATGTATAAAATAAAAGTCATGGATTTTGAGAAGCTTTATAGTTCATGATATATACCAATGTTCTGACCGTCTGTTGGAGAAAAATACAAAATTAGATTTGGTTCATAATAGGTTATACTGGACCGACAAGAACCAATATTAAAACCGCCAGACAAATTTTTGTATGGGCACTACAATGCGGTATTTCTACAGGAAATACTGAATTTGTGAACAGATGTGATCTCCCCGAAATGCGTTCATTTTATGCACTTCTTGCGACTAAGGCATGACTGATTTTGGAGCTTCTTTCTTAACCTCTATTTTAGATGCCCTGTAAATGAAGAAAACACTTCAGCTTGACGGCTATGGGCGGGATATTTTAGGCAACACTTCTACTGCAATGTTTCCCAGTCGGTGCACCACGCCATTTTCATTCAAACGTATTTCCTTATGTAAAACATAAGTTGAGACACGCTGATCTAAGCTACTGACAGTGTCTGTTGTGAAATAAACCACCACCACTACCACCACCACTAATAATAATAATATTATTAATAATAATAAGGGGTTAAGGTAATGGGGAGAGGTAGTACCTTTCACCATCATAGTCTGACTATGCTGGACACTGGTCCTCACCCAGCCAGGAGTAAGTGAAGCGCTTTAGAGATGCTAGGCATCCAAGAGCCTCTCCTTGCTCAAGACCGTCCGTGCGTGGTGAAGACCCACATCCGACTAGAGGTGACCCTGTTATATAACAGAACACGGCGGATCTAGAGGAGTAAACCTCGATAAATAATCCCGTGCAGCTACTACCGAAGAATGGAAAGACAAAGATCTGGAGTACAGGTCGCCTAGGTACTCCAAGGGCTGAGGTTGGTTACGGCAATGAGGCAACTCAACGCAGGCCAACCATGGACACGAACAGCCAACAAACCCAAGACTCTCAAGAAAAACAAGAGTGGCTTGGACAAGAGAAGAAATGAAGGAAGTAGTTTGGTGTCACATGTATTGTACTGGCTGGCACTTGCTAAAAACAATATGGATCCCAGAAATAGCTGCTGCCCTATGTACCTTAGGGACAAGGTCTGTCTCGGGTACATGGAAGTACATACCCCATAAAGTGGTGAATAGATGGGATATAATAATAATAATAAATGTAACACGTATTAAAAACAAAATGCATTTCGGAAATAGCTGCTGCACTATGTACCTTAGGGGCAAGGTTTGTCTCGGGTATATAGAAGTAAATACCCTATAAAGTGGTGAGCAGATGGGACAATAATAATAATAGTCTGGTCTATATGTGGCCTTCTTTTACACAAATAATGTAAACATTGTGAAGTAACCAAATGGAATGTTTGGACCCGAGAAAGATTTATGGTTGCAAAATATTTGAAACTTGAATCTCTAAGCAACAAAGCATCGACAAAAGATACTGAGCAATAGCTAACTGATAAGATGTCAAAACACAGCCATATTTCATTTCCCGCTTATAGGAGTGGCTTTCTTTGGCTGAGTAACATTTCATGAAACAAACACACAAAACTAATGGTATCGTGCGAGATATGTCATAGTAACAGTTCCATGTCACAGTAGAATTCTCCGGTATCAGATGAAAAGGGGTATTATATATCAGGGAACATCATGCCAGAAGGGCGTATCAACAAAATGGTCCACAAGAGACTAAATTCTTACACTTCTTTGGTTTGAAAACTCTAAATTATTGGAATTCATACGCCCAAAAGTAACTGTCTGTATATCTGTGTAGAGCAGCATCAGCATTACGCCCTTCTAAAATAACACATCCCACAATTTTATGTTGTTTGACTAAATATCTCCGATTATACAAATAGGACCCTTTTGCCCTCGATATTTTACAAAATATTACTGTACAGTAACACGGTAACCAAAGCCGTTACATCGGCTTGTTTACCTTTGAATCCGACAAATCAATATTAAATTCGCTCGACAACTTTAGTGGTAACCTCAATTACAAAATTAAAAAAATCTTTCTATAGTTTTTGAGATCAAACATGGACCTGCTTACGGACAGGAACGACCTCCCTATTATTCGTTACCTTTCGACACTTTTCATAAATAAATCGTAACTTTTACATTAGATAAAAGCTCATTTAGAGATAATGCTCAACATGTTTAGATCAACACGAAAGCACAAGTATTTGTTACTGAATAGCGTTAACTGTTAATATTCTCTTGAGGTTTGGAAGTAATAATTTATAGGCCTACGAGGTCAAGGGATTCAGCGGCTAGATGGCTTCCATAGCCTCCTTAGGTCCATAGACGCGAATAGCCGTGCTGCTGAAGTACCTCTGGACTAACCACTTTCCTAATTTGCAACGAAAGATTTCGATTTCTTGTTCCACTTATTCTGTAGGCCTTACTTCATCGATTATTTAGACAGTCTGCTTCTCTGTATACTCTCAAACTTAACAAAATCGGTCGGCTAACTTAAAGAAACCACGTGGAAGACCTGGTTGAAGAATAGAGGACAACATGAAAATTTAACTTAAAGAAAGGGGCGTAAAATTAAAATGAAATATAGTGTTCCAATGTCTTATGGTTTGTTTAGAATAGTCATCGTTTAATTATTAGTAGAATGTTTGAGTTTTAAGGTGATAGATTGTAAATCTATTTATAGGATTTGAGGCAGATTAGGATAGGGTACAACACAGTTATGAATCTTCGGGTTTCTTGAACAGCTAAGAATTTTCAGTTTTTAAAGAAGACCCTATACCATGGTGTTAACAGTTATAATTTCAAAATGTTTAAGTTCTTAAACAATTATCTGTAAAGACACATCATCCACCTCCTTATATCTGTTCCAAACCCAGCCTGTATAATATGGTGAATAAACACCATGAAGATAATTTTTTTTGTAAACTCCGGATTCGTTATCTGTACAGTTTAAGGGCTTGTAACAGATACACACCCAAGGGAGAGTATCGCATCGTGAGACCAAGTCGGTATCGACACAAACTTTGATATCCTCCTTAGAATTTTTTCTTTCTTATGAGTTATAGGCATTATACTCGTATTCCAACAAACCATTCCATGACATTTCCACATCTCACTTTATAAACACTTCCATTCTCTGCCAGTAAAATAAACATTCCACGTCATGAGTTGACTGTTAATTTAAGACAGGAATTTTTGTATTAAAAACCCAAGTTGCAAGATAACAATGTCTTTGTAAGCCTAAATACATGAAGGCTAGAAATGTTAAATTTTATTTTTCAGATCTTTATTGGTTACAAGTTATTAAAATTAAAAAGATGGTTTTATACGAAAACAGCTCGTCATATGTAGAACACTTTCTTATATGTACTTTCATGGTCACATTTTAGACAAAAAATAAAATTCTTTGGTACAGTTTTCCTTGATATTTATTCAGCCGGTCTGTAAATTCTCTGATTTATATTTATTTATTTACTTACCGACGATATTAGGAACTCAGAATATATAGCGTCCAATGAGACGGTGATAGTAAATAATGAATTGGAAAGGATGTGGAAAGAAGAGGTTGTGGCTTAATTTAAGGTACTATCCCGGCATTTGTCTGGAGGGACTGAGAAAACACACGAAAACCCTCAGTCAGGATAGCCGGTCTCCTGGCCGTCTTAGAACCCAAAGTTTCATCTCAAGTTCACACTGAATCATACCCTGATCAGCTCAATCCAGTTTACATCTTAGCTTCCCTGTTTCTCAATTGTCCCTTTCATCTAAGCGTGTTTCTTGTTTCTCTGCGAACACTATATATATTTTCCACCTCAGCCTTCTTAATTTAATTTCGCTACGAATATTAGATGAATTACGAAGCTACTTACTGCCTCACATCGTGGGGCAGGCGCGAGAGTGCAGTAGGTTTTGAACGTGTCTGTTCTGATATTGATCACATAGTACGCAGGGGTAAATGAACCCCCGCTTTAGACAAGTGCAAGAGCCCTCGCCGTGGTAACGGGCCCATGTCTGCGAAGACACCTCCAGTACTTTCCGTACGAGGGAACTGCAAATTCCAAGCTCCACTTTTTGGGTTTCTTTTTGTTTACTGTTACCTGAGGCTTACTTCAGCAAACACGGAATTAAATTGACATCAGCGAGACGGCAGGGCGATAGGAGGTTGGGCAACCCTTTCCATGGCTCACACTTAACAGGAGCTTCTATAATATTATACAGTAATACCCCTCAAGTTGGACACCCCTTTATATTGGACACTTTTAATTGGAACCGGCGAATATCCTATAATTTTACATGTCCACAATACCCTATATTTTGGACACCCCTTTTGTTGTAAGTTGGACAGGTTCATGCACTTCGATGCTTTTCAGGGAAACTTTTTCCGTTATATATTTTGTTATTTTGAGTTTCTGACTGATGAATGCCTCCTCTCTGGAGGATTGTCTTATGGACATTGAACACATCATTGGAATGCATTGCAAGTGTTTAACTATTCTTTTGCTGAACCCGTAACTGGACTACAGTATTGCAGAAGACACAGTTTTAACTCCATCAGTACTGAGCTTGCATTTGAGTTCAGACTGTGTTAATAGAAATGGAATTTTTCTTTTTGCGATGGGGAAGCGAAAATTGGTGGAATTAACTTTAGAAAATGTTATTGAGACTGGGGTGTAATGTGCAATGCATGGGAGCGGGCTTCAAAAGATTATTATTAATACTATTGTCATTAATTATTAATTCAAGTAAGCCTACAATAGTTAGTGTATGTAAGTAAATAGACCACAATCTGATGTTTCTCTTTCCCTCTGTCTTGGACACCTTTTCGTGGAACCCCAAGTGTCCAACTTAGAGAGGTTTTACTGTACTAGTGATCTTCTCGAAATCAGCATTATGCAACTGACTCATGAGACACAATTAGAGAAGAACTTCGTTGATTTATTTTATTTATATTCATGACTATTTCTCTGTTGGTTGTGTACCTTAATATGAATAGTGGATAAAACTCACGCGTGGAAATCTAAAACAAAAATTCTGGACAATTAATTTTACAAGAAGCTGTCGAAAGACTCAAACGCCAAAGATATAAGACGTTATTTCAAGGACCCGAATCATGGACCCAGAAAAGTACGAATGACGTCTATAATGTGATGATGTGTGTGAAATACTTACTGTGACAATGATGGGCTTCAACGTTCTTGTTGAAATACATAAATTGTACATGTTGACAGGACTTTCAATACTTTATATGGTAGAAGCCTGAATCTACTTCACACTGAAGAGCTCTTCAGAAGGGGGCTGAAATCCTATTAGCGAAATCAATCCGGACCAATTCACTGTGAAGAGTAGACGTCATTGTTGATACTGGACGAGAATTCTGGCATGGACGCCTCGGTTCCTTCCTGGCGATGCTGGTGTGAGCAAAGCGATTGACACTTTCAAAATGACTAATGTCCAGCTGGATAAGGCATTGTGTAACCGAGTATGAACGAGGATGAATGAGTCTGTCTGTCTCTCCATCCGGAGTGTGTGTGTGTGTGGGGGGGGGGGGGGCACTGGCCGAGACATCAAGTCGTACTTAATGATTGCGTTCTACACGAATTGGCTGCCACACTGGCCTTTGTCCACTGCAAGGAAAGCTGAGCAAAAACCACCATCCTTATGACTATAATAGTTGTCTCATTCTACTCAAACACTTTAACAAGGAGTGGGCTGAAAATACTGGGTTTATGAAGATGACTCTCCTTCAGGCACTCAACACTCTGAAAAGTTTCGTCCCTACATTATTATAATAACTTAATATTTAACAACTAGATGGCCGACCGCAAGGCATTCAGTTAGAGCTTGGAAAACAGTATATTTATTTCTAGTGGCAGTGCTTATATTCGGTTCAAATCTCGCCAGTGCTACCGACTGTTCAGAAAGGTCATTTTGTGCCTTCTCTCCAGGCGAGAAGAAATCCCAGAAACGAACCTACTGTCCCGAGACAGTTTAATACATTTTACTCTCTCACTGTTTAACAAAGATCCGTTTGAGATTATCCTCTCATCTATGCTTAGGTCTCATCTCTTTACGTTTTAGAACTAAAGGTTTAACGGATTTCTTATTTCTCCATGCGGGCCGTGTCTTCGTTCTTAATTTAATCATCCTAATAATAATAGGTGACTACACATTGAGAAGCTTTCACTATATATTTTCTTTTACATCCTGTTAATTCCCGCCTTCTCATTATTTTGTTTTCAAACATCCTTAATCTGTGTTGTAATCGCGATAGGATTCAGATTTATATCCTAATATTCCGGATCAGGGATAGCGTATTACTTCCGCAGTATGGACCTCAGGCTGGACACTTGATTCATCTCTACTCTAGTTTCATTACAGACTACAAATTCATGTTGTAGCTCTGGGTCCAATCACCGGCACTCGTAATGGCATGCCGCACTGTTGGAAATGTTTTGGTTATGAATGTCGGAAGAACTTTCTGGTCAAGTTAGGGTTATCTGGGGTGACTATCAAAACAGTGGAGCGCCTTGTTACTCAGACATCGGCTGTTCTCTGTACGAGTGAATCGAATTAAGATTCTATTACGAGGACCGCCCCTCCCCTCCCCTCCCCCCAAGCACCTTCGTCTTCAAAGTCAGACACAGGCGTATAAATTAAATTTACCCTCAACCTTCAGACGCATCGTGTTGTTAAACATAAAAGTGTCTCTTAATGTTCAGTTAAAACAACATCCCGTTTCCTTTTCCCAATACTGTAGATAAGGCACATCAGATAATTATTTTGCCAAGTATTCAAGCTATTTTCAAGCACACGCCGTGTTACTGCGAGGAAACGTATCAGCTACAAATGTTTAAAGACAAATTCTTTGGATATAAACGGGATATTACGTAACCAGAACATGCGATAGCCTGTAACCTAGGTGTAGGCCTGTTATAGATCGGCTAATATTGATTCTACCATTATTATTTGTAGTTTATTTAACGTCGCAGTTAGTAGTTCAGACTATAAGTCTGTAGCGTCGGATGCTAGGATAATTAAAGAACAGTGACTTGGAAGGATATGGAAGGAAGCGGTCGTCGCGTAATTCAAGTGGCTACCCCGTCATTTCTTACAGGGACAAAGGAAAACAGCGGCAAGTCTAAAGCATAGCCGTTCTCCGATCCGATATCAGAGTCTAGGAGCTTCAGAATACGAAGCAGAGTCCTAAAAATTCGGCCTCGATAAATATTTAATTCTGTAAATGAATGTGACAATGGTTTATTGGTTCATTATGGCCCATCGGTATTATTGAAAACTGTCCGTTGACTAAGGTATATCTGATTAGGCCTATATAACTTTTCGAGACTTGAAGCTACTCGGACGACAGGCAAGAAAATGGACAGAACTGAGGACAGCGGTCATATGGAACACGTAACAGACAGGATGGTAGGATTTAACTGGCTGTGGATCGGATCGGATGTTGAACCTGGCGTTCTGCTACCAGAGTTAATTAGTTGGCCAGTCGGTCAGTTCCTCACTTATCTCTGTCTGTCGAGATGGTTAATACAGCGGTAACGTGTCCTATTTGTATTGGAGACGTAAGCGTTTTGAATCTCGAGCATGGATCCTATTACGCTGGTGTAGTTTTACGGTTTATCATCGTCTCTCCGGGATGTTGCTTGCTGATAAACTAGACAGCGTTCTTCGAAAATGTTACCGGCCCTTCAACCCTGCAGTCCGTACAGCATATAACTAAGATGCAAAAAAATATTTCAGTGGTTATTCATAAAAGCCATGTACAACCAAGGTATAAATTGTGAGGGAATTTGAGACTGGATTTTCTCTAACCGCATGAAATAAATTCGGAGGCCATAACCCGATTTTCAATGACCATGTGGATTTGAAACTTTCTAACTTTAACGCAAACTGACACTGTTTTCCAAGACGAGGTAGAGACCACGGTAATTGCTAACAATTAGTAGTTCCTCAACTTCACCGTCTTGTTTCTACAGAACTTTGTTTTGTCCCTTCACTCCGTCATGATCTTTCACTTCAGCGGTCTCCTTAGTTGACCTCTTTATCTAATTGCTTTGTGAAGAAACGTGTAGTTGTGGTGTCATATCAGCTGTCCAGCACACTGCTTTAAATGAGGCTCACATAAACTTTTATTATTTCTACCAAAGGTTAATTATTTTACAGAGTTAAAAATAACAACATATATAATTATAACCCCCCCCCCCCCCCGAAACCTGTTACTTTAATTTCAAAATGTTGTGCGGCGAAATACGAAGAATATAATTTGTAATTTTGTGATAACATGTAGAGTCGTTTTGTGTCTGTAATAAATGTACATCAGTGCTAACGAGATGTTGAACATAGCAAATAGAAAATTGATTTGGAAATATGTTTATTCCAAGTTATTGAATTTCTCCCTTACACTATCTGTTTTCAAAATAATTCGAAGTTGATTTTATAGAACACTGATTTATGCACCGCCTGTAAAAATGTTTTCATCAATACAAGATTAATTTTCATGCCACAAAAATGTTTAGCGACAACGAGAATCACAGTAAGAACTGAACTACTACTACTCTGATTCCAGCGAGGATCCGGAACGGAAATAAAGCTCCAAACGAGATTGTGATCGTGCTGGCTGGTCAGATCTGTCGACCATCTGAGGGGCGGTGCTTGGTGAGTACGAAGCATCAAATATCTTACTTATCACTTACTCAATAATCCTCAGGACTTCGGACTTCAACACACTGGGTAGTTTGCAAAAATGTTGTAATAAATTTCCTATAGTATAACTGCCATTTTAGTATATTGGAATTATAATTGATGATTATGTATCGATGCTCATCGAACTGCAGAAATTATAGCCTCGGTTGTTTACTCGGAGACAAGCCATCTCTCTAAGGTTGTTCACAATTTTCCTCAGCTCCTACAAGCTGTTACTAGATATTACCTTACAACAGATCAAGCATAATTCGTATTCATAATTCCATTCATTGGAATGTAACCTGTGAAGTTGAGAACGCGTCGCTAAATAACCATTCAGATACTGAGTATGGAAATACGATAATTTTGTTGAAAATGAATTATAAGTCTGAAAAACAAATTTCGAACGCGCGTGTGTGCGCATGTATGTTCTCTTTTAGCTCGAAAAGAGATATGCCACTACACCCCAAGCTTGGCATACTTATGCCTTGGAATCAGTAAGAGATTTTAGAAAGGTCAAAGCTCCGAAAAAGTATGGGTTGGAGTCCTGGTGAGGGTGATTTCTGTAGCTCGGAAATTTATGGACGATAAAAGAACGGCTCTAAAGCCAAAGTTGTTGTTTTGTCGAGAATTTACAGTAACAAATGCCACAACCCTGCAAAACTATCATGGATCTGGGATTCTGTAGCTCGGAAACTAAGCACGATAGAAAAAGGTCTGTGTGTAAATGCTGTGGAGAATATTTCTTGGCTGTTGAGGCTTTTTCTTTTGGTCCGAAAAACGAGTTTGGCTCGGAGCGCAGTCTATACGACGTTATTATTCATATGATCTGTTGATCTTTTGGTGACAAAATTATCAGGTTGCAGGAATAAGGCAGTGTTTTCTGTTGTATTTTGTTATTGTTTCTTGGTTATCACCTCTAAAAAAAATTCTGTATTAGACGCCAGTAAGAAAGTTAGTCTAGAAATTGTCGATGACAAAACTAGGCTGACTCATAAGAAACATTTCAGATACTTCAGGAACAAATCAAAATTACATTTATTTTAATAATTTCTACAACTTCTTTACAACCGTGGGTGCAAGTGCCAGCTTATTATAACACAAAGATGAAGTTTCGGAATGCGAGATTCTGCATCAGATATTTCTAAACGTACAATATCCCAATGGGCGTAATAACAGACATTTATGTTGACAGTTTTTACAGTTAAAACATTTAATTCTTACTGGTTTTATAGGGTCTGTGAAAGGGTAATTAATTCTGTCTAGCGCGCATTATACCCATAACAACGGCTGGCGATCCTTACACCAGCAATGCAATCAATCACCTTTCTTGTTGGCGTTTCACGATCTGTTCCGATTTAACTGGGCACAGTACTTAAATAGTCATCATGGCTTCTAAAAATGTTGCACAGAACAGACATACTGACACCTTCCCTCGCCAGAGAGCAGGTTCTCACAAATCAATACAAAAGAGACGTCTTCAGAGTGAACAAAAAATATGCGAACGTCAGTCAATGAACACGGAACCGAGCCACTTCCATGTACCTCCTCCTGTCATCACAAACTTTTCTTTTTGAGGCAAGTCGTAATGTTACTCCCCATCTCCTCGCTCTCCCAGCTGACCATTTCCAACAAGTTTCGCCAACAAAATTCTGTGTGCACGTATGTGCCCCGGTGGTTGTTAACTTAAGTGGGTCACTCACTCACTCACTCACTCTCATACTCACACACACACAGGGTCTTGATGAATGAACCTCTTAAAAGACGACAACGTTAAAGATCGAAAATGAAATATCTCTTTCTGGAAATTCAGGTGATCACCTCATGCACTCTGACTTTAATAAGGCAAAAGCTTAATCCCCACACCTGACTTTTCGGCCAAGGTCTTCGTCCAGTGCTGTATTTTAAGCGCAGTTGTGCTAGCATTGGAATATCTTCGCTTTTACTTAGATCACTGAACGTAGCTTTACTTTTGGCGATGATCTGTGGCACGTCCGGGGGGATGTGAAATATTGGATGAAAACCCCCAGCGGAAGAGCGAACTTGGGAGATACGTGAAATGATTAAGAAACACTCACGGCACACCAAGTCATACATCATGAAGAAATAAAAGCATGCTGAAACTAACACTAGTAACAGAAGTTCGAAGGCCAACATTTCAGATGGCCAAGAACATCAGCTAGACGTTACATATTACATCTTTTGAAATAATGGGCCTTGAAATACTGAAAGACGACAACAAAACTCAAGTGTGGATCTAAATAACTTACTTCTTCTCTAGACTGGGCTGAAAACTGTTTGGCCGTCATTGCCTCCGAAAAATTAAGCCCTGAAGGCAGACAAGAGAGACAGTACGTGTTATCTGGTACATTGAGGCGTGTGGGACGCTGGGGCTTGTACTGGTGGCGAGGCTCCCCCAGAGGTTGCCCCAGTGAGAAGGGCGACAACTGCCCTCTGGTGGTGGTGGTGGTACTCCCCACAGTCAGGTTGCTGGTGGAGTACGACGAGGGGATGGGCTGCACTGTTGGGTTGGTCCTGATACTGGAAGTTGATGCTGAGGTCGGCAGTCCTTGAAGTGGACTAGGAGACCGTCGTAAATATACGTGCAACATTACGGATGTCAGAGATACACTTCAGAACACTGAACTCCTCCGCAGATCTTCTTAATGTCAATATGTTCTTTTCGATGATTTTGCAGGACGTCTCTCAAAACCTCCTTTTAACGATTTTATAGGATGATCCAACACACCAAAGAAGGGTTCTTTCAGTGCGTATTCTTAATGACCTTGAAGTACGATTAGACGAAAAAAGGAATGGACAGTTTCAGAATTCCTGTGTTTGTTAATAATTCAACGCGCGAAATAAAGGATTCTTTCACAAGTTTATGTTAATCATCTTTCAGCATGTTTCAACAGAAAAATGTAAAGGATTTTTTTTAAGAAATTCCGGTTTAGGATTAGTAGGGTGAAATAAGAAATGTTTATTCTACCGATCTCCTGGTTATGAGTTGTATGTTAATATCGACTGAACATGATTTAATTTTCAGTGTTGATATTATAGCGATTTCTTCTATCAGTCAATTAATAACAAGTAATGCACAATTTCGTCACAGGATGCCGTGATATGAATTCATCTATACATATGACTATTTGAAACTGGATGTTCTTCATTCACAGGGACGTCATTCGACTATGATCAAACTGATATCTTAAGTGCACTGCAAGCTCCAACATACGGAGCAGAAACTATATGAACACGCAAGAGACAGATCACTTTACTCTGGTAACGAATGAGATACACTGACAAGAAAAATATCAACGTATGGGGTTTATGAACGAACCATATTGACATTTTGACACAGAAAAATCTGGTGGCATTTGATGTCTGATCATTGTGGTATAGTCACTCGAGCGACATTTTATAACCTTTTCAAAGGTCAGGCATTACTGACAAAGAATGGAAACTTTATTGTATGAAACAGACTGTTGTACGTGCACAGATGTGTTCTTGGCGGAATAAATCTTTCATTCGGTTACGAGTGATGTCGTGTTGTCACTGTTGTTCGCTTGTTTCTATAGATTTACGTCATGCAGTTACGATACGTGACTTCTTCAGGCAGCGGCAGATAACTAATTAGGATGATTACGAATGCTAAATGACAGTGGAAGAACAAGCAGCTACACCCATATTTGGTCTACTATACGAAAAGAAAGGAAATGCCTTCTTTGCTATTTTGCGTGCCTCGATTAACTTAATGTTAATGTACTACGATTTATCGAAAGCGCCTGTTCTTTGCACAGGGCTTTGTTAAACGAAACTGCAGTAAAATAATTAAATTGCTTACATATTACGATAATACTGTGAATATAGTTCGAGATTCCCGTTGACCAATATCCTATTGAAGATGGCTGTCTTCTGGAATGTTGCGCCGTGTAGTCTGGCAGAAGTTTATCGACATTTCAGAGGTCCTTACTGCCTCCATCATCAGGGCGTGGAAACTTTTAATGCACAAACCGATCATTCGTCGCCCTGATGATGGAGGCAGCAAGGACCTCAGAAGCACTGGTAAACTTCTACCAGACTACACGGCGCTACAACCCAGAAGACAACCATCTTCGGACTCACCGCAGCGAAAGGATCAAATCCTACTTCGAAGAACATTTTCGTTAGACGGGTATGTTACCCTGAAATTAAATCCTACGGATTCGGGTTTGGAACCATGGAAATCCCTCCTCGAGCCACAGTATTCCGTGTGGCACAGATTGGTAACCGTGTGTGTATCTACTAGCTGAGACAGCCAATAGTGAAAATGAATGATAAGTATTTGCAGACGAAACAACAAAAGGTTATGTGTTTCTTTCTCAGAAGTACCAGGAGTTTGTTATCAGCGGTTCTCAGAAACATTATGTTGGCATTTTTAGGCTGCTTTCTTTTTCTGACGAAATAAAGTAGACTTATATGAAAACTATCTGCCTGAGCATATGTACCCCTCCTTCAGTTTGTAACTAATTCATACGAAACTTGGAAAAAATTATACCACTGGAGACAACACAACCCTCCCACTGTTTGATTTCCTAGTTCGTAATAACAGCACGGCGGACGCGTTAAATGGTGATGTTGGAGCCACATTAGAGCCACTTAGTATAGATGCTGAAATTGTATGTGGTATCTTCGAGAAATATGTAATTTTCGCAAAGGCAATTTCTTCTAAAAGGCAAAACAACAGCATGACGTCTAAGCAAGAATTGTCATTAGCTTACAGTTAGCTATGAATCATTGGAACTAAGCGTTTGAAATTTTCTACGGAAACAGATCATTAACAGGCCTACAAATTGTACATATATTATTGTTTACAAACATTAAAGAAACATTGCAAAGGTGCGAATCTTTGATGTCATATCCGATACATGTAACTCATACAGAATACGTACTTTAGTAAGAAGTTCTTTCAACAAAGTGCATAAAATGGGCGCCTAATGGGGAGGATCCGGTCTGCAAGTTTCTTCTACTAAACCACGCTTCCGAGTTTGATTCAGTGTCGGGCACTGTTCAGTTTGCAATTCAAAAAACTTGTAACTTATGCAAAATATGCAACGATTTCTAATACCATTTTGTCTAAAGGCGAGAGCTACAACATGGCGAGTGTGCAAACTGAGCGGATTTAATGACAATAACTGACAAGGGAATTAAAGTGCGGTCTGGTGGAAGTTACAATTTACGAAACATTACGTCATCCTTTGCTAATGTGCGAAGGTTTGAAATGATGCGTCTAGCAATTTTTGTATCAGGTTGTGCAGTCCCTTCCGACCAAGTTATGATTAAAAGTGCCAAAGAAGACGAATTGCTGAGGAGAATATTTTGAACTAAAAACACAGAACAGGGAATGAAGATCATTACTGGATGAGGAGGAATTTTATTTAGTGTTAAGATTTCTGTCTTCTGTTGCGCTGTGTAGTCAGGTCGATGTTTACCTCCGTTATCAGGGCGATTCATCGCCCTGATGACGGAGGCAGTATGATCCCTGAAACGTTGGTAAACATCGACCAGATTACACAGCGCAACAGAAGACAGAAATCTTCATACTCACCGCTGTGAAAACCTCAAATCTTACTTATTGAGTGTTGTCAGAACATCAACGAAAAAAAGAAATGAAGACGGAAAGATGACGAGGCATAGATGTGAGTACGGTATTAAAATGAATAGTGGGGACTCCTTTGAGATACTTCGCTTGATTAAACTGGTTGGGTAAAGGGACTAGTAAGAGGTCTTGTGGCGACGACGCTAAATTTTCAGTTTATGAAAAATAGAAGCAGGAAACTTCCTGAGAAGCAGAATAAGAATAACTCTTCGCCCGGATGATGGAGGCAGCAAGTACCATTGGAACGTTAGACTACACGGGGATACAAACCAGAAGACAGTCATATTCAGAATTGCTGTGGGTTGCTCAAGGAAAATCCTGAATCTGGGAACGAATTATTTTAAATGCAGTTTTATTCACGAAAATATTGTCATTTTTCTGATAATAACATGGTGACCGCGCGAATTATTTTCTCTTCGATGAACACACGATACATAAGAAAGTCAAGTTTTGTATGATAGATGATTATAAATGGGGCCTCTATAATTTACCTACAATTTATGGAAGTTTCATTTGATACTGCGAAGTGTTAGCACTATGATGGTGAAAATATCTTTGAAGCTATGTATAACAGAAGCCGGTCTGTAATAAGTAGATTTCCGCCCAAGCTATTATTTTGTAATTCGAATAGATTTCAAAGTAATGTAAATTCGCAGCAAGCAAAGAATTCGAAATTCGTATTTTTCAAGTAATTCATCAATATTCGGTTGCAACTTTCTTTCATTTTATATTAACATATATCGATGATGGTGTTCTCGGTTTTAACGTAGTGTGAACATGTATGTGTAGACACAAACGTATGGTCCTTCGAAACGTTGCTATATATCTACAAGTCCAAAATATGTTAAAAAAACCGAACTCACATCTTTTACTTCAATAAGAGAACATTCTAATAACATAGAACTTGGCGTCATATTTAAAATAGTACTCACCTGACATTTCTACACCACCAGATGACAAGGCAATGACAGTATGGAAGAATTGTCGTTATTTTCTTCCCTTGAATTCTTTACCTTTTTCATACGCGTTTCACCTCCATCACCACCTGTCGAGTTTTATAAACTCTGCAAACAGTAGCCATAAATAACAACTTGCGTTCCCCCTGGCTCTTCACTATTACTGGGACAAAACTGGAGAGCACGCGACCAACAGACACACACATGGACGTACCGCTTTTGTACGAAACAGCGTACACACACACACACACAGCAACAGTCGATCGATCTGCAGGACCGGCTACGGTCTGCGCTCCCCTCGACGCAACGTACGCATTTGTGATATGCGACACTCGCTGCGCTCAGCTCGTCGGCGGACTGCGCCATGCACCAAACCTTTCATAGAAGCTTATCCCGAATGCATTGCGCCCATTATTGTTGCCAACTGGATAACTGCATCAACAAGATAACGATGAACGAATTTTAGTGTTGTTCTGCCTAGTAAAATTTGAAAGGGAGTTTTGGAATGGCAAATTGAAAGAGCAGAGCCAGTTCTCATACTCGTGCCCTAAAGTTCGTTTCCTTTGTCTAAGTGCTGACTGTTCACCACTATCCATGAGCAGCACTGCCAAAGCTTCGGAAAAAGCTATTTCCATCACCAGGCATTTTTCAAACATACAGTGCCCAAACATTTCCTTTTAAACAAAGTACTCGTAAATCATGGGCAACAATAATCAGGATTCTACCAAGTTTTTCCTTTTCTGAAGTTTATATGAAACCAGACAGTGTGATAGGCGTGGTTCTCACGATTTATTGTTGGTTGGCTTTGTTTTCATTTGCGAGTTTCATCTTATGGTAGGCCTAACTGCCACTTTAAATTTTGCTATCGA